>NC_137335.1:9849873-11080640 GCF_965287045.1 Carcharhinus amblyrhynchos | reverse complement strand
TGGGACCCCCTGCAGTGCTGCCCTCCAGCCTGCCCGCTCCCCCCCCCCCCCCCCCCCCCCCCCCCTCCCTGAGTCATGGCCCCCACAACAATTCTCGGGCCAGCCCTGACCCCCCCCCCCCCCGTCCCGGAGTACCCCAATGTCCAGCCCACAACTCCCCCCCCCCCAAGCGATGGGAATCCCCACATTCCTCTCACCCCGGCAGACCCTCCCCGCTGACCCCCTCCAGGGGTCAGACCCACCCCCCCCACCCCCCGCAGGAGGCAGGACCCCCTCCTCCTGGCACCGCTCCCTCCACCGCCCAACCCCCTGGGGGGGCCCAGATTACCTCCCCCCCCCCCCCCCCCCCCCCCCCCCCCACCACCTTCATTCCGATGGAGTCTCCCGCTAGTTCCCCGAGCTAGTCGGAATCTCGCCAGAATGAAGTACTCCTGGAGGGGTGGGTGCTTGAATCGGGACCTGGAAGTTTAGATTTTAAAATACATTTAAAACGTATTCTAAAAAAGATTTAAATGACTTACCTGCCTTCCTGCTAGTTTGCAGTATGGTCTCACTGGCGACTGTTCGCCGACTCTCGGAGATGCATATGAACTCCCGCCACACGCTCAAGCCTGGCTACGCGCATCTCCCTTCCCGAACCCCCCAGAAAACTTACGGATTGTGCTGCGAGAATCTCAGGACCGTAAAGACTGCAGGATTATGATTCAGTAACCAATAACTTCATTGCAGTGTAACTTCATTGCACTGTTAATGTAAGCCTACTTGTGACGCTAATAAACTTATTAAAAAATTATAATTACGTGTAGCCAGAATAGAAAGTATTTCCCACTGCTCTGTCAGGTGGCACAGTAGCACAGTGGTCAGCACTACTGCTTTACAGCTCCAGGCACCTGGGTTCGATTCCCGGCTTGGGTCACTTTCTGCGTGGAGTTTGCACACTCTCATCATATCTGCGTTGGTTTGCTCCAGTTTTCTCCCACAGTTCAAAGACGTGTGGGTTAGGTTGATTGTCCGTGCTAGAATTGCCTCTTAGTGTCCTGCAATTGGTGGGTAAATATGTAGGGATATGGGGGTTGGGCCTGGGTGGGATTGTGGTTGGCGCAGACTCGATGGGCTGAATGGCCTCTTTCTGCACTGTAGGGTTTCTAGGATTTTATGTCCTTTGTAGATTCCTGTGGGAAAAAAAAATTATAGGCAAACGCTTAAAGCCCCGATCTCTTCCTATTCAAATGTTACCTATATCTAAAACTCTCTTGAAATGCATGTCAAACATTTTTTAGAATTTGTTAATTTTGCTTCGTTGAATTTTCCACATTATATCTCCAGATCTCTAATCTTCTTTTACTGTTGAAAAAGGAACAGAATATCAAAGGCAGCAGTGAAGTGAAATGAATTATCTTTGCGTCTACAGATATGAGACTTAATTGTGAAGGGAGTGGGGAAGGGTGCAGGCGACTAGTGGCCTTACATCCCTCAAAGCCTGAGGCTGGGGGTTCTTGACTTAAATAGAAATACCTCACCTGGAAGTGTAAGCAGAGAGAGAGATGTGAAATGAGCAGTTGCCTCTTCTTTTCTCCGTCCATCAAACTTATTCAGTGGTTTCTATCTGAATGAGCCAAGAGTTATTCAGTGAACTGTGGCTTAAAATGTTGCCCTCCCACATGTCATGGAAATCAGAGTGGGTGAGGGGCGAACCATGGGAAGTTTGTTGACATTGGGCAGGATTTTCTGGTTTTGGGGTGACTGACGCTGGAGAATCACGCCCTGTGATCCTTGCACTCATCCAGGAATTTACAATTTTCCTTCTTGTGACGATTCTGTGCCTTTAAGAAATGCATTCTAATCATGTTCTTTGCAAGATTTTATTGGTGCCGTAATGTCTGTAACTGGTGTCCTCTAGTTGTTACTGAAGCAGTATAATTGATATCACTTTGATTTTAATCTGGACTAAATTTTTAAAGTTTTTTTTATTGGTGTCACATTTGGCTTACATTAATACTGCAATGAAGTTACTATAAAAATCCCCTCGTCGTCACACTCTGGTGCCTGTTTGAGTACTTTGAGGAAGAACTTAGCATGGTTAATCCACTTCGTCATTCAGTCTGTGGGAGGAAACCCACACAGACATGGGGAGAATGTGCAGATTCCGCACAGACAGTGAACCAAGCTGGGAATCGAACCCGCCTCCCTGAGACAGCAGTGCTAACCTCTGTGCTACTATGCCACCCCACATGCAGCGTCCTGTGGTTTTTAATGATCCCTTGGGATTGCTAAGTGGAGCTTGATTGGCAATTTATGTCATATGGCTAGGGACACATACTCCACAGAAAAGTCCAGCTTTAAATTTTGTTTCCTCAGATTCTGTTGGCACTTGAGAAAGAATGCACTGTGTTGTTTTCTCCTGTCTGTGAGTTGCTGTTGGAAGCTGATGAAGGCAAACAGTGTTTCTGTCTCTCTTTCTCTCTCTCTCTCTCTCTCTCTCTCTCTCCAGAGGCTTTTTAGAAAGTTCAAGCACTGAAAAGCCTCAGAAATTTCATAGAATCATAAAATCATTGAATCCCAGAGTGTAGAAGGAGACCATTCGACCACAATCCCACCCAAGCCATATTCCCATAAACCCACATGTTTACCCTGCTAATAAGAACATAAGAACCAGGTGCAGGAGTAGGCCATCTGACCCCTCAAGCCTGCTCCGCCATTCAATAAGATCATGGTTGATGGACTCAGCTCCACTTACCCGCCCGCTCACCATAACCCTTAATTCCTTTACTGTTCAAAAATCTATCTATCCTTGCCTTAAAAACATTCAGTGAGGGTGACCTCAACTGCTTCAGGGAATTCCACAGATTCACAACCCTTTGTGTGAAGAGGTTCCTCCTTAACTTGGTCCAAAATCTGCCCCCCCTTATCTTGAGGCCGTGCCCCCTCATTTTAGTTTCACCCACCAGTAGAAATAACTTCCCTTCTTCTATCTTATCTATTCCCTTCATAATCTTATATGTTTCTATAAGGTCTCTCCTCATTCTTCTGGCGCGAGAAAAGTCCCCCTGGCACGAGGGTCAATTTAGTATGGAGAAAGATCAGCTTAATATAAGGTAGGTCCATTCAAAAGTCTGAAGGCAGCAGGGAAGAAGCTGTTTTTGAGTTGGTTGGTACGTGATCTCAGACTTTTGCATCTTTTCCCCAAAGGAAGAAAGTGGAAGAGAGAATGTCCGGGGTGCATAGGGTCCTTAATCATGCTGGCTGCTTTGCCGAGGCAGCGGGAGGTACAGATAGAGTCAATGGATGGATTGAAGCATAAATAGAGAGAGAGACAGAGGAGGAGTTGGCACTGCAGAGAAAGAGGAAGTCTGATAAAACAGACAAGAGAAAGGGCAAAACCGAGAAAGCGGAGAAAGACAATCTAGAGATAGAGATAGGGATAGAGATAGACATAGAGTTCGAGATAAAGTATGAAGAAACAACAAGCAGCGAGGGAAAGCAGAGAGGAATGAGAAAGTGGAGGAATGGAGAAAGGAGAGTGGGTAGGAGGGGGGAAAGAAATAGAGAGAGAAAGGGGGGAGCAGGTAAATAAACAGGAAGATGGAAAGGTGGTGCCAGAGACAGAACAAAAGCAAAATCAAAAGAAGGAGAGAGGCAGAGAGAGAGAGAGAGATGAGAAAAGAGATTTGTTCCAACACTCAGACAACCAATTCACAGCAGGTGTTAAAAAGCTGAAATCCCAACATCACAGGAGCATACTTGCTTTTTGTGCCAAGTCTAAGTGAGGGTTGTATATCAGTGGGATGGTGTTCGACTTAGAACATCATAGATAGCTAGCTGTTAAGGCGCATCCTGTATCATATTTGGATCATGTAATTGGTAAAAGTTATACTAAATCTTTTTTATTACATCTTAACTGTGTTCTTAAATAAACTTTGTTTAATAACAGCTTCCTTGCGGGCCACTCGAATCATACCTGGAGTGAAACATCTTATGTTCACCATAATGCCAAATTCAAAGGTAAAAACTAAGGATCTAGGCTACCTTCATAAAACACGTTGGAGTTTTTGGCCTGGGTCTTAACAACCCTTTTTTTTGTTGTTGCTTATTGAATGAGAGCAACTTTAATCCATTAGCAGCCTGCCCGCCATGGAAATCAGAGCTGGTGAAAGGTAGAGCTTGGGAAGGTCCATTGGCCTTTGGCAGGACTTTACGGTTTTAAGATGAGTAAGGTCATAAAATCCTGCCCGTTGGCCAGAATTTTACTGCCACGCCCAGCCTGGAATTGGGGCAGGCGAGGCTCGCAGAACGGAATTATCCATTGGCATCGAGCAGAATTTTGGGAGCCTCGCCCAAGCGAGGCTGTTTTTACATGTTACATGTAACATGTTATATTTGCATGTTACTTTTGACATGATTTACATGTTTTTACATTTTATGTCTGTTTTTACATGATCTGCACCCTGGGCTTGCAACTCAAAGACCAAAGTTTAAGTTCTTCCTCTGATTAATGCACGAATCAGTGAGATTGCACTAAGTTAAGCATTACTGGATGCAGTCCAAAATGATTGAATGAATATTTCAACGGTTTCAAGACATTTTGTTAAGTTTTACTTCCCATTTTACAGTGGAAATGATAGATTTGCATTTATACAGCGCTTCTCCATTGGAAGGATTGGGGATGGTTTGAGATGTACGAAGGATGAGCACTGGGGTGAAACTTCAAAGGGCATTGGTGAGGCCGCAGCTGGAGTACTGTGTGCATTTTTGGGCGCCGCACCTGCGCAAAGATATTTTGGCCTTGGAGGGAGTGCAGAGGAGGTTTACTAGGCTGATACCGGAGTTGAGGGGGTTGAGCTATGAGGAGAGGCTGAATAAACTGGGCTTGTACTCGTTAGAGTTTAGAAGAATGAGAGGAGATCTCATTGAGACGTATAAGATGATGAATGGGATGGATAGGATAGAGGTGGAAAGACTCTTCCCGCTCAAAAAAGACAATAGGACTAGGGGGCACAGCCTCAAGATAAAAGGGGGGCGGTTTAGAACGGAGTTGAGGAGGAACTTCTTCACTCAAAGGGTGGTGAATCTCTGGAATTCTCTGCCCGTTGAAGTGGTGGAGGCTGCCTCGCTAAATATTTTTAAGACGCGGGTTGATGGGTTTTTGATAGGAGAGGGGATTAAGGGTTATGGGGAGAGGGCGGGAAAGTGGAACTGAGCAGCGACAGATCAGCCATGATCTTATTGAATGGCGGGGCAGGCTCGAAGGGCTGGATGGCCTACTCCTGCTCCTATTTCTTATGTTCTTATGTTCTTAAATGCTGACTGTTGAAGCTGTACCTCCAAATAAGCTGAAGATTTCTATCCTTCAGAATTCAGCAATGCCTTTGACAACTGGTCAATTGGACTCGAAACGTCAGCTCTTTCCTCTCCTTATGGATGCTGCCAGACCTGCTGAGATTTTCCAGCGTTTTCTTTCTCAGCCTCCAAAATAAGCTGCTCGTTTCTGGATATCGACCAATACTTGGAAGAGAAAGACTTTCTCCTACATTCATTGTGAGGAAAGATCTACTGACATTGGAGGCAGTTGAGAGAAAGTCCAAAGGCGTGCGGGTTAGGTGGATTGACCAGGCTAAATTTCCCCTTAGTGTCAGGAGGACTAGCTAGGGTAAATGCATGGGGTTATGGAGATAGAGCCTGGGTGGGATTGTGGTCAGTATGGACTTGATAAGATGAATGGCCTCCTTCTGCACTGTGAGATTCTATGATTTTATAAGGCTCGCTAGGTCAATCCCAAGTATGGAGAGGTTTTCTTGTGAGGAGAGGTTGCGTAGGTTGGATCTGTACTCATTGGAGTTTAGAAGAGTGAGAGGCAACCTATTGAGACAAATTGGATTCTCAGGGAGCTTGACAAGGTAGATGCTGAGAGGCTGTTTCCCCTTGTGGGTGAGTCTGAGACTAGAGGGCATAACCTCAGAGTAAGGGATTGCCCATTTAAGACAGCGATGAGGAGGAATCTCTTTTCTCAGGCAGTAGTGAATCTGTGGAATTCTTTACCGCAGAGGGTTGTAGAGGCTGGGCCATTAGTTATGTTCAAGACTGAGATAGATAGCCTTTTAATCAGTAAGGGAATTGAGGGTTATGGGAATAAGGTGGGAAAGCGGAGTTGAGGACGATCATATCAGATCAGTCATGTTCTGCTGCCTCACAGCGCCAGGGACCTGGGCTCAATTCCTGGCTTGGGTCACCGTCTGTGTTGACTGTACACATTCTCCCCGTGTCTGTGTGGGTTTCCTCCGGGTGCTCCAATTTCCTCCCACAGTCCAAAGATGTGCGGGTTAGGTTGATTGGCCATGCTAAATTGATGCTTAGTGTCAGGGGGACTAGCTAGGGTAAATGCATGGGGTTATGGGGAGGGGGTGGGATTATGGCCGGTGCAGACTCAATGGGCTGAATGATCTCCTTCTGCACTATAGGATTCTATGATTCTATCTCATTGAATTGCTGAAGCAGGCATGATGGGCTGAATGGCCTACTCCTGCTTCTACACTTCATGGTCTTATGGTGTACAAACAACTGATATTGCACCTTTAGGTATCCCTAATCTTTTCAAAGAAAGGTTTTGAAACAAGATTTGTCTCTGTGTTACGTAAGACAATCTCTGAGCAGGTGAGCTTGATCCATGAGGTAGATTTTAACAAGCACCCTAAAGGGGGAAAGGAAGGTTGAGGGACGGCATGAACACTGGAGAGTCAGGTAAAGTTATACATTGAACATATTTCTTTCTATTAATTAGCAGAACATCACACTCCTTGTTATCTGATTGTGAAATATATTGCCACAGATCATTGCAAAGAGATGTTTCATTACAGCTTGTTAGTCCCACTGGGGAGACTTGGTAAAACCAATTCATAAAAAGGTCATTCATAACTCTGCAATTATTGCAGCAAGGATCTTTAGCTCACGCCGTGTTTGTGTGGAATAACAGGCCAGATTGCAGTTATTAAGCCGTGTTGCATTTCGGAGAAGACATTCGATTGAAGAATGTAAAAGCAGAAGCCTCTCTGCTTCGGGAAGCTGCAAAGTAAACACTCATTATTTTTAGGTGCATGTAGGTACATGATCCTAATGTAAAGCAGGTCTCTCTGCCGCTGTTTCTGAGCAAGAGGGGGCTGGGGAATTACTTGAGCTCGCTTCTTACTACCTTAAACCTCAGATTTCGTTACGCGCTTAATCCAGAATTTAGGTGCAATAATTACAGATTTGAAACTATGACTTACTCTTCTATTTCGAACTGAGCCCCTTGTGTCTTGATAATTGTGCCTTTCCCCACGGACTGAAAGCTCAAACACAACTTCTGCGCCAGGTTAATGGCTTCAGATTACGAGCGGCGCTTTTTGACATTGATACCTGCTTCCCAAGGTGCAGAGACAGTAGACCTTTTGCTGACTTCTGCGCCTCGCTCAAAAAGGAACTGCATGGATGTGTGCAAGTCTTGGAGCCCATTCATCAGCATCCAAAATGCTGGTCAAATTCTTTGACGCTAACTAAAGAGTCGACAGAAAAGTCAGCCAATGATAAAAGTAAGTTTAATTAAAAAGACACAGAAGTGTGAGAACATGTACCAACCGACCCAAGAATAAGAACATAAGAACATAAGAAATAGGAGCAGGAGTAGGCCATCTGGCCCTTCGAGCCTGCCCCGCCATTCAATAAGATCATGGCTGATCTGTCGTGGCTCAGTTCCACTTTCCCGCCCTCTCCCCATAACCCTTAATCCCCTCTCTTATCAAAAACCCATCAACCCGCTTCTTGAAAATATTTAGCGAGGCAGCCTCCACCACTTCAACGGGTAGAGAATTCCAGAGATTCACCACCCTTTGAGTGAAGAAGTTCCTCCTCAACTCCGTTCTAAAACGCCCCCCCTTTATCTTGAGGCTGTGCCCCCTAGTCCTACTGTCCTTTCTGAGCGGGAAGAGTCTCTCCACCTCTATCCTATCCATCCCATTCATCATCTTATACGTCTCAATGAGATCTCCCCTCATTCTTCTAAACTCCAACGAGTACAAGCCTAGTTCATTCAGCCTCTCCTCATAGCTCAACCCCCTCAACTCCGGTATCAGCCTAGTAAACCTCCTCTGCACTCCCTCCAAGGCCAAAATATCTTTGCGCAGGTGCGGCGCCCAAAACTGCACACAGTACTCCAGTTGCGGCCTCACCAATGCCCTATACAGCTGCAGCAAGACCTCCCTACTTTTATATTCAATCCCCTTCGCTATGAAGGCCAGCATCCCATTCGCCTTCCTGACCACCTGCTGCACCTGCAAGCTGGGTTTTTGCGACTCACGCACAAGGACCCCGAGGTCCCTCTGCACCGTCGCCTGCTGCAGTTTTTCGCCACGTAAGTAATAGTCCTTCCTACCATTCTTCCTTCCAAAGTGGACCACCTCACACTTGCCAACATTAAATTCCATTTGCCATTTCCTGGCCCATTCGCCCAGCCTGTCTAGATCCTTCTGCAGACTCTCCACACCCTCCGCACAATTTGCCGTTCCCCCAATCTTGGTGTCATCCGCAAATTTCGACACCCTACACTCGGTTCCCTCCTCCAGATCATCTATATAAATGGTAAAAAGCTGAGGCCCCAGCACCGACCCCTGGGGCACTCCACTAGTCACCATCCGCCAATCCGAATAGCACCCGTTGACCCCCACTCTCTGCCTCCTATTTGACAACCAATCCTCTATCCACGCTAACACCCTACCCCCAACTCCAAGTCCCCTGACCTTCTGCAATAACCTCTTATGAGGTACTTTGTCAAACGCCTTCTGAAAATCCAGAAAGACCACATCCACCGGCTCTCCTCTATCCACCGCCCTAGACACATCCTCATAGAACTCCAGTAAATTTGTCAGACACGACTTCCCTTTAATGAAACCGTGCTGCGTCTGCTCTATCAAGCAATTCCCTTCAAGATGCCTCGCAATTTCCTCCTTAATGACGGATTCTAACATTTTACCTACCACAGATGTTAAACTAACCGGCCTATAATTCCCTGCCTTTTGCCTGGCACCCTTCTTAAATAGTTTCTTCCCTGTTGCCATCAGACTTTTGAATGGGCCTACCGTACATTAAGCTGTCTTTCTCTACATCCAACCTGTAACTGCAACATTATAGCACATGATTTTACATCCTCGCTTGTTCCAAAACCATAAAATCCCACCCAAGGTCAATGGATCTCCCTGTTGTCCACCTCTCACCTGCTCTGATGCTCATGGCAGGCGAGGCAGTAAAATTCCAGCCTATATTCTGTATCCGCTCCTTTCCTTGTCCCCATATACTCTATGGACTGTGACAATAATAAATCAAATCGAAGTTGCCACAGTCCCAGAGGACCATAGGCTGTTGCCCCCTTTGAGGGGGAGATCAGACTGGTGGCGTCATCACACCTCAGGCAAGAAGGTTGAGGAGGCGCAACCTTCATGAAAAACCTTAGTTGGTGTGGGAATTGAACTCACAGTGTGGGCATCACAAATCAACCATCCTGCCAACTGAGCTAAACCGACCCCCATACAGCTAAATATATAAATTAAGAGCTATCTGGGCCATTCATTCCCATTGGAGCCTTGTCAAAGCTAGCTTCACACCATTGTCAACATGTATGTTGTGATCACCTGATATTATCTGGATTGGGAATGCCATTAATTCATTAACTTCATAGCTGAATTGTATTAGAGTCCCTACAGTGCAGAAGGAGGCTATTCGACCTATCCAACCTGAACCAAAAACAATCCCTATCGTGCCCTATCCTGTAACCCCACAGATTTGCCCTGCTAGTCCCCCTGACACTAAAGGGCAATTTACCATGGCCAATCAGCCAAACCTACACATCTTTGGACACTAAGGCAATTTACCATGGCCAATCAACCTAAACCCACACATTTTTTTGAATTGATTTGCTTTGATTTGTTATTATCATATGTATTAGTATGCAGTGAAAAGTATTGTTTCTTGTGCGCTATACAGGCAAAGCATACCATTCATGAAGAAGGAAAAGAGAGAGTGCAGAATGTATTGTTACAGTCATAACTAGGATGTAGAGAAAGATCAACTTAATGCGAGGTAGGTCTATTCAAAAATCTGATGGCAACAGGGGAGAAGCTGTTCTTGAGTCGTGACCTCAGACATTTGTATCTTTTTCCCGACAGAAGAAGGTGGAAGAGAGTTGCCTGGAGTACATGGGGTCCTTGATTATGGTGATTGCTTTTCCGAGACAGCTGGAAGTGTAGACACAGCTAATGGATGGGAGGCTGGTTTGCATCTTGGATTGGGCTTCATTCACAACCCTTTGTAGTTCCTTGCGGCCTTGGGCAGAGCAGGAGCCATACCAAGCTGTGATACAACAAGAAAAAATGCCTTCTCTGGTGCATCTGTAAAAGTTGGTGATAGGTGTAGTGGACATAAGAACATAAGAAAAAGGAGCAGGAGTGGGCCATCCAGCCCCTCGAGCCTGCCCTGCCATTCAATAAGATCATGGCTGATCTGAAAGTGGTTCGGTTCCACTTACCCGCCTGTTCCCCATAACCCTTAATTCCCTTATTGATCAGAAATCTATCTACCTGTGACATATTCAACGAGCTAGCCTCCACCACTTCAATGGGCAGAGAATTCCAGAGATTCACTACCCTCTGAGAGACATGCCAAATTTCCTCAGGCTCCTGAGAAAGTAGAGGCGTTGGTGGGCCTTCTTAACTATAGTGTCAGCAAGGGAGGGAGGTCGGGGGGGGAACCAAAACAGGTTGCTGGTGATCTGGACACCTAAAAACTTGGAGCTCTCAACTATTTCTACTTCATCCCCACTGATGTAGACAGGGGCATACCTTTAGGTACATCTTTGGAGTGTGGGAGGAAATTGGAGCACCCGGAGGAAACCCTTCATAGACATGGGGAAAAACATGCGAGCTCCATGTACAGATAGTGAGACCGGAATTGAACCTGGGTCCCTGGTGCTGTAATGCTAAACACTGTGCATGAATTCTGAATTTGTCCAATGCTAAATCCACTGCGCCCAGTTGGAATAAATTATGCCCTCAACTCTTTCCTTCCAGCATTAGGGTACAAGATTCACAGGCAGCATTTACTCAAATGGCCACTTGTATAACCCTTTCGTACAAATCGCCAACACGAGAGATGTTGCTGCATACTTTTGTTTACGGATATTACAGGTGGGACTAAGGCAGCGAGTGCTGTCACTGAACAGATCATGGAGAGCATTGGAACTGAGACCCACATCACTCAGTACTCACACACATGTCCTGACTAGCACATCACTGGAAAGGAATCAAGAATGGGCTCAATGCCCTGTCTATCCCTTCCCTCCCCGTGGGCGCTGAGGCCAATGACAACAGCCTCAGAACCACCCGGATGATTTATCAAAAGTGTCAAAGTTAAGTAACCGTGGCAGAAAATCTGCCAAAGCCTGAACCAAAGTTCGGAAAAGCCCATTTCTCCGTTTGGAAAGTTGCACAACGGGAAAAGCAGCAAGTTTTCGCAAATCCGAAGAATGTTTGAATGATGTGACCTTCAAAGGGAAGCTGGCAGTTGACAGTCGTGAAGCCACAGACAGTAGATGGTTCAGCCCTAACATTAAAATATAAACAAGCATTCATAAAGCGTATGTACTCTAAGATCAGTACTCTACCTTCACTCCACCTCAGTTCAATACGGCATTCAGGAAAGAAAGATTCCTTGCACACTGAGAACTGTAATACTTATAATGAGTTCAAGGATGATAAATGACAGTAAGCTTGGATCCACTCTCATCCTTAAGCAAATAAAGCCCAATTAGGGAAACACAATGACACAATGGTTAACATTGTTGCCTCACAGTGCCACGCGTTCGACTCCTGACTTGGGTTACCATTTGTGTCGATTCTGTACATTCCCCCGTGTCTGCGTGGGTTTCCTCTGGCTGCTCCGGTTTCCTCCCAAAGACGTGCTGGTTAGAGTGCAGTGGCCGTGCTAAATTGTCCCTCAGTGTACCCAAACGGGCGCCGGAGTGTGGCGACTAGGGGATTTGCACTGTATCTTCATTGCAATATTAACGTAAGCCGACTTGTGACACTAACAAATAAATTTTGCTTTAAGAATTAGGGCCAGATTCACACATCAGGAAATCTTCCAACAGTAAGGAATGTCGCCATTGGCTGCTCTCCCCTTTTGAGAGAGAAAATTGATTGCTTATGATTTAATCTGAGAGTCAGTACACCTCAGACAAGAATAAAGTTGAGAAGGCGGGGTGGGAGGGCCTTCATTGATAATCTTAGCCAGTACAGGAATTGAATTTGGCTTTGGTCTACATTATAGGAAGCCTAAAGTGTAGAGAAAAGGCCATTTGGCCCATCAAGGCTGTACCGACAACAATCCCACCCAGGCCCTATGCCCGTGGCCCCACATATTTCACCACTAATCCACCAACCTACGCATCCCAGGGCACTAAGGGGCAATTTAGCAAGGCCAATCAACCTAACATGCTCAGAACACATCCCCAGAACAGTTCAAAGTCTCTCACTTAAAAATAAGGAAGTATTGTTGCAACTATACAAGGCATTAGTGAGGCCACACCCGGAGTATTGTGCACAATTTTGGTCCCCTTATTTGTGGAAAGATCTAGTGACATTGGAGGCAGTTCAGAGGAGGTTCATTAGATTGATTCCAGAGATGAAGGGTTTGTCATATGAAGAGAAATTAGGCCTGTACTCTCTGGAATTTAGAAGAATAAGGAGAGACCAAATTCAGGCATACAAGATGATAAAAGGCCTGGATAAAGTAGACATGGAGCGGATGCTTCCTCTCGTGGGACGAGAGGTCATAGTCTCAGGATAAGGGGTAGCAAATTTAAAACAGAATTGAGGAGAAACTACTTCTCCCAAAGGTTGTGAATCTGTGGAATTCACTACCCCAAAATGTGGTGGATACTGGGACTGTGAGTAAATTTAAGAAGGAGTTAGATAGATTTTTAATTGGTAATGAGTTGAAGGGTTATGGGGAGAAGGCAGGAAAATAGGATTAAGGAGCATATCGGCCATGATCGAATGGGGAGCGGACTCGATGGGCCGAATGGCTAATTTTCCTTCTATATCTTATGAACTTATGAACTGCCAAAGCTTTTGAAATGTAAGTCATTTGGCAGTCCCTGCGTTAGGATAATGGATTAGATAATCTCTGGTTAGTTGATGTTGGTTGTCAGACATGTGTTGGTGTTGGACATCGGAGAAACTTGCTGCCCTCCTCTGAATCATGCCACCCAAAGGGCCAGGCAGAGCCTCAGTTTCACGTTTCTTTCAAAGGATGGCACAACCAACATTGCAGCACTCCTGCAGCACTGCACAGAAGTGTCAGCCTCCAGTCTCAATTGCCTGGCCTTCTATCTCAGAGGACAAGATCATTATCAGTTCTACAAGAGCACTGCAACACTGAATTTTATCCCATACCTGTTACTGTCATAACTCTTGCTAAAGAGAGAAGTGAGCATAACGTTTATGAAAACCCCCTTGCTTCCACTCTCCTGTTTCACTTAAGGGGCTGTACAGTGCCAACAAGGATAAAGTTAAATACTTGCCACATTATACTCACACTCATCCATCAAAACATTCAACTATTCAGTCTCTCGAGCCATTCAGTTAGATCCTGACTGTGTATACCTGGAGTATTGTGTGCAGTTTTGGTCTCCTTATATGAAGAAGGATGTCCCTGCTATAGAGGGAGCCCAGTGAAGGTTTCCCAGGCTGATTCCTGGGATGGCAGGTCCGTCATATGAGGAGAGGCTAAGTCTGTTAGGATTACAAGCTAAATACTATGGACGCTGGAATCTGAAAGAATAAGAAAAAATGCTGGAAAATCTCAGCAAGTCTGACAGCATCTTAGGGGAGAGAATAGAGCCAAAGTTCCAAGTCTTGACAATGACAACCCTTTATCAGAGTGGTGAATGTGTGGAATTCATTACCACAAAAAAATAGCTGAGGCCAAAATATTGTGTGATTTGAAGAAGAAATTAGATATAGCCCTTGGGACTAAAAGGGGTGAAGAGGGGATCAGGATATTGAATTCAATGATCAAAATGAACGGTAGAGCAGGTTCGAAGGGCCAAATGGCCTACTCCTGCTTCTAATTTCTATTTTTCAATGTTTGTATGATCTGTACCTTTATCCCTGGGATAAATCCATATTCTTTGGTAGCTCTAACAAAATGAAATCAATTTTAGTCTGAGCAATGCTAATTGAACAAAAATTTGTAGCTTTTCGAGGGGAGAGTTGTGGATCGTCCCATCCTCTGTAAAAATGCTTCCCAATCTTGCTCACACATGGATGAAGTTGGAAGTGAAGATGACGCCTTCATGTTCAGGATTTTCCCATTAGCTTTATATGCAGCCCAATCCATCACTCAAATCAGCCTCCTAACCATTGACTTTGTCTACCTTTCCCGCTGCCTCAGAAAAGCAGCCAGCATAATTGTGGACCTCACACATCCCAGACATTCTCTCTTCCGCCTTCTTCGGTTGGGAAAAAGATACAAAAGCCTCAGGTCACGTACCAACCAACTCAAGAACAGCTTCTTCCCTGCTGCCGTCAGGCTTTTGGATGGACCTACCTAGTATTAAATTGATGGTTCCCTCCACCCTAGCTATGACTGTAACATTACATTCTGCACCCCCTCCTTTCCTATGAAAGACATGCTTTGTCTGTCTAGCACTCAAGAAACAATACTTCTCACTGTATACCAACACATCTGACAATAATAAATCAAATTTTGACCTTCTTAACTCAAGGTTTCTTCAGAGTTTAATCCATTGAGACATTCTGATGAGTCAGTGCCACACCCCATCCACTGCTCATATGTCTTTCCTGAGGTTAGCTGCCAAATGCGGAGAATGTGATGGAGACAGTGTTTAGACTGGACCTCCAATCCTGAGGAAACATTATAGCGATTGTGTACGTTGCAATTACAATGCACAATAAAGCATCAGTAACAAGCAAGTAACAACCTTTGCTTTGATCCAGAACCTTCCGTACAGCAGATCGTCATTCCTGGAGGTACTCTGGAAGAAGCACTTCCCTTGGGAAGAGCCCATGTCAGTTTCAACTTCTTATTGGGCAATTAATGGCACTGAAGATTTGATTTGATTTGATTTATTACTGTCACATGTATTAACATACAGTGAAAAGTATTGTTTCTTGCACGCTATACAGACAAAGCATACTGTTCATAGAGAAGGAAAGGACAAAGTGCAGAATGTAGTGTTACAGTCATAGCTAGGTGTGGAGGAAGATCACCTTAATGCAAGGTAGGTCCTTTCGAAAGCCTGATGGCCACAGGGAAGAGGCTCTTCTTGAGTCGGTTGGTACGTGACCTCAGGCTTTTGTACCATTTTCCCAATAGAAGAAGGTGTGTGGGATCCTTAATTATGCTGGCTGCTTTTCCAAGGTAGCTGGAATTGTAGATGGAGTCAATGGATGGGAGGCTGGTTTGCTGCCTCACAACGCCAGGGATTTGGGTTTGATTCACCGCTTGGGTCACTGTCTTTGCGGAGTCTGCATGTTCTCCCCATGTCTGCGTGGGTTTCCTCCAGGTGCTCCAGTTTCCTACCACTGTCCAAAAGGCAAGCTGGTTCGATTCATTGGCCATGCTAAATTCTCCCTCAGTGTACCCGAATAGGCGACGGAGTGTGGGGACTAAGGGATTTTCACAGTAACTTCATTGTGGAGTTAGTACAAACATACTTGTGATACTATTGAAATTTAAAAAACTAACTTGGAATTAGATATTTGCCAAGCAAAATAGTTATCTGGGAAAAGTTAGGATTAAAACCAGTTGTGACTTGGGTAACTATACTAATGACCCCCAATAATCGGTCCCTCACCCTTTCCACTGCTGATTCCCCAATGTCTACCAGCCGACAAACCCACCCCCTCAACCCATCCTATTACTGAACCCCCTCACCCACTTACACTGCACACTTCCCTTCTCTGTCAGCTAGGCAAAGTAGCTGGGGCCTTTAAACTCACGCAGCTGGACCTGTAAAGTGTGGGAGGGGAGTGAGGATGATCCCACACTGTGGGAGAAGGACTTCAGGAGCAACTACACTGCACATTTCTAAGTGGGCCTGGGTCGGACACCCAGGCGGGAAGTCTGGGGCTCCTTGTGGGAACGCAGTGGCAATCTGACAGGGACCACGGCATGGTGGCACAGTGCTGCCTCACAGCGCCAGGGACCCAAGTTCGATTCCCAGCTTGGGTCACTGTCTGTGTGGAGTCTGCACATTCTACTCGTGTCTGCGTGGGTTTCATCTGGGTGCTCCACTTTCCTCCCACAGTCCAAAGATGTGCAGGTTAGGTGGATTGGCCATGCCAGGTTACCCCTTAGCGTCCAATGATGTGCAGGTGAGGTGGATTGACCATGCCAGGTTACCCCTTAGCATCCAATGATGTGCTGGTTAGGTGGATTGACCATGTTAAATTGCCCCTTAGTGTCCCATGATGTGCAGGTTAGGTGGATTGGCCATGCTAAATTGCCCCTTAGTGTAATGGGGTCCAGCTAGGGTAAATGCATGGGATTATGGGGATAGGGCCTAGATGGGATTGTTGACGGTGCAGACTCAGTGGGCCAAATGGCCTCCTTCTGCACTGTAGGGAATCTGTGATTCCAACCTCGGAATGTCCAACCTGTTAAATGTCTGAATTTATTGCTGCTGTGATAGGTTGGGCTCTTCGCCTGTCTTGAATATTTTACTTCCACTCTTTAAATTTGATTCTGTTCGGTGCTAACCCAACCTGGAGAAAGCCCACGCAGACACGGGGAGAATGTGCAAGCTCCACACAGTCAGTGACCCAAGCTGGGAATCGAACCCAGGTCCCTGGCGCCGTGAGGCAGCAGTGCTAACCACTGTGCCATCATGCCACTCCTGCACCTTAAGCACTTTGTAACCGCTTAGAGTCACGAATGGGCGACAAATTTGCAGGACTGGCACTGTGTAACACCTGGTCGGGAGCACAGTCAGGCTCAGCTGCCTTGTCTTTGAAACAATGCGTTCCGCTTGTGTTTGAAAAGCTGGCTCTCTCGCTCCTCGCCTGTGCAAACGTGTAGGAGAGGAAGTTCATTTCTTACCTTGTTTATTTGGAGTCTGTTCGGCGGAGAATGGGAAAATGGGGATTGCTTTTGTCTCGTCTTTCGTGGAGGTCAGGGAGTTGCTGTAGCACGTAGCTTTTTTTCTCTCTGCAGAATCTGCCCCGTAGACAAGATGTTTATTTTACTTTCAATTTGGACAAAGTTGAAGTGCTGACAGCAGCAGCTTAGAAAGAGGGTCTGGTATGTTTTTTTGCAAACAAGGTAAAACTTGTATAGTCTGGCGGAGAATGAAGAACCTGAGTGAAGCATGAGCTAAGAGGGGAACTGAGAACAAAACTGCTTTTTTTAATACTGTCACGGGATGTGGGGCTGCTGGCTCTGTCAGCCTTTGTTACCCATCTGAAATTGAAACATAGAGGGTGGGATTTTCCAGCCACGCCCACCCCAAAAACAGAAAATCCCACCCAATGTCAACGAACCTTTGCATGGTCCACCCTCCCGATTCCCGTGGCAGGGGGGATAAGATAATTCGCCCCAGAAACATAGAAACTAGAAAGGAGAGTAGAGGCAAGTGTAGGATTAAGAGGAGGGGAGGCACGGCGGCGCAGTGGTTAGCACTGCTGCCTCACAATGCCAGGGACCCGGGTTCAATTCCAGCCTCGGTTCACTGTCTGTGTGGAGTTTGCACCTTCTTCCCATGTCTGCGTAGGTTTCTTCCGGGTACTCCGGTCTATTCCCACAGTGCAAAGATGTGCAGGTTAGGTTGATTGGCCATCTATACATTAACCCTAGTGGCAGGGGGATTAGCAGGGTAAATATGAGGGTTTACGGGAATACATGGGATTGTGGTCAGTGTAATCCCAATGGGCCAAATGGCCTCCTTCTGCACTGTAGGGATTCTATGATTTGTCCCTGCAATCCTGCTCTGCCATTCATTTTGATTAAGGCAGTGCAGTGATACAATGCAGAAGAAGGCCATTCAACCCATTGAGACTGCATTGACCACAATCCCACCCAAGTCTTACTCCCATAACCCCACGCATTTGCCTTGCTAATCCCCCTGACACAAGAGTCAATTTAGCATGGCTAATCAACCTGACCCGCATATATTTGGAGTGCGGGAGGCAGCCAGAGCAGCTGGAGGAAACCCACGCAGAAACAAGGAGAATGTGCAAACTCCACATAGACAGTCACCCAAGGCTGGAATTGAACCCGGGTCATGACCTTTTGCAGTTTCTTGCAGTCTTGGGCAGAGCTGGAATCATACCAAGCTGTGATACAACTAGAAATAATGCTTTCTATGGTGTATCTGTAAAAGTTGGTGACAGTCATAGCTGACATGCCAAATTTCCTTAGTCTTCTGAAAAAGCAGAGATGTTGGTGGAATTTCTTAACTATAGAGCTAGCATGAGGGACCAGGACAGGTTGTTGGTGATCTGGACACCTAAAGAATTGAAGCACTTGGCCATTTTCACTTTGTCCCCATTGATGTATAATGGGGAGATGCCAGCGTTGGACTGGGGTAAACATAGTAAGAAGCCTCACAACACCAGGTTAAAGTCCAACAGGTTTATTTGGTAGCAAAATCAACTAGCTTTAGGGCTTCTGACCCCACTCACCTGACGAAGGGTTAGAGACCCAAAAGCTAGTGGCTTTTGCTACCAAATAAACCTGTCGGACTTCAACTTAGTGTTGTGAGACTTTTTACCCCATTGATGTAGAGAGGGATATGTTTTCCTTTATGCTTCCGGTGACTATCTCCTTCACTTTGTTGACATTGAGTGAGAGATTAAGGTTGCCGCACCAGTTCACTAGATTCTCTGTCTCATTCCTATACACTGTCTCATCGTTGTTTGAGATCCGACCCACTACGATGGTGCCATCAGCAAATTTGAAAATGGATTGGAGGGGAAATTGGGGAGGAGGGCTCATTGTCTTCAGACCACTGGTGCCACTCAAACTTCCCTGTTTCTCTTTCCACGAAAGAGTCACAGACACCAGACAGAAAATGGGAGAAGAATCAGGAAGAGCAGTTCAATAAGATGAACAAAATGAGATAACGTTGCACATTTATTAACGCTGCAGGCCACAAGGGGGTTCTGTTGTCACTCTCCAAACTCCAGAATCGGATCCAGGGCAGTGGGTTGGGGCCAACTCCTGGGAGAGTGAGGCATACAAGCTGGAATCTTATCCACCATTCATGCCGGTGGGGTTTTCCCATCCTGCTGCAGTGAAGGAAAATTTGACTGGCCTCCAAATTCCCTGGCCTCACTACAGCGAGAGAGTGGCATGAACAGCTGGCAGAATTGTACCCACAGACTGTTTAGAGTGATGACTGATGTGACTGAACCCAATAAGGTATGGCTGGCAGGCCTGAATATGGAACAGACACCCCGGTGTGGACCCCAACATTTCTTATATATGCAATGAGATCTATCATGGTGCAGAATATTATCAGGGTAACCACGGAAACTCTGCAGTGCAGAAGGAAACCATTCGGCCCATCGAGCCTGCACTGATAACAATCTCACCCCAGGCCCTATCCCCATAATGCCACATTTTCCTTGCTAATCCCTATGACAATTTAACATGGCCAATCAACCTGACCCGCACATCTTTGGGTTGTGGGAAGAAACTGGACCACTCGGAGGAAACCCACACAGGCAGGGGGAGAATGGGCAGACTCCGCACAGACAGCGACCCAAGCCGAGAATTGAACCCAGGTCCTTGGAGCTGTGAGGCAGCAGTGCTAACTGCTGTGCCATTGCACCACCCCTGAAATCTGTCACATTCTCAAGGGATAGAGGCACCAGTCCATCAGCTGCTATTGTTACTTCCCCTGATATTGGACTGAGCAAGCAAGGTACCGAGGGTGGGCTCTGCACCCAAAAGTTGGCAGCGTTTTGACATCCAGGCCTGCGTCAGAACAGGCCCGATAATATGCTAATTGCTGCCCATTAATATCAAGTTTGGGTTCGAGGTCTTCAACCCACCCAACGAATGGCTGTGGAACTACACCCTAACAAGGAACCAATGTACTTCAGAAATGAGAAGTGATAGAGGGGCGTAAATTGACAAGGGAGGAAATAATTCAGAGATCCCTTGCTAATTCTCTTTCATTCAAATTTGTTTGAGACTTTTCACAGACATTTTTGCCTTTCAGATTTTGTAAGCAGAACACGGCCCTGAAATATATTTGTCTCTCCAAACATAAATCTAGAACACTTCTCGAAAACCAAACATGCAGCAATTTGTCATCTTAATTTGTTAATGAGTGTGGGAGCACCATGTTGTGAATAAGATTTATGATTGCAAAGGCTAAGGTGAGTCAGAAGTCAATGGAAATGTGTGCCTCAGCGGCACGGTGGTTAGCACCGCTGCCTCACAGCACCAGGGACCTGGATTCAATTCCGGCCTTGGGTCACTGTCTGTGTGGAGTTTGTCCATTCTCCCCATGTCTGCATGGGTTTCCTCCGGTTTTCTCCCACAGTCTGCAGATGTGTGAGTCATGTAGATTGGCCAAGATAAATTGTCCTTTAATGTCCAAAGCTGTGTAGGTTGCGGGGTTATCTTAGTAAATGGGTGGTGTGGCAGGGATAGGGCCTGAGTGCAATGCTCTGTCTGAGAGACTCTGTGCAGACATGATGGGCTGAATGGCCTTCTTCTGCACTGTGGAGATTCTATCATCTGTGAGCCAATGGCATAATTCTGCTGTCATCATGCTTAGTAATTAGCATACTTTTCACAGTTAATTTATTATGGGGAGGCACAGTAGCACAGTGGTTAGCACTGTTGGCTCAAAGCGCCAGGGACTCGGTTTCAATAGCAGCCTCGGGTCACTGTCCGTGTGGAGTTTGTACATCCTCCCTGGCGTCCATGTGGGTTTCCTCCCGGTGCTCTGTTTTCCTCCACCATCCAAAGTTGGCAAGGTTAAATTGCCCCTTAGTGTCAGTAGGACTAGTTAAGATAAATTTGTGGAGTCATGGGGATAGACCCTGGGTGGGATTGTTGTTGGTGCAGACCCAATGGACTGAAAGGCCTGTAGTGATTCTAAAAGTTAAAGTTTATTTACTAGTCGCAAGTAATGCTTACATTAACACTGCAATGAAGTTACTGTGAAAATCCACCAATTGCCACACTCCAGTGCCCGTTCGGGTACACTAAGGGAGAATTTAGTGTGGCCAGTCCACCCAACCAGCATGTCTTTCGGACTGTGGGAGGAAACTGGAGTACCCGTAGGAAACCCACACAGACACGGGGAGAATATGCAAACTCCACACAGACAGTGACCCAAGCCAGGAATTGAACCTGGATCCCTGGAGCTGTGAAGCAGCAGTGCTAACCACTGTGCCGCCCCATAACAGATCAGCAGCGAAATCCTATTCTATAAAACACAAGAGGACTAGAGCAGGATTAGAAGCTCGTTTATGACTTTCCAAAATGTATTTCCAGTGGGAGAAAGCCCAGAATCAGGGGCCAGCATTCGGGAAGGCGATCTGTGTTTGCCTTCGTGACAGAGATGCAATTAAATAGGTCACTTTTTTTTCACGCCAAAAGTGAGCAAAGCTGATTCCAAACGCCAGACACTTGATAGGTCTGCTTAACATACAAAGCAAGTTTACTCAGGCTGTGAGGATTCATTCAGACATCAAACTCAAGCCTGCACTGAACACTGCACAGGTACACAATGTGCAAATGAAAAGCCCAGAAAGACTTTGTCTTCCAATTACTCTCCCTGTGACAACTGGGCTCCGAGGCCATTGTCTTGGCTTGAGCCCTGCTGTGCTTTTGTATGCAGAGAGCAAGGGTTTATCTTTCAACTTGGGTGAGGGGGACTGGAGGGAGTGGGGGTGGCGAGGGGGGAGGAAAAACTGAATGACCCGTCTGTGTGTTGTGTGGAAAGGAATCAGCTTTAGACCTGCAATCTGCAGGAGTCCCCGTTCTGTCCTGGCAAAGGGCACACAATGGATCAGAAAGGGCATCCCAGTTGTATTTACCCTGAGTGCAGTTGTTAATTTGGGTATAATAAATGGCAGGGGAGGGGGGAACTCTTATCAAGACTAATTAAATTGTTACGTGATGAGGAGATGAGAGCGGGCTGCTTTGATCGCTGTGACCCTGCAAGAAGCTACAAAGGATCGTGAACGTAGCCCAGTCCATCACACAAACCAGCCTCCCATTCATTGACTCTGTCTACACTTCCCGCTGCCTTGGGAAAAGCAGCCAAGTACCCCATACACCCTGGACATTCTCTCTTCCACCTTCTTCCGACGGGAAAAAGATACAAAAATCTGAGGTCACACACCAACCGACTCAAGAACAGCTTCTTCCCTGCTGCCATCAGACTTTTGAATGGACCTACCAATCTGTAATTAACATATACAATCAATAGTTAATATATTGAGCTGATCTTTCTCTACACCCTAGCTATGACTGTAGCACTACATTCTACACCCTCCCCTTTCCTTCTCCATGAACGGTATGCTTTAGCTGTATAGCACACGAGAAACAATATTTTTCACTGTATCACAACGCACGTGACAATAATAAATCAAATCAAGTCAAATAAAAATCTGAAATAGCTGAGGGCACACGATGTGTGATTCCTCAGGAGATTATGCCCTCTATTTTGACAGAATTTAATCTCCAGAGAGCCTGGCTATTTTCTCAGTTGAGAAGGCTTTATCCTCTGAGAGTTTTTTCCAAGTTTATTTATTAGGGTCACAAGTAGGCTTACGCTGCAATGAGGTTACTGTGAAAATCCCCTAGTCTCCACACTCTCGCATCTGTTTGGGTTCACAGAGGGAGAATTCAGTACGGCCAATGCACCTTAATCAGCACATCTTTTGGAATATGGGAGGAAACCGGAGCACCCGGAGGAAACTCACGCAGACACGGGGAGAAGACGCAGACTCCGCACAGTTAGTGACCCAAGCCGGGAATCGAAGCCTGGTCCCTGGCACTGTGAGGCAGCAGTGTTAACCATTGTGCCACTGTGCTATTAAGTTAGTCCATATCTCCTCTTATTCGTTATCTATGACCTCTTGTTGCCTGACTAGTTGAAGGTGGTAGGTATTCTCCACTGAAGAATTGTAGAATGATAGAAACCCTTCAGTGAGAAGGAGGCCATTCAGCCCATCGAGTCTGCACTGACCACAATCCCACCCAGGTCCTATTCCCATAATCCCACAAGTAGCCCTTAACGCTGCTGAACCTTTGATACGAGAGTCAATTTAGCATGATCAATCCACCCATCTTTGGATTGTGGGAGGAAACCCGCGCAGACACAGGAAGGACGTGCAACCTCCACTCAGACACTGACCCGATACCAGAATTGAACCCTGGTCTCCCTGGCACTGTGAGGCAGCGGTGCTAACCACTGCGTCACCCCTGAGAGTTGGACTCTCACCACCGTTGTGCAATGTGCATGTAAATTTCCGTGTCATCAGGATGTGGGTGGGGGAGGAGGGGGCGGTTATACCAAAACAAAATCAATAAACTTCCTGTCCGTTATGTACAGACTCTGCTTTTCAGAAGTTGCTGGCCCCCCACCAATCGAAATACTTGGGGTGGCCGGGTCACTAAAATGCCAAGCAGCAGCAGGGGATTGGTCACGTTTGTCTTTTCATTAAGTCACGAACAGGAATGTGCCCAGTTCAGGATCTAAACTGCCAATTTGTGTTTGACATATGAAGGGAAGAAAAGTGAGACAGAAAAGTGAGAATGGGCAGCACGGTGGCACTGCTGCCTCACAGCGCCAGGGACCCGGGTTCAATTTGGGTCACCATCTTACTACGATTCCTCAGTGGAGAATACCTACACCTTCAACTGGTCAGGCAACAAGAGGTCATAGATAACGAATAAAAGGAGATATGGACCCATTTAATAGCACAGTGGCACAATGGTTAGCATTGCTGCCTCACAGTGCCAGAGACCGGGCTTCGATTCCCGGCTTGGGTCACTGTCTGTGCAGAGTCTGTATGTTCTCCCCCTCTCTATGTGGGTTTCCTCCAGGTGCTCCTGTTTCCTCCCACACTCCAAAGATGTGCAGGTCAGATGGATTGGCCAGGCTAAATTGGCCCTTAGTATCAGGGGGATTAGCTAGGGTTGCGGGATAAGGTGGGATTGTTGTCAGTACAGGCTCATTGGGCCAAATGACCTCATTCTGCACCATAGGGATTCTATGCTTCTATGAAAGGGAGAGAGAAGGAGAGAGAGACACACACATACACTCACTCACACACACACACACACACACACACACGCACAGACACACACACACACACACACACACACACACACACACAGAAGCTCAGAACTTCTAATTCAATGCATATTTAGAGAAATGGTTGCTGGCAGCTTTGTTTTTGAACCTTTCAGCCTCTTTTTCAGAAGCCCACCAGAATGAAATAAAAATGGCTGCCTCCGTTGGCATCAAGTGTTGCATGCGTTAACTTTCCTCCAGCGTTGGTGTGGTGATTCAGGAAATGGAGATTAAGCCTGACCACACTTCGATTTGCAACCCCGGTGAAAAATCATCAAGATATTTTTAAAAAGTCATTTCTTAAAAAGAATTCTTGTACCATATATAGAGACATTGAAAATGGGGAAAAATGCTCGGCTGAGTGTCAGGCATCATCCAATCAGGGAATGAGTCTTTTTGCTTTCCTGTCACCGTAGGAAGACATAACGTCACAAATGTGACTGATCTGGCCAATTAATGGCTGGAGCTTGGGGGCAAGTATCATGGAATAGAATGATAGAACGCCTCCAGTATAGAAGGAAGTCATTCGGCCCATCAGATCTGTACCAACTGCAATCCCACCCAGGCCCAATTCCTCTAACCCCACACATTTACCCTGTCAATCCCCATGACACTAGGGTCAATTTATCATGGCCAGTCAACCTAACCCGCAAATTTTTGGTGTGTGGGAGGAAACCGGAGCACCTGAAGGAAACCCGGAAGGACACGGGGAGAAAGTGCAGAATTTGCACAGACAGTGACCCAAATCGAACCCGGGTCCCTGGCGCTGTGAGGCAGCAGTGCCACCGTGCTGCCCTTTCTCACTTTTCTGTCTCACTTTTCTTCTCTCCACATGTCAGGCACAAGTTGGAAGTTTAGATACTGAACTGGGCACATTCCTGTTTGTGACTTAATGAAAAGACAAACGTGACCAATCCCCTGCTGCTGCTTGGCATTTTAGTGACCCGGCCACCCCAAGTATTTCGATTGGTGGGGGGCCAGCAACTTCTGAAAAGCAGAGTCTGTACATAACTGACAGGAAGTTTATTGATTTTGTTTTGGTATAACCGCCCCCTCCTCCCCCACCCACATCCTGATGACACGGAAATTTACATGCACATTGCACAACGGTGGTGAGAGTCCAACTCTCAGGGGTGACGCAGTGGTTAGCACCGCTGCCTCACAATGCCAGGAACCAGGGTTCAATTCCGGCCTGGGGTCACTGTCTGTATGGAGTTTGCATGTCCTCCCCACATTTGCGTGGGTTTCCTCAGGGTGCTCCAGTTTCCTCCCACAGTCCAATGATGTGTGGGCTAGGTGGATTGGTCATGCTGAATTGATCCTCGTATCATAGGGTCAGCAGGGTTACGGGTTATATGTGGGATTGTAGGAATAGGACCTGGGTGGGATTGTGGCTGGTGCATTCGCGATGGGCTGAATGGCCTCCTTCTGCACTGAAGGGATTCTATCTTTCTATGATCCTTCAGTGGAGGATACCTACCGCCCTCAACTAGTCAGGCAACAAGAGGTCATAGATGTTGAGTAAAAGGAGGTTTGGACCCACTTAATAGCACAGTGGCACAATGGTTAGCACTGCTGCCTCACAGTGCCAGGGACTGGGCTTCGATTCCCGGCTTGGGTCCCTGTCTGTGCAGAGTCTGTACGTTCTCCCCGTGACTGTGTGAGTTTCCTCCGGGTGCTCTGGTTTCCTCCCACAGTCTAAAAGATGTGCTGGTTAGGGTACATTGGCCATGCTAAATTCTCCCTCGGTGTACCCAAGCAGATGCCGGAGTGTGGGGGCTGGAGAATTTTACTTGCAGAACAAAATTCCATTGGCCTCGGGCGTGATTTTACGAGCTTCGCTGGAGTGAATTCGTAAAATCCTGGTCAAGTTGTAGAAGCTTTTCATCTTGCACTCATCAGGAATTTTTTAAGAATACTAAGGTCAGGGGAAGCAACAACTTTATGCTTTATGAGAACAGGATGCTGATAGGTTGACAAGCGGACGACGATAAATGTATTAACATACAGGACCCCGTTCTTTGCGGACAGAAAGAACATGTACGTGAATTGCGCATGTTTCAGCCAAACAAAATGAATGACAGCCAATTTCTGGTTGACTCCTCAGGGTGGCTCCTTAACCAATCAGAGTCAAGCTGCCTGGTTTGAATTTCCAAGCAATGCTTGGCAGTTAACTGTCAGTCACCGTCAACTGGTGCATCCTCCGTGACAATACCTCCGCCAATCAAGATTTGCTGCTCTTTTGCAGCGATACTCAAATTCCAGCCTGCCAAACAACAATAATGATAACCGCTCACGGGAAAGGACAAAATGTGTAGCCAACAAATAGTTTAATTTTCTCAACTTGATCTCAGGTGAATATTCACTAACTGGTTTATAGATTTACACGAGCTCTTATGGCAAGGGGTGTTGACCCTGTCCATCAATGGCATAGTCACAGATTTGTTATATACAGTGAAGCTGGTCCGTTCTGTCAACTCAGGGCTGCCACAGTCTGTTTTATTCTTACAGGCCTCTGTCCATATTTACTTTTCACCACTACTCAGTCAGCCGTTTGTTGTCCCTGCTTTTGCTCGTGTAATTAGAGTACAATTTCTTTACTGCATTACTCATATTACTTATGTACTGTAGGCATTAATCTGAGATCAGTAGGAAGATGGAACAAAGTTACGCAAGTGGGCAAATGCTGATTGCATGTTCAGTGTTAGCACAGCGGATAAACAGGAGTGGTGATCACCGAATCATAAGCACTAGGAGCAAGCGGAGGGCATTTGGCCCATCGAGCCTACTCCACCACTCAATAAGACCACGACCAATCTGACATGTAGGTTAGGGGGATGTACATGGGTTTATGGGCCTGGGTTTCATAGCGAGGGGGATTGAATATAAAAGTAGGGAGGTCTTGCTGCGGCTGTACAGGGCATTGGTGAGGCCGCAGCTGGAGTATTGCGTGCAGTTTTGGGCGCCGTACTTACGCAAGGATATTTTGGCCTTGGAGAGAGTGCAGAGGAGGTTTACTAGGCTGATGCCGGAGTTGAGGGGGTTGAGCTATGAGGAGAGGCTGAATAAACTAGGCTTGTACTCGTTAGAGTTTAGAAGAATGAGGGGAGATCTCATTGAGACGTATAAGATGATGAATGGGATGGATAGGATAGAGGTGGAGAGACTGTTCCCGCTCAAAAAAGACAGTAGGACTAGGGGGCACAGCCTCAAGATAAAGGGGGGGTGGTTTAGAACGGAGTTGAGGAGGAACTTCTTCACTCAAAGGGTGGTGAATCTCTGGAATTCTCTGCCCATTGAAGTGGTGGAGGCTACCTCGCTAAATATTTTTAAGACGCGGGTTGATGGGTTTTTGATAAGAGAGGGGATTAAGGGTTATGGGGAGAGGGCGGGAATGTGGAACTGAGCCACGACAGATCAGCCATGATCTTATTGAATGGCGGGGCACGCTCGAAGGGCTAGATGGCCTACTCCTGCTCCTATTTCTTATGTTCTTATGTTTGGATAGGCATAGAACTGGTTCAGATCTGATGGGTTGAAAGGCCTCCTTCTTCACGGTAGTGGATTTCAACTTTGGGGAAACACAGTGGTTAGCGCTGCTGCCTCACAGTGCCAGGACCCGGGTTCAGTTCCTGGCCTGGGTCAGTGTGTGTGGCTATTCTCCTTGTGTCTGAGTGGGCATCCTCCGGGTCCTCCAGTTTCCTCCCACGCTCCAAAGATGTGCAGATTAGGTGGATTGGTCAGACTAAATTGCCCCTTTGTCTCAAGATGTGTATGTTAGGGGGATTATCTGGGTAAATATATGGAGTTAGGGATAGGGCCTGGACGTGATGCTCTGTCAGGGAGTTGGTACAGGCTTGATGGGCTCCATCTGCACCATTCAAAAGTCTGGTGACATCAGGGAAGAAGCTGGTATGTGATCTCAGATTTTTGTATCTTTTTCCTGACCTAAGAAGGTAGAAGAGAGTATGTCCAGGGTGCATCAGCCCACAGATATAGGCCAGACCAGTTAAAGATGGCAGATTTCCTTCCTTAAAGGGCATGAGTGAACCAGATGTTTTTTTACAACAACCGGTGCGAGTTCCTTGGTCACCATTACTGACAGAAGCTTTAAATTCCAGATTTAATTGCAGATTCTGATGTCCCAACTCTTGCTATTCAACTCTTGGATGAAGGCCCACCCTCATTTAGCCTGTATTGCTAATGTCAGCTAAATGCTCTCCATTTCCTTTGGATACACGGAGATCCACTTCTTCCAGTTACGCGTGGGGCAGGATTTTACAGCCTCGCTCAAGTGGGAGCAGAAACTCCTGCCTGAGATCAATGGACATTTCCGTTGTCCGCCTCTCGCCCGCTCCGATTCCATGGTGGGCAAGGCAGTAGAGTCTGGCACTGGAATCACATATGAGGAACGGAGAGAGGCTACAGTCGCCCTAGAGTGGATTTACACTACCCTGGAAATTGATCTGGAGTCAACAGAGTTCATTTTGACCCTTCCTGACTGGATATGGCACATACACTACTGACGGAATGCCTCCCCATGCAAATCGTGTAAAAAAACTATAGGATTGAAACTGGTATAAAAACAGAAAGTTCTGGAAAAAGGCTCAGCAGACCTGGCAGCATCTGTGAAGACAGAAACTTGTTAATAGGCACAACCTTTACCTGCCGCTCACGCCACACTCCTGCTGCAGCTAAATCTCCGTTTACTGCGGCAAAACAGGAAAATCTCCCTGGCGTGAGCGGTGATAAGATTCCGGCCAACGGATGGAATTTTACCAGCACACCCTCCCCCATTCCAGGGCAAGGCTCGGAGAACAGCGTTCTCTATTGGCCTTGGGTGGGATTTAACGAACCTCGGGAGAATGTTCCGGTAAAATTCTGCCCAACCTTTAGGGTCGCATATTACTCTTCTTCGTAACCGAAACTTCTCTTGGCCACAAGCACTGAAGGGAAATTCACAAAAGGGGGGGGGGGGGTGGCACGGTAGCACAGTGGTTAGCACTGCTGCTTCACAGCTCCAGGGACCTGGGTTCGATTCCCAGCTCGGGTCTCTGTCTGTGTGGAGTTTGCACATTCTCCTTGTGTCTGCATGGGTTTCCTCCGGATGCTCCAATTTCCTCCCACAGTCTGAAAGACATGCTGGTTAGGATGTGTTGGCCATGCTAAATTAACCCTCAGTGTACCCGAACAAGCGCTGGAATGTGCCAACTGGGGGATTTTCACTATAACTTCATTGCGGTGTTAATGTAAGTCTACTTGTGACTAATAAATAAACTAAAAAAAGTAATTGTAAATTGGCAGCCTCTAATCACACTCATGCCCACTTACTATTGCCAATTTTATGCCAATCGTGAAGACCAATGTCAAAGTGTTCATTTTAGTGATAGATTTTGAAAGAAATATTTCTGAGAAGAAACTAATGCCACTAAATGTTGTCTCCCATCAATATAAGGTTGAGCATTGACTGAGAACAATCCTTAGGCCCATCTTCCATCATGTGGTCTACTTGTTTCTGGTTATGTAGGCCGGAACTCTCCAGCCCTACCGTGGTTGGGATTATCCGGTCCCGCTGTAGCGAAGGAAGATTTGGCTGAGTGCCAAATTCCCCATGCCAGTGGTAGTGACGGAAGATCGGAGAATTCCAGCCACAGTGTTTTGGAATTGTCTCTGAATCACATGTCTTTTCCCCGCTCTGCTTTCTAGGTTTTCTTAATCTTCCTCCTGTTCTTTCCATCATTTGTTGCTGACGGGTACATTGCTAAATGTTTCCGAATCGTGGTCAGCTAGTTAGGGAATGGAGGCTGAGGTGAGATCGCAAAAGACACAGAGCAGAAATGGGAGGAAAGGTCAAACCTGCTCCAAAGCCGGTTCACTTAGTTTTGGGTTTTTTTCTCCCCAAGGAACCAAGCGGACACAACATGAGCCTTACACATCGGTGACTAAATAGATATGGGGATTCTGAAGGGGAGGTTGAATAGGACGCGTATGTACCTCAGTTAAAAATACAAGACAAGACAGCAGCAAGGAGCATGTTAGACCAACCAAAAAACAAACTGGGGGAAAATTATCGACACAGCAGGGATCTCTGCACTGTTGGACAGCCCACACCTCCTGAGTGAGGGGTTTGGCTTAGTGGCGGCCTACAGGCAGCAGGCCAGAGAGTTGTCACTGGTCCCTGTGAATGGGGGGATGCTGTATCATAGCGGTATTGTCTCCAGACTAGAATCCAGAGACCCAGGGTAATGCTCTGGGGACTTGTGTCCGAATCCCACCAAATTTGAATTCAATAAAAAATAATTCTAGAATTAAAAGTCAAACGATGACCATGAAACCATTGTCATTAAAAACCCATCTGGTTCACTGGACTTCTGAGAGCCTATCACATTGCCATGGGTCTGGAGTCATGTGTAGGCCAGACCAGGTAGAGATGGCAAATTTCTTCCTCTGAAGAGACTTTAGAATTTGGTGCCTCAGAGGTGGGCACTGCTGCCTCATAATTCCAGGGAATTTGTGTGGCGTTTGCAAGTTCTCCCCGTGCCTGCGTGGGTTTCCTTCGGGTGCTCCGGTTTCCTCCCACAGTCCAAAGGTCACGGAATCATAGAATCCCCACAGCGCAGAAAGAGGCCATTCAGCCCATCAAGTCTCTATCAACCCCACCCAGGCCCTATCCCCTTAACCCCATGCATTTACCCTAGCTAGTCTCCCTGACAATAAGGGGCAATTTAGCACAGCCAATCAACTTAACCCGCACGTCTTTGGGCTGTGGGAGGAAACCAGAGCACCTGGAGGAAACCCATGTAAACGTAGGGAGAACGTACAAACACTACACAGACAGTGACCCAAGGCCAGAATTGAACCCAGGTCCTTGGCACTGTGGGGCAGCAGTGTTAACCACCGTGCCACTAATGGTGCAGGTTAGAATGATTGACTATGCCGAATTGCCCACTAATGCCCAAAGGTGTGTGGGTTAGGTGGATTGGCCATGCTAAATTGCCCTTTAGTGTCAGGGCAATTAGCATTGTAAACGTGCGGGGTCACAGGGATAGGGATTGGGTAGTGTGCTCTATTGGTGCAGGCTTGATGGGTTGAATGGTCTCCTTCTGCACTGCAGGGATTCTATGATTCTCGATATAATGGTTATAATACTGGACTGTTAATTCAAGAGGTTATGCAGTATGTCTTGACAATTTGTGATAGTGAATCTTCTGCCAGTCTTGTATTTCTCCCAATACTTACTTGCACTGGCACCTCCATATAATCAACAGACATGCATTGTCACACAGAATTACAAGGGGAGGGGAGGATATATTGGATCTAATGCTTTACTGTGAGGTGAGAGGGGGAGGTGATGGTGTAGTGATATTGTCACTAGACTAGCAATCCAGAGACGCAGAGTGATCGATTTCATTTCGTCTATTTTATTATTATTGTCAAATGTATTGGGATACAGTGAAAAGTATTGTTTTTTCACGCTATACAGACAAAGCATACCACTCATAGAGTACATAGGGGAGAAGGAATGAAAAAGGTGCAGAATATAGTGTTGCAGTTACAGATAGGGTAAAATTAGGTTTGATTTATTATTATTGTCAAATTTATTGGATACAGAGAAAAGTATTGTTTCTTGCACAATATATAGACAAAACATACAGTTCATAGAGTACATAGGGGAGAAGGAAAGAAGATAATGCAGATTGTAGACTTTATTAGACAGTTCAAAGGAATTAGAATACAGTTTTAAAGCATAGAACGAGAGTAAGAGATAGAATTATAGGTTACATTGGGGACAACACACAAGAAGTCGCCACACTCCAGCTCCATCATGAAAAATCTCCTCTGGAATTTAAATCCCTCCAAACTGAAATTCTGTAGAAACTTGGAACAAATCTAATAATGACCAGAAAACCATTGCTGATTGTGAGAAAAACTCTTCCCGAAAGAACATAGTTCACTGATGTTCTTGAGGGAAGGAAATCTGCTGTCCTTACTGGTCTGGCCAACATGTGACTCCACAGCCATGTGGTTGACTCTTAAATGTCCCCTGAAATGGCCAAAAAAGTCACTCAGTTCAAGGGTAATTAGGGTTGGGCAACAAATGTTGGTCCAGCCAGTGACGCCCACATCACATGAATGAATTTACAAAATAGTTACAGAAAATTAACGACAAACCTTTTCTGGCTGGGTTGATAGAAGTAGGGACATTATTTCCACTGGTGGCTTTAGTTTCCTTGGTTTATTCCAATGCAAAACTCCCACCGTTCCTCCAGATCTGGCACTTGTTCCTCAATTTTGTTTTCACTGAGCACTGATCTTTCTTCTCTCGTTAACACATTCTGCTATCTTACCTTTGGCCATGATCAACATTTCTTTAGCCCTCAGTGCTACCATTAATGCTTTGTCTCGTGCCCATGACATGTTTGTCATTCTCTCTTTATCTCCAAAGTGCCCCGACCTTCTATTCTGCTCCACCTCTTGCGCCCCATTTTTCTAATCCATCCTGGCTGATGCGTCAGTTTGGGATGGCATGGTGGCACAGTGGTTAGCACTGCTGCCTCAACGCACCGGGCAGCCGGGTTCAATTCTGAAGAGACGTGGTGTCTCTGATTATGGTGGCTGCTTTTCCGAGGCAGCAGGAAATGTAGACGGAACTGACGGTTGGGAACTTACGTATCACTCACCTAAAGTTAAAGTTAATTTATTAGTCACAAGTGAGGCTTACATTAACACTCTGGCACCAGTTTGCGTCAATGTACCTCACCAGCATGTCTTTCAGAATGTGAGCGGAAACTGGAGCACTCGGAGGAAACCCACGTAGACACGGGGAGAACATACAAACTCCACAAAGACAGTGGCCCAAGCAGGAATTGAACACAAGTGCCTCGCACTGTGAAGCAGCAGTGCTAACCACTCTGCTACCCGTGTCATCCCTCGTAAGTCCATGATAAGTCACTCTAGAAGTGTAGATGGAATCGATGGTTGGGAAGCTATGTATCATTTATCTAGTAAGATACTCTAGACTAGTGGGAAGACCCTTATATTCAGAGATTGCTTCAGTGCCCTTGTTATTGAAACTTGGCCTCCTTTCTTAGTTGGGATACCTCGGTGCTGGCTCTCAATTTCCGCCCTCTTCACATGTGCCAGCCTGTTTTTCGTTGGGCTGCGGAGACCCGAGGCATGTTGGGGAAGGCCTAGGCAGACTCTGAATGGCAAGACCCCCAAAGTTAATGCAAGATATGTACCCTTGATCGGGCTGTGCAAACTTTGACATGTGGATGTGGATCTTGCCCATATTTGCAGTTGGCTTTATCAGAGCGCGATTAGTTTCCCAGAACAAATTTGAGCAAAAGGCAACATTACCTCCGCAAGCCAAACAAAAGCAGTTTTGAAATTTGTCTATTTACACGGGCGTCAGATGTTTTGCTAAGGCTCTTGAAAAGTGGCGATAATTGAATGGTGCCAGTGTGTTCGTGGGATTCTGATGAGTTGTAAAGGTCTAATAAACAACTGTGCGAGCTCCAGCCACAGCATTTCCAACTGTGTTTGTTAATCTCAATGAACAAGTGCGCGCCACTCACAGTGCAAATATGCCAGAGTTTCAGGGAGTCAATAGTGTAACTTTACTGTTTGCAAAATCGCTCCTTATTATCATCAGTAAGTTTACTGAGAGCCCGACAGTCAAATATAATAAACTCTTAAGCAAGCTCATGTATAAAAACAAAGCAAAACATCCCTCTTTGACATTTTTCTCCTGATTATGTTTGCGAAAGGATGTGGGAAAATGAGGAGAATGGTGCGTGTTATCTTTGTAGATTTTTAATCACCCCTCTGTGATGGCTTACATAACCCGCATAATTGACTGAGAAATGACTATAATTTCCATTCTAATGTGTTCTTTTTTAACACCGTGGGCGCAGTTATTCTGAAATTTGCATGCCCAGTAATATGTAACGGACAGTTCTGTTGTTCTCAGACCAAAAGGGAAAATGCTGGAAAATCTCAGCAGGTCTGGCAGCATCTGTAAGGAGAGAAAAGAACTGACGTTTCGAGTCCAGCTGAAGGGTCACCGGACCTGCTGAGTCTTCCAGCACTTTCTCTTTTGGTTTCAGATTCCAGCATCCGCAGTACTTTGGCTTTATTTGTTGTTCTCAGCTTTGATAAAGAGTCATCTGGACTCAAAACGTTAGCTCTTTTCTCTCCTTAGAAATGCAGTCGGACCTGCTGAGATTTTCCAGCATTTTGGTTTCAGATTCCAGCATTTGCAGTAATTTGCTTTTATATAGTTCTGTTGTTCTGTTAGGGCGGCGTGGTGGCACAGTGCCTTACAACGCCAGGGACCCGGGTTTGATTCCTAGCTTGGGTTACTGCCTGTGTGGAATCTACACATTCTCCCCGTGTCTGTGTGGGTTTCCTCCGGGTGCTCCGGTTTCCACATTCCGAAAGCCATGCTGGTTAGGTGCATTGGCCGTGCTAAATTCTCCCTCAGTGTACCTGAACAGGTGCCAGACTGTGGCGATGAGGGGATTTTCACAGTAACTTCATTGCAGTGTGTAACGTTCTCCCTGTCTCTGCGTGGGCTTCCTTCCACATTCTGAAATATGTGCTGGATTAGGTGCATTGACCTGAACTGTGGCGACTAGGGGAATTTCGTTGTAACTTTATTGCAGTGTTAATGTAAGCCTACTTGTGACACTAATGCATACAGTGCCAAGATTCACAGGGACAAATTTTCCCATTCCGCCAACCACAGGAATCATAGCAGGCGAGGAGCGGATCATGGAAAAGTTTGTTGACCTCGGGCAGGATTTTCTGGTTTCGGTGCAAACGCAACCGGATAATCCTGCCCAGTGAATCATCGAGATATACAGCTTGGAAATAGGCCTTTCAGCCCAACTTGTCCATGCTGACCAGATTTCCTAATCTGAACTCGTCCCATTTGCCTGCGTTTGGCCCCTATCCCTCTAAGCCTTTCCCATCCACGTACCAGTCCATTGTTGTAATTGTACCCACCTCTACCACCTCCTCTAGCAGCTCATTCCATACACCCACCATCCTCTGTGTGAAAAAGTTTACCCTTCAGGTCCCTTTTAAATCTTTCCCCTGTTGCCTTAAACCTATGCCCTCTACTTTTGGAATCCCCTGCCCTGTGGAAAAGATCTTGGCTATTCACCTTATCTATGCCCTTCATGATTTTGTAAACCTCTATAAAGTTACCCTTCACCCTCCGACGCTCTAGGGGAAAAATTCCCAGCCTATCCAGCCTCTCCACATAAGTTAAATCTTCCAAACCCTTGTAAATCACTTTTGCACCCTTTAAAGTTAAAGTTTATTTATTAGTCACAGGTAAAGCTTACACTGCAATGAAGTTATTGTGAAATTCCCCTAGTTGCCACACCCCGCGCCTGTTCGGATCAATGCATCTAACCAGCACACTTTAGACCATGGGAGGAAACTGGAACGCCCAGGGGAAACCCATGCGGACATGGGGAGAATGTGCAGACTCCACACAGACAGTGGCCCGAGCCAGGAATCAAACCCAGGTCCCTGGTGCTGTGAGGCTGTAGTGCTAACCACTGTGCCATCATGCCATCCCAATTTAATAAGATCCTTCCTAAAGCAAGGTGACCAGGACTCCAAATGCGGCCTTACCAATGTCCAGTCGTAACGTAATGGTAACATTTGGGCATGGAACTTTCATTCTTGGGTATCACACCCTCATCTTCTCATTAGGTGCTGCTGGTGAGTGAGGCACTCAATCAAGAGGAGACGTGGAAAATCATTCTCGATGACCTGTCCCTGCAACTGCACATACTAATGCAATGATAATGGATGAATGAACACTGCTCGATGGTACTTACTGTCAGGCAAGTCACATTTTAATGTAAATTTAAAGACGCACTTCTGAAACATAACAATTTTATAAAATTCATAACTATATGGGTGATACAGCGGTTAGCACTGCTATTTCACAGTGCCAAGGGGACCCGGGTTCGATCCCCGCATGGGTCATTCTCTGTGTGGAGTTTGCGCATTCTCCCCATGTCAGCATGGGTTTCCTCCAGGTGCTCTGGTTCCCTCCCACAGTCCAAAATGAGTGCAGGTTAGGTGGATTGGCCGTGCTAAATTGCCCCTTAGTGTCAGGGGGACTAGCTGGAGTAAATGTATGAGGGCCTGGTATGGGATTGTGGTCGGTGCAGGCTCGAAGGGCTGAATGGCCTCCTTCTGTAGGCATTCTATGATTCTTCCCTGAACACTGCGCCCAATGTAACATTGCATGGGCGCCACAGAAATTACTGCCTTACCATTCCATTCACACCAGACATCTCAGTAAACATCCCCGCCAGGAATCTAGACAGAGGTCTCTCCTCATCAAACATATACCCTAACATCAACAGAGACCAGGGTGAAATGGTGCGAAAGGTCCGATGCGCTGTGGGCCACCATTTATCTTCTGGAAAAATGCCTGTGGAAATTTGTCTGACTGGTACATATTTATACACAGCTTGGGAATATAGTCACCCAAATTAATCAGCCTGAAGCTCGGGACATAGACAGCGGACATTTGAACAATATCATTGCTATGGTTACCATTAAGAGAGGGGCGCTTTGTTGATTTGGAACAAATTCTCTTTGTCGTTGCAATGCCTGCTACAAGGTATCATTGGTCATACCTCAGCGGCAGACTGACACCAAGCTCCAATTATTTATGAACAGTGGCAATTTAAAGCATCAATTTGCTTCCAGTCTTTCAACTGCATTCACTCCCAGTCAGAGCGGCTATAGATGCAGTTCAGCAATCAGGGTTTCCCCGTCGCTTTCTTCTTCTAATCTCAGCCGGTTCAATCAGCCCTCTATTTTTGGCCCTTCCCTCAGAAGAAAGAGGAGTGAGCCACTCAGCCCTCTTGAGCCTGCTGCCCCCTTCAATACACACTGATCTTCCTCCTTAAGATCGCCCTGAGGAAATCATACAATCCCAGCAGTGCAGAAGCAGGCCATTTGGCCCATTGACTCTACACTGACTGGACGGGATTTTACCAGCACGTCCGTCCACGTTTCATACAATCCTGCCCGAGGCCAACAGAGTTCTCCAAGTCTCGCCCACCTCCAGAATTGGGCGTGCTGATATAATTCCAGCAACTGTCTCTGATACAGCCACCAAGTTCCCAGGATGGAAATCTCCGTTGGCCTCAGTGGGATTTTACGACCTCACGCCGAACGAGGCTGTAAAGTCCCACCCAGCATCTTACCCAGACACTATCCCCATAACCGCAAGTATTTAACCACCAATCCTGCTAATCTACTCATCTAAGGGACAATTTAGCATTGTCAATCCAACTAATCTGCATATCTTTGGAGTGTGGGAGGAAACCGGAGCACCTGGAGGAAACCCACGCAGACACGGTGAGAATGTGCAATTTCCGCACAGTCACCCAAGGCTGGAATCGAACACGGGTACCCAGTGTTGTGAGACAGCAGTCTTTTTTAATTCATTAATGGGACATGGGTGTCACTAGCTGGCCAGCACTTATTGCCCAACAGTGCCACAGATCCTGGGTTCAATTCCGGCCTTGGGTAACTGTCTGTGTGGAATTTGCACGTTCTCCCCGTGTCTGTGTGGGTTTCCTCCCACTCTCCAAAGAAAGGAATATCGGAATTAGGAGCAGAAGTAGGCAAATTCAACTCTGCGAGCCTGCTGCGCCATTCAGTCAGATCATGGCTGATCTCTCCCTGGTCTCAAATCCATTCCCTGTTCCTCATACCCCTTTAACCCACTTATTAACTCATTTCTTTAACCCTCTATTTTTGTTATCAGAAATATATCTACCGATGTGCATGGTGGGTGAATTGGCCCATGCTAAATTGTCCCTGAGTGCCGGGGGTATTAGCAGGGCAAATACATGGGGATGGGGCCTGGGTGGGATGGTTGTAGGCTCGATGGGCCGAATGGCCTCTTTCTGCACTGTCGGGATGCTAAGCTGGAAGAAGAACGGGCACTCCCTTTAGTGCTTTCCCCTTCGAAAAGGCCAACGCGATTTATTCGCAGCCACTTCAGGCTTGAAAGGGGGTTACAATCCACTGGACTGGGCTGACTTTCTGTTTTGCAGATCGTTTACTCTTTGTGTGAGTGACAGATATGGAGCAAAATCCAGTATCGATCAGGGCAGCGCAGATGAAATAGCCATGACATTTTGAAGATAAATTTCTGAACCACAAATATGAGAATGATAGACGGAGCATGACAGCACATAAATCAATACAAAATACCCAGATTTCTTAATGCCACAAGCTTCTTGGTGGATCTTTTGAATTATCAGGAGCTATGCAGAGGTCTACCACTCCTTGATTTGACTGTGCTTTAGTATTGACTAAATCGTCAGGAGACGCTAGACTAATAACAATCAGGCTGCCAATTTCAAAACCTCCACTCCGAAACGCAATTCCACTCTCTTAAAGGGACTCAGAAGCCGAGGAGCTTCCTTAAGCCCTGAGCGGTTACTATAAAGGGCAAAGGATGCTCGGAATGTGATGAGGTTTGAGTCAAGAGTTCTCGACTGGAATTAAATGCCCAGGCACTTTATCTTCCGGCTCACAGTCCGAAAATACTCTGCTGCCGGTCTTCTCTTTTCGTCTGCTAAATTGAAACAAAGTTCATTCATTAGTCACAAGTAGGCTTACATTAACGTTGCAATGAAGTTACTGTGAAAATCCTCTGGTCGCCACACTCCGGCGTCTGTTCGGGTACATTGAGGGAGAATTTAGCAAGGCCAATGCGCCTAATCCAGCACGTCTTTTGGACTGTGGTAGGAAACCGAAGCGCTCAGAGGAAACCCGCGCAGACACGGGGAGAATGTGCAAACTCCACACAGACAGTGACCCAAGCTGGGAATCAAACTCAGATCCATGGTGCTGTAAGTCAGTAGTGCTAACCACTGTGCCACTGCGCCACCCCAATTTTATCAGCACTTGAGCTGTCTTGAAAACAAAGAGGTTAATTTAAATTGACCCCAGTCTCAGGAAACTACGACAATGGGTATAATCTTATGTCCTTTGAAACACCTAACCAGCATCTTTGGACTGTGGGAGGAAACTGGTGTGGGGATGCCGGCGTTGGACTGGGGAAAACACAGTAAGAAGTCTCACAACACCAGGTTAAAATCCAACAGGTTTATTTGGTAGCAAAAGCCACTAGCTTTTGGAGCGAAAAGCTAGTGGCTTTTACTGGCAAATAAATCTCGCTCCGAAAGCTAGTGGCTTTTGCTACCAAATAAACTTATTGGACTTTAACCTGGTGTTGTGAGGCTTCTTGCAGAGGAAACTGGAACAGCCAGAAGAAACCCACGCAGACATGGAGAGAGCACACAAACAGTGACTCAAGCTGGGAATCGAACCCAGGCCCCTGGCGCCGTGAGGCAGCAGTGCTAACCACTGTGCTACCGTGCTGTTGGAAGATGCATCGCTGCAAAGTAAACCAGTTTGTCTGGCAAAGCTCTGCTCCGGCCATTAAAATGATTTGTAAAGGCCATTGCAAAGATGGGCTGGCGTGGTGGCACAGTGGCTAGGACTGCTGTTTCACAGCGCCAGGGACATGGGTACAATTCGGGTCTGGGGTCATTGCCTGTGCGGAGTTTGCACATTCTCCCTGTGTCTGCGGGTGCTCCAGTTTCCTCCCACAGTTCAAAGATGTGCACATTAGGTGGATTGGCCATGCAAAATTGCCCCGTAGTGTCAGAGGGTTAACAGGGTAAATACGTGGGGTTATGAGGATAGGGCCTGCACTGTAAGCATTCTATGAGAACAAGACATTGAAACTGTGCAATTTTTCACACTGCGTGTACCTACAAGTGGGCCAAAAGTACAGTTGGGATCTAACGGCTGGAACTTTTCCATCCCGCCCACCATCGTAGCGGACGGGACATGGAACATGTCGAGACCTGTTGACCTCGGGAGGGATTTTCCAGCCTTGGGGTGAGCGCGACAGGAAAATCCTGCCCAACATAGGTGACAAAGGCTCATGATTGACAAATTCGCTCAGTACAGAACAAAATTGAATCGATCTCGCACTGTTCACAACCTTTCAGTTGAAGGTTACCTAGATCAGAATCTTAGATGGCACAGTGGTTAGCACTGCTGTCTCACAAGCACCAGGGAGCTGGCTTCGATTCCCAGCTTGGATCACCGTCTGTGCGGAGTCTGCATGCTCTCCCCATGTCTACGTGGGTACCCTCTGGGTACTCTGGTTTCCCCCCACAGACAAAGGAAATAAATATATAGGCTCTAGTCGCTAGATTATGAAAATATATTGACACAGGTAACAATGCAGAGAAGATTTACAGGGATGATACCAGAAATGCAGGTTATACATATCAGGAAAGCATTGTTTGACTGAATGTCTTCTCTCAAGGCAAAAAGAGGCTGAATGATACACCTAACAAGTGTCTTTAGAATTGTGAAAGATTTTGATAGGCTAAGAAAGTGAGAGCTTATGGAGAACGGCATAACTAGAAGCCACCAATATAAAGCAATCGCTAAGAAATTTGAGAGGGAACTCGGTAGCAACTTCAAGTGATAAGAATGTGGAACTCGGTATCACAGGGAGTGGCTGAAACAAATCTCCCTGTGTCCGTTTAAAGTTTATTTATTAGTGTAACAAGTCGGCTCGCATTAACGCCGCAATGAAGTTACTGTGAAACTCCCCTAGTCGCCACACTCTGGCAGCTGTTCGGGTGCACTGAGGGAGAATTTAGCATGGCCAATGCACCTAATCAGCTTGTCTTTCCGACTGTGGGAGGAAACCGGAGCACCCGGAGGAAACCCAAGCCGACACAGGGAGAAGGTGCAGACTCCGCAAAGACTGGGACTCAGGCAGCAGTGCTAACCACTGCCACCTCAACACATCCTGTTACAGCCAGTGAAGTACTTTTAAAGCTATTTTCCCACTATTGTGGGAAATGCACAGGTTTTTGAGAACAGCTGAAGGGAACAGCTGAAAATCAATGCTAAAAACCTTTGTACTCATTGGCACAATAAATGTTTTCTTTCCCCCTGTTGGGGACACTGTTTATTCATGAAAAATGTTGCAACTGTTTGAATTTTAGCTTCCAGATGCTGTTCCACAGCAGCAGAGCGTCATTGCCTTCGTGGTCAGAACTCTGTATTGCCAGATAACCCTTAGGCAAGTCGACTAGCAGTCAATGTCACGGTGGAGATGTTGGATGCGATTTATCCCCAAAAACAAGAGGGCCGAAAACCTCGCCTGCCCCAATTCCCGGGTGGGGGTGGTTCCCAGAACGGAAATCTGCACTGGCTTCAGGTGGGATTTTACAATCTTGCCCAAGCGAGGCAGTAAAATCCCGCTCTACGTTTTTGATTTGATTTGATTTATTATTGTCACATGTATGAACGTACAGTGAAAAGTATTGTTTCTTGCATGCTATACAGGCAAAGCATACCATTCATAGAGAAGGAAACCAGAGATTTTGCAGAATGCAATGTTACAGCCATAGCTAGGGTGCAGAGAAAGATCAACTTAGTGCAAGGTAGGTCCATTCTAAAGTCTGACAGCAACAGGGAAGAAGCTGTTCTTGAGTCAGTTGGTACGTGACTCTTCTTTCTGCATCCTTTCTGGTTGAATCACAGCTTGGTATGGTTCCCGCTCTGCCCAAGACCGCAAGGAACTACAAAAGATCGTGAATGTAGCCCAATCCATCAAGCAAACCAGTCCCCCGTCCATTGACTCTGTCTACACTTCCCGCTGCCTCAGCAAAGCTGCTAGTATAATTAAGGAACCCACGTACCTGGAAATTCTCTCCTCCACCTTCTTCCGTTGGAAGAAAGATACAAAAGTTTGAAGTCACGTACCAACTGACTCAAGGACAGTTTCTTCCCTGTTGCTGCTAACTTTTGAATGGGCTTACCTTGCATTAAGTTCATCTTTCTCTACACCCTAGCTATGACTGTAACACTACATTCTGCACTTTCTCATTTCCTTCTCTATGAACAGTATGTACACTGTCTGCTAATACATGCCTCAATAATGAATCAAATCAAATCAAAATCAAACCGCAGGCTTTTGTATCCTTTTCCCGGTGGAAGAAGGTGGAAGACAGAATTCCTGGGATGTGCAACTGGTGGAAGAATGTGAGTTTATAGCACCCGTTTTTTAGGGGAGCTTACTCATATGAATTTCCGTTACTCTATGCATCACAGAGCCCTAAGCCTCACAACACCAGGTTAAAGTCCAACAGGTTTATTTGGTAATAAACACCACTAGCTTTCAGAACACTGTTCCTTCATCAGATGAGAGGGGATTAAGGGTTATGGGGAGAGGGCGGGAATGTGGAACTGAGCCACGACAGATCAGCCATGATCTTATTGAATGGCGGGGCAGGCTCGAAGGGCTAGTTGGCCTACTCCTGCTCCTATTTCTTATGTTCTTATGTTCTTATGAGTTCTGATCAGGCGATCAAAACTTCCCACTCACCTGACGAAGGAACAGTGTTCCGAAAGTTAGTGGTGTTTACTACCAAATAAACCTGTTGGACTTTAACCTGGCGTTGCCAGGCTTCTTACTATGTTTACCCCAGTCTGACGCCGACGTCTCCACATTATCACAGAGTTCATCAGCGGATACACCCCGTGGGAGTGGGGGATAGAGTTGAGTTGAGTTGACCTGATCTGGACCTCCTGATGTCGAGGCGTGTAGATAATTTGACCCAATATTCATTCCGATGAAGCTCTGAGAGGCTTATAATGGAGTGTACGATTTTCCAATCGCTCTGGAAATTCAGAAGAGGGATGTTTCGCAGACCTGCCCTTCTCCGTCTGTTAATCAGTGCCGATGTGAAAAAAAACACACACAGTTACTCTCAAGATTCAGTGTGATTGCATATCCAAACACAGATGTGAACAGAGCCACAAAATGAAAGCCTCCAATAAGGACAGGAGCCTGGATGGAAAAGCCAAACAATATTAAATTCAGAGAGTCAACAACTGCCCCACTTCTTCCAAGGACCTCTAAACAGACAGAATTACTTTGTACACACATTAACAAACACAACTCGAGCTGATAGATACAGTGGGGCTGCTAGCTTGGAGTCAACTCGAACTGACTCACAATGATTTCAGTCGCTCTTGCGCCAGTTTGCACTTTTAATCCACCATCACAAAAGGACAAATGTCCTTGGATGCTAAATAATAAAAAGAATTAAGGAATAAGTGAATAAATTAGGCGGATTGGCCCTGCTAAGTTCCCCCTTAGTGTCAGGGGGTTCCCAGGGTAAATATGGGAGGTTACGGGGGCACTGGGTGGGATTATTGCCAGTGCAGACTTGATGGGCCGAATGGCCTCCTTCAGCGCTGTAGGGATTCTATGAGATTTTGCCGGTGCAGACTCGATGGGCTGAATGGCCTCCTTCAGCACTGTCAGGATTCTATGATGGCGATGGCCTAGAAGTATTATCACGAGACTATTTAATCCAGAAGCTCAGCTAATGTTATGGGCTCGAATCCCAACAAGGCAGGTGGTGGGATTTGAATTCCATAAAAAATATCTGGAGTTAAGAATCTACTGATGACCATTGTTGATTGTTGGAAAAAACCCATCTGGTTCACTCATGTCCTTGAGGGAAGGAAATCTGCTGTCCTTACCTGGTCTGGCCTACAGGTGACTCCAGAGCCCCAGCAATGTGGTTGACTCTCAACTGCCCTCAGGCAACTAGGGATGGGCAACAAATGCTGGCCAGCCAGCGACGCCCAGCTCCCATGAATAAATAAAAAAATAGTGAAGACCCCAGTCTTACAGGGCTGTGTGTGAAATCGAAGATGAGGTTAGGATTTATTTTCTTTATTCCCAGGTCTTCTTCTGGCCCATCAAATCTGCTCTGCCATCTAATATGACTGATCTGCTTCTGTGTCCTACATTGTGACTATTTCACCGCTGCTTTTCACAGATACTGTTGTTGCTCCCCCTCTCTCGAACCCAGCAGTATTGGAGCCACTTGACTCATGAAGCATTTGATCATCTCTGGAAAGACAGATCCCGAGAACCTCATCCCAAACAGCTATTTCTCCTCTTCTTGAAGCAGAAATTCCTCCGTGTCCCTTCCCCAGGATTTCCTCATCCACCTTAGATGAACAGGGAGCGGCAATGAATCTTTTGGGACCTTGCGATTAGCCTGCAGATCCAAGCACTGGACATCGTGCTACTGAGGATAAGCCCTGGAGATTAGTTGGCTGACTGAATGGGCCGACAGGAAAATCTACTGGGTCTAACTCAAAGTCTGAAAAATGCTGGAAAATCTCAGCAGGTCTGACAGCATCTGTGGACAGAGAATAGAAGCAGTGTTTCAAGTCAGATTGTTGTCAGTACAGGCTCAATGAGCTGAAAGCCCTTGTTCTGGACTGTAAGGATCCTGGATTCTGGAGTTGCATTGTAACTCCCTTATTTTTGACTTTAGGCCTTTACTTATAAAGGCCAGGATCTGAATGTCTTTTTAACCACTTTCTCAACTTGGGTCCATCCCTTTTTAACAATTTGTTGATGCACATACATCCCTGTCTCTTTCTTTTTGCTCCCAATGTAGAATTGTAGAGTCCGTCATGCAAACCAGCCTCCCATCCGTTGACTCTGTCTACACTTCCCACTGCCTTGGCAAAGCAGCCGGCATAATCAAGGACCCCACACACCCCGGACATTCTCTCTTCCACCTTCTTCCTTCAGGAAAAAGATACAAAAATCTGAAGTTACGTATCAACCGACTGAAGAACAACATTTTCCCTGCTGCTGTCAGGTTTTTGAATGGGCTTACCTTGCATTAAGTTGATCTTTCTCTGCACCCTAGCTATGACTGTAACACTACATCTTGTACTCTCTCATTTCCTTCTCTGTGAATGATATGTTTTGTCTGCATAGTGCACAAGAAACAATACTTTTCACTGTATCCCAATACATGTGACAATTATAAATCAAAACATAAAATGTTGTCTTTATTTTGGATTGCCTTTCTTAATTCTTCCTATCAAAGTGTAACACTTCAGCAATTTAGCATGGCCAATCCACCTAACCTGCATATCTTGGGACACTAAAGGTAATTTAGCATGGCCAATCCACCTAACCTGCACATCTTGGGACACTAAAGGTAATTTGGCATGGCCAATCCACCTAACCTACACATCTTGGGACGCTAAAGGTAATTTAGTATGGCCAATCCACCTAACCTGCACATCTTGGGACCCTAAAGGTAATTTAGTATGGCCAATCCACCTAACCTACACATCTTGGGACACTAAAGGTAATTTGGCATGGCCAATCCACCTAACCTACACATCTTGGGACACTAAAGGTAATTTAGTCTGGCCAATCCACCTAACCTGCACATCTTGGGACCCTGAAGGTAATTTAGTATGGCCAATCCACCTAACCTACACATCTTGGGACACTAAAGGTAATTTAGCATGGCCAATCCACCTAACCTACACATCTTGGGACACTAAAGGTAATTTAGCATGGCCAATCCACCTAACCTACACATCTTGGGACACTAAACGTAATTTAGTATGGCCAATCCACCTAACCAACACATCTTTGGACTGTGGAAGAAAAACAGAGCACTGAGAGGAAACTCACGGAGACACAGGGAGAAGCAAACTGGCACAAAGGTCAAGCCAGAGAACATTCTTCAGGTCAGCAAACGGTTCGAGAGTGGTGGACACAAGGGATCAAAAGGCTATTGACCTCAGGTTGCTCACCTGATGGCAGATAAATTGGGACAAACAATGCTCCTCTCCCAAATGTCTGGGGGAGGTGGCGGGGGAGGGCGGTGGTTGATGGTGGAGGCGGGGGGTGGGGTTTGGGGGGGAGAGTTGGGGGGGGGGGGGAAGGCAGGGGAGGGTTGGGGGGAGGGTGGTGGGAAGGGAGGGTGAGGATAATTCTGAAGTGACAGATTAACCGAATGAGCCACTTGTTGACTGATAGGAACAATGATTAAAGAATGCAGGCTCAAGGCGGCCTTGGTTTCAGAGCGGCCTGGGTGGTTTATTGCAGCACTCCATGTTATCAGTGGGCGCTGGGTTTAAATCTAAAGGTTAAAAGCCGAGGCACAATTTCTGTCAGGCTCCAAACCAATAAAATCAAAGCGAGTTTCTTTGGAACAGCAATCGTGATATGTTTAGGATCGATTATCAGCGACTTGATTTTTTTGTTCTGAAAATATAATTCAAGCTGCAATCATTCCGACAATTTATTTTGACATTTCACCACCCAAGGGGGAAATAACTGCTTTGGTTACCAGAGGTAGAAATAGTGTGAATCTCTTCCTGACTATTATTTCTGGCTAATATCTCTCTTTTTTTTAACATACCCGACCGTTTATTTGAAATCAAAAATCCAAAGAAGCATCTCAGTGTATGGCCATAACAATCCTATTCCTACACACTTAAAATATTCATCTATACGATCCCTACAGTGCAGAAGGAGGTCATTCAGCCCATCAATACTGCACCCACCACAATCCCACCCAGGCCCTATCCTCCAATCCCTTCACATATTTGCCTTGCCAATTTCCCTGATGCTAAGGGACAATTTAGCATGGCCAATCAACCTAACCTGCACATCTTTGGATGAATGCGAGAAAATATTAGTTATTTTTGAGAAGGAATATCGCGAGGTTCACAAGCGACTGAATGTCAAAGCTTGTAGGGCCTTAAGGTTCGAGTCGCTTGTGATGCAGAGGTCTGTCTTGATTTGTTCTCCCATCTATACCCCCGGTTTCCGCCCACAATCCGAATGACCCGCCGGTTAGACACATTGGCCGTACTAAATTCCCCCTCAGTGTCCCCGAACAGGCGCCAGAGTGTGGCGACTAGGGAATTTTCACAGTAACTTCATTGCAGTGTTAATGTAAGCCGACTTGTGACACTATTAAATAAACATTAAACTTTCGAAATGTGCTTGTGGCTTTTTCATAGCAGGGCTGAGATGATGAGGACCCGAGGATCTATGTAGCTGTAACCATAAAGGATTAGTAATCCACAGCAGAGAAACGGAGAAAACCAGAGGCACCAGCAAGAAGAAGCCCCCTCAAACACGGTTAATTTAGTTATCCACATAAACAAACGGGATTACAATCGGTATCAGTCCCGCGCAGGGTTTTGGAGGGACATGGTACACAATTCATGAGTGTTGAAGTTTACTCTTGTCTGCCAAGGGTAAGAGTTTTCTTTAGCAAGAACCCACAGCACAGCACCTACTCTGGATTATTCTTTTCAGGAACTATTTTCCAGCATTAGTTGTGCATTAAAAGTTTAAGTCCACGCCATCATTCTTTTCCATTTGCCAAAATTCACCTGCTAAGCCACAAATTCTCCCTTGGCAACCTTGTCAATAAAACAGGGGTCCTGAAATAACCGATTAAAGTGGCCCTCTTTGTCACTGACTTGACAAAACCGCGGGGCCAATAATTTAATTTTCTCTCCTTTCAGACAACGGAAAAGTCTGGAAGTTACTGAGGGTGACATGTTGGTGCAGAAGCTTGCAAGACTTCCATCCATCTGTCAGGTTAGTAGATACATTAAAATCCCATTTACAAAGCCTCAGGCTGCGGAACTTTCACCCATTAAGCATTTGTCCACCAAGTGTAGCCCATTTACTGGTGTCACAATTAGGCTTACATTAACACTGCAAACAAGTCACTGTGAAACTCCCCTAGTCAGCGTCAGTTCGGGGACACTGAGGGAGAATTTAGCATGGCCAATGCACCTAACCAGCACGTCCTTCAGACTATGGGAGGAAACTGGAGGAAACCCACGCAGACACGAGCAGAATGTGCAGACTCCACGCAGACAGTGACCCCAGCCGGGAATCGAACCCAGGTCTCTGGCTCTGTGAGATAACAATGAGATATAGGGGGCAGCACAGTAGCACAGTTGTTAGCACAGCTGCCTCACTGTGCTAGGGACCCAGGTTCAATTCCGGGCTCGAGTTGCTGTCTGTGTGGAGTTTGCACGTTCTCCCCGTGTCTGCGTGAGTTTCCTCCGGGTGCTCCAATTTCCTCCTGCAGTCCAAAGATGTATAGCTTAGGTTGTTTGGCTTTGCTTAGTGTCAGAGGGATGTGCAGGTTAAATATGTGGGTTACGGGAATAGGGCCTGGGTGGAATTCTGGTCAGTGTAGACTCAATGGGCCAAATGGCCTTCTTCTGGACTGTAGGGATTCGATGATTCTATACTCACCACCATAAGCTTCCTTAATGCAGTTCGCATTAAGTTTTCCTCAGGTTCTATCACTTTTGTTGAAGCACTGTTTGTGCTTATGCCTGTTCAGGCAGCCATCTTGTCTTGCCTACTGCTGGAAGCCTGACCTATAGGCCCCATGCCTGGAAATCCAGGGCCAGAAATGTGAGCAGTTAGAAATCAAACTTCACATCATCATTTGGAACCAAAAGGTTAAGATAGGATAAAAAAAGAATTAGCCTTTATGGGTATTTATGGACAATGTGGCCTCCATGGATCTTTGCTGGAAGTGGGCGTCTCATTTTGTGTTCTATTTGTCAGATATTTTCCTTTTTTTCTGCGGTTCACAAACACTTAGGTGTGCAAATTGTTGAAAGTGCAAACTGATAACAGCAAGGGGGGGGAGGGTTGATATTCTGGCCGAGGGTTTCTCGGGAGGGCCGCAATGTTCACTCGCGGTGAGATTTTCTGGTCCCCCCCCCGAAGTCAATGAGGTTTCTGACTGACTGCACTCAGCACTGCCAGGAAACTTGCAGCAGGAGGTGCAGAGTTGGCAGGGCCAAAAGTTTCCACCAGCCCTCACCCCCCCACCCCCCCACCCCCGACTTAAACAGCCAAACAATTCCAGCCAAGATCAGCCGGACACCTGAGTCCTTGGCGATGCTGAGACCAAGGGAAGTCTTGTGGCACAGTGGCGCCCCCTATCTCTGAACTAGAAGCTCCAGTTCAAGTCCAACACCAGGACTTGTTAGCCACGGAAGGAGAGTTCGTAACGCAATTCAACGAGCTGATAATAGCTCAGAAATCCTTCCGCTTGGGAAACCTTTCCCCCACTATTCCCCGGAGGGGAAAAATACATCAAGGGTTTGAAGATGCGCTGAAAGAAAACTGGGACTGGCAATCTACCTCCTTAATTAATAAAGTTCATGGATTGAGAGAGAGACAAAAGTGAAAGAAATTGAGTGAACAAGAAACTGATGTAAGATCCCAGACAGTGGAAATGATTGAGAGGTTCAAGTTTCTAGGCGTCCAGATCACCAACAACCTGTCCTGGTCCCTCCATGCTGGCGCTATAGTTAAGAAAGCCCATCAATGCCTCTACTTTCCCAGGGGGCTAAGGAAATTCGGCATGTCCACTACAACTCTCACCAATTTTTACCATAGAAAGCATCCTTTCGGTTGTATCACAACTTGGTATGGCTCCTGCTTTGACCAAGACCTCTACAAAGAGCCGTGAACAGAGCCCAGTCTATCACACAAACCAGCCAACCATCCATTGACACCATGTACACTCCCCCTGCCTCAAAAAAGCAGCCGGCATAATCAAGGACCCCACGCATCCTGGACATTCTCTCTTCCACCTTCTTCCATCGGGAAAAATATACAAAAGCCTGAGGTCACATACTAACTAACTCTTCCCTGCTGCCATCAGACTTTTGAATGGGCCTAGCTTGCATTAAGTTGATCTTTCCCTACACCCTATGAATTCCAATGAATACAATCCTATCTGACATGACAGACCTGCCATCACAGGAACCATTGTGAACTTTACTCAGAGCTGTTTAAAACTCTCAATTTTTAAAAAATTAATTCATAGGACATGGGTGTCACTGGCTGGCCAGCATTTATTGCCCATCCCTAGTTGCCCTTGAGAAGGTGGTGGTGAGCTGCCTTCTTGAATCGCTGCAGCCCATGTGCTGTGGGTTGACCCGCAATGCTGTTAGAGAGGGAATTCCGGGATTTAGACCCAGTGACTGTGAAGGAATAGTGATATATTTCCAAGTCAGGATGGTGAGTGGATTGGAGGGGAATTTGCAGATGGTGGGTGTTCCCATGTATCTGCTGCCCTTGTCCTTCTAGATGGAAGTGGTCGCGGGTTTGGAAGGTGCTGTCTAAGGATCTTTAGTGAATTGCTGCAGTGCATCTTGTAGGTAGTACACACTGCTGCTAGTGTGTTTTGGTGGTGGAGGGAGTGAATGTTTGTAGATGTGGTGCCAATCAAGTGGGCTGCTTTATCCTGGATGGTGTCAAGCTTCTTGAGTGTTGTTGGAGCTGCACCCATCTAGGCAATTGGGGAGTATTCCACCACACCCCAGACTTGTGCCTTGTAGATGATGGGCAGGGTTTAGGGATATTTTCTGGTTCTGAGGAAGGAGGTATTCCCCAATTCCCTTCTTGAATCTAAAATCTTGGGGAGAGTTGACACTTCTTCCTTTCATTACTGAAGAAAATGGGCCTGCAGTAACATCATGAGCGAGAGTTAATTAAATACATTGTCCTGTGCCGGTTTTCCTAAGAGAATATAGCCATGTTATATGTATTTGTGTGTACATTATGAATCATTGGGTTTTATTCTTCAGCTAACGGGGAGTGCAAAGGCACAAACACAATGAAGTTGTGGGAACATTTATTGTGCAGACTGCCTGTTAACCATTTTTGTATATCCTTTCATTGATGGAGTTCTAGGAAGCAACAGGAAATTATTTTCTAACTGGTGTTTATTTTAGCTTGCTTCTGATCAGTTTAACATGTTTCCTGCCTCTAATCAAACGCACGGGTCATTCATGATGTTCACCTAAAGCTGGGTGATACAGTGATACAGTGGTTAGCACTGCTGCCTCACAGCGTCAGGTACCCTGGGTCATTTCCAGCTTGGGTCACTGTCTGTGTGGAGTTTGCACATTCTCCCTGTGTCTGCATGGGCTTCCTCCGGGTGCACCTGTTTCCTCCCACACTCCAAAGATGTGCCTGTTAGGTGGATTGGCCCTGCTAAATTGCCCCTTAGTGTCAGGGGGACTAGCTAGGATAAATGCATGGAGTAATGGAGTTGGGCCAGGATGGGATTGTCATTCGTGCAGACTTGATGGGCCGAATGGCCTTCTTCTGCACTATAGGACTCTATGATTTTGTTGCGTGGACAGAGACAGAACAATGATGGCAATATTGGCCATCAAGGGGCAATTCTGGCTGAGAGTTAAGCATGCTGGGATTTTCAGTCAACTTATAATTAAAAACAGGTTGAGGTGCGCTGGTATGGGAGCTGTGATCCAAAGCTTCCTGCACTGACTAAGTATGGGAAGTTGGTTATTTTGAGTTGGACTCGATATCACCAAGGTTCATGGTTTCAGTGTGAGCTGCATCCTGACTAAACCAAGCATAATGGAGTCATGGAATCATAGAAACATAGAATCCCTGAAGTGCAGAAGGAGGCCATTCGGCCCTTCAAGTCTACACCAAACACAATCCCATTTAGGCCCTATTCCCGTAATCCCACATATTTACCCTATTAATCCTCCTGAGTCATTTACAAGTAATTTCATTGGTTCTTTGAGCAATGCGATCAGTTTTCAATTACACCATGGACTGGGTGGCAGGGAAACTTCTGGAAGAATGTGAGAAGTTTAAGGTAAAGAGGTGTGTTTGCGACTTTGTCCACAGTGATAACTCTAGAGATCAACCCTCGCAAGACGAAGTGTGCCCTGAAGAATCCCTTCAGAGCCTACGGGGATAGATTTTACGTCGGGGACAGACCTGACCAATTCTTTCTAAACTGGGTAGTATCTATTTTCAGTTAAAAAATTAGAGTTAATGTTTGGTTATGAGTTCAAGTTCAGTAAAAGAGTTAAAATGTTGCAATTGTTTTAAGTTTGAGTTGGTATCTGAAGTGTTAAGTAAAGAGAGATTAAGAGAATTAAGAGTGAACTCCTTTGATTTGATCTGATTTGCTATTGTTATATGTATTAGCATATAGTGAAAAGTATTGTTTCTTGTGCAGTATACAGAGAAAGCATACAGTACATAGAGAAGGAAAGGAAAGAGTGCAGAATGTAGTGTCCCCGCTTCCCCCCCCCGCAAAGTTCCCTCTGCCCCTGTTCTCCACCCTTGGGTCCCACATCCGAAGTGCCCTTTATTTCATGAGGACATTTCACCCTGATATTCAATTATGATACTCAACTGATGGTGACTGTCAAATGTCTTCTTGTAACCAAGAGACTGTAACTCTGTTGGCCAAACCTAACACGTCACAGGATCACAGAATCCCGGCAGTGCAGAAAGAAGCCATTTGACCCAACGAGCCTGCACTGGCACCAACCCACCTGGGCCCTATCCCCTTGTATTTACCCTACTCGTCCCCTGACACTTAAGGGGCAATTTAACATGGCCAATGAATCTAACCTGGTAATGAGCTGCTCAGCGGTTAGCACTGCTGCCTCATAGCGGCAGGGATCCGGGTTCGATTCCCGGCTCGGATCATTGTCTGTGTAGAGTCTGGACATTCTCCTCGTGTCTGCATGTGTTTCCTCTGGGTACTCCGGTTTCCTCCCACAGTCCAAAAGACGTGCTGGCTAGGTGCATCGGCCACGCTAAGTTCTCCCTTGATGTGCCCGAACAGGTACGGGAGTGTGGCAGCTAGAGGATTTTCACAGTAACTTCATTGCTAAAGTTAAAGTTTATTTATTAGTGACAAGTAGGCTTACATTCACACCACAATGAAGTTAGTGTGAAAATCCCCTTGTCGCCACACTCCAGAGCTGGTTTGGCTACACTGAGGGAAAATTTGGTATGGTCAATGCGCCTAACCAGCATCTCTTTTGGACTGTGGGAGGAAACTGGATCACCTGGAGGAAACCCACACAGACATGGGGAGAACGTGCAAACTCCACACAGACAGTAGCCCAAGCCAGGAATCGAACCTGGATCCCTGGCGCTGTGAGGCAGCAGTGCTAGCCAGTGTGTCACCGTGGATGTTAATGTAGACCAGTTGCACCACTAATAAGTAACAAACTTATCTTGGACGGTAGGAGGAAACCTTAGCAATCTCACAGAGACAGGGGAAGAACTTACAAACTACGTGCAGTCCCCAGAGACCAGAATGGAACACAGCTCCCTGACGCTGTGAGGAAGCAGTGCTAACCACTGTGCCACCGTGCTACCCACATTGCAGTATTAGTATAAGCCACTTGTGACACTAGTAAATAAACTTCAACTTATCTTTGGACTGTAGGAGGAAACTGCAGTAAACCTATCGAGACATGGGGAGAATGTACAAACTCCACGCAGACTGTCACCCAGACTGAATCCGAGTCCCTGGGGCTGTGACAGTAAATAGTCTCACAACTCCAGGTTAAAGTCCAACGGGTTAATTTGGTAGCACGAGCTTTCGGAGCGCTGCCCCTTCATCAGGTGAATGTTTTTATTCATTGTCCCATATGCTAACGCTGTGAGGCAGCAGTGCTAATCACTGCGCCACTGTGCCTTAAGGAATGTGGGACAATCAATGAAAATACGGGACAATCCCTGAAATGACGCCTCTCCCCCTCCTAACTAAACATTACTCTTCTTCAAAGAGTAAGGAGGGGGCGACAGATAAGGAGCTGGGTCGGGCGTTTAAACACAGATGAATCCCTTTAAGATTCATAACACGGCTGTGTTGCAATCTGGCCTGAAAGTTTAAATTGACACCTGCAGCCTCCCATTACCAGGGCCGGGGAGGTATTCCTTTGCATTAAAATGATATCCCCCATCTAAACATATATAAACAAGAAGGCAAATCAATTGAACTGTTTGTTACCAATGTAATTCACAGCATAGTGTAAATTATTGTGCAAATTTACTATTCAATGCCAGTATCTCTGAGGGGATTATAAAAGAAAATAGCCAAATATTGATGCTCAGTAACTTCAAATATTTGGATTGTGTTTTGTGGCTTCAGTACTTCAAATGAGACCAAGGAATAAAAAGAGAGAGTGAGCAGTAAACAATCAGTAAATATTGACAGTGAGATGCCTATCATGTCTGCCATCATCATCTGCTAGTTTAACCAAAGAACAAGACGCTTCGCTCTGTGAGAGCTCTCGAAGTAATGACTCTCAGAATTAATTGTTTGGTTTATTCTTTTTTTATTTAAATCAGTTTTCATAGTTCAGTGGGGTACTTTGACAGGTTTAAATCCTTGCCAGATCCACATTGTACCACTGAACTGTGGTTTGCTCTGTCGATGGGAATGGCGGACACATCCTGTTTGCATGTGACAACCGCGCCCGGGAATCAGTGCCGCTGAGGCAGTCTCCGGCCCACCGGGACATGGCCTCTTGAATTGGTAAAGTTCCCCTCTTCACAAAGTCAAAGACCATAAGACATAGGAGCGGAATTAGGCCACTCGGCCCATTGAGTCTGCTCCGCCATTCATTCATGGCTGATATTTTTCTCCTGTCTTTTCCCCATAACCCCTGATCCCCTTATTAATCAAGAACCTACTTATCTCTGTCTTAAAGACTCTCAATGGCCTGGCCTCCACAGCCTTCTGCGGCAAAGATTTCCATAGATTCAAAGGGCAGGACTTTCCGGTCGCTCTCGCCCCAGTCCCACCAGAGGTCAACGGATCTTTGTGTGGTCTCTCCCTCCCCATCCTGCTACAACTCCTGTGATGGGCGGGCTGGGAGAATTCCACCCAAAGTGTCTTCCATCCAACTCAAGGATGCTGGCTCTCAGTCCGTCAATGCCTCAATCTTAAAATTCTCATCTTTGTTTTGAACATGAGATTGCAATGGAGAGAGCACAATCCCATCCAGGCCCTACCCCCATATCCCTACATTTTCACTGGGATGTTGTCTGGGCTGGAGTGTTTCACCTCTGAAGAGAAATGGGTTAGGCTGGGGTTTTAGTCCTTAGAGCAGAGAAGGGTGAGGGAGGGGGGCGGAGGGGGACCCTGACTGTAGGGTACACAATTATGAGGGACATTGTGAGAGGTTTTGTGTACAGGAGCAGGGATGTGTTGTTGCAATTATATTGGGCCTTGGTGAGTGTTATGTGGAGTTTTGGTCTCCTTTCCTGAGGAGGGATGTTCTTGCTTTCGAGGGAGTGCAGGGAGGGTTTACCAGGCTGATTCCAGGGATGTATGAGGAAAGATTGACTAGGTTAGGGTTGTTTTCGCTGGAGTTCAGACAAATGAAGGGGGTTTGTATAGAGGCTTACAAACTTCTAACAGGATTAGACGGGGAGATACAGGGAGGATGTTCCTGATGGTGGGGGAGTCCAGATCCAGGCGTCACAGTCTGAGGATTCGGTGTAAACTAGTTAGGACTGAGACAAGGAGACATTCCTTCACCCAAAGAGTGGTGAGCCTGTGGAATTCATTAGGAAATAGTTGATGCCAAAACTTTGAATGCATTCAAAAGGCTTGATACAGCACTTGGGGCAAATGGGATCAAAGGTTATGGGGAGAAAGCAGGATTAGGCTATTGAGTTGGATTATTGGCCATGATCGTGATGAATGGAGGAGCAGGTTCGAAGGGCCAAATGGCCCCCTCTTGCTCCTATCTTCCATGTTTCCAGGTTTGTATAGATAGGGCAGATAGGAAGGAACTTTTCCCATTAGTAGAGGGGTCAATAACCAGGGGTCATAGATTTAAGATCAGGGTCAGGACATTTAGAGGGGATTTCAGCAAAAGATTTTTCTCCCAGAAGGTGGTGGGAATCTGGAACTCACTGCCGGGAAGGATGATAGTGGGGGGAGTCCTTGCAATGTTTAAGAAGCATTTAGATAAGCACTTGAAATGCCACAGCAAACCAGGGCTGGAAAGTGGGATTAGAATAGATAGGTGCTGGCACAGACAGAATGGGCCGAAGGGCCTCTTTCTGTGCTGTAAAACTCTACGGGCAGGATTTTCCAGCTGCGCTGTCCTCAAAACTGGAAAATCCTTTCCAAGGTCAATGACCTTTGCATGGTCCGTGTCCTGCCTGCTATGGTTCCCATGGCGGTCAGGACAGGAACATTCTGCATTGTGGCTCTATGACACACCTTTAGCCTCCCTCCTCCAGCCCTGCAACACACTGAGATCTCTGCACTGTCACAGTTTGATCCTCTCTGCTTTCCATTACTCCAACATTACTGGCTCTTCCTCCCATGTAGGCATCAAACTGTGAAATTCCCTCCCTCGACCTCCCACCTCGTACCCCCCTCCTTTGAGAAGCTGCTTAGAAATCTGACCGTTTGACCATGCTTTTGACGATGTGTCTTAATAGCCCGTTCTGCGGCTCACTCTGAAGTGCCTCGGGATGTTTATCTGCATCACAGGCGCTACATAAATGCAAAATGTCCTTCTTTGAGCTCCGTGCCCAACCATTCAGTTATCATAGAACCATAGAAACCCTGTAGTGCTGAAAGAGGCCCATCGAGTCTGCACCGACCACAATCCCACCCGGGCCCTACCCCCATATCCCTACATATTTATCAACTAATCCCTCTAACCTATACAACTCAGGACAGTAAGGGGCAATTTTAGCATTGCCAATCAACCAAATCCACACATTTTTGGGCTATGGGAGGAAACCAGAGAACCCGAAGGAAATCCTTGTAGGCCAGACCGGGTAAGGACGGCAGATTTCCTTCCCTAAAGGACGTTAGTGAACCAGATGGGTTTTTCCGACAATCGACAGTGGTTTCAGTAGATTCTTAATTCCAGACATTTTTTACTGAATTCAAATCCTACCATTTGCTTTGGCGGGATTCATACCCGGGTCCCCAGAGCATTAGCTGAGTTTCTGGATTAATAGTCTAGCGATAATAGGCCGACGAGAGGATTATGAATGAGACCCAAGGGGTGAGGTTCTTTGGCTTCCCAACCGCATGTTCCCCACTGGCGGGAGGTGGTGCGTTGTTTGCTCATGGCGGGATTCTCTGGTCCCACCGCTGTCGGTGGGAATTCTCTTTGATGTCATTTCACGCTGGCGGAAAACCTGTGGGCAGGGGGTGCACTGCCAGCAGGACTGGAGAATCCAACTGGAGAGTTCCAACCAAGATCATTGTTTGGTTAAGGATTCAGCATTCGCTTTTGCAGACCATTCGCAGAGACACGGAGGGTTGGAGGAATTTTGGGCAGCACGGCGGCACAGTGGTTAACACTGCTGCCTCCCAGCGCCAAGGACCCGGGTTTGATTCCCGGCTTGGGTCACTGTCTGCGTGGAGTTTGCACATTCTCCTCATGTCTGTGTGGGTTTCCTCTGGGTGCTCCAATTTCCTCCAAAGATATGTAGATTAGGTGGATCAGCCATGCTAAATTGCCCCTTAACGTCTAAAGATGTGTAGATTAGGTGGATTAGCAGGGAGGATCGGAGTAAGTTACTCTTTCAGAGAGCCGGTGCAGACCTGATGGGCCGAATGGCCTGCTTCAGCATTGTAGGGATTCTATTCTAGTCTATGAATTGTGGAATTGATGGGACTGTGTAAGTCTTTGAGCTCCCTTTTATTTTTAGCGTCAACGCAAGAGAATGTTGTCAACAGGTGGGTATGTGTGTGGCCCTTAGAGGAGGAATGCATTTTGATAAATTAGTGTCTGTGGCTAGCCCCGAGTTAAAGGTATCTCACTTCATTTAGAGATGGAAGAAGTGGGTCAGAAAGCAGACATGCACTAATTCAGACTCGATCATTATTTTCATCAAAGGCGACAAGCCTTTAGATTTCATTTTCAACTGTTTGCAACTGTATCAACCCCAGCTTTTGGTGGAATCCTATCTGATATTTAATTGCAGACTCCCACAGACAATGATAATCATTTGATCGGAGCCTCATTCAGTTCCACTGAAGTCAAGGTCGCTTTGTTAAAACTGTTTGTGAGTGTCGCTGCTTTCAATGCAAACATGCGTTCTTTGTACAGAGCACGTCTCCCTAAAGCACTGCTCTTGAAAGATGTGATAAGCTTTTTTTTAACTTCTCTGGGGGCACGGCACTCTCCGTACATTCTGCTTCCCGCTCAGTTCTGGATTTTTATGTGTCAGCACCCACAGCTGGATCTCATTCCTCTGTGTTTTTCCTGCTGCACAGATTCCAGACAAATTTGAACAAGGTCAAACATTAACCTGTGAATCAATGACACACCCGATAGGGGCAGCCCAGTGGCACAGTGGTTAGCACCGCTGCTTCACAGCCCCGAGGACCCAGTTCAATTCCCACTTCGGCTCACAGTCTGTGCGGAGCCTACGCGTTCTCCCTGGATCTGTGTGGGTTTCCTCCGGGCGCTCCGGTTTCCTCCAACAGTCCAGAGATGTGCAAGTTATGCTAGTCAGCCATGCTTAAATTGACCCTAATGTCAGAGTAAATGAGGGTTATGGGAATAGGGCCTGGGTTGGATTGTGGTCAGCACAGACACTATGGGCCAAACTGCCTCCTTTTGCACTGTAGAGATTGTATGATAGAGTTGTGTAAATGGTGACTCATGACTCCTGACCAAAAATCAAATTACTACGGGTGCTACAGATCTGGAATAAAAACGGAAAGTTCCAGAAGTGTCAGGCTGATGCTGTGGAGAGAGGAACAGAGTTGCCTTTCCTAAATTCTGATGAAAATTGAAGCAAGTGTGAACTTCTTTATTTCCTCTGCAGAAAAAGCCTCAGGAAAGCAGCCAGCAGAATCAAGGACCCCAGACATTTTATCTTCCACCTTCTTCCATCGGGATAAGGATACAAAAGCCTGAGATCACATACCAACCGACTCAAGAACAGCTTCTTCCCTGCTGCTGTCAGACTTTTGAATGGACTTGCCATATATTAAGTTGATCTTTCTCTATACCCTAGCTATGAATGTAACACTATATTCTGCACTCTCTCCTTTCCTATCACCGTTCTTTCACTTTCAGGGGTCAAAGTAATTTAGTTCCTTTCCTCACAGAACTGTAGGTGTACTGCACCTTAATGTATGGTATGCTTTGTTGATACAGTGTGCAAGAAACAACATTTTTCACTGTTTCCCAATACATGTGACAATAATAAATCAATTCAAAAACAAAGTCCAAAGATGTGTGGATTAGGTTGATTGGCCATGTTAAATTGACTCTAGTATCAGGGGATTAGCAGGGTAAATGTGTGGGATTACGGGAATAGGGCCTAGGTGGGATTGTGGTTGGTGCAGAATTAATGGACCGAATGGCCTCCTTCTGCACTGTAGGGATCCTATGATTCTATGATTCAAAAGAAGTTCTGCTGAGTATTTCCAGCATTCTCTGTTCACTTAACGTCTGGGTTAGACCATTCTGACTCACAAGGCATTCAGTAGAGAAAGCTGCCCTATAGCATCGTAAAAAGGCCCTTCACAGGAGAGGTATCACACAATGTTTGATGCCGCATCACATAAGGAGCAATCCTGGGGATTACCATTGACCGGAAAATGAACTGAACTAGCCATATACTACATGGCTGCCAGAGCAGGTAAGAGGCTGGAAATCCTACTGCGAGTAACTCACCTCCTGACTCCCCAGAGCCTGTCCACCAACTACAAGACACAAGTCAGAAGTGTGATGGAATACTCCCCACTTAACTGGATGGGTGCAGCTCCCAACAACATTCAAGAAGCTCAACACCATCCAGTACAAAGCAGCTCCCTCGATTGCTACCCCTTCCACAAACACTCACTCCCTCTACCATGGATGAACAGTGGTTGGAGTGTGTTCCATCAGCAGAAGCACTGCAGGAACTCACCAAAGTTCTTAAAGGAGTACCTTCCAAACACACAACCACTACTACACTGGGCAGCATAGTTAGCACTGCTGTCTCACAGCGCCAGGGACTCAGGTTCAATTCCCACCTTGGGTCACTGTCTATATGGAGTTGGCACATTCCCCCCGTGTCTGCATGGGTTTCCTCCGGGTGCTCCCGTTTCCTCCCACACTCCAAAGATGTGCAAGTGAATTAGCCATGGTAAATGCACAGGGTAATAGGGATAGGGTGGAGGGTAGGGCATGGATAAAATGCTCTTTAAGACACAGTAGGCTGTGCAGACACAGTAGGCTGAATGATCTCCTTTTGCACTGTAGGGATTCGATGGATTCTATCTAGATCAACAAGGGAAACAGATACTTGGGGCCACCACCTGCAAGTTCCTCTCCAAATCACTCACCATCCTGACTTGGAAATATATCGCCGTTCTTTCACTTTCAGGGGTCAAAGTAATTTAGTTCCTTTCCTAACAGCACTGTAGGTGTACCTATACCAAATGGACTGCGGTGGTTTAAGAAGGCAGCGCACCACCACCTTCTCAAGGGCAATTAGGATCGAGGGCAATAAACATTGACCAGCCAGCAACGCCCATGTCCCATCAATACCTTAAAACAAAAGACATTAGGGTTGGTAACTTCCCTCAGAAGACCATCTTTGACAAGGTTGAGTCAATATAAATTACTAAGTTTATAAGATTTTGGAGCAGAATTAGGCCATCCGGCCCATCGAGTCTGCTCTGCCATTCGATCATGGCTCATATGCTCCTCATTCCCATTTTTCTGCCCTCTCCCCATAACCCTTCAACCCATAATCAATTAAAAATCTGTCTAACTCCTACTTAAATTAACTCACTGTCCCAGCATCCACCACAATTTGAGGTAGTGAATTCCACAGATTCACAACCCTTGGGAGAAGTAGTTTCTCCTCAACTCTGTTTTAAATTTTCTACCCCTTATTCTAAGACTATGACCTCTCGTCCTAGAATGTGCCACCAGTGGGAGCATCCGCTCCACATCTACTTTATCCAGATCTTTTATCATCTTGTGTACCTCAATCCCCTCATTCTTCTAAATTCCAGCGAGTACAGGCCTAAACTGTTCAATCTCTCTTCATACGACAAACCCCTCATCTCTGGGATCAACCTAGTGGACCTCCTCTGAACTGCCCCCAATGCCACTACATCTTTTCTCAAATAAGAGACCAAAACTGTGCACAATACTCCAGGTATGGCCTTACCAATGCCTTGTATAGTTGCAACAATACTTGCCTTTATATTCTATTCCATTAGCTATAAATGCCTTTAAATATAAAGATCTTAGTTTATACACGCTTCACCAAGAGAATCACAAGGTAATCTGCTGAAATATGATAGGCAGGGTTTTCCAACTAGCAGGAGTTACAACATGTTGGAATTTGTGAAATTTATTTGTAAATGTTGAATAAAACCATCGTTGGGCTACCTGTCACCTCCACCGTGAACATCCCGTTTCTCACTAACATTCCCAAGAGTGTCATTGCCACCCAGTTCCCAAACTAAAAATCACCTTGAAATTTGAAGTAATCTGACTTTTATGCTGCCTTGGCCATACTCACAAATGGCATCACCCACATTGACCCTTTCTGTGCTGCGTGACATTTCTCTCTGCAGCATACAAACAGAGATAATCGAAGCAGGAGTAGGCCATTCAATCTCTGAGCCTGCTCCATTAATCAATAAGATCGGCTATCTCAACAACATACTTCAGCCCAGTGGACCCAATCTCTTCCCGTGCGACAATCCTGCCATCCCAGGAATCAGTCTGGATGAACTTTTGCTGCACTCTTTCTATGGCACGTATATCCTTTCTTAGATAAGGTGAACAAAACTGCACACAGTACTCCAGGCGTGGTTTCGCCAAGGGCGTGTACAGCTGAAGTAAGACATCCACCCTCCAACGCCTCTACTTTCGCAGAAGACCAAGGAAATTTGGCATGCCTGCTCACCAATTTTTACAGATGCACCATTCTTTCTGGATGTATCAAAGCTTGGTATGGCTTCTGCTCTGCCAAAGACCACAAGAAACTACGAAGGGTCATGAATGAAGCCCAGTCCATCACACAAACCAACCTCGCATCCATTGACACTATCTACACTTCCCATTGCCTCGGCAAAGCAGCCAGCACAATGAAGGACCCCATGCACTTCAGAAATACCCTCTTCCGCCTTCTTCTATTGGGAAAAAGACACAAAAGTCTGAGGTCACGTACCAACCAACTCAAGAACAGCTTCTTCTCTGCTGCCATCAGACTTTTGAATGGACCTACCTAGCATTAAACTGATCTTTCTCTACACCCTAGCTTTGAATATAACACTATATTCTGCACCCTATCCTCTTCCTCTCTATGAATGGTATGCTTTGTCTGTATAGCATGCAAGAAACAATTCTTTTCACTGTATACTAATGCATGTGACAATAATAAATCAAATCAAATTAAATCTGAGGGTAATATTCTTTTTTATTCAGCCATGGGACGCAGGTGCCACCGGCTGGCCAGCATTTATTGTCCATCTCTAGTTGCCCTTGTTCAGACGGCAGCTGAGAGTCAACCACATTGCTGTGGCTCTGGAGTCACATGTAGGCCAGACCAGGTAAGGACAGCAGATTTCCTTCCTAAAGGACATTGGTGACAATTGACAATGGTTTCATGGATCATCAGTAGATTTTTAATTCCAGATAATTTTTGTTGAATTCAAATTCCACCATCTGCTGTGGCGGGATTCAAACCCGGGTCCCCAGAACATTAGCTGAGTTTCTGAATTAATAGCCTAGCGATAATACCATTAGGCCAATGCCTAGTGATACCACGTACAATGTCTCCTCTGTAACCCATGGGGTAGGTTCTGGGACACTCCAATCAGTAAGCCTGCTTCACTATACCTAGACTATGGAGGTTCCGCACCAGAATTTCAGAACAAAGTTATTGGAATGAGCACAGTTACGAGAGCTGTGCTTTTTTTTAGTATTTGTGCTTTTAATTGCCATTATCGTTGCCAAGGGTCTTGCTGCAAATTTGGAACAGAAGTCTATTATTGTTACAATTAAAATTCCAATGGGCATTACCCCCTTTGTGTTACTTGGAGGAGGGAGAGACAGATGAAAGAAGAGCACTAAGGCTGGTTTGTTTGCAATAGAATACTGGCAGTCCTTACTCAGACATACCGTGGCAGCTCTGTCTACAGAGCAAGCATTTAGAATGTCTGAAGATGACTGTCTTCATGGTTATGCTTCACCAGAGGTAGTGGTAGAATTGTGCCATCTGCTGGAATTGAACCTGCCTGAAGACAACTGCCGCTGTATGGCAGGCCCTTGACCATTCATGTGTTTGACCCACTGCAGGATACGCCCTGTGTCATCAGCAGAATCAATCGATGTCTGATGCATACGGCCCAGATATTCCTTCCAGGTGAAGCAACACTTCACTTGCACCTCCTTCAACTTAGTCCATTGCATTCGCTGCTCCCAATATGATCTCTTCTACATTGGGGAGACTAAATGCAGACTGGGTGAGTGCTTTGCAGAACACCTTTGCTCCATCCCTGACTCTGACCCCAACCTTCCTGTGGAATGCCATTTTAATTCAGCACCTTTGATGCCATGCCCACGTCTCCAATCTTGGCTTGCTGCAGCCCTGGAGTGAAGCTCAACGCGAACAGGAAGAACAGCACTCGGGTGCGATCTTACCTGCCGTTCATGCCACTTTCCCACTGCAGCAAGGTTGGAGAATTTGGCACCTAGCCAAATCTCCATTCACTGCAGCGGGATCGGAAAATCCCGCCGGTGTGAACAGCTGTAACATTTCAGCCCTCAACTTCTAAGAACATAAGAAATAGGAGCAGGAGTAGGCCATCTCGCCCCACGAGCCTGTCCCGCCGTTCAATAAGATCATGGCTGATCTGAAGTGGATTGGTTCCACTTTCCCGCTTTCTCCCCATAACCCTTAATTCTCTTATCGATCAGAAATCTATCTATCTGTGACTTCAACATATTCAATGACGTAGCCTCCACCACTTCAATGGGCAGAGAATTCCAGAGATTCACCACCCTCTGAGAGAAGGAGGAACTTGAAGTGTTGCAGGCTACCTCGTTGAAAATGTTTAAGTCATGGGTAGATAGATTAATCTCCTGATTAACTATGTTACAGCCTTCTGGACTCAACATTGCGTTCAATTACTTTAGACAGGGAGCTTTCCCCTCCATCTTGACTCCCGCCTTTTGTTATTCGGTTCCCCTGGTTTGTTCCAACACAACCCCACTACCTCCCAACATGGCCGCTGTCCCTTGTTGTTCAGTGTTGCTCCCACTGACCAATTGTTCTCCGATTAACACATTCTGATATCCTACCTTTGCCACTATTAACACTTTTTCCCTCCTAATAGCACTATAGACCTTTGTCTTATGTCCCCATCATTGTCAATCTCTCCCTCCCTCCGACCTATCACTGACTTTCCCCTCTGCCTCACCCCCCCTCTCCAAGTATATAAATCAACACATTTCTATCCCTTTTCAGTTCGATGGAGAGGTCAACGGACTCGAAACGTTAACTGTGTTTCTCTCTCCACCGATGCTGCCAGGCCTGCTGAGTTTATCCAAAATTTCTGGTTTGATTTCAGCGTGTGGGAGTTGGGTTTGAGATTGCACAGTTGGATCCAAAGCAACTTTGAGATAATTCATTGGAAAGCCACCATAAGAACAGCGCAGCACAGGAACAGGCCCTTCGGCCCATCGATCCTGAGCCAACACATGATGCCTTTCTAAGCTAAAGACCTTTCACCTCTACATGGACCGCTTGCCTCTATTCCCTGCAGGGAATTTTCCTATCCCTGTGACATTTTCCCATCACGGATTACCCCCACGGTCTAAGTGTTAATGATTGCACAGTGCCATGCGGCCATCTGTGTTTCTCTGAACAATCTCACAGCCATCAATAACCACAAGAGTTTTGATTTGTCAGCGCATGAGTGGCTCGTAACCAATACCACTGGACCATGTATAGTTATCCTTCTCACAAGCCAGTCACGCCATTTTTATTTGCCGTCCATAGCATCATGACAATTTGAAAGAGATTGCAAACAGCAGGGGATGGCTTTGCCAAGACCACAGCCACTTACTTGAATTCTCCAACCTCGCCAGGTGCTGGGATTTTTCAGTCCCGCTGCAGTAAATGGAGTTTTGGCTGGGCGCCAAATTCCCCATTCTCGCGGGTAGCAGTGGCAGGATGAACAAGACCAGAAAATCCCAGCCAATATTTGACAATGTCACCATTGAGACTCCAACTGAACAAAGAAACATTGGGAGCTATAGAACATAGAATCCCTACCGTGCAGGTGGAAGCCATTCAGCCCAATGAGCCAACACTGACTCTCCGAGAGCATCCCAACCTATCTCCGTAACCCCACATATTTATGATGATTAATCCCCCTAACCTACACATCTTTGGGACACGAAGGGACAATTTAGCATGACCAATCCACCTAACCTACACATTTTTGGATACTAAGAGGCAACTTACCATGACTAATCCACATAACCTGCAGATCTTGGGACACTAAGGGACAATTTACCATGGCTAATCCCCCTAACCTGCATATCTTGGGAGCATAAGGGGCAATTTTGCACAGCCAATCCACCCAATCTACACATCTTGGGATACTAAGGGTCAATTTACCATGACCAATCCCCCTAATCTACACATTTTTTGGGCACTAAGAGGAAATTTAGCATGGCCAATCCACCTAATCTGCATATCTCCAGACACTAAGGGGCAATTTGCATGGCCAATCCACCTAACCTGCAAATCTTTGGACACTAAGGGGTGATTTAGCATGGCCAGTCCACCCAACCAGCACATCTTTGGACTCTAAGAGGCAATTTAGCATAGCCAATCAACCAAACCTACACATTATAGGACACTAAGGGGCAATTTAGCATGGCCAATCCACCTAATCGGCACATCTTTGGTCACTGAAGCACAATTTAGCATGGCTAATTCACCTAACCTGCACATCTTTGGACGCTATGGGGCAATTTAGCATGGCCAATCCACCTAACCTACTCATCTTTGGGCACTAAGGGACAATTTAGCATGGCTAATCCACCTAACTTACACATTTTTGGATACTAAGGGGCAATTTACCATGACTAATCCCCCCAATTTACACATCTTTGGGCACTAAGGGGCAATTTACCTGGCCAATCCACCTAACCTGCTTATCTTGGAAAACTTAGGGTCAATATACTATGGCCAATCCACCTAACCTACACAACTTTAGACACTAAGGGCAATTTACCATGGCTAATCCCCCGAACCTACACATCATGGGACACCAAGGGGCAACTTGGCATTGGCCAATCCACCTGGTGGTCAGAGGGCCTTTTTGGTTTTAATACCAGCCTGGCCATTTCCATGGCACTTTTATTTTAAATCTGGTGCCAGCCCATCATTTGACAATGACACCTAGTGCTTTGTTGAAAATGAACATTGGCAAACTAAATTTTATTGCCTGGGCATGTAAGGGGATATTAGGACAGATGACCATAAGTCAAAGAAGCGTCTTAAAGGACATAGACTGGCAGAGAGATTTTCTAGTGGACAGCACGGTGGCTCAGTGGTTAGCACTGCTTCCTCACAATGCCAGGGACCCGGGTTCAATTCCTGCCTCGGGTGACCGTCTGTGTGGAGGTTGCACATTCTCCCCGTGTCTGTGCGGGTTTCCTCTGGGTGCTCCAGTTTCCTCCCACACTCCAAAGGTGCGCAGGTTAGCTGGGTTGTCCATGCTAAATTGTCCCTTGGTGTCCAAGGATGCGTGGGTTAGGTGGATTGGCCATGCTAAAATTAACCTAAGTGTCAGGTGGACGAGCAGGCTAAATATAAAGGGTCTGGGTGGGATTGTGGTTAGTACAGAATCAATGGGCCGAATGGCTTCCTTCTGCACTGCAGGGATTTTAGGATTTGAACCTGCAGCTTTAACACTGCCACTCCAGCACCACAACCATGAGGCCACTGTACCATAAACCGTGTACTCTGCAGTGTGGATTACCTGGCAGTGTGAGGTCCACCTATAAAATTTTATAGCGCATTTATTGCTAGTTTTACTGTCTGCCTGAAGAAAGCCCTTTTGAAGCCATTACAAACACGCGGCAACCTTTCGTCAAACCTGCTTTTATTTTGAAAGAGTTACTTACTCCTTTGTGGCTGGTTCACCTGTCAAACAGCTGCTAATTGCATGCCGAGGAGAGAATGGGTCACAGCGGCTGGCAGCTGGCGAATAGCTGGGTGCTCCCACCAGCTTCTTTCAAATGTGCCATCTCTACCCGATCCCCACCATTTTCGCATTACATTTTCATTGCACTGTGCTCACTTCAGTCCCTCTCATTATTCACCCAGAAGCTTTAACCAGAATCGAATCTACAAGCTTTTAAGTGGGGCGGCACAGTGTTTAGCACTGCTGCCTCACGGCGCCAGGGACGCGGGTTCGATTCCCTGCTTGGGTCACTGTGTGTGTGGAGTCTGCACGTTCTCCCTGTGTCTGCGTGGGTGCTCCGGTTTCCCCCCACACTTCCCAATCCATCACGCAAACCAGCCTCCCATCCATTGACTCTGTCCACACTTCCCGCTGCCTCAGAAAAGCAGCCAGCGTAATTAAGGGCTCTGCACAGCCCGGAAATACCTTCCTCCACCTTCTTCCTTTGGGAAAAAGATATAAAAGTCTGAGGACACGTACCAACTGACTCAAGAACAGCTTCTTCCTTGCTGCTGTTAATTTTAAAGAATGCTATTTGCTTTGGCTAAGAACATTTTACTGCTAAGCATCATGGTAAAGAGACATTCGGATGAAGCCATATTTCGAGAGAATAATGGAACCTTGGAAATACATAAGATTTATCAGTTAAAATTTTGGTTGGAAAGAACATTTAGAACACATAATTGGATTTCATGAATAAGGTTTATTCACTGTCCGGATAAGATAGACTAATGTCCAGACGTGATGTCACGAGTTAGTCTGGTTAGACAATGACCTTTAAGAGAACCCATGGGAACATTTATTTGAACTCTGGGCTGGGCATCTTAGGCTACTAGGCAACCGAGGGTGGTGTCAGCCAAGACAGGAGTTAGCTTCTGGATTTCATGGACTAATAATGTGCCATTATGCTGGGAAGTGAGATGCAATTGGCTAAAATAGCTGACAGGTATTATTATTGATTTGTGTGCCTTGAAGATGATTGACTTAAAGTTAACGAAAGGTGGGAATGATTGATAAGAAGAACCTATAACTGATCTGTTTTGGATTGTATACAACAGATTTCATTAGAGAAGTCTGATAGTTCTATCTCAAAGCTGTCCTGACCCTTTGATGGTCTCCTGGTAGCTACTAGTTTAAATAAAATTAAGTCTTTACACAGAGATACTTGCCTCATGAGTCTTTGTTTTTGGGCAGTACAGTTCACCTTGGTTAGCCCACCAAGAGGAGGGAAATGTGATGACAGAACTTCACCCCCACATGGACCATGTGGAGTCACTTCTACCAACACTGTCATGCCAAGATGCCTCTGTGATTGGCTAGTCGGGGAAGATCAGGCCAAATAAGTTTTTTTTCTCGTGTTGGTTCCCTAATGATGAAGCAGTCATCACAAGTTAGTCTGGTTAGACAGTGATCTTTAAGGGAACCCACGAGAACATTTATTTGAACTCTGGGCTGAACATCTTAGGCTACTAGGCAACCGGGGAGTGGGGTCAGCAAAGATAGGAGTTAGCTTCTGGATTTCATGGACTAATAAAGTACCGTTGTGCTGGGGAGTGGGATAAGCTCTATTTATGTGGTATGATTAAGTGCTCTAAATGTCCTTTCCAACTGAAAATTCAACATAAATTCACATTGTCCTTCAGTCCTGGCCTCGCTTTGTCAGCAGTGGTACTACCAAGCCAGTAGTGCTGAGCACTAAAGTCTTCCCTATCCTCCATTCTCTGCCCTTGCTACTTTCAGTCCTTCTTCCAAGTGGTGGTCAACACATAGGAAGGGCAATGATTCATCAGTTGAGGGAAGATGGAAAATTAGTAGGCCCATATTTGGTTTGAATCCTGTAATAACTCCACAGAGGCTAAAGTTCTATCACCAACTTTATTTACACCATACATCCGTACATAGCCAGCTCTGCAGCTGCTCCCTGCTGAATACAGGCTGGGCGTCTGACACATCTGTCTTAAATAGGGAGCATGAGGCTTCCTGATTTAACAATAAATTAGGGCTCATCAGCTCATTCATCTAACAAGCCAACCTCCTTAGCCTGGCTAAAGTCGTCACAATGCCACTATTGGTGCGGTTGTTGTCACTGAAGACTCCATAAGACATAGGAGCAGAATTTTCCCCATAGCCCTGATCCCCTTAATCAAAAACTTATTTTTCTCTGTCTTAAAGACTCACACAGCTTTCTGTGGCAAAGACTTGAACAGATTCACCTGAAGAAATTCTTCCTCATCTCTGTTTTAAAGGAACGTCTCTTTAGCCTGAGGTTGTGCCCTCTAGTTCTAGATTTTCCTACTGGTGGAAACGTCCTCTCCATGTCTACTCTATCCAGGCCTCGCAGTACCCTGTAAATTTCAGTAAGATCCCCTCCTTATCCTCCTAATCTCCAACGAGTACAGAACCAGAGTCCTCAACAGTTCCTCATACAGTGCCTCAATGGGCCAAATGGCCTCCTTCTGCACTGTAGGATTTCTATTCTGTCCTGTGAGATGTCACAGGGTTCAGAGACAATGTTGAGGATCCTTCCTTACTGAATACCACCCAGTGCAGCCAGTGGGATAGGACATACCCAGGGCTGGTGAGTCCCGGACATTGATTGAGCCAGTATGGCTATGTCAAGTTGTTGACACTGGTCTGTGGGGAGACTTCACACAATGTGGACACAGATTCCCCGATGTTAGTGGGAAGGCTGAGCTGGCTAGACTGAGCAGGGTGTGCCTTTATAGTTTCCCAAACCTCAGTTGACACCAGATGATCCACTTGACTTTATTCTCATTCGCCTGCTCCAGAATGGTTGAGCACAACTGAATGCTTTTAGTTTTCATGTTCTCAGCTCTAACGAAAGGTCACCCTGACTTGAAATGTTGTGTCTATTCTCTGTCCTCAGATTTATAACGTAGGAACGGCACGGTGGCACAGTGGTTAGCACCGCTGCCCCACAGCACTAGGGTTCCGGGTTTGATTCCCAGCTTGAGTCACTGTCTGTGTGGAGTCTGCACATTCTCCCCATGTCTGTGTGGATTTCCTCCGGGTGCTCTGGTTTCTTCCCACAGTCCAAAGATGTGTGGGTTATGTGGATTGGCCATGCTAAATTGCTCCTTAGTGTCAGGGGGACTAGCTAGGGTAAATGCATGGGGTTATAGGGATAGGGCCTGGGTGGGATTGTGATCAGTGCAGACTCGATGGGTCGAATGGCCTCCTTCTGCACTGTCAGTATCTATGATTCAATGACTGAACAAACCATTCGATCCAAATGATCTATGCAAGCCTGTACACTCCAAAACCTTCTCACTGACCCACATCCATTTAACCTTCTCAGAATCCTTTCAAACCTTTTCCCTGGAAGTGTTTATCAAGCTACCTCTGAGCCACATCTGTGCCATTTTCCCCAGTCACTCCATTTGATAGCAAATTCCCCATTCTAATCACTCCCGGAGAGGTAACATCCAGCTCTTGGGGAAGAGGTTGGCACAGTGGTAATGTCACTGAGTTAGTAACCCAGAGTCACAGTTGAATGTTCTGGGGACCTGGGTTCAAATCCGACCAAGGCAAGTAGTGGAATTTGAATTTCATACAAAAGAATCAGGAATTATGAATCTACTGATGACCATGAAACCATTGTCGGTTATGGCAAAAACCAATCTGATTTACTAATGTCCTTTAGGGAAGGAAATCTGCCATCTTTACTTGGTCTTGCCTACATGTGACTCCAGAGCCACAGCAGTGTGGTTAATTCTGAACTGCCCTCTGAAATAGACTAGCAAGCCACTCAGTTCAAGGGCAACTTGGCTTTGAAACATAGAAGATAGGAGCAGGAGGAGGCCACTTGGCCCTTCAATCCTACTCCATCATTCATCATGATTATGGCTGATCGTCCAATTCAGTAGCCTAATCTTGCTTTCCCGCCATAACCTTTGACCCCATTCACCCCAAGTGTTATATCCAGCCGCCTCTTGAATACATTCAATGTTTTGACATCAACTACTTCCTATGGTAATGAATTCCACAGGCTCACCCCACTCTTTGGGTGGAGAAAAAGCTCCTCATCTCCGCCCTAAATGGTCTACCCCGAATCCTCAGACTGTGACCCCTGGTTCTGGGCTCGCCCACCATCAGGAACATCCTCCCTGCATCTACCCTGTCTAGTGGGGTAACCAGTGCTGGCCTTGTCAGTACACATCCCATGAAAGAATGTTTGAAAGAAGCAGGTTGGGACACAGATTAAGAGTTAGTGCAGCTGACAAGACTCATCCACAAAGCTGGAGACATTGAAAATGAAGTGAGCTTACAAAGAGTCAGGAGTGACCGCGATCTGTAGGAAAACAAACCAAAGTGATTGGATATGCAATTAAGTGCGCGATGATCTAACACGAAGATATATTACACTGCAAAAAACATCTTTTTATCTTTAAGGTATAGAGCACGCAGATACAACAGGTGTGCTGCGACAGACTGCTATAAAATAACATTTCTGCGCCGTGGTTGGTGTGGCTTATTCAGTGCTGTTGAACCAGAACCCTCACATCTGCAACTTCTTCACCCCCACCCTCCCTGCCCCACCCTACTCCCTCTCCCATCCCAGCTTCCATCATACTATGTGAGGCTCTTTGCTCTAACTCCCGTGTACATTGATTTGTTCATTATGAAGCTGATTCTCCTTTGGAACAGCACGGGATAATTGAGAGACGGCGGATTGTCAGAAAACACCAGCCTGGGCGAGAGAGATTGGCGTCCTTACATGCCTGTTCCTTGAGGATCTTACCTCCTGTCAGCCGTTAACTTGACAAAGGGAAGCCCGAAGATACAGAGAATCATGGAATCTACAGTGCAGAAGGAGGCCATTTGGCCCATCGAGCCTGCACTGTCAATCCCACCCAGGTCCTATCCCCATAACTCCACATAATTACCCTCCTAGTCCTCCTGACACTAAGGGACAATTTATCTTGGCTAATCAACCTAAAATGCACATCTTTGGACACGGGCAAAATTTAACACAGCTAAACCGCCTAACCTGCACATCTTATCGTAGAATCATAGGAACTTACAATGCAGAAGGAGGCCATTCAGCCCATCGACTAAGCAATAATCCCACCTAAGTCCTATATCCATAACCCCACATACTTACCGTCTTTCTCCCCCTGATATTAAGGGGCAATTTAGCATGACCAATCAACCTAACCTGCACCTTTGGAGTGTGGGAGGAAACCAGAGCACCCGGAGGAAACCCACACAGACACGGGGAGAAAATGCAGACTCTGCACAGACAGTACCCGAGGTCAGGATGGACCCCGGGTCTCTGGCACAACTGTGCCACCATGCCATTCATTTAACATTTTTTTAAAATATTTGATTGGATTTATTATTGTCACATGTATTAGTACACAGTGAACAGTATTGTTTCTTGCACAGTGTACAGACAAATCATACCTTTCATCGACAAAGAAAGGAGAGAGCGCAGAATGTAATGTTACAGTCATAGCTAGGATGTAGAGAAAGAAAAATATAAGGACGTATATTTAAATGTCATACACATTCACAAGAATATCTGTTGTAAAAAGACAGACTAAGCAGGGAACCCAAAATAACCAGCCAACACTTGTACCTGAGTAAGTTGCAGCAATCAACAGATGGGCATTATCGTTTTTTTAATTTAATATCCTGTGGTTTGTCTGTCTGTGCAAACACTTGTCATTGTAACCGTGTCCAAAAGATATCAAAGAGCCCTTCGCGTTTTGTTACGCAGATGAAAGTCTGTATCATCCTTTCAGTTTTAACTTTTGGAGCTTGTATCATTTGATTATGCGCCCTTGAAAAGTTAAATTCTACATTGTAATGCTGGGAAAAAGGCAAACAGAACAGAGAAGCGGAAACAAAAAGCTGACTTCTTGTGAAGGCTGATCCTTCTTTCCCATGACTGTACTGTTCAGTTTAAGTCGCGCTGGTTTGATTTATTATTGTCACGTGTATTAGTATACAGTGAAAAGTATTGCTTCTTGTGCGCATAGACAAAGCATACAGTTCATAGAGTGCATCTGGGAGAAAGAAAGAAGAGGATGCAGAATATAGTATCACAGCGAGGGTGCAGAGAAAGATCAATGTAATATATCAATACAAAATCCATTGAACAGTCTGATGGCAGCAGGGAAGAAGCTGTTCTTGAGTCAATTGGTACTTGACCTCAGATTTTTGTATCTTTTTCCCGATGGAAGAAGGTGGAAGAGAGACTGTTTTGATTTGATTTGATTTATTATTGTCACATGTATTAGCATAGAGTGAAAAATATTGTTTCTTGTGTGCTATACATACAAAGCATACCATTCATAGAGAAGGAAATGAGACAGTGCAGAATGTAGTATTATGATCATAGCCAGGATGTAGAGAAAGATCAATGTAATGCAAGATAAGTCCATCCAAAAGTCTGATGGCAGCAGGGGAGAAGCTGTTCTTGAGTCAGCTGGTACGTTTCCTCATATGTTTGTATCTTTTTCCCGATGGAAGAAAATAGAAGAGAGAATGTCCAGGGTGTGGGATCCTTAATTATGCTGGCTGCTTTGTCAAGGCAGCGGGAAGTGTAGACAGAGTCAATGGATGGGAGGCTGGTTTGCATGATGGGTTGGGCTACATTCACAACCTTTTGTAATTCCTTGCGATCTTGGGCAGAGCAGGAGCCATACCAAACTGTGATACAACAAGAAAAAATGCTTTATATGGCTTTCTTCAACTGTAAAAGTTGGTGAGAGTTGGAGCTGATATGCCAAATTTCCTTAGTCTTCTAAGAAAGTAGAGATGCTGGTTGGCTTTGTTAAATATAGTGTCGGCAGAGGGGACCAGGACAGGTTGTTGGTGATCTGGACACCTAAAAATGTGAAGCTCTTGACCCTTTCTACTTCATCCCCGTTGATATAGATAGAGGCATGCTTTCCTTTACGCTTCCTGAAGTCGATGACAAGCTCCTTTGTTTTGTTGACATTAAGGGAGACGTTATTGTTGCTGCACTAGTTCACCAGATTCCATACCTCATTCCTGCACTCTGTCTTTTCATTGTTTGAGATCCAATCCACTATGGTGGTGTCGTCAGCAAACTTGAGAATCAAATTGGAGGGGAATTTGCCCGCACAGTCATAAGTGTATAAGGAGTATAGTAGAGTGCTAAGAACACAGCCTTGTGGGGCACCCGTGTTGAGGATAATTGTGGAGAAGGTGTTGCTGCCTATGCTTACTGATGTCTGGGGTGGGTGGGGTCCTTGATTATGCTGGCTGCTTTCCCACAGTGTAGATATCCTCTGCTGTGTTCAACAAACCTGAAGACAGTGATTCAAGTGGAAACATCCCTGGTATTTCTTGAGAGCAGAATAAGCGATTAGCAATGCTAGCAGAAAGTCCTGGAACGGCTTTGGCATTTTTTTTGTCTATTTATTCATGGGATGGTGAACTTTGTTATCTAAGCTTATTGGTTGGCCAGTGGACTCTGATTGGCAGAGGCATATGGAGAATGTACCAGTTGATGGTAACTGACAGTTAACTGCCAAATATTCTGAATCACAATCAACTGATACATTCTCCATGGCAATGCCTCTATCAATCAGAGTCCAGTGGCCAACCAACCAAAAAGTATAAATTGTTGTTCTCCCTAATATTGGTGCCCATGCAAAGTGTCCTGATGGGTACAAGATGAAAAGAATTTGACTTCTCTTTTTTTCAGCAATTCTGTAGTACCTCAAATAGTGTTTTGGGATCTTGGTGTCCACTTGAAGGATAGATTGGGTGGTGGTTTGGTTCATTTATGAGACACTGCCTCAGATAGTGCAGCACAACTTCATACATGCCTATATCACGTGTTTGATATCAAAATGAGGAGTGCTGCCATGGAATCAACCTTATCTCTCTCCATTCAGATCCAGGCATGAAACTCTCCATCACCAGTCAATCTTCTGATGTTAGAAGGAAAGACGAAGGTCAAACAGTTACCCATGGGTGGCACGGTGGCACAGTGGTTAGCACTGCTACTTCACAGCACCAGGGGCCCAGGTTCACTTCCCTGCCTCGGGTGACAGTCTGTGCAGAGTCTGCACATTCTCCCTGCTTGGATTTTCTCCAGCTCCGAAAGAGCGTGCTGGTTAGCTGCATTGGTCATGTTAAATTGCCTCTCAAGGCACCGGAGTGACTAGGAGATTTTCACAGTGACTTCATTGCAGTGTTAATGTAAGCCTACTTGTGCCACCAATAAATATGCTTCCAACTTAAAAAACTGAATAAGTGACCAAATTTTAAATAGTCAGCTGCAGTGGGGTTGTAGTAATACTGTTAGGGGACATGAAAGTCTCTAAGTGTTAAAGGTGAGACGTGACTTATAATTGTGTTAGGAGACATAACTGCACTGGGGGAAAGACCAGTAATCAGGTGTGATGATTCTATTTCATAATCAGTAAGAGATACCAAAAAAAACAATGAATAGTCAGAACAGAAAATCATGTAAAGGGTCAGCCTGGGCAGTGGTTGGAACAAAGGGGGACTGGTTATGTATGCAGTTGGGAGGATGAATGTGCAATTTTTGTATCTTAGAATCCCTACGGTGCAGGAGGAGGCCATTTGGCCCATTGAGTTTGCACCGATCCCAATCCCACCCATTCCCTATCCCCATAACTCCCCTGCTAGTCTCCCTGACACTAAGGAGAAACTTTCCATGGACAATCAAACTATCTTTGGAATGTGGGAGGGAACCGGAGGAAATGCATGCAGCCTTGGGGGGAATGTGTAGACTCTGCACAGACAGTGACCCGAGGATGGAATTGAACCCGGGTCCTTGGCGCTGTGAGGCAGCAGTGCTAACCACTGTACCGCCTGCGAGCTACAGTTATGTGTAAACATATAAACAAAGTTCACGAACTCATGTACCTTGAGAGCAGTCTTGAGTGCCTCTCCCCCGCTTGCAAGCTTTAATAAAGCATCTTGATTGAGAAATCGTCCTGCATTGAGTCTGTCGCCTTCTCCCCAGTGAACTGATCCGACTGACATCCTCCTTGAGATACCAATAACGCAATGGAAATAAATTGCCACCTCCTAAGGATAATCTGCCTTTGCATGCTAACAGATCGGTGAAACCTACGCCATTATGTTGTACATCTGTTATTGAAGCAGTATTCAATCTTCTGTCACATGCCACACCGAATATGAAATCTAACCAGTGCATTCTTTACAGTAAAGTATATTGCGGTCCTTTTAAACTTATTGTGAGCTCTCACCCAAAACGCAAGTATTGTTCATGCCTCTGTAGAAATTTATTAATGTTAGTCGCACAGGTGGCTGAGAGAACAAGCGAAATGGCACAAAGGAGGGCCAAGTAATGGTGGCCATGTACCTTTTATTCATGATGATATAAAATATGAAAAGACTCGCAGTTGTAAACAACCTTTAAAGTTTATTTATTAATGTCACAAGTCAGCTTACTCTGCAATGAAGTTACTGTGAAAATTCCCTAGTCCTCACACTCCGGCACCTGTTCGGGTACACTGAGGGAGAATTTATGGCCAATGCACGTAACCAGTATGTCTTTTGGACTGTGGGAGGAAACTGGAGCACCCGGAGGAAACCCACACAGACACGGGGAGAATGTGCAAACTCCGCACAGGCAGCCACCCAAGCCGGGAATCAGACACAGGTCCCTGGGGCAGCAGTGCTGACCACCGTGCCACCATTTCATGATATCAAAACATCAAACCAGCAATTATTCGAAATGTAGTTGCCTGTTGTAAATCGGGGGGTATGGCCCAGGGGAACTGATGGTATTATCACTAGACTATTAATCTAGAAACTCAACTAATGTTCTGGGGACCCAGGTTCAAATCCCGCCACGGCAAATGGTGAAATTTGAATTCAATAAAAATTATCCGGAATTAAGAATCTACTGATGACCGTGAAACCATTGTCAATTGTTGGAAAAACCCATCTGGTTCACTCATGTCGCTTAGGGAAGGAAATCTGCCATCCTCACCTGGTCTGGGCTACGTCTGGCTCCAGAGCCACAGCAATGTGGTTGACTTTCAACTGCCCTTCAAGAGCAACTAGGGATGGGCAATAAATGCTGGCCAGCCAACGATGCTCACGTTTTATGAATGAATTGAAAAAAATGGAAGCCAATTGGCACACAGCAAACCCTACAAACAGCAATGCCATGTTGATTAGATAATTGTTTTATTCGTAATGTTGATTGAGGATAAATATAGAAACATGGAAAAAAGGTGCAGGTGTAGATTTTTTGGTCCTTTGAGCCTGCACCATTATTCAGTATGATCATGGCTGATCATGCACTTTCAGCATCTCACTCCTGCTTTCTCTCCATACCCCATGATCTCTTTGGCTGCAAGGGCCACATCCAGTTCCCTCTTGAACGTAACTAACAAACTGACCCCAACTGATTTCTGTGTTAGAGAATTCCACAACTCTCTGAGTGAAGAAGTTTCTCCTCATCTCAGTCCTGGATGGCTTACCCCTTATTCTTAGATTGTGATCCCCCCCTAGTTCTGGGCTACCCCAACATCAGGAACATTCTTTCCACATCTAGCCTGTCTAGTCCCATTAGGGCTTTATACGTTTCTATGAGATCCCCTCTCATTCTTCCAAATTCCAATTAATACAGGCCCAGTCGATCTCTCTCTTCATACGTCAGTCCTGCCATTCCAGGAATCAGTCTGGTGAACCTTCGCTGGACTCTCTCAACAGCAGGAATGTCCTTCCTCAGACTAGGAAACTAAAAGTGTGCACAATTCTCAAGGTGTGGCCTTATCAAGGCACTGTATAGCTGCACAAAGACATTCCTACTCCTCGACTCAGATCCTCCCAACTAATACTTATTGATTTAGGACACTGGGGAGAGCTCCCCAGTTTCTGTCACAACAGTGGCAAGAAGTCTTTTAAAGGCACAGAAGAGGGAAAGCAGGTGATCGATTTAACCTGACAGAAAGCAAGGCGTGTTGTGAAGCTTTCCCTGCAATGATGAATCTCTCAAACTTCCCTTCCTTTAGGAATGAACCTGAAACCCTGTCCTCAAGATGTTGTGAAGGCTGCTTTCTGAGTAGACCCAATGCGTTATTGAATCATCTAAATTCGCCCGCCTTAAAGGTGGCACACTGGTTAGCACTGCTGCTTCACAGCACCAGGGGCCTGGGTTCGATTCCTGGCTTGGGTCACATGCGGAATTTGCGCGTTCTCCCTGTGTCTGCATGGGTTTCTTTCAGGTATTCTGGTTTCCTCCCATGGCCCGAAAGACATGCTGGTTAGGTGGATTGGCCATGCTAAATTGTTCCTCAGTGCACCCGAACAGGTGCCAAAGTGCGGTGGCTCAGGGATTTTCACAGTAACTTCATTACAGTGTTAATGTAAGCTGACTTGTAACATATAAATAAACCTAAACACTTTTTTTCTCTTTTTTAAGGATATTTATTCTTTTCTTCCTGCTCCGTCTCTGCCAGTTTTGCTGTGCCATATGACTCTTCTGCCATGCCCCACGCCAGACACTGACCCACTCTTGCCAATTCTACTCAGTTTTACTTTCATTTCACAGGGATGTTTTTTTGAAGAGATTCCCCCATTTATTCTGTCATTTTGTTTGCATTTTCTTTCGGTGTTTCTGCTTGTGTTATGCATGTTGGGGCATAGCCCCTTTAAGGGAATGGGTCAGGTGACCCTGAGCGTGGGGTAATTTGCCTGGGATGGAGTATGAAGCGAGGCATGCCGTTGCTATGGTTAGGCAAGCCCATCAACGCCTCTGCTTCCTCAGAAGACTAAGGAAATTTGGCATGTCACCAACTTTTACAGATGCACTACAGTAAGCATTCTTTCTGGTTGTATCACAGCATGGTATGACTCCTGCTCTGCCCAAGACCGCAAGGAACTACATGGGATCATGAATGAAGCCCAGTCCATCACTCAAGCTTCCCATCCATTGACTCTGTCTACACTTCCCGCTGCCTCAGAAAAGCAACCAGCATAACCAAGGACCCCACACACCCCGGACATTCTCTCTTCCACCTTCTCCCGTTGGGAAAAGATACAAATGTCTGAGATCACGTACCAACCGACTCAAGAACAGCTTCTTCCCCGCTGCCATCAGACTTTTGAATGGGCCTACCTTACATTAAGTTGTATTTCTCTACACCCTAGCTATGACTGTTACATTATATTCTGCACCCTCTGCTTTCCTTCTCCCCTATGTACTCTATGAAGGTTATGCTTTATCTGTATAGCGCGCAAGAAACTGCTTTTCACTGTGTCCCAATACATGTGACGATAATAAATCGAGTCAAAAACTACCTGTGTTTTCAGACGCCTGTCTGTGCAGTGAATTCTTGAGGATATTCCTCAGTGGTAAAGAATTTAGCATCTTCAGAGAATCATGCAGTGCAGAAGGAGGCCATTCAGCCCATGAGCCTGCATCGACAACAATCCCATCCAGGTCCCATCCCCATAATCCCACATATTTACCCTGCTAATCCACTTGACACTAAGGGCCAAATTAGCATGGCCATTCAAGTAAACTCTGGAGTGTGGGAGGTAACTGGAGCACCCAAAGGAAACCCACGCAGACACGGGGAGAACATGCAGACTCCATACAGACAGTTACCTGAAGCCAGGATTGAACCTGGGTCCCTGGCGCTGTGAGGCAACAGTGCCAACCATTGTGCACTCTGCCATACGTGGTCTTGAGGCAGTGGGGACATATCTCATTTTTCAGTCGCAATCAATAGGCAGTATGACTGTCCACCAGGAGGCACCAGTGACTGCCTTAGTGTCACAGGGGGGTCGATAATATTATTGTAAAATACCAGATCAGGCAAAGATTTATAATAGGCTGGCAATCATGTCCTGCACTATTACCAAAAGTGTAAATTACTGCCAATCACTCTTTAATTTGCCCTCCTATCCCTTTAGGGAACATACAGGCCAGGACACCTACATCCATTGCTTAACTCAGAGGGCAGAATGCATCACCAATCATTCTGTGCCACACCCTGGGTTACAATGCCCATAAGCAAAGCATCGTCACACATCCAACATAAAGTTTCTCATTGAAGACCGCATGAGAATTTTTTTAATACAGCAAGTGGCTCCGATCTGGACTGTACCCGCTCAGAACGTAGTGGAGGCTGATTCAATGGTGATTTTCAAAAGAGAATTGTAGAATTATCCGAAGAGGAAATAGCTTGTGGGGCTACAGGGAAAAGATAGGAGAGCTAAGACTCGTGAGTCACTCCTGCAGAGAGCTAGTACAGGCACGGCAGGCTGAATTCTTCTGTACTGTAATCATTCTGTGGCTAAAAGATGTTTCGGTGAGCATTTACCAAGGTACATAGCTCAATGTGGAGATGGATAGGTAGATAGCAGGATAAACAGATGGATGGAGAGATAGATATGGACAGGCAGACAGACAGATAGATAAATAAATAGACAGATGGACAGACAGACAGATAGACTCTGTAAAGCACATCATACATTAAACATGTAGGGTGGATGGAGCTAGGTTGTGCTGTTGGTTGGTCACTGACCTTTCACCTCTGGGACCTGGCTTCATATTGCGTGTTCTGTGTTTGCTGATTGTTATTACAGTTGGGCAGTCTCGAACCAGTTCCCCGTGGACAAGAGCTTAATGCACAACGAATTGGCAATGATCAGCAATCCCATTCGGAGAGACGAGCGAAATGAGAAGGAAGAAAGGTGCAGGGAAGCTTGTCCTGAGTTTGAGTATGAAGGAAGAGGGAACTCTGTAATTACCTGGCTACTGTGTAGAAACAGAATCCCTGCTGGAATATAACCCCACCAACAACTTCAGCAAGGACTGCATATCTACTGTAGGAAGACAATATGTGTTGCTTGTAATCATATAACCACAGATATAGAGGGAGGAAATTCAGAGGGGATTTGATTTGATTTATTATTGTCCCATGTATTAGCATACAGTGAAAAGTATTGTTTCTTGTACACTACACAGCCAAAGCATACCATTCATAGAGAAGGAAAGGAGTGCAGAATGTAGTGTTACAATCATAGCTAGGGTGTAGAGAAAGATCAGCATTCTTTTTAGTTGTATCACAACTTGATATGCCTCCTGCTCTTCCCAAGACCACAAGAAACTACAAAAGGTCATGAATGTCGCCCAATCCATCACGTAAGCCAGCCTCCTATCCATTGTCTCTGTCTACACTTCTTGCTGCCTTGGCAAAGCAGCCAGCATAATTAAGGACCCCACGCACCCCGGATATTCTCTCTTCCTTCTTCTTCCATTGGGACAAAAGTACAAAAATCTGAGGTCACGTACCAACTGACTCAAGAAAATCTTCTCCCCTGCTGCCACCAGACTTTTGAATGGACCTATCTCACATTAAATTGATCTTTCTCTACACCCTAGCTATGACTGTAATACCCTCTCCTTTCCTTCTCTGTGAATGGTATGCTTTGTTTCTGTAGCGCGCATGAAACACTGTATGTGACAATAATAAATCAAATCAAAAATATGGTTAAGTCAGCTGGAAAGTTTAGCATAATTAGCTAAATAGGCAGAAAAACCTTAAATGAAGCCTTTTAACTAAATAAAATCAAACAAAGGATCCTACAATCCCCTTCTATGGATTGAATATCACCATTTTGAATCAAATATATAAAACCTGCGGGAATGGTTTGCTTCCCGTTAGTATGACAGACATCATCATGATGTGGGTATGCCGGCGTTGGACTGGCGTAAACACAGTAAAAAGTCTGACAACACCAGGTTTTAGTCCAACCTATTTATTTGATAATATATATTATCAAATAAATAGGTTGGACTAAAACCTGGTGTTGTCAGACTTTTTACTGTGTAGACATCATCATGACAGATTTACCCTTCTCTACTGCCTTCAAACGGTTACACATGCATTCAAGAAATAATATTATGCAGTACATCATTACAAGAATAACAAAAAAAAACCAGTCCATGCACTATGGAGCTTCCAACTGAACCTAGCCAACCAGTCGCCCAGCTCCACAAGCATACCGTTCATAGAGAAAGAGAGGAGAGAATGCAGAATGTAGTGTTACAACCATAGCTAGGGTGTAGAGAAAGATTAGCATTCTTTCTGGTTGTATCACAGTCTCTAGACTTCCTTTTTAATGTGTCTAGCCAATTTGGTGACATTTTTGAACTGTTACGGTTTAGATTACCATGATCAATGTCATCTCAGGCCTCCAACTATCACCAGTACAATTGTTAATGGGTTAATGTGAGGCCATTAACACAATTTTCATTGCACCAATTTAAGTCACTCTGCCTTTAGTCACTGGCAATCCCATATCCTTGGGGTTTATGACATTTTATCGTTCAATTCAGCCCAGCTGCAGAATACTGCTCCCCTGAATCAATTGTCTCAGCCAAATTTTGAAATGACTGTTCTTATGATCTAATTTATTTTTTGTTTACACACGACGTAAACCTTTCAAATGTATTATCAGCGTTCTGTGAAAGTCAGGAATGACACGAGTTATCAGAGCTTAATGTCGGGAAGTTGCTTTTAGCGTTCTGACAGGCACTTATTTTCCCAGCGATAGAGATTTCCTTTGCATTAAATATGGGCCTGCCCAACACTTGTGTCCTGTTTCCAGCCTCCAGTTCAGGACAGAGAAAGGCCACACCTGATAGAAATTGCTTCTGTCGCTTCCAAACCCTCCCTCTCTCTCTCTCCCATAGCTCACCCTTCTCCATCTTATTAATATTACTATGGCTATGACCCAGGGAACCAGGTTCAATTTTGGCCATGGGCAACCATCTGCGTGGAGTTTGCAAGTCATCCCCATGTCCGCATGCTCCAGTTTCCTCCATTACTCCAAAGATGTGTAGTTTAGGTGGATTGGCCATGCTAAATTGCCCCTTCCTGTCTAAAGATGTGTAGGTTAGTAGATTGGTCATGCTAAACTACCCCTTAGTATCTAAAGATGTGTAGGTTAGCAGATTGGTCATGCTAAATTGACCTTTAGTATCCAAAGATGTGTTGTGTTGGTGGATTAGCTATGCTAAATTGTTCCTTAGTGTCCAAAGATATGCAGGCTAGGTGGATCGGCTATGCTAAATTGTCCCTCAACAATGGAGTGCCGTTCCTGCAGCAGTGCAGGACCAATGTCCTGCACCAAGATCTCCATGGTGGCCAGAGTTGAGCTCAATATATTGGCATGTCAGTATTATCACCATGATTCGAAGGTGCGCTGACTCCCCAGGGAGCCTTGCACTCCGAGGAATGTCATTGACATCCCTTCCCGATGTTTCCGAGCTTGTTCTTGCAACTTCAGCAACTGAGAAATGACCGAGTCTCGAGGTTCTTCATCCAGCTTGGATGCAGCAGATTCCTGGTCTCCAGTAATCCCACCTGGGATGCCGGCTGTGGATCTGGCAGTGAGATGTGCTCACCAGACTGTGACCCTGAGGCTGTTCACCAGAACTAAGTCCCACTGAGGTCTGTGTCTCTGCGCTGGGGGACGATGTGTCTGAGCGCTGTGAAAGGTCTACAAATTTGGTGTTTGTGGATTTCTCATACTGTTGGGGCTGGGGTCTGGGACGTGGATCATCAACCCCCTTGTTTACTTCCCTGATGTGCTTCTGAAAGAAAGTAGAGATCATTAGTTCATAGCAGGGGGGGCTTGAGTCAAATACCTGGGCACAAACAACACTAGGCACTGTAAGTACTTAAACTTACAAACTTTAATTGCTTGCTAGCAAGGAGAACACTGCAAGGTGTTCTCCTGATTCACACAGACAATGTAGCAGTTATAGGTCACCGTATCTTGCTCTGACATTCTGCAGGCAAGATAGATCTGGGATGGAGGGAGGGTAGCTATTGGGGTGGTCTGCAGGTGGGGGGGGGGGCCTGCCTCCAGGAGTGGGAAGGTCAGCGGGGGGATGGGTCTGACAGGGTGAGATGGGTATGGGGATTGCCACTGCTTTGGGGGGGGTTGCTGGTGGCGGGTGAGCTGTAAATCGGGGCACTCGGGGACAGTACGGGGTCAGGGCTGGCCTGGGAATAGTTGTGGGGGCCACGGTTGGGCTGTGGGAGGCTGGAGGGGCAGCACTGTGGGGGGACCCGGGCTGGCCAGCAAACAGGGAGACTGACAGATCGGAACCACTGCACGTGCGCAGAGTCCCAGAACTGTCAGGCTCTGGAGCGAATAGGCCCCCTGGGTTTTTAATGAGATTTACGACTGGGACTTCTGCTGTGCAGAGAGTGCGGAGATGCAGGCGAGAAGCTGAACTGTCAGGGCTATCGCGATCTGGAATAGTTTTCCCGCCAACTCAGCACTTTTGGGAGAATCACCCCCCACTTTGTTTAAAGATGTGAATCAGTTGTGGGGGAGGGGGCTCTCCCCAACCCCACCCCACCCCTCCCACCCCCAGGGGTGCAGGGTATAGCCCCTGGAGGAGAGGGAGGGCATTGCTCCTTGGCACTGCCTCTTGGCACAATCCCAACCAGGCAGTGCCAACCTGTGGCAAGGGACAGTGCCAAGTGCAGACCCTCTGGGGAGCCCCATGGGCAGTGGGGGTGTTGCCCATTATGTATGGGGGAGGGAGTGAGTGCCAAGGCCACTGAGGGGCAGGAAACTTGCAGGCCTGGGGCAAATGGGCAGTGGGGTATAGAATGCTGTGATACTGCTGCAATGGCTGTTGGCCATGGGGGGATTGGGGAACCCCCAGTGATGGTGTTGGGGCAGGGTAAGATACTCCAATGATTGTGTGTGGGGTCTGGAGGAGCCCCCAATGAATGTGTGTGGTAGGGGTAAGAGCCCACAATGACTGGGCGTGGGGGAATGGAGCAAAAGCCCCCAGTGGTTGTGAGTGGGTGGGAGTGAGAGACCCCCCGAAACCTAAAGTTAAAGTTTATTTATTAAATCACAAGTAGGCTTACATTAACACTGCAATGAAATTTGTGTGAAAATCCCTTAGTTGCCACACACCGGTGCCTGTTCAGGTACACTGAGGGAGAATTTAGCATCCGAGGAGCATGTTTTTTGGACTGTGGGAGGAAACCAGAGCACCCTGAGGAAAACCCACGCAGACACAGGGCGAATGTGCAAACTCTACACAGGCAGTGACCTGAGCCGGGAATCGAACCTGGGTCCCTGGCGCTGTGAGGCAGCAGTGCCAACCACTGTGCCGTCCAATGGTCAATGAGTATGCAGTTAACACCTGTGGCCACACTATACCTTCTTGACTTTTCAAACTCTGCCATGGTTGGTGCCAACCTCTGTGCCACCGTGCTGCCCAACTGGCACCAGAATCAGATGAAAGTCTGCCTTGTGCACCACGAGGCGCAGGGGGAGTATATTCAGCCGGTGGAGGAGAGACGCTTTAATGACACTTTCCTGGGCCATGTCTGAATCCAGTCCCAGAGGTGAAAGTCCAATGCGTTCGCGCCCCACCCAACGAACCCGACCATAAATCATTTCTGAAAGCCTTTCCGAGCGAGCAGAAGTCTCCCCGGTGTTGCATGAGATATTCCCAACTTGCTCGGTGACATCAGACCTGGGAGCAGGATGCGGACATCCTGTTTCGCGCAGTGCCAAGTTCAATTCGGCCGAATATTCCACATCGCAACTCTGCTTGCTGATTTCTAATTTAACCCCCCCTCCCCACTCCTCTCCAGTGTAAACATGAAGGTTCGTATGACCCATACAAAGAGCCTGCCACCTGTTATTTGCAGATAAAATTATTTGCATGACAGATTATACTATGGGCGGAAGACCTTTGCTGCGCAAATACAATTTTTTCTGAAGCAGTGACATTGAAACAAAAGCTGAATTTCAGTCAAACATATACGCAACCTTGAAATCACATCCCTGAATACCTCAAGGATGCAATTCTTGATCCGAAGATCCTCTTCCTCATCCTCAGTGGACGAGGCGAACTTAGGAACAGTCATTGGGAGCTGAAGTAGCTAATTCAGCCCCTCGAGCCTGCTCCGTCATTCAATCAGATTATGGCTGATCTCTCCCTGGTCTCAAATCCACTTCTTCAGCTGTTCCCCATTATCCCTTTTTTAAATTAATATATCTCCTTGAAACCACTCAATGATTCAGACTCCACCGCGCTACGGGGAAGCAAGTTCCACAAATTCACCACCCTCTGTGTATAGTTCCTCCTCATTTCAGTTTTAAATCCACCGCCTCTCAACCTTTACCTGTCATCTCTTGTTCAAGGTTGCCCCACAAGGGGAAACGTTTGGTCTACATTTACTTTATCAATCCTTTTTAAAATTTTATATACCTTGATTAGATCCCTTCTCACCCATCTAAACTCTGACGAGTATAAGCCCCACATTAGCTAATCTCTCCTCATACATCAACCATTTGTCCACGTCCAAATGCAACAGGATCTGGACAATATCCAGGCTTGGGCTGACAAGTGGCAAGTAGCATTCGTGCCACACAAATGCCTGGCAAAAACCATCACCAATTCTAATTGGCTTTTAACAGTCATTGGTGTTACCATCACTGAATCCCCCACTGTCAGCATCCTTGGGGTTACCATTGACTGAAAACTCAACTGGACTCACCGCATAAACAGATTGGCTACAACAGCAGGTCAGAGGAATATTGTGGCAAGTAACTCCCCAAAGCCTGTCCACCATCTACAAGGCACAAGTCAGGGGTGTGACGGAATACTCTCCACTTGCCTGGATGGGTGCAACTCCAACAACACTCAAGAAGCTCGACACCATCCAAGACAAAGCAGCCCACTTGATTGACACCACATCTACAAACAACCATTCCCTCCACCACCAACGCTCCATCGCAGCAGTGTGTACCATCTACAACTGCAGCAATTCACCAAAGATCCTTCAACAGCACCTTCCAAATTCACAACCACTTCCATCTAGAAGGATAAGGGCAGCAGAGACATGCGAACACCATTGCCTGCAAGTTCCCCTCCAAGCCACTCACCATCCTGACTTGGAAATTTATTGCTTGTCCTTCACAGTCGCTGGGTCAAAATCCTGGAACTCCCCCCCTAATGGCATTGTAGGTCAACCCACAACACATGGACTGCAGTGATTCAAGAAGGCAGCTCACCACCACCTTCTCAATGGCAACTAGGCATGGGCAATAGACGCTGGCCAGCCAGCGATGCCCATGTCCTGCAAATGAATAAAACAAAATTAAGTTTATTTATTAGTGTCACAAGTAGGCTTACATTAACACTGCAGTGAAGGTGCTGTGAAAATCCCCTAGTCACCACACTCCGGTGTCTATTCGGGTACACTGAGGGAGAATTTAGCATGGCCAATGTACCTAACCAGCATGTCTTTTGGACTGCTGGAGGAAACCCACGCAGACACGAGGAAATCGTGCAGACTCCACACAGAAAGTGACCCAGGCTGGGAATCGAACCCGGCTCCCTGGCACCGTGAGGCAGCCATGCTAACCACTGTGCCATCTTACCACCCACACTTATCTGAAACAGCTTCACCTCTCAGCTTAAGACATGCTTCTCCTGGGTCAGAAGGTTATGAGTTTGAGTCGAACTAAATAGAAAATCCAGGCGAACGCTCCAGCGTGGTAACGAGGGGATCTCAGGGGCTATTTTTCCTCTTGAGTATTAGGCCAAGGTCTCGTCTGCCCTCCCAGTTCACCATAAAAGATGCCAGGCTCACAATTTGAAAGAAGGGCTGGTACAGTGGCAGGGAGGCATGGTGGTACAGTGGTTAACACTGCTACCTCACAGTGCCAGGGATCCAGGTTCGAATCACAGCTTGGGTCACTGTCTGTGTGGAGGTTGCACTTTCTCCCCGTGTCTGTGTAGGTTTCCTCTGGGTGTTCTGGTTTCCTTCCACATTCCAAAGATGTCCGGGTTAGGCGGATTGGTCATGCTAAGTTGCCCCTTAGTGTCGGGGGGACTAGCTAGGGTAAATGCACGGGGTTATGGGGATAGGGCCTGGGTGGGATTGTGGTTGGTGCAGACTCGATGGGCTGAATGGCCTCCTGCCCTGTAGGATTCCATATTCTCACCACTGTCCGAGTCTCAATCCATTCCAACATCAACACCACGAAAACAAACTCGGATAATCTGGTCTAGCTCTCACTGGGAGCTTGCTGCGTACAAACGGACTGCCACATTCTCCACGTTATAACAGTGATTAGACTTCAAAAGCACTTCATTGTTGAAAAGCCCTGTGGAATGTTCTGAGATTGTGCAAAGCACTGTATAAATACAGGTCTTTATTTAGATATCAAGGTGAGATATTCTTGATGAACGAGTTTGCCTTTTGAATGGTGCCAGGCTACGCCATCCCAGAGATGAAGGACCATCTCACACTTTACAATTCAAAGTACAAATCTCTTCAAACGTGATACCGTTTTATCTTAAAAGAAAACATTGCTTTCATTGAAATTGGCACAATTGCTGCTGGAAGTGGGAATGAAGCGAATGCAAATATCCATTTATTCTTTCAGCGGAATTTCAAGTTAACTGCCTTTCGAGAAATAGAAATCTCCACTTGATGTTGCTGACTCATACTAAGATGCGGTTTCAGTAGGTTTCTGGTAACTGTATCTCAACCGGCACACAGTGGCAGCAGTGCACACCATCGATAAGACGCACTGCAGCAACTCAACTCACCAAGGCTCCTTTAACAGCACCTTCCAAACCTGCGACCTCTAGCACTAGAAGGGCAAGAGCAGCAGATGTAAGGGGACACCACCACCCGCAAGTTCCCCTCCAAGGCACTCTCCATGCTGATTTGGAAATATATTGGCTGTTCTATCCATGTCACTGGGTCAAAATCCTCCCTAACAATACTGCTGAGTGTACCATATACACATGGGTTGCGGCAGTTCAAGAAGGCAGTTCACCACCACCTTCCCAAGGGCAGTTAGGGATAGAATCATAAAACCCTACAGCGCAGAAGGAGATCCAATGAGCCTGCACCAATCACAATCCCACCCAAGCCCTATCCCCATAACCCCATGCATTTACCTAGCTAGTCCCCCCCGACAATAAAACACAATTTAGCTTGGCCAATCCAGCTAACCTGCACATCTTTGGATTGTGGGAGGAAACTGGAGCACCCAGAGGAAACCCACACAGACATGGGGAGAACATGCAAACTCCATACAGGCAGTGACCCCAGCCGGGAATCGAACCCGGGTCCCTGGCGCTGTGAGGCAGCAGTGCTAACTATTGTGCCACTGTGGGCAACAAATGGGCAACAAATGCTGCCCTAGCCATCCATGAAAACGCAAAATAAATGGAAACACTGGCTGATCTTCTCCTTAATAAAGGTTGCAAAACAGCCCTACTGCCACCTCAACTTCAATCAAGATGTTGAGCAGAGACTAGAGGAGGTGATGGCCTAGTGGTACTGTCGCTAGATTATTAACCCAGTAACTTGGCTAATGTTCTGGGGACCTGGGTTCAAATGTTCGCCGTGGCAGATGATGCAATTTGAATTCAGTGAAAAAATAAATTAGGAATTAAGAATCCATGACCACGAAATGAAAGCCGATTGTTTGGAAAAAAAACCCATCTGGTTCAATGATATACCTTAAGGAAGGAAATCTGCCACCCTTACCCGGTCTGGCCTACGCGTGACTCCAAAGCCACAGCAATGTGGTTGACTCTCAACTGCCCTCTGAACAATGGCAACTAGGGATGGGCAATAAATGTTGGCCAGTCAGTGACACCCATCTGCCACAAATTAATGCAAAAAAGAGTGCTTCCTGCTCTGTAAGACTTTATTATGTACCAGCTGCTGTCTCTACTCAGTGGAAGCGTTTATCTTGTTAACAATGATGAGGACAGTATTATAAAAAGATGAGTATGATAAAACCCAACACTATCATTGGCTCAACATCCCTCAGTTGTCAAAGCAGATTGCAGCGTGGTGTTGTTTAAGCTGATTAACTCAGAGTTATACTTTAGAATTGATTGCTCTAGAATTGAACTTTAGAAGTTGGATTTTCTTGGATTCTCAGTTGAGATTGGACCCAAGTTTAACATGAGAATTGAGGTTTATCGGAAAGTATGGTGGATGGACTCCTTTCACTCCCATCTCCTGCAGGAGTGATGCCAATTTAATCAAATCAGAGAATCCCTACAGCGCAGAAGGAGGTTATTCGGCCTATCAAGCCTGCACCTACAATCCCAACCAGGATCTATCTCCATAGCCCCATGTATTTACCCTGTTAAGCCCCCTGACACTAAGGGGTAATTTAGCATGGCCAATCGATCTAACCCGCACATCTTTTGATGACTGAGGGGCAATTTAGCATTGCCAATCCACCTACCCCACACATCTTTGGACTGTTGGAGGAAACCAGAGGAAGCCCATGCAGACACAGGGAGAACATGCAAACTCCACACAGACAGTGTCCTAAGGTGGGAATCGAACCTGGGTCCCTGGTGCTGAGAGGCAGCAGTACTAACCTCAGTGCCACAATACTTTCCTCAAAGCAATATTTTCTATTAAGGTGAACTGCAGCATGGTTTGAAGAGATTTGCATTCCTGAATTGTGAAGTGTGAGATTTTGGGTGGTTCTTCGTCTGAGGCTTGTGACGCAGTATAGCTACCAAAGCTTGAACTTGATGTTCACCCTTTCACCACTCATTCACAGGGAAAACAAAATGGCTGCATTGGTTGGTGGTGGAAGGGAAGTGAGAAGGATGGTAAATCTTTCCACCGTACACTTACCTTGCTCATTGGACAGGGCAGGTTAGAACTTTCTTCTGATGAATTCTCTTGTGGTTTCGATGGTTGAGTGTTCAGCAAGGCGATTGTTCACCATCTCGATGTCACCCAATCGGAGGCCACACCTGGTGTACTGTGTATGGTTTGGGTGTCCTTACTTGAGAAAGGATATACTGGCACTGGAGGGGGTGCAGGGGAGATTCACTAGGTTGATTGCAGAGTTGTGAGGGTTGGCTTATGAGGAAAGATTGAGTAGACTGGTACTATTCTCAATGGAATTCAGAAGAATATTTACATATTTACCCTGCTAGTCACCTTGATACTCAGGTTAACTTTGGCATGGCCAATCAACCTAACCCGCACATGGTAGGAAACCGGAGCATCCGGAGGAAACCCACGCAGACATGGGGAGAACGTGTAAACTCCACACTGACAGTGACCCAACCTGAGAATCGAACCCCCGGTTCCTGGTGCTGTGAGGCAGATATGCTAACCACTGTGCCACCCGTAAAAATATTCAATGCCTCTGTCTCCACTGCTCTCTCTTGGGAAGACAATTTCACAGACTAATGAACTTTTCAGAAAGAAGAACTCCACAGCATCTCAATTCTACATGGAAGACTACTTATTTTCATTTGCCCCCTGGCATTCTCCAATCTTGCCTGCCCCACAATAGCTGCAGCGAGAATGGAGAATTTAGTCCCCAGCGCAAATTCCAATCGGAGAATTCCAGCCATCGTCTCAGTATCCACCTTGTCAAAGCCCTTTGTGAATGTTTCAATCAGATCACCTCTCATTGCTCTAAACTCCAATAGCTGTAGGCCCAACCCATCCAATCTTTCCCCATAAGATAAGCCCTTCATCCCAGGAATGAGTAGAATGAACCATCTCTTGAATTGCATTGAATGTAATTATACCCATTGTAAGGAATAGATACCAAAACTGTGCACCGTGTTCCAGATGTGGCCTCATCAAAGCTCTGAATGACTGCAGCAAAGCATCCCGACATTTATATTCCATTCCCCTTGCAATAACTGACAACGTTCCATTTGCATCGCTTTCTGAAAACGTTGCCTTACCTGACTTTTGTATTTTTGTTGCACTTCTGTCATTGGGGTGGCACGGTGGCACAGTGGATAGCACTGCTGCCTCACAGCATCAGAGACTTGGGTTCGATTCCCAGCTTGGGCCTTTGTGTGTGTGCAGAATCTGCATGTTCTCCCCATGTCTGCGTGGGTTTCCCCTGAGTGCTCTGGTTTCCTCCCACAATCTAAAGATGTGCTTATTAGATGCAAAGGCCATGCTAAATTCTCCTTCAGTGTACCCGAACAGGTGGCAGAGTGTTGTGATTAGGGGGCTTGCACAGTAACTTCATTGCAATGTTAATGTAATCCTTCTTGTGACTAATAAATAAATAAACTTCCTAACTTTCTTTCTTTATGTATGGGGTGGCACAGCAGAACAGTGGTTGGCACTGCTGCCTCACAGCACCAGGGACCAGGCTTCAATTCCTGGCTTGGGTCACTGTCTGTGTGGAGTTTGCACATTCTCCCCGTTTCTGCATGGGTTTCCTCCGGGAGCTCCAGTTCCCTCCCACCCTCCAAAGATGTGCAGGTTTGGTGGATTGGCCATGGCAAATTGCCCCTTGGTGTCAGGGGGACTTAGCTAGGGTAAATACATGGGGTTAGGGGGGTAGGGCCTGGGTGGGATTGTGGTTGGTACAGACTGAGTAGGCCGAATGGCCTCCTTCTGTGATGTATGATTCTATGATTTTATCCGATGTGGTTGGGTCAATGCATTGGCACGCCAAGGCATTGTGCCACTTAGTGGCAGGATGCTGTTGAAGGCCCAGAGCTCCACATTTTCCAAGCTTTCAAGTTCAGTTCCATGATAGGGAAGTGGTGAATGGAGTCCATATGCACTCTCATCAGGATCAAAGACTATAAAGGCTAGTTGAGTCTCCCTGAGGAACTCTCACGTATAGAAACATAGAAACTAGAAGCAGGATTAGGCCATTTGGCCTTCGAGCCTGCTCTGCCATTCATTTTGATCATGGCTGATCACCAAATTCAATATCCTAATTCCCCCTTCCTCCCATATTCCTTGATCCCTTTAGCCCCAAGAGCTATTTCTTCTTGAAATCTGACAATGTTTTGGCCTCAACTGCTTTGTGTGGTAGTGAATTCCGCACATTCACCACTCTCTGAATGAAGAAATTTCTCCTCACCTCTGTACTAACTCAAACTCCGATCATGAGTTCTGGACTCCCTGGCTATCGGGAACATTCCTTCTGAATCTATCCTGTCTAATCCTGTGAGAATTTGATAAGTTTCCATGAGATCCCCTCTCACTCTGCTAAACTCCAGTGAATATAATCCTAACTGACTTAGTCTCTCATATGACAGACCTGCCATAAGAGGAATCAGTAGACCTCCTCATCGTTGGTCAAAATTGTCACAGAGGCAAGTGTAGATGTTCCATTTTCTGTCCAAAAGACATGCATTCACAGGCGTGGAAAGCCATGGCAAAACATATTACTGCAAAACTATAATGAATCACTAATTCCATTTGCAGGATTCAGAGTCCTGAAGGACAACTACAATCAATCCTCCTGGGTATCACAAATGTTCTACAGCATGGATATAAAAAGTCCAGCATCTCTTGGTCTATCAACATGCCTGAGCCTCATGCTGGTGACAATTCATGGAATGAATTAGACATCGGAAGGCAGATCAACCTCAAAATCTGTTCCTATTGCCTCAGTTCATTATGTCACGTCAAAATATCCAGGATGCTTTGGCAGCTTCTGGGAAACTGAAATGTTATGCTTGAAGGAGAATACAAGTCTTGTACAATTGATCTTGTACATTTTACGCAACACAAATGCTAATTTCTGCAAGAAGAAATGGCAAAAGATTCTGCCCTACAGAAACTGTGAGAAACACTCATTGAAGCATGGTCTGGTTCAAATCAGTATGGTCTACCACTATGTGAGACTGTTTTGGCCTAACTAAGAGAGATTGGCATGGCCCAAGGAGTCATATTTGAAGGGAGAAGAATGATTATATTGGAATCTTTGTGACTTGATATCCTTCACAGCATCACATTCACTCATGAGAATAGTTCGGATGAAAAGATCCACAAGAAGGATCAGGGCCAGCACAGTGGTTAGCACTGCTGCCTCACAGCTCCAGCAACCTGGGTTCAATTCACAGATTGGGTCACTGTCCATATGGCACATTCTTCTTATGTTTGTGTGGGTTTCCTCTGGGTGCTCTGGTTTCTTCCCTCAGTCCAAAGTTGTGTGGGTTTGGTTAATTGGCCATGCTTAATTGCCCCTTAGTGTCAGGGAAATTAGCTAAAGTAAATACATGAGGTTGTGTGGTTAGGATCTGGGTGGGATTGTGGATTGTGCAGACCCAATGGGCCAAATAACTTCCTTCTGCACTGGAGGATTCTATGATTCTTTGATAGTCTCTTGTCTGATATGAATAGTGATATCAAAGTCATTGCCAAGAAGTGTGAGGTGTACCAAGAGCATATACAAAGTCAGCACAAAGCACGCTGATTCCAGATGAAGTTTCTACCTATTCTTGATCCAAAATCACATCCAACCTCTTTCAGGACCATGCCACTGACTCCATCATCAGCATCAACTAATTTTCCATGTGCCCTATTATTCAACATTGCACAATTGCTCAAACACAACTTTGTACGCATTCTAAAAGCAACTTGCAGTTCATATGATGTGCAGAGAGAGACAATTTTCAATAACAGTCTTCAATTTATTGGTGAGCCACTGTGTGAGAAGTGGAATATCAATCATACTACTTATTCTTCTCATTACTCTCGATCCAATGGCTTAGCTTTCTGGGCAGTTTGCATGGTGAAATCCTCAATTCTTAATCCTTAATTAGTCTGACCAAACAAGATCTAGACATCGCAATGTTACAGCTGAGAGTTACACTATTCAGTGCAGTCATTCCAGAGCTCATGTTTGGCAAAACAGTGCATTGCAATTTAGCTGCACTTACCCATTCTACTCTCTCAGAAACCAGAAAGAAACTTCTAAAACTAGAAGAAAAAATGACTAATGTGCATGGTAAAAATGCAGAATTGCTAGGTTTACAGTTTATACAACAAGTGGGCATCCAGGATCCCATGGCAAGTACCTGGTCTTCAGCTGAGATGACAAGAGTCAAGAATCAAGGCCCTATGAAGTCATTATGTACAATGCTGCCACAGTCAGGTTAACCAAAGATAAATCAGATTCACCCCAGCTCCTCAACCCCCATGCAGACCGATTGCATTAAGAGCAAGACCTCAAATGCAAGCAGTAACAACATGCAAGAATCTCACTCTGAGCAATTATAGAAACCTCCAGACAAGGTTACCATTACAAATCTGGGCGTATCAGCGGATCATCTCTATGAACAAAGAACAAAGAAAATTTCAGCACAGTAACAGGCCCTTCAGCCCTCCAAACCTGCACTGACCATGCTTACCGACTTAACTGAAGCCTTCCGGGGACCATATCCCTCTATTCCCATCCTATTCAAGTACTTGTCAAGACATCTCTTAAAAATCACTACCATATCCGCTTCCACTACCTCCCTTCGCAACGAGTACTAAGCACCCATCACCCTCTGTGTAAAAAATCTGCCTCACACATCTCCTTTAAACCTTGCCCCTCGCGTCTTAAGGCTGTGTCCCCTAAAAACTGACTCTTTTACCCTGGGAAAAAGCTTTTGGCTCCACACTCTCTCCATGCCCCTCATAATCCTATAGACTTCTATCAGGTCGCCCTTTAACCTCCATCATTCCAGTGAGAACAAACCAAGTTTCTTCAACCTCTCCTCATAGCTAATGTTCTCCACACCAGGCAACATCCTGGTAAATCTTTTCTGCACCCTCTCCAAAGCCTCCACATCCTTCTGGTAGTGTGGCAACCAGAATCGAACACTCTCCTTGAAGTGCGGCCTAACTAAGGTTCTATAGAGCCGCAATATGACTTGCCAATTTTTAAACTCAATGCCCCAGCTGATGAAGACAAGAATGCCTTAATGACTAACTTCTCCACCTGCATTGCAGGTGACCTGTGTACCTGTACACCCAGATCCCTTTGCCTATCAATACTCTTCAGGGTTCCTCCATTTACTGTATATTTTCTGTCTGTATTAGACCTTCCAAAATGTATTATCTCACATTTGTCCAGATTAAACCATCTGCTATCTCTCTGCCCAAGGCTCCAACTATATCCTGCTGTACCTGCTGATGTCCTCATAGCTATCTGCAAATCCACCAATCTTTGTGTCGTCCACAAACTTACTAATCAATCTAGTTACATTTTCCTCCAAATCATTTATACATATTACAAACAGCAAGGATCCCAGCACTGATTCCTAAGGAACGCCACTTGTCACAGCCCTCCATTCAGAAACACACCCCTCCACTGCTACCCTCTGTCTCCTTTGACTGAGCCAGTTTTGTATCCACCTTGCCAGCTCACCTCTGAACCCATGCGACTTCACCTTTTGCGCCAATCTGCCATGAGGGACCTTGTCAAAGGCCTTATTGAAGTCCATGTAGACAACATCCACTGCCCTACCCTCACCAATCATCTTCGTCACTTCCTCAAAAAACTCAATCAAGTTAGTGAGACATGACCTCCCCTTCACAAAACCATGTTGCCTCTCACTAATACATCCACTTATTCCCAAGTAGGAATAAATTCTGTCTCAAGGAAACCTCTCTAATAATTTCCCTACCACTGATGTAAGGCTCACCAGCCTGTAACTACCTGGATTAATCTTGCTACTTTTCTTAAACAAAGGAACAACATTGGCTATTCTCCAATCCTCTGGGATCTCCCCTGTAGCCAGTGAGGATACAAAGATTTTTCTCAAGGCCCCAGCAGTTTCCTCCCTTGCCTCTCTCAGTATTCTGGGATATGTCCCATCATGCCCTAGGGACTTATCTACTTCAACGTTTCTCAAGTACCCTAATACTTCCCTCTTTTTGATCTCAAGATGACTCAAACTTTCTACACACCCTTTCCCAGACTCATCATCCACCAAATCCTTCTCTTTGGTGAATACTGACACAAAGTACTCATTTAATACCTCGCCCATTTCCTCTGGCTCTACAGATAGATTCCCTTCCTTGTCCTGGACTGGGCCAACCTTCTCCCTGGCTACCCTCTTGCTCTTTATATATGTACAAAAAGCTTTGGGATTTTCCTTAATCATGCTAGCTAATGCTTTATCGTGACCCCTTTTAGCCCTCCTCACTCCTTGCTTAAGTTTCTTTCTGCTTTCCTGGTATTCCACATTTGCTTTGTATGTTTCCAGCCTCCTAGCCTTGACAAATGCTTCTTTTTCTCTTTACTAGGCTCGCATTATCTCTCATTATCCAAGGTTCCCAAAACTTACCATACTTATCCTTCATCCTTACAGGAACGTGCCAGTCCTGAATCCCTATCAACTTACACTTGAAAGCCTCCCACATGCCAGGTGTTGATTTGCCTTTAAACATCTGCCCCAAGTCTACATTCTTCAGTTCCTGCCTAATATTGTTGTATTATTGTTGTTTAGCACCTTAACTTGAGGACTACACTTACCTTTATCCATCAGTACCTCAAAGCTTACTGAATTGTGGTCACTGTTCCCAAATTACTCCCCTACTGAAACATCGAACACCTGGCCAGGCTCATTCCCCAATATTAGGTCCAGTATGGCTCCTTCCTTAGTTAAACTATCTACATACTGTTTCAGGAAGCTCATTTGGATGCTCCTTACAAACTCTGCCCCATCCATACCCCTAGCACGCCTCTAAGTCTGGGTAAATATAGGGGAAGTTAAAATCTCCCACCACAGCAATCCTGTTACTTTTACACATTGCCAAAATCTGTCGACGTACCTGTTCCTCTATCTCCCGCTGGCAGTTGGGTGACCTATAGTAAAACCCAAACATTGTGACTACACCCTTCCTATTCCTGAGCTCTATCTATATTGCCTCATTGTATGAGCCTTCCGAGGTGTCCTCCTGCAGTACAGCTATGATATTTTCCTTAACCAGTAGTGCAACTCCCCCACCCCTTTTACATCCCCCTCTATCCTGCTTGAAATATCTGTATCCTGGAATGTCAAGCTGCCAACCCTGTCCTTCCCTTAACCAAGTCTCAGTAATGGCAACATCATAATTCCTAATACTAATCCAAGCTCTAAGTTCATCTGCCTTAGCTGTTACACTTCTTGCATTGAAACAAATGCACTTCAGTCCACCAGACCGTCTTTGATTAGCAATCCCACCCTGCCTGCTATTCCTCTGAGTCTTACTGGCCCTACTTTCTGGTTCCCCTTCAGCTAACTCACCTTTGCTTTGGTTCCTACCAAATTTGGTTCCCACCTGCCAGAGATTATGCTTCAGGGATTCCTCAGTTTAATACACTTGATTATTGATGACTAAATGAAACATGTATTAGAAATACTTCTACTTCTTTGGGAGGGGAGAAACATCCTTAAAAAGAAACTGCGATGTTGTAATATGCCTTTAAAGGTAAAAAAAGGTAAAGTTTATTTATTAGTCACAAGGAAGCTCACATTTTAACTGCAATGAAGTTACTGTGAAACTCCCCAAATCACCACACTCTGGTGCCTGTTCTGGGTCCACCGCAGGAGGATTTAGCACGGCCAATGCGCCTAACCAGATGTCTTTCCGGACTGTGGGAGGAAACCCACGCAGACATAGGAAGAATGTGCAGATTCGGCACAGACAGTGACCCAAGCCAGGAATTGAATCTGGGTCCCTGGCATTGTGAGGCAGCAGTGCTTGCCACTGTACCAAGAGATAGAAGCATGAATTCATTCGAAGGAAAGTGTGCCTTATGATCCAATCTTGGTTTCACTTTTGCTTTCCAGCAGAGCACGCACACACAGCTCTGCTGCTGATGTCTTCATGTCTACCTTTGTATAAGTGTGCCTAGTCTAAATGAATGAACCCACACTATACTTATTCAATCCCTAATGAGTGACTGGTGATTTATGTCATTATAATCATTTCCACATTGCAGCTTGTTTGCCGTGTGCCTGCCATGTTCTTTACATTACAACAGTGACTGTTCTTCAAAAGTGCCTCTTTGGCTATGTAGCACTTTGGAAAGCCCCGAGATTGTGAGAAACGGTATATTCCTGCATTCTCCTTTCCTTCTGTATGTCCACCAACAGAGGCTATGGCAGTGGGACACAAACTGAAGTCGTCACCATTTCTCTCTGTATCCTATGCTCCCCCACCCTGCCCAACAACAAACAATAAGCAGTTGTAGTTAAAGAAAAGTGATTATGGCCAATTTATGGTCCGTAATGCTCCAGTAACCAGGGGAACCAAGGTGCACTGTTACAGATAGCTTTAGATTCAGATATCTCCCACAAGGGCCCTGCGCCATTCAAAGTTTCCCTAAAATTATGGTTGTAGTTGAATACCCACATGTTTAGCTCTCCACCAGCTGTGCAAATGCCGAGAGCTGACGCCATACCTGATAAGGCGACGACTCATAGTTAACCTGCGGCTTGCTCACTCCAAAAACCAGTCGGCTATTGCAACATCATTTGAGGGAGGTGATAGTCTTCAGGTCCGGTAACCATGGATATGGTGCCAAGCTCCGGGCCAATGACACCAGTACACAGTTCTGCAGGACGTTGTCACAATGGAGCTCACACAGGCACAAGGTCAGTGATCAAAAGGACGTAGGGTCTGTGCAAATTTTGATTCTGTTGCCCGGGCAGATTTGATGTTTCCCTGTAGCGTGCCCCTCTGGAGGAGCTGCAAGATGCTCATTGTATCCTGTCTGCTTCGTGTTTTGGCCAAACAATGTGACGTTAGTCTGGATGCTTCAGAAGAGACAACGTTTGCCTTGGCAACGACAAATACAGAACGATCGCACTCAGTTCATGCAGGTGATGGCTTTGCAGGGACTGGACAAATAAGAAAGATGTTTCTTTTTAAAATCCAGGAGACTTCTTACAAGGATTTGATGAAAGAAAAGTAACTGAAACATCAAGGCAGTAGATACCATCCATCAAAGAGTTGTAAGATTCAGAATACAAAATCTCAAATTCAATGTCCCTAAATACTCCCCTAATATTTCTCATTTAGGTTGGGTGGCACAGTGGCACTGTGGTTAGCGCTACTGCCTCATAGCACCAAGGACCCAGCTTCGAATCTAACCTCAAGTTACTGTCTGTGTGGAGTTTGCATGTTCTCCCCATGTCTGCGTGGGTTTCCTCCAGGTGCTCCGGTTTCCTCCTACAGTCCAAAGATATGCGGGTTAAATGGATTGGCCATGCTAAGTTGCCCCTTAGTGTCAGGGAGATTAGCTAGGGTAAATGCATTGGGTTACGGGAATCGGGCCTAGGAGGGACTGTGGTCAGTGCAGTCTTGATGGGCTGAATGGCCTTCTTCGGCACTGTAGGGAATCAATGATTCTAAGCCCTGCGACAGCTTTAATATCAGCTGTAAGATTCAGTCTACAAAACCTCAAATGCAATGTTCATTAATGCTTTCTTAAAATTTCTCACTTATGTAGAGTGGCATGGTGGCACAGTGGTTAGCCCTGCTGCATCACAGCACTAGGGGCCCAGGTTCGATTCTGGCCTTGGGTGACTGTGTGGAGTCTGCACATTCTCCCCCATGTTTGCGTGGGTTTCCTCCGGGTGCTCCAGTTTCCTCCCACAGTCCAAAGTTGTGCAGGTTAGGGTGAATTGGACTGGTCATGCTAAATTGCCCCTTAGTGTCCAAAGATGTGTAGGATAGATGGATTGGCCATGCTAAATTGCCCCTTAGTGTCCAAAGATGTGTGGCTTAGGTGGATTGGCCATGTTAAATTGCCCCTTAATGTCAGGGGGATTAGTAGGGTAAATGCATGGGGGTTACAGGGATAGGGTCTGGGTAGAATTCTTATCACTGCAGGCTTGATGAGCCAAATGCCCTTCTGCATTGTAAAGATTCTATGATTCTAAAATACACAGATGAAACTGGCATATAAATATTAATATTTCTAAAGCTTAAATGTACTTAGTTTGTCAAACTCACACAATTTAATGGAGCTAATATATACTTCACACCCTTTGAGACCAGGTGGATCTATTACTCTGTCCATCTCACCTTCTCACACATTTTCCAGCCAGATTTCATTCCTTAGGAAATCGCGACAACTGGCAATATCTATGCTGGGAAGCCATGGAGGTCATTTTAAATGTTGATGATATGCAAACTGGACAAAATTGGATTGGCCTGCTCAAATTTCCCTCTCACTTCAGCAGACAGGATAATTGGGAGGAGTTGTTAGAAACAGATCTGAAACCCCAGAATATCTTACAAAGTTAGACCAGACCCTAACAGTTTGCTATTGTTGGCATTAATATAAGGATATGATGTTCTATTCCAGTCAGGACTCTATTGACAAACTGGGAAGCTTTCATAAAACAAACTTACTTAACAACACATTTTAACTATAACAAGCTTAACATTTAACATCTGACAATGCTTAAACATGATAAGATATAATTCTTAACTGCTAACCTACTGCTATTAATTCCAATTCAAGAAATATTCATCTTATAAACTTAAAACCCCTCTTCAAAACCAGTTAACAAACACAGGTTTATGTGCTTCTAATTAGATTGCCAGTCCTACAATTCTCAGAGAACTTCTAGAGAGAGAGAAAGAGAGAGAGACAGAATCACCTCTTACCTTTTTCCAGAATCAGGTAGAAACTGACTGTTTTAAAATGAAAGAACAACTGTGTATCTTCCCTGTTTGTTTCACCTGAGGAAGGAGCAGTGCTCTGAAAGCTTGTGATTCCAAATAAACCTGTTGGACTTTAACTTGGTGTTGTGAGACTTCTTACTGTAGCTATAGTCATTTATTATCTTGCATTCTCAACATTTGAGCTGCCTACTGCCTAGACAAATTGGAACCATGTAAAACAGAGCTGAATTACAAACATACCCCTTACAAGAAACATGATAAAATGCTTTCCTCAAATGTAACAGGTAGCTGATCTAATGTCATCTACTTTACACAATCAATAAATGTTCAAGGAACCCTATCTCCCCCAAGAGCTTAACTTTGGACAGGTCAAATTATCTCATACATGATAAGGAAATGGGGGACCTGTGCTAATGTTACTGGACCATTAATTAATTAGGCTTGGGATGAATGATCCAGAGACATGAGTGCAAATCCCATTATGACAGCTGGGCAATTTAAGTTCGATAATTCAATAAGTCTAGAATTAATTAGCTAGGCCTTGATTCTCCAACCTCAGTCCCGCTGTTGTGAATGGAAACTTGACTGAACACCAAATTCTCCATTCTCACTGTCAATGGTGATGGAGCAAACAACAGCAGGGAATTCCAGCCCTCGTCTCAATAATGGTGACCAAGTAACACCCTGTTAGAAAATTCCATCTGGTTCACTCATGTCCTTTAGGAAAGAAGATCTGCTGTCCTTACCTGGTCTGGCCTACATGTGACTCCAGAGCCACAGCAATGTGGTTGACTCTTGACCATTCTCTGAAAAGTCCTGGCAGGACCTGGGGATTAGGGATGAGCAATAATGTAAATATTGACAGCAATACCTACTTTCTCTGATTTGATGAAAAAAGAGGAAGGAAATCTTGACTTTCCTTGAAAACTGGCCATAAGTTGCCAGGCAAAATAAATGGACAGCAAATAACATCAATTCTCTTTAAAATTATTGAATAAATTATCAAGAAAACGACAATGAAAACTTTACTAAGAATAATCAACGCAGATTTACATAGGAACATAGAAGATCGGAACAGGACGAGGCCATTCAGCCCTCTGAGCCTGCTTCTCCATTCATCACGATCATGGCTGACCATCCAACTCAATAGCCTAATCCTGCTTTCTTTTGATCCCATTCGCCCCAGCTGCTATATCCAGCCGCCTCTTGAAAACATTGCAATGTTTTGGCATCAACTACTTCCTGTGGTAACGAATTCCACAGACTCACCACCCTTTGGGTGAAGAAATGTCTCCTCATCTCCGTCCTAAATGGTCTAACCCGAATCCTCAAACTGTGATCCCTGGTTCTGGACTCTCCCGTCATGGGGAATATCCTCCCTGCATCTACCCTGTCTAATTCTGTTAGAATTTTATAAACCTCTATGATATTCGCCCTCATTCATCTGAACTCCAGCAAAAAACAATACTAAGCTAGTCAATCTCTTGTCATACACCTGTCCCACCATCCCCAGAGTCAATGTAGTCAACCTTTGCTGCACTCCCTCGAGGACAAGAACATCCTTCCTCAGTGAAGGAGACCAAGGAAATAACCTGCCTGACCAGCTTCCTTGATTTCATTGGAAAAGCAACATCCCAATTAATTAAACCTTCCATCTAGAAGGACAAGGGCAGCAGATACATGGGAACACCACAACCAGCAAGCTCCCCTCACAGTGCCATGGACCTGGGTTCAATTCTGGCTTCAGGTCACTGTCCATGTGGAGTTTGCATGTTCTCCCCGTGTCTGCGTGGCTTTCCTCCGGGTGCTCCGGTTTCCTCCCACTGTCCAAAGATGTGTGAGTTAGGTGGATTGGCCATGCTAAATTGTGCCTTAATGTCCTGGGATGCGTAGGTCAGTGGGGTAAATATGTGGAGCTACATGGATAGGGCCTGGGTAGGATTGTGGATGGTACAGACTCGATGAGCCAAATGGCCTCCCTCTGCACTGTAGGAACTCTATGATTTTTTATGAAGTTGTGCATTTAAACGCGTTAAAAAGTCAGAAAAATCATGTGAAAAAATCATGTGTATTTAAACATTAAAAAACCTGATAAATCTTGTTGAAAAATTACACATTTAAACACTTAAAATAAGTCTGGCAAATCTTGCTAAAAAGAGTCATAGATATATATATATACATTAACATTTAAAAAGTCTGATAAATCATTTAGAGGCAGAGAAATCTTGTTAAGAAGCCATTTAAAATTAAATTGGAGGAGAGTTGAATCAGACCGACCGCTGTTCTGAAAATTAAAATTGTCCTCTCGGTATCCTTGTGTTCATTAAATATTTGCAAACTGCTCCTGGTGGCTCTTGGCACCCTCAGACAGCAATCCTGAAATGTTCCGTCAAGGGAAGGTCATCAGAGCGGGACTGTTCACCCAAAATCTTACTATAACAATTTCTTCTGTTCTGATCCTGACCCCAGTGAGATCAAGTGCACTGGAAGCACAGAATGGCTCTCACCCCCAACCCCCCACCCACTACACATGTGCATTTGGGATCTCCCACTCTCAGAGATGTTGGCCTCCCACCTGCGCAATGGCGGTCATCACTGATAATAAATTCCAAGCCCATAATTTCACAGAATCATAGCATCCCTACAGTCACCCAAGGCCGGAATCGAACCCGGGGCCCTGGCACTGTGGGGCAACCGTGCTAACCACTGTGCCACCACAATGTAAAGTGGCAGCACACGGGATTGGATGGAAACAACAACTCAGGTGTATTGAAACGCTATTGACTCTACAGAGAGAGATGCAGAAAGCGGCCACTCTGCCCATCGAGCCTATACCAACAACAATCCCACCCAGACTATTCCCGTAACCCCACTTATTTATCCTGCTAACCCCTGAGGGACTAGTTAACATGGCGAATCAACCTAGCCTGCACATCTTTCGGACTGTGGGAGGAAACCGGAGTGCCCAGACAAAACCCACGCAGACACAGGGAGAATGTACAAACTTCACACAGTCAACCAAGATGGGAATCAAACTCAGGTCCCTGGTACTGTGAGGTAGCAGTGCTAACCATTGTGTCACTGTGCTGCTCTTGCCAAACTTGCTAATGTTCGCTGACCAAGTGTGTACATTGTTATATATTTGGGGCTGTTACAGTGATGAAACGCTGTCATTTTAGGAGTCTGGTCACAAATATAGTTTGCAATGTCATTGGCTGGTTCACAGGCTTTTGCCTCATCTCTCTGTAGAGTAAATGGCTTATCAATATGTTCAACCCCGTGTGCTGCCACTTTACGTTCCAGTGGACACAGCGGTTAGCACTGCTGCCCCTCAGCGCCAGGGACCCGGGTTCAATTCCAGCCTTGAGTGACTGCCTCTGTGGAGTTTGCACATTCTCCCTGTTTCTGTGTGTGTTTCCTTCAGGTAATCTAGCTCCCTCCCACAGTCCAAAGATGCACAAGTTATGTTGATTGGCCATGCTAAATTGCCTCTTAGTGTCGAAAAATGTGCAGGCTAGGTGGATTGGCCATGTCAAATCGCCCCTTAGCGTCAATAGGACTAGCAGGGTAAAGGCATGGGTTTGTGGGGATAGGGCTTAGGTTGGATTGTTGTCGGTGCAGGCTTGATGGGCCGAATGGCCTTCTTCTGCACTGTAGGGATTCTGTGATTCAACGAAGCGCCGTATACAACATATCACTGAGAAAGCCTCTCTCTATCAGCATAACTATGTGCATCTCTGTCCTTGCTATAGCCCAGGGAGGCACGGTGGCACAATGGTTGGCACTGCGGCCTCACAGCACTAGAGACCTGGGTTTGATTCCTGGGTAACTGCCTGTGCAGAGTCTGCACATTCTCCCCATGTCTGTGTGGGTTTCCTCCGGGTGCTCCAGTTTCCTCCCACAGTCCGAAAGAGGTGCTGGTTAAGTACATTGGCCGTGCTAAATTCTCCCTCAGTGTACGGAGTGTGGCAACTGGGGAGTTTTCATAGTAACTTCATTGCAGTGTTAACATAAGCCTACTTGTGACACTAATAAACAAACTTTAAACGAGCCTAACTGCCGCTGAAACCTTATCCATGCCTTTGTCACCTCGAGGCATGACCAGCCTCACACATTCTTCCCCATTAACTTGTTTAGTGCACACTGCTAACCCTTGCATCTGATGAGAACAGGGGGAGGCAAAGGCCTTGAGACATGAACACTAGACAATTAATCCAGAAACTCAGCGAATGCGCTGGGGACCCGGGTTCCCAGAGGGGGCATCTGGAAAGTACCTGCCTCTGGAAGACTGTGGATGCCAAAGCTGAGAGAAGTTGTTTGGCAGGGTGGGAGAGGTGGGTGATGTTGTGTGGGGGCAAGAATGGCTGGCTTGCATTTTTTCCAGATAGCCGAGTTTGTAGCTTTCTCGGTCTTTTTGTTGCCTTCCCAGGTCCAGAGCCACAGTAGAGGCATAAATCACTCAAGGCAAAGTCAACTGCACCTTCAATATGGCAAGAAAATGTACATAGAAGCTACAAAGGACTGTGAATGTAGCCTGGTTCACCACGCAAACCAGTCTCCCACCCATTGACACCGTCAACACTTCCCGCTGCCTCGGAAAGCAGTCAGCATAATCAAGAACCCCACGCACACCAAACATTCTCTCTTCTACCTTCTTCCATCAACAGAAAGATACAAAATCTGAGGTTACGTTTTCTGACTTGATTTATTATTGTCACATGTATTTGCATACACTGAAAAGTATTATTTCTTGCGCGCTATGCAGACAAAGCGTACCATTCATAGAGAAGGAAAGGACAGAGTGCAGAATGCAGTGTTACAGTTATAGCTAGGGTGTAGAGAAAGGTCAACTTAGTATGAGGTAGGTCCATTCAGATGGCTTTAGGGAAGTTCATTGCACAATAACGTAATTGCAATGTGAATGTAAGCCTATTTGTTGACTAATAAATAAACTTTAAAGAAGCTGTTTTTGAGTTGATTGGTACATGTCCTCAGACACAGAAAGGACTTGTAAAGCCTGAAGACAGGCACAGAGAGGGGTGGTAAAGCCTGGAGATAGGCACAGAGAAGGGGGGTAAAGTCTAGAAATAGATACAAAGAGGGGTGGTAAAGCTCGGAGATAAGGACAGAAAGGAGTGGTAAAGTCTAGAAATAGATACAAAGAGGGGTGGTAAAGCCTAGAGATGTGCTCAAAGAGGGGTGGTAAAACCTGGAGATGGGCACAGAGAGGAATGATAAAGCCTGGAAATAGACTCAGAGAGGATTTTGATTTGATTTGATTTATTATTATCACATGTATTAACATCCAGTGAAAAGTATTGTATCTTGAAGACAAAGCATACCGTTCATAGAGAAGGAAATGAAAGAGTGAAGAATGTAGTGTTATAGTCATAGCTAGGGTGTAGGGAAAGATCAACTTAATGCAAGGTAGGTCCATTCAAAAGTCTAACGGCAACAGGGAAGAAGCTGTTCTTGAGTCAGTTGGTACGTGACTTTAGACTTTTGTATCTTTTTCCTGATGGAACAAGTTGGAAGAGGGAATATATGGGGCGCATGAGGTCCTTAATTATGCTGCCTGCTTTGCCGAGGCAGCAGGAAGTGCAGACAGAGTCAATGAATGGGAGGTTGGTTTGTGTGACAGATTGGGCTACATTCACGACATTTTGTAGTTCCTTGCGGTCTTGGGCAGAGCAGGAGCCATACCAAGCTGTGATACAACCAGAAAGAATGCTTTCTGTGGTCCATCTGTAAAAATTGGTGAGAGTTGTCGCGGACATGCCAAATTTCCTTCGTCTTCTGAGAAAGTAGAGGCGTTGGAACAGTAAAGCCTAGAGTTAGGCCCACAGAGGAGTGGTAATGCCTGGAGATAGGCTCAGAGAGTGGTGATAAAGCCTAGAAATAGGCTCAAAGAGGGGTGATAATACCTAGAAATGGCTCAGAGAGGGGTGATGAAGCCTGGATCTTAGGCCCAGGGAGTGGTGTAAAGCCTAGAAATAGGCCTAGATAGTTTACAGTGTTAAATTTGTCTAATTTTGCCCGATTAAACATGTCTGACTGAAGATCTGTAGTGCTCCACATGAGCCAAGTTCACTTTTCCCTGATCTTAAAAACACAAAGGCCTCGTTTACATTATTCACCTGCCTATTCAAACAGCAATGCCCCACTGCCGACATTATAAACATCCAAACACGCTCTTGCCTCCAGTCAAAAATCAAGTCCTGCTAAACATACGATCGCATCTTTCTCAAACAGTGTTATCGCTTTTGAAAGTCGAACCTGCAAAACTTTCCCCGGCTATTTTTGTGCAGTCACCGAGCGTGATTAATAATTAATAAACTGCGTAATGCCTCCCAGCGCAGCTGGCTTTAAATTCACCAGGTAGGAAGGAAAATGGAGGGGTCACCCTCCACTGTTCCTGTAACTGAAAGGGGCTTTTTTCAAGAAGGAAATAATCCCTCTTTTTGTCACAAGTTTTGCTAGTACACAAATTTTGGCTAAAACGTATCATTTGATTCCTTTGTTCGACCTGGAAGGTGTTTTTGTCTTGTGTTCTTAATAAGGTCAAAACTGCCATGAACAAAGCAGGCTAGGGCAATCTCATCCACTGATTTAGCTAGCAAGATGTTCAGGGGTTTATAAACACTTTCTCCTTAACTCAGTTGGCGCGATGCTTTATTTACCTATTCAAAAATTTAGTGGCGTGTTTATATTTAAAGTGACTTACCTCCCAGGTGGTTTAAATGGTGTTATTTAGATATAATTAAGCTCCTGTTGTCACTTACTGTTTGTGTACCCAGTTCGCGATACGCTGATTATTTTCAGACCTTTATATCCTTCTGCAACTTTTTAATATCTTTATTTCTTTTCCTGTTGGTTTTTTAGTGTTGACTTAAAACTGTTTTATCGTCTTTTACTGATAGACTGTATTTTATTGGCCAATTTAATTGCAGAGGCTTTGGATTCGAACACATCGCAGTAATATATAACTATAAATATTTGAACAGTATATGACAGTCTGGATGCAGCTAGAGCAAGGAGGTGCCACTAGGTGGACTGTGGAGCGCCGCTCAGTGTCAAATAACCCTGCCTTCAAAGCTTGGCAGGGTGTCTGAGGGTTGTAGCCAGAGACTCTGCAGCACAAACCTACCTCTATCTAACTTCACCCTTCCCATGACTGAGTTGAGGAGTTAAAAGTGTTTATAACCCCCCCTGAACGTCTTGCTAGCTAAAATCACTGGATGAGATTGCCCGAGCATGCTTTGTTCGTGGCAGTTTTGACCTTGTTAAACACTTCAAGGAGGAACACAAGACAAAAACACCTCCCAGGTCGAGAAAAGAAAGGATCAAGTGATACGTTTTAGCCAAAATTTGGGTCGGCAAGGAGAGCGAATGTCACCAGATTTTTAAAAGAAAATCCCCTGCCATTGCGTTTGCCACCCCCACCCTCACCGTCACCCTCCCCAATGTTTGATCAGGGAAAGGCGCCCAAATAGTTGCACTCGAGAAAAATCAATTTGCCTGGGTCCCCTAAATAGTCTGCCTGGGTCCCCGACACACATTTGTTACCAGGCTTTGGGGGGCACCCAATCTTTTCTTCTTCCAAGGAGCTGCCGTCTCTTGCTCCTACATTTTTTTTATTTTGAGGGGTGAGGGTGGGTTTTTTTTGGGGGGGGAGACTTTTTTTTAAATTGTCTGTGAATGAAGTTGGGGTGCGCGAGTGTGGGAGGTGGCTGGGGGAGGGGGAGGTGGCTGAGGGGAGGGGGGAGGTGGCTGAGGGGAGGGGAGAGGTGGCTGAGGGGAGGGGGGAGGTGGCTGAGGGGAGGGGAGAGGTGGCTGAGGGGAGGGGAGAGGTGGTTGAGGGAGGGGGGGAGGTGGCTGAGGGAATGGGGGGAGGTGGCTGGGGGGTGGTGGGGGAGGTGGCTAGGGGGATGGGGCGGAAGTGGCTGAGGAGGTGGTGGCTGGGGGGTGGGGAAGGAGGGTGGGGGAGGTGGCTGGGGGGGGGGGTTGGGGGGGAAGTGGCTGGGGGTGGGAGGGGAGGTGACTGAGGGAGGGAGGGGGGAAGGAGGCTGAGAAAGGGAGGGGGGAAGGTGGCTGAGGGAGGGAGGGGAAGGTAGCTGAGGGAGGGAGGGGGGAAGGTGGCTGAGGGAGGGAGGGGAAGGTAACTGAGGGAGGGGTGTAGGTAGCTGAGGAAGGGGGGAGGATGGCTGTGGGAGGGGGGAAGGTGGCTGAGGGAGGGAGGGGAAGGTAGCTGAGGGAGGGAGGGGAAGGTGGCTGAGGGAGGGAGGGGAAGGTAACTGAGGGAGGGGGGAAGGTGGCTGAGGGAGGGAGGGGAAGGTAACTGAGGGAGGGGGGAAGGTGGCTGAGGGAGGGAGGGGAAGGTAACTGAGGGAGGGGGGAAGGTGGCTGAGGGAGGGAGGAGGGAGAGGTGGCTGAGGGAGGGGGGTAAATGGCTGAGGGGGGGGGGGGAAGGTGGCTGGGGTGGGGGAGGTCGGGGGGGGGGGGGTGTTGAAGTTGGCGGTAAAGAGAGGTTTGGACTTGAAATGTTAAAAAAAAAACCAGCTCAGGAAGCAGCAAGGGAAGCAAACAGTGAAGCTAATTTAGACAGCGCATAGCTGCCGCTGTTTGCGGTTGTCCCTGACAGCGCTGCTCACTCCAAAAAGCACCTGTGTTTGCTCACAAGCTTTCCCCAATCTGCCAGGAAAATGGCCTCAGCCTGTCACATGACGGCGAGATAGTCCACGCACCATGGGAATACAAAAGCTCGGGCTTTTAGCACAGTTAATCATTAACACGGCTCTCTCTTTGTCCCACTGAAGAGAGTGCTGCTGACAAGCTTTGATATTTCATATTTGCAATCAGGGTTATTGCAGGTTTGGGGGAGGCAGGTACTTATTGTACCTGTTCCTGGCCGCGTCGCTCACATATTGCAATTGTGCTCGCCGGATGCGGGACATTGTAAAGTTAATCTTTCCAGCTGCAGGTCGCATTTACCTGGAGAATTAAAAAAAAAGAGAAGTTAATAATGAAAGACAATAAAAGTGTCTCGCTGGCTCTTTTTTTTAAAAAAAACGTTTGGTTCATTTCAGCCGTCAGTTGCTGATAAGTCTCCACCACCGAGCAAAATAGTACAAAGGTCGCTGGACAAAGCAACTGTTGTTCACGTTTTTTTTTTAAGAGCCTTCTGTCAGATTAGGGAGGGCAGATTCAGCCTTTTCATCACGGTGCCACAATAATTTGCAAAATGTTTTTCACACGCAACCCCGAATTTGCACCCTTCCTCTCTGAGGCTGAGGCCATTTTTCTGGGCAGCACGGTGGCACAGTGGTTAGCACTGCTGCCTCACAACCACAGGGACGTGTGGTTCGATTCCGGCCTCGGGTGACTGCCCGTGTGGAGTTTGTATGTTCTTCCCCTGTGTCTGCGCGTGTTTCCTCCCACAGTCCAAAGATGTGCGGGCTAGGTGGATTGGCCACGTTAAATTGACCCTTAGTGTCCCAAGATGTGTAGGTTAGGTAGATTGGCCATGTTAAATTGCCCCTTCGTGTCCAGAGATTTGTAGGTTAGGTGGATTGGCCTTGCCAAATTGCCCCTTAGTGTCCAAAGGTGTGTAGGTTAAGTGGATTGGCCATGCTAAATTGACCCTTAGTGTCCCAAGATGTGTAGGTTAAGTGGATTGGCCATGCTAAATAGCCCCTTAGTGTCCAAAGATGTGTAGGTTAAGTGGATTGGCCATGCTAAATTGACCCTTAGTGTCCCAAGATGTGTAGGTTAAGTGGATTGGCCATGCCAAATAGCCCCTTAGTGTCCAAAGATGTGCAGGTTAGGTGGATTGGTCATGCTAAATTGCCCCTTAGTGTCCAAAGATATGCAGATTAGGTGGATTGGCCATGCTAAATTGCCCCTTAGTGTCCAAAGATATGCAGATTAGGTGGATTGGCCATGCCAAATAGCCCCTTAGTGTCCAAAGATATGCAGATTAGGTGGATTGGCCATGCTAAATTGCCCCTTAGTGTCCAAAGATATGCAGATTAGGTGGATTGGTCACGCTAAATTGCCCCGCAGTGTCCTAAAAGGGGAAGGTTAGGAAGGATTAATGGGATAAGTACATGGGCTTTCGGGGATGGGGCGTGGGTGGGATGCTCCTCATAGTGTTGATGCAGACTCGATGGGCTGAATGGCCTGCTTCTACATTGTAGGGATTCCATGATCTATGATTCTCTTGTCTTTCCCAATCTGTGCCTTTTGCTCTTCTCACCTCTCTGCTTTCCTCCTTACCTCGCCCTCCACTCTTACCCCCTGCCCTCTCTACTTCCCCTCAATTATTCCTCACCTCAGTCCTCCCCTCCTGTTCACCTCCCCACCTCCTCTTGCGTCCCCTCAGCACCCCTCCCACTCCCCATCCCAACAATTCCCCTTCCTCCCAGTAGCTCCTACTCCTCTCTTGAAGGTACCCCATTCACTCCTTCTTAAAGCTCACTTGCACTTTCCAACCAGCATGAACCCAGCCAGGGAGCATTTAAGGCTATTGTCCACTGGGGCTAGGGGTGCAGTTCAGCATGGCCAATCCACCTAAACTACACATCCACCTAATCTACATATCTTTGTCTATTATTCGTCATTTATATAAATGTCATTGATGACCAGGTGGGGAGGTAGGATTATTAAGTTTGTGGATGACACAAAGATTGCCTAGATGGTTAACAGTGAGGCAGAGTGTCTTGGGCTATGAGAAAATGGAATGGTCAAATGGGCAGATAAGTGGCAGATGGAATTTTATCCCGAAAAGTGTGAGATGATATACTTTGGAAGAAATAATTTGACAAGAAAGTACTCAATGAATAGTATGACACTAGGAAGTTCTGTGGAGCAAAGGGGACTTGGCGTGTTTGTCCATAGATCTCTGAAAGCAGAAAGGCATGTTATTAGGGTGGTGACAAAGGCATAGGGGACACTTGCCTTTATCAGTTGAGGTATAGATCACAAAAGCAGGGAAGTCATGATGGGGTTGTATAGATCTTTGGTGAGGCCACAGCTGGAGCACTGTGTGCAGTTCTGTCGCCACCTTATCGAAAGGATGTGACTGCACTGGAGGGGTAGAGGGGAACGACAGAGGAGATTTATCAGGATGCTGCCAGGGATGGAACATTTAAATTATATAGGTAGGCTTAGGTTGTTTTCATTGGAGCAGAGAAGACTGAGGACGTGTCCTGATCAAGGTGCAAAGATTATGAGGGATATGAACAGAGTGGATAAGGAGCAGCTTAGTTGAAGGGTCAGTCATGAGGGGGGTGTAGGTTCAAGGTGAGGGCAAGGAGATTTGGGGAGAAGTGAGGAAAAACTTCTTTACCCAGGGGGTGGTGGTGGTCTGGAATGCACTACCTGGGAGGGTGGTAGAGGCGGGATACCTCACATCTTTTAAAAAGTAACTGGATGAGTATTTGGCATGTCATAACATTCAGGACTATGGGCTAAGTGCTGGTGAATGGGATTAAGGTTCAGGTTTTTCTAATGTGTCGGTGCAGACTTGGTGGGCTGCATTGTCTGATTCTATGATCTTTGAGCACTGAGGCACAATTTAGCTTGGCCAAACTACCTAAGCCACACATGTTTGGACACTAAGGGACAACTTAGCTTGGCCAATTTACCTAACCTACATACCTTTAGACACTAAGGGACAATTTGCCACAGCCAATTCACCTGATAATTATACATTATGTCATTACATATTAGGAAGATTATTTCAAAAGGGATTTGAGTAAAATATAATATTCTGATGGGCATACAGAATCAAAGGGAATATTGATAACCAGTCAGCATTGAGGAAACAATCCCGTCTCACCAAGATAAAATCAGAAAGAAACTAGCCACAGGTTTTGTTTTTCTTTAATGGGATGTGGGCATCACTGGCAGTGCCAGCATTTGTTGCTCATCCCTAATTGTGCCTTGAGCAGTCATTTCAGAGGGCAGTTAATAGTCACCTACATTATTGTGGCTCTGGATTCACATGTAGGCTAGACCAGGTAAGGATGGCAGATTTCCTTCCCTAAAGGATATTAGTGAACCAAGTGTTTTCTTCCTACTATCATTGAAAGCTTGATGGTTGCCTGTACTGAGACCGAGAGGAACTTAAATTCCTTCGACTGCCGTGGTGGGGTTTGAACCCATGTCCCTCAGAGCAGTATCTAGGCCTCTAGCTTACTCATCCAGAGACATTACCACTACACCACCATCTCCCCAAATACATATTATATTGGTAATTATAGTAAATATGGTAGATATTATAAAACAGTGCTTATGCCTATGAACAAGTAATATAGCTTTTGTGAGTTCATGTGAAATTGAACTTAATAATCTGTTCATTTGTAACCAATATCAGAAAATGGCTATCATTATTGACAAACTGATTTTTAAAACCCCACTAATTCGCTAATGTTTAGGAATCAACTGTTCTTCCAGCAGAAGGTAAACTTCACTTATAGACAATAAAATAAAACAAAACCTACTCCAATCAAATAAAAAGGCTTAATAAAGAAACTTCATTACTCCAACACTTGAGGCCCCATCCTGGGCCATTCCACCTCTCCAACAATTCCCAACCGGTTCTAATTTATACTGAGTTAGCTGGTCAGCTGATCATCACATCATTTTGTCATTGGTTACATAGTTTACTGGGTCAGCTGATCCTTACAGCTTGTTACCATTGGTCACACTACAACAGATCCATTGTTATCATTGGTTACATTCTAATATCTACCAAGCCAACTAGCTGAACATACATGTCACTGCAGTGCCACATAGTCTAGATGCCTCTTCATGTTAGTCATAGAGTTTTGTAGCATGTTTTGCAGGCCCTTCAGCCCATCTATCAAGCACCCATCTATTCCAATCCCATTTCTCAGCACTTGGTCCGTAGCCTTGTGTGCTATGACATTTCAAGTGTTCAACTAAATACTTAAATGTGAGGGTTCCCACCTCTACCACCCTTTCAGGACATGAATTCCAGACTCCCACTGCCCTCTAGATGAAAATATTTTTCCTCGCATCTCCTATAAACTTCTTGCCCCTTAACTTCAATCTGTGCCCCCGGTTATTGACCTCTCTGTTAAAGAGGAAAAGTTGCTTCCTGTCCACTCCATCTGTGCCTCTCATAATTGTATACACCTCAATCAGGTCTCCCATAAGACATAGGGGCAGAACATTCAGCCCATCAAGGCTGCTTCAAGCATGGCTGACCTGTTTCTTAACCCCATTCTCCCATCTTTTCCCTGTACCCTTTGATCCCCTTACCAATCAAGAACCTGTCTTAAATACACTCAGTGACCTGGCCTCCACAGCCTCCTGTGGCAATGAATTCCACAGATCCACCACCTTCTGGATGAAGAAATTCTTCCTCATGTTGGTCCTAATGGGTTGTCCTTTGACTCTGAGGCTGTGCCCCCCTTAGCTTTCTCTGTTCCAAGGAAAACATGATGTGGAGATGCCAGCGTTGGACTGGGGTGGACACAGTAAGAAGTCTCACAACACCAGGTTAAAGTCCAACAGGTTTATTTGGAATCACGAGCTATCAGAGTGCTGCTCCTTCATCAGGTGAGTGGAGAGTTGGGTTCACAAGCATGGCATATATTGACACAGACACAAATGCAAGATAACGTTTGGAATGCAAGTCTTTATAGGCGATCAAGTCTCTACAGGTACAGACAGTACGAGTGGAGAGAAAGATGACAGGTTAAAGTGGTGTGAATTTTCTCAAGCCAGGACAGTTAGTAGAATTTTGCAAGCCCAGGCCAAATGGTGGAGGTTATATGGAGTGTAGTATGAGCCCAAGATCCTGGTTGAGGCCATCCTTATGCATGTGGAACCTGGCTATCAGTTTCTGCTCGGCGATTCTGCGATGTCATATGTCTTGAAGGCCGCCTCGGAGAATGTTTACCCAAAGATTGGAGGCTGAATGCCCGTGACTGCTGAAGTGTTCCCCGACTGGAAGGGAACACTTCTGCCTGGTGATTGTCGCACGGTGTCTGTTCATCGGTTGTCATAGCGTTTGCATGGTCTCGCTGATGTACCATGCCGCAGGACTTCGTTTCCTGCAGCGTATCAGGTGGACAACATTGGCCAGGCCACATGAGTATGTACCGTGCACCTGGTGCGTGGTGTTCTCACATGCGATGGTGGTATCCATGTGAATAATCCTCTTGCAGAGGTTCCCATGACAGGGTTGTATCGTGGTCACCCTTAAGGGCAGCACAGTGGCACAATGGTTAGCACTGCTGTCTCACAGGGACTCAGACTCAATTTCTGGCTTGGGTCACTGTCTGTGTGAAGTTTACACATTCTCTTCGTGTCTGCGTGGGTTTCCTCCAGGCGCTCCGATTTCCTCCCACAGTTCAAAGACACGCGGGTTAGGTGGATTGGCTATGCTAACTTGTCCCTTAGTGCCAGGGAGATTAGCAGAGTAAATACAGGGAGTTACGGGGATAGGCCCGGATGGATACAAGCTTGATGGCCTGAATGACCTCCTTCTGTACTGTAGCGATTCTATGAACATTAAAATGTCATTAAAGAGGTTGATGATATACCCCAGCCCCAGCGGTGACCAAAGGGTATGGAAGGCCTCAACAGTGCCCTCCGAGACTGCAGGCTCCCTTTCCAGGGACACCCAGCCATGAATATAGCTGCAATAGAAGGATAGACAGTCGGGTCTGACCTTACTCAAGCGATGGGTCCTTCATGGTTTGAGCTGTTACAGTGAGTGGGACATGGCATCAATATCCAAACCCATTCAGTTCACAGACTATTTTCAGGCCTATTTTCAACATAAACCACCGTATGGTAATCAGTTGCAAGGCACCAAACTGATCATCATGCACAGTGGCAAGTTTAATTGCCCCTGCTACCACCTTTAGTGCCAATGTCAATTAAATCAGGGCAAACTGGGAACCAAACCCAAGATGTTGTTGGTTGGTGAGGCTCAGTTCCATCAAGGAATCTTTAAAGTCACCAGCAAAGCTCTTCCAGTAAATAGTAAACACTGAAATATATTTGTAAATTATACTGAAAGGAGTTGAACCTTTACTCAGAGCCTGAGAACCTTGCCACCACAACAATGGCCGACCCAACAGGCTTTGTAACACGATAGGCCTTGGACTGATAATGAATTTTGACTCACGCACTTCAAAACAAAGAGAGAGAAAGAAGGGAACAGCCACAAAAGAGAGAGAGAAAAAAAAAGCCCCCTGTGATAGAGAACAAGAAGCAGTCACAACATTGAAAGAAAGCAAGGAGAGAGAGATAGAATGGGATCGATCTTTCCTGCTGCAATCATGCAAAACCTGGAAACAAAAGTTGGAAGAGCTGGGAACAGGTTTTGAGAGAGCACTTTTACATCATCGCAACAAATTTAAGATCTGCCCCAGAAAGAGAGCGACAGTAGCCAGTATGGGGTCAAATTCATATTTGTTTAATCTGTCAGTTTTGCTCAGTTAAGTACTTCTGTTTCCAATCGGAAGGTTTTGCGTTCATGTCATTAATGTTCACCAGCACGCCTCAAGTGATTTTGATTTAGTTTGATTTATTATTGTCACATGTATTAGTTTACAGTGAAAAGTATTGTTTTTTGCATGCTATACAGGTAAAGCATACCGATCACAGAGAAGGAAAGAAGAGAGCGCAGAATGTACTGTTACAGTCATAGCTAGGGTGTAGAGAAAGATCAACTTCGGGCAAGGTAGGTCCATTCAAAAGTCTGACAGCAGCAGGGGAGAAGCTGTTTTTGAGTCGGTTGGTCCATGACCTCAGATTTTTGTATCTTTTTCCTGAAGGAAGAAGGTAGAAGAGAGAATGTCCAGGGTGCATGGGGTCCTTGATTAAGCTGACTGTTTTTCCTTTGGCAGCGGGAAGTATAGACAGGGCCAATGGGTGGGAGGCTGGTTTGTGTGTTGGACTGGGCTTCATTCACGACCCTTTATAGTTTCTTGCAGCCTTGGGCAGAGCAGGAGCCATACCAAGCTGTGATACAACCAGAAAGAATGCTTTCTATGTCACATCTGTAAAAGTTGGTGGGAGCCGTAAGGGAAATGCCAAATTTCCTTAGTCTTCTGAAAAAGTAGAAGCTGCGGTGAGCTTTCTTAACTAAGGGAGAAGCCTTTCGTTGTGAGACTGTGTCTCTACCTCTGGGATTAATTCCTTAACAACCCCTACCACCGTTCTGTCATTTACACATTCTGATCACCTCCCTTAGCCTTCTCCATCATCATTTACACTGCCTTTGTCCAATTACAGCCCCCATTCTGTGCCCTACCCTTATAGTATAAATCTTGCCTGATTTTCTTTGCTCTTAGCTCTGATGAAGGGTCAACCAGACACAAAATGTTGCCTCTGTTCTTTCTCCACTGGTGCTGTCAGAGCTGCTGAGATTTACCAGCATTTTCTGTTTGTGTTTCAGATTCTAGCATCCGCAGAATTTTGCCTTTATCACGTTATCCACCCTTGCTGTTCTGTATGTGAGGTATTAAACTGACACCTGTATCAGGTCAACGTTAAAGATTTCCAGAGACTGTGTTGAGAAGGGAACACAAAACCATAAGACAGAGGAGCAGAGGAAGGCCATTCAGCCCATCAAGTTATCACTATCATTCAATAAGATTTGACGAAGTAACCCTCAACTCCACTTTTCCGCCTTATCCCCACAACCCTCGAGTACCTTACTGATTAAACATTTGTCTATCTCAGCCTTGAACATACTTAATGACCCAATCTCTACTGTCCTCTGCAGTAAAGAGTTCTTCCAACCAAATCACCTCCTTTCACCAACGTGAAAATCGATGAGCTTGTTCTTTATGCTTGTGGGACTTAATTATTTTTATTAATTAATGGAACACGGGTGTCACTGCCTGGCCAGCGTTTATGATCCATCCCTACTTGCCCAAGGGCAGTTGAGTGTCAGCCACATTGCTGTGGCTCTGGGGTCAAATGTCAGCCAGACCAGGTGAGGACAGCAGATTTCCTTCCCTAAAGGACATTAGTGAACTAGCTGGATTTTTCTGACCATTGGTAATGATTTCATGGTCATCAGTAGATTCTTAATTCCAGGTTTCTTTTCATTCAAATTCCACCATCTGCTGTGGCGGGATTCGAACCTGGGTCCCCAGAATATTATTAATCCAGAGTCTCAGCTACTCTAGTGACAATACCACGAGGCCATCGCCTCCGCGTAATTGCAAAGTTGCTGCTGAATTTGCAACACAAAATAACAATGACAGTGCATCTTTTAAAGGTAAGGTTAAAATTAATTTATTTGTCACAAGTATTTTAGTCTGGAGTGTTTTGGGAGAGTTTTAAGAATTTAAAGTTTATTTATTAGTGTCACAAGTAGTCACATTAACACTGCAATGAAGTTACTGTGAAAATCCCATAGCCGCCACACTCTGGCACTTGTTTGAGTACACTGAGGGAGAATTTAGCATGGTCAATGCAGCTGACGTCTTTTGGACTGTTGAAGGAAACCCACACAGCCATGGGGAGAAAGTGTTGACTCCGCACAGACCGTGACCCAAGCCGGGAATCGAATCCGGGTCCCTGATGCTGTGAGGTAGCAGTGTTAACCACTGTGCCACCGTGTGCCCTGTACAGATTAATTTTTTCCTCTTTGGATAGCAGGAACTATTTAATATAACCACAGGTATTATAGCAGGAGGTTCCCTTTATATGTTGCCGTCTAAAAGCATCACACAAACACTGGTGGCGATTTGTGAAGCTAAATTGTCCCGTGTAAGAATGCCGGTGCAGAGGGGGTTCAACAACTTTATCTGTTATCCAAGATAAATCAAGGGTTAGGTCTTAAATAGCTATCTTAACCAAAGCAAACATGAAGTTGCATTGTTTCCCTCCTGATAGAATGTGAGATATTTAAAGAGCATTGAATGGAATGCAAAGCATTATCATCTGGGGCAGCATTAACATTCTGAGGCCCTGTAAGTGATGTGATTTTGTGATGTGTCCATGTCAATGACCACTAGGTTGAAGAAATGAACTCAAGAGGGCAGGACGAATTTCTTCATCCTTGATTTGGTTTGGTTTGTATTATTATTGTCACATGTATTGGGATACAGTGAAAAGTATTGTTTCTAGCGCGCTGTACAGGCAAAGCATACCATTCACAGAGAAGGAAAGGAGAGAGTGCAGAATCTAGTATTACAATCATAGCTTATGTATAGAGAAAGATCAACTTAATGCAAGGTAAGTCCATTCAAAAGTCTGACGGCAGCAGGGAAGAAGCTGTTCTTGAGTCGGTTTGTATGTGACGTCAGATTTCTGTGTCTTTTTCCCGGTGGAAGAAGCTGGAAGAGAGAATGTCAGGGGTGCGTGGGGTCCTTGATTATGCTGCATGCTTTGCCCAGAAGTGTAGACAGAGTCAATGGATGGGAGGCCACAGCCTCGACTTCCCCAATACTCTTCACCGGTCTCTCAAACTCAACAACTACATGAGTTTCAAACTCCATTGCGCTCATCCTATTCTGTACCAAACCCAATGAATTTTACATAGAAGCAGGAGTAGGCCATTGGGCCGCTCGAGCCTTCTCCACCATTCATTCTGATCATGGCTGATCATCAAATTCAATATAAGGAGCATAGGTCAGCTAGATAGTCAACATCTTTCCCCAAAGGTAGGCGAGTCTAAAACTAGAGGGCATAGGTTTAAGGTGAGAGGGGAGAGATACGAAAGTATCCAGAGCATTTTTTTTTCCATGGCGGGGGGTGCGGTCAGTGATTAGAACAAGCTGCCAGAGGCAGTAGTAGAGACAGATACAATTTTGTCTTTTAAAAAGCATTTAGACAGTTACATGGGTAAGATGGGTATAGAGAGATAAGCCCAAATGCGAGCAATTGGGACTAGCATAGTGGTTAAAAAAAAGGGCGGCATGGACAAGCTGGGGTGAAGGACCTGTTTCCATTCTGTAAACATCTATGACTCTAATATCCTGATCCCCCTTCCCCCCATCTCTTGATCCCATTAGCCCTAAGAGCTATATCTAATTTCTTCTTGAAATCACACAATGGTTTGGCCTCAGCTACTTTCTGTGGGAGTCAATTCCACACATTCACCATCTTCTGGATGAAGACATTTCTCCTCATCTCAGTTCTAAAAAGTTTACCCCTTATCCTCAAACTATAACCCCTGTTCCTGGATTCCCCCACCATCGGGGAATATTCTTTCTCTATCTACTCATCCAATCTTGTTAGAATTCTATAAGTTTCTATGAAATCCCCTCTCACTCATCTGACCTCCAGTGAATATAATCCTAACCGACTTATCTCACCTCATATGGCAGACCTGCCATCCCAGGAACCAGCCTGGTAAAAGTTCATAGAAAATAGAAACTGGGTAGGCCATTCAGCCCTTCGAGCCTGCTCCACCATTTAATAAGATCCTGGCTCATCTAACACTCACTTAAGTCCACTCTCCTGCCTTCTCTCCCTAACACTTAAAACCCCTTAGAAAACTATCGATCTCAGCCTTGAACATGTTTAAGGACGCAGTTCCACAGCTTCCTGAGGTAAAGAATGCCAAAGAGTCGCCATTCTGAGACAAGAAATTCTTTTTCAAATCCGTCATCATTGGGCTCCCCCTTATTCTGTGACTATGCTCCCCGAATCCTACACTCTCTCATGTGTGGAAACATCCCCCCAACATTTACGCTGTCTAAGCCCCCCTACTAAGAATCTTATACATTATAATCATTTCATTCCAGGTATTTGTCAGCCGTCACTGGTTCTCTGCCATTCAGCGCACTAATTTTAAAATCCACATTCTTGGTTAAAGAAACCATCTCATAGAGACTCATCCACTCTTACTCTGCAATCTCTTCCATAAGGACATATGAACTCGGAGCAGGAGTCTTCCAGTTTGGTCAAAGGTGAGGAGGGGGCCTGGAAGGATTGGTTCTTAGATTAGAGGAGAGGTAGCCATGATCTAGCCTAGACAAAAGACACAGTGGGTGGGATTTTACAGCCCCAACCACCGGTGGTATTTTCCAGTCCCACCGAAGGCAATGTAATTTTGAGAGACTCAGTGCATTTTCCAGCCCTAACCCCTCTGCCATGACAGAACCATAAAACTCCATCCAGTGAGACTTGTGGACTGAAAATAAATGGATAGACTGAACGTGGTGAAGATGTTTACATTAGTAGGAGAGACTGGGATCTGAGGGCACAGCCATACCAAGAAGAGGAGGAATTTCTTCAGCCAAAAGGTGGTGCATCTGTGGAATTCATTGCCATAGAAGGCTGTGGAGGTAAGGTCATTGAGTGCATTTAAGACAGGGATAGATGTGTTCTTGATTGGTGAGGGGAATCTAAGTTGATGGGGAAAAAGCAAGAAAATGGGGTTCACGATTGAATGGTGGATGCGATGGGCTGAATGGCCTATTTCTGCTTTTATATCATGTGCTCTTTTGGTCAGTGGGACGGTCTGTCTGACATTAATTATGTAACAAGAATAAGTCGGAGTGGTGTATGAGAAGGTCAGAGAGGGGGAAAACCTACAAATGTCACAATGCGCGAAAATACGTCAGACGGCCTAGTTTTAACAAGTATATCCCAGGTATGGCCAAACAGCAGATAAGTGTTTAAATTCCAAATTAGCGACAAAAAACAAACCTTTTATCCATGCAGTAAAAGATGTCTTATATCAATAAGCTTCAAGTTCTGTGTTTATTTACAACATAATTGAAAGCTTTAAAGTGATTTGGGCTGAGAGACTGCCTTAAACAAAGCAATCTCGCCATAGTAAAGTAGGCCGAAAGCCTGCTCCATGGTTTCTCTGAGTTTATGGCTCTCAGGGCAAGAAGGGTATGGCAAGCTGAATTATTGAAATAGATGTCGCTTAAAAAGACAAGGCGGCTTTTATATTTTTTTGGTGGAGGAATTCTTGTTTCAGTTGACTCTTGATGATGTTGGATTATGTGGTGAAGTGCCAATGCAAATTTATTTTCCTGCGCGTACAGTTCAAAACCATCGGCACACATCGGGCCCCATTTGCGTCAAGTGGCTGGTGTTTTCTTTACTTGACTAAATCTCATCAATAAATATAAAGATCAATACTTAGTCCATTCACGGCCAACACTCTGTCAAGCAGCCTCGCGCTGTCAAACAACAAATTATTGACTAATCTCTCGACACGCACAGCCTCATGGAAAAGGCAAGCCAATTCAAATGTTATCTTTCACGCACAAATATCCAAGAATTAACGTGAGGCTTGCCATACAGCTTTGTCACCTCTCCCAGGGACATCACAAGAACAAGAACAAGGGACAAGGAACAGTACAGCAGAGGAACAGGGCCTTCAGCCCACCAAGCCCATGCTGATCTTGATACCCTAACTGAACTAAAATAAAAAACTTTCCGCTCTTACATGGCCAATAATCTTCTATTCCCTCCCCATTCATGTAATCATCCAGATGCCTCTCAAATGTTGCTAACAGTGATTAGCACTGTTGCCTCACACCACCAGGGACCAGGGTTCGATTCCCAGCTTGGGTCACTGCCTGTGTGGAGTTTGCACATTCTCACCCGTGTCCGTGTGAGTTTTCTCCGGGTGCTCTGATTTTCTCCCACTGTGCAAAAGATATGACTTGATTTGATTTATTATTGTCCCATGTATTAATATACAATGAAAAGTTTTGTTTTGTTTCTTGTGCACTATACAGGCAAAACATTCTGCTTACAGAGAAGGAAAGGAGTGAGTGCAGAATGTAGTGTTACAGTTATAGCTAGGGTGTAGAGAAAGATCAACTCAATGCCAGGTAAATCCATTCAAAAGTCTGACAGCAGCAGGGAAGAAGCTGTTCTTGAGTCTGTTGGTATGTGATCTCAGAGTTTTGTACCTTTTTCCCGACAGAAGAAGGTGGGAGAGAGGACATCCGGGATACGTTGGGCCCTTAATTATGCTAGCTGTTTTGCCGAGGTAGTGGGAAGGGTAGACAGAGTCAATAGATGGGAGGCTGGTTTGTGTGATGGATTGGGCTACATTCACAACCTTTTGTAGCTCCTTGCAGTCTTGGGCAGAGTAGGAGCCATACCAAGCTGTGATACAACAAGAAAGATTGCTTTCTATGTAATAGTTAGTAAGAGTCGTAGCTGACATGTCAAACCTCCTTAGTCTTCTGAGTCTTCTGAGATGTGCTGGTTAGGTGCATTGATGTGGAGATGCCGGTGTTGGACTGGGGTAAACACAGTAAGAAGTCTCACAACACCAGGTTAAAGTCCAACAAGTTTATTTGATAGTAAACCCACAAGCTTTCGGGGTTTGCCCCTTTGTCGGGTGCATGGAGAGTTCTGGTCGAGTGGAGATTTCCCCAGAACTCTCCACTCACCTGATGAAGGGGCAAACCGTGAAAGCTTGTGGGTTTACTATCAAATAAACTTGTTGGACTTTAACCTGGTGTTGTGAGACTTCTTACTAAGTGGGTTAGCCATGCTAAATTCTCCTCAGTGCACCAAACAGGCGCCAGAGTGTGGCGACTAGGGGATTTTCACAGTTACTTCATTGCAGTGTTAATGTAAGTCTACTTGTGACTAATAAGTCAACTTTTTCATGTGCCTGTTTCCACCACCTACACTGGCACCAACCATTCTGTGTGCAAAACCTTCCCCGCACATCTCCCTTAAAATTTCTCCCTCTCAACTTGAACCTGTGCCCCCTTGTAATTGACACCTCCACCCTGGGAAAGAGACTCTGACTAGCCATTCTGTCGATGCCTCTCATCATTTTGTAAACCTCTATCAGGTCGCCCCTCAGCCTTCGTTTTTCCAGTGAAAACAATCCTAGTTTACTCAACCTCTCCACATCGCCAATGCCCTCAAGACCAGGCAACATCCTGGTGAAGCTTCCTGCGCTCTCTCCAAAGATTCCACGTCTTTCTGGTAGTGTGCTGACCAGAACTGCACACAGCACTCCAAATGCAGCCTTATCAAGGTTTTACATAGCTGTAGCATGATTTGCCAACTCTTGTACTCAAATCTCAAAACAGCCCCCATACAAAGAATCACTTTGCAATGCAGTGGCTATTGAGACTTACACAATCCAGCTCTCATTTCATACATTAGGAAATTCTATATATTCTGAACATGTACATGTTCAAAAACTCCAAGCAATTCGTAAGGGACCGCTTGGCAATAAAACCAAAAAAGGTCACCATCAAAAAATTGAACGCTAAATAAAGGTAGCTAACTGATGAGTTAGTTAGCAGCACGGTAGCACAGTGGTTAGCACTACTGCTCCACATCGCCAGGGACCCGGGTTCGATTCCAGCCTCAGTTCACTGTCTGCGTGGAGTTTGCGCATTCTCCCCATGTCGGCGTGGGCTTCCTCCAGGTGCTCCAGTTTCCTCCCACAGTGCGGGTTAGGTTGATTGGCCATGATAGATTGACTCTAGTGTCATGGGGATTAGCAGGGTAAATATGTGGGGTTATGGAGATAGAGTCTGAGTGAGATTGTTGTCGGTGCAAACTCGATGGGCTGAATGATCTCCTTTTGCACTGTAGGGGTTCGATGATTCTAAATTTTGTATCACCTTGTCTTCTTTTATTGCTGTTGCTTGAAAAAGTGGAGTTTTACTTCATGCATTTGTGGGATGTAGGTATCATTGGCTAGACCCCTAGCATTTATTGCCCACTATAGTTGCTCTTGAGAGGGTGGTGGGTGAGCTGCTTTCTTGAGCTGCTGCAGTCCATGTGGTGTAGATACAACCCCAGTTAGCTGTTAGGGAGGGAGCTCCAAGATTTTGACCCAGTGACTTTGAAGGAATGGCGATATAGTTGCAAGTCAGGATGGTGTGTGTTTTGGAGGGGAACTTCCAGAGGGTGGTGTTTCTATGTGCCTGCTGCTTTTGTCCTTCCAGATGGTAGTGGTTGTGGGTGTGGGAGGTGTTGTCTAAGGAGCCTTGGTAAGTTCCTGCAGTGCATCTTGTAGATGGTACACATTGCTGCCAATATGCATCAGTGGTGGAGGAAGTGAATGCTTCTGAATGGAATGCTAATCAAGCGGGCTACTTTGTCCTGAGCAGAATCAAGTTCCTTGAATATTGTAGGAGCTGCACTCATTCAGCCAAGTGGATAATATTCCATCACATTCTGACTTGTCCCTTGTAGATGGTGGACAAGCTTTTGGGAGTCAGGAGATGAGTTACTCTTCACAGGATTCCTAGCCATTGACCTGCTCTGGTAGCCACAATATGTAGCTAGTCCAGTTCAGTTTCTGGTCAATGGTAACCACCAGGATGTTGATTATAAGGGATGGTAATGCCTTTGAATGTTGGCTGGATTCTCTGTTGTTGGAGATGAGCATTGCCTGATCCTTGTGTGGTGCAAATGTTACTTGCCACTTATCTACCCAAACCTGGCTATTGTCCAGGTAAAGCTGCATTTGGGAGTCCAGGAGAAACTTCTTCACATAAAGGGTTGTGAATCTGTGGAATTCCCTGCCGAGTAAAGCAGTTGAGGCTACCTCATTGCATGTTTTTAAGGCAAGGATAGACAGATTTTTGAACAGTAAAGGAATTAAGGGTTGTGGTGAGCGGGCAGGTAAGTGGAGCTGAGTCCACGAAAAGATCAGCCATGATCTTATTGAATGGCGGAGCAGGCTTGAGGAGCCAAATGGCCTACTCCTGCTCCTAGTTCTTATGTTCTTATTGGACATGGACTTCTTCAGTATCTGAGGAGTCGCGAATGGTGCTGAACATTGTCAATCATCAGCACACATCCCCATGATTACACAAGGCAGGTAAAGCAGCTGAAGATGAAGTGATGCCCTGGAACTGAACAAAGAACAAAGAAAATTACAGCACAGGAACAGGCCCTTCGACCCTCCAAGCCTGTACCGACCATGCCGACTGACTTAACTAAAACTCTACCCTTCCGGGATAGGGGGTTTTGAGATGATTAATCTCCAGCAACTGCAACCATCTTCCTTTGTGCTTCATATGACTCCAACAGAGATTCCCCCCTATTCCCATTGATCCCCCCTATTCCCATGACTCCAGTTTAGCTAAAGCACACTAATGTCACATTTGATCAAATACTGCCTTGACGTCATGGGCAGTCACTCTCATCTCACCTCTACAGTTCAGCTCTTTTATCCATGTTTGAACCAAGGCTGTAATGAGGTCAGGAGATGAGTGACCCTGGTGGAACCCAAACTGGGCATCACTGAGAGGTTTTATTGAGCAAGAGCCATTTAATGGTACTACTGGTGACCCCTTCCATCACTTTACAGAAGATCGAGAGAATCACCAAGCAGAAACTGATAGCCAAGTTCCACATGCATGAGGACAGCCTCAACCAGGATCTTGGGTTCATGTCACGCTACATGTAACCCCTACCATATTGCATGAGTGTGCAAAATCCTACTAACTGTCCTAGCTTGAGACAATTCACACCTCTTTAACTTGTGATTATCCCTCTCTCCACTTGCACTGTCCGTAACTGTAAAGACTTGATGATCTGCAAAGATTCACATTCTAACCATTCTTCATATTCTAATCTGTAATTATCTTGCAATTGTGTCTGTCTATATATGCCCTGTTTGTGAATTAACCTCCACTCACCTGAGGAAGGAGCAGCTCTCCAAAAGCTCGTGATTCCAAATAAACCTGTTGGACTTTAACCTGGCGTTGTGAGACTTCTTACTAATCAAGAGTAGACTAATTGGACAATAATTGGTTGGATTGGATTAGTCCTGCTTTTTTTTTAGTGCAGGACACACCTAGGCAATTTTCCGCATTGCCGGGTAAATGTAAGTGTTGTTGTAGCTGTACTGGAACAGCTTGACTAGGGGAGAGGCAAACTCTGGAGCACCCGTTTCCTGGAGGAGGCCAAGATGAATTATCCACTCGACACTTCTGGCTGAAGATTGTTGCAAATGCTTCAGCCTTATCTTTTGCACTGATGTGCTGGGCTCCTGCATCGTTGAGGATGGGGATATTTGTGGAGCCACCTTATCCAGTGAGTTGTTTAATTGCCCATCACCATTCACAACTAGATGCGGCAGGACTACAGTTGGTTGCGAAATTGCGTAGCTCTGTCTATCATTTACTGATTCATAAAATCATAGAATCATAAAATCCCTACAGCGCAGAAGGAGACCATTCGGCCTTTCACATCTGTGCTGAGAGCAGGGCCTATCCCTGTAATCCCACATGTTTACCCCGCTAACCTACGCATCCCAGGACACTAAGGGTCAATTTAGCATGGCCAATGCACCTAACCCGCACATCTGTGGACTATAGGAGGTAACTGGAGTACTCGGGGAAACCCAGACATGAGTGCAAACTCCATGGGAATCCAACCCGGGTCCCTGGAGCTGTGAGGCAGCAGTGCTAACCACTGTGCCACCGTGCCACCCTAATTATGCTGATTGGCGTGCAGGTAGTCCTGTGCTGTGGCTTCATTGGTTAATTTTTAGGTGTGCTTGGTATTGCTCCTGGCATGCGCTCCTGCACTCTTCCTTGAACCAGGGTTGATCTTCTGGCTTGGTAGTAATGTTTGAGTGGGGGGATATGCCGGGCCATGAGGTTACAGCTTGTGGTTGAGTGCAACTCAGCTGCTATTGATGGCCCAAAGCACCTCATGGATGCCCAGTCTTGAGTTGCTAGACCTGTTGCAAATTTGTCCCTTATAGCAGGATGGCAGTGCCACACAACATGATGGAGCATTGTGCCATGGAATTATTAGTGTTCAGCAGAACCAATGCAGCAGAGAGAGGGGACATTGGCTTACTGGTTCATCCAAATATTGGTATTTGGGTGAAGCAAAGACCCAAACCATGAGTACCCTAGATTATATGGTCAAATCCAATGATGATTGAATCCAAAGGTTCTGATTTCAGAGGTCATATTACTCCCAACCAAACAATGATTAATCTCTAAGATTTTCTTCGCATTTCTCCTTTCTTTCCTCACTGCTGCCCTACTGAATAATACCAGTTTCAATCACCCCATCACCGAATCATCGATTCTCAGTAAGAAGCCTCACAACATCAGGTTAACGTCCAACAGGTTTGTTTGGAATCACGAGCTTTCAGAGCACTATTCCTTCATCAGATGAGTCTGAAAGCCCGTGATTCCAAATTAATCTGTTGGACATTAACATGGTGTTGTGAGACTTCTTCTTGTGCCCACCCCACTCCAATGCCAGCATTTCTACCTCATGGCTACCACCGACACTACAAACCACTGGCTCAAAGTGGGTAGGATCTCCAAGAAGATCGCGCATATCGACATAGACATCAAGTAACAGGGATTCATCTGATAAAGGAGCAGTGCTCCGAAAGCTTGTGATTCCAAATAAGCCTGTTGGACTTTAACCTGGTGTTGTGAGATTTCTTACTGCACCCAACTCCAGTCCAACCCCGGCACCTCCACCTCGTAGTATCAGGGAATCCCTCCAAGTGCACACCCGGCCCACCAGATCCGCACCAACTCTGCAACAGACCGTCCCACCCAGGCCCTATTCCTCCTGTAACCCCACACATTTATTCATGGCTAATCCACCTAACCTACACACCTTTGGACACTAAGGGGCAATTTAATATGGCCAATCCACCTAGCTATCATCTCTTTGGACAGTGAGAGGAAACCGGAGCACCCGGAGGAAACCCGTGCATACACGTGCAAACTCCACAAGGACTGTCACCCAAGGCTGGAATCAAACCCGGGACCCTGGCTCTGTGAGGCAGCAGTGCTAAACACTGTGCCACCATGCTGCCCCGAACCACTGTAAAAAGTCTGACAACACCAGGTTTTAGTCCGATTTATTTGATAGTAAACTCACTAGCTTTTGAGGGGTTTCCCTCTTCTTCAGGTGAATCTGCATTCTCCATTCACCTGAAGAAGAGGGAAACCCCTCGAAAGCTAGTGAGTTTACTCTCAAATAAATCGGTTGGACTAAAACCTGGTGTTGTCAGACTTTTTACTGTGTTTACCCCAGTCCAACGCCGGCATATCCACATCTGAACCGCTGTGGCATGGTAAATGATGTAAAGGAACAGATCCCTCAAAAACAGAAAGACACCATATTGAATAATGACCTTGCTTCAAGGACGGTACAAAGATTTTACTTGATTTATTATTGTCACCTAGAATCATTGAGTCATAGAGGTTTACAGCATGAAAAGAGGCCCTTCAGCCCAACTTGTCCATGCTGCCCAGTTTTTACCACTAAGCTAATCCCAACTGCCTGCATTTGACCCATATCTCTCTATACTCATCTTACTCACATAACTGTCCAAATGCTTTTTAAAAGAGAAATTGTACCCACGTCTACTACTACCTCTGGCAGCTTGTTCCAAGCAGTCACCACCCTCTATTTGAAAAAATTGCCCTTCTGGACCCTTTTGTACCTCTCCCCTCTCACCTTAAACCTATGCTGTCTAGTTTTAGACTCCCCCATCTTTGGGAAAGGATGTTGACTATCTAGCTGATCTATCCCCCTCATTATTTTATAGACCTCTATAAGATCACCCCTAAACCTCCTACGCTCCAGGGAAAAAAGCCCCAGTCTATCCAGCCTCTCCTTACAACTGAAACCATCAAATCCTGGTAGCTTCCTAGTAAATCTAATCAATGTACTGGGATACAATGAAAATATTGTTTCTTGCGTGCTTTACAGACAAAACATACCGTTCATAGAGTACATAGCGGAGAAGGAAAGGAAAGGATGTAGAATATAGTTTAACAGTCATAGCTAGGATGTACAGAAAGATCAGCTTAATACATGGTACATAATATAAGGGAATATAAAGCAAAAGAGAAAAGAAGCAAGATTCATCTGGCACAACTTAAAATGCAGATGTAAGTTGCATTTCACATTTTATTCTTTGTGTTCATGCCACTGTCTTTGTTACTCCCTATTCTCTTATCCTCCCTCTAAGTTAGTAAACCTCTTCAGGTCACCAGACACAGGTTGCACCAAAATCAAAAAGTTTTTTTTCTAAATCACTTTGAAAAGCTTCTGTTAAAAAAAATGTCATGTTTATTACAACAAACTGCAATGATAATCTCATGGAGAATCATAGAATCTTTATGGTGCAGAGGGAGGCCATTCGACCCATCAAGTCTACACCGACTGCAATCCCACCCAAGCCCTATTCCCATAACCCCACATATTTACCCTAGCTAGTCTCCCTGACACTACGGGGCAATTTAGCACGGCCAATCAACCTAACCCACATACCTTTGATGTGGCGATGCTGGCGTTGGACTGGGGTGGGCACATTAAGAAGTTTCACAACACCAGGTTAAAGTCCAACAGGTTTATTTGGAATCACGAACTTTCGGAGCGCTTCTTCAAACAGCACTCCAAAAGCTCATGATTCCAAATAAACATGTTGGATGAAGTTGTGAAACTTCGTACCATGCCCACACCTTTGGACTGTGGGAGGAAACCAGAGCATCTGGAGGAAACCCATGCAGACATGGGGAGAATGTGTAAACTGCACACAGACAGTGGTCAAAGCTGGGAATCAAACCCAGGTCCCTGGCGCTGTGAGGCAGCAATGCTAACCACTGTGTTACCGTGCCGGCACTATAAGTGCATGAAGCCAGGGAAGGTCAAGAGAGAATTAAAATGCAATTATTTCCTGGTACAGTTTACTCCCAACTTGGCTTAATTGGAGTTTTAACCTGCAGATTGTGCATTTTGTGTGGACCGTGACATTTTGCAATATTTTTTCTGCTCCGGCGTCCTTTGGTAAAATAAATGCTGAATCAAATTGAATGGCAGCTGTGATGGATGATGCAATGGTGTTATTGCACCATTGATCTTGTCATTATGTCTCTCCTTGTGTTTACTAACCCAGCAGGTGGTGTATATAAGGATCAGCACCTGCCATGGTGTGGACCAATGGACAATTAATTCCCATTGCTGTTCTTCCAGTCATGCGCCACGAGGTCTGGAAACACCCCAAGCAAAGATGGAAACAGCTTTCCTTGCAGGAATGGGTGCAGAGGAGATTTACCAGAAGGCTGGAGAATTTTAGTTATAAAGAGAGATTGGATAAACTGGGGTTGTTTTCCTTGGGGAGGGGTTGGAATACACGGCTGAGATGTATAAAATTATGAGGGGCATAGATAGTCAGGAAGAAATGCTTGCCTTGGTGGAGGGATCAAGACATTAAGAAGTCTCACAACACCCGGTTAAAGTCCAACAGGTTTATTTGGCAGCAAAATCCACTAGCTTTCAGAGTGCTGCTCCTTCATCAAGTGAGTGGGAGTTCTGTTCACAAACAGGGCATATAAAGACACAAACTCAATTTACAAAATAATGGTTGGAATGCGAGTCTTTACAGGTAATCAAGTCCCAAAGGTACAGACAATGTGAGTGGAGAGAGCGTTAAGCACATTTTAAAGAGATGTGTATTCTCTCCAGACAGGACAGTTAGTGAGATTTTGGAACCCCAAGCAATTCGTGGGGGTTACAGATAGTAACATGGGTCACTGTCTGTGTGGAGTTTGAACATTCTCCCCGTATCTGCTTGAGTTTCCTCCGGGTGCTCTGATTTCCTCCCACGTTCCAAAGATGTGCAGGTTAGGTGGATTAGCCATGCTAAATTGCCCCTTAGTGTTGGGGGGGATGGGGGAGGGGTCTAGCTCAGTTAAATACCTGAGATTATCAGGATAGGGCCCAGATGGGACTGTGGTCAGTGCAGACTGGATGGATCGAATGGTCTCCTTCTGCACTATAGAGATTCAATGATAAGCTTCAAGCAATTTTTGGTCAGGTACAAAGCAGGCTCGATGCAAGGTAAACCTCCTGCTTAAACACAACTTCAGAGCAGCGTCCTATAATGGATCAGTGTAGCATTTACTTTATCTCCACCAGCAAGGGTTCAGACTGAGATTGACCATTCGATACCAGCAGATGGAACTATACAATCCTCTTTGGCTCTGTGTGAATTCATGAACCCAAGATCCCGGTTGAGGGAATCAAGGCCAGGGGGCTTGGATTTAAGGTCAGGAGCAGGAAGTTTAGAGGGGATGTGAGGAAAAATGTTTTAATTAGGGCGGCATGGTGGTACAATGGGTTAGCACTGCTGCCTCACAGTGCCAGGGACCTGGGTTCAATTCTGGCCTCAGGTCGCTGTCTGTGTGGAGTTTGCACATTCTCCCCGTGTCTGCGTGGGTTGCCTTCGGGTGCTTCGATTTCCTCCCAAGTTAGGTTGATTGGCCATGCTAAGTTGCTCCTTAGTGTCAAGGGGGACTAGGTAGAGTAAATACGTGGAGTTATGAGGATAGGATGGGATAGTTGTCGGTGCAGGCTCGATGGACCGAATGGCCTCCTTTTGCACTGTAGGGATTCTACGATCCGGAGGGCGTTGGGAGTCTGGAATTCGCTGCCTGAAAGAGTGGTGGAGGCAAAGATTCTCATAAGATTTAAGGAATATTAATGAATAAATAATAAATAAACTTCAAAAAAGGTGGGGTGGTGGAGGCGACTGCATGCAGGGTGACACTGCAGTTCAACACACCAGCCACGGGGAGTTGAATCCAGTGCAGACTGAAGCGATAATATTTTTCTCTCAGCCACCTGTGAAGGTCCACAATATGTGAATTCACACAAAAGCCTAAGAGGATTGTATAGTTCCGTCAGCTGCTATTGAATGGTCAATCTCAGTCCGAACCCTTGCTGGCGCAGATAAAGTAAATGCTACACTTATCCATTATAGGATGCTGCTCTGAGGTTGCATTTGAGCAGAAGGGTTACCTTGCATCCAGCTTGTTTTGTACCTGACTAAAAATTGCTTGAAGCTTACCACAGAATCATAAAATCTCTACAGTGCAGGAGGAGACCATTCGGTCCACCCAGTCTGCACTGACATAAGAACATAAGAACATAAGAAATAGGAGCAGGAGTAGGCCATCCAGCCCTTCGAGCCTGCCCCGCCATTCAATAAGATCATGGCTGATCTGTCGCTGCTCAGTTCCACTTTCCCGCCCTCTCCCCATAACCCTTAATCCCCTCTCCTATCAAAAACCCATCAACCCGCGTCTTAAAAATATTTAGCGAGGCAACCTCCACCACTTCAACGGGCAGAGAATTCCAGAGATTCACCACCCTTTGAGTGGTGAAGTTCCTCCTCAACTCTGTTCTAAACCGCCCCCCCCTTTATCTTGAGGCTGTGCCCTCTAGTCCTACTGTCTTTTTTGAGCGGGAAGAGTCTTTCCACCTCTATCCTATCCATCCCATTCATCATCTTATACGTCTCAATGAGATCTCCCCTCATTCTTCTAAACTCTAACGAGTACAAGCCTAGTTTATTCAGCCTCTCCTCATAGCTCAACCCCCTCAACTCCGGTATCAGCCTAGTAAACCTCCTCTGCACTCCCTCCAAGGCCAAAATATCCTTGCGCAGGTGCGGCGCCCAAAACTGCACACAGTACTCCAGCTGCGGCCTCACCAATGCCCTATACAGCTGCAGCAAGACCTCCCTACTTTTATATTCAATCCCCCTCGCTATGAAGGCCAGCATCCCATTCGCCTTCCTGACCACCTGCTGCACCTGCAAGCTGGGTTTTTGCGACTCATGCACAAGGACCCCGAGGCCCCTCTGCACCGTCGCCTGCTGCAGTTTTTCGCCCCGTAAGTAATAGTCCTTCCTACCATTCTTCCTACCAAAGTGGACCACCTCACACTTGCCAACATTAAATTCCATTTGCCAGTTCCTGGCCCATTCGCCCAGCCTATCTAGATCCTTCTGTAGACTCTCCACACCCTCCGCACAATTTGCCGTTCCCCCAATCTTGGTGTCATCAGCAAATTTCGACACTCTACACTCGGTTCCCTCCTCCAGATCATCTATATAAATGGTAAAAAGCTGAGGCCCCAGCACCGACCCCTGGGGCACTCCACTAGTCACCATCCGCCAATCCGAATAGCACCCGTTGACCCCAACTCTCTGCCTCCTATTTGACAACCAATCCTCTATCCACGCTAACACCCTACCCCCAACTCCATGTCCCTCGACCTTCTGCAATAACCTCTTGTGAGGCACTTTGTCAAACGCCTTCTGAAAATCTAGAAAGACCACATCCACCGGCTCTCCTCTATCCACCGCCCTATCCTCACATCCTCATAGAACTCCAGTAAATTTGTCAGACACAACTTCCCTTTAATGAAACCGTGCTGCGTCTGCTCTATCAAGCAATTCCCTTCAAGATGCCTCGCAATTTCCTCCGTAATGACAGATTCTAACATTTTACCTACCACAGACGTTAAACTAACCGGCCTATAATTCCCCGCCTTTTGCCTGGCACCCTTCTTAAACAACGGCGTAACATTAGCCGTTTTCCAATCATCCGGCACTTCCCCGGAATCCAGCGACGTCTGGAAAATAACCACCAAGGCATCCACTATCACCTCCGCCATTTCTTTCAGAACCCTCGGATGCATTCCATCCGGTCCTGGAGACTTGTCCACAATCAGCCCCTCCAGTCTGTCGAGCACCGCCTCTCTAGTAACAGTAATGTCATTAAGACCCTTCAGTCCTACCACCTTTCCATCGCTAACACCCGGCAAATTATTCACGTCCTCCTCCGTGAAGACAGAAACAAAAAAGTTATTCAATACCTTAGCCATATCCCCATCCCCTACCACTAGGTCCCCTTTCTCATCCTCTAAAGGACCAACGTTCACCCTAGCCAGCCTCTTCCTTTTTATATATTTATAAAAACTCTTGCTATCCTTTTCTATATTAAGCGCTAGCCCAGCTTCATAGTTTCTCCTACCCTTCTTTATCAACTTCTTTGTCAATCTTTGTTGATATTTAAACCTCTCCCAATCCTCTTCTCGCCCACTACTCTTAGCTACTCTAAATTCCTCCGCTTTTAGTTTAACTCTTTCCTTCACCTCCTTCGTTATCCACGGCTTATTACCTCTCCTCCTACTATTCTTTTTGACCATCGGAATAAATTTCCGCTGAGCACCAAGAAAGATCTCCTTAAAGATCCTCCACTGCTCCTCAACAGACCTTCCCTCCAATGCGCTCCCCCAGTCCACATTCGCCAATTCTTCTCTCATCCTACCATACTCCCCTCTATTCAAACAAAGGACGCGTGTCCGGGAACTCACTTTCTCCTCCTCCATCTGCACCAGAAACTCCACCATACAATGATCACTCTCCCCAAGAGGATCCTTCACCACAAGGTCCCTAATTCTATCCGCCTCATTACATAGCACCAGATCCAAGATAGCTCGCTCCCTCGTCGGCTCCAACACACACTGTTCGAGGAAACTATCCCGGCAGCATTCCAAGAACTCTTCCTCGAGCCCCCCGCGTCCAACATGGGTCGACCAATCAATATGCAGATTGAAATCCCCCATAACTACGGCCGTCCCATTCCTGCACGCCGCACTTATTTGCGCGTTAACAGCCCGCCCCACCTCCAGATCATTATTTGGGGGCCTATAGACGACACCCACCAGCGTCTTCCTCCCTTTGCTGTTCCTAATCTCCACCCACAACGATTCCACCCTCTGCTCCTTGGCTCCAATATCATCCCTTGCTACCACCGTGATGCTATCCTTAATCAGCAGAGCTACGCCCCCCGCCTTTTCCCTTCTGCCTGTCCTTCCTAAACACTTGATAGCCCTGTACATTCAGCTCCCAGTCCCTGTCACCCTGCAGCCACGTCTCTGTAATGGCCACCAGATCGTATCCATTTGTGTCGATCTGCGCCACCAGCTCATCCACTTTATTCCGAATGTTTCGTGCATTCAGATAAAATGCTTTCATCCCAGCCTTCACCTGGACCCTATTTGCCGCAACGCCACCAATTATACTCACGCCCCCTACTCCCTCCATTATTGGGACATCCTTGGCCTCTTCCCTTACCTGTACCCTCTCCTTAACTTTAGACCTTGTAAGGTCACCTACCCTCGCACCCCCCCCCCAATTAGTTTAAAGCCCTATCTACAGTCCTCTTTACTCGATTCGCCAGCACTCTGGTCCCAGCATGGTTCAGACCAACCCCATCCCGCCCGAACAGGTCCCACCTACCCCAATACTGGTGCCAATGCCCCATAAATTCAAACCCATTCCTCCCACACCAATCCCTGAGCCACCCATTCACTTCCTTAATCCTGTCAACCTTACGCCCATCTGCACACGGTTCAGGCAGTAGCCCAGAGATAACCACCTTGTCGGTTCTACTTTTTAATTCCATTCCCAGCTTTTCATACTCCCTCCCCAGATCCTCAGTCTGCATTTTGCTTACGTCGCCGGCACCCACATGTACCACAATGACCGGATTCTCACCCTCCCACTCCAGGTTCCTCTGCAGCCCAGATGCAACATCCCGGACCCGAGCACCAGGCAGACAACACACCCTTCTGTGCACTTTGTCATTGTGACAAAGGACAGTGTCAATACCCTTCACCCCACTATCCCCAATCACTACTACGTTCCTTTTCCCCTTCTCTTTGCCTATGTCCTGCTGCAGCACTGTACCGTGTGCAGTTTGCTCACTAACCTCACCTGCCTTGTTCTCGTCCAGCCTGGAAGCAAGTACCTCAAACCTGTTATGCAGATTAAGAGGCTGAGGCCTCCGCTCATCACCCCCCTTCCTCCTCCCAGCAGCCCCCTCTTGTCCCTGACCCTTAGAGTTAGCCAGTCTAGGGGGGGTGGATGTCACTTGCACCCCATTGACAATGGCACCCTCTCTCCCCCTGATGAGCCTCAGTGTCTGTAGCTCAGAGGCCAGCTCATTTACCCTGAGCTGGAGCTCCTCCAGCAACCTGCACTTACTGCAGACATGGTCACTGGGATGGACCCTGGGGTCCACCAGTTCCCACACATACAGAAACCACACATCACATGCCCCTCCATTATTCACTGTAGTAGTTTTGAAAAAAAATTTTTTTGTTTTTTTTGTTTTTCAAACGAACTCACCTGGCCTTTTTCCCTCCAAGCCCTTTTTGATATTAAGCCCTAGTAGCTCACTCTGCTTCCCACTCACTCCGCTGCCCGCTCAGACGCTGCCCGCTGTCTACACCAGGCCTCCTTTTAAACCTGGCGCTGATTTAAAGCTGATGTCCCACAACTGCCTGCTAACCACTCCCTCAGAATTCTTAAAGCAGTAAATACAATAAATAAATGCTTTAAACAGTTCTACACACCCAACCAGGCCCTATCCTGATAATCTCATGTATTTAACTGAGCCAGACCTCCCTGATGCTAAGGGGCAATTCAGCATGGCTATTCCACCTAACCTGCACATCTTTGGAGTGTGGGAGAAAACTGGAGCACCCAGAGGAAACCCAAGCAGACATGGGAACAATGTTCAAACTCCACACAGACAATGACCCAAGGCCGGGAATCAAACCTGGGTTCCTGGCGCAGTGCTAACCACTGCGCCATCCTGATGTTTACTTACGTTGGATAAAAAAAATGTTCTATTCATTAGTGTCACAAGTAGGCTTACATTAACACTGCAATGAAGTTACTGTGAAAACCCCCTAGTCGTCACACTCCAGCGTCTGTTCCGGTACACTGAGGGAGAATTTAGTACCTAACCAGCACGCCTTTCAGACAGTGGGAGGAAACTAGAGCACCTGGAGGAAACATGTGCAGACGCGGGGAGAACGTGCAGACTCTGCATAGACAGTCACTCTAGTTGGGAATCGAACCCGGGTCCCTGGCGCTGTGAGGCAGCATTGCTAACCATTGTGCCACCGTGCAAAATGTGTTCCTTATATCGTTATGAACAGCATAAAAAACAGTCAACGTTTCAAATAAATAAAGGATTTCAAGTTACCAATATTTACCAGTCATGTTTCTCAAGGTGGTGTGACTGAGATTGAAGAAATAAAGAGCCAGCAGGATTCTGAGCTGCATTCTGTGAATCACGCAGACATATTATTATCTCAGGGCCATTTTCCCAACAGGTAGTCACTGATCGAATGAGTGCGATGGCATAAAGCTGTCCAACATTCTCAACAACAGCCATGGGACTGACGGAGCCAGCACTATCACAAGGCCGACCTTCACCCCTCTCACTAGATAACTAGACAATGGGGAGATGTACTGCCACAAAACCACAAAGTCCTTAACTCGACTGGGTCAGCTGGGGACTGCAACTTTATTCAGCTTTGCTTAGAAACAATATGCTCAATACCAGGCCGAAAGCTGGTAAGTCTAATTCTTGTTCGAAATTAAATTGCTCCTCCACGGCCTGCCATTGCGTGGAATGACAGGATCATGGATACGTAGGAGCAGGAGGAGGCCATTCAGCCCTGCAAGGCTGCTCCGCCATTCATTATTATCATGGCTGATCATCCAACTCAATAGCCTGATCCCCGCCTTCCCCTCCACGTCCTTTGATTCCCTTCACCCCAAGTACTACACCTAACTGCTTCTTGGAAACACTTAATATGTTGGCCTCAACCTCAACAGGTGATTACTTGCGTGGAGTCTGCATGTTCTCCCCATGTCTGCGTGGGTTTCCTCAAGGTGAGCCAGTCTCCTCCCACACTCCACAGATGTGCAGGTTAAGGGGATCGGCCATGCCAAATTGTCCCTTAGTTTCCCAAGTTGTGCAGGTCAGGGGGATTAGCGGGGTGGATGTGTGGGTTTACAGGGATAAGGCCTGGGCGGAATGCTCTGTCGGAGAGTTGGTGCAGAGCCGGTGGTCTTAATGTCCTCCTTCTGCATTCTATGACTGGGAGAAGATTGCTGTCTGAGATCTTTCAGCCAAGGAGAGGCGAATTGCATAGAACACCCTCAATCTGCAGGACTCACATTGAATGTAGAGAGCAAATATTACATGTATCGCAATTGTATTGAAGCAAATTGGAGCGGCATGGTGACACAGTTGTTAGCACTGTCCCTCACAGTACCAGGAATCTGGGTTCGATGCCCAACTTTGATCACTGTCTTCGTGGAGTTTGCACATTCTCTCTGTGTCTGTGTGGGTTTCCTCCAGTTTCCTCCCACAGTCTGAAAAATGTGCTGGTCACATGCACTGACCTTGTTAAATTCTCCCTCAGTGTACCCAAACAGGTGCCAGTGGTGACTCAGGGATTTTCACACTAACTTCATTGCAGTGTCAATGTAAGCCTACTCGTAACTAATAAATAAACTTTAACTTGTTCTATGTAGACAACTTAAATAACTGCACCATTTGTAATGACCATTTTGAAATGTCAGTATTTTCTTTTCAGTGTAGTCAGTGAAACATGATCCATGTGGAAAACTTGAATGTTATTGCACTTTGTGTGACGGATATTTTGAAATGTTCGTTACATTCTTTCAGGTATTTTATGAAAATATTTTTGCAAAAAAAAAATCCCTCACATGTGCCACGAAATCTTTTGCATCCATCTGAGAGTGTAAATAAGGCATGAGTTCAATGTCACCTCCAAAAATCAGCACCGCTGGCAGTGCAGCACTCCTTCAGCACTGTGCGCAAGTCACTGAACTGGGACTTGAGGCAATGAATCTTCCGATTCAGAGGCTGGAATGCAGCATTCGTGCTACGACTGACTCAAATGAGGACATTGGCTGGCATTTTCCAGTCCAGCACGCCGCATCACCGTCGCCAGTGAGAATGGAAAATTTACCGCTCAGCCAATTCACTGCAGCGGGACTGGAGAACCCAGCGGTGGGCACGGTTGAAGAATTCTGGCCATTAGATGCATGTCACCTTATTAGAAAGCAAGCCAGCCCCAGTATGGTATGGAACACAATGTAACACTGCTCTGTCTTGGACCCCAGCGTTTTCCTTCTGCCTATGTGGCCACTATCCTTCTCCAAGCCCAACCCATCGTTGCCAACTGTCCCAGTATGGGCAGGAGTCTATCAGAATTGGCATCAATCTCCCGGCGGTCAATTGAAAGCAATCCAGGAGATTTTAAAACAGTGTTTTAAGCAAATAAATTAGCATAATTTGTCTGGAAGCTCATCACTCATTGCGCAACGGTGATCTGATTGTGTACTTGGCAGCTGATGACACAAATCGTAAACCAGCACTGACGCACACGTGTTGCGTGCTCATGAACGCTGTTGTTTGTTCTTTCCACCGACCATAGAGATATATGGCACAGACTGTGGCCCTTCGGCCCAAGTGTCCATGCTGACCATCGACTGAAAGGGAATACTGGCAAAAGGTACGCTGAGAGTTACCGAGGTGGATTTAGTCCCAGTTGAGCTTGTTGAATGAATGAAACTATTTTGCAAATTGGTGAGGTTAATACAGGAGGTTTCAGCTGGGCTTTTGCAGTGGGTACGATAGAGGCCGCGATGTGTTCTCCTCTCTCGCCCTCCCCAAGAGCACACTCCTGCAATGCTGCTGACTTTCCGTGATGTCAGTCCCTCGGACATTTCCAGAAATATGTCCAATCACAGCTGGCCCCCATATAACTAACGCAGTCATCCAGTTTAAAAAGGAAATGTTCAAAACAGCCATTTAATTATTGGGTTCACTTCACTCAAAACCTGCTTTGCTCATTTCTTTTGGAGCGTGAGAACTGGAGTCGGGATCATTGGATTGCTGGTCCAGTAAAAATGCCATCACGATACTTCCTCCTCACTGCATCTCCCATACACACTGTCTCCCCAGCTCCCACTGCCTGCCCCACTCCCACTGCCCCCCCAACTCCCACTGTCTCCCCAACTCCCACTGCCTCTCCAGCTAGTTCCAATCTCTGCAAACCATACTGTTCTTGACGCGATCTGGACCATTGCGGAGAATTGGATATTGGGTGTGAGGGTCGGGGGACATTCCAATTGGGCCCTCATCTGCATCCCATTCATGAGACACAAATCAGCTCCCCACCAGCCACTAATGGGTGTCCAGATTTGACTTGGCACAAGGCACGCTGCGTAAAATTGATCCTTGGGCCTCCTGTTGAATGCTTCCGCACTCCTCCCTCGCTTGCCATTGAACCAGCTGAAGAGGGAATGAATGAATTCCACCCAGGGCCGCGAGATATGGATTGTATTGTAGTGGGGACCTAGTTTATTAAGCTCATCACGTGTCGTCGGGTAACAACTCCACAGGGATACTTAAAATTTGGAAATTTTGGTCTTCCTTTTTGTGTTCAAGTGCATTTGGGGAAACAGTGGCCTAATGGTGTTATTGCTGGACTATTAATGCAGGGGCTAACGTTCTGGGGACCTGAATTCGAATCCCGCCACAGCAGATGATGGAATTTGAAATTCAATTTAAAAAATCTGGAATTAAGAATCTACAGGGGACCATGAAAGCATTGTTGGAAAAATCCATCTAATGTCCTTTAGGGAAGGAAATCTGACAACTTTACCTGGTCTGACCTACATGTGGTCCAGAGTTACAGCAACGTGGTCAACTCTCAACTGCCCTCCAAGGGCAAGTAGGAATGGGCAATAAATATTGGCCCAGCCAACAACACCCATGCCCCAGGAATGAAGAAAAACTATTTGTAATAAAGACAAACATAGCAAAATGAAAGCATATGTCTGACAAAAGCCTCCCCAATCCAACATGAGTAAATTATTAACTTGTTTCCACCCAAGGTGGCCAAGGAAAGGTCATGAATCCTCACTAATATCAAAGTGGCAATTCCTGCCACTTACACTGGGTAACAAGCCAATGTCCGCAATCTTTATAATTTCACGAGAGGCAAAACACACTGATAGAATCAGTTCACGGAGGCTCTTCAATCCACCCGGGCACATATTGTTACACTGGTTGGAGCTGGAGGCTCACAGTGGAGACAAAGCGCACTAAAACTATGCAATCACATTGAGGTAAGGAAGGTGAAGAGATAAGATAGAGAAACAGAGTTGGTCTGAATGAGCAAATGGGTGCACAGCGCAAGGGCCTTGTTTCCACTTGCTGTGACCTATGAATGGCACCAGGCAAGTATGTTGGCAATGTTTAACAAGCCATTCATCTCTTGCCTGTTCCCAATAAACACAAACCCTTGTTTGAACCACGGACCCATTAGGCTTATTTGCAGTGTGTTATCAAGGAGATTAATCTCCTTATCGCCACCATATTAAATTCATAATAAAGCCTATTTTATATTTACATTTAAAGCCAAAATATGAAGATAGATGTAGCCGCCTTGGTTCAGGCCAATTTATTCTGAATTATTTTAATTTTAAACAATTTAGCTTCAACTTTTGGTGTATTTTATTTATTCACAGAAGAGTTAATTCGATCACTGTATATCCTGGCTCATGTGACCAGTGTACGGTTGAAACCATCTGTCCAGGCTTTTTTTCAGGTTATACGACGTGATGTAATTAAAATGCAATTATAACAACACATCCGTGCCACGTGACTGATACACTTTATCCACTGACCTTTTAATGTACGCAACTAGGTGCTTTTACGGAGGTTTCACTGGAACATTTTCCAGTGTCGGATGGGCGATTGTGAGGACTAAATTTGCAGGGGCCATGGGGATAGAGTGGGGGAATGGCACTGTCTGGATTGTTCCACAGGTATGCATTCAATGGGCCAAATGGCCTTCGTCTGTGCCATAACCTCTCTAGGGCTCTCCAACATATGGACAAATCATGAATGTTGGATCAGGAGAAAGGTCGTAGCAATGACTTGCATTTATCTTAAAAGTGTCTTTACAATAGTAATCATCCCAATGGAGGGGTGATGGTTTAATGATATTATCGTTAGACTATTAATCCAGAAATTCAGCTAACATTCTGAGGACCTGGGTTCGAATCCTGCTGCGGCAGATGGTGGAATTTGAATTCAATAAAAAATATCTGTAATTAGGAATTTACTGATGACCATGAAACCATTGCCATAGAATAATCAAACTCCTACAGTGCAGAAGGAGGCCATTTGGCCCATCGAGTCTGCACTGACAACAATCCAACCCAGGCACTATCCCTGTAAACGCACATATTTACCCCTGTCAATTCCTCTAAACTACGCATCCTAGGACACTAATGGGTAATTTAGCATGTACAGTCAACCTAATCTGCATATCATTGGAGTATGGGAGGAAACCGGAGCACCTGAAGGAAGCCCACACAGACACGTGAGAACTCCACACGGTGACCCAAACTGGGAATTGAACGCAGGTCCCTGGAGCTTTGAGGCAGCAGTGCTAACCACTACGCCATCATTGTCAGAAAAACCCATCTGGTTCACTGATGTCCTTTAGGGAAGAAAATGTGCTATCCTTACCTGAGAGTCCAGAGCCACAGCAATGTGGTTGACTCTCAACTGTCCTTCAAGGGCAACCAGGGAGCGAGCCAGCGATGCCTATGTCCCACGAATGATTTCTAAAAAATTATTAGAGTAGAGTTGCTACAGAGCCACAGAAGGAGATATTAGGCCAGACACAAATCTTGGTCAAAGGTTTTCACATGACCTTGTGAGATTTGTGGGCAGGGATAGATTTCCCCCACATTCATGATCACAAAGTATCATGACTAAATGCTCACTTCTCTCTCCCTTTCTTGTAGCAATGGAACCTCCTGGTTGAGGCTAAAAAAACAAAAACCCAAGGTTAAATGGGAAAAATAGATCAGAAAATTCTTTGTTTATGCCCTCAGGCAGCTTTTAATTAATTATTTCATAGGATGTGAGTACTCCTGGCTAATTGTTCTTGATACTGTGGTGGTGGGCCACTTTCTGAGTGGCTCGCTCAGCCATTTCAGAGGACAGTTAAGAGTCTACGATGTTGCTGTGGATCTGGAGTCACATGTAGGCCAGGCCAGGTAAAGACAGCAGATTTCCTTCACCATATGAGTTTTTACAACAATTTAGTAATTTTTTAAGAAGCGGGTTGATGGGTTTTTGATAAGAGAGGGGATTAAGGGTTATGGGGAGAGGGCGGGAAAGTGGAACTGAGCCACGACAGATCAGCCATGATCTTATTGAATGGCGGGGCAGGCTCGAAGGGCCAGATGGCCTACTCCTGCTCCTATTTCCTATTTCTTATTCCTGATTTTAGCTTTTATTACAGACTTCTTAATGAATTAAATTTAAATTGTACCATTTATTTACTCATACTTGCTCTGATGGGATTTTAACTTAAATCTTTAGATCATTAATTCAGATCCCTAATTCAGCTGGCCTTCATAGCGAGGGGGATTGAATATAAAAGTAGGGAGGTCTTGCTGCGGCTGTATAGGGCATTGGTGAGGCTGCAGCTGGAGTACTGTGTGCAGTTTTGGTCACCGTACTTACGCAAGGATATTTTGGCCTTGGAGGGAGTGCAGAGGAGGTTTACTAGGCTGATACCGGAGTTGAGGGGGCTGAGCTATGAGGAGAGGTTGAATAAACTAGGCTTGTACTCGTTGGAGTTTATGAGGGGAGATCTCATTGAGATGTATAAGATGGTGAATGGGATGGATAGGATAGAGGTGGAGAGACTCTTCCCACTCAGCAAGGACAGTAGGACTAGGGGGCACAGCCTCAAGATAAAGGGGGGGCGGTTTAGAGCGGAGTTGAGGAGGAACTTCTTCACTCAAAGGGTGGTGAATCTCTGGAATTCTCTGCCCGTTGAGGTGGTGGAGGCTGCCTCGCTAAATATTTTTAAGACGCGGGTTGATGGGTTTTTGATAAGAGAGGGGATTAAGGGTTATGGGGAGATGGTGGGAATGTGGAACTGAGCCACGACAGATCAGCCATGATCTTATTGAATGGCGGGGCAGGCTCGAAGGGCTAGATGGCCTACTCCTGCTCCTATTTCTTATGTTCTTATGTTCTTATGAGAAATATTCTGTTTATGGAGAACAAGTCAACGTAATTCTGAGAGTAGATTGGAGGAGAGGAAAATGAGGACTATCCTGTGGTGATTGCTCCTTTAAGGGCAACACAGCAGAGTAAGGATCACATGGCCTGTCTGACAAATTGGGACTTAGAGAGTGGAATTTCATAGCCTCGCTCATCCTGAAACTGTAAATCCCCCCCTTTCCATTGTCCGCCCTTTGCCCATTCTGATTCCCGTGGCGGGCAAGGCAGTAAAATTCCGGCCAGAGTGTGGAATCATCCCATGGTGGGAAGGGCTCCAAGGCAAGGCGATGATTTGGGAGCTAGCTACATAACTCTTACTTTTAGTGTTCACTAATGAAGATTGTGAAAGCGCATTTCTACCAGTCCCAGGACAGTTGGCTGTCAGCCTCATATACTCGATGCCATGCTAGCACTGCCTTACAGATAAAGACCTCAGAGTTAGCCCCCTGTGCTCATTTGGGGTCCCGGAGCTGTGTATAACAAGGTCATCTCATGAGTTCATTAATTGTAATGGAACAGAATGGTTTAAGTTTTTGAAGTTTACCTGGTAGTGTCAAAAGTAGGCTTACATTAACACTGCAATGAAATTACTGTGAAAACCCCCTAGTCACCACACTCCAGAGCCCGTTTGGGTACACTGAGGGAGAATTTAGCATAGCTAATGCATGTAACTTTGGAGTGTGGGAGGAAACCAGAGCACCTGGAGGACACCCACACAGACATGGAGAGAACATGCAGAGAGAACATGCACACTCCATACAGAGTGTGCCAGGAATTGAACCTGGGTCCCTGGTGCTATGAGACAGCAGTGCTAACCACTGTGCCACCCTGCTGCTGAATGGTATTGAGGGTATCACAGAATTACATAATTGTTAAAGCACAAAAGCAGGCGATTCAGCCCATCACGTTGGCTCTCTGAATGAGCTAGTGCCATGCTTTCCATAACTCTGCACTTTGTTCCATTTTGAATAACTGTCTAACTCACTTTTGAAAGCCTCGATTGAAGCTGCCTCCACCACACTCTCAGTAGTGCATTCCAGACCCTAACCGCCCATTGTGTTAACATGTCAAGTCTCACAACACCAGGTTAAAGTCCAACAGGTTTATTTGGTAGCAAACAAGAGGGCCATTCAGCCCATCTTGTCAATGTCAGCCCAAGGACATCTAGGCACCTTTTTTAATCCTACCTCCCTGTACCCAGGAGATGTCATTGGCTTAGTTTTACTATTACCACACTCCCACCCCTCCAAAGGAAGGAAGGGTAGTGACATGTCAATAAGACATGGAAAAAATTATAAACTAGGTAAGTCAAAACTTTTTTTTTGCTTATTTAAGAATGAACATTGCTGAACCAAATGATGGCTGCCACAAGTCATCTGATGTCTGGAATCAGAAGGTGACAAGCAAGGCATTATATAGATTGCACTGGAGACGTGCCCTGTCATTAGGCAAATCCCCCTAACCTGTACATATTGGAACACTAATTGCAATTTTGCATGCCCAATCCACCTGTCCTGCACATCTTGGGACACTAAGGAGCAAGTTAGCATGGCCAATCCACCTAACCCACACATTTTTGGATTGTGGGAGGAAACCGGAGCACCCAGAGGAATCCCACACAGACACAGGGAGAACATACAAACTCACACAAGACAGTGACCCGCGGCAGGAGTTGAACCCAGGTTCCTGTAGCTGTGAGACAGCAGTGCTAACCACTGTGCCACCATGCCATGACCTCACCCAGTAGCCAGTTGGCACCTCTGCTATCCTTGCCACCTTCACTGGCGGCAGTCCACTTGTGCCCATTGAAGATGGCCTGCGATCATTCTTACAATAATGGATGAGTCTTGTTGGACAGTTCATGACATGTTCATGATTTAGGAATGGATGTCGAAATTGGCCATTAAATTCAGGAGTATAAGAGTCATGCTCCACCATGAGCCTTTATGAGAATGGTAAGAAGTGTCACAACACCTGGTTAAAGTCCTACAGGTTTTCCCCTTTATGAGAACACATGCAAATCATATTCAGAAATCTCAGTGCCATAAAGTACCAAATTCCTGACCTTTCCCTCCAAGCCTTACCCTAAACCCTTCCCCAGGGAGGTTTGAGGAGTTACTTCCTCTCTCATGCCCAATCACATGAGTCAGTAGTCCTCTCTTTTCCACTTCCCACCCACTTCCCACACATAATATTCCTGTAACGTTCCCCTGGAGAATTCCTCTGGGGCAGGAGATCACACCTTGACTTGCTGCAATAGATGATTCCAGCAAAACTGATGTTCACCCAGGCAGCATTCTTGGTATGTTTCCAATGGAGTTAAACATAGAGCAAATATTGGCAGGTGGAGATATCATTGGCTTAGCTTTACCCTCTCCGTTCCCCCCTACCACCCCCCAAACAAGATGGGTAGTGATATGTCAATTAGACATGGAAGAAATTATAAACCAGGTAAGTCAAAATTTATTATTTCTTTGCTTATTTAAGAATGAACTTTGCTGAACCAAATGATGGCTGCCACAAGTCACCTGATGTCTGGAGTCAGAAGGTGACCAGCAAGGCATTATACAGATTGTACTGGAGATGTGCCCTGCCATGCTGCTCATGGAATCTCTTACCTGGGACTGTCAAGGCTCATTTCAAAAATGAATTGTTGACAGAAAATGGATGTCATTCGTATCTTTATGATCTTACCCATCTAATAGAATCCAAGGGTCTACCAAGCTAGTAGCTACCTAGAACAGAGTCATCAATATTGATAATAGCTCTTTCAGAGGCTAATGAATGAGGCATTATAAACCACAACGCAAAGACTGACCCAGACACCAAATAAATGTCCCTTCATGAAATCATTGTGGAGAAAGTGGTTCACATGACTAGTGACCATTTTGAAATTTCTATATACAGCTGAGAACTCAGAGGCAGAGGGAATGCGCTGATTTAATTCCAACATGCAAACAGCAGAAAGCAAAATTCTTATCTATAAAAGTCCAATCTTTATCAAAGCCAGTTTCACTGAAGGTTTCTGGGATTGACTCCCTAGCCGAACAAATCTCTGAATATCAACCTGTTCTCACTGCACCACCATCAGCTTTCAAGGAATTTTGCACTTCTACCTTCCGCCAAAATTGGAACTTTTCCGTAAAAGAGGAGCCTCTGGATTTTCCGGACTCTGGCAATCAAATGATTTGATATCCATTCCTGCGACCTTTTTTGTACTGGTAAAAATATTCATAGTTGTAAAACCTTTCTATCCTATACCTTACCATACACTTGTGTATGCGGTCATCCCTCCTGGGTTTGAATGTGCGAATAAACTAAGCATCTGGTTTAACCCTAAAAGGGTTTACTGCGAGTCATGTTAAAAGGTGATGGCACAAAGAATTTTTGGAATAAGTGCCACAGTCTATTTTGAAACAAATGAACACTACTTAGAGACAGAAGATGAGGCAAAAAAGGAATCGACTTTTTTCTCCATTCTCTACCTGTAAAAGTAGCAAGAACAGGGATGGGTTGGAAAGAAGAAAATTTCACCAAAATTGTGATCGTGCTCAGCTAACACCCAGTTTACGTTATTTTGTTGTTTACCACAATCATTGTACCAGAGGATGTGGAAGCTTTGGGGAGGGTACAGAAAAGACTCACCAGGATGTTGCCTGGTAATGTCAGGGACCCGGGTTCAATTCCGGCCTCGGGTCACTGACTGTGTGGAGATTGCACATTCTCCCCGTGTCTGTGTGGGTTTTCTCTGGGTGCTGTCGTTTCCTCCCACAGTCCAAAGACGTGTGGGTTAGGTTGATTAGCCATGCTAAATTGCCCCTCAGTGTCCCAAGATATACAGGTTAGGGGGAATAGTGAGGTGTTATGGGGTAAGCCTGGGTATGGGTTGGCGCAGACTCGATGGACTGAATCCTTCTGCACTGTAGGGATTCTGTAATTGTATGACTGAAATTGTCCTCCAGCAAACACAGCCATCTTCCTCTGTGCAAGGTATGACACCAACCAATGGAGAGATTTCCCCTGGTTTCCATTGTAAAACTGAGCGAATTGGATCATAGTTGCTTTTCACTGTTTACTTGATTTGAAAGTAAAGCAGCTCAATGAGTCACGTCATCTCCTTGTCAAACAAGCATTGGCTTAATCCAGCTTTGAGGGAACATATATGAAGACATAAGGAGAACATGCAAATTCTGCACTGACAGTGACCTGAGCCCGGAATTGAACCCAGGTCCCTGGCGCTGTGAGGCAGCAGTGCTAACCACCATGGCAGTGGCACAGTGGCTAGCACTGCTGCCTCAGGGTTTGATCCCTGGCTTAGGGCACTGTATGCGTGGAGTCTGCACATTCTCCCCATGTCTGCGTGAGCTTCTTCCAGGTGCCCTGGCCAAAAGACACGCTGGTTAGGTGCATTGGCAATGCTAAATTCTCCCTCAGTGTACCCGAACAGGTGCCAGAGTGTGGCAGCTAGGGGATTTTCACAGTAATTTCATTGTTAATATAAGCCTACTTGTGATACTAACAAGTGAGCTTTAAAGCACTGATATATAAAGATGATGATTTATTTTGTTGAAGATGCGCCCACTTTGACAATAAATGAGTCACAGTCATCCTACAAAGGAGTACATCGCCCGTCAAGAACAGGACATGTCTCCGAGCAACACTTTCCAATACAATAAAAAAAACCTCACGTGGGGAGTTTACAGGGAGCCATCATGGCAACATGGGGAGTGGCACGGATCACTGTTCAGTTAATGCTACGGCATCGTTTGACAGTATAGTTATAATGTTTGTAGATAATCCAAAAATCAACACAGTGTTTCAAAACACTGTGGCATGGCATGACTGTTGAAATATAGCAACAACCCAACCAGTACGTTGTAGCGTTTTTTTCGCCCAGGGAAGGTAGCATTTCGTCAGATCATTTGCCAGATCACTTACAGTGCACACATTAAGCTATCAAGACACTGCTTACATGTTGTTGAATGATATGCATTCTTTTTGACAGTAATATTGAATAATTATTCATGGTAGTGTGGAGCAAGCCTAACCTGACAGCGAAACTAGCATTGTAATCAGCTCCACTTACATTCCATCAAACTCATTAATACTTATCCGGAACATGGATATTTAATTGTATTTGAGCATTTTATTGCCCCGACATGGCAAGTTTACTGTGCTGTAATTGGATATTAATCATATTTATAATTAGGACAAAGAGTTTTTTTGATTTGATTTGATTTATTTTTGTCGCTTGCACTGGGATACAGAAAGAAGTATTGTTTCCTGCACACTATACAGACAAGGCATACCATACATAGAATACATAGGAGAGAAGGAAAGGGGACCGTGTTGCCTCTAGGTTTCAAGCTCTGAAATTCCCTCTTTATATCTCTCTGCCTCTCCCTCTCCCCCTTTAAGACTCTCTGAAAATCCTACCTAATTAACCAACCTTGGCTTTGATTTGATTTATTATTTGCACATATATTGGGACACAGAGAAAACTATTGTTTCTTGCATGCTATACAGACAGAGCACACCGTATATAGAATACATGGGGGAGAAGGAAAGGGGAGTGCAGAATGTGGTGTTACAGTCATAGCTAGGTTGCAGAGAAAGATCAACTTAATGCGAGGTAGGTCCATTCAAAAGTCTGATAGCAGCAGGGAAGAGGCTGTTCTTGAGTCGGTGGTGATATCAGGCCTTTCTGTCTTTTTCCTGACAGAAGAAGGTGGGACAAAGGATGTCCCGGGGCCCTTGATTGTGCTGGCTGCTTTTCTGAGGCCTACCATGCTCTCTCTCCTTTTTTTATTTCCCACGCAAGTCCAATTAAAGTTCAAAGTGTCGGGGAGTGTGTCCAATTTAGTGACAGAGCCGCAGAGGACGTTTTTCATTGGTGAAACCCCCCCTGTCAGCTGACAGCGCAGCTTATGTGATATGAAGGAGTCCAGGTCAAATAGAGAGACTGTGCCACCACCCAGTCACGACCTTCTTGCCGATCCACATACTCATTCACATAAGAGTTGAGAGCGCAAAAGGTGTGTTTTCAAAATTAAATTTCACTCATCAATATTTCACCATACATCAGGCAGAATTCTCCCATTCTGTCCTTGCGGACTTGGTGGGGGGCTTATGCAGAGAATCTGACGTGAGCCAAAATGTCATAAATCCACCGACGGAAAATCCCGACGCAGTTCTCCCAATGGCTAAAGTTTTAAACTTTATTTATTAGTGTCACAAGAAAGGCTTACATTAACACTGCAATGAAGTTACACTGAAAATCCCCTAGTTGCCACACTCCAGTGCCTGTCCGGGTACACGGAGGGAGAATTTAGCACCTAGCCTGCACATCTTTGGGACTGTGGGAGGAAACCGGAGCACCTGGAGGAAACTCATGCAGACATGGGGAGAATGTGCAGACTCAGCACAGACAGTGACCCAAACTGGGAATCGAACCCAGATCTCTGGCACTGTGAGACAGCAGTGATAGCCAGTGTGCTATCATACCATCCCTATGGTGGCTTAATGGCGGGTCGGTCATCCCACTGACTGGTGGCACGAAGGCAATTTTCATTCATTTGCATCTCATAAATGTTCATTAAAACAGTTGTCCACCCCGTGCCTCATCAATCCTGCATTGGGAAATCCCATCAGCATCAATCCCCATTGCTAATGAGTGTTGTGCACAAGGGGTTCCTCAGTTTGCCAGAGGCTTTGGGGTGAGTGGAATAACTTTCCACCATAGTGCTGCATACTCTGATGTAGCGTACACCACTCTGACTGGGCAGGACTGCTTCCTGCCTCAATCTCCATGTCGAGCTGGACAGCACCATGCTGCTGTACCTATGCACCCTCCTGTGTCACTGAGTCAGTTCAGTACTGTGTCTGAGGTTGTGGAGTACAGACAGTGCAAGGCTCTTACCTGGCAAAGCCTCATGATGGTAGGCAGATGGACAAGGAATCATAGAATCCCTGCAGTGCAGAAAGAGGCCATTTGGCCCATCGAGTCTCTCACCAACCTCAATCACCCCCCCCCAGGCCCTATCCCTTTATTATCCTACTAATCCCCCTCACAATTTAGCATAGCCAATCAACCTAATCTGCACATCTTTGGAGTGTGGGAGGAAACCGGAGCACCCGGAGGAAACCCACGCAGACACGGGGAGAATGTCAGACTCCACACAGACAGTGACATCCACCCCCGCCCCCCAAGCCAGGAATCGAACCCGGGCTAACCACTGTGCCACCGTGTGGAAGGAAACTGGACCTGGATAAAGCTCTTGAATAGCTCACAAACAAGGGGGTCAGAAGTATACCACACAAGGAGATGGACAAAAGCATCAGATGCTGTGGGTAGAAGTCCAAGTGGGGCACAGGTGCTTGCTGGTGATGGGCCGGTGGAGGGAGGGGCAGATATCTGAATCAGTTTCCTCTTGAGGGCAGCTCACCTTTTCCCTCTGCACTGCCTGCTAAAGACAAGTGGGCTGGAGAGGGTGATGTGAGTGTGCTGGACTGGGATTTAAATATGGCGCCAGGACCTTTGAACCTGTCAGCTGGGGGTGGGCAGACGAGTCAGCTGCCAGCTTGTCAGGAGAGTCAGAGGGGACCCTGCCCGTGCATGATTAATGAGGTTCCAAGGGCAGAATCTGGCGCGGGATCTTGCTATTCCAGTGGGTGGGGGAGATGGTGAAATAACATGCCACCTCACTCAGTCTTAAATTGGGAAAATTCTGCTCCCCTGATTCATATGAACTTCATTGTTATTTGTTGAGGCTAGCTTGGTCCGAGAGATTAACGTGTTGACATGCCTCATTGCTGCCACACATTGATATTTACTGGTGAGTTTGGGACATTCGCAGGAGGCTAAGGAAATTTGGCATGTCCGCTACAACTCTCACCATCTTCTACAAATGCACCATAAAAAGCATTCTTTCTGATTGTATCACAGCTTGGTATGGCTCCTGCTCTGTCCAAGACCGTAAGAAACTACAAAGGGTCATGAATGAAGCCATCAGTCAAACCAACCTCCCATCCATTGACTCTGTCTACACTTCCCACTACCTCAGAAAAGCAGCCAGCATAATCAAGGACCCCATGTACCTCGAGCATTCTGTCTTCTACCTTTTACCATTGGGAAAATGGGGCAAAAGCCTGAGGACATGCACCAACTGACTCAAGAACAGCTTCTTCCCTGCTGCTTTTGAATGGACCTACCTCGCATTATGCTGATCTTCCTCTACACCTTAGCTATGACTATAACACTACATTCTGCACTCTCTCCTTTCCTTCTCTGTATATGATTACATGTGACAATAACCAAATCAAATTATTGTAGAAAAAGCAATGTTGTGTTTTTTTTTTGTTCACTCTTTATTGAATGCCCATTTTAGTGTCCAGTATCATACTTCCCACTTTATTGGACATGGCTGAACTTGGAGGGTTCATGTCACACTATCTGTAACCCCCAGGACTTACCTGGGCTTGCAAAATCTCAGTAACTCTCCTGTCTGGAGACAGTACACATCTCTTTAACCGGTGCTTAACCCTCTCTCCACTCACATTGTCTGTACCTTTAAGGCTTGATTGCTTGTAAAGACTCGTATTCCAGCCATTATTTTGTAAATTGAGTTTGTGTCTTTATATGTCCTCTTTGTGAACAGAACCCCCACTTACCTGACGAAGGAGCAGCGCTCCAAAAGCTAGTGGCTTTTGCTACCAAATAAACCTGTTAGACTTTAACCTGGTGTTGTGAGACTTCTTACTGTGTTTGTCCCAGTCCAACATCAGCATCTCCACATCATAAACTTGTAGGCACAACTGGCCCTCCCATCAAAGCACCCTATGAGATTCCGAGATCAGTCCAAGCAGGGGAAATGCTGTAGGTGAACTCGAATTCTTGTAAAGACTCTGCCAGCCAACACCCTGGGATGGATCCATAGGCGCAGAATACTGACACTGTCCTCTCTTTATTTTTAACTATGAATGAATGCCCCCAACACCAAGCCCTACCACAGCCAGGAAGCCAGTCCCTTCTCAATTCATTCCCACATAGTCCCCTACCCTACTCTACAATGCCCCTCACCACTGACTAACCCTTCTCAGCCCTGGGCCTCTACATAAGAGTCCATTCTCCTGCCCCTCTCCTTATCTTTTTGGTACTTTGCAGTACTTTGATTCATATCAAAAAAGCCAATTCAAGTTAAGTCCAATCATGGTCCCTACACAAGGGACAAACAAGATCCAAGCTGACCAGATAAGAAGTTACATCTCATCTTGGGCTCGATCAAACAAGATCCAAGCTGACAAGAAAAGACATAGTTTTGGTCCCCTTATTTGAGGAAAGATGTAGTGGCATTGGAGGCAATTCAGAGGACGTTCACTAGATTGATTCCAAAGGTGAAGGGTTTGTCGTATGAAGAGAGAATGAACAGTTTAGGCCCGCACTCTCTGGAAGAATGAGGGGAAATCAAATTGAGATATTAAAGATGATAAAAAGTGTGGGTAAAGTAGATGTGGATCTGATGCTCCCTCTTAAGGGGCATTCCAGGATGAGAGGTCATAGTCTTAGGATAAGGGGTAGCAAATTTAAAATACAGTTGAGGAGAAACTACTTCTCCCAAAGGGTTGTGAATCTGTGGAATTCCCTACCCCAAAGTGCGTTGAGTGCTGGGACAGTGAGTAAATTTAAGGAGGAGGTAGACAGATTTTTAATTGGTAATGGATTGAAGGGTTGTGGGGAGAAGGTAGGGAAATGGGAATGAGGAGCATATTAGCCTGATCGAATAGCGGAGCAGACTTGATGGGCCGAATGGCCTAATTCTGCTCCTCTAACTGATGAACTTATGAACTTATAAGACATCACATCCCATCTTGGGCTCGATCAGACAAGATTCAAGCTGACAGGGTGAGGCATTACACCCCTTCCCAGGCTTGGCTTTGGAAATTGCATCAGGTAAAATCCTAGTTTAACCTCATTGGCGACCCTGATCCTTTTCTCTACCCTAGGCCGAGCAAACCATTGTCACAGGTGTCAGCACACCCCCCAGTGCAATGGGCTAGCCTCACCCCCTGCCTGGAGTCAGACAAGGAAAATCTGACACACAGTTGCCCAAAATAGAATGCAAGTCTCCTTAAAACAACCGTCACATTGTTCTCTTGCATCATTGACTTTATCCCCAGGATAGGAATCATTAAATCCCTACTTTGCAGAAGGCGGCCATTCGGCCCATCGAGTCTGCACCAACCACAATCCCACCCAGCCCCTATCCTCATAGTTCCATGTATTCACCCTGCTGATTCCCCTGACACTAAGGGGCAATTTGGCATGGCCAATCCGCCTAACCCACACATCTTTGGAGTGTGTGAGGAAACCGGAGAAGACAGGGGAAGAGCCTGCAAACTCCACACAGACAGTGACCCAAGCCCACCATCTTCCCTCTCCTCTCCCTAATTTTTGTGTCTGCTCATTTTCCCCGTGTCTGCGTGAGTTTACACTGGATGGGCTTTTGTCAAAGGCTATTTTCACCCCAAAGATGGCGCGGCAGCGTGGTGGCACAGTGGTTAACGCTGCTGCCTCGCAGTGCGAGAGACCCAGGTTCGATTCCCATGACGGTGTGAGAGAGCAGTGCTAACCACCATGCCACCAGGCTTTATTAAAAATTGTTTCACACAACTGAGTCTCCTACAAATGTACAAAAAAACACAAACCTGCATGAATTGGTGAGATGCTGCTCGCTTTATCTCTGCATCACAACTCACTACCATTCGGAAATTACCATTTTGCTTCTTGCCTAATTAAGGAACCCCCCATGGCACATTTGTGGGCTCCATAAAACTGCCCCTGGAGAGTGTAAACCTGAACAGCATAACTCAAAGAGGAGGATTTGAATTTAAAAAAAGTTTATTTATTAGTCACAAGTAGGTTTACATTAACATTGCAATCAATGTACTGTGAAAGTCCCCTAGTCACCACACTTTGGTGCCTGTTTGGGTACACTGAGGGAGAATTTAGAATGGCTGATGCACCTTATCAGCACATCTTTGGATTGTGGGAGGAAACCAGAGCACCGCAAGGAAACCCACGCAGACACAGGGAGAATGTGCAGACTCCACACTGACAGGGACCCAAGCTGGGAATCGAACCCCAGTCCCTGGGCTTTGTGAGGCAGCAGTGCTAACCACTGTGCCACCGTGTGAACTTGTACAGTTAGGTGGCGGATGGAATTCAATGTGAAGACATGCAGAGTGCTTCAGATGGGAACAGGAAATCCAGGATTGAACATCAGAGTGGAAATGAAATAATTTGGATAGACAACAGAGCCAGGGTTTCTAACTAACAAAAGGTTTATTCTGATGTAACAAGGCTTCCTGGCAATGAGTGAAGCAAATCAGGTTTTGGGAGATCGCTTGGTGGCACGGTGGCATAGCAGTTAGCACTGCGGCCTCACAGCGACTGAGACCCAGGTTCCATTCTCCCTTGGACGACTGTCTGTGTGGAATCTGCACGTTCTCCCCATCTCTGCATGGGTTTATACCCCGTGGGCTTTAGTCAAAAGTCATTTATACCCCCAAGATAGCATGGTGCCATAATGATTAGCATTGCTGCCTCACAGCGCCAGGGACCCATGTTCAATTCCCAGCTCAGGTCACTGTCTGTGCGGAGTCTACACATTCTTCCCATGTCTGTGCTGGTTCCCTCCAAGTCCAGTCTAAAAGACATGTTGGTAAGGTGCATTAGCTGCGCTAAATTTTCCCTCAGTGTACCCAGACAGACACCAGAGTGTAGCGACTAAAGGATTTTCACAGTAACTTCATTGCAGTCTTAATGTCAGGCTACTTGTGACACTAATAAATGAACTAAACTAAGTGCAACATTGTAATTGTAGAACCAAAGCTATTATGTTGACAGCTGAAATACGCATTAAATACAGGACAATAGGATAAAAGCCTAGGATTATATGGGATAGCTTTTCCGAGGCTGCCAGGGACACAATAACCTGAATGGCTTTCTTTAATGTTCAATCTTTCCGTGTTAATGGTGACGCAGGTCGTTGTGTGGCATTATTGTAACCACACTGATATTCTTGTGAAACCATGTTTCATGAGGAAAAAAATGACTTTATGAATTTATTGGCTGGAAACAGCTAATTGAATTTTGAGGAAAAGCTAAAGTCACATTCTACTGACTTTTTTTTAAAGTTCGTTTATTCGTCGCAAGTAAGGCTGACATTAACACTGCAATGAAGTTACTGTGAAATTCCCCTAGTCGTGGCACTCTGGTGCCAGTTCAGGTCAATGTACCTAACCAGCAATTCTTTCAGACTATGGAAAGAAACCAGGGCACCCGGAGGAAACCCGCGCAGGCACAGGGAGAACGTGCAAACTCCACACAGACAGTGACCCAAGTTGGGAAGCGAACCCAGGTCCCTGGCACTGTGAGGCTGCAGTGCTAACTACTGTGCCACCGTGCCACCTACTTGGAATCACTGTCAAATGCGGCTGCACATTTGCATCGCTGTACTTTCTGCATTATGTGTGTGTGCATGAGCTTTGAGTCTGTGTGTGTGTGCAATAGTCAGAGGGCGGAATTTTACATTTCTGCCCACTAGCTGGGTTCTCTGGTCCTGCCGAGGTCAACGGATGCAGTGATGACTTGCCACATTTTCCAGTCCTGCCACACTGGGACAGTATCATTCCACCCAGCAGGTTTTCATTTGTTTCCAGCAGCAGGTTAGGTACAGCAAATACTATTCTCTTTCAGTTTACAAAACTCAAGGAAACCCATACATTTGTGTCTTTTACTGCGACAGCGTATAAACAGTTAAATATTCATCAAATTGGCAAACATGGATTCAACATGGAGTGGGAGCCATTCAACACCCCACCTGATGAGATCAATATTCACTCTGTTTTAGAGGCATATCATTTTACCGATGTATGTGTGTGTGCCTGTCTGTCTATCTATCTACCCATCTTTCAACCTATCTATCCATCCATCCGTCCGTCTGTCCATCCGTCTATCCATCCATCCATCCACCTATCTATCTATCTATTTATCTGTGTCTATCTATCTATCGGTCTATCTGTCTATCTGTGTCTATCTATCTATCGGTCTATCTGTCTATCTACCTGTCTGTCTATCTCTGTCTATCTTTCTATCTTTCTGTCCATCTGTTTGTCTGCCTGCCTCTCCATCTGCCTGTCTATCTCTGCCTGTCTGCCTTTTTATCTGCCTATCTGTCCGTCTATCTGTCTGCCTGTCTATCTGCCCGTCTGTTTGTCTGTATATAGGGGATAGGCCGAGGTGTGGATAAAAATGGCAGCATTGGAAAGGCAGAATGTGGCAATCTGAGAGAGAGCACATGGGGCTTGGAGCTTAGCTGTGAGGTGAACAGGATGTGAAGCTGCCACACAGTTTGGTTCAACCTGATTGACTGGACAAGAATGAGGCTGAAGGATGTCACGACAGAAGGAAGGTTAAGTGACGAAGTGGCATATCTGCTCCACAAATCATAATCAGCCCTCATGGGCACCCATAGACAGAAAGCAATGAACGCAAATATTTTTTGACAGTACTTTTTTTAATGTTTATTCCTTCGTTGGATGTAGGTGTCTGACAAAGCCAACATTTGAATAACAGAATGAAATGAGTGTATACCCTATATTTATTTATTCGGGATATAACTATGCTTATATTAACACTGCAATGAAATTACTGTGAAAATCCCCCTGTCACCACACTCTGGCACCTGTTCGGGTACATTGAGGGAGAATTTAGCATGGGTCAATGCACCCAACCAATATGACTTTTGGACTGTGGAACGAAACCAGGGCACCCAGAGGAAACCCACACAGACACAGGGAGAATGTGCAGGCTCCACACAGACAGTGACCCAAGCCAGGAATTGAACCCAGGTCCTTGGTGCTGTAAGGCAGCAGTGTTAACCACTGTGCCGCCATGCCATGCAAGGATGCAGAGGCACCATCTGGTAATATTGATGATTTATTCCCCTTTGTTGAATGCTGCAATGTGTAAAATCAACTGCATAAATTATATTAGTGTGTTGCTCAGAAAATTTCAGGCTGATTTTCCCATACAGTTTCCCCCAGGGACTGCTGAAACCCCAATTGGCAAAACTGTGCACACGTTGACCTGGGCTCTCCAGGAAATGAGGTAACAGAACAAATTTATATACTGGTGGCATGGTGGCACAGTGGTTAGCGCTGCTGCCTCACAGTGCTGGGGACCTAGGTTTGATTCCAGCCTTGTGCGCCGGTCTGAGTAGAGTTTGCATGTTCTCCCCGTGTCTGCATGGGTTTCCTACGGGTGCTCCGGTTTCCTCCCACAGTCCAAAGATGTGGGGGTTAGGTGGATTGGCCGTGCTAAATTGCCTCTTGGTATCCAAAAATGTGTAGACTAGATGGATTAGTCAAGGGAAATGTGTGGGGTTGAAGGGATAGGATTAGGGCCTGGGTAAGATGCTCTGTTACAGAGTTGGTGTAGACTTAATGGGCCGAATAGCCTCTTCTGCACTGTAGGGATTCTAAGACTGGAGTGAAATGCCAGTCACAAGGTGATATTCCTGGTTTCCTGCCTTTTCTTCTAGTGTTGACATTCCTAGGACAGCCAGACTTTGATTTGATTTATTTATTATTGTTACATGTATTAGCATATAGTGTAAAGTATTGTTTCTTGCGCGCTATACGGACAAAGCATACCGTTCATAGAGAAGGAAAAGAGAGAGTGCAGAATGTAGTGTTACCATCATAACTAGGGTGTAGAGAAAGATCAACTTAATGCAAGATAGGTCCATTCAAAAGTCTGGCAGCAGTAGGGAAGAAGCTGTTCTTGAGTCAGTTGGTACGTGACCTCAGATTTTTACATCTTTTTCCCAATGGAAGAAGGTGGAAGGGAGAATGTCCAGCGTGCATGGGGTCCTTGATTATGCTGACTGCTTTTCCTGAGGTCGCGAGAAGTGTAGACCGGGTCAATGGATGGGAGGCTGGTTGGCACAGGGGCACTCAAAGAGACTGACAGGTGACTTGCATCAGGGCTCCTTGCAGATCAGAGGGGTCAAACGGGTATGGCAGAGACCAGAAGACAGCCCTAGCAGATGATCAGCTTCATCAATCCTTATGAAGCTTTGAGGCTCCAAGGCCAGTGGCCACAGTTTGTCAGTGGCATTGAACTTTACTGCCCTGTGTTGGGTGCAAGGCCTCAGCGAAAGTGTGGGGTTGATGGCAGCAGGGTGGGTATGGTGGAGGTGGATGGCCTGCGATGTGCCTCCTAACGTGGCACAAGAAATTACAAAGACACCGAGGTGTGGATCAGCACACTTTCAGCCCCAACCCCGGGACATGTTCCTCACCCTTCTAAAATTTGTGCAAGTACAATATTCTCCAATCTCATCCGCGGCTGGGATTCTCCAGTCTCACTGCAATGAATGGAGTTTTAACAGAGTGCCAAATTCTGCTGTGGTGAGCAGGTTGAGCGAGATGGGAGAATTCCAATCACTATAGCATCCAATAGTCAGAAGTCTCACAACACCAGGTTGAATTCCAAAAGGTTTATTTGGAATCATGAGCTTTTAGAGCGCTGCCCCTTCATCAGGTGAGTGGGATCGTCGCCTGATGAAGGAGCAGTGCTCCAAAAGCTCGTAATTCCAAATAAACCTGTTAGACTTTAACCTGGTGTTGTGAGAATTCTTACTGTGCCCACCCCAGTCCAACACCGGCATCTCCACACCAAAGGATTCAAGAGTAACATGACTGACCATTTAACAAACATCAGGCATTTTAAAGTTAAAGTTTATTTATTGTCACAAGTCAAGCATACATTAACACTGCAATGAAGTTATTGTGGAATTCTCCTATTATTCTAGCTATAGCCAACAATGCACAGGTTAGGTGGATTGGCCATGTTAAATTGCCCCTTAGTGTCCGAAGATGAGTGGGTTATGTTGATTGGCCATGGTAAATTGCCCCTTGGCATCCCAATATGTGCAAATTAGGCTGATTGGCCATGCTAAATTGTCACTTAGTGTCAGAGGGATTAGTAGGGCAAATACATGGGAAATATAGGGCCTGGGTGGCATTATTGTCAGTGTAGGCTTGATGGGCTGAATGGCCTCCTATAGAGATTTTATGAGATCTATAAGCTCACAAATTCAAATCTAAATTCAATTGACAAGAATGTGAAAAAAGACACTAGAGGCAGCAATGGTAAAAGATTTTCTTTACTTGAAAATACAGAAGAATGATGCAGAGCAAAATACAGTCTGCTGGCACTTTCGACTCAATGGCCTTGACGAGATTTTTGGGTTGGTTGTAAATAAAGTGGGGAAAATCTATGTTTCCATGCGCTAAAGTGTTTCCATGAAGGAGTTGACAAGAGGTGATGATATCCGCCTCTGTTTCCCTGTTTCGGTGATCAATGCTAATGTTCTCACAACTGTGGAGTCAAGGATCCTCGCTACCCAAAACACCTTGACAGAATTCAGCATGGAGCAGTGTTAACTTGTACTCAATGGCAACACTCTGTGGTCGGAAGTATTCTTAAGTCATATGAATCGGTGCACTGAAAACCATATCAATTGCATACATCGAACAGGATCGCTTAATTAAAAGTGATCGAGAATCAAGAGTACTGCTTCTTTTGTACAATAAACCATCTTTATAGGAACATAGAAACAGGAGTATCGTGGAATCATAGAATCCCTACAGTGCAGAATGAGGCCATTTGGCCCAGCAAGTCTTCACCAACCACAATCCCACTCAGGTTCTATCTCCTAATACTACTTACTTACCCTCCTAACCCCCCAACACTAAGGGCAACTTAGCATGGCCAATCAACCTAACCCGCACATCTTCAGAGTGTGGGAGGAAACCGGAGTACCTGGAGGAAACCCACGCAGACATGGGAAGAATGTGCAAACTCCACACAGACGGCTGGAATTGAACTCGGGTCCCTGGCGCTGTGAGGCCATTCAGCCCTTCGAGCCCGCTCCACCAATCATTTTGATCATGGCTGATCATCAAACTCAATATCCTGATCCCCTCTTCTCCTCCATGTCCCTTGATCCCTTTAGCCCCAAAAGCTATATCTAATTTCTTCTCGAAATCACACAATGTTTTGGCCTCAACTGAATTCCACACATTCTCCACCCTCTGGGTGAAGAAATCTCTCTTCACTTCAGTTCGAAAAAGTTTGCCCCAGATCCTCAATGTATGACCTCCAGCTCTGCGTTCCCTCGCCATTGGGAACATTCTTTCTGAATCTACCCTGTCTGACCCTATTAGAACAAGTTTCTATGAGGTGCCCAAATTCAGAAATGGCCAGCTAGTGTGAATCCTGATTTGATAGTTATTTGTATGTCTCCTGATCTGATCTTTGATTTGATTTGATCTGTTGTCCTTCTTGCTGACGTTTTGCACCTCTGATGTGTTTTGATGAAGGAGTTGACAAGGGCCAATGATGTCCGCCGCCATCTCCCTGTTTTGGCGATTGATATTTATATTCTCGCTACTGTAGAGCCAATGATGTCTGGAGACCTTTGTAGCTCAGGCAGTCCTGTATACCAGATGCAGCTACATATATATATGTCCTGTGTACACCATTGGCGTAATTTTATGGCCCCATTGCCGTAGGCGTGAGACTGGAAAATCTATGCAAAAATCCATTGACTTTGGTAGGACCAGAAAATCCTGCCAACGGGATGAACCAGAAGATTCCGCCCCGTGAGTTGTATACCAGAGCTACAGTGACAAAGAAGAAACCAAAGTGCACAGGGGCGACATTGGCAGAGTGGTATTGCCACTAGACTAGTGACACAGAGACCCCAGGATCGAATCCCACCTTGGCTGATGGTGAAATTTGAACTCAATAAAAATCTGTAATTAAAAGTCTAATGGTGGCCATGAGACCATTGTTGATTGTCATAAAAACCCATCTGGTTTGCTCATTGTCCTTTAGGAAAGGAAATCTGCCATCCTTACCTGGTCTGGCCTACATGTGACTCCACACCCACAGTAATATGGTTGACTTGCAAGTGCCCTCAGGGCTGGATAATTAATGCTGGCTCAGTCAGCTACACACACATCCCATGAATGAATTTGCTAAAAAACTGGCCTTTGCCGTTCTCTGATTACAGGCAGGACAGATAGCGGGAAGTATGATCTTCCCCAAGGTTGCCCTGACTAGAAGGAAAGGAAAAATCTGCCAGATTCTCGGCCCCTTGTTATTTATCCAGCGATTATTGCTGGAATGTGAATGTTTGTGGTGGAGGACAGAATCAGATACAAAGTCCCCAACTCTTCTGTGATGGTCCACTAGACTGCTGGTTATCAGGGTTAGGGAACTATGAAAGCGTTAATAAAATGGTGGCTCAGTGCAGGGCAACGCTCTACAGAAAAGAACAGGTGAATGTCCACTCTATTTATTCTAATACTTCAATTGTAGCTGTGAGTCTTCCAGTCCTGTAAAACAAAGAGCCAAGAGCTTACGTTTACATAGTGCCTTTCAGAACCTCAGGACATCCCACCATGTCTGACAACACATTCCCAAAGCTGCCTTGTACACACTTGACAAGCAGACATGAAAAAAGCATAACCTTTGGAATACTTTTCATTTGTATCATTATGAGGAAGGATAAGGGCGGCACGGTGATTAGCATCGCTGCCTCACAGTACCAGGGACCCAGGTTCAATTCCCAGCTTGGGTCACTGAATGCGTGGAGTCTGCACATTCTCCCCGTGTCTGCTTGGGTTTCCTCCAAGTTCTCCAGTTTCCTCCCATGTTCCAAGGATGTGCCTGTTAGGTGGACTGGTAATACTAAACTGTCCCTTAGTGTGAAGGGAAGTCACTAGGGTGAGTGCATGGGGTTGTGGGGATGCGGCCTGGATGGGATTGTGGTCGGTGCAGACTCACTAGGCCGAATAGCCTCCTGAAGTGTTATTCTTGACATGTATTACCGTCATTGAAAGCACTTAGCTACAAAGAACAAAGCCACTATTAGCTGCACACAATGTGTAGGTCAGTTTATTTATTAGTGTCACAAGTAGGCTTAAACTGCAATGAAGTTACTGTGAAAATCCCCTACTCGCCACATTCCAGAGCCTGTTCGGGTACACTGAGGGAGAACTTAGCGTGGCCACTGCATCTAACTTGCACGTCCTTCAGAGGACAATAATGAAAGAACCATACAATCAAAGAATCCCTACAGTGCAGAAGGTGGCCATTCGGCCCACCGAGTCTGCACTGACCCAAACCTAGCCTTACCCCATAACCTAAAGTAATTATCCCATCAACCCCCCGAACTTTGGGACACTAGGGGCAACTTAATATAGCTAATCCAGCTAACCTGCACATCTTTGGACTGTGGGAGGAAACCGGAGCACCCGGAGGAAGCCCACGCAGACACGGGGAGAACATGCAGGCTCGCACAGACAGTGACCTGAGCCAGGAATCGAATCTGGGTCCCTGGCACGGTAAGGCAGCAGTGCTAACCACTGTGCCACTATGCTGCCCAAGCAAGTTTGAGAAGCGGACATGAAAAAGGCGTAACTTTGAGCATACTTTTCATTTACACCATTACTGGGAAGAATAAGTGTTATTTCTGACATTATCAATGAAAGCACCTAGCTCCAAAGTACTAAAGCTACCGCCAGCTTAATGCAATTTAGCAGATAAACAAATAGCATTTCCCCAGTACATCTTGAAGCCGGACAATAACGTATCACATTATTATCTGGGGCCTCACTGTATACTTTGCCATTCAGTCTAGCAGCAGTGCTGTTGTTACCCAGAGGAGCTCCCGGCAGCAAGGTTTACTTTGACTGTTGAATATGTTTGATTATCGGAAGCTTTATGGAGAAGTTTTTTTTTTCTGTTGTTGTTGCTGTTTTTTTGTTCGGGGGACACTGTGTGTGTATGTGTGTGTGTGTGTGTGTGTTTCTTTGTGTGCGCGCTAACTGTGGGTCGGCACCGAGCAAGGATGAGCAAGCGGATCAGTGCGGACAAACAGACAGGTGCTTGTCTTCTCTAGAGACACGCGAGGTCACTTCTTAAGGCTACACTATAGACAATGTGAATCCTTTGGCTTTTCATGCTCTGCTTTTGACCACCCAGCAGGAAAGAGATACTGAAGGTTTTTTTCTCCTTGCTCCCCCTCCCTAAAAGCCCCGACAGCTGACGAGAATTGGCCTCGTCTTCCTGTCTGCTTTCAGGTGTATTTTCTCCCTATTATTTTATCCTCAACACTTGGACTGCATTATGGCCAGGCATGACTAACTATGTACCTCCTATTTGTAAGCATGCCAGCGCTCGGAGGAAAAGACTCTCTGGATTCCTCTGAGCGACAATGATTAGTCTGTTTTAAAAGCAAGGGGAGAAGACTTGGAGAATTTCATGGGTTTCCTTCTGATTTTTTGTTTAATATTGACTTGAATACATGAGCTGTCTTTCCAATCAGTTGCATGCCTAGCCCATAGCTTTTTCTGTTACTTCTATTAGCCGCTGTTTATCTTTCACCCTTGGGAGGGCATACTAACCCTCCAGCATCGCCCCCCCCCACCACCACATGTTTCCCCCCACATCCACACACTCCCCACCCTCCCACACCCACACACTCCCCACTCCCACCCCCGAAAGAAAACATCTCCACCGTGTGGATGTGTCCCTTCAGCAGGGAATGAAAAATATCGGAGCAAGTCATGGCAGGAGCGAAAGGTGTATCGAAGAGAAAGGTGGCAAGTGGTTAAATAAGGGGAGGAGGGGACAACGTGCAAATATGGAATTAAAAGTGGGCAGTCTGAAACCACAAGATCAGAGAAAGATTAAGTTAACTTGTCCCAACAAAATAAAGACAATGCACCCTGTCCCAACACCCACCTCAGATCTGTTTACCCCTTTTCAAGGGACTGACGTGAGTTGTTTGCGCGTTATTAAAGTTAAAGTATAGGGCGGAATTTTACCAGCACGTCTGCCCAAGTTTCACACGATCCCGCCTGATGCCAATGGAGAATGCCATTCTCTGAGCCGAGCCTGCCCCCAGAATGGGGGCTGGCATACCGGTAAAATTCCGGCCTTGGTATCACAAATACATTAACACTGCAATGAAGTTATTGTGAAAATCCTTGAGTTGCTACGCTCTGGCACCCGTTCGGGTACATTAAGGGAGAATTTAACACGGCCAGTGCATGTAACCCGCACACCTTTCGGACGGTGGGGGGAAACTGGAGCACCCGGAGGAAACCCACGCAGACACAGGGAGAATGTGCAAACTTCTCAAAGACAGTGACCCAAGCGAGGAGTTGAACCTGGGTCCCTGGTGCTGTGAGGCAGCAGTGCTAACCACTGTGCTGCCCAAACAGCAACTTGAACTTTGGACCCTCAGTTTAAAAGTGTGATGTTCTACTGACTAATTGTCATAAGGTATTTGTAACACTGGGTCATACCCGCATTGTTTTTTTAAAAAATGATTTATTAGTGTCTCAAGTAGGCTTACATTTACACTGCAATGAAGTTACTGTGAAAATCCCTGAGTCGCCACACTCCAGTGCCTGTTTGGATACACTGAGGGAGAATATAGCCCAGCCAATGTGCCAAACCAGCACATCTTTTGGACTGCGGGAGGGAGCCAGAGCAGAAGCCCACACAGACACAGGGAGAACATGCAGACTTCACACAGGCAGTGACCAAGCCAGGAATCGAACCCAGGTCTCTGGCTCTGTGAGACAGCAGTGCTAACTACTGTCCCATTACCTGCATTTCCAGTGATCAGTTAGATCATATTGACAGCAATAGCAAAGGGGAACAAATACATTGTTTTTGACCCTCATGTTAAGCCTCAAGAGTTAAGCAGTTTCCTTTCCCTTTGATTTTTGCTATGTTTTCTGACAGTAAGCTACAGTAACAGCCAGTGTGAATAATGGAGGTACTTTTGTTCACATCTTTATTTGGAGACAAGGCATCCACCTCTGTTTCGCATCTGGCTAGTGCAAGACTTCTGATGTGGACACCCTGTGAGATGTCCCAAAAAAAGGAATCCAGATTAGAATGGATAGAGCTGGTAACTTATTCTAGAGATCTGGATGTCCATCTTCAACCTGCTTCACAAGATGTTTTCTGCAACTTTCCATTAGAAACATCCAGAAGTAGAATTAAAGCAAGCTGTCCTGCTAAGTGACAGATCCTCATTTACAATATTCTTCCAATCAGCTTTATTTTGTCATTATGTTTTATTTATTAGTGTCACAAGTAGGCTTACATTAATGCAATTAAGTCACTGCGAAAATCCCCTAGTCGCCACACTCTGGGTACACTGAGGGAGAATTTAGCATGACCAATCCATCTAACCAGCATATCTTTCAGACTGTGGGAGGAAACCGGAGCACCCAGAGGAAACCCACACAGGCACGGAGACAACATGCAAATTCCACACAGATGGTGACCCAATCCGAGCATTGAATCCGGGTCCCTGGCGCTGTGAGACAGCAGTGCCAACCACTCTGCCACCCCACAAAAAGCAGGTGACATCTAAATGGGAGGGGAAAAGACATTTGGGGAGAAATCAGAAATAGTTTTATGTTGGTTTAGTCTGAATGACACAGAGACAAATTTTCCAGTTCCACCTGCCACAGGAGTTGGAGTGGGTGAGGGGCGAACCATGGAAAAGTCTGTTGACCCTTTAGATCATAGCTGGGATTTTCTGGTTTCAGGGTGTGTGCAGCTGGAGAATCCCACCCACAATCTAAAAGCATCATAATTGGTGGAATCTTCCCCCAGAAATTCCAAGTGTGATAAAAGTCCAAATATGTTTTGACACAATATACAGCGTTCTGCTTTCAAACAATGTGGAGAAAAGGTTGGTTGTGTATGTTTTGTGAGGCAGCGGATGCCATCAATTTAACTGGCAATCTTACAGTGGCTCTGCTGGTAGAGTGTTTTTTTTCCAAACCTTAAAGAGTTAATGCCTCCAAGTCTCTGAGCTAAACCAGGGCAGAGGTGAAGGTAGATGCTGCAACAGCACATGCAGTTTGGATCATTGTGATCTGAAGTGATTGCAATCTCAGATAGGACTGCAGTGTAAACAAGAGTAAAGATAGCCTGACCAGCGAGAGGTTCTGCCTTGCATACCATAGCCTGCTAACTATACCTTAGTTAACTAACTTGTGGAATAACATGCTCCAAATGTATAGAACAGCATTTGATAAAAGCAAATTACTGCAGATGCTGGAATTAGACCTGCTGAGATTTTCTAACATTTTGGTTACAGAACAGTGTTTGTTTTGCTCACTTTTATCCATATATACATGGGGTGGAATAATGGCACAGTAGTTAGCACTGCTGCCTTACAATGCTAGGGACCCAGGTTCAATTCCTGGCTTGGGTCACTGTCTGTGCAGAGTCTGTATGATCTCCCTGTGTCTGCTTGGGTTTCCTCCCACGGTCTGAAAGACGTGCTGGTTATCTGCATTGGCTACTTATGACTAATAAATAAACTTTAACTTGTTCTATGTAGACAGCTTAAATAACTTTGCAGCATTTGTAATGACCATTTTGAAATGTCAGTATTTTCTTTTCGGTGTAGTCAGTGCAACATGATCCATGTGGAAAACTTGAATGTTATTGCATTTTGTGTGACGGATATTTTTGAAACACTTGGTACATTTTTTCAGATACTTTATGAAAATATTTTTGTAAAAATAAATCCTTCAAAAGTGCCATGAAATCCTTTGCATCCATCTGAGAGACTAAATAACACACTGCTTAGGTGGATGGGACATAATGGCTTAGTGGTATTACCACTGGACCATTCAATCCAGAAACTCAGCTAATGTTCTGGGGACCCGGGTTCGAATCCCATTACAGCAGATGGTGAAATTTGAATTTAATAAAAGATATCTAGAGTTTAGAATCTACTAATGGCTATAGCCGATTGCTGGGGGGAAAAAAAGCATCTGGTTCACTAATGTCCTTTAGGGGAAGGAAATCTGCAGTCTTTACCTGGTCTGGCCTACATATGACTCCAGAGCCACAGCAATGCGGTTGAATCTCAATTCTGCAATGGGCTAGCAAGCTACTCGGTTCAAGGACAGCTAGGGTGAGGCAATAAATGCTGGTCCAACCAACTTCCCGTGAATGAATAGAAAAAAGATTGGCCATGCTAAATTCTCCCTCAGTGTACCCAAACAGGCGGTGGAGTGTGGTGACTAGGGGAGTTTCACAGTAACTTCATTGCAGTGTTAATGTAAGCCAACCTGTGACACTAATAAATAAATAAACTTTAAATAATGATTTTTTTAAAAAACACACAATTAGCAAACAATCTCACTCAATTAGGTTTGGGGACATATTCAAGCAAACGCTCCCTCACAAACTATTATTCCGATGGTTATCCATGGAAATGCTTTCAGTCGGTAAATGGTGGAAAATGTCCTCTCAGAAAATAAAGACAATGCAATCAACAGCTAGGAGTGCTAAAACGAAATGTCATACAGTTAATGTGTTAAGGGAATTAAAGGGGAAAGTCTGAGGCCTTGCTCATCGGAGCTTGGCAGCTGTGCTCTTATCTGGCCGGGGGGAAGATGCTTTGGCAACAAAAGGAGCCTAAAAAGCCCTGTTGATGCATGGGAAAGCCATTGGCCGAGCATTGTGGCTGTCCTTCTGCTGAGTAAATAGTTCAAACTGTTCATTCGCATCTCCTATTCTCTCCCCGGCACATTGTCTGTGTCCTTGCATTTTATTCCGCGAGGAAGATTGCTCCCTGGGCCTGTGAGCAAACAGTCCAAAAAAAAAAGAGCCAACTATCTTCTCCGCCAACCAGCCCCCCCCTCCCCCACCACCCCCCTTCCCTCTCCCCCCCCGTCCGTTCCCTGGAGAACTTGCATTTTTTTTCCCCCAGCTTCAAGCTGTCAGACAGTTGAAGAGTTGATGTCAGCATCCTCAATTAATTGCCTTAAGTAGAGAGGAGGCCACATTTGTCACCAAACGCGCAACAAAGCACTTTTCCCGACATTTTTCCACTGTTTTCTCTTCTTTTCACCTCATCAGCCAAGGCGGACAAGAACGAGGATCGACTTATTCCTTTGCGTCTGGCAATAAATGATTTCTTTTTCTCATTTTGTCGGCCCTTGTTCTAGTTTCCTGTAAATGAAAGGGGGGGGGGGGGGGGGGTGCGTGATAGGGTTGGGGGGAGGGATGGGGGAAGAGGGAGAGGAGATCGGGGTGGTGGTGGGGGGGGAATGTGCAGAGGGTGAAATTGTTTTCGGCTAACCTGTTTGAAGAAGACCGTGAAGAAGGCAAAACGTCGTGGACGAGCGTCAAGAAAGAAACTTACCCAAATCAATCGTAAATCTGACAATACAAAACATCCCAACGACGGAATCCATCAGAAATATAATCCATGTTGGAAAACATCTCGTCTGATCCCACCGCGCATTGTCCTGTTAATTCTGCAATTCAAAAAAATAGTTAAGCCAATTTGATCAGAAAATTAGATTAAAATACCCTATCTATCATCAATCTATGTGTCGCCTGCCACATCATAGGATCCCTACAGTACAGAATGAGGCCATTCGGCCCACTGAGTCTGCACCAACCACATTCCCATCCAGGCCCTATTCCCGTAACTCTATATATTTATCCTGCCAATTCCCCCCCAAGGGTCAGTTTGTCATGGCCAATCAACCCAACCCACGCATCTTTGGAGTTTGGGTGGAAACTGGAGCACCCGGAGGAAAGCCACGCAGACACGGGGAGAATATACAAACTCCACACAGACCCGAGGCCGGAAATGAACCCCCGTCCTCGGCGCTGTAAGGCAGAAGTACCACTGTGTTAACAGCGTTCACCTTGAATCATAGATTCCCTGCAGTGCAGACGGAGGCCATTCGGCCCATCGAATTTGCGCCAACCATAATCCCACCCAGACCCTAATCCCGTCACTCCATGCATTTACCCCAACTAGTCCCCCTGACACTAAGGGGCATGGCCATTCAACCTAAACCACATATCTTTTGGCCTGTTGGAGGAAACCGGAGCACCCGGAAGAAGCCTACGCGCACACGGGGAGAATGTGCAAACTGACGGTGACCCGAGGCCGGAATTGAACCCGGATCCCCTGGCGCTGTGAGGCAGCATTGCCACCATGTTAACACCTTTCAGCCGGCTCGCTCTGGCATTATTTAATGTTCATTTCTTCTTGTGATTAAACTGCATGATCCGAATCCATCGTATGTTCAGTTTTATAACGATATCGTGGCTGGAGCCCACGCAAATCAATAGCCCTCTCGTCTGTGGAACTGCATAAAAGACAGATTTATTATTCTGAACCGGTCTGTGTTAGACTGGTCTCATCTCAGAGGCACAGGCACTCCCTCCCCACCAGCCTCGCCTAACCCAGCCCCCCTCACCCCCATCCCTCCCACGCACCCCGACACCCCCTTGACTCAGCAGCTGCTCATTTATTTTCATCCTCAGCGCGGAGCCGTCCCACATTAAAATGCGGCGCGCAAGTGGTGCAGATTTGTTTGCTGCACTGTTACTGCAGGGTAAAGATGCCAACCTCACGCTGCCAGTTTCAAGCCAGCTGTGAACCAAAAGTAATTCGAATGGAGCATGAGTAAACAGCCGGCCTCAGATGCCTTCTGGTTTTCTCCTGCTTCCCACCAGCTTCGCTCCCGCCACCTTGCGTGACACAACGCAAGTGTAAAACAATACCCTCCGATCGGTGTCTTGTGTTAAAGGCTGTGTTAAAGTCCATAACTCATATGGGCGGAATTAGGCCACTCGGCCCATCGAGTCTGCTCCACCATTCAATCATGGCTGATATTTTTCTCATCCCCATTTTCCTCCCTTTTCCCCATAACCCCTGATCCCCTCATTAATCAAGAACCTATCTATCTCTGTCTTAAAGACACTCAATGACCTGGCCTCCACAGCCTTCTGCTGCAAAGAGTTCCACAGATTCACCACTCTCTGACTAAAGAAATTCCTCCCAATTTCTGTTTTAAGGGATCGCCTCTTTCGCCTGAGGTCGTGCCCTAGTTTTTTCCGACGAGTGGAAACATCCTCTCCACGTCCACTCTATCCAGGCCTCGCAGTGTCCTGTAAGTTTCAATAAGATCCCCCCTCATCCTTCTAAACTCCAACGAGCACAGACCCAGAGTCCTCAACCGTTCCTCATACGACAAGCTCTTCATTCTAGGGATCATTCTTGTGAATCTCCTCTGGATCCTTTCCAAGGCCGGCACATCCTTCATTAGACATGGGGCCCAAAACAGCTCACAATACCCCAAATAGGGTCTGACCAGAGCCTTATACAGCCTCAGAACTACATCCCTGCTCTTGTATTCTAGCCCTCTCGACATGAATGCTAACACCGCATTTGTCTTCCTAACTGCCGACTGAACCTGCATGTTAAAGGGTGGGTTAAGTTACCTATGTAAACAGAGCAGACTAGTGAGAAACAGCACCGTGCTGATTTCGCTAAGATCCGCCTGTTTCCTCATGGGTGGGACCTAAAACATAGGTGGGGGCTTCAGCGTGCCACATGGGTAAAAGTACACCTACAACTCATTATAACCATGGAGATGTGTTTATTCTACGGGTGGGAATCATAGCCACACTTCTCACCATGTTTAGGACGTTCTACGCCCCCTCCAAAGCTCAATTTCCCTTCATGTGTTCCCCTCTCACTTTTAATGCCTTGTCCTCCTGAATTGATTCCTTTATTGTTGTCACATGTAATGGAGAACAGTCAAAAGTATCGGGTGAGATTCTCCCAGCCTCCCAGCTGCCTGTTCTCTGCCGGTGGGAGTTGGCACGTTGTTTGCTAGTGGTGGGATTCTCTGTGCCATCGCTGTCACTTGGAATTCCCACTGGCATCGCCCTGTGCCGGCAGGAACCCCTCAGGCGAGAGTGCGTTGCTGGTTGGAATGGAGAATCCCGCTGGTGTAAACAGCCAGAAAATTCTGGCCACTGTTTCTTGTGCGCTACACAGACAAATCATGCAATTCATAGAGAAGGAAAGGAGAAGGTGCAGAATGTAGTGTTACAGTCATAGTTAGGGTGCAGAGAAAGATCAACTTACTACATGGTAGGACCATTCAAAAGTCTAATGACAGTAGGGAAGAATGGATGGCATGGCGCCACACTGGTTAGCACTGCTGCCTCACAGCGCCAGAGACCCGGGTTCGATTCCCACCTTGGGTCACTGTCTGTGTGGAATCTACATTTTCTCCCTGTATCTGCGTGGGTTTCCTCCGGGTGCTCCGGTTTCCCCCCACAGTCCAAAAGATGTACTGATTATGTGTATTGGCCGTGCTAAATTCTCCCCCAAATAGGCGCTGGCCTGTGGCAACTCAGGGATTTTCACAGTAACTTCATTGCAGTGTTAATGTCAGCCTAGTTGTGACTAATAAATTAACTTATAACTTTAAAAAGCTGTTCTTGAGTTGGTTGGTACGTGACCTCAGACTTTCGTATCTTTTTCCCAATGGTAGAAGGTGGAAGAGAGAATGTCCGGGGGTGCATGGGGTCCTTGATTATACTGACTTGGGAACCCAATCACGAAGATGGCATTCATGCCCAGAGGGCATTCTGCCCACGATCTGATGGGGAGCCAGCCTGTTGCTGGACTTGAGATGAACTTCTGAATGAGGTTTTTCTGAATTTCTTGTGTGAAACCCATCAGTTGTTTGATGGAAACTAGCATTAGGTTTTGCATGTCTATGTTTATGCATTGCTGTCACAAGTAGGTTTACGTTAACACAGCAATAAAGTTACTGTGAAAAATCCCCTAGTTGCCACAATCCGTCGCCTGTTCGGGTACTCACTGAGGGAGTATGTAGCATGGCTAACATACCTAACCAGCACGTCTTTCGGACTGTGGGAGGAAATCGGAGTAAACCCACACAGACACGGGGAGAACATGCAGACAGTGGGCCAAGCCAGGAATCGAACCTGGGTCCCTGGCACTGTGAGGCAGTAAAAAGTCTGACAACACCAGGCAGCAGTGCTAACCGCTGTGCCACTGTGGTGGCGTTGGCGCTTGCCTTCTGAAAAAGAGAGCAACGCCTATTTGGGTACACTGGGGGACAATTTAGCACGGGCAATGCACATAACCAGCACGTCTTTCCGACTGTGGGAGGAAACCGGAGCACCCAGAGGAAACCCACACAGATATGTGGAGAAAAAGTAGATTCCACACAGACAGTGACCCAAGCTGGGAATCGAACCCAGGTCTCTGGCATTGTGAGGCAGCAGTGCTAACCACTGTGGCACCGTGCCGCTCATTCTTCCTGGCTAGGGGACAATCTTACATTCCAACTTCAAACAGGACTAGACCTGGGTGAGATAATGCTGATTTTAACTCTGATTGAACATGTGGTTGAGCTGCTCAAGCGACTGTGATCAAAGTTGCAGACAATCAGCTCAGGACTGTATTAATCCCTCCGAGTTATTGAATGATCTCGCTGCGTAGAACTGATCAGTTTGCAGTGGGGGGGGGGGGGGGGGGGGGGGGAGGGAGATTAGATAGACCAATTAGTGGCTGCATAGAAAAGCCACCCACAAGTCGAAGTTCCTAAAAGCCATTGTGTAAGGTTTCCACTTGACTTTTCATTGTCCCGCTGAACAAAGCCAAGTCTTCTATCCTTTTGGGATTGTCATACAATAGCAGGAGATAAACGCAGAACTTTAAAGTGCTTTAAATATCACCCCCCCCCCCCCAGATAAAAGAGTCCTGCTTCACTCTGTCCCTTTGTTTTCAGTGACATTTCTGACATGCATTACCTCGTGAAGGGGAGGGAGGGGGGGTGTGTGGATTTAGGCTGGCAGGTGGGCCCAAAGCGACTGGAGTGAGTATTATTCGGAGCTCGGAAATATTGATTCTGTCAAATGAACTGTAGTTAATCAGTAACCACTGAGAGGTACCGGCGAAATCGCCTGAATCAGATAAGGCAGTTGACGGCAGTTTCTGCCTTCAGGTCTCCAACTGGGAAGTTGGTCTGAGTCGCAGTCACGGCGATTAATGTTCTTTTTTTAAACTCAGCACCTTTCTTTCCTGTTCCCGCGTGTCCGTCCTCGCTCTGGTGAAGCCCAACCCAAAGCTGGTGGAGCAGCGTGCCATCTCCCGCTTGGGCACGTTGCGGGCCTCAAAACTCGGCGTAGAGTTCGGGCACGGAATGCTACAGTTGCAGAAGAGGCCCTTTGGCCCATCGAGACTGCGCCCACGCCTGACCTGCTCACCTAATCCCACTTTGCCGGCGCTTGGCCCATAACCCTGAATGTTATGGCGTGCCAGCTTCTCATCCAGGTACTTTTTAAAGGATGTGAGGCAACCTGCCTCCACCCCTCAGGGCAGCTTCAGATTGTGACCTCTCACCTCTGCCGTGAAACCCTTTCTAAAACATTTTATAGTTAGGGTGGCACGGAGGCACAGTGATTAGCACCGCTGCCTCACAGCGCCAGGGACCCGGGTTCAATTCCAGTCTCTGGTGACTGTCTGAGTAGAGTTTGCACATTCTCCCCATGTCTGTGTGGGTTTCCTCCAGCTGATCTGACTTCCTCCCACGCTACAATGATGTACGGGTTAGGTTGATTGGCCATGATAAATTGCTTCTTAGTGCCAGGGTAAAAGGTTACAGGGAGAAAGCAGGATGAGGCTACTGAGTTGGATGACCAGCCATGATTGTAATGAATGGCAGGGCAGGCTGGAAGGGCCAAATGGCCTCCTCCAGCTCCTATCTGACATGTTTCTATGTAAATATCTGGGATTATGGAGATAAGGCCTGGCTGGGATTGTTGTCGGTGCAGGCTCGATGGGCTGAATGGCCTCCTTCTGCTCTGTAGGGATTCTATGATGCGATACATGTAGAACATAGAACAGTACAGCATCGTACAGGCCCTTCGGCCCTCGATGTTGTGCCGTGCTATGTCCGAACCTAAGATCAAGCTATCCCACACTCCCTATCATTCTAGTGTGTTCCATGTGCCTATGCAATAACCGCTTGGAAGTGTCTAAGTTGTCCGACTCCACTATCACAGCATTCCACACCCCAACCACTCCCTGAGTAAAGAATCTACCTCGGACATCCCTCCTACATGTACAGCCTCAATGCAAACCCCCCACTCCTCATCCCACACCAGGCCTTCCATCTCTTGCTCTTAAAAGTTGCTACATTTTGTTGCCGTCTCTTCCAGCTACACTTTAACCTCAAACACATCCTCCCTTCCTTCAGTCCTGACGACAAACCAAAGGGAATCGAAATGTTTCTCTCTCCCTAACGGATGTTGCCAGACCTGCTGAGATTTCCCAGGGTCCTCTGTTCTTGTTTCGGATTCCAGTATCTGCGGTTTATTGTTTGTCAGTGACCAATGTCCCGTTTGCAACAACAACTTACATTTATATAACACCTTCAAAGTTGAAAAAAAAATGCAACCAAAAGATGTGCGGGTTAGGTTGATTGGCCATGCTAAAAATTGCCCCTCAGGTCATGAGGTGCATAGGTTAGAGGGATCAGTGGGTAAATGTGTAGGGATATGGGTCTGGGTGGGATTTTGGTCGGTGTAGACTTGATGGGCTGAATGGCCTCCTTCTGCTCTATAGGGTTTCTATGATTTTAAAACTCTTCCCAGAGGCACGAGGCAACACGAACACAGAGTTAGTGGAAAGATCGGGAGAGACGATTGAGAGTTTGGTGGAAGAGGTCAGTGTGGGGTTGTCAACTACATTCGGAGAATTCTACAGTGCAGAAGGGGTCCGTTCGACCCATCGAGCCTGTGCCGTCCATGCCAAAGGCCCAGTGGAGTTAGGAAGAATAATCAACACAACACACTGAGGGAGAAACCAGGATGTTCAACACACATTCGGACAGCAGCTATGCTTTATCTGGATTTAGAATCATAGAATCCCTACAGGGCAGGAAGAGACCATTCAGCTAATTGAGGCTGCACCAACAACAACCCCATTCAGGCTCTACCCCTGTAACCATACGTATTTACCCTGCTAGTCCCCCTGACATTAAGGGACGATTTAGCATGGCCAATCCACCCAACCCGCACATCTTTGGAGTGTGGGGAAGAACCGGAGCATCCAGAGGAAACCCATATAGACACGGAGAGAATGTGCAGACTCTACAGAAACAGTGACCCGACCCAGGAATCGAACACGGGTCCCTGGCGCTGTGAGGCAGCAGTGCTAATCACTGTGCCACTATACTGCCCTAAGCCAATTAAGTTAAAAGTAGCTAGAATTAAGAGTTGATACATGCTGGATATGCTTTTGAACATTCACAGTGACCTACCCTTCGCTCCCGCACACCCTCTCCCCAAAATACTCCCCCGCTCAGTTCACACGTTTGTTTGCAATCTCTACTGGGCATCTGCCAGGTGCCCTGAATTTAGTTGGCAGGAAAATAGCAAGTGATTTATCACAGGACTTTGGAATAAGTGCTGGCCCTGGCTGAAATCACCTGTGCAACACCTCTGAATCGTTATTCCGATCCAGGACTGGAGTAAATAAATTCCGACTGTTTACTCTCGGGAACGTTCAATAAACAGGCTACAGTATAAAATCACAGGGAATGCTAATGTCCAGCTGTGGTGGAAATGGGGCTTGCGAGGGCTGTTAAGGGTTCGAAGGAAAACGAGTTTGGACAACCTCATGCGCGTTCCCAGTGGGCAGGTTTGCAGCTGAAAATTCCTCCCACACTTGGCACAGTTGGCGCTAATTTGGCAATCTCCATCGGAGTTGGCATAGGGTTGGACTATTTGGGAAGCAGAAATTGCTCGTCTCATTGTATAAAACTCACTAACGATTAGACCAAAGGCAATAAAAAGCCGATGATCATCAAGTTACCACAGATACACACGTTCACTGAAAGTAGGCGCGCTGGTCCAGCAGGCAGTAAAGAAAGCAAATGGTATGTTGCCCTTTATAATGAGAGGATTTGACTGTAAGAATAGGGATGTTTTGCTGCCATTGTCTCGGGTGTTGGTGACGCCACACCTGGAGTATTGTGTGCATTTTAGCGTCTTTATCTGCGGAAGGATGTCCTTGCTATAGAGGGAGCCCAGCAAAGGTTTATCAGGCTGATTCCTGCGATGGCAGCTCTGTCATATGAGGAGAGACTAAGTCGGTTAGGATTATATGCAATGGAGTTTAGAAGAGTGAGAGGGGATCTCATAGAAACTTGTAAAATTCTAACAAGGGTAGATTCAGAAAGAATGTTCCCGATGGAGGGGGAAGTCCAGAACTAGGGATTGTAGTTTGGGGGTACGGAGTAAGCCTTTTTGGACTGAGGCGAGGAGAAATTTCTTCACCCAGAGAGTGGTGGATGTGTGGAATTCACGACCACAGAATGTAGTTAAGGCCAAAACATCTGATTTCAAAGAAGAACTTAGATATAGCTCTTGGGGCTAAAGGGATCTAAGTCTACGGGAGGAAAGGGGGGGATCAGGGTATTGAATTTGATGATCAGACATGATCAAAATGAATGGCGGAGCAGGCTCGAAGGACTGAATGGCATTTATTTCTACGTTTCTACGTTCACCTTCACCTTAACCATTTGGAGTGAGCGAACTATCAAATATGGAGGCAACTAACTGATAACACACTAATTCATCTCCTTTGATTTAAGCTATATGGGTGACTATATGTTGCCTTTATTTCCACCGGTTTTTCCACACCACCCATGCGGCCATTCTTCAAGTCCCAGATTAGCGTGTGGCGACCGGCAAGCTATTCAACTGTGGAGAGCACAACAGTAAAACTCACTCCCCCCTCCCTCACACAACTATCACCAAGTGCACTCTCTCTATCAGGAATCACTGGCTACTGATCAGGGATGGGGCCGATGTATGATTTCCTTTTTTGGTAAAGTGAAACCAATTACTTTACACCCTCTCCCCCACCCCCCAACAACCCCCTCTCCATGCCATTGATTTCCAAACTGTGATCAGCGGTTTATGGCATATGCCAAGCATCTGTCATGTTACACTCGGGTCGTACCATCAGCATGCATTTACCCAGTTGGAGCAGGGTTGACGTGCCACTTATATTGTCAATGTATGAATCTATATACTTCTCGGAACTCCCTTTTCCAAGACTTTGGGTTGGATTTTCTGACCTCTCTATCTACAGAAGCAGACAGCAGTCATAGAAATCATAGAAACCCTACGATACAGAAAAAGGCCGTTCAGCCCATCGAGTCTGCACCGGCTACAATCCCACCCAGGCCCTACCCCCATATCCCTACATATTTTACCCACTAACCCATCTAAACCTACACATCTCAGGACACTAAGGGGCAATTTAGCGTGGCCAATCGACCTAACCAGCACATCTTTCAGACTGTGGGAGGAAATCGGAGCACCTGGAGGAAACCCATGCAGACACGAAGAGAATCTGCAAACCCCACACAGACAGTGACCCAAGCCGGGAATTGAACCCTGATCCCTGGAGCTGTGAAGCAGCAGTGTTAATCACTGTGCTACTGTGCTCCCAGAATGGTGGACACAGGCATACCAAAGGCGGGGGCTGAGGCAAAGTTCTCCAGCACCTGTTGCAGTTTACTGTGTGCAGTTTTGGTCGCCGCACTTGCGCAAGGATATATTGAACTTGGAGGGAGTGCCGAGGAGGTTCACTAGGCTGATACCGGAGATGAGGGGGTTGGACTATGAAGAGAGACTAAATAGACTAGGTCTGTACTCGTTGGAGTTTAGAAGGATGAGGGGGGATCTTATAGAGATGTATAAGATAATGAAGGGGATGGATAGGGTAGAGGTAGAGAGATTCTTCCTGCTTAGAAAGGATAGCAGGACTAGAGGGCACAGCCTCAAGATAAAGGGGGGGGGGGGGGTGCAGTTTAGATCAGAGTTGAGGAGGAACTTCTTCACTCAAAGGGTGGTGAATCTCTGGAATTTTCTGCCCGTTGAAGTGGTGGAGGCTACCTCGCTAAATATATTTAAGTCACGGGTAGATAGGTTTTTGTCAGACAAGGGAATTGAGGGTTATGGGGAGAAAGCGGGAAAGTGGAACTGATCCACTTCAGATCAGCCGTGATCTAATTGAATGGCGGGGCAGGCTCGAAGGGCTAGATGGCCTACTCCTGCTCCTATTTCTTATGTTCTTATGCTGCCAGGAGGCTGGAATAAAAGGCTTGAGGTATGAGGAGTGTTTAAAGGAGTCTGGGGTCTGTACTCAATGGAGTTTAGAAGGGTAAGGGGGGATCTAATTGAAACTTACAGAATTCTGAAAGGCTTGGGTAGAGTGGATGTGGGGAAGATGCTTCCATTCGTAGGAGAGACTAGGATTCGAGGGCACAGCCTCAGATAAAAGTAGAACCGAGATGAGGCGGAATCTCTTCACCAGAGGGTGGTGAATCTGTGGAACTCTTTGCCACAGAAGGCTGTGGAGGTCAGGTCATTGAGTGTATTTAAGACAGAGATAGATAGGTTCTTGATTGGTCAAGGTTGATTGGTCATAGTCAAAGGTTATGGGGTAAAGGCGGGAGAATGGGGTTGAGAAACTTGTCAGCCATGATTGAATGGTGGAGCAGACTTCAACGGGCTGAATGGCCTAACTCTGTCCTCTATCTTATGGTCCAAAGACACTCTTTTGACATACTCGATTACCATTTCTGACCTAAGTTGCGAGGAACACACACCTCACACATTCTGACCTCCAGCAGCAGATTGCCTTCTTGGAGACTTTATATTCCCTTCGATCTTTTACCAAAAACTGTCAATTTAAATTGTCCCTGCCCAATAGCCCTGCTATTAAATCTGTTAAATGAGTTCAGGGATTACTGGCTGGTTGATTTTGAATTTATTAAATTTGACAATGTTTTAAAAGTATTCTGCGGTTTAAGGTTTAATATGCTCAGAGCCGGTTGTGGGGGAGAACAGTAGCGCATATTCCTACGTGACAAAAAAAATGATGAACGCTGTTTGCTATTATCGCTGCCTAGGTTTCTTTTTGAAGAACCCGTGCGACTTCAATGTTTATGACATTTCTACTTGGCTCACAAAACGAACAAAGGGTCCGTGTGTATCTCTGGCCCCTTCCTGGGTACCTTGGTAACCGGGATTCAGCACATCGGACAACTGTTACCCAGACTTTGGTGCCAAAACTCATCCGTGTCCGGATGCTCATTCTTCACTTGCGATCGGAATCGTTGACGCTTTCAGGCCCAGGGTTGGGACATGAGTTTTAAATATTCAGACTGGTTTCAGCAATGCCTTTTTTATTCTGCCTTTATCACTTTCAGCACAACAACACACTCAACCTTTGAATGAATAATGGGAGGGAGGCAGCCAGAAGCATTTCATGTTCCTTCCATAGCATGCGTACAACAAAAAAAATTCAATCACTTGCCAGAACGACAACAACAACTTACATCTACAAAGCACCGTTAAAGCAATCTCAAGGCGCTTCACAGGAGCTTGACAAAGTGAAGTATGATCTCATGAGGAAATATTAGGTCAAATGCCATCGCCTCTGCTTGCTCAGGAGGCAAAAGAAATTTGGCATGTCCATTCCGACTCTCATCAATTCCTACAAATGCGCCGTAGAAAGCATTCTTTCCGGCTGTATCACAGCTCGGTATGGCTCCAGCTCTGCCCAAGACACTACAAAGGGTCGTGAATGAAGCCCAGTCCATCACACAAACCGGCCTCCCATCCATTGACTCTGTCTACACTTCCCAGTGCCTCAGAGAAGCAGCCAGCATAATCAAGGACCCCATGCACCATGGACATACTTGCCAGAATTTTACTGCGTCGCCTGCCCGAGGCTCATAAGATCCCACCTGAGGCCCACCAAGAATGCTGCTCTGTGAGCCTCTCAGCCATTCTCTTCCACCTCCTTCTGTTGAGAAAAAGATACAAAAGTCTGAGATCACGTACCAACCGACTCACGAACAGCTTCTTCCCTGCTGCCTTCAGACTTTTGAATCTCGCTTTAAGTTGATCTTTCTCTACACCATAGCTATGACTGTAACACTACATTCTGCACCCTCACCTTTCCTTCTCCCCTATGTTCTATATGAACAGTATGTTTTGTCTGTATAGTATGCAAGAAATAATAATTTTCACTGTATCCCAGTGCATGTGACAATGATAAATCAAATCAACTCAAAGACTGGTGAATTAGGTAAGATTTTAAGAGAGCCTTAAAGGGGGAAAGGGAGAGGCAGAGAGGTCTAAAGAGGGAATTCCAGAGCTTGAAAACTAGAGGCAATTGAAGACATGGTCACCAATGGTAGACCAATTAAGTAGAAGCAAAATATTGTGGATCCTGGACTTCTGAAATAAAAACAGAAAATGCTGGATTAAACTCAGCAGGTCTGACAGCGTCTGTGGAGAGAGTAACAGCTTACATTTCAAATGTAAATGACCCTTCTACAGAATTTGATTTGATTTATTATTGTCACACGTATTAGTATACGGTGAAAAGTATTGTGTCTTGCTCACTGTACAGACAAGATATGCCTCTCATAGAGAAGGAAAGGAGAGAGTGTAGAATGTTACAGTCATAGCTAGGACGTAGAGAAAGATCAACTTAATGCAAGGTAAGTCCATTCAAAAGTCTGACAGCAGCAGGGAAGATGCTGTTCTTGACCCTGTTGGTATGTGTCGTGGGGTCCTTAATTATGCTGGCTGCTTTGCTGAGGCAGCGGGAAGTGTAGACAGAGTCAATGGATGGGAGGCTGGCTTGTGTGATGGATCGGATTACATTCACAACCTTTTGTAGTTCCTTGTGGTCTTGGACAGAGCAGGAGCCATACCAAACTGTGATACAACCAGAAAGAATGCTTTCTATGGTGCATCTGTAAAAGTTGGTGAGAGTCATAGCTGACGTGCCAAATTTCCTTAGTCTTCTCCAAAAGTAGAGGTGTTTGTGGACTTTCTTAACTATAGTGTCGGCATGGGAGGACTAGGACAGGTTGTTGGCGATCTGGACACCTAAAAACCTGAACCTCTTGACCCTTCCTTCATCCCTGTTGATGTAGACAGGGACATGTTCTCCTTTATGCTTCCTGAAGTCAATGACTGGAACAATTTGAATTGGGAATGCAAAAGAGGCCAGCACTTGAGGAGCTTAACTAATTCCAAGGTTGTGGGGCTGGAGGAGGTCCTGGAGATAGGAGGGGGACGAGGCCATGGAAGGATTTGACAATGACTTGAAATATAATGGGCTGTGTCACCTCCCTGTATCTCAGAGAGCATAAACTGGGCTTGTTTCCCACCCGTGGTCACTATTCCACACACTATCCTGATGTGTGTCTAGTCAGAACAGGATGGATTTGGACTCTAATGGCCCTGCTGTCAAATGGATGTTGACAATCGCTACCCAACTTCATACATAAGGACTGAGGTCAGGATGATAGAATCCCTACAATGCAGAAGAGACCATTCAGCCCAGCGGCTCTGCACCGACTCTCTGAGAGACTATCCCATCCAGACCCTCTCTCCCGCTCTATCTCCATAACCCCACACATTTACCATGGCTAATCCATCTAACCTACACATCCTGGGTCAAAAAGGGTCAATTTAGCATGGCCAATCCACCTAACCTGCATTTCTTTGGACTGTGGGAGGAAACCGGAGCATCCAGAGGAAATCCACACAGACACGGGGAGAACATGCAAACTCCACACAGATAGTTACCTGAGGCCAGAACTGAGGCCGGAAAGGGGCAGTACGGTGGCACAGTGGTTAGCACTGCTGCCTCACAGCGCCAAGGTCCCAGGTTCAATTCTGGCCTCAGGTCACTGTCTGTGTGAAGTTTGCAAGTTCTCTCCATGTCTGTGTGGATTTCCTCCTGGAGCTCCAGTTTCCTCCCACAGTCCTAACATGTGCGGGTTAGCTTGGCTGACCATGGTAAATTGCCCCTTGGTGTCCGGGGGATTAACAGGGTAACTGTTATGGGAAAAGGGTCTGGGTGGGACTGTAGTCGGTACATGTGTGGCAGCAGTGCTAACCGCTGTACCACCATGCCGCCTATGATGGACAAAGTGCCAAATGGCAACAAACCATCAATGGTAAATATTTCAGAGTTACCAGGATAGGGCCTGGGTGGGATTGTGGTCAGTGCAGACTTGATGGGCTGAGTAGCCTCCTTCTGCACTATAGGGATTATACGATTCCACAATGAACTAGAGTCATAGAGATATACAGCATGGAAACAGGCTCTTCTGCGAACTTGTTCATGCTGACCAGTTTTCCTAAACTGAACTAGTCTCATTTGCCTGCATTTGGCCCATATCCCTCTAAACCTTTCCAAGTGTCTTTTAAGTGTTGTAATTGTACCCACCTCTACCACCTCCTCTGGCAGCTCATTCCATATAGACACCACCCTCTATGTGAAAAAGTTACCTCTCGGGTGCCTTTCTCTTCTCAGCTTAAACCTATGCCCTCTGGTTTTGGACTCCCTACCCTGGGGGAACAGACTTTGGCTATTCACCTTATGTGTGCCCCTCATGATTTTATAAATCTCCATAAGGTCACCCCTTATCCTCCTACACTCCAGGGAAAAATATCCCAGCCTATCCAACCTCTCCTAATGACTTAAACCTTCCAATCTGAACACAAACAAAGGTGAAAGAACACAGAGTATAAGTCTATGGTGATAGACCGGAATCAATCCTGGGGGATTTGGAATGTGATCTTGAGGTCATGATAAGCTTGTCACTTTCAATATGGAGACAATGTGGAGAAGCTTTTTTTGACTCATTCATGGGTACGCGGGTGTTGCAGGTGAGGCCAGCCTTTATTGCCACTCCATAATTTCCCTTGAGAAAGTGGTGATGAGCTAGCTTCTTGGAACCCTACAGTCCATATGGTGTAGGGATACCTACAGTGCTATTGGGAAGGATTTTGACCCAGTGAAGGAATAAGAGCATAAGACATAGGAGTAGAATTAGGCCACTTGGCCCATCGAGTCTGCTCCACTATTCAATCATGTCTGATATTTTTCTCATCCCTGTTCTCCTGCACTTTCCCCAAAACCCCTGACCCCCTTATTAATCAAGAATCTATCTATCTCTGTCTTAAAGACACTCAATGACCTGATCTCCACAGCCTTCTGTGGCAAAGAGTTCCACAGATTCCCCACTCTCTGGCTGAAGAAATTCCTCCTCATCTCTGTTTTAAAGGATCATCTCTTTAGCTTGAGGTTGTGCCCTTTGGTTCTAGCTTTCCCTACTAGCGGAAACACCCTCTCCACATCCGCTCTATCCAGGCCTCGCAGTATCCTGTAAGTTTCAATAAGATCCCCCCCCTCATTCTTCTAAACTCCAATGAGTACAGTCCCAGAGTCCTCAACCGTTCATCATACGACAAGCTCTTCATTCTAGGGATCACTCTTGTGAACCTTCTCTGGACCCTTTCCAGGGCCAGCACATCCTTCCATAGATATGGGGCCCAAAACTGCTGACAGCATTCCAAATGGGGTCTGACCAGAGTCTTATACAGTCTCAGAAGTACATCCCTGCTCTTGCATTCCAGCCCTCTTGACATGAATACTAACATTGCCTTCCTATGAATGGATGAAATATTTCCAAATCAGGATGGTGAGTTGCTTGGAGGGGAACTTGCAAGCGGAGGTGTTCCCATACATCTCCTGTACATGTCCTTCTTGGTGGTAGAGAACTATGGGCTTGGACAGAGCTGTTGAAGGGGTAAGTTGCTGCAGGCACCTTGTTGCTAGCACACACTGCTGCCACTGTGCTTCGATGGTGGAGAGACTGGATGTTTGAAGTAGTGTTTGGGTGCCAATAAAGTGGGCTGCTTTCCTAGACAATGGAGAGATCCTTGAATGTTCTTGGAGCTGCATTCATCCAGACAAGGGGAGAGTATTCCATTGAACTGTAGAGAAGTTACAGCACGGGGGTAGGCCATTTGACCCATCATCTCAATGCCAGCCCCAGGACACTCAGATGCCCTTTCTAATCCTTCCTACCAGCCCATAGCCCCATCACACTGTTCTGACTTACATTTTGTAAATAGTAGGCCAGGTTTTGGGGAGTCAGGAGATGAGTTACTCACAGCAGAACTCCCAGCCTCCGACCTACTCTTGTAGCCAAGGTAGTTACATGGCTTTCCAGTTCAGTTTCTTGCCCATGGCAAACTATTGGGCCCATTCATTCCTTTGAACAGACGGGGGGATATCCACTGGTATGAATTTTAAAATGAATTTCTTTTATTGAACAGAGGTTAAGAAACTTAACATAACAGAGGAGTGCTGGAGGCAAGCCAAATGCTAGGTACCATCGGGATGATGAACCTCTGCAGTTGTCCATAAGACAGCAGATGCTATACACTAGCAAGAGTTCATAGAATCATAGAATCTCTACAGTGCAAAAGGAAGCCATTTGGCCCATCATGCCTGCACTGACCACAATCCCACACAGGTCCCATTAGTTAGTACCCCTGACATTAAGGGGCAATTTAACATGGCCAATCCATCTAACCCGCACATCTTTGGACCGTGAGAGGAAACCCATGCAGATACAGGTAAAAAGGTGCAGACTCTGCCTGGACAGTGACCCAAGGCCAGGAATCGAACCCAGATCCCTGGCTCTGTGAGGTAGCAGTGCTAACTACTCTGCCACCATGCTGTCCATAGGCACAGTAGCAGGGGCGGCACGGTAACATAATGGTTAGCACTGCTGTTTCACAGCACCAGGGACCCGGGTTCAATCCCTGGCTTAGGCCACTGTCTATTGGAATTTGCACATTCTCCCTGTGTCTGCATGGGTTCCCTCCAGGTGCTCCGGTTTTCTCCCATCGTCTGAAAGACATGCTGGTTAGGTGCATTGACCTGAACAGGTGCTGGACTGTGGCGACTAGGGGAATTTCACAGTAACTTCATTGCAGTGTTAATGTAAGCCTTACTTGTAACTAATAATTTTTTTTTAGTTACATAGAGATGTGACTGAGATACCAGAGAGGTTGGATGATCTGTCAAGTTCTTCTGAAGTAAACAGCCAGGCTATGCACACAAGCAATCACCTACTCTACAGAATGTGTAGCTCTCTCTATTGGCAGACTGGTGGCTATCTCAGAGGACAGGACCTAGCAAACTACTGAGGGAATCATGGATGTGTATAAGGGGAGGTGATGGCCTAGTGGTATTGTCACTAGACTATTAATCCAGAAACTCAACTAATGTTCTGGGGACCTGGGTTCAAATCCCCGCCACGGCAGACGGTGGAATTTGAATTCATTAAAAAAAATCTGGAATTAATCTACTGACGACCGTGAAACCATGTTGTCAGAAAAACTGATCTAGTTCACTAATGTCCTTTAAGGAAGGAGATCTGCCATCCTTACCTGGTCTGGCCTACATGTGACTGCAGAGCCACAGCAATGTGGTTGACTCTCAACTGCCCTCCAAAGGCAACTAAGAATGGGCATTAAATACTGGCCAGCCAGCGACACCCATGTGCCACAAATGAGTAAAAAGAAAAAGCATTCCGACCTGCGTCTATCACCTTGACTTTGAGCTCAGGGGCCCGGAACCTGAGTGATTGAGGGAGTACAGTGAGCATGGAGTCAAATCCAGCCCTTGGTTCCTCGAAGCAGGGAGGGCCAGGCAGACCTCGTGGCAGCGGTTGAGGGGCAGCTGATGGCATTTGGGGAACCTCTCGGCATTTCTGAAGATGGGCATGGGCACAGAGACCACGGATGCCCTGTCAACAGATAGGCCTTCTGCCAGCGTGCTGGACAATTGCACAATGTTTGGACCCTCATGGCCTCAGGACGATTAGCAAACAAGGGGGCACAAGCGTTGGTGGGTGGCCTGACTCCATGGCAATGAGGTGAGTTGGGAGGACACCAAGCTGCAACATCCAGGAAAGAGTCAAGGACCCCCCACCACCCCACACCCCCGCCAAACAGTAGTCACGCTTGGGTGCACTTGGATGAATTTATGGTTTGGACTATTTGTATATTGGTGAGTTCCTCTGTAGATAGATGATTTATCACTCCAACCTCCTCCAGAAGATGATTGGTTTATTTGCTAAATGTGAGAGTGCCTGGAGGTGGACTTCAGATGCGCTGTCTGGAGGTGTGGTGGAGGCAGGTTCAATTGAGGCATTCAAGGGGGCGCTAGTTGATTACTTGAATAGAAACAATGCGCAGGGGGTACGGGGACAAGGCAGGGGAATGGCACTAAGTCACGATGCTCTTTTGGAGAGCCAGTGCAGACAGGATGGGCCAAATGGCCTCCTTCTATCCCGGAACAAATCTGTGAATCTGCGGTATGGCTTTGGAGTGTATTATTGCAGTTGATTGGACAGCTAACAATATTGTAACTGGCGTTAGCTGGAAGATACAGAATGGTGGGCAGAGTGCCCACTGTATCATTACCAACCAGATAATGACGACATTAAGATTGCGATCATTGCACTGGAGATTACGTTTCAGCGAGGTGACAACAGTCTGGTTTTTGAGTGGTAAAATTCAGCCACTGGCTGGGATGATTAGAGGACTGGAGGTATCACATATGGAGCCCTGGGGCCATGACTGAGCTGGGATATCTCGCTCAAACGAAACATAGACCCCGCTGAGGAAGGCTCATAATCTCATGATTTCCCTGGCCGGGTTATTGGAAAACTCAACTCCAAATTTCCTTCCTCTGCGACTGTTTAGCTTCAGTGACTTGTTGGGAGTGGGATTGATAATTAAATCCAGCGGAGACGTTGGCCCGGATTCATAGACAGCCCATTCCCATTGATTGGTTGCGTGCAGATTGCTGGGATTTGCTGGGCCTCCGAATAATCACGGCTGAAGACTGATTACTTCAGAAGCTGATAAGCTTGCATTGCAAACTAATTAAAAAGCGGCTGAATGCTGGCGGCGGGAGATGGCTGCAAGAAATGTCAACATCCCGCTTCCTAGAAACACAGAAGTTGATTCAAATTGCAAACAGGGAAGTGATATTTCTATGAAGCTATTGCAAGAGATATTTTTCCACCAACTGGGTAAAGCCGGTCATAGTCAGATCAATTTCTTGCTTGCGGTCCAAGTGTCTGCAGAACGCAACAGTTGCTGTCCGTGGATTCAGAGTAACGTACATATTTTAAAGTTTATTTATTAGTGTCACAAGTAGGCTTACATACGCACTGCAATGAAGTTACTGTGAAAATCTCCTAGTCGCCACACTCCGGCGCCTGTTCGGGTACACCGAGGGAGAATTTAGCACGGCCACTGCACCTAACCAGCACGTCTTTCGGACTGTGGGAGGAAACCTCAGCACCCGGAGGAAACCCATGCAGACACGGGGAGAATGTGCAGACTCCGCACAGACAGTGACCCAAGCCAGGAATCGAACCGGGGTCCCTGGCGCAGTGAAGCAGTAGTGCAAACCACTATGCCGCCCTGCTGTTTACCAAAAGTGATGAGCTGTTATAAGCAAGTGTTAGTGGTGTATTTTATCAGTTTTTGGCTGTTTTCAAGGTATTATTGATTGATGTGACTTATTAAACAGTGGGTATTCATGCAACTTGACGATAGGACCTGGGTGGGATTGTTGTTGGTGTAGACTCGATGGGCTGAATGGACTCTTTCTGCGCTGTAGGGTTCTACGATTCAATGATTCTATGACTTGTTGCACATATATACTCACTGGGGTAGTGTGTCTTCTTTAACAGAGTGTTTCATAGAATCATAAAATTCCTACAGTACAGAGGCCATCCGGCCCATCAAGTCTGCACTGACCACAATCCCACCCAGGCCCTATTCCAGTGACACCACACATTTACCCTGCTAATCCCCCTGACACCTGTCAATTTAGTGTGGCCAATGCAAGTAACACATGTACATTTGGACAATGGGAGGAAACCAGAGCATGCAAAGGAAACCCATGCAGGCATGGGGAGAACGTACAGCCTCCACACAGACAGTGATCCAAGCCAGAAATCGAATCCGTGTCCCTGGCGCCGTGAGGCTGCAGTGCTAACCACTGTGCCACCGTGCTGCGCTCAGCAACACTTTGTTCCTTATTGTTTTGTTACCCACGTTGGGGAGGTTATGGAGGGGTGGGTGGGCTGGTGGGGGTGCGGCAGTGGTGAAATTCATTCTGATTAACGTGAAAAACATTCACTCTCTTATCGTATGTGGCATAGAGAGGTTCTCCAAAGGTTTACTAAGATGTGGGGCGACGCGGTGGCACAGTGGTTAGCACTGCTGCCTCACAGTGCCAGGGACCCAGATTCAACTCCTGGTTTGGGACATTGGCTGCATGGAGTTTGCACATTCCCCCTGTGTCTGCGTGGGTTCCCTCTGGGTGCTCCGGTTTCCTCCCAAAGTCCAAGGACGTGTGGGTTAGGTGGATTGGCCATGCTAAATTGTCCCTCAGTGTACCCGAACAGGCGCTGGAGGGTGGCGAGGGGGGATTTTCACAGTAACTTCATTGCAGCGTTAATGTAAGCTGACTTGTGACTAAGAAATAAACTTTTTTTCTCTCTCACTTTCCAACAATGAAATAGCCAAATAAGTGAAACCAGATGGTTCCCACTGCACAAGGAAACTTTCCTTTTCACAGGGGCTACATCATTAAGTGCTGGAATTATGCAGATTTCAATTTCATGCCGTTATTTCCCTTTTGGAGTGGGGGGAGGGGGAATGCTTTGTGGTACAAATTGCAAAGCAAAGAAGTCAGCCCACTCTCTGACTATCTGCCACCTTAAACATTGCGGTTCTCTTTAGTGTCACACCCAAATATAATCAAATTAAACTGCGCAAATCATTTAACTTTACCCGGCTAATGCTCTCAAGAAAATTACAGCTAGCAGGGGAGTGCAAAGATGAGGGCAAATGTTTGTATATAGAATAAAGATCAACCCAACGCAAAAGAAACAGAGGTCCTTTTGAATGTATTTGTGTCAGGTGTGAATCTGTAAGTCTGCCACTGTGAAACACTGTTAACGCACCACATGTGGTGTTACCATCCTGTTGCACAATGTCACAACGCAACTTTTCTCGTTAGCTGCGACACAGGGTTTCTTGCTCCCTGGTGTAGGAGTTAGAGATAAGTAATCCATTTGATTAGTGATGTAGGAGGCAGTGCGCCAGGTTATTTTATTCTATTTTTGAAGTGGTGCGTAGGCCTTTGCTTTACCATCTTTTTCAATGGCATCTTTCTCAGTGATGTGGAGATTGGGCTGGGGTAAACACAGTAAGAAGTCTCACAACACCAGGTTAAAGTCCAACAGGTTTATTTGATAGTAAACCCACAAGCTTTCAGAAACGCTGTTCCTTCCTGATGAAGGAATAGCATTTCCGAAAGCTTGTGGGTTTACTATCAAATAAACTGGTTGGACTTTAACCTGGTGTTGAGAGACTTCTTACTATCTTTCTCAATGCACAGCAATGATTCACATCAACTGCAGTTGCATAGCAGAATCAATCGATTGTTCTCAATCTGTGGGAGCTTCGCAATTTTCTTATAGAACTGATTTCCACGTTTGCTGATGATGCCACTGTAAGTGGGCCCGATCTTAAACAATGACGAGGTAGAATACAGGAAAGAGATAGAGAATCTGATGAACTGGTGCGACTACAATAATCTCTCCCTCAATGTCAACAAAATAAAGGAGATTGTCATCGACTTCAGGAAGCATAGTGAGAACATGCCCCTGTCTGCATCAATGGGGACAAAGTAGAAAGGGTCGAGAGCTTCAAGTTTTTAAGTGTCCAGTTCACCAACAACCTGTCTTGGTCCCCCAATGCTAGCACTATAGTTAGGAAAGCCAATCAATGCTTCTACTTTCTCAGAAGACTAAGGAAATTTGGCATGTCCACGACAACTCTCACCAACTTCCACAGATGCACCATAGAAAACATTCTTTCTGATTGTATCACAGCTTGGTATGGCTACTGCTCTGCCCAAGACTGCAAGGAGCTGCAAAAGATTGTGAATGTAGCCCAATGCATCACGCAAATCAGCCTCCCATTCATTGACTCTGACTAAACTTACAGCCGCCTCAGCAAAGCCACCGGCATAATTAAGAATCCCACGCATCCTGGACATTCTTTCTTCCACCTTCTTCCATCAGGAAAAAGTTACAAAAGTCTGAGGACATGTACCAACCGACTCAAGAACAACTTCCTCCCTGCTGCCGCCAGACTTTTGAATGGACCTACCTCACATTCAGTTGATCTTTCTCTACACCCTAGCTATGACTGTAACTCTACATTCTGCATTCGCATTTCCTTCTCTATGAACGGTATGCTTTGTATAGTGCGCAAGAAACAATTCTTTTCACTGTATGTTAATACGTGTGACAATAATAAATCAAATCAAATCGATGGGCCAAATGGTCTAATTCTGCTCCTATGTCTGATGGCATTTTTCATTTGCTGACACTTGGTGATTTCATTATGATTATCACCTTTAGGTGTGGTTCTTATATTTCGTCCATTGTTAAAATTACACTCAAGAGGTTTGCTTACCTTTTTTGCGCCAGGCACTTATTTCTCTTCTCAACCAGCCCACATTTTCTTTGGAGCGTAAACTCGCACAGAATTCAAACATGACTCTGATTTTCCTGGGCTGAGTTAAAAAAAAACAAGGGAAAGGTTACTATCACCTTGTGTCCTGATTTACCTCGACTTTCTGCACTATGAACCTTTTGTCCTTGAATTCAGTTGCTCAACAATTAAAAACCAAAATGCACGGGCCTGTGGTTACATGTAAAAAGAATTTGCTTACAGGGCTATCTAACTGAGAATCTTTCATTAACAGTTGTAAGCCACAGCATCTGTCCACTGTTCATCACCAAGTGTTGATCTCCCACAGACATCTGGGCGGCATGGTGACGCAGTGGTTAGCACTGCTGCCTCACATTGTCGATAGTCGGAAAAACCCATCTGGTTCACTAATGTACTTCACAGAAAGAAATTTGCCGTTTTTACCAGGTCTGGCCGACATGTGACTCAGGGAAACAGGTTCAATTCCTGGCTTGGGCCACTGCCTGTGTGGAGTCTACCACATTCTCCCCTTGTCTGCATGGGTTTCCTCCGGGTGCTCCGGTTTCCTCCCACAGTCCGAAAGATGTGCCGGTTAGATGCATTGGCCGTGCTGAATTCTCCCTCAGTGTACCCGAACAGGCACCGGAGTGTGGCGACTAGGGGATTTCCACAGTAACTTCATTACAGCATTAATGTAAGCCTACTTGAGACACCAAGAAAAAACAAACTATTTAGAAAAGGAACCTATTCTGAGATCTCACCGTGTGCGGGAATAAACAGAGCTTGGCAAGGCCTTTGAATACACTTCAAGTGCTGATTTAAAACTTACAGTCCAAAAGATGCATGGGTTAGGTACAGCCATGTTAAATTAGCCTTTGGAGCATAGGAATAGAGGAATTAGGAGCAGAAGTAGACAAATTCAGCCCTCCAAGCCTGCCTCGTCATTCAATCAGATCATGGCTGATCTCTCCCTGGTCTCAAATCCACCTCCCCACCTGTTCCGCACTATCCCTTTAACACAATTTTTTTTAAGCTCAGAAATATATCTATCTCCTTCTTGAAACCATTCAATGATTCAAACTCCACTGCGCTCTGGGGCAGTGCATTCCACAAATTCACCACCCTTTGTGAATATTTCCACCTCATCTCAGTTTTAAATCTATCACCTCTCAGCCTATACCTATGACCTCTTGTTCCCTACAAGAGGAAACATTTAAGTTAAGCTAAATTTATGTTATTAATCACAAGTAAGCTTATATTAACACTGCAACGAAGTTACTGTGAAAATCCCCCTAGTCGCCACACTCTGGTGCCTGTTCGGGTACACTGAGGGAGAATTCAGCGTGGCCGATGCATCTAAGCAGCGCATCTTCTGGACTGTGGGGGGAAATTGGAGTACCTGGAGGAAACCCACACAGACATGGGGAGAATGTACAGACTCCTCACAGGCTGTGACCTACATTTACCCAATCTGTAAATGATTGTAACACTGCATTCTGCACTCTCTCATTTCCTTCTCTATGAATGGAATGCTTTGTCTGTATAGTGTGCAAGAAACAATACTTTTCACTGTATGTTAATACATGTGATGATAATAAATCAAATCAAATCAAAATCAATCCCTTTTAGAATTTTACATACCTCAGTCAGATCCCCTCTCATCCTTAGTGTCCCAAGATGTGAACATTTAGGGGGGAATTAGTCATGGGGAATGTGTGGGGTTACGGGCGGGAGAGAGGGCTTGGGTAAGATACTCTGTCAGAGAGTCAGTTCAGTCTCGATGGGCCGAATGGCCACTTCTGAACTGTGGGGATTTGATGACCCTGTGACCAAACTATTGATAATTAAGTCAACAAATAGCTATGTTTAATAGAATTCTTTAGCGGTGAGTGTGAGCCACACCAACCACAGAAATGTAGATTAAAGAATGGGATATGGGGTTATGTTTTGGACCAATGACAGTTTGTTAAAAAAAAATTACATGCACAACTTAGCTTTCAGATTTTTATGGTTCCTCAGAATTTTCTGCCTGTCATAATATTGGACGACTTGCATATTTTGTTTTCATTCTGCGAATTTAATTAAGAGCCATTTTTAATGCCTCTTTTGGGTCACAGTGATTCACTGCAAATACAGATATCAAAGTTAAATAACAAACAGCTGTTACTTTTTATCTGCTGCGTGCAATATTGGATGGATATAAATGCCATTCTTTTCACAGTTAAAGCAGCCAAAGCTTTCATTCTTAGGGAGTGCCATAGGTAAATGCATGGCGCTGAAGAAAGGCTGATCAGGTTTGACTCCGATTCCAGGCCAGATTATCTGGTCTCAATCTGGGTCAGAGCAGGGTGGCACTTGGTTTTAATTGTTTACCCGCTCTCAGGAGACTCACTGCCCAGGCGTTTCCCTTTCTGATTGTTGTCCAGTGACGCTGGTTTGGAACGTTCTCATGCAAGGGAGGCTTGGGTTGAGATAAGATTGGACAGACTCAACAATGGCCAAATGCACCATCAAAAACTGGATTCACCCAGCTAGCCACTTGGGTGAGCTAATCTTAGCATAAAGGAGTTGACAGAATCATGCCATTGGTCACCATCATTGAGAAGTCAAATGAATCAGAGGGGAAAATCATAGAATCCTTACAGTGCAGAAGCAGGCCCATTGAATCTGCACCAACTCTCCCCTATAGAGCCAAACCCTAGCCCCGTGACCCCAGGTATTCTTCCAAATTTTATTTTTAATTCATCTGTGGGACATGGGCATCGCTGGCTGGCCAGCATTGTGATACAGTGGCACAGGGCTGAGCATTGCTGCCTCACAGCTCCAGGGACCTGGATTCAATTCCTGACTTGGGTCACTGTCTGTGCGGAGTCTGCACGCTCTCCCTGTGTCTGCGTGTGTTTCCTCCGGGCACTCCGGTTTCCTCCCACAGTCTGAAAGACATGCTGGTTAGGTCCAATGGCCTTGTTAAATTCTCCCTCAGTGTACCCGAACAGGCGACGGAGTGTGGGGGATTTTCACAGTAACTTCACTGCAGTGTTAATGTAAGCCTGCTTGTGACACTAATAAATAAACGTTATTTTATTGTCCATTCCTAGTTGCCCTTATTCAGAGGACAGTTGAGAGTCAACCACATTGCTGTGGATCTGGAGTCATTTGTAGGCCAGACCGGGTAAGGACAGCAGATTTTCTTCCCTCAAGGACATTAGTGAACCAGATGCCTTTTTCTGACAATCGACAATGGTTTCATGGACCATCAGTAGATTCTTAACTTAAATATCAGTAGATATTTTCAATTGAATTCAAATTCCACCATCTGCCGTGGATTAATAACCTAGCAATAATACCACTCGGCCATCGCAATCTTGGAACATTAAGATGCAATTTAGCACGGCCAGTCCACCTAACCTGCACACCTTTGGACTGTGGGAGGAAACCGGAGCACCCAGAGGAAACCCACGCAAACACAGGGAGAATGTGCAGAATCCACACAGTCACCCAAAACAAGAACCGAACCGGGCACAGTGAGGCAGCAGTGCTAACCACTGTGCCACCATGCCACCCATGGAACTGGAGAAAGACAACAAAAAATGTCACAATAACAGTGTGCAACAATGCCTGTTGGAAGAGAAAATACACCTTTAGTTCAAATCCATTTATTATTTGTGGTACTATGCAGGTGATTGTAATCTTGTCATAAATCTCCTTAATATACCCTAGTCTCCCCTGAAAACAGATTCAACAGGTGTGGCATGGTGGTTAACATTGTTCCCTCACAGGTGATAATACCGGAGAGGTATTATCACTGGACTAGCAATCCAGATACCTAGGATAATGCTCTGGGAACCCGGCTTCGAATCCCACCCAGACAGATGGTGAAATTTGAATCCAACAATAATATCTGGAATTAAAAGCCCATTGTCGATTGTGCGTGACTGAGACAAACATCGGTATATGGCGTATTGTAATCCTCCGCAGATGTTCTCACGTGCAATTCTGAAAAGCAGACTCATTTACACCTTATTTAATAAGACAAGCTTGAAGGTTTGCCCATAAATCAACTTAATTTGCCACTGTTAAATGGATGCTGAGTCATAATCGGAAGTAAATCTCAGTTACATACAATTTGATTCTGTAACCCTTTTCTTAAAAAGTAATAGGCTAGAACACCGTCAGGCAAAGAATGCTCCGGTGTCCTCTAACATTCCAAGATGTGTGGGTTAGATTGGCTCGCGTGCTAAGCTTTCCCTTAGTGTCAGAGGGACCAGCAAATTAACAGGGCAAATATGTGGTGGCACAGTGGTTAGCACTGCTGCCTCACAGGGCAAGGGACCTAGGTTCGATTTTCAGCATGGATCACTGTCTGTGTGGAGTTTGTACATCTCCCCATGTCTGCATGGGTTTCCTCCAGGTGCTCCAGTTTCCTCCCACAGTCCAAAGACGTACTGGTTGGGTGCAATGGTCGTGCTAAATTCTCTCTCAGTGTACTCGAACAGGTGCTGGAGTGCGATGACTGGGGGATTTTCACAGTAACTTCATTGCAGTGTGAATGTAAGCCTACTTGTGACTAATAAATAAACTGAGGGAGAATTCAGCATGGCCAATGCACCTAATCTGCACATCTTTGGAACGTGGGAGGAAACTGGAGTACATGGAGGAAACCCATGCAGACATGGGGAGAATGTGCAGACTGCACACTGACAGCGACACAAGCTGGGAATCGAACTGTGCTCCCTGGCGCTGTGAGGCAACAATGTTAACCATCATGACACTGAGCCACTATATATGGTCTTGAGCAAACAGAACAACTTTTTAAGCTTTTTTTATTAATGTCACAAGTGGGCTGAGAGACAGCAGCGCTAACAACTGTGCCACCACGCCATCCCATTGAATATTAAAAGCTACAACTATCTTAACAACCACAATCTTTGGAAAGGGCACAGGAGAGGTTTACTAGGATGCTGCCCAGATGAGAGGGTATAAGGAGGGGCTGGGCAACCTAGAGTTGTTTTCTCTGGAGCGGCAGAGGCTGAGGAGAGATCTGATCAAAGTCTGTAAAATTATAAGAGGCATAGATAGGTCTGACAGTCAGAATCTATTTCCCAGAGTTGCAATGTCTAATACGAGGGGGCATGCGGTTAAGGTGAGAGGGGGAAAGTCTAGAGGAGAGGTGAGGGGCAAGTTTTTTTACACAGAGGGTGGTAGGTGTCTGAAACGTGCTGCCAGGGGTGGTAGTGGAGGCAGATACGATGGGTGGGGGGGGGTGCAATTTAGGGGCTTTTAGATAAGCACACGTTTATGCAAGGAATAGAGGGGTACGGACTTAGAGCAGGCAGAAGGGATTGGTTTACTTTGGCATCAGTTCGGCACTAATCCGCACATCTTTGGACTGTGAGGAGAAACTGGAGCACCCAGAGGAAACCCACGCAGGCACAGGGAGAATGTGCAAACTCCACACAGGCGGTGAGACAAATCCAGAATTGAACCCAGTCCCTGGCAGCAGTGCGGTGCTGTGAGACTTCTCATTGTTGTTAAGGAGTGACGGTAAGTTTTCCTCATTAAATTGAAGATACCTTCTAAAATTAAAGCAAAATACTGTGGATGCTGGAAATCTAAAAGAAACAGAATCACACAGTCTCGAACTGCACACTCTATTTTCTCTCTCCATAGATGCTGCCAGACCCGCTGCGTTTTTCCAGCATTATTACTGTTGAAGATAGCCTCCTGTCAGCACTGCTGACAGGACACTACTGTAACTCAAGTTGGGAAGGGAGGGCAAAGGGCAAATTTAGAAGCCCGAGCTTTGCACCCTTTGCACACTCTGGACCTTGGCAACTCAGAGTCGTACACCACCACACTCAGTAACTACACAACTCCCACCAGCAGCAGGCTCTGAGACCAGACGTACAGGCAGTGTAGCAAGTCATTTTACTGGTCATACCAGGCATGACTTGGAATGGGGAAACATAGCCAAAAGCAGCAGGGCATAAATAGACCCAAGAGACCCTATCACCAATTAAATTTAGAAGTGAATAAAAATTCACATTTATATACTGCCCAAGGATCTCTCAAAGTGTTTCAAGTTTATTTAATGACTAGTGTCACTAGTAGGCTTACATTAACATTGCAAAGAAGTTACTGTGAAAATCTCCTAGTTTCCACACTCCGGCGCCTGTTCGGGTACACTCAGGGAGAATTTAGCGTGGCCAATGCACCTAACCAGCACGTCTTTCAGACCGTGGGAGTGAACCGGAGCACCCGGAGGAAACCCACGCAGACATGAGGAGAATGTGCAGACTCAGAACAGACAGTGACTCGCGCTGGGGATCGAACCCGGGTCCCTGATGCTGTGAGGCAGCAGTGCTAACCACTGTGCCATCATGCCGCATTTCTGAAGTGAACTCACTGTGGTAACATTTGTTACATTATAGCAACACGACGCAGGGAGACCGTAAGACTCGACACAGCCACCGATCACCGGAATTGAACCTGGATCCCTGGCACTATGAGGCAGCAGTGCTCACCACTATGCCACCGAGTAACACTCCATACATTTTCCCACAGGATTGAGTATAATCACACAGGAACTTTTCAGATATGATGAATTACATTCTCAGAATTTATATTCTCAGCCACCTTTGGCTTGGTAAGGCCCTTTTTAAAAATACCTGTCTTTTTCATATATCCACATGTAATTTGAGTTTATGATTCTTTATTATTATTACAGCATTTGTGTGGCTGGTTCTGTTCAATCTCTGATCTGTAGTAACTCCCAGAATATTTATGGTGAGAAGGGATTTAGCAATGATAATGCTATTGAATGTCAAGGGGATTTGGATGGCATGGCGTTGATACATTCTCCCCGTGTCTCTGTGGGTTCCCTCTGAGTGCTCCGGTTTCCTCCCACAGCCTGAAAGACATTGGCCATGCTAAATTCTCACTCAGTGTACCTGAACAGGTGCTGGAGTGTGGCGACTCGGGGGTTTTCACAGTAACTTCAATGCAATGTTAATGTAAGCTTACTTGTGGCACCAATAAATAAATAAATTGGGACTTGTGCAAAGACAGTTCCCACAGAAGGAAGGAAGTGGGTAACATTTGGGGACATTACCTGGGGACCAGTTGTAATAATACGCTGGCCTCAAGGGCAGGTAGGATGCTGGACTTTAGGAGGAATAACTCACCCCCTGTCTCCCCAAAGCATTATGATTTAGTAGACCCAATTTGACCTTAAGACCCAACAACTCCCCTGGACAATGGCCGATCTCAGCATTGCTGCACTGCCTGTGTAGACCGTCACAAGAAAATTAACTGACCCATTGCCCAAGTGCACTGGATACAGTAGCATTTGCCCAACAATGTGGAGAATCACCTAGATATGTGTATACATATGGTATTCTACTTTTCCAAGAATAAAGACAGCATTCCATTAGTCTTTTTGATGGGGAGACAATGGCCTCGTGGTATTATCGCTAGACTATTAATCCAAAAACTCAGCTAATGCTCTGGGGACCCAGGTTCAAATCCCGCCACGACAGATGATAGAATTTGAATTCAATAAAAAACATCTGGAATTAAGAACCTACTGATGAGCTTGAAACCATTGTCAGGAAAACCCATCTGATTCACTAATGGGAAGGAAATCTGCTGTCCTTGCCCGGTCTGGCTTACATGTGACTCCAGAGCCAAAGCAATGTGGTTGACTCTCAACTGTCCTCTGAACGAGAGCAACGAGAGATGGGCAACAAATGCTGGCTAGCCAGCAACGCCCACGTCCCACAAATTAATAAAAAAAACCCCAAAAATCGATCAATCTCACAGCATGAGTGGATACCTTGGCAAAGAAGTGCAAAGTGCTGATGCTGATAAATTTAAATGATGCATCTTCACTACTAGTCATTATGTTTTATGCCTTGGGGAGATGCAGAGATGACATAGGCAGCACGGTGGCACTGCTGCCTCACAGTGCCAGGGACCCAGGTTTAATTGTGGCCTCGGGTCACAGTCTGTGTGGGTTTTGCAAGTTCGGTTAATTGGTCATGCTAACTTGCCCCAATGCGTGACACCAGTTTATGTGTTGGAACAGGAGCCTTATTTATAATGCTTTTAAGGTATCTGCTCCCTCACTTTCATTTTCTGCTGGGTCCAGCACAGTGGCACAGTGCTTGGCACTGCTGCGTCACAGCGCCAGGCGAGCCCAGTTTCGATTCCCGGCTTGAGTCACTGTCTGTGTGGAGTAGGCACATTCTCCCCATATCTATGTGGGTTTCCTCTGGGTGCTCCAGGTTCCTCCCACACTTCAAAGATGTGCAGGTTAGGTGGATTGGCCGTGGTCAATTGCCCGTTAGTGTGAGGGGGACTAGCTAGGGTAAATGGATGGGGTTAGGGGGATAGAGCCTGGGTGGGATTGCGGTCAGTGCAAACCCGATGGGCCAAATGTCCTTCCTCTGCACTCAGGGGTGCTTTGATTCTTACGTCTGTTCAGTTTCATTTTCTTTGTGACCACACCCAGTCTTGAGTGACAGCACAGATAACAGAGAACAGATGCCAGGTACGCATAATCAAACACCAAACAATGAAATTGATAATTTCAGTCTAGTTGGGGAGGAGGTAGGTTCAGCGCAAGGTGATGCACTGAATGGATTTAGGTCAATATGCAAATTATTGTTGCAGATTGCTTGAAAATTGTCAAATTGTAGATGGCGCTGGAGTATGGCGAGCTGTCCCCAGTATACCCTCAAACTCAATCTCTTATTCTTGGTCTATGTTTTAAAACTGTATTCCTCTAAGCGCGGGACTTTACAGCCTCGCTTGTCCTCAAACCGTAAAATCCCACCCGAGGTCAAAGGCCCTGTCCATTGTTCGCCCCTCGCCCGCTCCGATTCCCATGGTGGGCAGGACGGTAAAATTCCGGTCCAACACTTTTAAACTCTTTCATAATGTTACCTACCACATATTAAGCTGATCCCCCTCTACACCCTAGCGATGACTGCAGCTGGAATTTTACCAGCACGCACACTCCAGAACCGGGCCGGCGTGATTTGCAAAACAGAATTCACTGTTGGCCTTGGGTGGGATTTTACAAAACTCGCCTAAGTGAGATCATAAAATACCAGCGTGTAACATTACATTCTGCACCCTCTCCTTTCCTTCTCCCTTCTGTACTTTATGAGTGGTATGTTTTTGTCTATATAACAATGCAATACTTTTTACTGTATCCCAATACATATGACAATAATAAATCAAACCAAACTTAATGAGCATCAAAACATTTTTTAAATCACTTACAGAGTACTTTGAAAGCTGCTCACATAGCCCATACTTTATGCAGCCTCCATCCATTGACTCTGTCCAAACTTGCCGCTACATTGTCAAATCAAGGACCCCACATGTTAGAATGTAACAACTTTGTATTCGCTGTAATGCGACCAATGGGAACAAGATGTAAGGGTCATTGACCCAGTAAACCATGAAACCAATTACAGAGTGATGTAATAGCTGACCAGCTGATTCGCTATAAATATGGAGCAATGTAGAATTGTGGGGAGCTTGGAGTGGCCCAGGGGGAGGCCCCAAGTTTGGAGTAATGAAGTTTCTTTATTAAACCCTTTCTTTGATTTATAAGTTGGAGTAAGTTTTGTTGTATTTTCATTAGCTACATTTTGAAGAATTCCTTCTGAAGAAACACTGCACACCCGGACATTCTCTCTTTCGCCTTCTTCCGTCGGGAAAAAAATTCAAAAATCTGAGCTCACGCACCAATTGATTCAAGAACAGCTTCTTCCCTGCTGATATCAGACTTTTGAATAGACCTACCTTGCATTAATTGCTCTTTCTCTACACCCTAGCTATGATTGTAACGTTACATTCTGCACTCTCTCCTTTCCTTCTCTATAAACGGTATGCTTTGGCTGCGTAGCGCACAAGAAACAATACTTTTCACTGTATGTTAATACATGTGACGATAATAAATCAAATCAAAGCAGAACACCTTCTAAAATGAAACATTTACAGAGGACCTCATGAAATTAATGATGGGATATTCCGAGGCCTGTCCACTCTACTTAATTCAAGTCATGGTGCAGGGAAGCCAAGGCAGTGACTGAGTATGACACGGGGCTGGAGCTAAATTGACATCAAAGCTACGTTCACTCGCCTAGCTGCACTCCTGCCACCTTCGTTAATTCAGTCTCCTTGTCCTGCGACTGCTGGCGAAATGTTAGGAACTAGGAAAGGTCATTTGGCTCAACATGCCATTGAACTCAAACCCTGACCTCTGACCTGCATTTTCACCCTGTTCCTCTTCCTTTACTGCAAGGCAAGTTCCCACTTGAATCCATTGATCCCGCTCACTTCAATGGTCATTCCTGGTTTATTCCTATTTTGTGGGGGGAAAAAAACGAATTCCGCCTCATTTCATTGCTGCTGCCTTTGTAAGGCTGAACTCGTATTCACTCATATTTGAGCCTTGTGCCTAACTTTCCCAGACCAATTGTTTAAATCCCCTTCATAATCTTGGAAGCTTCAACTGTGTGATCTCAAATAGCCTTTCCAAGAAAGAGAAGCTGAAAATTCCTCTCTCCCGTAGACTCAGGAACACAGAATCCCTACAGTGCAGAAGGAGGCCATTTGGCCCATCAGGTCTGCACCGAACACAATACCCCCTAGGCCCTATCCCTGTAACCCTAGTTGCTTGCCCTGCTAATCCTCCTGACACTAAGGGGCAATTGAGCATGGCCAATGAACCTAGCCTGCACACCTTCGGACTGTGGGAGGAAACCTACACACCTGGAGAAAACCCACGCAGACACCGTGAGAATGTGCAAAATCCACAGTGAGCCAAGCCAAGAATCGAACCCGGGTCCCTGACATTGTGAGGAAGCAGTGCGAACCACTGAAAAACTGTGCCATCAGATGTTATCATCAGTCGCGAGAGGTCATAAAGAAAAATAAATCAAAACACAATCATTTGCATTTATATAGCTCTTTAATGCAGTAAAACAGACAAGGGCACTCCACAGACAAATGTCACATCAGTGTTTGCGTCAAGGTTCATAACAGGATACAAAATACAGTGTATTTTATTGTACAGAAGGGCAGTGCAGAAGGACATCAATCAGCCCGTCTAGTCTGCACCGGCTCTCTGACAGGGCATCTTAACCTAGGCCCTACCCCTATAACCCCACACATACAAAGGCAGATCGACAGAAGCTTGGTTGAAGAAATCACTTTTCAGGAGAATCAAGGAGGAGGACAGAGAGGGAGAGAGAATTTTACGGAGTTGAGCTTTCAGCAGCGGAAGGTATGGCAGCCAACGCTGGAGCGATTAAAATCAGGATGCTGAAGAGACAAAAGTTATGGATAGGGGGTTATCTCAAAGAGCTGTTGTGCTGAAGGAGATGACAGAAATGGGCGGCACGGCTGCACAGTGGTTAGCACGGCAGCTTCACAGAACCAGGGACTCAGGTTTGCTTCCCGGCTTGGGTCACTGTCCGTGTGGAATTTGCACATTCTCCCCGTGTCTGCGTGGGTTTCCTCCCGGTGCTCCGGTTTCCTCCCACATTCTGAAAGACATGCTGGTTAGGCACATTGACCTGAACAGGCACCGGAGTGTGGCGACTTGGGGAATTTCATCGTAACTTAATTGCAGTGTTAATGTAAGCTTTACTTGTGACTAATAAATAAACTTATTTAGCTTCAGAGATGGGGGGGAGGGTGCAGGGAGTGAGGCAACGGAGGGATTTGAAAACAACGGTCGACGTTTTAAAATTGCAGTGTTGCTTCACTGGGAGGCAATATCGGTCAGAGATTGGATGTTAAAGTTCCTGAAAGGTCATTGCAACTGATTTTAAATTTGATTTGTGTACAACAGTCCTGTGGATGCTTAAACCTTTTCACTTACAGTGAGGTTTTTCTATATCCGGCACAGTGGTTAGCACTGCTGCTTCACAGCACCAGCGACCCAGGTTTAATTTCCAACTTGGGTCACTGCCTGTGTGGAGTCTGCACGTTCTCCCTGTATCTGTGTGGGTTTCCTCTGGGTGCTCCAGTTTCCTCCCACAGTCCAAAGATGTGCGAGTTAGGTAGATTGGCCATGCTAAATTGCCCCTTAGTGTCAGGGGGACTAGCTAGGTAAATGCATGGTGTTATGGGGATAGGACCTAGGTGGGATTGTGATTGGTGCAGTCTTGACGGGCCAACTGGCCTCCTTTTGTCGGGATTCTATAAGTTGATTTATAGTTGTCACATGTATTAGGATGCAGTGAAAAGTATTGTATCTTGGGCACTATAGACAAAACATACCGTTTATAGAATACATAGGGCGAAAGGAAAATACAGAGTGCAGAATGTAGTGTTACAGTCATAGCTATAATGTAGAGAAAGATCAACTTAATGCAAGATAGGTCCATTTAAAAATCTGACAGCAGCAGGGAAGAAGCTGTTCTTGAGTTGGTTCGTACGTGACCTCAGACTTTTGTACCTTCTTCCCGACGGAAGAAGGTGGAAGAGAGTATATCCAAGGTGGGTGGAGTCCTTAATTATGCTGGCTGCTCTGCTGAGGCAGCCGTGATGGTCACGCGCAGTCCTGTCAACTGTACAAATCAAAGTGGCCTTGAAGTGGGTTTCAGAAGTATGTCAACTGCAAACGTACAGCAGTGGATCTTGATTTGGAAGAATTCCCTGAGATCTTCCCACATAATTGTCATCATGTGAGCACATGCAAAATCACAACCTGGCATGGCACGGGTTGGCTGTTATCACAACCGTAAAATTATGCAAAGTTTTTGAGGCTTTGAAGAAATCAGCCACAAATCTGTGTTGGCTTGTACAGCGGTGGAATTTGCCTGCAAAACCTTTTCACTCACAGTAGGTTTGTTTTATATCCAGCACAGTGGTTAGAACTGCTGCCGCACAGCGCCAAGGATCCGGTGACTGTCAGTGTGGAGTTTGTACGTTCTTCCCGGGTGGGTTTTTATGGCCTCCCTCTAACAAGACCGTAAATTTCCACCCTAGGTCAATGGACATTTTTGTTTTCCGCCCCTCGCCCATTCCGATTCTGTGGCGGGCACAGCGGTAGAATTCCGGCACCCGTGTTTGCGTGGGTTTCCCCCCCAAGTGCTCCAGTTTCAAAGAACAAACAAAGAGCAAAGAACAACCCAGCACGGGAAACAGGCCCTTCGGCCCATCGAGCCCGTGCCGCCGCATCACCCTACACCTATTCTACCCTGCATGTCTACGAATGGAACCCCTAACTTAGCCAGATTCAGGGGAGAATAGTGTCAATTTGGTAAAACCAATCAGCCTAAGAGCACATCTTTGGGGTGTGGGAGGAAACCGGAGCGCCCGGAGGAAACCCATGCAACCACAGGGAGAATGCGCAAACTCCCACAGACACAGGCCCAAATCCATGTATCTGCACAGCTAGCAGTGCTAGTCACTGAGCTGTTGCGGCGCCCGTCTACCGGTCCAGGATCAAGCACACACACCGACACGAAGTACTAGGCCACTCCCGGAACTTCCAAGAGCAGCCCACGCACGACCCACCGTGTGCACGCCCCTCGTTTGACACGAGGTGGACCTCCACCTGCGGGATAAAAAGACAAAAACGTTAATCTTACAAGCCTGCTTTTCCGGTGTCTCCCGAGGTTCTAACCTTATTTAATAGCCCCTACCATAACCCTCCATCCTCGTTTCACTCATGTGTCTATCTAACTGAACCTTAAACGAGTCCAACGTTCCTGCCTCCACCACCCTACTCGGTAGCGCGTTCCAGACCCCCACAACTCTCTGCGTAAAGAACCTTCCTCTCACTTCCAAATTATACCTCTCCCCCCTCACCCTTAAATCATGACCTCTCATGTTTGTACCCAGTCTAGGGAGCAGTCTCTCACTATTAACTCTATCTATTCCCTTCAGTATCTTATATACCTCTATCATGTCCCCCCTCAATCTCCATCTTTCCAAGGAGAAAAGTCCCAGTTTCTCCAACCTTTCCTCGTAACCCAGCCCCTCCATGCCAGGCAACATCCTGGTAAACCTCCTCTGCACCCTTTCCAGAGACTCCACGTCCTTCCGGTAGTAAGGTGACCAGAACTGGACGCAGTACTCCAAATGCGGTCTAACCAACGTTCTGTACAACTGAAGCATTAGACGGCAGCTTTTATACTCTACGCCCCTTCCTATAAAGGCTAACATTCCATACGCCTTCCTAACAACCTTCTCCACTTGTGACGCAACCTTCATGGATTTGTGAACCTGCACTCCCAGGTCCCTCTGTATGTCTATACTCCTAATCTGTCTACCTTTTATCACATAGCTCCTCTCTGCATTATTCCTTCCAAAATGCATCACCTCGCATTTGTCAGGATTAAATTCCATCTGCCACCTATCTGCCCAATGCACCAACCTATCTATATCCTGTTGTATCACCTGACAATCCAGTTCAGTACCCGCCAACCCTGCCATCTTGGTGTCATCAGCAAATTTGCTGATCACACCACCTACACTCTCTTCCAAGTCAATTATGTATACTACAAAGAGGAGAGGTCCCAGTACAGAGCCCTGCGGCACACCACTGGTCACTGGCCTCCAGCCCGACAAGGTCCCCTCCACAACTACCCTCTGTCTCCTATTACCCATGATGTGGGTATGCCGGCGTTGGACTGGTGTAAACACAGTAAAAAGTCTGACAACACCAGGTTTTAGTCCAACCTATTTATTTGATAATATACTCGCAAGCTTTCGGGTTAGCCCGAAGCTTGCGAGTATATTATCAAATACATAGGTTGGACTAAAACCTGGTGTTGTCAGACTTTTTACTCCTATTACCCAGCCAGTTCTCAATCCACCTAGCTACCTGGCCTCGTATCCCATGCGCCTTAAATTTCCTCCCACACTCCAAAAAATTGGCCCTGTTAAGTTGCCTCTTAATGTCAGGGTAAATATGTGAGGTCACAGAGATAGGGCTTGGATAAAATTATTATGCTTAGCAAATCAGAAACACAAAGGGGCTTGGGAATCCTCATTCGAGATTCTCTTAAGGTTAATATGCAGGTTCAGTCGGCAGTTAGGAAGGCTACTGTAATGTTACATTCATGTTAAGAGGGCTAGAATACAAGGGCAGGGATGTACTTCTGAGGCTGTATAAGACTCTGGTTAGACTCCATTGGGAGTATTATGAGCAGATTTGGGCCCCATATCTAAGGAAGGATGTGCTGGCCTTGGGAAGGGTCCAGAGGAGGTTCACAAGAATGGTCCTTGGAAAGAAGAGTTTGTCATATGAGGAACAGTTGAGGACTTAGTATCTGTACTAGTTGGAGTTTAGAAGGATGAAAGGGATCTTATTGAATCTTGCAGGATACTGTGAGGTCTGGATAGAGGATGTTTCCACTAGTAGGAAAAGCTAGAACCAGAGGGCACAACCTCAGGCTAAAAGGGCAAGGAATTTCTTCAGCCAGGGAGTAGTGAATCTGTGGAACTCTTTCCCACAGAAGGCTGTGGAGGCCAGGTCATTGAGTATTTTGAAGACAGAGATAGATAGATTCTTGATTAATAAGGGGATCAAGGGCTATGGGGAAAAGGGAGGGGAATGGGGATGAGAAAAATATCAGCCATGATTGAATGGTGGAACAGACTCGATGGGCCGACTGGTCTAAATCTGCTCCTATGTCTTATGGTCTTATTGTCAGTGTTGAATGGCCTCCTTTTTAGAGTAGGGATTCTAAGATTCTATGAAGCAGGTGTCCAAGGAAGTGTAATAAAACAGAAAATGCTGGAAAATCTCAGCAAGTGTAACAACATCTGTGAAGAGAGAATGGAGCCAATGTTTCAATTCTGTCTTCTATTGGCTCTATTCTCTCTCCACAGATATCACACCTGCTGAGATTTTCCAGAATTTTCTGTTTTTATTTCAGATTCCAGCATCCACAGTCTTTTGGCTTTATCCAAGGAACTGTGCACCAGTCTGGGTCAGCGACTTTGGGAGAGAAAAATAGAGGTTCAAAAGTGAAGGGAAACTCAACACTTCATAGAATTATAGAATCCTTACATTGCAGAAGAAAGCCATTCCGCCAATCGAATCTACACCATTCACAATCCCACCCAGGCCTTATTCCTGTAACCCTCGTATTGGGGTCAATTTAGCATGGCCAATCAACCTAACCCACACTTGTTTGGTGTGTGGGACAAAACCGGAGAGGAAACCCTCGCAGACACGGGGAGAACATGCAAACCCCACAGTGACCCAAGGCTGGAATTGGTCCCTGGCACTGCGAGGCAACAGTGTTAACCACTGTGCACCACACTGCCCAATTTCCCTTTTATGGCTGATGTGGCAATTTTTCAGTCTGAACAATTGCCTCCTTCACTGATACCGAGACAGAAGGGACCTCAAATGGATCAAAGAGATTTTTTTTTAACCTGTCACAAAAACGTTGACATTATTAATATTGTAACACCCAGCAATCAGCATGTTCAGTTTGTTGCAACTCATGAGGCAGTGACTTGTCATGCACTGGTTGCATATATAACAGTCTGCTTTCAGGGGAAGGGAGACAAACACAACCTTTGTTTTGTTACACACTCAAACATTTTTGATGTAGACAAAAAAGGAGCCATCGGTCTCCGGGAAGGAAGTTCTTGGACCGTGGAAAAAGTTGGCACCGGTGTGTGAGAGGAGCAGGTTTCCAGAATCGTAGGGAAGGAGGAGAAAGAGGACTCTTGTCTCACTCGCCACATGTTGTTTGCTAACACGGACTTGCTAGGGCTGCGAAGGTTACACAGACTTAGAGAGATTGGTAGAATTGATCCAGCCAAGGACAAACTACACAGTCTTGTTGTTATCATGAAGGTTGGGGGTGAGGTGGGGGAGGTCACACTGTAGTAAATTCTGCTTTTTTCACTGTTGGGTTTTTGTTTAGCAAAAGATCCTTCTCAATTCAAATTCTGCATCACATATTAGGAAGTTGGGTTGCAAGTTCTGTTCATATCAAATCTCATCACGAACAGAATATAATAGAAGCAAAAAAAAAATGTTGTGCCAGAAATTGGAAACTAAAAACAGAAAATGCTGGGGAAAGTTTAAGACTGCAGTTGGGAGAATCATGTGCATTTTTGGCTTCACGTTATGTGAAGGGACAGCATGGTGGCACAATGGTTAGCATTGCTGCCTCACAGCGCCAGGGTCCCAAGTTCCACTCTGGCCTTGGTCACTGTCTGTGTGGAGTTTGCACTTTCTCTCCCGTGTCTGCACGAGTTTCCTCCGGGTTCTCCGGTTTCCTCCCACAGTCCAAAGATGTGAGGGTTAGGTTGATTGGCCAAGCTAAATTGACCCTAGTGTCAGGGGGGTTAGCAGGGTAAATATGTCGGGTTACAGGAATAAGTTGGGATTGTAGTCGGTACAGATTCAATGGCCTCCTTCCGTACTGTAGGGATTCTATGTTGAGGCAATAGCGAGGATTTGGCACAGATTCACCGGGATGCTACCTAGTATGAGGAAAATGTGAGCAATGGCATACATTTTCATTAGAATAGAGAAGATTGTGAGATTATGTAAAAGAAGTGCTTAACAGTATGATAGGGTGAATCACGATAGATAAAACAAACTGTTTCTTTGGTAAGATGCTCTTTAAGGGAGTCGGTACAGACTCGATAGGCCGAATGGACTCCTCTGTACTGTCAGTAATCTACGGACTCGATAAGAAAAGATGTTGCCCAATTTAATGGTAGAATAAGAGGATTGAATCCCTACAGTGCAGAAGAAGGCCATTTGGCCCATCGAGCCTGCACCAACAATTATCCCACCTCGGCCCTATCCCTGTAACTGTACACATTTACCCTATTAATTCCCCTGACGGGAAGGGGCAATTTAGCATAGCTAATCAACCTAGTCTGCATACTTTTGGACTGTGGTAGGGAAACTGGAGCATCCGGAGGAAACCCATGCAGATACGGAGAGAACATGCAGACCCCACACAGACAGTGACCCAAGGCAGGAATTGGGCCCGGGTCCCTGGGAACGGGTTTGATGGACTGCTGAGGTGAAAGAGAGTAAAGAGATCACCGAACATTGTGGTCAGAGGTCAGACCCTTGGTTGGGAGATAAATACCAACATGGAATTATTGGATTGAACAATGTCTTTCCGCACTGAAATTCTGATATATTTCCAAATCCTGGGAATGACAACAATGATAAAAGAAACATAGAATCCCTACAGTGCAGAAGGAGGCCATTTGGCCCATCGAGTCTGCACCAACCACAATCCCACCCAGACCCTATTCCCGTAACCCCACATATTTACCCTGTTAATCCCCCTGACGCTAAGACCAATTTAGCATTGCCAATCAACTTAAACTGTACATCTTTGGACTTTGGGAAGAAACTGGAGTGCCCAGAGTAAGCCTGGAGAAAATGCAAGCTCCAAACAGACAGTGACCCGAGGCCAGAATTGAACCTGGGACCCTGGCTCTGTGAGGCAGCAATGCTAATCACTGTGCCACCGTGCTGCAAGAGATGACTTGCTTGGGTATGAGGCCTCACATGGCCACAGGGCATTCTAAATTGCATTTTATAGTCAATGGCAGGGAGGCGATGGCCTAGAGGTATTATTGCTAGGCTATTAAATCAGAAATTCAGCTAATACCCTGGGGACCTGGGTTCAAATCCCATTATGGTGGAATTTAAATTCAATTTTTTTTAAAAACCTGGAATTAAGAATCTACTGAAACCATTGTTGATTGTTGGAGAAACCCATCTGGTTCTCTAATGTTCTTTAGGGAAGGAAATCTGCTGGCCTTACACGGTCTGGACTACATGTGACTCCAGAGCCACAGCAATGTGGCTAACTCTTAACTATCCTCTGAACTAGGGCAACTAGGGATGGCAATAAACCAAAACATGACTGCCGGGGACAATGGCACACTTGCCTTTCCCACTCTTTCTCTAGTATTTCCGCAACATTTCAGCAAATGTCCTGGGATTCAATTGGAAAACAATTCCCTTTCCCATGTGGCAATCTGTACATTGGAATCTTGCTATTGGAATTCAATCCACATTCAGGAGGTAGAATGAACGCACTGATCCAAGCTGTCATGGCTGATGGAACCTCTAAATGTATTGATAAAAAAATTCTGTTGAATATGTTCACACAAGCTGCAAAGAAAGGAAACTGCCAGCTTCTAATTATATGCCATTATTTAGTCACCATACCATTCTGCTGAATACAATGGCCCAGATTCTACAGTCACCTTCTTCCATCTGTAAACACGTACCAACCGATTCAAGAGCAGCTTCTTCCCTGCTGCTATCAGACTTTTGAATGGACTCATCATATATTAAGCTGATTTTTCTCTACACCCTAGCCATGGATGTAACACTATTCTGCACCCCATCCTTCCCTTCGCCCCATGTGCTCAACAAACAGTATGCTTTGCCTGTATACTATGCAAGAAACAATATTTTTCACTGTATCCCAATACGTGTGACAATAAAGTAAAGTAAAGTTTACTTATTCATCACAAATAGGCTTACATTAACACAGCAATTAAGTTGTTGAGAAGTTCCCCTAGCCACCACGCTCCGGCGCCTGTTCGAGTGCACTGAGGGAGAATTTAGCATGGCCAATGCATCTGACCAGCACGTCTTTTGGACTGTGGGAGGAAACTGGAGCACCCAGACGAAACCCATGCAGACACGGGGAGAATGTGCAGACTCTGCACAGACAGGAACTCAAGCCAGGAATCGAACCCAGGCCCCTGGTGCTGTGAGGAAGCAGTGCTAACCATTGTGCCACTCTAATAAATCAAATCAAATTAATTCAGCGATAAACCAATGATACTGATCACTGACCTCAAAGCAAATTGCCACAGAGATGTCGTGATCTCTGGGATGTGGTCTCCCCTTTACTGATGACCATTTAAATCTGGCGCCAAGTGATGGAGATATCCTGGTATGAAGGAGGAGCAGTGATGTTAGCAAGCAGACCAACATTGAAGCACTCAACTACAACAAGCTAAAGAGCTAAAAACTCCTAAGGCACTGACACACTGGTGTTATCGCTAGACTATTAATCCAGAAACTAATGTTCTGGTGACCTGGCTGCGAATCCCACGATGATAGATGGTGGGATTTGAATTCAGTAAAAATATTGGGAATTAAGAATCTTCTAATGACCATGAAACCATTGTTGATTGTCAGAAAAACCCTTTTAGTTCACTAATATCCTTTAAGGAGGGTAATCTACCGTTTTTACCTGGCCTGGCCTGGCCTACATGTGACTCCAGAGCCTCAGCAATGCAATTGAACCTCAAATGCCCTCCAAGGGTAGCTAGGAATGGGCAATAAATGCTGGCCAGCCAATGACACCCACGTCCCATGAATGAGTAACAAAAATCCATTACTTCTGATTTAAAGTTCCAGGTAGCGACAACAAATGATTTTGATTGAATAATGGTGACAGCTAAAATAATAAGCACAAGCAAACTTGTGAAAAGGGAAAAGTAGGCATGTTTTTAAAATGTGTGATCTTTTTTATCATTGTGGAAAAAAATGTGACACTCAACAAACATGAGGTGATCTTTCCAGGATCATATGTTTAAGAGTTATTGTGAATATAATACCCCATTAAAAACCCAGTTACACCCCCTTCAACAAGCAGTAACTTTGTCAAGGGTTTTTACAATGGCAGTAACAGAATTAGAGGAGTTCTCCTTAATCCAATTGATTTTCTTGATTGTCAGTCTGTGGAGTAGCAAATGAGAGAGGCGTGGTTTTTTTTTATTCATTTGAAACTAAGTGGCTTTCAGAGAACAGTTGACAGCTAAACATGTTGCTGTGGCTCTGGAATCACATTAGGCCAGACCAAGTAAGGATGGCAGATTTCTTCCCTCAAGGATGATAGTGAACCAAATGGGTTTTTCCAGCAATAAGCAATGGTTTCATGGTCACCAGTAGGCTCTTAATTCCAGATATTTTTTATTGAATTCAAATTCCACCACCTGCTGTGGCAGGATTCAAACCTGAATGCCCAGAACATTAGCTGGGTTTCTGGATTCATAGGCTAGCGATAAAACCACTTGACCATCATCTCTCCTTAACATCCCACCCAAGAAAGGAAGTATAGAACCACTGACAACAATTTCTGGATCTCTGCGTTATTCTGTGCATGTGCGGAGTCCAGAGGTTGGAGCGATAACAGTGAAAGGTTGATGGTTTAGCCATCATTATCACAGCGTGGGTTTCCTCCGGGTGCTCCAGTTTCCTCCCACAGTCCAAAGATGTGCGGCTTAGGTTGATTGACCATGCTAAAATTGCCCCTTAGTGTCCTAAGATGCTTAGGTTAGAGGGATTAGCAGGTAATAATATGTAGGAATCTGGGGGTGGGGCCTGGGTGGGATTGTGGTCAGTGCAGACTCGATGGGCCGAAGGGCCTCTTTCTGCACTGTAGGGTTCTATGGTTCTATGGTTCAATGATCGGGCCAGTGTGGATGGTTGGAAAAATGGAATAAAAGGAACAGAAGCCACAGATGCCGTCATTCTGAAATTCAAACAAAAAGTACCAGAAATAAACAACAATTATGGCAGCATCTACAATGGAAGGAGGCAGATTATTGACAATGTGGGTGTACAATTCTTCACCCACAGTAACAATGAAGGGTTGACGCAAACACAATTTCAATGATCTTGTTCTTAACTCACTGGAACATTGGGTCTTGTGTTGGAAAGTCAATCAGTCTTCAAATTGTAGTCTCAGAGATGAATCTGTAATCTACCAGGCGCTAATGTTGCTTCACAATGCAGATGGTAACATTGAGATGTAAGAAGTCTCACAACACCAGGTTAAAGTCCAACAGGTTTATTTGTAGCAAAACAGCACTAGCGTTAGGAAACAATACACATCTTTCTAACCTGTGCTTAATGCCCTCTCCACTCACACTACCTCTAAAACTTGATTAGCTGTAAAGACTCACATTCTAATCATTATTCATGTAAATTGAGTTTGTGTCTTTATATGCCCTGTTTGTGATCAGAACTCCCACACACCTGACGAATGAACAGCCAGTTCCGAAAGCTAGTGGCTTTTGCTACAAATAAATCTGTTGAGTTTAAGACTTCTTACTGTGTTTACCCCAGTCCAACACTGGCATCTCCACATCATAACATTGAGATGTTTAGGTAGATTAGCCATGCCAAATTATCCCTTAGTATTCCATGATATGTAGATTAGGGAGATTTTCAGGGTAAATACTTGGGGATAGGGCAAGGAAATGGGCCAGAGTAAGGTAGTCTGAGAGAGCGTTAGAACATAAGAACATAAGAACATAAGAAATAGGAGCAGGAGTAGGCCATCTAGCCCTTCGAGCCTGCCCCGCCATTCAATAAAATCATGGCTGATCTGTCGTGGCTCAGTTCCACATTCCCACCATTTCCCCATAACCCTTAATCCCCTCGCTTATCAAAAACCCATCAACCCGCGTCTTAAAAATATTTAGCAAGGCAGCCTCCACCACTTCAACAGGCAGAGAATTCCAGAGATTCACCACCCTTTGAGTGAAGAAGTTCCTCCTCAACTCCGTTCTAAACTGCCCCCCCTTTATCTTGAGGCTGTGCCCCCTAGTCCTACTGTCCTTTCTGAGCGGGAAGAGTCTCTCCACCTCTATCCTATCCATCCCATTCATCATCTTATACGTCTCAATGAGATCTCCCCTCATTCTTCTAAACTCTAATGAGTACAAGCCTAGTTTATTCAACCTCTCCTCATAGCTCAACCCCCTCAACTCCGGCATCAGCCTAGTAAACCTCCTCTGCACTCCCTCCAAAGCCAAAATATCCTTGCGTAAGTGCGGCGCCCAAAACTGCACACAGTACTCCAGCTGCGGCCTCACCAATGCCCTATACAGCTGCAGCAAGACCTCCCTACTTTTATATTCAATCCCCCTCAGTGCAGACTCAGTGGGCCAAATGGCCTCCTTCTGCACTGCAGGGATTCGATGATTCTATAAGATGGTAGCCAAAGTTCAGGTTTTACATAAAGCGCAGCATTATTGAGAATACAGAATCTTTCAGAATCAAGGTGCATGGAGTAAATGAAGACTAAGGAAATTTGGCATGTCCACGACGACTCTCACTAACTTTTACAGATGCACCATAGAAAGCATTCTTTCTGATTGTATCACAGCTTGGTGTGTCTCCTGCTCTGCCCAAGACTGCAAGAAACTGCAAAGGGTTGTGAACGTAGCCCAGCCCATCATACAGACCAGCCTCCCATCTATTGACTCTGTCTACACTTCCCACTGCCTCGAAAAAACAGACTGCATAATTAAGGACCCCAAGCATCCTGGACGTTCTCTCTTCCACCATCCTCTGTCTGGAAAAAGATACAAAAGTCTGAGGACACGTACCAACTGACTCAAGAACAGCTTCTTCCCAGCTGCCATCAGACTTTTGAATGGACCTACCTTGACTGTAACATTACATTCTGCATTCTCTCCTGTCCTTCTCTATAAACGATATGCTTCATCTGTATGGCACTCAAGAAACAATATTTGTCACTGAGTGCTAATACATTCTTTCAGCCTTCAACGCTATTATTCCCTCGGATCTCACCTCCAAACTCCGTGGCCTGGGCCTTGGCTCCTCCCTCTGTGACTGGATCCTGAACTTCCTAACTCACAGACCACAGTCAGTAAGGATAGGCAACAACACCTCCTCCAGGATCATCCTCAACACTGGTGCCCCACAAGGATGTGTTCTTAGCCCCCTACCATACTCCTTATACACCAATGACTGTGTGGCCAAATTCCCCTCCAATTCAATTTTCAAGTTTGCTGATGACACCACCATAGTGGGTCAGATTTCAAACAATGATGAGATGGAGGACAGGAATAAGAACATAAGAACATAAGAACATAAGAAATAGGAGCAGGAGTAGGCCATCTAGCCCTTCGAGCCTGCCCCGCCATTCAATAAGATCATGGCTGATCTGTCGTGGCTCAGTTCCACTTTCCCGCCCTCTCCCCATAACCCTTAATCCCCTCTCTTATCAAAAACCCATCAACCCGCTTCTTAAAAGTATTTAGCGAGGCAGCCTCCACCACTTCAACGGGCAGAGAATTCCAGAGATTCACCACCCTTTGAGTGAAGAAGTTCCTCCTCAACTCCGTTCTAAACCGCCCCCCCTTTATCTTGAGGCTGTGCCCCCTAGTCCTACTGTCTTTTTTGAGCGGGAAGAGTCTTTCCACCTCTATCCTATCCATCCCATTCATCATCTTATACGTCTCAATGAGATCTCCCCTCATTCTTCTAAACTCTAACGAGTACAAGCCTAGTTTATTCAGCCTCTCCTCATAGCTCAACCCCCTCAACTCCGGTATCAGCCTAGTAAACCTCCTCTGCACTCCCTCCAGGGCCAAAATATCCTTGCGCAGGTGCGGCGCCCAAAACTGCACACAGTACTCCAGCTGCGGCCTCACCAATGCCCTATACAGCTGCAGCAAGACCTCCCTACTTTTATATTCAATCCCCCTCGCTATGAAGGCCAGCATCCCATTCGCCTTCCTGACCATGAGATAGAGAATCTGGTGAACTGATCTGGCAACAATAACCTCTCCCCCAATGTCAACAGAACAAAGGAGATTGTCACCGACTTCAGGAAGCATAAAGGAGAACATGCCCCTGTCTACATCAAAGGGGACAAAGTAGAAAGGGCCAATAGCTTCAGGTTTTTAGGTGTCCAGATCACAAACAACCTGTCTTGGTCCCCCCATATCGATACTATAGTTAAGAAAGCCCACCAATGCCTCTACTTTCTCAGAAGACTAAGGAAATTTGGCATGTCAGTTATGGCTCTCACCAACTTTTACAGGTGCACCATAGAAAGCACTCTTTCTGGCTATATCACAGCTTGGTATGGCTCCTACTCTGCCCAAGACTGCAAGGAACTACAAAAGGTCGTGAATGTAGCCCAATCCAACACGCAAACCAGCCTCCCATCCATTGACTCTGTCTATACTTCCCGCTGCCTCAGCAAAGCAGCCAGCATAATTAAGGGCCCCACACACCCCGGACATTCTCTCTTCCACCTTCTTCTCTTGGGACACAAAAATCTGAGGTCATGTACCAAACGACTCAAGAACAGTTGCTTCCCTGCTGCCGACAGATTTTTGAATGGACTTCCCTTGCATTAGGTTGATCTTTCTCTACACCCTAGCTATGAATGTAACACTACATCCTGCAACACTACATTTTGCACTCTCTCATTTCCTTCTCTATGAATGGCATGTTTTGCCTGTATAGCGCACAAGAAACAATACCTTTCACTGTGTGTTAATACATGTGACAATAACAAATCAAATCAGATCTTTACCCAGCAACATTACTGAATGCATTCAGATTGCCACTGGAATATTGATGTTACAGTTTCATCAGCAACATCTCTGCAGGCTCACGTGCAAAACCAGCCCAAATCCAGCATCAGGTCCCCACAAGAAAGAAGTGGAGCAAAGTTTGTTGGAGGAGTGTCATTCCGCTTTGCTTGGGTTTTCATTCCAGGTTTATCAACCAACTTGCACCCTGAAGAGAGTAATATTGACTTTGTACAACAGTGTAAAATGTGTGAGGTAGTGTCAGCCGCCCAATAAACACCACCCCTGATTTTTGTTTCCATTGATGTCTCGATGCAGCCTTCCTGGAATGCCACTAATTTACATTGCTGGAATCACTTTGCACTAATATCGAACTAATTTTACCCTTCAGACGTCACAGCTGAAGTCAGTCATGTCCTTCCCTGCCATCCATGCATTGCACAGCAAGCATATCACAGTGGAACTGGGAGTGACTTCTGTTGATTTCTGGTGCTGTGAAATGGGACAATCCGACCTGCACCCTAGGCTAACACCCCAATGAGCGCGAACATTCGCTAATAAAAGTAACATTGAAATTTAGCCCTGCTACTTCTGAGGGCAATGAGTGAAGCTTGAGTCGGACTCTAAATGCTGGCCTCCAGTGTACAAGCAGCTGTTGTTCGCATGTGGGTTTAGAAAGCCAACGTGCTGAGTGATCATGGTGGCATCACAGCAGATAACAACCCTGCCCCTCCTCTTGCACTTATGCTCATGCATTGTCCTGCAGTGAATAGTGACGTGGAATAAGACCACAAGAAACTACAAATGATTATGAACATAGGCCAGTCCATCATGCAAACCAGCCTCCCATCTATTGACTCCGAGTAGCCAGCATAACTAAGGACCCCACGCACTCTGGACATTCTCTCTTCCACCTTCTTCCATTTAGAAAAAGATACAAAAGTCTGAGGTCACGTACAACCGACTCAAGAACAGCTTCTTCCCTGCTGCCATCAGACTTTTGAATGGACCTACCTTATATTAATTTGATCTTTCTCTACACCCTAAGTATGACTGTAACACTACATTCTGCATGCTGTCCTTTCCTTATTTCCTATGGGTTCTATGAATGGTATGCTTTGCCTGTATAGCGTGCAAAAAACAATACTTTTCACTGTAACCCAATGCATGTGACAATAATAAATCAAATCAACACATTCATGAGAGTCCCGCCTCCGCACCACTTCCCCCACTACCCCTCTCACCACCATCTCCACCGCCCCCCCCCACTAACCTGGCTCATTTACACTGAGTCTAATCACAATGGACTTGCCTGCAACCACCTGAGATTAGCCATCTTAACAGGAACTCAACTGGATTTGCCACATAAAACAATGGCTACAAGTACAGGTCAGAGGCTTGGGAAACTGCAGCGAGTAACTCACATCCTCACACCCCAAAGCCTGTCAACCATCTACAAGGCACAAAGCAGGAGTGTGATGGAATACTCTTCCCTTGCTCTAACAACACTCAAGAAGCTCAACACCATCAAGGTCAAAGCCAACCGCTTGATTAGCAACTCATCCATCACCTTCAGCATTCATTCCCTCCACTACTGATGCACAGTGGCAGCAGCATGAACTACCTACAAGATGCACTGCAGCAATTCACCACAGATCCTCAGCCAGCACCTTCCAAACTCATGGCTACCTCCATCTAGAAGTACAAGGGTAGCACACACGAGGGAACACCATCAGCTGCAAGTTCCCCTCCAGGCCACTAACCATCCTGACTTAGAAATATATCGCCGTTCCTTTGCAAGTCACTGGGTTTTGTTCTCACTGGAGCGACAGAGGTTGAGGAGAGACCTGATAGAAGACTACAATATTATAAGAGGCATGGACAGAGCGGATACTCAGAAGCTTTTTCCCAGTGTGGAAGAATCAATTACTAGAGGGCATAGGTTTAAGATGCAAGGGGCAAAGTTTAAAGGAGATGTATGAGGCAAATTTTTTACTCAGAGAGTAGTGAATGCCTGGAGGAGGTAGTGGAAGTGGATATGGTACTGACTTTTAAGGGGCGTCTTGACAAATACACAAATAAGATAGGAATAGAGGGATATGGTTCCTGGAAGGGTAGGGAGTTTTAGTTAAGTCGGGCAGCATGGTCAGTGCAGGCTTGGAGTGCCAAAGGACCTGTGCTGTAATTTTCTTTATTCTTTGGGTCAAAATCTTGGAATTCCCTTCCATTGTGAGTCATCCCACGGTGTATGGACTATAGAATTTCAAGAAGGCAGCTCACCATCACTTCTCAAGGACAACTAAGGATGGGCAATAAATACTGGCCAACCAGTGACGCCCATAAAACAATAAATTAAAAAAACTAGGGCCCAAATTGAGAATCTTGCTGGACTGGTGTTCTTATCATTTCTCCAGGTGACACAGGTCAGGCACCAGCAGACCAGAAACATAATTTTCCATTCATAATGTTATTACAGTGATCTAACCCAGTTGATATTTCTGCAGTATGATAGCTGTAATGCCTAAACCAGCAAACTCACAATGCATCAGGGGGTTCTAAAAAGACAAGACATGAAGGAAAAGGCGATGGACTACACAGAAACACTTCTTGCTGTGTGCCAAGGAAATTTGGTATGTCCACCGCCAACTTTTACAGATGCACCATAGAGAGCATTCTTTCTAGTTGTATCACAGCTTGGCGTGGCTCCTGCTCTGCCCAAGTCCAAAAGGAACTACAAAATGTGTGTAAATGTAAAGGTCATCATGCAAACCAGCCTCCCATCCATTAACTCTGGCTACATTTCCCACTGCCTCAGGAAAGCAGCTAGTGCAATTAAGGACCCCACGCACCTCAGGCATTCTCTTTTCCACCTTCTTCCATTGGGAAAAAGATACAAAAGTCTGAGGTCACGTACCAACTGACTCAAGAACAGCTTCTTCCCTGCTTCCATCAGACTTTTGAATGGACTTACCTTGCATTAAGCTGATCTTTCTCTACACCCTGGCTATGACTGTAACACTACATTCTGCACTGTCTTGTTTCCTTCTCCATGAATAAGAACATAAGAGCATAAGAAATAGGAGCAGGAGTAGGCCATCTAGCCCTTCGAGCCTGCCCCGCCATTCAACAAGATCATGGCTGATCTGTCGTGTCTCAGTTCCACATTCCCGCCCTCTCCCCATAACCCTTAATCCCCTCTCTTATCAAAAACCCATCAACCCGCGTCTTAAAAATATTTAGCGAGGTAGCCTCCACCACTTCAACGGGCAGAGAATTCCAGAGATTCACCACACTTTGAGTGAAGAAGTTCCTCCTCAACTCTGTTCTAAACCGCCCCCCCTTTATCTTGAGGCTGTGCCCCCTAGTCCTATTATCCTTTCTGAGCGGAAAGAGTGTCTCCACCTCTATCCTATCCATCCCATTCATCATCTTATACGTCTCAATGAGATCTCCCCTCATTCTTCTAAACTCTAACGAGTACAAGCCTAGTTTATTCAGCCTCTCCTCATAGCTCAACCCCCTCAACTCCGGCATCAGCCTAGTAAACCTCCTCTGCACTCCCTCCAAGGCCAAAATATCCTTGCGTAAGTACGGCGCCCAAAACTGCGCACAGTACTCCAGCTGCAGCCTCACCAATGCTCTATACAGCCCCAGCAAGATGGCCAGCAATAACCAATACATTTCATTGTATGCCTATACATGTGAAAATAATAAATCAAATCAAATCAAATTAAAATCAAATTAAAATCAAAGTAAACTGTGCTCAATACTGTCCAGATCAAACCTCAACTGAGGTTAGTAGAACTATGGTTAGTAGCTTGAAATTTAACCCTAAAGGGACACAGGCACATGGTGGAGCCCATGAGTTTTCCATTGTCATATTGCCATTGCTTTTATCATTGTTTCCCTTGTTGAAATGGGAGTATCATTTGGTATTTATTGCCCATGCCCAATTTGTGGCAAAGTAAAGGATATGGGAACAATTGAAATACTCTGCTGATTAGATGTACATAGATAGTGGTTAAAAGAGCAAGGACTTCAAATTTTAAGACTCAAAGAAGGAATATAGTGGAGTGGGTTTGCCATATTCTTGGGCTTCATTTAGATTTATGGTCATTTATGCCCACTTTAAGTTTGGGCGCATCCTAATATGATTGAGAGGCGGCATGTTGGCACAGTGGCTAGTACTACTGCCTCACAGCACCAGGGACCCAGGTTCAATCCCAGCCTTGGGTGACAGCCTGTGTGAATTCTGCATATTCTCCCCATGTCTGCGTGGGTTTCCTCCAGGTGCTCCGTTTTCCTCTCACAATCCAAAAATGAGGTGGATTGGCCATGCTAAAGTGCCAACTTGTGTCAAAAGATGGTCTCCTGCCCACATATCCGTCCTTGGCCTTTTGCAATGTTCTAGCGAACCCCAACGCAAACTGGAGGAACAGCACCTCACCTGGTGACTAGGAGCTTTCCAGCCTTCTGGGCGGAACACTGAATTCAACACCTTCAGAGCATGAACTCTTCCCTCCATCTTCAGCCTATTTGCATTGATTTTATTTCATTTCATCTTGTTTTCCATTTTATCACTCTCCTTTTCCACACCCCTCCATCCCCCACTTCTTCAGGCCAACTGCCCCATCCTGCAGGCAGTCCTTTACCAAGCCGTACCTTTGTTTGGCAGTTCACACATTCTGATCACTTATTGGACACTTTCAACACATTTCCAGCTTCCTGCGTGCTTTTTCACATTCCACTTAGCCAATTCCACCACCCTTCTCAACCACAATCCCACTAAGGCTCTATCCCCATAATCCCATGCATTTACCTTGGCTGATCCCCCTGACATAATGGGACAATTTAGCATGGTCAATCCACCTAACCCACACATTTTTCGGACTATGGGAGGAAATCGGAGCACTTGGAGGAAACCCACATAGACAAGGGGAGAACGTGCAAACTCCAGACAGACAGTGAACCAAGGCCGGAATTGAACTGGGGTCCTAGACGCTGTGAGCCAACCGTGTTAACCACTCTGCCACCATTTCCTCCTCCTCTTTCAAACAGCAAAAGACAAAGAACAGTACAGCACGGGATAAATCTCTGCTGACTCTCTTTCCTTTCAGCTCTGACGAAGGGTCATCTAGACTTGAAATGTTGGCTCTATTCTCTCTCCACAGATGCTGCCAGACCAGCTGAGATTTTCCAGCATTATTCTGTTTTTGTTTCTGATTCCAGCATCTGCAGTATTTTGCTTTGGTCTCAAAGATGTGTGGGTTAGGGGGATTGGCCATGCTAAATTGCCCCTTACTAAAATCTTTAAAGTTTATTTATTAGTCACAAGTAAGGTTTACATTAACACTGCGATGAAGTTACGATGAAAATCCTCTGGTCGCCACACAGTTCGGGTCAATGCACCTAACCAGCACGTCTTTCATAATGTGGGAGGAAACTGGAGCATCGGGAGGAAACCCATGCAGACACTGGGAGAACATGCAATCTTCAGCCAGACAGTGACCCAAGCCTGGAATCGAACCCAAGCCCCTGGCGTTGTGAGGCAGCAGTGGTTAGTACTGTTAACCACTGTGCAACTGTACTGCCCCATGGCAACTGTCCAAAGATGTGAAGGTTAGGTGGATTGGCCATGCTAAATTGCCTCTTAGTTCATTGGTGTCACAAGTAGGCTTACATTAACACTGCACTGAAGTTACTGTGAAAATCCAATGATGTGCGGGTTAGCTGGGTTGGCCATGGCAAATTGCCCCTTAGTGTCCACAGATGTGTAGATTAGATGGAATTAGCAATGGTAAATGTGTAAGATGGTACGGATAGGGTGGAGGGAAGGTCCTGGGTAAAATACTCTGTCAGAGAGCAGATGCAGATTTGATGGGCCGAATGGTCTCTCCTGCATTATAGAGATTCTATGAGAGGCACTTAGGTGTAACTTGGCAGCTCTTGTGTACAACTTCAGGTGGATCAGCTGGAAGGGCAGCACAGTGGTTAGCACTGCTGCCTCACAGTGCCAGGGTTCCAGGTTCAATTCCAGCCTCGGGTCACTTTGGAGTATGTACATTCTCCTTGTGTCTGCATGGGTTTTCTCCGGGTGCGCCAGTTTCCTCCCACAGACCAAAGATGTGCGAGTTAGGTGGATTGGCCAGGACAAGTTGCCGCTTAGTGTCCAAAGATGTGCAGGTTAGGTTGACTGGCCATGCTAAATTGCACCTTGGGTCAGGGGGATTAGTAGGGTAAATGCATGGAGTTAGAGGAATAGGGCCTGGGTGGGATTGTGGTCGGTACAGATATGATGGGCTGCATGGCCTCTTTCTGCACGATAGGGATTCTATGATCACCCAAGGTGGAAACTACAAGCATCTTGCTTCAAATAAGTATCAATGTTGTGGTTACTCATTGCATTCATAGCAGCCTTTAACAGCTTGTACTGGAACTGCTCTGTTCAATCAATGCTGAGGGAAGCTGACTGATCATCCTGACCATGTGGAGAGAAACAGATGTGCCTAAGTAGTAAGCACACGCCATCCGCGCCATCCATTATGGGAGCTGCCAGACCCTTGTAGCATTGGGTGAAAGGTAATTACCCAAGTCAACTGTCACAAGGGGATGTGACTGCCAGAAAAAGAGCAAGAACGCAAAGTATGAAGCTCTAAGTCTCTCTCCACACCCACCACCCCCACCTTTCTTTTAACAAAACATTGCAAACAGGAACGCAGTTCAAAGAATCAACTCTCCGATTCTCAAAAAAAAATACAGAGAAACATTTCTTTTACACACGCCCTCGTCAACAAAGGGCGAGCAGGGAAGCAGCAGGAAGGAAAAGCAAAGCCCAGAATGTTACACCTCTCTGCAAGACAGCCGCACACCAGACAGGGACTGAGTTGCATACTGAGGCCGGAATTTTACCCCTCCCCCCCACCTGCCATGGGAATCGGAGCGGGTGAGGGCAGAGCACGGGAAGGTCCATTGACCTCGGGTGGAATTTTACGGTTTCGGGGCAAGCAAGTGGGAAGGTTCCACTGGCAACATGTGTCACCCTCTTTCAGAGAGGGGAAGGCTTCAGTTTCATAGAATCATAGAATCTCTACAGTGCAGAAGGAGGCTGTTTGGCCCATCGAGTCTGGACTGACCACAATCCCACCCAGGCCCTATCCCCATAACCCCCATGCATTTACCTTAGCTGGTCCCCTTGAGATAATGGGGCAATTTTGCATGGTCAATCCACCTAAAGTAAGAAGTCTCACAACACCAGACCTCTTACTGTGTTTACCCCAATCCACCTAATTCGGATTGTGGGAGGAAATCGGAGCGCTCGGAGGAAACCCACATGGACATGGGGAGGATGTGCAAACTCCACACACTCAGTGACCCGAGGTCGGAATTGAACCCGGGTCCCTGGCGCTGTGAGCCAGCAGTGCTAACCACTGTGTCACCGTTTCCTCCCCCTCATTCAAAGGGCAAAGAACAAAGAACAATACAGCATAGGATCAGGCCCTTCGGTCCTCCAAGCCTGGATTGATCATATTTACCTATCTTGACCAACCACCTTATTTCCCATTTGTTCATGTGACTATCTAGATAAGTCTTAAATGTGGCTAACGTATCTGCCTCAACCACCTCACTTGACAGTGCATTCAGGCCTCCACCACCCTCTGTGTAAAAAATTTGTCCTGCACACCTCCACTGAACCTTTCTCCCCCTTACCTTGAAATTGTGCCCCCTTGTAATTATTATTTCTGCCCTGGGAACAAGCTTCCAACTGTTCACCCTATCTATACTCCTCATAATTTTATTAACTTCTATCAGGTCCATCCCTCAGTCTCCCATTTTTCCGGGGAAAACAATCCCAATCTAGCCTCCTAGCCAATACTAGCTAGTACCAGGCAACATGCTGGTAAACCTTTTCTGCACTCTCTCCAAAGGCTTCACATCCCTCTGGTGGTGTGGTGACCAGAATTGGACACAGTATTCCAAATACCATGGTTCCATATGCAGATGGCGCATGTATAGTGCAAGTTTTTCATTTCAGGCTCTATCCTTCTGTTGATAAGTGTGAAACGGCCAAAGCAGTGCCAGTGCCAGAGGGAGTACAGAGGGGGTAGGAAATAAGGGCCATGCTGGGAGGAGGTGGGGGGGGGAGTACATTGAGGGGGGAGAGTGAGCTAAAGGAGAAAAATGGGCTAATCCGCCTGTCTTTATCAATTGGAGAGGGCAGGTTACAATCACCTGGTCATTTTAAACTATCAGAAGCTAATCAGATCGGATCGGGTTACAGAGCTAAACTTTTTCAATAAACCTTACAGTCTGCAAACACAAATCCTGGGCCCTCTATTTGCTGAACGTGTGTGACTGTGTCCTCCCCTCCCCCCGCATGGTCGGACTTGTGGTGTAAAGAGTAAGTTCATTCAGACCCTCACAATGAGGTTACTCTTCGATACTGTGCTCCCCCACCCCCTCACTCCACCACCACTACCCTCCCTCCACTGTTGTCTCTTCCCTCCTGAAGACACTGACTTTCTGCAGGATACAGATCAGTGTTTTAAAATTAAGCTTTTTTTCAACCAGGGGTCTTGAATACACCAAGTTATTGTAACCTCTGACACCCACGTCATTGGCTTGTCCTCAGAAGGGTTCAATCTTTTTTCTTCCAATAGAAAATAGATGGGAATAAAATGTTGCAATTTAAACACATTTGTAGTGTTACTCTAAAGAAAATCGACCAATGCCAACTTCATCCTGAAGCTGTGACAATCCCTGTTCTCAATGTATTGCATTGAGCTGCTATGTTAACAGCGTTTCTAGTTTGTAATTAACCACCCGGGACAGGTTTGGCAGAAAGGAAAGCAGGCTAATTTATAAGCTACCTTTTAAAATGGTTTGTGGTCCATTGCAAGCACGCACTGGACCTGGCCAGACAAAAGGCTTGCAAGGATGATTGAAAAAATGGCATTTGCAACACAAACAACAATATTTGCTGGGTGGATGGTAACTCACTGAAATGCGTCTTATGCATAAGGTACAGCCGGCATGTTCTTTTTAGAATCTAGCTAGCTTTATCAATATGCCAGTTTGAATTGACAAATCCTTTTAGTGATATGTAGAATCATATAATCCCTACAGCACAGAAGGAGGCCATTTGGCCCATCAAGTCCGCACTGACTACAATCCCACCTACACCCTCTCCCCACAACCCCATTTATTGACCTTAGATAGTCTCCTTGACACAATGCGCAATTTAGCATGGCCAATCAACCTGACATATCCAATGTATGTTGCGTTTATATAAATCCCAGAAAGTTAAACTGAAAACATAAAGAATGGAAGGTAGTAACTTTTGTTTTAGATGGGCACGTTTAATCCATGAATTGATTCATTGTCCATAATTTCTACACAAATCATATTTGACTGTGTCTGGTCAATCGTAGGATCAAATCTAGGCAATAAAACCCCACAAAGCTGTTGTGTAATTCAATTAGTACATAACTAATCTGTAACCCAAAGAGAAAATGCTGGAAAATCTCTGCAGGTCTGGCAGCACGCGTAAGGAGAGAAAAAAGAGCTGCCATTTCGAGTCCAGATGACCCTTTGTCAAAGCTCATTGCAAAATTCATTGCACTGATCTACAATCTTAACTCCCTTCACTCACCTTTGCATTGAATCACTTAATACTCTTAAGTAAACAAAATGGGTGGCACGGTGGTTAGCACAGCTGCCTCACAGCGTCAGGGATCCAGGTTCTACTCCGGTCTTGGGTCACTGTGTGTAGTTTGCATGTTCTCCCCCTGTGTCTGCGTGGGTTTCCTCCAGGTGCTCCAGTTTCCTCCCACAGTCCAAAGATGTGCAGATTGGCCATGCTAAATTGCCCCTAGTGTCAGGGGGATTAGTAGGATAAGTGTGTGGAGTTACAGGAATAGGGTCTGAGTGGGATTGTGGTCAGTGCAGGCTCGATGGGCCGAATGGCTCCTGTACTGTAGGGATTCTATGAAAAGTAGAAAATACTGGAAAATCTCAGCATGTCTGACAGCATCTGTGGAGAGAGAATAGAACCAACTTTTCAAAACATTGGCTCTATTCTCTCTGTCCCCACAGACCTGCTAAGAGTTTCCAACATTTTCTGAAACATTTGTTTCAGGTTCCAATTCCAACACCCATGGTATTTTGTTTTTATAAAAATTGAGTGATGTCAGTTTGGAGAGTCGCAATGAAGCTAGCATCCATAATATACAAACACATGAACATTCCAGGAGAACAAGTATTAGGCCATTTGGCCCCTTGAGACTGCCACATCATTCAATAAAATCATTGCTGATCTGTTTAGTTTCAAGCTCTACGTCCCATCTATTCCCAATAACTTCTAGTTCCCTTCTAACAAGGATCTATCTACCACTGTCTTAAAAATATCCAGTGACACCCCCACTCCACCTCCTACTGAGGCAGAGTTCCAAAGTTGCACAACCCTCTGAGAGAAAAAAGACTTCTCCTCATTTCTATCCCAAATAGATGACACCTAATTTTAAAACAGTGTCCCCTAAGTCCTGGACTCACCCATATGAGGGAACATCCATTCCATGTCCACCTTATGGTTTTAAGCTTTTATTTATTACATTATAGGTTACACTGGGGCAGTATGGCGGCACAGTGGTTAGCACTGCTGCCTCACAGCTTCAGGGACCTGGGTTCAATTCCCAGCTTGGGCAACTGGCTGTGTAGAGTTTGCATATTCTCTCCATGCCTGCGTGAGTTTCCTCTGGGTGCTCTGGTTTCCTCCCTCAGTCCAAAGATGTGCAGGTCAAGTGCAATGGCCATGCTAAATTTTCCCTTAGGTAGGCTAGAGGGATTAATGGGGTAAATATGTGAGGTTATAGGGACAGGGCCCAGGTGGGATTGTCGTCAGTGCAGACTCGATGGGCCAAATGGCCTCCTTCTGCATTGTAGGGTTTCTGTAATTTTCATGATTGACACTGCAATGAAGTTACTGTGAAAATCCCCTTTGTCACCACACTCCAGCGCCTGTTAGGACACATTGAACAAGAATTTAACATGGCCAATGCACCTGACCAGCATGTCTTTTGGACAGTGGGAGGAACTGGAGCACCTGGAGAAAACCCATGCAGACACAGGGAGAATGTGTAGACTCCACATGGGCAATCAACTAAGCTGGGAAATGAACCAGGTTTCCTGGCGCTGTGAGGCAGCAGTGCTAACCTCTGTGCTACCATGTCACCCTTGTCAAGACTATTCAGGATCTTACATTCTTCAAACAAGTCACCCCTCATCCTTCTAAACTCCAGTGGAAACAGGCCCAGCCTTTCCAACCTATCATCATAACCCGCTCATTCCTGGTATCTAACCTTGTGGGGATTAGATTTTCTATACACTTGTTCTTGATTTCTCCACAACAACAAAGATGTTGATTTATACAGATGCTTTACAGTAGTAAAATATCCAGTGGTGTTTCACGGAATCAAGTGAAATTTGATTCTGTGTCGTAGGAATAGTTATTAGAGCAAATGACCAAAACCCGTGTCAAAGGCGTAAGCTTTAAGGAGTGTCCTAAAGAAGAAAAGAATGGTGGCGAGGTTTAGTGGAGGAATTCCAGATCTTTGGCCCTTGGCAGCTGAAGTTTTTTTAAAATTTATTAGTGTTACAAGTAGGTTTACATTAACACTGCAAAGAAGTTACTGTGAAAATCCCCTAGTAATATTCTATGTTCTATGTTCTATGTAGTCTCCAGCACCCACTGAGAGGGAGAATTTAGCACAACAAATGCACCTAATCAGCTTGTGCCTCTTTTTGAGAGCACTTTCTCACATTTTAAATTGACTTTTGACTTTCGCAGAATCATAGAATCATAGAAGCTACAGTGCAGAAGGTGGCCACTTGGCCCATCGAGCTTGCACCAACAACAATCCCACCTAGGTCCCATCTCCATAACCCCACACATTTACAGTCCTAAACCCCCTGCCACTGAGGAGCAATTTATCATGGTCAATCAACCTAATCAGCACATCTTTTGGCTATGGGAGGAAACAAGAGCACCTGGAGGAAACGCACGCAGACAGTGACCCGAGGCCAGAACTGAACCCGGGTCCTGGTGCTGTGAGGCAGCAGTGCTAACCACTGCTGACTAAAATTGGGAATGCTCCCCAGGGGTCAGATTTGGAGGAGTGAGGCTATCTCAGGGGGTTGTGGAGACGGAAGAGATTACGGAGATCCGGAGGGGGGCTGGGAGGGGGACAGTTATGAAATGATTTGAAAACAAGGGGGAAAAGGTTGAAATCAAGGCGTGGCTTAATATTTCCCAGGCCAATATCTGCTTCATGGCATGGGAAACAGGCAGGGTAGGATACAAATAGTACAGTAAAGGCAAAATACTGCAAGGGGTGGAAATCTGAAATAAAAGCAGATGATATCTAGAAAAACTGTACAGGTCTGGCAGCATCTGTGGAGGGGGAAACAGAGTTAACGTTTCGAGCCCAATATGACTCTTTGAATGAGAAAAAGATGAGTAAATTTAACTGTTTCTTTTTCTTTACTAATGCCACTGGGCCAGGGGACGTGATGCCCTAGTGGTATTGTCGCTAGGCTATTAATCCGGACATTTAGCTATTGTTCTGGGAACCTGTGTTCAAATCCCATCATAGCAGATGCCAGAACTTGAAATTCAAAAAAAAATCTGGAATTAAAAATCTACTGATGACAACCATTGTTGGAAAAAACCCATCTGATTTACTCATGTCCTTTAGGGAAGGAAATCTGCCGTCCTTACCTGGTCTGGCCTACATGTGACTCCAGAGTCACGGCAATGTGAATGACTCCCAACTGCCCTCCAAGGGCAACTGGGGTGGGCAATAAATGCTGGCCAGCCAGCGATGCCCATGTCCCACAAATGAATAAAACAAAGCGATCTGCTTGTTTTTTTTCCCAGTAAACAAAGAACAGCAGAGCACAGGAAACAGGCCCTTTGGCCCTACAAGCCCACGTCACCCATTTTAACACTCAGTGAGTGCTTTATTCAAATCTTCTGTCGATCGTCGACGTTTTTGTCTACCTCTAGTGGACTCCACAATAAAGGGGGTACAAATTTAGGGAATTATATGTGCGCCAGATTAAGGGAGATCCAATTCAGGGACAATTTATTGACACCAAATTCTCTGTTTTTATTGCAAATCCTAAAGCTTGTACCTCTTTTTGAGAGCACTTTCTCACATTTTAAGTTGATTTTTAACCTATGATTCTCAGTTATTTCTACTTTCCGTCTCTCAATGCAGTCGCATTAACTATCCCTGTAAAAATATCGCAGGTGATCAGTTCTTTGTCACTGTTGAAATCATAGCTAGGAACATAGGAATTCAGAGCAGAAGTAGGCAAATTCAGCCCTCTGAGCCTGCTCCACCATTCAATCAGATTATGGCTGATCTCTCCCTGGTCTCAAATCCACCTCCCTACCTGTTCCTCACTATCCCTTTAACCCAATTTTTTTTTAAGTCAGAAATATATCTATCTCCTTCTCGAAATATTCAACAATTCAGACCCCACCACGCTATGGGGCAGCGAGTTCCACAAATTCATCACCCTCTGCAAGAAGTACTTCCACCTTGTCCCAGTTTTAAATCCACTGCCTCACAAGCTATACCTGTGTGTGATAAAACAATTGATTTTTTTTCCCTCTTGCTCCGTTTGAGAGAAATACTTGGCCTGCAATCTGACTCTTCTATTGACAGCGCATCTAAGATAATGAACTCTGTACATCTGGAGGAGTGTGGGCACAAACATGCATTGGCACCGTGCCACTCTTAGATCTTGTACAGCTTATGGGAATATCATTGGGATATGACTACAGGACATTTGACAAGCACCTCTTAAAATTCTTATCTCCCAGAAAATCCATTAAAGTCAGTACTCAGACCAGCAACTCAAACACCCCAAATAAGCCAAAGGTTTCTTTAAAAGAATTCTTGACTGGTTCTCATTATGAGCTGTCTCTTTTTTTTGAATAATTCAAAGGTTTTCTGTCTCTGTGCACAGGCACTGTTGCAAAATGTATTGAAAGTAAAATGACATATTATTCCCGCAATGTTCTTTGGAACATCTTCCTTTTGAAGTCCCTTTCAGAATGCAGTCAGTGGCCGCAGCAGTTTTGTTGTTTGTTGCTATGGTTATCTTTCTTGATTGGATTAATAAAATCAGCATGGAACTAAAGAAGCCTACAAATTGTGCTCAAAGTTCAAACACGTAGCCCATCTATGGAGTCAGCGTCTACTTCTTTTTCGCACCATCGACAGCTCATTTCAATGTGGATTGAAAATATGTTAACAAATGTCTAAGTTTACTTATTATCGTCACAAGTCGGTTTACATTACCACTGTTACTGTGAAAATCACATTTTTTTTCCGATTACTTTACAAGAATACATCACTTTCAATTCCTTTTTCCCAACGAAGAAAATATATATCATATTATGTGAGTTTTCCGTTGTTCTAAATTATACCCAGTGTTTGTTCGAAGTGGGATATATTCTGAGCCAATAATGTATAGTCAAATCAATTTAACCGACCATTATATGAAATGACCATATGTTACAGATGTTAACATCAAAAATGTGCTCTGATCTATTAAAGTGCAATTGAAACCTTTCGCTAAAGAGTTATAGTTTGTTCCTTGTCTTTGTTTATCCAGCAGTGAGTGTTTGCAAAAGTTGACTTGGAAACAATCGCTAAATGGACTGTAGCTATTCAATGATTCTGTCTGATCTTTAAACAATCTATTTCTCTCGCGGTTCTTTGAAAAGCGTTTAAGATGCAGTTTGGCAGCTTTATTCCTATTCCGTTCTACGAGCAGAACACAGAGCTGCAAATGGTCAGGGAGAACAAACAATGGCAGCATATTGCTCGGGATAATGTATAAAGGTCTTTCAGATACCAGGGAGTGATAATAAGCCAGTGGTCTAAATGGACGGGCTAAAGCGACAAACGTAGAGCAGTTTACAGCCACCATGCGAAAGCTGAGATGAAAAAAGAAAGCTAATTTATTAGTCACAAGTAAGGTTTATATTAACACTGCAATGAAGTGAAAATCCCCTAGTCGCCACACTCCGGTGCCTGTTCGGGTACACTGAGGGAGAACTTAGCACAGCCAATGCACCTAACCAGCACATCTTTCGGACTGTGGGAGGAAACCGGAGCACCCAGAGGAAACACGTGCAGACACAGGGAGAACGTACCAACTCCGCATGGGCAATCAGCCATGCCAGAAAATGAACCAGGGTTTCTGGCACTGTGAGGCAGCAGTGGTAACCACGGTACCACTATACTGCCCATGAGTGTGGAGTGAAAGAAAACTGGTCATAGCTCGAAATATGATTTAATTTTTAAATTAAAATCCTGCAATTCTGAAATTCTGCAAGCCAGTTAGAATCTCAAAGAGCCAATATTGCTTTGGACTATCAATTGAAATAATTATCAGCAAATTACCCAAAATATGGGTCATTTTTGTACAATATATTATGTGAACGCCCCATGCTTACAGATAAAATAAGAAACAGTCAAGTTATAAATACATCTACGTCATTACCTTCCCTCGTTCCATTATATTGTACTTGAAAGCAGAGCAAACACACATTATGTGGAGATGCCGGTGTTGGGCTAGCGTAGGCACAGTAAGTAGTCTCAAAACTACCAGGTTAAAGTCCAACAGGTGCATTTGGAATCATGAGCTTTCGGAGCACTGCTCCTTCATCAAGTGAATGCACATTAAAACCTTGAATATATTGCAGATCAAGCTACATATGAATGCTTTGACACATTCAAGTAACAGTTTAAGTTTAAAGTTTATTTATTAGTGTCACAAGTAGGCTTACATTAACACCGCAATGAAGTTACAATGAAAATTACCTAGCTGCCACACTACAGCATTTGTTTGGGTACACTGAGGGAGAATTTAGCATGTCCAATGCACCTAACTAGCACATCTTTCAGACTGTGGGAAGAAACCAGAGCACCCAAAGGAAACCTACGCAGACAGGGGAGAACATGTAGCCTCCACAGGAATAGTGACCCAAACCGGGAATCGAGCCTGGGTCCCTGGCACTGTGAGGCAGCAGTAGGAATCACTGTGCCACCATGCTGCCCATAAGCATGGGTTTTACAGAGACAGAACCAACCTCAGTGACAATGAGCAATGGTATATTGGAGAAGGAACAGTTCCAGTAGATGCTGAAATACCCCTGTGTATTTCTGCCAACCCTCAGAAGAAGCTGCGGAAACAATGGCAGGGCGCACTTAGTTTGCATATCGATATACAAAGACAAATGATTTCTGTACGCACTTCTCCAGTAAGTATTTAGTTCGGTGGGCCAGAGATGGTTGGGGAATATCAAAGGAAGGTACAGCCAAGTTTGATGAGACTTGTCCATGATACCTTTGACTCTAGGATGGAGAAGTGTCTGATGAAGCTAGTCACCTTTTTCTGACTTTATACGCACCGATTATGTTTATAGTTTTTCTTCATGGGAGAGAGTTTGGTGATTGAGGAATTCAACTGACAACTGTAGCGTTGAGATATTGGCAGTAATATGATTGGGTAGAATTTGTTTTCTATATAATTGGTGATCCCTTCCTCCCCGAAAGTGATTGGTGACAATGTTTTCCCATTACTGCTGGGGGGAGAGGGGTTTTTTTTTAAGAAAAACAAAATGATAGGTAAAGGGATGCCAGGAACAAATGGTCAGTAAGAAAAGGGCTGGCGTAACGGTTAGCACTGCTGTCAGGATCTCAGATTCGATTCCAGTCTTGGGTGACTGTCTGTGTAGAGTTTGCACATTCTCATCATGTCTGCATGGCCTTCCTCCCGGTACTCCGGTTTCCTTCCATAGTCCAATGATATGTGGATTAGGCGGATTGACCACGCTAAATTGCCTCTTAGTGTCAGGGGACTAGCTAGGGTAACCACATGGAGTTATGGGGATAGGTGGGATTGTGGTTGATGGAGACTCGATGGGCCGAATGGCCTCCTTTTGCACTGTAGGATGCTATGATTTCATAAAGCAGATGCAATTAACAGACAAAATGCTGCAACTCCCGGCCTAAGCTGCTCCCAACTCTCATTACCAGGACAGCGGATTAATGAATTGATTCCCTAAAATATATGGATTGGTTCTGCTCCCTTTTAGGACAGGGTTTATGCTCTTCAGAGGCTGCCAGTCTGACAGATCATGCCATTGATTTTGAAGATGCTTCTGTTGAACGATTGCAGCAAACGTTGAGGCGAAACGTTCGAAATACAATGCAAAACTAAGCAGCAACATATTAGATAGACCGTACAGCTTCCCGCGATGTGACTATAGCACTGACATATGATTCTGCTTATTTCAATTTGATGGGGCCAAGTGTACCTTTCCATTTTATGCATATGCACAATGTTGCCTATATTATAGATCGAGGCATCTTCTTGTATTGAGAAGGCATGCTTTAAAAAATCCCTGTGGAGTTTTTTTTTCAACCAACATAGGGCCTCGTGGAATCGATAATCTAATGGCTCTTTGTGGCAAGTTAAGTGTAATTGGTGAGGTTCCGGTGTATATGGAATATTACACTGTAATTTATTCCTTTTGGAGTTTTTTTTCTGCACAGCGTTGCTTCATTGGAAAAAAACAGGAACGACTCGATGCCGTCTTAAGAAAATAGCACACGGAGTGTCCGAGTTGGTTCGAGAACGTCCCTTGGTTGTGCCGGTTGTAGACTGGGATTGATCTAAAGATGTCCGAGGCGGAGCCTGACACCAAGCCGCCAGATTTGGAGTTGAGCAAAAGCTCTGAAGCGCATTCCAATCAGCTCGGGTCCCATCGCCTTGCTGCCTCTGCTAGTATGCCAATTTGGATGCTGACCTAGCCAGGGGAAAACCTCAGCATACCGGCTCTTGTGCTCTCTCTGGACAACTGGAGCAGTGAGGTTGGAGGCTGCGTCCCATCCCCACCCACCCCTTCTTAACTGTTAACCCAAAAATACGGCTGAATAAATTCGACTCAAATCTAGCAGTATTATATTTTTGCTGGTTCTGGGAAACCCTGTCTAATTTGCCCCACTCCCCCATAGCCCCACAGATTCCCTCCTGCAAATGCTCATCCAGTTCCATATATGTGTATGTTACTTATATGTTATATGTATGTGTATATATTCCTTATATATGTGAAGATGTATATACATATATATTCCTTATGTATATTCCTTATGCATACGTGTATATGTATACATATAGTCCTTGTATATTATGTTTCTGTACGTGCATTGCTATTCTAATACGTGGTATTTATGCGTATGAATAGACCTTATATATTGTATGTATATTTGTGAATATATATACCTTATTTTTTAATGTATTTTTATCCCTTATACATTATATTTATATGCATGTATATTCCTTATACATTATATATACTTGCACATATATATTCATATATAGTAAATTTGCATATATATGTGTATTCCTTACATATTATATGTATTCTTACGTATTCTGTATATATTATATTTCTGTACGTGTGTATATATTTCTTATACATTATGTTTCTATACGAGTATACATCCTTAAAAATTACATTTCTGTGTTCCTTACACATTATATTTGTATATATTCCTTATATATGTATATGTATTTCTTATATGTTATATGTATGTATATATCCCTTATATTTTATATATGTGTGCGTCTATAGGTATAAATACAATGTATAGTGTAGCGGTTATACATATGAATGTATACTGTATATAACTGTTACACTGCGGAGACTGTTTAAACGTTATTATTGAATTTATTTTGCTGCCCTTCCAAGTCCCAACAGCTTAACATTATTTTTTTCTCGCTTGCGTCGACCCTGGCTCATTGGCTCATTTGCCTTGAATCCATGTTACCTGGCTGCCAATGAGAACCGTCTCTGTCTGTTCACTTGATCAAAACCCCCGTGAGTTTGAACATTTTGGAAGTTTTCACAAGCAAGTCTTTGTACATGAAAGCGGGGGGACAGTGGTTTAGTTTAATATCACAGCCTAAAAGCTGGTTTCCTGGAGGGTTCGGAGGTGAATGTTCCAGGCTTCATCGCCGCAGATCGGCCTCGGCTTTAGACTGTATTTTTTTTGCGTCAATCCCAAATGAATGCGAATGGGAGTTATACTGCAATGTACGCGCACCAATCCACTCAAGAACAGCTTCTTCCTGACTCTCATCAGACTTTTGAACAGACCTATCATATACTTAAGCTGATCCTTCTCTTTGCCCTACCTATAACTGCAACCCTACATTCTGCTCCTTCCCCTTTTCTTCGCTCCTCCGTGTTCTGTAAACGGTATGCTTTTTACGTAAGAAACAATACTTTTCACTGTATCCCAATACATATGTGCACAACAAAAAATCAGATTTATTATTACCCTATCTGTAACCGCAACGTTATATTCTACACCCTCTCCTTTTCCTTACCCCTATGTACTCTATGAACAGCATTTACCTGTACGGTGCGCAAGAAACAATACTTTTCACTGTACACCAATACATGTGACAATAATAATAAATCAAATCTCATATTACCCCATCTGTAACTGCAACACTATATTCTGCACTCTCCCCCTCTCCTTATGCATAAGTGTACATGTATACATATTTCTATAGTATATATTATGTTTGTATACGTATGCATATCCCTTATATATTATTTGTAAGTATATATATGCGCTATAGAGGCAAAACTTACTGTTCATAGAGTACATTAGGATAAGAAAAAGGGAGGATGCAGAATATAGTGTTGCAGTCACTGATAGGATAATATTAGATTAGATTTTTTGTTATGGACGCATGCATTGGGATATAGCGAAAAGTATTTTTTTTCTTGCGTACTATACAGGCAAAACATACCGTTCTCCCTTCTGTACTTGATAAACGGTGTGTTTTGGCAGTGCAGTGTGCAAGAAACAATGATTTTCATTGTATCCCAATACATGTGACAATAATAAATCAAACCATACTAGAATATATAGAGATTAGGTATTTATTTCTCCATCGATCACTTTTCATATCTTCATCAGGAGGAGAAATTGTAATCTATAATAACCGCTGCACTAATTTCCCTCAAGGTATTTCTTTCTACCCGCAGCCCTCAAAGTGATCTGTTAACAAAAAACCTGCGGAGAATTAAATCGTTAAGTTTATCAAACAGGGCAGTGTCATTTTTTCCCCACCGCAAGCCAATAATGGTTTATAGGGCGTAGAAGTGTAGCCTCAGGTTGTTAGAGATGGACCACACACAGACATTCAAGCGGGTAAATATAGCTGTATCAGGACACGTCAAGATGCTTTCCTGAAAGACTTGCAAACTTGGATAACACAGTGGGTGTTAAATACAGTATCCGGATGGAGGTTGCGATTTTTTTCTCTCTCTCTCTCTTGACGGGAATGAGAGAGCCAAGTTCAGAATTGAATTCTATAGTCTGACCAGAGATACATTCATTATGAGTGTGTGTGTGTCTGTATGCTGGGAGGGGGAGCGGTCGCGATTATCAACTGTTAATTTGTGCAGTCGACTATTGTGATTGCGTTTTGCTCCAAATTGTGATGCTATATTCACGAAATCAACAGTTTGGGGGGTGTGGGGGGGGCGGGGGGGGGGGGAGACCCTTCCAATGCGAGCCTGTCAAGTTATTTATCACATTTCAAGATTACCAAACATTCTTGGGCGGTTGCCCTACTCTTTGTAGAATTATTCCTGTCATTTTCCCCTGAATGACAAACGAGATCACAAGTTGAAACAGAATGAGAACAAGGCTCTCTGCATCGCCAGTGGGAGGTGAGTCTTGTTTACAGGTGAGGTCACCTCGAGGTCAAAAGGCAGGCGTGCCTTGCCTCGTTTTTTTCTCTCTCTCTCCGCTCAAGCCCACTCAAATTTTACACCGAAAGACTTCACATGCTTTCGACGTCCCTTAGCGAATAACACTCTTACTGCATTTGTTCTTTCGCACGTGGTTGGCACACATGGGGACAACATATTTGACACATACAGAGTGAACTGATATTCGCATACAAAGAACACACCAACATTCTTCACACACATGCATTCGCACGAGAACGCACACAGAGCATACACGTGTGTGCCAAAATACACGACACACACACACATTCACGAAATAAGCAAATGGGCGTGCAGAAATTACTGACATTCATTCACACAGAAATGCAGGCATGTTGGCACAGTGGTTAGCACTGCTGCCTCACAGCGCCAGGGACCCGGATTCAATGCCCAGCTTGGGTCACTGTCTGTTCGAAGTCTGCACATCCTGCCCGTGTGGGTTTCCTCCGGGTGCTCCGGTTTCCTCCACACAGTCGGAAAGGCATTACTGATTAAGTGCATTCGCCATGTAAATTCTCCCTCAGTGTCCCCGAACAGGCGCCGGAGTGTGGCGACTAGGGGATTTTCACAGTAGTGTCATTTCAGTGTTAATGTAAGCTTACTTGTGACACTAATAACTAATCTTAAAACACCAAACATGTTCCCCATTTAAACAGGTCAAATGCCCGCTTACTTTCAAACACACTTCCACACACAAGCAGAGTTCAACACAGAACTTACACATAAAAGGAAATTTAAAACACACACACACTCACATGCTTAGGGGAGGCGATGGTTTGATGGTATTATGGTTAGACTATTAATTCAGAAATTTAGCTGGCGTTCTGGGGACCCGGTTTGAATCCTGCCACAGCAGATGATGAAATTTGAACTCAAAAAAAAACTAGAATTAAGAATTTGCTGATTACCATAAAACCATTGCATAAAACCAAATTACTGTGGGCGCTGGACTCTGGAACCAGAAGAGAAAATGCTGGAAAATCTCAGCAGGTCTGGCAGCATCAGAAGAGTTTTAACCAAGGGTCATTTGGACTTGAAACATCAGTTTTTTTTCTCTCTCTCCTTACAGATGCTGCCAGACCTGCTGAGATATGCCAGCATTTTCTCTTTTGGTACCATCGCGGGTTGTGGGAGAAACTCATTTGGTTCACTAATGCCCTTTAGGGAAGGAAATCTGCCATCCTGGTCTGACCCACATGTGACTCCAGACCCACAAATGTGGTTGACTCGCAACTGCCGTCCAGGGGCAACTAGGGATAGGCAATAAATGCTACTAGCTAGCGATACCCATGTCCCACGAGTAAAAAAAAGACTCGGGAAAATTGGATACACAGAAATATAACACACAGTGTGCAAGCATACACACAAATACATTGACAGATTATCTTTGAAAAACTCACATACATACATGTCAACACGTCATTTACATGGAAAGACAATATTTGCAGGCACACACACAGTGTGCAGGCACGCACACATACCCTCACAGGTCATCATTGAAACACACACACACACAGAACGAACACACGTGCACATAAGCAGAACATAGTCACACTTAAACACACATGTCTTGTGAACAGAAACGCCCCAAAATACACACAGAGCGTGCACATATTTACACACTGCGCAGAATCACACATACTATTTACACGTACAGACATTCACAAAGTCACACAACACGGCGCACATACTAGTGCAAACATTTGTACATGGCTTACAGCCGAAATCATATTTGCAGAAATGTCTGCACCCATCAAAGCATACGGAGGACATACAGAATCCAGATACATACACACACATGTCAACACATGTAATTTATATGGAAGGACAATATTTGCACGCACACAGTCATAAGACCCATCTGCACACATTGAGATGTGCACATGCATAGTACATGCTGCATTCGCATTCATACAGGCACACACGGGCGCAAATCCATCCACATACTCCCAACAGAACACAAATCCGTCCACATTCACATCTAACTGGAACTGCTCGCTGTAAATCTGGCTCAGAAACTTATTTCACCGGAGCGGAATCCCAAATGTAAGGGTTGACAAAACGCAGCCTCTGCCGCAGTGACAGTGCCCGGTGTGAATGTCATTATTCCTAAGGAGCTTCGCGAATCCCGACCTGTTAAGCGGGGAACAATCTATCGGGACCCACTCATCCCTGGGGTTCCCACTTCATATTAAATAACTCCAGATCCGCGCTAGCCGGCCGAGTGGGAGCGGAGGTTAGTTCCTTAGGTGGGGGTGAGGTGGGGGAGAGAGTGGGGGCGGAATTCCAAGATAACACGGACAAGATCCCCTGCGAAAGGAGCGTGGAAATACCCGGGTAAACTTTCCAAATTATCCCCAGGAAAGGAGAGAGAGGGCTGCGAGTGATTGACAAACGAATTGTAGAACGTGTAATCGATGAAGAATTTGTGTTAACTTAAAAATCATTCAAACCGCCCCCCCTCCCATCCCCGATCCCCAACCTCTAAAATAGGGGTGGGGTGTGTTTTAAATTAAAGCCCGTAATCTGGAACAATTTTGGCGTTTTAAATTCAATGTATTTATTAGTGCCACAAGTAGGCTTACAGATAGAGAATAAAGTCGACAGTTAAAATGACAGGGGTGAGAGAATATTGTCCATCGTTTACTTGCTGAGCCGCTATTCGCATCCGAACAGAATTGTTCCAATTATTTAAGAACCAAAATTATTGAATAAGCGTTATTAAATTTATTTTCTGAGGAATAACATTTGCCGCACCTATCTAACATCTCATTGTGTAACAGTTGGGACTTTTCAATTTTGACATTTGGTAACTCTATGGTTCATGTCTTATTCTCTTGCCCCTCTCCACCACATTGTATTTAGTCGTTATCCTTAAAATGGGGGCAGTATAGGTAATCCGTACCAACTCATTCAAGCCACATGCACAACCTCCAAACCGTAAGGAAAACTCGGTTGCCAAACGCAAATAGGGTTCAATTTTTCTTGTGCGAATTCGCTCCCCCCCCCCTCTTTTTTTTGCATATCTGCCGCAATATAACAATTAGATTAAAGTGTTCTCATTTTCACTGCTGCCTTCCATTTAGCCTTATCAATTAAAGCCATAAATCGGGGCAACAAGATAAGCTGCGTGTCATTAAGCGCTCTATTCCGGCCTGAACACAAGCTGTTTGGAATTATCATATGGATAATGTGCCTATGCGGATTTCTATAGGGTTACAATACAGATTAACACAGAGCCGGGCGATTTTTAGAAATCTTGCACCACTATCTGGCCCCAATTTCTCTTAAATAGCCCATTCTCATTTGAGAATAACCGGGGTTCATGTGGCTACACTGTCACATTGTTAAATAACCGTTTGCAATAATGTTCAATTTGATAGCAATCACTGAGATGTAAAGGGGTTTTTTTTACGCGTAATCTAAACGATATTTTTTTAAACGTGGGTTATTTTAATTGATTACAATTTATTTTGTTAAAGGACTCATGGAATTGCGTTTATAGTAAGGAGGAAGGGGGGAGGCGGGGAGGTGAAGAGGCGATTGTAGACAGACGGTTACCCCCATGCTGCTCCGAGGGTCAGGTCCAGATACGAACCACTCAGCTTTGGTCGGTTCTGTCCTGTTCAGACTCATGTTTTGTCCCCGTTTGGGATCAACAGATGCAATTCGGCACCCTCCCCTCCTCAGATAAACTTACTCTCCAGTTTAAGATGAGAGTCCCCTGCTTAAACCCCGTTCCCCGAGTTTAGACTTTAAAAAAAAACTAAAAGCCCTTAAAATGGATTTGACTGGTGCTGGCTGAATGAGCCCGTCTCGTTTTTCTCCCCCCTTCACACACCGTGTCTTTGAGCTACGTCCTCTCCGCCTTTGTCATAAGATTCTCTTTGAACTCATCGGGACTTTAATAGTTCCCTTTATCGCCCTACACAAAAATTGCTCTTTAATTACCTTATTACCAGAAGGTCAAGTATAGTAGTGCTGGTCCAGACGAGAACACATTGACTACTGATTATTTATATGTGTTTGCAAAGCGACCTCAAAACGATTATGTCTTAACGACGGGCATAAATGGAGGTTAAAAAGTCTGAGATTATTGGAAATATTAGCAACTTGCCATTATGGAACTCGCAAAAGGTCATTTTTTTGAAATCTCATACAACACAAGAAATGGAGTGTGACCTCTGTCTGCGGAAGGATTCTTTTATTCTGTTTGAATTGAGCTCATGTTGTGATATTGTGCACGGGCTGTGCTTTATTTTGGGAGGGAGGGAAATAAAGAGTGGGAAAAAAAATGAAATGCCGAGGTTTTAATGTACTGTCCGTAGGCACCCGACTGTTCCTGCTACACACAGTTAGAGAGGATTAGCCATATCTGAAAAGAGGGAGCAGTTAATGCGGTATAGTGTGAATTGTCCCACCCCTGCAATCGGCTAAAACAGAATTACAGCTTGTACGAATCGTCTCCCATCAGTCTCCCGGGATACTGCACAACTTGGGTGTTCCGAGCACGGTTAACCAGTTCAAACCCTGGGTGCACCCCCCCCCCCCCCACCCTCCAATGTCCAAACTCCTTGAGATGCAACTTCCACCGCCGAGTGACTAATGCCTATCTCTCTCTGTCTTTCCCTCTCTGTTTTTTTCTGTGTGTCTCTCGTTCTCTGTCTGTCTGTCTCTCTCTGCCTTTCTTCATGTCTGTCTGTATTTCTCCCTGTCTCTCTCTCCCCATCTCTCTCTATCTGTTTCTGTCTGTCTGTCTCTGTCTCTTCCTCTCTTTGCCTCTCTCTCTGTCTCTGTCTTTCTCTCTGTCTCCCTCTCTGTCTCTCTTTCTCTCTGTTTATCTCTCCCTGTGTGTGTGTGTGTGTGTGTGTGTGTGTCTGGAGAGACTGAGGTCATTTTTTTTTAATGTTGTTATTGAAGGGCCTAAAATTAACCAGTTGAAAATGGGTCAGAGAAAGAGGGGAAAGTAGTCTTAAAAAGATGACTGTGGGGAAAATCTATTTTTATTTGATAAAATGTATTATTTTTGTCACATGAGTATATATTGAAAAGTATTGTTTCTTGCGCGCTATACTGACAAAAATATATCTTTCATAGAGTACATGGGGAGAAGAAAAGGAGGGTGCAGAATGTAGTGTTGAAATCATTTTTGATTTAGTTTGATTTGGTTTATTATTGTCACATGTATTGGATACAGTGAAAAGTATTGTTTCTTGAATATACAGACAGAAACATACCATTCACAGGGTGTATGGGAAGGAGAAAAGGATAGGGTGCAGAATGTAGTGTTGAAATTATTTTTGATTTGATTTAATTTACTATTGCCAAAATGTATTGGTATACAGTGAAAAGTATTTTTTTTCTTGCGCGCTATACAGACAATAATATACCGTTCATAGGGTACATAGGGGAGAAGAGGAGAGGGCGCAGGATGTAGTGTCGAAGTCATTTTTGATCTGATTTGATTTGATTTGTTATTGTCACATGTATTGGATACAGTGAAAAGTATTGTTTCTTTATACAGACAAAAACATACCGCTCATAAAGAAGGAAAGGAGGCAGTGCAGAATGTAGTGTTACAGCCGTAGCTAGGATGTCGAGAAAGATCAAATTAATGCGAGTTAACTATTATGAGTTAATTATCTCACTGAGATCTCCATTGTTGTGAAAGCCACAATATGTGAATAAAGTTTTTTTTTGCCGATTGCGGGTCTTGGGTTCCCGAGGCGAGAGAAGAGATGGTTCTGAATATGTAACAGTCGCCAAGGTGTTTTTTTGTTGTGTGTGGCTGTTACTGGAGTTACCTGCCTCTTTCTCCCCCCTTTCAACCCACTTAGAGAGAGGGGGGGGGGAGAGAGAGAGAGAGGGAGAGACAGAGATATGTGGGCGGCATTTGCTAATTACAGGCAGATAAAGCAACTTGTACCAAATGTAATTAGATTGTCCCGCAGAAGAAAAAAGGGATCTAGAAGACCCCATTATTAGGAGGGAGCTGCGCCCCGTTGCCGGGACAACTGTAAACCGTCCCAGCTTGCGTTCTGTTATGTACCAGGTCTTAAACCGAAGGCATTCCTGGTGCCTCTGCTAACATTTGCAATATTCTCTCTCTCCCTCTCCCACTCTGGGAGAATCTGTGTAGATTTGATGCTGTGATTCACAACGCCTTATCTTGCCTGGGGTGGAAAAAAAGAGAAATCCCACCTAATTAACCACCCCCCAAATGTGTCGCGGCCGCTTCTGTGTCATTAAGCACCATGGTTTCACGTTATGTCTGTACAGAAATCCTCTTTTGAGGGGGTAAGAGAGAGAAAGATTCTACTTGTGAAGGTATCACTTTGTTCTTTTCGTTGGCCCAGAACACTCCCCCCCCAACCTTTTTTTTAGTATAATTAATGCAATCCCCATCAAAAGGTATTAGGGAGTCCTTTGGTGTTACACCCAGGGAAAGCTAGCCGATAGAAAGCGAAACAAGATAGCCGCCAAGACAAAAAAAAGTAACGTAATATAATGCCACAAGATAAACCCAAGTTCATTACTATAGTCCTTCGCCTGTCCTGTACTCTTCACAACTGCTTCCCCCCAGAAGATCGGCGTTTAATTCCATCGCAAATGTATTTCGAGCACCCTCCCCCCCACCCTCCAGCGACCTTTCTGCTCATTCCCCGAGATAATTTTGAAATTAAACCCTGCGAGCATCGCCGAATATTACTATTAATTCTTGTGACGTTGGCAGGAGCTATTCTCTCGCTGGGAGAGAAAGGGCTTCTTTTGAACCTGGATATCAAAAGGCCAGTTGCATTTAATTCAAAGCTGGAGTGGGCTTGACAGAGGTTATTCCCCCATCAGAGGAAGTGAAATGAAGTACGTGGGTATACACTCATTTAATGACAAGTAATTGACAAATCCGAAGGCTCGCATTACTAGAGGAATAGAACTGTATTAATTATTTAACAGCGATTACCCTTTCAGCGTGTCCTGAACAGAACTGGGCATGTATTGAAAAGATGACAAGTTAAATCACACTTCGCAGCGAGAGAGAGAGAGTGGGGAAAATCTAGACCGAATTCTCTAGATGGGGCAGGATCGAAAATAAATCCTAAACAGTATGATGTAAAAACTGACCCCGCTGAACTTTTACAATTCAGATTTTGCACTTATTAAAACATACCCGCAAAGTAATAGATAGGTAGGTAGGTAGATAGCTGGATAGATAGATACATAGATAGATAGATAGATAGATAGATAGATAGATAGACGCGCATTCGTAAATAGATGCATAAATGGATTGATAGATTGAGTTGCACATCCCTAAATAGATTGAGAGTAGCACATCCATTGAGACACAGCTAGACAGAGAGAGCGAGATAGATAACTAGATAGATAGATGTACATCCCTAAGTAGATAGATAGATGGTACCACATCCTTAATTTTGATAGACAGACAGGCAGATATAGATAGATAGATAGATGGATAGATAGATAGATAGATATACATCCCTAAGTAGATAGATAGATGGTACCACATCCTTAATTTTTGATAGAGAAACGGGCAGATATAGATAGATAGATGGATAGATACATGCATATGGATAGATGGATGCACATCCCTAAGTAGATAGATAGTACTACATCCTTAATTTTTTGATAGATAGATAGAAAGACAGATAGATATAGATAGATAGATAGATAGATGGATAGCTAGATCGATAGCCATTTAGACAGACAGATAGAGATTGATAGATACTTAGATAGACAGACAGAGAAAGACAGACAGGCAAACAGAGAGACCAGACAGACAGAACAACACTGAGCCATTCAGCCCTCTATCCTGTATTCCTGCCATTCAATGATAACATGGCTGTTCTCCATCCTCAGCTCCATGTCCCTGACTGAACATATTTGCTCAGCATTAAAAACTCGGATTTGAAATGGTTAATGACTGGCACCTGGTTTTTGTAGCGGGAGAGTTCCAGACTTTTGCCCCCCCCCCCCCCCCCCCCCCCCCACACACACACACATACACTCCCGTGCTGTGTGGGCAAATGTCTCTGACCGCCTTGTCTGATTTTCAATCTCAGTGTTCCTGCCCCCAGCTCCACCAGGTGCTTGGGTGAGTGATCAATAGCCAAAGTGGTCCTAGACCCTATTTTTTTGGTGATTCCGTAAATGGATGTTTTGTAAACTCTCCCTTCACTCAGAGGCGATACCAATTTCAAACAACCCGCTGGATCACAGCTACCGCAAGAAATATGCACTGATTAAAGTTAAGATCTGCAGTTGTATCGGTTACTCAAGAAAACGCGAACAATTTTCCAATATGAGTTAAGAAGTGAATGCTTTTAAAATATATTTGTTTTGCTTTTCCGTCCATTTAAACCCCACAGTAAAAAAAATGCAAAATGATTTGGCTGCAAAAGGGCAAGGAACTGACTGACGCCTTGGTTACCGGCGACTGATTTGGATTAGCAAATAGGCCATCCAGTTTTGACAATGTCACAGTCCACAGGCGTTGTCTGTTTTGGCGAATTTAAATTTTAAATTCCTCTAACCTGGCGTTCTAACCACATTAAAATATAAATAAGTATATGTGAAATATTAAACAAAATCGAACCGATACCCAAGAAATATCATCCTGCAGGCGGTACAACTTGTGAAATCTCGTGGAAGCTGACCAGAGATGACAGAATGTGTTGTGTTTTCTTTACAAGGGCGGTAGGAAATATTGACGGCGCAAAGAAGATTGGAAACACGGATAAAGGCAAATTACTGTGGATGTTGGAATCTGAAACTAGAAGAGAAAATGCTGGAAAATCCCAGCAGATCTGGCAACATCAGTAAGGAGAGAAAAGAGCTGATGTTTCAAATCCAAATGACACTTTTAGCTTTGACAAAGGGTCATCTGGACTCGAAATCTCAATATTTTTCTCTTCTTACAGATGCTGCCAGACCTTTTTGAGATTTTCCAGCATTTTCTCTTTTGGTTTCAGATTTGAAAGACGTGCTGGTTAGGTGCTAAATTCTCCCTCAGTGTACCCGCACAGGCGCTGGAGTGTGGTGACTAGAGAATTTTCAAAGTAACTTTATTGCAGTGACAATGTAAGCTTACTTGTGACACTGACAAATAAAAAGAACAATTTGACAATGTACCCCAAAAGTTGCCTGAGTTTCGTGGCTAGGGGATTTTCACAGTAACTTCATTGCAGTGTTAATGTAAGCCTACATGTAACACTAGTAATAAAACAACTTGACAGTGAACCCGAACAGGCGCCGGAGTGTGGCCATGGAGGGTTGTTCACAGTAACTTCACTGCAGTGTTAAAGTAAGCCTACTTGTGACACTAATTAAAAAAATCAACTTGATGGTGTACCCGAACAGGCACCGGAGTGTGGCGACTAAGGGATTTCCATTTCATTGCATTGTTAAAGTAAGTCTGTTGTGACACGAATAAATAAACTTAAACTTTAAAAAAAAAGAGTTGATGGATAACATTCCTGACGTGACTCAAATCATCGAACTATTGTGGTTAAGAGTTGGAACCAAAATAATATTCCATTCCTTCACAAGTTTTCTTGTTTTTTTTGCTTAAATGATTTGAACACGAGGGGAAAGTGTGGCCAGAATTAGGAATTTTGTGGCGGTATACTAATTCATTCAAATTCGTTTTGTGGGGGTGGCGGGGGGGGGGGGGGGGGGGTGGGGAGGTGGGGTGGACTAACAATTTTCAGTTACTGTCTGTGTTTTCAACATGTGACCACAATGTGCCTTAAACGCCTACACACACATACACACATTAATTTGAATTAGTGAAAAAGAGGACGTGTGATAGTTTTTTTTGCGACGGAGGGTGCAATTTCTTAAATTATTTGCTGGTCTCGTTAACTGGGCAAACACACTCTCTAACAGCAGCCCCCCCGTCTCATCCCCCCACCTCCATCTTCTCTTTAATCTTCCCCAGTTCATTTCGGTTTCACCGTTATCAGTTTACGGTGAACCTTGTCTGCTTTCTAGTGATCTCCGGGAAGGTTGTTCGTTTCAAGGGGGGGCGAAATTCCCCAATTCCCCGCACGCCACTTCTTTGAAACAATGCGCTCGGCATCGTTCCCCGATTTATCAAAGGGCGTGAAAGCCTTTGAAAAACCTGTTATCTCCAATTATCTATGCATCCATCCTCACTCGCTTTTGATTCGATTTCCTAATGTTCCCCAATATATCTCGATCTCCGTGTTTGCCCAGTGCTATATATCTCTGAGCGTCTCTCATTTGACCATTTAGAGATCTGTCAAATGTGTAAGAGGTACATCTTCCTCCGCTCTGTTCGTCACAATAACACTGAGGGCTTGAGAATCCAATTAAGCGGCGCCCCCTCTCCTACCCAATTAATAAACGTCGATAAAAAATACATTAATTTTCTACTTAACAGCGAGCAGGCGGTTCGGTAAAAGGCAACAGTTGAATTTTTCGTTCAGAAACAGATAGAGTATTTGCTGTAAAATGGCTTGGTATCCATCAATTTTAAATAACTGTTCCAATTCAAGACACAACAGTGTTTGTCGATTGACTTTGGTTTATTACAACTTTTTTTTTTCCAATTTAGCCACAATCCACATCGAACCCAAAAAATAAACCTTAGAGGGGGAAAAGGGGCCTTTTCCTCCTACTTTTAATCCGAATTAAATATTGTAATATCATCGAATTACGCTCCAAAATATGCCTTCCCTTCAAGTCAGTTCAGGTGAGGCAAGTCACAATGGCGTTCCTGTTACAATCGGGTCAATTGACATGTGCCGGCATCCGTCTAACATTTCAAAAAAAAACCTGAAATAGGGGCTCATCTTCACAGATAACCTACCTGATGCCGTTGGGTGCAGCCGCTCCCGATACCCAGCTCCTGAAACCGCCTCATGATTGTGAAGAAGTCGAATCATCGCAGGATTATTTGAGCTCAACTCCGGCAGTGTTGACTTTAGCACAAAGCAAAGATTTCACTGCCCGCCTAGGTCCAAAATGATTATTTTACCAAGATATTGATCGGTGTCATAAAATTCCTTGAAGCGCGATGTGGAGAAGGGAGGGGGGGTGGTGGTTGGTGGAATTAGGAGATATACCCCAGGTGGAGATTGACTGGAGGTGCGAGGGGCGATTGAAACCTGGCTCCCTTCACTGAGAGTATCGATTTTCACATTTGTTTCGGCGGAACTATTCGCTGGTTTATTAATAAAATCCAACATTTAGGGTGGACGTTTGAAATATAAGTTAAATAAATGGGGAAAAAAAACAGGGCAAAGCTTTAATACTGAACCGTGTGACAGCGGGTTGGGGAATTTTGCATGGTGTGTGTGAAATATACATTACAGGTCTACGCAGTCCATCCATCTACTTTTGTGTAAATCGAAACATAAAAGTGGATATATTCAAGTATAAACAGCCATCAAATTTGTCTGCTGTGGTTATGCTTGTTTCTACGTGTGTCACACATATATATGTACACACACACATATACACAGCCGTCAAACATATGTTATATATATCACCATCAAGTGTATGTTTATATATATAAGGCACACGTAACCATCGAATGTGTGCTTATTGTATAAATATATATGTACTCACGGCCATCAAATATACGAACGTAAGATCATCAAAAACTATATTTGTATATGACAATCTAACATGCTGTTAAAATGTACGCACAATCATCAAATATATTATACACAGCCATCAAATTTTATACATAAACGGCAATCAAATAAGTCTTATATCTGTGTATGGTCATCAAATATATGTTGTCTACACCGTCAACAAATATATGCTATGTAGATATGGTCAACAAATATATATGTACTGTCGTCAAATATATGTTATTTGTATGTACAGTCATCAAATATGTGTTATTTATATATTCACAAATTTATCAAATAAATGTTATTTATATATACACAAATTTAGCAATTATGTTATTTATATATTCACACACACAAAACCATCAAATACAACCATCTAACATACCGCGTGCACACATATACATCAAATTTATATTTATATTTGTATATGTGTGTACACACACAACCATCAAATGTTATATATACACACGGCCATCAAATATATTGCACATACACAAACACACATCTATCAAATGTTATTTATATATGTGTGTACAGCTATCATATGTTTTATATATCTATATAAATATATAGCACGACCATCAAATATATGGCATATACACAAACAGACATCTATCAAATATATGTTATTTATATTTATATATGTGTGTGTACACAGACACTAAATTGGCCTGCTGTGCTGTGAGAGAGTTTCATACAGTGCGGCAACTTATCTCGCCGGATCAGTTCAGTGAGAGACACTTTAAAGTAGTTTTAAGGCGAGGCCCCCTGACAATGGTGCTGTGATATGGAACCATGTTAGGTTAGAGCATCGCATTCACACGTCCCTTTGTCACCGCCGCTGGCTCATTTCTCGCCGTATTCTGTCTCGCTCCGGGAGGCTTTTATGCGATAATGAAACACATTTTATGGTTGGCTCGCGACGTGTGTGTCCCCGGAGCGAGAGACAAGTTGTTCCTGGGCGTTTCGCAGCCGCAACGGTGTGCTGGGACAATGCGGAATTAGAAGGGGGATTTAATGTTGTTATTTCGCTCGAACAGTACTTTATTATACTCTTCACTGGCGCGTGGGAAACTATATCCGGGATTGGGAAATGCCAGCAATTTGACCCAAGATTTATTTTTTTTATCCCTGATGCAAAACAATACTGAATGTTAATCTGGGCGGTTGAAATTCACCTGGTTCTCAGTCAATATACCCGAGATTTATGCAGACACGCACGATTATTACTGGGTTAGCGAATTCATCGCTCAACCTATCATAATGTACAACATTATTTTGTTGAGGGTGTGAGGGGGGAAGGTGGGGGGATGGGGGGGGGGGTGGGGGGGGAAGGGGAGGCAGCTTTCTTCACAATCCCCACCGACCGGGAATCCCAATTAGTAAAAGCAAATGACTGCGGATGCTGGAATCTGAAACCCAAAAGAGGAAAGGCTGGAAAATCTCAGCAGGTCTGGCAGCATCTGTTAAGGAGAGAGGGAAAAAAAAGAGCTGACGCTTCCAGTCCAGATGACCCTTGGTCAGAGCTGGAATCTCTTTTTCTTTTGGAAAATCCCAATTCTTCTTTTCCCCAAAAGTAACCTCGTTAAGCGACTGGCGATATCTCGTTAAGTCTGACCAACTGTGTTGGTTTAAAGCGAGGATCGTCAAATTATATGTGGCACCAAGGCAACTTTTTGCACAGTTCCCTGCTGTGTCGGAATTGTCCATTAATGTCAACATCCTCCCCCCTCCTTTCCCTTGAATATTTTGCTTGAGAGAAGATGCATGTGAGTGAATAGGCCCATACAGTTCTGGGGCAGTCTTCCACGTGTGTGTGTGTGTGTGTGTTTGCACTTGACATTTTGCGTTAAAAAAATCACCAATTGCCTTTTGCAGTTGAGAACCTTCGGCGAAACATCCGCTTCAAGTTTTATTTATTTCCTATCGACTCACCTGAATTAGATTTGACCAGAATAGCACTTAAATGTCAATGTCCATTCTGAGGGGGCCGGTAGAGGCACGATGAGCCGAATGGCCTCCTGCTGCATTTCCAAAACCCGGGGGGGAGGGGAATAATTGTTTAGATTCATATAGCATCCAGTGGCCGATTCTACCCTACGCCTCGCCTACCTTAAGCAGTGATTTTATAATATATATCTTGACCATTTCAGTACACCTTCCATTTCTTTGTGTGGTTTGTATCATTCGGATATGGTGCCTTCCCCATTTATAACACCTTTTTTTTAAAATGAAGCGAATGGACTAATGTTGCTAACTTTCTGTGCTTCTGACCGTTCTCACATGAGCCGGGGCAACTTGTGCAGCCGTGATCTGTCTCGAACATCTTGGGGGTCAGGAGATAGAAGGGTAACGGGCGTTATGCCCCCTCCCAACCCCTCTCTCAAAGCAGACAACCAGCTTCAGAATTTGACTTGATTTATTATTGTCACATACATTAACATACCAGTGAAAATTATTGTTTATTGCACGCTTTGCAGACAAAGCATACCGTTCATAGAGAAGGTGCAGGATGTAGTGTTGCGGCCATAGCTAAGGTGAAGAGAACGATTAACTTAAGTCTACGGACCGGGGACAAAATCATAGCCCCATTTAAACAGGAGGCGCCCAGCGCTGCGGAATCCGATCCCCAATATTTAGCGTCCTTGTATTAAGAATTGTAAAAGAAAAAAAGGGGTGGGGGGGGGGGTTGAATAGCAATTTTAATAATTGAAATGTGCCACGCACTGCCAGTAAAACATAATACAGTTATAAGTTAAGGGGACACAAAGCAGGTTGCGCTATCTAGTTGGCTCTGACAGTTGGTTAAACAGAAGAGTTGCCAAATCAACCCGGCATATTTCGTAATTAAATTAAGTGAAAAGTCAGGGAGTATAATGCGGAAAATTTTAATCGGATTTGGGGATTCAATGTCGGTGCGTTAAGTCTTCCAGCGGTGGCCACATTCTTCCTGAACATGGCGGTGGAATGGAACAAAAACACACACACGCACTGCGGTCAAAAAAGTGGTCCTTAAACCATGCGATTCTATCCGCAAGGATCTGAACCTCCAATCCGGCCTCCACCCGAGGAATCAAAACCCGGAATGTCAGCGGGATCAGAAGCGGCGTGACGAAAATATAAAGTTTAATCAGCTGGAGCAGTGTCCTTAGAAATTGTGTACTGGGGTTGGGGGTGGTGTAGAATGTGTCCACTTTAATCTGTACATCCCTTTCCAGGGTACATCTGGAAATATTAAAGGATGCATTGTTTTATTTGTGTTTTTGTTTGGGGGGGGTGGTGCAAGAGGGTGGGGGAAGATTAAATATTAGCCCACACTCATATAAATTTGCATGTAAGCTTAATAGGGGCTACGGCAGCTAAAAAAGAAAAGATTTGTCAGTCAACGCCTTGCTGGTCTAGATATCGATGCATTCCTTCTAGATATCTCTTCACTTGGAGTAGCGGCAAAGCTTCCCAGTGCTGGCGAAACCTACACCATTATTCTATTGAAAACGAAACGGCGACAGGAGGGGGGCTGGGAGGAGGGGGGACAAGGAAAGAGAGAGACTGTCCACTCCTTTACCTGGCGCCACGCTACACGGTGGGAGCAAGCAATCTGACTCAGAGAACACTCCACTGGCCCCTCTACCCTTGTTCCAACCCCCACCCCCCACCCCCCCCCCCCAGCCAAAAACAAAAAAAGGGACACTAAAAATTCTTACCTGTGCAGAGGTGCAAAGTCTTATTAAATCCACAGTTCCCTCTTGACTATCGAGGTGTGTTAGTGCATCGAAAATGAAGACAGCACTACCTCAATAGTGTTGCTTGGCGCGAATACTCTTGCAATGCAACATCAATGGATAGCCGGGGAAACATCGAGTGCATTTTAACATCCGCTAAGCGTCGAAATTATCTAGCGTTTCAATAACAGACAGACTAGACCGGGATGTCTACTTCTTTTTAAAATTATTTCAGTCGGTTAATGAGATAATTTGACTGGAGGAACGGTGTTAACGCAGCTTTCAAATAAGGAGAAAAATGCCCTTTAACCGGATCAAAATATGTTCGTTTATTTATTTTTTTCGTCGTGTGTCTGTTTAATTACATTTTTTTCCTCCTTTTATAAAATCTTAACATTTTCAACCGAAATGAAAGCGATTCCAAGTCTGTTACATCGGTAAACAACATCAACAACGACAGCGAAAACAAAAAAAATAAAATTGGAAGTTTCTCCACACCTAAGAATCTACCGCTTAACAATAAATTAAAAAAAAATCATCACTTTCTTGAGTTGGTGGGGGAGTGGGGAAAAATAATGCAGATTTTCCAGCCAGAGCTCGGGACGGGATTTCTAAGGAAATTACAAAAAGTGCAACATTCTCTTTTTTTTAATATAGCAATTAACCTTTCGTTGGTGGGAGCTGGCAGCATCCCTTTCCCCTCTCTGCAACAACTTGTGGGAATTACGGGGAACTCCGACAGAGTGAATGGATGCAACACTTCAAAAAAAGACACTTTTTTTAAAAAAAACTCCATTTTTTTCCGTTTCGTAGAGATTCGGTCGCCCGCTGGCAGAACAGACAAGATTCACAAGTCATAAATAAAACATACACAAACTATAATTTACTTGCAGAATTTTGTTTTCGGTGTGGGGAGTATTAAAAAGGGTAGCAACATTCCTTCGAGTTTATTTTGTTTTATTTGCGTGTGGAGTGGGGAGGCGGGAGAAACATTCGTTTTGTTTCAGTTCGATTCCTTCTTATTAAGCTACAACTCCCAACTGTACACAGGGATTTTTTTTTTCGGTTGGTGGTGGGGGGAGAGAGGGAGTCTGCATTTTTAAAAAAATTATAACCTCCCTCTAAAATATTTTGTGATAACAAAGGAAGGCTTAGGGGTTCCGCCCAAATTGTCCGACATATTTTTTAAAAAAAACCCCGAAAGAACAAAAATAAAACAAAAATCAACCTCTAAACAACTGAGACAGCTAAGAGTTTCGGAACATCAACAATATGCATTGGGCACAAAACGACTGCCTCCCCACACACACCGACCCTCCTCCTCCCCCTTCCCTTTAATTATTATTTGTTACAAATGTACACAGCCATCGGAGTCCATTTGTACCAGGGGAAGTTTATCTCCATTTTTTTAATTATTATTTTAAGAAGAGTTCATAATGGGTCTGGAATACACACCTTGGTAGTAAGACGTGTCGCTGGAGATGGGCGATGAATCTAAGACGGTTTTGGGAGTCATGGGCAGATTGGCGGACATGGGGGAACTATAGTTAGAATAGTGCATCACCTGTTCGTACGCCTTCAAGTCCATTTTGTGGTGCTGCTGTTCCGAAGACATGAGGTTGTTAATTGAGAAGGGGTGGTTGAATGAGTAGTGGTGTTCTGGTTTGAGGTGGCTCTGAGCCTCCGTGGGGATGTGGGACAGCACTGAGTGATGCTGGTGCATCAAGTGTTGCTGGGCTTGGGAGACGGCGTTGCTGTGCTCGGGGCTGAGGGTGGAGCTCGACTTCAGGTCGACCAGGGCTCTCTTCTGCCCGCTGCCCGGCGAGCCGCTGGAGTGGGGCGACTCGTTGCCGGCGCTGCCCTCGGGACTGCTGCCGCTGCCGGTGGAGCCGGTGTCGCCGGCGGCGGACGCCTTGCGGCCGGGGTCCTGCGAGTTCTTCAGCGCTTGCTTCTTCTCGCACTTGAAGCGCTTCTGGCGCCGCAGGTAGCAGCCGTTCTCGAACATGTTGCCCGAGTCCGGGTGGAGGGTCCAGAAGGAGCCTTTGCCCGGCTTGTCCGGGGACCGGGGCACCTTGAGGAAGCAGTCGTTGAAGGACAGGGAGTGGCGGATGGAGTTCTGCCACCGCTGTTGGTTCTGCCGGTAAAAGGGGAAGAGGTCCATGATCCACTGGTAGATCTCACTCAGGGTCAGCATCTTGCTGGGGGATTGCTGGATAGCCATGGTGATGAGCGAGATGTAGGAGTAAGGCGGTTTAGCATGGGTGTAGCTGCGGCGGTAAGTCTTGGGATCCCTTGACCTGTTGAGGTTGGATTGACCGTACATGGGGCTCATACTCATGTTGCTGTAGGAGGTCAGGGCGTTCATAGAACTGGCCTGGGCACTCATCGGGCTCATGCTGGGGCTGAGGGCATTGCCCATGCCCGTAATGGCTGCTCCCATTCCATTCATTGCCCCCGCTCCAGGAGACATACCAGTCATCGCCGGGTTCATACCGTTACTGACATAAGACATGTTCATAGAGCCCGCTGTCATGTTGGCCGTGGTACCCATGGCAGACATACTCATGTAGGTATTCATCCCGTTCATCCCAATCCCCGGGTTCATATTGTTCACAGCAGGGTAACCCTAGGAGCCAAACAAGAAGAAAAAATATACAATGGTCATTATTGAGAAACTGCCAACGCATTAACTAACCTGGTTAAAACTTCATTATTATCATTTTTTGACTCCATCCTTAAAGTTACAAATGGCCAGGGTAAAACTCAAATCCGTTCCTTGTTTGTTCCAAAAACAGAATTCAAATGGTACCCGCAATTGAGTTAAAGTTTTCCTTGTAAATTAAATATGTTACTCCTTCCTTAAAGTTATAAAGCCAATAAATGGCAAAACCCAAATCCATCCCTTGCTTGTTCCAAAAAAAATTGAAATTGAATCCAATTCATGTCCCCGCAACCGGGTTAAAAGTTTTTAACATGTAATTCGCCTGAACAAATAATCCATTGCAGCATTGTCATTCGTTTGCAACGACCAAAGTTCGAACTTGCTTGCGGTTTGTTTGTTGATTGTTGGCAATAAAGCTTCACTTTTTTTTGTTTCAATAATAATCTAATTAAAAAAAAATAAACACCAGCTGGATACTGAATAACTAGGTCTGGTTGCTTTGATGTGTTGGTCTAAATGATACAATTCTGCCCGGGAATGAACGAATTCCGCAATGAGAAATGGGGAAAAATATATATAAATATAAAAAATTAGCAGTAATGATGTTTGAACTAAAAGAAGCCCACAGAGCGGGTTTGTGCGGTTTAGGGACAGGGAGATAGACTTCCAATAAATCCGGACACAGTCGAGTCAAAACTCAACTTTTGACTTTCCGTAAATAACACTGAATTCAATCACCGGCCTCAAAAAAAGGGGGCAGTTAAATAAGTTATGTCTCCAGCGCTTTCGAAGTATTTAAATGTACAACTGAAACTCTATTTTAGGCAAATAGAAGATTGTTTAAAGAATGTTACGGTGCAAATCGTGGAGGAATTGAAAGCGCCACAAGTCAATATTTGATCGCAAAGTTAATATTATCTTAAGGCTAATATTATCTTGTACATAAAGAGGATTGCCTTTTTTTTTAAAAAAAAGCCCAAACCTACCTCGGATTCACCATAGTAGGAGCTCCAGTCTGCGTGTTCATGTCCTTCCATTTTCACTGTGCCTAGCATGCTGGAGGTAGAGTGCATTATAGGGCTAGGGAGAGAGAGAGAGAGAGGGAGAGAGAGAGAGAGTGAGAGGGAAAAAAAAAGTTCCTGCTTATACAAGATTGTGGGCGATGGATCTCCCCCGTGTCGAAATGCGGAATAGCTTATTTGGAAAGTGCTGGGTTCCACAGGCTGGGCTGTGCGCTGCCTCTGCAAACGACCCTCTATTGACAGTGCCTTGAAGTGACGCGGGGTGGCAAGCGGTGAACGGTGATATAGCAATGTGCGCGCCACACAACCTCCAATCCCAAATTTCCTCACAGCCCTATTTGAATAATCATCTCACACCTAGGCGTGAGAGCGTTCGCCTTCGCCTCTCCATTATACACCTGCCAACCAGCCTCAAAAAGGGAACGTTTGAATAGAAGCATTAAACCTTAATCTGATTTGTTCCATTAATGACAGTGCGGTTTTTCTTTTGTGGGGTGGTGGGGGGGGAGAGAACGCGGGGGAGGGGGGGCGCTAGTCTACATGTATTTTATAAAAAAAAACTCAACCACTATCACTGAACATGCTGCATTATGGTGTGTGTTATTTTGTCAGTCGCATGAGCAAATTGAATTTTTTTTAATTGTTGGAATTTTAATTGCTCCCCCCCCCACTTCCAAGCCACCCCTCCCAACCCTCCCCAGAACTGTTTGCTTTTTCACCTATTTCCCTGGAACGAAAACTGGTGGGGGGGGGGGGGTTGTAACAACGGGATTTGAAAACACGAGGTATTTGATAAGGTGGCCTCTTGCTGCCCCCACCCCACCCCCCGCCCCATCTAAAGGTTTTCATTCTGCCCAGTCTCAGTAACCCAGTGACAGTCGGTGCCGGGAGATTAAAACGGCTTCGCCCCCGCTTATGTTTTGTTACAAAAAGAGTGACTTATTAAAAAAAAACCAAGGAAATTCGATCGAAAATTAATGCTAACCGCATTTGGGAAGGCTTCTCTCCACGACTGACTTAGTTCACGTATAATGAGTGCGTTTATATATTGGGGAGGGGGGTCGGTCTAAAACTTCCCACCACCGTGGACAAGGTGGTAAATGTCGTGCACACATCTTAAAACCCTGCCACAAATTCAGACTTAAAATTACCCATGGTGATACGTCTGTTATGAGTGAAAGGGCGAGGTTAAATAGGTTGCTTGGGGTGTAAGACACACCCACACACAAACTGTACACAGACACACCTGCACACATACATCCTAGACACACCTACACACAAATTAGGTACACACATACACACACACAAGCTCGGCACATACACAAACTGCACACACAAACCACATACACTTGCACACAAACTGGACACAGACACACCTACGCACACACTAGACACATACAGTCACATCTACACACAAATTAGGCACACGCCACGGCCACAAACCACACACAACCACACACAAACTAGACACACACTGATGCACCTACACACGCAAATTAAACACATACACACAAACTGCACACACATATTAGACACAGACAAGCACAAACTAGGCACACATAGACACGCAAGCTATGCAAAGACACACAAAACTAGACACACTTGCACACGAACTAGACACATACACATCTACGCACACAAACTAGACACACAGACAACTTGCACACACACTGCCACACACGAATTAGACACACAGATAAATCTACACATTCAAACTAGATACACACAGATAACTTGCACACACAAACAAGACTCATAGACAAACGTACACACTCAAGCTAAATGCGCAGACAGACTCATATACACTAACTATGCACACATCAACACATACTAACAAACTAGGCACAACGCAGACACATACACACCGTGACACACCTACACACAAGCTAGACACACAGGTACAAACTAGACACACACAGACACTAACACAAACTCGACACAGATACACACACAAATTAGACACGCATGTATAAGCTAGACAAACACACTCAAACTAGACATGCACAGACACACACAATCGAGGCACACACGCAAATTAGACACACGGATACACAGACACAGAAAATAGGCACACAGATACCCACACACAAACTAGACACACAGTTATACCCTACACAGAATCTACACACACACATACGTAAACAGGCACATAGCTATTCAATTATTCAAAACATTATTCAGTTTGTTATATCATATCCAGATAGAGCTGGTATATTAAATCAGCCCCACGTGCATGTGTTTATCAACAGACCTTTAAAGCATCTATTAACTGTCTTTCAGTGCAAATGCGTTTTCCAAAGCATCAGTTTTTTGTTTGACCCGAGATTAATACGTCGCTTTGGTGTAAGCGCACACAAACATTTCTGAATCACTTATCCAGATATTAATGGACAAAATGCAAAAAAAAAGGTCGTTAATGGCCGTTGTGTTGGCCAAGTCGCAACTGATGCAGTCAATGTTATATTGTTTTTTTCTGGGGGGGGGGGGGGGGAGGTTGGTGAAGGGGATGAAAGTAGCAGTGAAACGTTTTAGTTTGTTGCAGCCATTTAACCCTTGCAATTCATTCAAAACTGAGCTGTGACTCGAGTCCCCTGTCTGCCAGATTCTCAGAGTGAGAAATCCTGCGGACTGAACCAAAGTTATACTGCACTTTGCCAGAGAGATAGACGGATAAGAGGGAAGAGAGAAGGGGCTCAAGCGGAAGGATGTTGGCTATTTTGTTTTAGAGGACTTGAGACTTCGCCTTCTCAACTGTTTAAAATCGGGGGAAATATATGTTGGGATTTGTTTAAAATCCTGGCACATGCAAAGCTGGGGTTGTTGAGTGCCGAGTTGGGTGGTAGAGGTTTCCTCCAAGGTGTCTACCTGCAATTGGCTATAATTATTACCCCCCCCCCCCCCCGCTCCCACGTACACACACAGTGCCTGCCCCCTGCACAGTATGTCCCCTTCTCAAATCCTTTGGCATCAAGGCACAAAGCACCCTCCCCCTTCCAAACCCCCAAATACTTTATTATGGCAATAATGGCATCAGTTGGACGTGGAGGGGATGTTTCCATTAGTAGGAAAAACTAGAACTATAACCTCAGGCTAAAGAGACCATCCTTTAAAACAGAAATAAGGAGGAATGTCTTCAGTAGTGAATCTGCGGAACTCTTTGCCGCAGAAGGCTATGGAGGCCAGGCCATTCATTGAGTGCCTTTAAGGCAGAGATAGATAGGTTCTTGAATCAATAAGGGGGTCTGGGGGAAAGGCAGGAGAGTGGGGATGAGAAAAATATCAACCATGATTGAATGGCGAAGCAGACTCGATGGGCCGAGTGGCCTAATTCTGCTCCTATGTCTTAGAGTCTTACTTGGTTCAACCATCACACCAACTGATCCTTGTTAATCCAAATTGTTGTTCCAAATGCTTCTGAAGGGGCAGAGAAGGTTTTGGGTGCAATGTGACACATGCACATAATTTCAGTTGAGTGTTAGGGAGAGTATGAGTGTCTGACATCTGATGATGTCTAATGGGGAGTGGGGGGGGGCGGGGGGATACAAATGATTACAGACAGGGTCGGTGTGATGTGTCTTCCTCTACCGTTCCACCACGTTTACAAACATCTTCAGCGAGCGTGGGGGCCCGTTGCTACAGCAGCCGTTACTATGCGAGGCGAATGCTTATTGCAAAAAAGGCACGTTTGCCCTTCCCACAATCCTGAAGCTGTCCCCTTGTTTGTATTTACAGTCTGGAGGGAGTGTTGCTGGAGTTTGTTCCACTGCTCGCCTGCTCCTAGACCCTGCATGCAAAATAAAATGCAACTTTATAAATACGTATAAAATAAAACAACAGGTGCCGCTCTGTTTGCTGTTTCTCTCTCTCTTTCTCTCCAAGTAAGGAAGGGGCACTTTCCTCCACCCAGCAGAAGCAATTCTATCTGTGCGACACACTAGCAATAACACACACACACACACACACATAAATGAAACTCCCCTGGATGTTAACATGCCCTACAAGATCCGCGCCGAGTGCAATGCTGTCAGTTGGAGTTCTGATGCTGAGTTGTCTCCACTATATTCAGCACCAAATCCAAATAAACAGCGGGAAAGCTGGCCAAGGGCTCCCCCTGATGGCGGGCTCCTGGTGATTCGGCCACTCTGACGAGCCTGACCCCCCCTAACCACTGCCAAAACATCTTATCATCTTCCTTCAGAGTCCCGACTCTCAATGTTGAACATGAAAATATATCGCGAATTGTCGGGATGATAGCAAGGGGCTGGAGCTGTGTGTGGGTGTATGTGCGGTTGAATATGTACGTGTGTAGAGTGTGTGTGTGGGTTAGTGTGTATAAGGATATGTGTGTGTGGGTGTCTGTGTGTGTGTTTGGTTGTGTAGATGTATGTGTTGACATTGGTGTGTATGTGTGTGTGGATGGGATTGTGTGTATATGGGTGTATGTGTGGGTGAATTGGTGTGTGTGGCTGCGTGTGAGTGTGATTGGATAAGTGTGTGTGTGTGTGTATGTGGGGATGAGTTGGTGTGTGGATGGGTGTGTGTGTTGCTGTGGGGATGAGAGTTTTAAGTTTTAAGTCTATTTATTAGTGTCACAAGTAGGCTTATATTAACACTGCAATGAAGTTAGTGTGATAATCTACTGGTCGCCACACTCCAGTGCCTGTTTGGGTACACTGAGGGGGAATTTAGCATGGCCAATGCACCTAACCAGTTTGTCTTTTAGGCTGTGGGTTTAAAAGGTATTCACATACTTTCTAGTAAAGGAGTCCCTGTTAGCAATAATCTGACTGTAGCAGTGGACATGTGTCAACACTGTTATGTGGAATGTCTACATGTTCTCTTTCCTTTTACCACACAAGTTAGGCGGCACGGTAGCACAGTGGTTAGCACTGCTGCCTGACAGCGTCAGGGACCCGGGTTCAATTCCAGACTCTGATGACTGCCTGTGTGGACTTTACACATTCTCCCTGTGTCTGTGTGGGTTTCCTCCGGTTTCCTTCCACAGCCCAAAGATGTGTGGGTTCGGTTGATTGGCTATGCCAAATTGTCTCTTAGTGTGCCAAGGTGTGTAGGTTGGGGGAATCAGCAGGGTAAATACATGAGATTACAGGGAATGGGGCTGGGTGGGATTGTTATTGGTGCAGGATGGATGGGTCTAATGGTCTCCTTCTGCACTGTAGGGATTCCATGATTCACAACGACAGTGATTTCCAGGTTAAACTCTTTTTAAAACAGAATTGGAACTTTGAAATAGTGTTCAGATATGCCAACTGCCTTCTGTGCAGAGTCTGCACTTTCTCCCCATGTCTGCGTGGGTTTCCTCTGGGTGTTTCAGTTTCCTCCCACAGTCCAAAGATGTGCAGGTTATGTGGATTGGCCACAGTAAATTACCCCTTAATGTCCAAAGATGTGTAGGTTAGGAGGATTAGTCAGGTAAATATCTAGGGTGACAGGGACAGAGTCTTTATAAGATGTTCTGTCAGTGAGCCAGTGCAGACTCAATCAGTCGATTGGCCACCTTCAGCACTGAAAGGATTCTATTCTATTATATTTTCCTGCTTCAATACAATTTTCCTCAAAAACATCTCACCCTTTCTTTTCTCCACTTCTATTTTTGAAGGTCGCTCTCTCTCTCAATCAATGCCCAAAGTGCTCTCCTCACTTGCTGAAATCTTCTTCTCCCAGGTTTGCCAACTGTGATTTAATGCATTCCTGGAGGTTCCATCACATGACCTGCCCCAGTGCTCCAGCATGGGGGTTGACAGGATAGGCGTGGAGAGGATGTTTCCTCTTGTGGGGCAATCTCGAACGAGAGGTCACAGTTTTAGGATAAGGGGCAGCAGATTTAAAACAGAGATAAGGAGAAATTATTTCTCCTGAAGGGTGGTGAATCTGTGGAATTCACTACCCCAGAATGCCAGGACATTGAGCAAATTTAAGGAAGAGATAGATAGATTTTTAATTAGTAAAGGGTTCTGGGGAACGGGCAGGAAATTGGAGTTGAGGCACAGATGAGATTGTATGGAATGGTGGAGCAGGCTCGAGAGGCTGAAATGTTCTGATATTCTAGCCATTAGTCATCTGACACATCCATCCTTGTGACATACTGCCTTCCCACAACATAGAATCATAGAATGCAGAAGGAGGCCATTTTGCCCATCAAGTCTGTTCCGCCAACAAGCCCAACCAGGCCCTATCCCTGTAACTCCACATCTTTACCCCACTTATCCTTCTAACTTACACAATCCAGGGGTCTGGGAAACAATTTAGCATGGGTAATCAACATATCCGCACATCTTTAAACTGTGGAAGGAAACCGGAGCACCCGGAGGAAACCCACACAGAACAGGGAGAATGTGCAGACTCCACGCAGACTGGGAACCGAACCCAGTTCCCTAGAGCTGAGAGGCAGCAGTGCTAACCACTCTGCCACCATGCCACCTAGTTGGAAAGCAAAAAAGATTCATGATCCAGTTGGATGATGCTTGAATATCAGCTACACAGCCTGTTTTACCCCCACATTTTCAATATTTTTATATCTGGCAAAGTGAAATGCTCAAAAGAAATGACAAACCAAAACTATTTTTTTAATGTCCCGATGATTTTTCTCCAGGGTTGCACACAGCAATGTCCGGGAGGCTGATCTGCGATTTCTGGAGACCCCAGGCCCATCCTGAAGAATTGTGAAACATTATCTTTCCCTCACTTCCTTCTTTCAGTCTTTGTTCCCTGACTTCTGTGACCTCTCACCTCAATTACCTTGACCCCTCCACTCTGACCTCTGGGCCCTATGACCCTCACTCAACCACTCACAGCACATCATCTCACAGCTCAGATCCATTTGATGCTATCATGGACAAGAGATACTATACTGATATGTCTGGATCTGAGCACAGAGGGTTGGGTTGAAGGACTGTCAGTTGCTATATGAATGCAGAAGTGATCTGGATTTATACAGTAAGGCGTCAATATTTGTTGACAATGCCAAATTGGGGAATATTGATGGCAAATTGTGATGAGGATTTGGGAAGGCTTGTGATGTAAGAGACAAATAGTGCCCAATGTAGAAAAATGTGAATTAATATATTCTGTAATTTGCAAAGAGATGCTAAAAAACTTAAATATGAAGATTCCAAATGGAAAGAGAGAGGAAGAAGGACCTCAGCATACCTGGCCGGAATTCTACCGCCCCGCCCATCAAAGTGGGCGAGAGTTAGACAACGGAAAAGTCCATTCACCTCAGGTAGGAATTTCCTGTCTCGCTCGAGTGAGGCTGTAAAATCCCATCCACAGATTCTGATAAAGGATCATCAACCTGCAACATTAACAACAGCTACTAGTCCTGCTGAGTATTTCCAGCATTTTTTGCTTTTATTTCAGGTTTCTGGCATCTGGAGCATTTTGCTTTTCATAGAATCCCTACAGTGCAGAGGTAGACCATTCAGCCCATCGAGCCCATATTGACAACAATCCCTCCTAGGCCCTACCCCTGTAACCCCAAGTATTTACCCTGCTAATGCCTCTGACACTGAGGGGCAATTTAGCATGACCAATCCACCTAGCCCGCACATCTTTAGACTTTGAGAGGAAACCGGAACACCCGGAGGAAACCCACGCAATCACAGGGAGAATGTGCAAACTCCACACAGTCACCTGAGGTTGGAATTGGACCTGGGTCCTTGGTGCTGTGAGGCAGCAGTGCTAACCACTGTGCCAGTGTGCCGCCCATATTTTACTTGTAATGTCCAGATCACCTGGGACCACATGTAAAATTGCTTTGAAAAAAATCCTGTTAGAAGTTCAATAGTAAACGTGTCCACTTGCCATCCCATTTTCTTTAGTGGAAATCTCATATGCATCCTAATATTAATTACAGGATTTGTCCATTATAACATATAATAACTGTCAATATCCTCCCTCTATCCATCACAGATAATGATTTCTGAAAAAAAAAACTTGAAGTTTTTAATGTCCAGGATCAAATTTTTACAAAATGAAAAGGAATTACGTTACTATAACATGCTTGAAAATATCAGTTGTACTGTCTCTTATTGCTTTCAGTATAATACTTCTGCCTCTGCTAAAAGCCTGGACTTGGGCTTAATATAATTGCCTCAGTGTTTTTAGCTGAATACAGATTGTTTTAAGTTTAAGTTTGTTTATTAGTGTCACAAGTAGGCTTACATTCATTTGCAGTGAAGTTACTGTGAAAATTCACCACACGCCAGCACCTGTTTGGCTACACTGAGGGAGAATTTAGCATGGCCAATGCACCTAACCAGCACATTTTTTGGACTATGGAAGGAAATCAGAGCATCCAGAAAAAACCCATGCAGACACAGGGAGAATGTGCAGACTCTGCACAGCCAGTGACCCAAGACTGGGAATTGAGCCCGGGTCTCAGGTGCTGTGTGAACAACTGTGCCACCGTGCAGCCCATGAACAAGTGCCAGTCATCTATTTTTCCAGCGTGTATTAGCACCACTTATTCAATTGAAAGGCTGAAAAGTTTCCTTTTCTCCTTAGTTGCTTTCTAAAATACTCTGAAGTGAAAACCAGAGTGAGTTTTAAAAATCTTATGCAGGTAAACATCCTGTTGGTGTCATTCAAAGATGTGCGGGTTAGGTGGATTGGCCGTATTAAATTGTCCCTTAGTGTCGGGTGGGCTAGCAGGATAAATGCATAGGCTTGTGGGAGTGGGCCTGGGTGGGATTGTGGTCAGTGCAGACTCGATAGGCCGAATGGCCCCCTTCTGCACTGTAGGATTCTATAAAACATTGGGTTTATGTGCATCTGAGCCAGCGAAAGTGATGGGCTGTGCTGATAACACACTTATTGAAGGAATTCTTTTTATCTGTAAACTGAGGAAAGCAGGTTAAGCTGAGAGAGAGGGCCAGGGTGTTTTTCCTCATTTGGATGAGTTTGTTTTCCAAAGGCAAAAAGACTTGAATCCTAAAGCAAATACAAATCCCTTATCACTTCAACTTTGCTGGTCAACAAAAGGTGGCATGGTGGTACATCCTTTAGCACTTCTGCCTCACAGTTCCAGGGACCTGAGTTCAATTTCTGGCTTGGGTGACTGTCAGTGTGGAGTTTGCATGTTCTCCCCATGTCTGTGTGAGTATCCTTCAGGTGCTCTGGTTTCCAATCCAAGTTGTGTAGATTAGGTGGATTGGCCATGTTAAATTGAGCCTTAGTGTGCAAAGATATGTAGGTTAGATGGATTGGCCATGTTAAATTGCCCCTTAGTGTGCAAGGGTGTGTAGGTTAGATGGATTGGCCATGTTAAATTGCCCCTTAGTGTGCAAGGATGTGTAGGTTAGATGGATTGGCCATGTTAAATTGCCCCTTAGTGTGCAAGGATGTGTAGGTTAGGTGGATTGGCCATGTTAAGTTGCCGCTTGGTGCGCAAAGAAATGTAGGCTAGGTAATTGGTCATGTTAAATTACCGTTTAGTGCCCCAAGATGAATATGTTAAGTGGACTAGCCATGTTAAATTGCCCCTTAGTGTGCGAAGATGTGTACGTTAGATGGATTGGTCACGTTAAATTGCTGCTTAGTGTCCAAAGATATGTAGGTTAGGTGGATTGGCCATGGTAAATTTGTACGGTTACGGGGATGAAGCAGAGGGGAAGATTTGGGTAGGATGCTGTTTTGGAGAGCCTGTGCAGACTCGATGGGCCTCTTTCTGTAATGTAGGGATTCTACGGTTGAAAACTCTGATTATTGATGCCTATGGGAATAACAGGGTGAAAGATATAATCATTTTTAACATCACACAACCACAGTAAAATTATTACCGGTGGTACTTTTTATTTGTGAATATTTTGTCTATCATTTATTCTTACATGAAGCAACTATGTTCTGAAGCAGTTTTTACAATACAACACTTCTGACTGGCAAACTTTACTGATGTATTCAATGCCCCACTGTTTCAGCTAAACTCTTCAATATGCTTCCTCTTTGAACAGCCAGCTGTGTGAAACTTGGCTCTTCAAAGATGTAACGCCTCTGGTAATCTGTGCTTGGAGGTCCAATCCACATTCTAGAACTCACACTTCACTGCTAACTGCCTGAGAAACAGTGCACAAGCCAGACCTATTGTCCCTCCAACAAAAATAATTGTTTCAGAGCATTAAATTTTGTGCTGTTTTACCTCTGCTGAAATTTTCATTGTTTCTTCCATGCCGTCCAAGAACAGGCAACGCCAACTTGCATTTATAGGGGGCCTTTGACAGAGTAAAATCTTAGAATCCTTATAGTGCACGAGGAGGCCATTCAGCCCATCCAGTTTGCACCAGCTCTCTGAAAGGACATCTTTCCCAAATGCCTGCCCCTGTCCTATCCCAATAACCCCACACATTTAACACGGCCAGTTCAACTAACCTACATATCGTTGGACGTTAAGGAGCAACTTACCACGACCAATTCACCTAACCTACACATCTTTGGACATTAAGGGGCAACTTACAATGACCAATTCACCTAAACTACACATCTTTGGGCACTAAGATGCAATTTAGCATGGCCGATTCATCTAACTTACACATCTTTGGGCACTAAAGGGCAATTTAGCATTGTCAATCCACCTAACCTAGACATCTTTGAAGACTAAGGTGCAACTTAGCATGGGCGATCCACCTACCTTACACACCTTTGGACACTAAGGGACAATTTAGCATGGCCAATTCATCTAACCTGTACCTATTTGGACACTAAGGGGCAATTTAGTCATGACCAATCTACCAAACCTACATCTTGGGACTCTAAGGATCAATTTAATATAGCAATCCACATAATCTGCACATCTCTGGACACTAAGGGGCAACTTAGCATGACCAATCCATCTATGTCTACACACCTTCAGATACTAAGGGCAATTTAGCATGTGAAATCCACCTAACCTACACATCTTTGGACACTAACGGGCAATTTGGCATGGCCAATCCACTTAACCTACACATTATTGGACACTAATGAGTAATGTGCCATGGCCAATTCATCTAATCTACACAGGTTTGACAACTATGGGAGGAAACTGGAGCACCCGGAGAAAACGCATGCAAACAGGGGGAGAACAAGCAACCTCCTCACACAGATTGTCACCCAAGATGGGAATCGAACTCAGGTCCCTGGTGTCCCAAGTTGTTTTACCGGATCATTAATCAGACAAGGATCACACCAGGGCAAAAAACAAGTGGATAGCTGACCAAGAGTATGGTCAAACCATAAGCTTTCAACAGAATCCTAACGGAAGCAAAGAGATTTGTGGAGGTTTAGAAGTTTTTTGCCCTGGAATAGATGCCGACATCACTTCTTTCAAGCATAATAGTACCAAACCTCATCACTGATTTATCAAATCTCATGATCTATTCTGACCAACAGATTGTAACTAAGGAACTTCCTCGAACACAGTACCCAATAGATACGGGCAAATTGTCATTGCTGATCCCATGTTCATGTATCCCTAAGAGATTTGGTATGTCAGCTACGACTCTCACCAACTTTGACAGATGTACCATAGAAAACATTCTTTTTGGTTGTATCACGGCTTGGTATGGTTCCTGCTCTGTCCAAGACTGCAAGAAACGACAAACGGTCGTGAACGTACTCAATCCATCACACAAACCAGCTTCCCATCCATTGACACTGTCTACACTTCCCGCTGCCTTGGCAAAGCAGCCAGCATAATTAAGGACACCACGCACCCCGGACATTCTCTCATCCACCTTCCCCCATCGGGAACAATATACAAAAGTCTGAGGTCACATACCAACCGACTCAAGAACAGCTTCTTCCCTGCTGCCATCAGACTTTTGAATAGACTGACCTCACACTAAGTTGATCTTTCTCCACACCCTAGCTGTGTCTGTAAACTACATTCTGCACTCTCTCCTTTCCTTCTCTATGAACAGTATGCTTCGTCGGTCTAGCATGTGAGAAACAATGCTTTCCACTGTATGCTAATACATGTGACAATAATAAATCAAATTTAAAAAAGATATATTAAAAGGTGTGTTATCAAAGACTGATGGCAAAATTGGATGCTCCCCACTGCATTCCTTGTATTCTAATCCCATTTTCCTGCACCTAGTCTGTAGCCTTGTGTGCTGTGGCATTTGAAGTGCTCATCTAGTTGCTTCTTAAATGTTTTGAGGGTTCCTACCTTCACCCACGTATTTATCCTGCTAATCTCCCTGACACTAAGGGGCAATTTAGCATGTACAGTGCACCTGACCTGCACATCTTTGGTCTGTGGGAGGAAACCGGAGCAAACGCATGCAGACATGGGGAAGAATGTGCAAACTCCACACAGACAGTGACCCAAGCTGGGAATCGAACCCAGGTCCCTGGCGCTGTGAGGCAGTAGCCTTAACCTCTGTGCCACCGTGTCAACCACAGAAAGGGAGAGGGAATTGGGTCCACCTCTTGGTGTGATGAATTAACTCAATCGCTCCGTGTTCAATAAATCTCCAGATGACATGGGAATCAACTACTGGGAACTTCTGAAAGTGCTTTCTTGCTTCAGGTCGGTGGGAACTATCCGATCAGGAGATCAGACATCTACCACCACCCATCAGCAACCATCTCCTCCCTCTGCACCACGTCACCCAACCCCCTCTCCCTCCCTTACTCAAAATCCCACAGGCAGCTCTCCCTCTCTGTCCCACTCTGGTTAAAATATCCATGATGTGGAGATGCCGGCGCTGGACTGGGGTAAACACAGTTAGAAGTCTCACAACACCAGGTTTAAGTCCAACAATAAACTGGTAGGACTTAAACCTGGTACTGTGAGACTTCTTACTAAAATATCCATGACCAGTCATGCAGTGCAGAGCGAGGAATTCGCAAACTCTGCTTTGTCAAACTGATTGCTGCGAAAGAGAAAGTTGGGCAGCTGTGGCTACTTAACACCAGGAAACTCCCCCTCTGTCCCCCGCCTCCACCCCCACCCACACACCCCCTCCAGTGTGTCTGTGTCAAACGCCATTTCCTCAACGAAGACAAGTCAAGTTTGGCCACGACCGCAGGGAGTCAATGAGGTGCAAATCTGTTTCACGCCGGTTCCATTCTGTTGCAGCCCAGTTGCTCAGCAAGGCATCAGCGCTTAACAGAGACACAATCCACACCCTGCACCGAGGGTGATCTCAGACTGCTCTCGGCTACAACAGGAGAGAACACATACGTAAAAGTTTTGAGAAGACAGGGTCCCAGCACTTCCCTCATCCCCCCTGCTCCCCCCGCACCCCCCCTCCCCCCCTCGCCCCTCAGTTGGTCTGTTTTATATTTCACATGGTTAATGAAGACCGCATTAGTTTGATCCAACCCCACACTGTTAGCCAGGACACAGGACAAATGGATAATCCCCCACCCCAGGGACACAAGTTCAGAGCTGTGGCAGGAAGGAAGTGGCTTCTTAAGGAAATCAGCACCTGAGCATCCACCATTTTAAATCCCTCCAAAACCAGCCGGGACTGGATTATTCAGAACGCGTTCAGGAAAGGTTTTAATTGGCGTCAAACAATGATGGGAAGGTAGTAGATTAGCATTTGTTAGGCCTTTCTAACTGGAATAATTGAGTACGTTTGCTACCAGACCAAACTAGGATGGAACAGTCAATTCTTAATTCAGTATCATTGCTAATGGATGGTATGGAGGCAGCCAGCAGATTTGAACTTCATTTCAAAGCTTCAATTCCATTTTTTCGTGTACTCATTCATGAGACATGGGTGTCATTGGCTGGCCAGCGTTTGTTGATGTGGAGATTCCGGCGTTGGACCGGGGTGAACACAGTAAGAAGTCTCACAACACCAGGTTAAAGCCCAATAGGTTTATTTGGTAGCAAATGCCACTAGCTTTTGGTGCGCTGCTCACCTGATGAAGGGGCAGCAAGTGCTCCGAAAGCTAGTGGCATTTGCTACCAAATAAACTTCTTGGATTTTAAGCTGGTGTTATGAGACTTCCTACAGCGTTTATTGCCCATCCCTAGTTGCCCTTGTTCAGAGGGCAGCTGAGAGTCAACCACATTGCTGTGGCTCTGGAGTCACATGCAGGCCAGACAAGGTACGGAATGCAGATTTCCTTCCCTGAAGGACATTTACAAAGAAATCATTCCACTGCGAATCATAGAATCCCTTCCAGTGCAGAAGGAGGCCATTCAGCCCATTGAGCCTGCACCAACAACAATTCCACACAGCCCCTATATCCATAACCCCAAGTATTTACCTTGATAATTCCCTCTAACCTACACATGCCTAGGGCATAGTGGTTGGCACTCACTGCTACCTCACAGCGCCAAGCTCCTGGGTTCAATTCCTGGCCTGGGTCACTGTCTATGTGGAGTCTGCACATTCTCCCCGTGTGTACGTGGGTTTCCTCCGGGTACTCCGGTTTCCTCCCACAGTTCGAAAAGGCGTGCTGGTTAGATGCGTTGGCTGTGCTAAATTCTCCCTCAGTGTACCCAAACAGGTGCCGGAGTGCGGCGATTGGGGGATTTTCACAATAACTTCATTGCAGTGTTAATGTAAGCCTACCTGTGACACTAATAAATAAACTGAAAAAAAAAACTTAAACACTTTGGGATACTAAGGGACAATTTAGCATGGTCAGTCAACCTAACCCACACATCTTTGGGCTTAGGGAGGAAACCGGAATACCCAAAGGAAACACAGGCAGACACAGGGAAGACATGCAAACTCCATCTGAGGCCAGGATTGAATCCTGGGCCCTGGCACTAATGGTGATGAAATATTTCACACACTCAAATGATATTGGTGGGCCTGTTATTTTAGCAAAGACTTCAAACTAAATGGGTAAAGGCCACAGTGGCACAGTGGTTAGCACTGCTGCCTCACAGTGCCAGATACCTGGGTTCGATTCCTGGCTTGGGTCACTGTCTGTGTGGAGTTTGCACATTCTCCCCATGTCTGTGTGGGTTTCCTCCGGGCGCTCCGGTTTCCTCCCACAGTCGAAAGAGGGTTAGGTGCATTGGCCATGCTAAATTGACCCTTAGTGTCAGGGGGACGAGCTAGGATAAATGCATGGGGTTATTGGGATAGGGCCTGGGTGGGGATTGTGGTCAGTGCAAACTTGATGGGCCGAATGGCCTCTTGCACTGTTGGGATTCCATGATTCTATAAGAGTAGATGGAAGAATTGCAGGTGAATATATTATGCGTTTGGCTACCCCAATTATCCATGATAATTTTTGGACCTATAAGTTCCTATTCCTGTTCTTGGAGTTCAGCAGTGCAGTCTCTCCTTCTACGGTTCAAAGGCGAAAAAATGACCTGTACCCAGACTTTCCCCAAGACCGGTTCTGGTTTTGGCCAATGAGTGGAGTGAGAACATGAAATACGAAAAGGGATTGATAAAGTAAGTGCAGACCAAATGTTTCCCCCTGTGGGGCAACCTCTAGCAAAAGGTCAGAAGTGATAAGTTGAGAGGTGGTAGATTTAAAACTGAGATGAAGGGGAACTAGTTCTTGCTGGGGCTGGTGAATTTGTAGAATTTTTTGCTCCAAAGCGCAGTGGATCCTGAATCATTAAATGGTTTCAAGGAGATAGATATATTTCTGATTTTAAAAAGTGGGTTAAAGGGGTACTGGGAACAGGTGGGGAGCTGGGAAGAGATCAGCCATGATCTGATTGAATGGCGGAGCAGGCTCGAGGGGCTGAATTTGTCGACTTCTGCTCCTAATTCCTGCGTTCCTATAAATTTTTTCATTCATTCATGGGCCAATGCCACCCATTTCTTAAGATTATTTGTGGGTCATGGGCATCGCTGGTTGGCCAGCATTTATTGCCCATCCCCAGTTGCCCGAGGGCAGTTGGGAGTCAATCACATTGCTGAGGCTCTGGAGTCACGTGTAGGCCAGACGAGGTAAGGACATCAGATTTCCTTCCCTAAAGAACATTAGGGAACCAGATGGGTTTTCCAACAATCGGCAATGGTTTCATGGTCATCAGTGGATTCTTAAATCCTGATTTTTTTTTTATTGAATTCAAATTTCACCATCTGCAGCATTGGGATTTGAACCTTTGTCCCCAGAGGACTAGTTGAGTTTCTGGATTAATAGTCTAGCAATAATACCACTTGGCCATCGCCTCCCCAGTAGGCCATCGCCTCTCCATGTTCCCACAGACAAAATGACCGAACTTAAAGTTCTCTGCCCTTTCTCTCTCATTTGCAACAAGTCTGTGGAGCGTTTCTGTCAATAGAAATCTTTTGCTCTATCTGTGTTGCTCCCCTTGTGAACCAGGTCATACTCCATACCCTTACCCCGTCACCCCAGCCTAACCCAAATCCTGTGTCTTTCTCTAGTTTCACTCCTGAAGCCTACCTTACCCACCTCGCTGACTCTCTTGATCCCCATCCCCATCAACTCTCTTCCCAGTTGCTCTCACTAGCAGACACCGCCAATGATTTCCCTTCTTCAGGGATCATCCTCCCCTTTCATCAAAACTACGGTCACAACCCCAAGCCCAAAATTCCGATTGCAAACCCAGCCCTTAGAAACTATTGTCCTGTCTCCATCTTCTCTCCAATGCCCTTGCAGATGTCATTACCCCTCAGTTCTATGTCAGCTTTCCCTCAAATCCAAATTCAATCTTCTTAATCAGGTTTCTTTTCCACATAGAACTGGCCCTGAATAAAGTCATGAAGGATAACCTCCAACTGTGGCCACATTCATTTCCCTTCCTTGTCATGTTGATTTGATTTATTATTGTCACATGTGTTGAGACACAGTGAAAAGTATTATTTCTTGCATACTACATAGACAAGGCATACTGTACATAGAGAAGAATTGGAGTGCAGAATGTAGTGTTATAGGGTGTAGAGAAAGATCTACTTAGTGCGAGATAGGTCCATTCAAAAGTCCGATGGCAGCAGTGAAGGACTGTTCTCGAGTTGGTTGGTACGTGACCTCAGACTTTTGTATCTTTTTCCCAATGGAAGAAGGTAGAAGAATGTATGTCCAGAGTGGAGTCCTTGATTATGCTGGCTGCTTTTCTGAGGCAGCAGGAATTGTAAACAGTGTCAAGGGATGGATGGCTGGTTTGAGTGATGGGCTGGGCTTTGTTCACAACCCTTTGTGATGTCTGGCAGTCTTGGACAGAGCAGTAGCCATACCAAGCTGTGGAAGAATACTTTCTATGGTGCATCTGTAGGAGTTGGTGAGAATCGGAATGGACATGTCAAATTTCCTTAGTCTCTTGAAAAAGTAGAGGCATTGGTGGACTTTTACCATAATGTCCACATGGAGGAACCAGGAAAGGCTGTTGGTGATTTGGGCACTTAAAAGCTTAAAGCTCTCGACTGTTTCTACTTCTTAAACTCCGTGCAACCCCTGACCTAGTCAGCTATGTGGCCTCCACAGTAACATGTTGATATCAGGGCCTCAGTGAATTGAGGGATGACCTGTAGTAGTGTCACCTCTCGCTCCCTAACCAAGTTAGTTGCTGCATTTTGCCCTTCATTGAGCAAGTTACAAACTCTTTCAATACGGAGTTATTTTTGCAATCCTGCCACTGTACAATAACATTCACAATGTAGGGTATTAATACGACATATCTGGCACGTGGTCGCATCTTCAACCCTCGAGTCAGAAAGTTGTGAGTTTGAGTTCTACTACCCAGATATGCCCACCAAATCTCCGCTGACATTCCAGTGCAGCGCTGATGGACTGCTGCACTGTTGGAGGCACTGCCTTTTCAATAGGACTTTAAAACAAGTTTGCATTGTGATGTGGCTGTGAAAAATACCATAGTATGACTTCACTGCATACGACAGCACAGAGTCGCTGAGCAGAAAGTGATAGCCAAGTTCCGCATACATGAGGATGGCCTGAACCGGGACCTTGAGTTCATGGCACACTATCTAGAACCCCTATGACTTGCCTGGAACCTCCAAGAACAGGGTAATATACTCATTGTATAACTATACAAAAGGGGTGGCACAGTGGTTAGCACTGCTGCCTCACAGCTCTAGGAATCTGGGTATGAAACAGATCTCCAATCTGTTTGGAGATGGCACGTTCTCCTCTTTGTCCGTGTGGGTTTCCTCCGGGTGCTCCGGTTTCCTCCCACAGTCCAAAGATGCGCAGGTTAGGTGGATTGGCCGTGCTAAATTTCTCCTTAGTGTTCCGAGATGTGCAGGTTAGGTGGATTGGCCATGCTAAATTGCCCCTCAGGATGGATGGATTAGCCGTGGGAAAGGTGTAGCGTTACAGTGATAGGGTGGGGACAAGGACCTGGGGAAGGTGCTCTGCCAGAGAATCGATGCAGACTCAATGGACCGAATGACTCCTCTCTATTGGAGGGGTTCTATGATTCTGTGAGTCAAATCACTAAGTGGCCACTATCACTATTCCTGCAGCCAAGAAAATGTAAAGAACTACCCCAAAAGAATCAGGATAACCAAGGAGTCAACGAACCGATGTATCCCAGTAAATATTCCACCCAATCCAGCAATCCTGGAGGCACCAATGACAATCAAATCCAATCTTTTTCGGGATACACAGTGGGCGGGATTTTCCAGCCTCGCTCAACCCGAGGCCGGAAAATCCCGCCCGAGGTCTACAGACTTTCCGCTCCTGGCCTGCTCCAATTCCTGGCGGGTGGGGTGGTAGAATTCCAGGTGAAGCTGTCTGCACCCTAACAGGAGGTCATCAAGGATTCTTTGAGCTCTAAAATACAAAAGAATAACGCAACACAATGAATACTAATGGCGGAGCATGGGGAGGAAGTGTTCCTCACCCTCTAAGAGCACGAAGAAGACCAAACTCACGATCATCTCTTACACCATACCATCCTGCTGTGGTACGACTTATCTTGTGGATAAACCAAGTGAATAGTACCAGTAAACTCACTCCTTCATTGTAATTGCAAGAATTATGACACAGAAAGGGTAAATGTGATAGCAAAACCCTAATGTTGCACAATCAACCCAGCACGCTCCCCAGTGGAATGAAGGGGACCTATTATCAATCCACAAACAGGAAAATATCTCCATATTTCAGACACTGAATTTGACACAGGGCCAGAGGCAAGGTAGACAAATCCCCCTGCCCTTCCTGCTTCCCCAGTATTACACATCAAGACCAAAACTGAATCACCATAGAATCATAGAACGCCTACAGTCCAGAAAGAGGCCATTTGGCCCATCGAGTCTACACCGACAACAATCCCACCTAGGCCTTAACTCCGCTACACCACACATTTACCCCACAAATCCCTCTAACCTATACATCTCAGGACACTAAGGGTCAATTTAGCATGGCCAATCAACCGAACCCGCACAACTTTGGAGTGTTGGAGGAAACCCATGCAGATACGGGGAGAACGTGCAAACTCCACACAAACAGTGACCCGAACATTGAACCTAGGTTCTTGGAGCGGTGAGGTAGCAGTGCTAACCACTGTGCCGCCCTGAATGAAAATGGGAGGACTTTAACCAAACGTTACCCTCGCTGTGCCCCCAGAGCACGGCGGTAGATCAATTCCATCGCAAGTAAATGGTTGTGGTATAACAGGAAATCAGAGCACCTGGAGGAAACCCACGCAGACACGGGGAGAATGTGCAAACTCCACACAGACAGTGGGAATCGAACCTGGGTCTCTAGCACTGTGAGACAGCAGTGCTAACCACAGTGCCTCTTATACATATCAGGATTATGTAATTCTATGGTTGGCATCAGGATAAAAAAAGGATTAAAAGATGATTTGAAAACACAGGTGTTCTTGCACTTACATCACTAACACTCCCCAGCCCCCGTCGCCCCGACCCCCACACACACACGCACACACACACACACACACACACACACACACAATGCAGTTCTACAGAAACTTTCCAGCTTCACACTCAGGCTGGCCAATTCCTGGGCATATATCGAGACAGCTCCTCAACTGCAGAATGCATCGCACCAGTCCTCTCTTTCCCCAACATACACAAAGTTGCAAGTTTTTTTTATTGCACCTCCCTTCCATATAGCTGATGGAGTGGGGGGAGAGAAGTCATTCAGCTGAGCAAATGAGACTGAGCGATCTTTAGCCGTAAAGGTTGATATATGACCTTCAGGTCGGAAGGGCCACTTGCAACAGACGATCCACCTTGTGAAAAGTAGCTGGCGATGTGTTTTCATTGTAAGACATCCAGTCAGATTCATTCACTGAAGCAGTTAGAAACAATAAGTGGAGAACTTACTACAGTTAAAAAAAACACACACAGACACACATGCAATCTAGGAAGAAAAGACATTATTGGCCTTGGTAGCCAAAGTAGGTTCTGTGGTAGTTATTTAAATATTTATTATTAGTGTCATTACATTAACACTGCAATGAAGTCATGGTGAAAATCCCCCAGTCGCCACATTCTGCGCCTCTTCGGGTACACTGAAGGAGAATTTAGCATGGCTAAGGCACCATCTTTCGGACTGTTGGAGGAAACCGGAACACCCAGAGGAAACCCAGGCAGACACAGGGAGAAGGTGCAGACTCCGCACAGGCAGTGACCCAAGCTGGGAATCAAATCTGGCTGCCTGGCTCTGTGAGGCAACAGTGCAACCACTGTGCCACCGTGAATGTAATCAAGCCCCACGCTGGTGGGTGGCACAGCGGTTAGCACTGCTGCCTCTCAGCGACTGGGATCCAGGTTCAATTCCTGGCTTGGGTCACTATCTGTGCAGATTCTACATGTTCTCCCTGTGTCTGCGTGGGTTTCCTCCGGATGGTCTGAAAGGCATGCTGGTTAGATGCATTGGCTGTGCTAAATTCTCCCTCAGCGTACCTGAACAGGCACCGGAGTGTGGCGACTAGGGGATTTTCACAGTAACTTCATTGCAGCGTTAATATTAGCCTACTTGTGACACTAATAAATAAACCTCTTTCTTTTAAAGCCCAATAAATGGCCAAAATATGCCAGAGACTGGGGAGCACTTGCAAACATTGGCTTCCGTGATTGCCAAAGTGAAACACAGAAGTAAAAATCCACTTGAACGGTAGGTGACAAATTTTTTGCCCTGTCGCCAGTGTTGACAGGGCGGTAGGCTGTTGCTGAGAGTTGGGGCAAGAGTTTAAAGCGATTATTGTTTCTTGTCTGCAAGGTAAACAGTGGGGGTGATTTAAAGTGCAGGGATGGTAAACAACTTAAAGCAGGTTCACAGAGACTCTGCTTGCATCTACTGGGGGCTAAGCACGGCTACTCTTAACCACTTGGATTTCAATCTCCAATTCGATATTAAACCAGTTCCAGTAAAGCATTTTGTCAAAAACATAACACTGCCAGAGAAACCATTGTGTGATATTAGCATACAAATGCTTAGCGTATTCATACAAAAAATTTAATACCGGTGTTAACCCATTTAAAATAATTGTGTTATATCTCGCCATTAGGATAGATCACAAGAGGAATTTCCCACAAGGGCGTTAAGAGTTTGTGTGTTAATCTTTGCACAGCGCTTATCCAAGGTTCTGATGCCATCAGACTCGTTAGCCATATTAGTGGAACCTCGATGCAGGGGGACAGTTCCAGCTTTGGTCTCTAAATTCATAGAATCATAGAATCCGTATACTGCAGAAGGAGGCCATTCGGCCCATCGAGCCTGCACTGACCACAATCCCACCCAGGCCCTATCTCCATAACCCCATGCATTTACCCTAGCTAGTCCTTCTGACACTAAGGGGCAATTTAGCATGGCCAATCTACCTAACCCGCACATCTTGGGACATCGTTGAATTTTTGAAACTTTATTTATTAGTGTCACTAGTAGGCTTACATTAACACCGCAATAAAATCACTGTGAAAATCCCCTAATTGCCACATTCCAGCGCCTGTTCGGGTACACTGAGGGAGAATTTAGCATGGCCAATGCATCTAACCAACAAGTCTTTCAGACAGGGGGAGGAAACTGGAGTACCCGGACGAAACCCACGCAGACATGGGGAGAACGGACAGACTGCACGCAGACTGTGGCCCAACTGGGAAGTGGTCACCATCGGCCCATTATTCTGCACCGACACTCTGACAGAGCATCTTACCCAGGGCCTACACCTTAACCTATGCCCTTAACCCCACTAATCCTCCTTTCCTACGCATCCCGGGAACCTAAGGGACAATTTAGCACGGTCAATCAACATAACCCGCACATCTTTGGAATGTGGGAGGAAACCAGAGCACCTGGAGGAAACCCATGCAGATATAGGGAGAACGTACAGACTCTGCACAGGTAGTGACTCAAGCAGGGAATCGAACCTGGATCCTTGTTACTGTGAGGCAGCAGTGCTGACCACTGTGCCACCATGCCGAAATTTGTGGTGAGAGATTGGCTTACGACCATTGGCCTCAGCACCGTCTAAGCAAGGGTGGGGGGAAGGGAATCAATTGCTATACTCAATCACACCCTCACTGACCTGTCTTGGAAACTCTGCAGCGTGCAGATGTTGGGGCAGAGAACAGCTGCTGCGATGAATCCAGCAGTCGAATAGCTGTCCAGATTTGCACGCTGGAACGAGCTGCTGGAATGTTGTTGAAATCTATTGAAACTCCTGATAGAAGGAATTAGCCTCTGCAGGGACAAGAGGGAAGAATATAGGAGAAACATCTGGAAATTACGTTGTGACAATCTCTGCTGTATTACACACTCTTCTTGAATCTCAATAACAGCAAATTCAGGAATCACAATGAACAGAAGGATCTGTTAATTTATAAAAAAATTCCTTTCAACACATTATTGCAAAAAAAAGCTAATTCCTTAACCTCTTGCAGCACAAGAGAGATCAACATTAAGCTTATTACTATTAAAATAATTAAAAATTGAACCATGCGTCACAGTGGCACAGTGGTTAGCACAGCTGCCTCACAGTGCCAGGTATCCGGGTTCAATTCCGGCCTTGGGCAAGACTGTCTGTCTGGAGTTTGCACATTCTCCCTGCGTCTGCATACATTTCCTCCGGGTGCTCCGGTTTCTTCCCAGTGTCCCAAAGACATGCTAGCTAGGTGTATTGGCCATGGTAAATTAACACTGGTGTCAAGGAGATTAGCAGGGTAAAAATGTGGAGGTTACAGGATAGGGCCTGGGTGGGATTGTTGTAGTGCAGACTCAATGGGCTGGAGGGACTCTACAATTAGTGGGATAAATTTGTAGGGATACGGGGATAGGGCTGAGGTGGGATGCTCTGTCGGAGTTGGTGCAATGACCTGGTGGTGTTACTGCTAGACTGTTAATTCAGAAACTCAGCTAAAATCTAAAAATCTCAGCATCTGTAAGGAAAGAAAAGAGCTGATGTTTCGAGTCCAGATGACTCTTTGTCAAAGCTCAGTGCTGCCAGACCTGCTGAGATTTTCCAGCATTTTCCCTTTTGGTTTCAGATTCGAAAGTCTTGCTGGTTAGGTGCTAAATTCTCTCTCAGTGTACCGGCACAGGCAGCAGAGTGTGGCAACTAGGTGACTGTGAAACCATTGCTGACTGTCGGAAAAAACCCATCTGGTTCACTAATGTCCTTTAGGGAAGGAAATCTGCCATCCTTATCCGGTCTGGCTTACATGTGACGCTAGATCCACAGCAATGTGGCTGAGGCTCAACTGCCCTCAAAGGGCAACTAGGGATGGGCAATAAGTGCTGGCCAACCAGCCATGTCCCATGAATGAATAAAAAAAGATTCAATGGGCCGAATGTCCTCCTTCTGCGCTGTCAGGGATCTATGATTAATGGGGCAAATACATAGGGTAATGTGCTTGGGTGTGATGCTCTGTTGGAGAGTCAGTGCAGACCTGATGGGCCGAATGGCCTCCTTCTGCACTGTTTTAGAAATATCTGTAATGCAGGTTAATAATATCCACTCTATGTTACCAAGAAATAAATATGATATGCTTTACCCTTAACCAATTTACTTGAATTTTAACAGCCCAGAGCTCTCAGGAATGTTCGGCCAATTGTGCTGAAGATAAAGACCTTTATCTCAATAGCTATTACTTCCCTCATCTGTAGGCTTCAAAGTATCCGGCCTCTTGGCCCAGATGCGCCGTCGAGATCACATGGGTCTGGGGTGCACCTGGGTCAACTTAAAGGCAGGAATAAAGATTTGAAGCCACTTTATGTGGTTAAGCAGTTGAGACCCAGCTGTTTGTCCAGATGAGAATGGGATGGCTTTGCTAAAAGGGCGAGCTCCAAGTCGACGGCTCTGAAAGGCCAATGAATATTTATAAATGTGGTGGGGTGCAAATACACTGTTTACAACAGTTGTAAGCACAGGTTTTACATTTCAAACACAAATAGGATTCCCCCCCCTCCCGCAATTTCATTCTCAAAACTGCGTAGGGACAAGATGAATATCATTGCTTTGTATTTAACTTGACGCCCATTCTGCAGTGCAACCTGCACAAATATACATCTTCAACAGATAAGATTTGCGTGTCTTGACTAAGGTAGTTGGCATGATGTGGATATGCCGGCGTTGGACTGGGGTAAACACAGGATAGTAAACTCACTAGTGAGTTTATTTGAGTTATTTGATTCACTTGTGAGTTTACTATCAAATAAATCGGTTGGACTTAAACCTGGTGTTGCCAGACTTTTTACTAAGGTAGTTGGAACATAGAACCTTCCCCCCCGCCCCACCTCAAAACTGGATCCCCATACAGGCAACTTGAAAGTATTTTGTGACGAAGGAACCCCACTTTGATATCCATCCTTAAAAATTAAAACACCCACTGTCCCGTCCACATGAAAATGAACTCTCTCAGTCCATTTTCATGGAAGTTCTTTTAGAAAAAAAGGCATTTCTGCCCCAACCTAATGACTGAGCTGCCACATCAATGTGGGTGGTGTTACAGTTGCATGTTTAGGGTGGTCATGCTCCAGTGATGTTTTATCATGGAGATTGTCAGATTAGAGACAAAAAAAAGGATACATCTTGACATAGGTGCACTGGGATGGCTTTGCATTAGATGTGGAAAAAGACAAGATAGGCACAGACACTTGAAAAAAAAGTCCAGCTGTGCTCAGAGGTTAGACTTTTCACACTGTTGCGAGCGACACAAATGTAAACTCAGAATACATACTAAGTGCTTTGGTGCCTTGAGAAGGGGGAAGCTGCTTCCAACTTTAGAAGGATTGCCAGAGGTTACGGAGGTAAAACTATTGGCAGAAGTATCCAGGGTGTAAAAGGGAGGAAACTTATTTTTACTCAGTTATTGTGAAATCCCTACTGAGCAGAAGGAGGCCATTCAGCCCATCTGGTGGAATTTTCCCATCTCACCCATCATGGGAATTGTAGCAAGTGGGGGTGGACCATGCAAAAGCCCTTTGACTTTGGCGGAATTTTCCCGTCTTGGGGTGAGCACAGCCGCAAAGTCCTGTCCTCCGAGTCTGCACCGACCCACCTTTCTAAAAAATCATACCCAGGCCCTATCCCACGTATTTACCCTGCTAATCCCCCTAATTTGCACATCTTGGTGGAATTTAGCACAGCCAATCCACCTAACCTTTTGGACTGTGGGAGGAAACCAGGGAACCTGGAGGAAATCTACGCAGACAGAAGGAGAACATGCAAACTCCGCGTAGACGGTCACCCAAGCCGGGAATTGAATCCAGGTCCCTGAGGCAGCAATACTAACCATTGTGCCTCCGTACTTCTCCTTGTAATGCTCAGGGATGCACTGCCTGAAGGGTGGAGAAAGCAGTTTCAGATATTTTTTGCCAATGACTTTAATTCTGCATTGTTTGGTTATGTACCCACCTCCTGCTGGAAACAGTTTCTCTCTATCTACATTCTGTGTGCTTTATACAACAGTCAGTGCAGGCACAATGAGTTGAATGGCTTCCTTCTGCAGTGTAGGGATTCTGTGGTTCTTTCTGAGTTTACGTGTAACTTTTGGGGTTTTTTTTAATTGTCAACTTTCTCCTTTTTTATGTATGTTATAATGCAAATTAATTCAAAGAATGAACAGTACAGCACAGGAACAAGCTCTTCGGCCCAGCAAGCCTGCACCAATACTCAGTTTCTATCCCTCCGTTTGCCTCTCGTTCATGTCTATCAACATATATCTTGGTGAACGGGTCTGCTTCCACCACCTCTACTGGCAGTGAGTTCTCCATCCTCTGTGTGACAAACCTTCCCCGCACGCCTCCCCTAAACTTACCCCATTTAACCTTAAACCTGTGCCTTCTTCTAATCGATCCTTCCAACCTGGGAAAAAACCTGACTATCCACCCTGTATATGGCTCTCATAATTGTGTAGACTTCTATCAGGTCGCCCCTCAGCCTCCATCTTTTCAGTGAAAGCAATCTGAGCTCATCCAATCTCTCCTCGTACCTATGGTGACTAGTGGAGTGCCCCAGGGGTCGGTGCTGGGGCCTCAGCTATTTACCATTTATATAGATGATCTGGAGGAGGGAACCGAGTGTAGGGTGTCGAAGTTTGCTGATGACACCAAAATTGGTGGAAAGGCAAATTGTGCGGAGGGTGGGGAGAGTCTACAGAAGGATCTAGATAGGCTGGGCGAATGGGCCAGGAAATGGCAAATGGAATTTAATGTTGGCAAGTGCGAGGTGGTCCACTTTGGTAGGACTAATGGTAGGAAGGATTATTACTTACATGGAGAAAAACTGCAGCAGGCGGCGGTGTAGAGGGACCTCGGGGTCCTTGTGCATGAGTCGCAAAAACCCAGCTTGCAGGTGCAGCAGGTGGTCAGGAAGGCGAATGGGATGCTGGCCTTCATAGCGAGGGGGATTGAATATAAAAGTAGGGAGGTCTTGCTGCAGCTGTATAGGGCATTGGTGAGGCCGCAGCTGGAGTACTGTGTGCAGTTTTGGGCGCCGTACTTACGCAAGGATATTTTGGCCTTGGAGGGAGTGCAGAGGAGGTTTACTAGGCTGTTGCTGGAGTTGAGGGGGTTGAGCTATGAGGAGAGGCTGAATAGATTAGGCTTGTACTCATTAGAGTTTAGAAGAATGAGGGGAGATCTCATTGAGACGTATAAGATGATGAATGGGATGGATAGGATAGAGGTGGAGAGACTCTTCCCGCTCAGAAAGGACAGTAGGACTAGGGGGCACAGCCTCAAGATAAAGGGGGGGGCGGTTTAGAACAGAGTTGAGGAGGAACTTCTTCACTCAAAGGGTGGTGAATCTCTGGAATTCTCTGCCCGTTGAAGTGGCGGAGGCTGCCTCGCTAAATATTTTTAAGATGCGGGTTGATGGGTTTTTGATGAGGGAGGGGATTAAGGGTTATGGGGAGAGGGCGGGAATGTGGAACTGAGCCACGACAGATCAGCCATGATCTTACTGAATGGCGGGGCAGGCTCAAAGGGCTAGTTGGCCTACTCCTGCTCCTATTTCTTATGTTCTTATGTTCTTAAAACCCTCCAGACCAGGGAACATCCTGGTGATCCTTCGCTGCACCCTCTCCAAAGCATCCATGCCCTTCTGGTAGTGTGGCCATCAGAACTGCAAGCAGTATTCCAATTGCAGCCGAACTGAAGTTTTATACAGCTGTAACGTAACTTGCCAACTTTTATACTCAATGTCCCAACCGCTGAAGGCAAGCACGCCTTCATAACTACCTTATCCACCTGTGTTTCTACTTTCAAGGATTCATGGGCCGAATAAAAGTTGGATGCACGCTTGAAAAGGAAAAGATTATCAATCTGTAGGGAGAAGCAGTGGTCTGGACCTCATTGCTTTCAGAGATCCCTCAAATGCGCAACAAGTCAAAGGGTCTCACTATATGTTGTGTGACGCTATGATTGGGAACCGAATGTATTATTCCCCCACTATATGTGAACTAGATTTAACTCTTGAAATGTCTTCAGTTTCTTTTACCAGTGTTTTAATCAGAGTTGTCTAGCCACCAGGAGATGCACATTTTTCACTTTGTTGGACTCATGTATTACCACAACTTGTCTGTTGTTCGGTGAAGTCAATGCCTTGTATACACAGAACCAAGTACTGGGAAAATAATAAGTGATGGCACAGCGGTTAGCATTGCTGCCCAAAGCGCCAGGGATCCAGGTTCGATTTCTGGCTTGGGTCACTGTCTGTGTGGAGTTTTGCACATTCTCCCCCTGGCTGTGTGGGTTTCCTTCGGGTGCTCTGGTTTCCTCCCACAGTCCGAAAAAACACGCTGGTTATTTGCATTGGCCATGCTAAATTCTCCTGAACAGGTACCGGATTGTGGTGACTAGGGGATTTTTACAGTAACTTCATTGCAGCATTACTGTAAGCCTACCCGTGACACTAATAAATATAATTGTATACTAAATGCCTGGCAATAGTGACTGGAAGTCATTACTATACAGTTAAAAAAGAATCTCTGTTGTAAACACGGTCTGTTTACAAACACAGATGAATGTCTAATTGGCAGACTGCCCTGATAATGCTCCTGTCTCATTCCTTGGGCATTTTACTGCAGTAACAACAACAACCTACATTTATATAGCATCGATACCAATTTAACCCACTCCAGGCAAACTATGGACCAAAACTTGGACACTGATCATGGAATCATAGAATCCCTACAGTTCAGAAAAAGGTCATTCAGCCCATCGAGTCTGCACCGATCACAATCTCACCCAAGCCCTATCCCCATAACCCCATGCATTTACCCTAGCTAGTTCCCCTGACAGTAAGAGGCAACTTGGCATGGTCAATCCACCTAACCCGCGCATCTTTGGACTGATCCACTTAATCGGAGATGTTAGGCCTGATAACCAAACATTTGAACAATGAGGTAGGATCTAAGAAGTGACATGAAGGAGGAAAGTGAGGTTGAGAGATTCAGGGAAGCAATTTCAGAGTTCAGACCTCAGGCAGTTGAAGACATTTTCGCCAGGGGTGAAGATTTTGAGTTGCTCAAACAACCAGAATTGATGGAAAATAGAAATCTAAGAGGTGGGGTGGCGAGGGGTTTGGGGAGAGGGGGTTATACAGATCTGAAGGAGGTTGCGGAGTTAGGTATTGCAGAAATGCAAACGAATATTGTAGTTGAATGAGCAATGACTGAGCCTTTATGTGTAACCAGATAGTTGCGGAACTCAAAGTGAGCATCCAAGGCACTTACAGTGTTGTGTAATCAAATACATGCTGATCCCATAGTGATTTTAATTGGATTGAATGTGTCCTATGTCCTGTGCCTGTTGCCGTTACAATGTAAGAAGTCTCACAACACCAGGTTAAAGTCCAACAGGTTTATTTGGTAGGAAACGCTACTAGCTTTTGGAGCGTTGCTCCTTCGTCAGGTGAGTGGGGAGTTCTGATCACAAACAGAGCATATAAAGGCACACATAGTTTACAGAATACTGATTAGAATGCGAGTCTTTATAGTTAATCAAGTCTTAAAAGTGTAGACAATGTGAGTGGAGATAGCATTAAGCACAGGTTAAAGAGATGTGTATTGTCTCCAGGCGGGACAGTGAGATGTTGCAAGCCCAGTCAAGTCATGGTTATGGGTTACAAATAGTGTGACATGAACCCAAGATCCCGGTTGAGGCCATCCTCATGTGTGAGGAACTTGGCTATCAGTCTCCGCTCAGCGCTGTCGTGTGTCGTTACAATGGCAGGAAACATTTATCGGAATACCAAACTTTCAGAGGGGTGAATGATGGCTTACTGGGGAACTGTCTCACCAATACCCTCAGGGCAAACACAGTTTAAAATGAAGATTCCATAGCGAGTTTTGTTTGGGTCTGATACTGGGGAGATCAGTATGGCTGTCATGTCCACATGACCCCCAGTGGCAGGATTGTTGAACCATGACAAACTGATGCTGCCATTTTACTACTAGGGTGATAACTACACACATATATTTGTTTATATATAATTATTTGGTGGTACAGAAGTGAGCGTTGCTGAAAAAGACACATACTGTCGAAGTTGTTTTATCTTGCACTCATCAGGACAATTCGCAAGAATACCAACTGTAAAAGAAATAATTGCATGAATACTGCATATATATATATCATACTATTTATGACATATGTCAATGTATATTATCTGCATGTATATTTGTGCAACTCTGCAAGCATATGTATTTAAATGCATATTTAATGCTTTGGAAATATATACATAGATATATTTGTATGTGAACTGTTTGATTTGATTTGATTTGATTTATTATTGTCACATGTATTAGTGTACAGTGAAAAGCATAGTTCTTGCATGCTATACAGATAAAGCATACCATTCATTGAGAAGGAAACCAGAGTGCAGAATGTAGTGTTACAATCATAGCTAAGGTGTAGAGAAAGATCAACTTAATGCAGGGTGCGACCATTCAAAAGTCTGATGGCATATATATTTATATACATGCATATCTGTGTGTATTTATATATCTGTACATTTTTATATATTTGTATAGGTGTTTATGTATGTATGTGAGTGCTTGTGAGTGTGTCTGTGCGCATGCGTGTGTATGTGTATGTACATGCATATGCATTTGCGTGTGTGTGTGCATGTGCATCTGTGTGTTTGTGCATGTGTGTGTGCGTATACATGTGTGTGTACATGCTTGCTTGATGCATTAAACAAGAATCTAGGAGAAAAGGGACAGAAGGGTATGTTGATGGGATGAATGGAGGTTGTGTTGGAGGAGGCTGATGTAGACCTGATGGATCTGTTTCCATGCTGTAATTTCCCTGCAGTGAATCTGTTCCCGGGTAAGGCCTATTGGAATTTGACCTCAACAAACATTGGTATCAAAGGGTTTTGTTGACAAATGAGCAAGTTGCACCTCGCTAAGAAATTCTCAGTGCAAAATTCCATTTTTTTTTTGGGTTACTCCCAGGAGGTTTTTTTTCCCCTCTTAAGTCAACTTCCCACTTTTCTTTCTCATCACAGACCCAGCCCAATGATTTACCGTCATCTGTGTGCTGCCAATGCTGTCTGTAAATTCTAACCTCTTGATGCGTGATCCTGCCAGTCTTGCACTGAGGCAACAAAACCTGAAACACTGTTCACAACGAAGGAGCAGACAAAACATAAAGAGACGTTTACTCCCACTGGCTGATAATCTGAGTGCAAGTGTAATCACTCGGGCAACAGGTTTGGTGTTGTTGGGAATCGCCAACAAATTTCCACACTTGCTTTTACTCACGCGTCCCAGAGACAGTGGAAATACTGGTTAATGAATGAATCGATGCCCTAACCAATCTATCCACTCCCCCCGCCTTTCTAATCTCTCATCACAACAGACTAAAACAGACATAAAGGGCAGCAGGGTGGCACCAGTGCCTCTCAATGCCAGGGACCCGGGTTTGATTCCCAGCTTGAGTCACTGTCTGTGCGGATCCTGCACATTCTCCCTATGTCTGCATGGGTTTCCTCTGGGTGCTCAGGTTTCCTCCCACATTCTGATAGATGTGTTGGTTAGGTGTATTGGCCGTGCTAAATTCTCCCTCGGTGTACCCGAACAGGCACTGGAGTTTTCTTTTCATTCGTTGGACATGGTCATTTGTTGCCCTTGAACTGAGTGGCTTTTTTTTTTAAAAGCTTATTTATTAGTCACAAGTAAGGCTTACATTAACACTGCAATGAAGTTACTGTGAAATTCCCCGGGGCGCCATTCCTTGGCGCCTGTTCGGGTCAATGCACCTAACCAGCACATCTTTCAGACTGTGGGAGGAAACCGGCTTGCTAGGCTTTTTCAGAGAGCAGTTAAGAGTCAACCACATTGCTGTGGCTCTGGAGTCACATGTGGGCCAGACCAGGTGAGGACGGCAGATTTCCTTCCCCAAAGAACATTAGTGAATCAGATGGGTTTTTCTGACAATCAACAATGGTTTCATCTGATTGATTTGATTTATTATTGTCACATGTATCAGTATACAGTGAAAAGTATTGTTCCTTACATGTCATACAAAACAAAGCATACCGTTCATAGAGAAAGGAAAGCAGAGGCTGCAGAATGTAGTGTTACAGTCATAGCTAGGGTGTAGAGAAAGATCAACTTAATGCAGGGTCGGTCCATTCAGAAGCCTAATGGCAGCAGGGAAGAAGCTGCTCCTGAGTCAGTTGATATGTGATGAGGTTCATCATAATCAATAGATTCTTAATTCCAGATTTCTTTTTATTGAATTCAAATTCCACCATCTGCCATGGTGAGATTTGAAATCTGGGTCCCCAGAACATTAGCTGAGCTTGCGGATTAATAGCCTAGTGGTAACATCACTGGGCCATTGCCTCCCCAAAGTGCGGATTTTCACAATATGCAGCATTACTATAAGCCTACTTGTGACACTAATAAAATAAACCATAAATAACATAAATGACTGAGAATAATAAACTAAAACAAATTGTTCAAACACATTCATTTGACAACTTCTACATTTTACCCTTACAGATATAAATTTCATTTCAGCATCCTCACGATAATTTTTAAAGTTTATATTTATTAGTGTCACAAATAGGCTTACATTCACACTGTAATGAAGTTAGTGTGAAAATCCCCTAGTGGCCACACTCTGGCACCTGTTTGGGTACACTGGGGGAGAATTTAGCATGGTCAATGCTAACTAGCCCTATAGCTGGGTATCGTTTAGAACCAAGGTGGTTGTTAACACATGCAAGCGACTTCCATAAAATTACTTCAGCCAGCGATACCCATGTCCCACAAATGAATTAAAAAAAACCCCATTAATCCCTCTAATCTACATATTCCAGGACACTAAAGGCAATGTTACATGGCCAGGGCATCTAACCTGGGGCAGCACGGTGGCACAGTGGTGAGCACTGCTGCCTCACACGTCAGGGACCTGAGTTCGATTCCTGGATTGGGTCGCTGCCTGTGTGGAGTTTGCACATTCTCCCCGTGTCTGCATGGGTTTCCTCTGGGCGCTTTATTGCCCAAGCCTAGCTGCCTTGCAAAGGTGGTGATGAGCTGCCTTCTTGTATGCGTTGGGTGGTGGCGAAGGGTTGTTTGTACAGACCTGATGGGCTGAAAGGCTTCCTTCCGCACTGTAGGGATTCTATGGTTTATAAGTAATGTACTAATTTTATGGAAAGGTGTGTGATTTACATGGATTGGCCATGCTAAATTGCCCCTTAGTGTAAAGGGGAGTGGGTAGGGAAAATATATGGGGTTATGGGGATAGGGCCTTGGTGGGACTATGGTTGGTGCAGACTTGATGGGCCGAATGGCCTCCTGCACTGTAGGATTCCATGACTCTATCTTTGGACTGTGGGAGGAAACCAGAACACCCAGAGGAAACCCACGTGGACACGGGGAGAATGTGCAAACCCCTCGCAGAGAGTGACCCAAGCCGGGAATCAAACCCAGGTCCCTGGAGCTGTGAGGCAGCAGTGCTAACCACTGTGCCACCGTGCTGCCCATGAGTGGGGACTCATGAGTGAGAAGATTCCCATTAATCTTTCTTGTGCCTGCAGCCGATGTTATTTTGTCCCATATTGAGAGGGGAGGTGGGGGGGAGGTCGAAAAAATATTCTCGCAGCGAAAGCAACCGATTATGACTTGTCCGTCCGCACTTGGTTAATAAGATAACTGCTATTAATAAAAGGTAAGGAGATTGATTTCCTGTGTGTTCGTGTCACTGTATTTACCAACCTTGCGCAGCATTCAGCTATAGACTGAGAAAGAGCAAACATATCCCAGCAGGATGCTGGAAGCCTATTGTCTAAGAAATTGGAGAGTTAACAGCTCCCTTTTACATGAGATTCCTGGGTTATGGTGTCGTCAAGAAGGACTATTAAGGCAATCTTCAGCCACAAATGAAAACAGGTTTGGAACAAACTAGAAGCGTATTGTTTCTGAATGGGTTTACCCTCAAATTGCATTTCTCCAGAAAACAATTGGTGAGGCAACCAACTTGTTCGTTGTTGAACAAATTCGCTTGAGAACACATCGAGGCGAGACTTGTGAAAAATATCCTCGGGTGAAAATGATCAAGTTTTCTCGATTTGATTTGGGTTATTATTGTCACACGCATCGGGATACAGTGAAAAGTTGAAGTTTACTAAGTGTCGCAAGTAGGCTTCCATTAACATTGCAATCAAAGTTACTGTGAAAATCCCTTAGTCGCTACGGCACACTGGGGGAGGATTTAGCATGGCCAATGTTTTTTAAATTTTATTAATGTCACAAGTAGGCTCCCATTAACGCTGCAATGAAGTTACTGTGAAAATCCCCTAGTCGCCACACTCCAGCACCTGTTCGGGCGCACTGAGGGAGGATTTAGCATGGCCAATGCACCTAACCAGCACATCTTTTGGACTGTGGAGGAAACCGGGGCACCTGGAGGAAACCCACACAGACACGGGGAGATGGTGCAGACGGTTCTAACAACCGTGCCACTGTGCCACCTCCAAGCTGGAAACTAGAAGCAGAAATAGGCCGTTCGGCCCTTCGAGCTTGCTCCACCATTCATTCTGATCATGGTTGTTCATCGAATTCAATATCCTGATTCTTCCTTCTGCCCTGTATCCTTTGATCCCTTTAGCCCCAAGAGTTATATCTAATTTCTTCTTGAAATGAGACAACGTTTTGACCTCGACTACATTCTGTGGTGGTGAATTCCACACATTCCCCACTCTCTGGGTGAAGAAATTTCCTGGCAGCTTGTGCAAATGAAACTTCATAAAGCAGCACTATGGTCAGCACTGCTGCCTGACGGTGCCAGGGACCCGGGTTCAATTCCGGCCTTGGGTAGCTGACTGTGCGGACTTTGCACATTCTCCCCATGTCTGCATGGGTTTCCTCCAGGTGCTCCGATCTCCTCCCACACTCCAAAGAGGTGCGGGTTAGGTTGATTGGCCGTGCTAAATTGCTTCTTAGTGTCGGGGGATTAGCAGGGTAAATATGTGGAGTTATGGGGATAGGGCCTAGTGGGCTTGTTGTTAGTACAGGTTCAATGGGCCAAATGACCTCTTTCTGCGCTGTAGGAATTCTATGAAAAGGAAAGTGGGTAGGTGAACATAACATGGTACATCCAAGATGGCACCAGAGTGTGGCAACTTCTTACAAGCATACCCTCGAATTCTATCTTTTACTCTCGTTCTATGCTTTTAAAACTTTAACTCACTTAAACTCTGTCCCTATATTAAATTGATCTTTCTCCACACCTTAGCTATGACTGTAACACCACATTCTTCACCCTCTCCTTTCCTTCTCTATGAATGATATCCTTTGTCCGTACAAGGAACAATATTTTTAGGGCAACACGGTGGCACAGTGGTTAGCACTGCCACCTCACAGCGCCAGGGACCAGGGTTGGATTCGTGGCTTGGGTCACTGTCTGTGCAGAGTCTGCACGTTCTCCCCGTGTCTGCGTGGGGTTTCCTTTGGGTGCCCCAGTTTTCCCCCACACTCCAAAGGTGTGCGGGTCAGGTTGATTGGCCGTGCTAAATCGCCCCTTAGAATCCCAGGATGTGTAGGTTAGATGGATTTGCCATGGTAAGAGTGTGAGGTTATGGGTAAGGGCAGGGGAGAGGGTGTGGCTAAAACACTCCACCAGAGAGTTGGTTCAGACTTGATGGGCCGAATGGCATCCTTCTGCACTGTAGGATTCTATGAACCTATGAACTTTCAACTGCATAACTGCTCCATAGCTAAGACTGTTTAATTCCATCTCTGTAATGTCACCAGACCTTGCCCTCCGCTTATCCCCTGTTGAAACCCTGTTTGGTACCAATAGACATGGCTGCAACAACACATTCTGGGCTGGTCTCCCACATTGCCCTCTCTGTTAACTAAAGACCCATGACACTCTGCAGCCTCTGATCTTACATGCACTAAGTCCCTTTCTCCTATCACCCTGGGGTGATAATCATTATGACTACCATCGACACCACAAACCGTAGGCTCCAAGTGGAGAGGGTCTCCAAGAAGATCGTGCATATCGACCCTGGAGTGGCACAGTGGTTAGTATTACTGCCTCATTGCACCAGGGACCTGGGTTCGATTCCCAGCTTGGGTCACTGTTCCGTGTGGAGTTTGCATGTTCTCCCCGTGTCTGCGTGGGATTCCTCCGGGTGCTCCGGTTTCCTGCCATATTCTGAAAGATTGCCGGTTAGGTGCAGTGGCCGTGCTAAATTCTTCTTCAGTGTCCCTGAACAGGTGCCGGAGTGTGGCGACTAGGGGATTTTCACAGTAAATCCATTGCAGTGTTAATGTAAGCCTACTTGTGACTAATAAATAAACTTTACTTTTACTTTACTGTGCTCACTGGCTTACACAAACCCTCAGTCAAGCAACTCCTAATTTTAAAGTTCTTTTCCTTGCTTTCCAGTCCTTCCACTGTCTCACCTTCTCTCTGCCTCTGTCATATCCTCCATTCACACAACCTTCTGAGATATGTGCACTCATCGAATTCTGCCACCTATTCATAGCATCATAGAATCATACAGCATAGAAGAGTCCCTTCTGCCCGTTCACACCTCACAAGTGCCAGCTTCTGATCAATAGTATCTCCAGGATGTTGACAGTGGGGGATTCAGCGATGGCATCGAGGGCAGAATTTTGTGGCCTCGCGCAAGTGAGACCAGAAATCCCTGCCCGAGATCAGTAGACATTTCCGTCGTCCGCCCCTCGCCCGCTCCGATTCCATGGTGGACGGGGCGGCTGAATTCTGGCGTGAATATCAAAGGGAGATGGTTAGATTCTCTCTTGTTGGAGATGTTCATTGCCGGGCACTTGTGAGGTGCGAGTGGTGTCAGCCCAAGCTTGGATATGGTCCAGGTCTTGCTGCATTTGGACATGAACTGCTTCAATATCTGAGGAGCTACAAATGATGCCATACATTGTGCAATCATCAGCGATTGTCAATGGGGAAACAGGTTGGAACCTCATCTCACCTCTCCAAGCGATCCCTGCCCACATCCCCCCCTGCCAGGCTATTTCAGCACAAGGAAATACTTATGTAGGGAGTGTCAGCCCACGCACCACCCCCCCCACCCCACAGAATAAAGCTCCCCAACCCCCCCTCCCCCCCCCACCCCACAGAATAAAGCTCCCAAAGGCTGCTTGTCAATAAGGGGTTGGGAGCTCTCTCATACCACTGGCGCCATCAGGAGTCTAGTGGCCGTTGCCAGTAATACAGTGAGTTGACCACTACGGATCGTCGCTGGGTCCCTGGCGATAGGTGAATGCGGATGGTTTAGGAGTTATGGAGAAGGCGGGGGTCTTGATGCTTCTGGAATGTACCAGATTATGAGGGGCATGGACAAGATGGATAGGGGGCAGCTATTCCCTTTAGATGAAGGATCAGGCATGTGTTCAAAGTGAGGAGCAAGACATTTGGGGAGGATGTGAGGAAAAGTGTTTTTATCCAGAGGGTGATGAAGGTCTGGAATGCGCTGCCTGGGAGGGTGATGGAGGCAGGATGCCTCGCATCCTTTAAAAAGTACCCTGATGAGCGCTTGGCACATCGTAACATTTGGGGTTGTGGGCCAAGTGCTGGGAAGTGGGATTAGGTGGGAGGTCAGGTGTTTCTCACGTATCGGTGCAGACTCAATGGGCTGAAGGGTCTCTTCTGCACTGTGTGATTCTATAATTCTATGACTATATTATTTCCTATTCTTTACAAGAACAGAAGAATTAGGAGGAGGAGTAGGCCACTCAGCCCCTCGAGCTTGCACTGCTAGTCAATAAGTCATGGCTGATTGGATTGTCATCGCACAGACAGTGACCCAAGAATGGGAATTGAACCCGGGTCCCCAGCGCTGTGAGACAGCAGTGCTAAATACTGTGCCACCTTGCCATCCAAAACTTTCACTCAAATTCAAAAAGGAAATTAAACTTTCCAGGTGCTGAAATATGTTCCAGTGCACCAAGGAAATGCACCTCAAATCCTTTACATAAAGGGATGGCATGGTGGCACAATGGATAGATCTGCTGCCTCACAGCGCCAGGAACCCGGGTTCAATTCCAGCCTCAGGTGACTGTGCGGAGTTTGCACATCCTCCCCGTGTCTGCATGGGTTTCCTCCAGGTGCTCCGGATTCCTCCCAGGGTACAAAGATGTGCGGATTCAGTGGATTGGCCGTGCTAGAATTGGCCTTAGTGTCAGGGGGATTAGCAGGGTGAATATGTGGGGTTACGGGAATAGGGCCTGGCTGGGACTGGGGCTGGCGCAGACTCGATGGGCCGAATGGCCTTCTACTGCACTGCAGGGATCCTATGATTCTCGGCGTAGCCCCAATCGTTTTGAACAAAGGGAATGCTTTCCATTAGATCTCGCGCGTTGGGACTGTGAAACCGTGTTGGGTCACAGAGTGTAAATACATCAACGCCTCATCGTTTTGTCCATTCCAATTTGCCTATATTGAATGTCATGAATTACGCTTCCAGCAGCACAGGGTGAGGCCTTTGCTTTCAATGTCAGTGCTGGCTCGTAATTACTCCTTGCAGCCTGCGGAGAGAGCAAACATCAGCATAAAGCGCAGGACCTTCAGGGTAATATCACTTGTCACAGCTGTGACAACTGAAGTTAAGAATGGAGGCTTGTTGCTTGTCGAGGTTTGTTTGCCCTTGGCTGAGTTCTGAAAGACACCGGGACTGAGAAACAGTTACAATAGGGGCTCAATAAAATGTTCTCCAAGTGTGGGAGCTGTAAGGACATCTCAGGGTAACATTGACATGCACAAATACACGACTGCACGCGGTAAGAATACCCTTGGATAAATTCCTTTGATATTGAAGGATTCTCCCTAAAGGTATTTTTCCCTCCAGTGTGTGCACAGAGCAAATAGGACTAGCAACCAGGGTGTTCCTCTTGAGGATTCCATCTGGCTCTTTTCTGTGCATTTTCTGATCCAGTATTTTTTTCCTTCCAAGACTTTCTCATGCTAATGGGCTTGCCTCAGCTTCCAACACCTGCTTCACAATGTCAGTGGTCCATTCGACGGAGAATCTTAGCACTCAGGGGCCAGTAAGAATGGAACCAAGAGACAGGATCTGACATTACAAAAAACTTCAAACTTAATCCTTTTTTCTGCACCCCACCTCCCCCCCTCCCCTCCACCCCCTCTCTCCCTCCTGGTTTCCTCCTCCCAACCCTTTCACATTTAAAATGAGGAGGAATGCAATTGAATTGAAAGACAGGTACTCCGAAGCTTTTAGTTTCCACGTTAGCGCGCCCCCATGAAATTCCTGACGGATTTGCACGAGTTTTTATCTAGGAAGGCAATGATTTTGACAAAACTTACAGGATGCTGCGAGGCCTGCTTAGAGCGGACGTGGAGAGGATGTTTCCACTAGTTGGATAAACTAGAACCAGGGGGCACAACCTCAGGCTAAAAGGACCATCCTTTAAAACAGAGATGAGAAGAAATTTCTTCAGCCAGAGAATCTGAGGAACTCTTTGCCACAGAAGGTTGTGGAGGCCAGGTCATTGAGTGTCTTTAAGACAGAGATAGATAGGTTCTTGATTAATAAGGGGATCAGGGGAAAAGGCAGGAGAATGGGGATGAGAAAAATATTAGCCATGATTGAATGGCGGGGCAGACTTGATGGGCCGAGTGGCCTAATTCTGCTCCTATATCTTATGGTCTAAAATAACATGCAAATTAGTTTTGCATTAATAAGTTCCACAGGCAGAGGTGCTTAATGCTGTTAATAAGTTCAGAGTTGACGGCTGGAATTTTATTGGCACGCCTACCCCGATTCCGGGGGCGGGTGAGGCTTGGAAAATGGCATTCTCCTTTGGCCTCGGGCGGGAACGTACAAACCTTAGGTAGACGTGCCAGTAAAATTCAGCCTTTGTGTAGTCACAGAACCCTGACAGTGCAGAAGGAAACCATTCAGCCCTTTGAGTCTGCACCAGCCATAATCTCACCCAGGCCCTATCCCCGTATATTTACCCTGCTAATCCCCCGACACTAAGGGCAATTTAGCATGGCCAATCGAACTAACCCGCACATCTTTGGAGTGTGTGAGGAAACACCCGGAGGAAAGCACACAGATACAAGGAGAATATGCAAACTCCAAACAGGCAGTGACCCGAGGCCGGTATTGAACCTAGGTCCCTGGTGCTGTGAAGCAGCGGCTCTAACCACTGTGCCACAGGGCTGCCCATAGTCCAACCATCAGTTAGTCTATGTTGTCAGCCCAACGATGGGTACTCTTTTAAAGGATAAAACTATTATTTCATGACATAATGAAAAGAAAGTAATGATATTCACCAGACTGATTGCATGGAATCCCTACAGTGCAGAAGGAGGCCATTTGGCCCATCAAGTCTGCACCGACCACAATCCCACCCAGGTCCTATTCCCGTAACCCCACACATTTATCCTGCTAGTCTTCCTGTCACTAGGGTCAATTTAGCATAGCCAATCAACCTAGCCTGCACATCTTTGGACTTCTCTAAAGATCTCTTTTACACCCACCCAAAATATGCATTGGTCAGAATTCCCCAATCTCGCCCATGACCGGAATTCTCCAGTCCTGCTGCAGTGAATGGAATTCTGGCCTTTATTCGTAATATCTGTAAACATATATCACTCAACAGTTCCAATTTAACATTGCAGGGAGTGCAATGCACAATGACATTTTCAGACAGTGTGTTCCATAATGAAGTCCTTCCTACACCTAAGCTTACAGGTTATCATTACAATATTCAATTCATGTTAAACATACATACCGGAATTTATCAACTATTCACGCCAGCGGGACTGTCCCATCCCGCTGCAGTGAACGGAGTTTTGCTCAGGTAGGCACTCATCTGACCTGGAAACATGTCAAGTCGCATGAAAAGATCATAAAATTATTCTAAAATTTCTTCAGCGCAGAAGGAGGCCATTCGGCCTATCAAGTCTGTACTGACCACAATCCCACCCAAGCTCTATTTCCGCTGTCCCACATATTTACCCTGCTAATCCCCCTGACACTAGGATCAAATTAGCACGGCCAATCAACCCAGCCCGCACATCTTTGAACTGTGGGAGGAAACCGGAGCACCCGGAGGAAACCCAAACAGACATGGGGAGAACATGCGGACTCCGCACAAACAGTGACCCAAGCCGGGAATCGAACCCGGGTCCCTGGCACTGTGCAGCATCAGTGCTAACCACTGTGCCACCCTTACACTGGGCATATCTCCCAAAGTCATCGATCTCTCGTGTGGCATGGTGGCACACTGGTTAGCACTGTTGCCTCGCTGCACCAGGGGCCTGGCCTTGGGTCACTCTCTGTATGGAGTCTGCACACCCTCCCTGTGTCTGTGGGTTTCCTCCCACAGTCCGAAAGACGTGCTGGTTGGGTGGATTGGCCATGCTAAATTCTCCCTCAGTGTCCCCGAATAGGCGACGGAGTGTGATGACTAGGGGATTTTCACAGTAACTTCATTGCAGTGTTAATGTAAGCCTACTTGTGATACCAATACATAAATAAACATTTCAGCTGACAGGCAGGCTTACGATTCCCGTGCACGCCCGCTGACCATTAAGTGATTTTAGATGTTTCACTGCTGCCAGCCTTGATTTTTGGGTGGCATGTGGTTAGCATTACTGCCTCACAGTGCCAGGGACCCGGGTACAATTTCAGCCCCGCTCGGGTCACTGTCTGTGTGGAGTTTGCACATTCTCCCCGTGTCTGCGTGGGTTTCCTCTGGGTGCTGCAATTTCCTCCCACGCTGCAAAATGTGTGGGTCAGGTTGATTGGCCGTGCTAAATTGCCCTTTAGCGTCAGGAGGATTAGCGGCATAAATGTGCGGGGTTACGGGAATAGGGCCTGGGTGAGCTTGTTGTCACAGTTAGAAGTCTTGCAACACCAGGTTAAAGCCCAACAGGTTTACTTGGTAGCAAAAGCCACTAGCTTTCGGGCTTTGCCCCTTCGTCAGGTGAGTCCACATCATGGGATTGTTGTCGGTGCAGACTCGATGGGCTGAATGGCCTCCTGCAGGGATTCCGTGAGCTCTCTCCGCTCTGCAATTCCCTCCCTACTCCCTCTCCCCCTCTTTAGCCCACTTTCCTCACCTGCCCTCTTGGTCAACTTCCTGTTCACCTTCCTGAATGTCTCAGAGCGTTAGGAGGGACATCAGGTGTGATGCCGCCACCTTGTGGCATGGCACGAGTAAGACAGAAATAAGCCAATTAATAGGTGGCAATGGAAATCAACAGCAGGAGAAACATATACGGTTTGTAACATTGAGCAAGTCATGATCTTTGCTTGTGAACACGCCTGTGAGGCGCAGGGTGTGTGTGGGCGATGCAGGATAATGTGTCCGGTGCATTGCAAGAACATTTCAGAGTTCCAGGGTGTGGATTATCCATCCGTTGGGGTGTGCACAGAAGGCAACTCTGGAAATGGGCAGAACACACACTTTTGGCCGCTGATGGCAACTGAACATGATTTCATTCTGGCTCATGAATGAGCAGACAGAGTACAACGCGAACCAGGAAAGGCTCAGCGCTGCTGGGGAGGGCGGAAAGTGGCACGCGCTGAATCAGAGAACGTATTTATTTAGTTTGCCACATTTAGAATCATAGAATCCCTACAGTGCAGAAAGAGGCCATTCGGCCCATCAAGTCTGCACCGTCTACAGCCCCACCCAGGCCGTATCCCCCTAACCCCGTGCATTTACCCTACCTAGTCCCCCTGACACGAAGGGGTAATTTAGCATGGCCAACCCATCTAACCCACGCTTCTTTGGACTGTGGGAGGAAACCGGAGCACCCAGAGGAAACCCACGCAGACATGGGGAGAACATGCAAACTGCACACAGACGGTGCCCTGAGGCTGGAATTGAACCCAGGCCCCTGGACTGTGAGGCAACAATGACCAAAAAACAAAGAACAAAGAAAATTATAGCACAGAAACAAGGCCTTCAGCCCTCCAAGCTTGCACCCACCATGCTGCCCGACTAAACTACAACCCTCTACACTTCTGGGACCATATTCCTCTATTCCCATTCTATTCATGTATTTGTCCTGATGTCCCTTAAAACTCAATATCATTTCTACTTCCACAACCTCTTCCGGTACAGACAATGTGAGTGGAAAGGGCTTTAAGCACAGGTTAAAGAGATGTGCATTGTTTCCAGACAGGAAAGTTAGTGAGATTTTGCAAGTCTAGACAAGTTGTGGGGGTTACAGATAGTGTGACATGAACCCAAGATCCCGGTTGAGGCGTTGTCTGTACCTTTAAGAACTGATTAGCTGTAAAGACTCACATTCCAATTATGAGTTTGTGTCTTTGTGTCCTTTTTACGATCAGAACTCCCAGCCACCTGACGAAGGGACAGGCTGTCCAGAAAGCTTGTGGCTTTTGCTACAAATAAACCTGTTTGGAATTTAAACTGGCTCCCCTTTAGCCAGTGAGGATACAAAGATTTCTCTCAAGACCCCAGCAATTTCCTCCCTTGCCTCTCTCAGTATTCTGAGATATATCCCATCAGGCCCTGGGGACTTGTCCACCTTAATGTTTCTCAAGGACCCTAATACCTCCTCCTTATTGAACTCAACATGACTCAAACTATCTACACATCCTTTCCCAGGCTCATCATACACCAAGTGGAATGTGACGCAAAGTACTCATTTAATACCTCGCCCACTTCCTCTGGCTCCATGCATAGATTCCCTCCCCTGTCTTTGAGTGGGCCAACCCTCTCCCTGGCTACCCTCTTGCTCTTTATATTGTATAAAAAACCTTGGGATTTTCTTTAATCCTGCTGGCTAATTATTTTTCGTGACCCCTTTCAGCCCTCCTCACCCCTTGCTTAAGTTTCTTTCTACTTTCCTTGTATTTCAAAGAACACAGAACAAAGAACAAAGAACAAAAACAGCCCAGGAAACAGGCCCTTCGGCCCAACGAGCCCACGCCGCCATCTTAACACCTCCAGTCCCCCCCTCCACCCATGACCCTTATCTAATGTTTTATGGCCATCCACATTGAAGGAAACTGATTTAGGGACAATTTATTCCTGCCAATCAGCCTAACAGCACATCTTTGGGGTGTGGGAGGAAACCGGAGCACCCGGAGAAAACCCACGCAAGCACGGGGAGAATGCGCGAACTCCCACAGACACCGGCCCAAATCCATGCGTCTGCACAGCAATCAGTGATAGTCACTGAGCTGTCGTCTTGCCCAGCATCTGGTCCAGTTTAAGCACACACTAACGACATGAAGTACTAGGCCAATCTCAAACAACCAAGAGCAGCCCAAGTACGACCCATCGCGTGTATGCCCCTCGTTGGACACAAGGCGGACCGACTTAAAACCTGTGAATGAAAAAGAGAAAAAAAAATTATTATTATACCATACCCATTTACCTTACCAGGGACGCCCCAATGCTAATGACCTTTATTTAAAACAATCTCCTATATCGACCCATCTCCAGCCCACTCATGTGCCTGTCTAAGTTACTCTTAAACAACTCGAGCGTGTTTGCCTCCACCACCTTACTTGGCAGAGCATTCCATACCCCCGCTACCCTCTGTGTGAAAAACCTCCCTCTAATATCTGTGTTATACCTCTCCCCCCTCACCTTAAGCCCATGTCCCCTTGTCCTACGTGTCTCTATCATAAGAAATAGCTTACCTCTGTTTACTCTATCTATACCCTTCATAATCTTATATACCTCTATTAGATCACCCCCTCAGTCGTCGTCTTTCAAGGGAAAAGAGCCCCAATTTATTCAATCTTTCCTCATACCCCAGTCCTTCCATACCAGGCAACTTGCTTCGTGTGTTCCCAGCCTCCTAACCTTGACAAATGCTTCCTTTTTCTCTTTGAGTAGGCTCACAATATCTCATGTTATCAAAGGCTCCCAAAACTTGCCAGAGCTATCCTTCAGCTTGACAGGAATGTGCCAGTCCTAAATCTCTATCAACCTCATGGTGGCTTTTTTTTTCTGTTTTTATTCCAATTCAATCAAGTCAAGTCCAATTCAGAGCGTCAACAAGTTGAGACATTCCCGATCCAAGCTGATAAGACAGGGCTCTCACCTCCTGCCTTGGGTTTGATGATCCAAGCTGAATGGAGTAGGTACAGCTCCTCCTCTAAGGCTTGATCTCATTTACATCTTAGCCAAAAGGCCGAGGTGCCGCTTTTAAAAATTGCTTCAAATGAAGCTAAAATGTAACCTAATGACTTCAACCAAGGACAGCATGTCAATACTACACCTGATCTTAGCCAAAAAAGCCGAGAAGCGATTTTTTTTTTGGTTAGAGGAGGAGAGAGGGAGGGAGGGAAACACTGATATGGTGTTTCAGGCTTACCGCTCCTTGGCACCAGATCTACTGCTTCCCACTTCTTGGTAGATGTTGCCAGGCCGACTTCTCCCACAATGAACCAGTGAAGCCCCTCTACCAGATGCTGTAACCCCAGTTTATCTCTGGAGGTGATCTTCTGCTTCCCACTTCTTGGTGCTAACCACTGTGCCACCCTGAGAAAAGGGAGGGCAGCAGGCTGGCACTTCTATGGAGAGCCATGGCGGAGCAGTCTCGAGCCGCTGCAGACCCGCGAATAAATAAATAGCAATGGAAAAACCACGTGAGGAGCATTGAGGCAGCACCTTCAACCACAAACCCCAGTCCCCAAACACCTTTCCAAATCAGCTCGGATGGTTCATCTCACTCTGGGTCAAATGGCAGCGGGAAGATCTGGACAATCGTCCCGTCCACCAACTGAGAAAGCAGACAGGCCACATAGAAGTGCAACTGATTGCTCCTTAACAGGCTAAATTACTTGCTTGATTGCTGGGGTGCGGAGCCAGGGGGTGGGGGGACGGTGCCTGATGCCCCAATGCAGGAGGTGCGGGGGGGTGGGAAACACACCACCAATTTTTGAGGGGTGGTCCTAATGTCAAATGGGGAATAGGAGGAGGTCTCCCAGTACGCTGTGAGATCGGGATATCGTTAGGGAGTGATGTCTGAGTGCTTTGATGCCAGGCTCAACCGCATGCTTGGCACCCCCTCCAACCCCCGCACTCTGCCACCCCCTACCAGAGCGAAACTCAGCACTCCCCCAGAAAGTGGCCGAGTGTGCGAAGGTTGAGGTGCGGAGTGTACCTGAGAGACCGGGATCGCTCCCATTCCCGCTGCCGTGACCACATCCGGGAAAACTCCACCCAACGTTTCGATTCCTTTTATCTCTTCAACCAGAACTGAAGGAAGGGAGGATGTGAATAAGGAGCAAAGAAAATTACAGCACAGGAATGGGCCCTCCAAGCCTGCACCGACCATGCTGCCCGACTGAACTAAAACCCCCCTCAGCCCTCCCGGGGACCATCTCCCTCTATTCCCATCCTATTCATGTATTTGTCCAGACGGCCTTTAAATGTCACTATTTTATCTGCTCCCATTATCTCCCCCAGCAGCGGGTTCCAGGCTTGAAGGTGTTGGATATTGAAGTATGGCTGGGAGAGATCACAACAAGATGTAGCAACTTTAAGGGCAAGAGGAGAAGCCCTGGTGTGGGAGAGGGTGGGTGGGTGTCGGGGGCGGGGAGGGGTGTTGCTAGTGGCGACAGAGGGGAAGTGCATTGAGGAAATTCATGTGTGGGGCTTTTAAGTAAAAGGAGTTTAAGATGGAGGTGAAAGGTCACAATCTTCTGCTGCCTAACTCAGCATTGAGCCTGATGTCAGGGGACCGTGGACCAGCTGACCAAAGGGGTAGGTTTGTAAAAGGGAATTGAGGTTGAGAATCAGAGAGTGAAATTCCAGAGTCATAGAATCCCTGAAGTGCAGAAGGAGGCCATTCAGCCCATCAAGTTCTGCACTGGCCACAATCCCACCCAGGCCCTAACCCCGTAACCCCATATATTTACTCCACTAATTCCCTGACACTAGCGTCAACTTTAGCTTAGCCAATCAACCTAACCCACACAGCTTTGGACTGCGGGAGGAAACCGGAGCACCCGGAGGAAACCCACGCAGATACGAGGACAATGTGCAGACTCCGTACAGACTGTTACCTGAAGCTGGAATTGAACCCGGGTCCCTGTCACCATGAGGCAGTAGTGCTAACCACTGTGCCATCGTGCCGTCCCAGAGCTCAGGAAACTGAAAGCAAGGATGAAGCGATTAAGACATTGGGATGCAAAGAGACTAGAATTAGAGGGCACAGATATTTTGGAATTTTGTGGGCTGTACAGGGTAACAGAGAGGGTGGTGAGGAAAGGAACCATGGGCTTTGTGTTCAGGACAATTGCATCCCCCAGCAACAAAGGGCAGGAAAAGCAGTCCCCCCCACAAATGCAGCTAGTTGGAGAGATCCATCAGGAATACAATGGTCCATCCCTGATAGTTGGGCTTTGGTTTTTGCTAGAACACTGCAAGCACTATCCCCCTGCAGGAATAGAGCTGGTATGAAGTCTACCATTTACACTTCAAGCCCTTTGGTGTTAGCACTGCTACCTCGTGATGCCAGGGATCCAGGTTCCATTCCGGCCTCGGGTGGCAGTCTGCGTGAAGTTTGCACATCCACCTAATCTGCACATCTTTGGACTGTGGGAGGAAATCCATATAGACAACGTGCACACTGATAGCGACCCGAGGCTGGGATTGAACTCAGGTCCCTGGGGCCATGAAGCGGCAGTGCTAACCGCTGTGCCACGGTGCCGCCCTGATTACAGGATGCATCTGGGAAGACAAGTGACCTTCCATCAGGATAGCTGAATCTCATTGGGAACTTAATGTCAAACAGAAGCTCCAAGTGCAAACTCACGTTGCCATTGAGTGCTGTCAAAATTCTTTGGGGAAGTTCTTACAAAACCAGCCTTTCCTTTAACCACCAATTCATCTCCCCATGCCATAGCTACTCACGCTAACCCTTCCTATATCCTCCGACTGAAAGGTAAGCAGGTCCACAGTTCACCCTTCTACAGACATCGGCCTTGTTTTAATTCATGTGCAGTGAGTTTGAAGATGTTTTCTGTCGATTACAAGAGTTAAACACCAGGTGGCAGCATCGGCTCACGTTTTGGTAAACCCATCCATCATGTGAAATGACTGGAGGAGCCCATGTAAAACACATGTAACAGGAGTTGTCAATGGTGTAGCAACAACGTATTAAAAATTACCATGTTGTACATCATGCCTGGGCATTATTTTCTGGGAGAAACTGAAATGTCTGTTTCTCACTTCATTTGGCATGACCCTCTAACACCTCTATTTTCTCAGGAGATTAAGAAAACTTGTATTAAGTTGATCTTTCTCTACACCCTAGCTCTGACTGTGACACTGGATTCTGCACCCTCTCTTTTCCCCTGTGTACTCTATGAACGGTATGCTTTGTTAAATAACATTTTCCACTGTATCCCAATCAAATCATTTCCAGTATTTTACCATAACCATAGAACCCTACAGTGCAGAAAGAGGCCCTTCAGCCCATCGAGTCTTCACCAATCCCACCCAGGCCCAACTCCCACATCCCTACATGTTATAACCACTAATCCCCCTAACCTACGCTTCCCTGGACACTAAGAGGCAATTTCTTAGCACGGCCAATCAACCTAACCCGCACATCTTTGGACTGTGGGAGGAAACCGGAGCACCCGGAGGAAACCCACGCAGACACGAGGAGAATGTGCAAACTCCACACAGAGGGTGACCCGAGCTGGGAATCGAAACCAGGACCCTGGAGCTGTGAAGCAGTAGTGCTAACCACTGTGCTACCGTGCCGTACGTTTTGATAAATGTACTTTTTATATTTGGAAGTTTGGAAACAGGACCAACTCAGGGGTGGAACAATAGACACATGCCACATTTAACATGGACTTACAGTTGCAGATACAGCTTGATCGAGCATGCACGCATAGTGCATGCAACACAAGACAAATAAGGACTCCATTCCTTGAAGTCACCAGCTGCAGTAGTATAAGGTATGGATAAGTCAGTAACACCACCTGCTTCGGAAGGGCAGGCGATGGCCTGGGGTATCATCGCTGCTGCTTTTCCTCACTGCACTTTTCATTTTAGTGCCATCCTTTCAAGAATTTCTGTTTGAACTTTGACATCCTCCCCCTGCCACCCCAGGTGTAAAATTCCATGCAACATTTCAGACCAGGTCTGTACTGCAATTCACGTAGACTTGTCAGAGATGTGGCCAACCTTACAGTATTGACTATCAGGCTACATGCCAACACTATAGTTCAGAAAGCCCACCAATGCCTCTACTTTCTCAGAAGACTAAAGAAATTTGGCATGTCAGTCACGACTCTCGCCAACTTTTACAGATGCACCATAGAAAGCATTCTTTCTGGTTGTATCACAGCTTGGTATGGCTCCTGCTCTGCCCAAGGTCACAAGAAGCTACAAGAGGTTGTGAATGTAGCCCAATCCATCATGCAAACCAACCTCCCATCCATTGACACCGTCTACATACACTTCCCGCTGCCTCAGCAAAGCAGCCAGCATAATTAAGGACCCCACGCATCTCAGACATTCTCTCTTCCACCTTCTTCCGTCGGGAAAAAGATACAAAAGCCTGAGGTCATGTACCAACTGACTCAAGAACAGTTTCTTCCCTGCTGCTGTCAGACTTTTGAATGGACCTACCTCACACTATGTTGATCTTTCTCTACACCCTAGCTATGACTGTAACACTACATTCTGCACTCTCTCGCTTCCTTCTCTATGAACGGAATGCTTTGTCTGTAGAGCGTGCAAGAAACAATACTTTTCACTGTACATTATTTATGTGAGTCTGGGCTCTCAGCCAAGCCTAATTATGTATTCTGCAATCGGGGCAGTGAACCAAAAGTCCTGGAGCAACACGACAAACATTGCAAGAAGGGGGAGTAGGTGGTTGGGAGCTAGGAGATGCCAACTCTCACGATGGAGTCAGCCAGGTCAGGAATGAATGGTGCGGCACTGCTGCCTGCATCCTTCTCCCATGCCAACAAAAACTGAGGGGCACTAGGGATGGGGGCAGGAATCTTGGAATGAGGTCTCGTGCTGCCATTCTGAAGGGAGACCCCCCACCCCCCAACAAAAATATGGCCTATGGCCCCCAGGCTGACCTGGACAGTGGGCAGAGCAGTCACCATTTGAACCCTCCTGATTTCTTCCCCCTTTCCTTTGCAATGCAGCCGTTCTACAGAGTGCTGAGGGCTCACACGTAAGTTACAATCATGCAACTGAGCAGGTAACACAACGATTGCATTCTGCTCGCGTTGGACGAAAGGGGCATGAGGTCACTTATTTCCTGCACCCACTTTCAGACCTTACTGTGTTGGCCCTAATTTAAAATCTGACATATTAGTACGGATTATGGGGAGGTGATAAGAACATAAGAAATAGGAGCAGGGGTAGGCCATTTGGCCCTTCGAGCCTGCCCCGCCATTCAACAAGATCATGGCTGATCTGAAGTGGATCAGTTCCACTTTCCCACTTTCTCCCCATAACCTTTAATTCCCTTGTCTATCAGAAACTAGGTGATGGCCGAGTAGTATTATCGCTAAACTATTAATCCAGAAACTCAGCTAATGCTCTGGGGACCCAGGTTCGAATCCCACCACAGCAGGAATTTGAATTCAATAAAAAATACCTGGAATTAAGAAACTACTGATAACCGTGAAACCATTATCGGAAAAGCCCATCTAGTTCACTAATGTTCTTTAGGGAAGGAAATCTGCTGTCCTTACCTGGTCTGGCCTACATGTGACTCCAGAGCCACAGCAATGTGGTTGACTCTCAACTGCCCTCGGGCAATTAGGGATGGGCAATAAGTGCTGGCCAGCCAGTGATGCCCATGTCCCAGGAATGAATAATAAAAAAAGGATTACTGTGGTCTTCAAATCCCAGGGCTGCTTTACAGACTTCTTAACCCTGCTTGAGATTCAGTGCACTGCACCTGAGATTGAAATTGAGATGGGCTCGGAAATGAACAGAGGAACTAATCATCTTTCCATTGTTGTAACAAATCACTGCCTTGTAAGATTGAGAATTATACCTGCGCTATGTTTGCTGTTGGAGAGGAGGTGTAGATTGGGTTATCTTGAGATCCAACTATTGTAATTATTGACTTCATGAGGTGAATTACAGATTGACTATTGGGCTAAAGCTGAGTTAGTTACTATCACTAGACTGCTTCCCTGTCCATCTCCCAATCCCATTCAAATAAATAAGAATTGGCTATTCCCCCTAAAGTTGCGTCAGAGTTGCTTTTCAAAGCACTCAGCTTATGGTAGCACAGTGGTTAGCACTACTGCCTCACAGCGCCAGGGACCCCGGTTCAACTCTGACCTTGGGTCACTGTCTGTGCGGAGTCTGCACGTTCTCCCCATGTCTGAGTGGCTTTCCTCCAAGTACTCCAGCTTCCTCCCACAGACTGAAAGATGTGCCGATTAGGTGCATTGGCTGTGCTAAATTCTCCCCAGTGTACCTGAACAGGCGCCGGAGTGTGGCGACTAGGGGATTTGCATAGTAACTTATTGGCAGTGTTAATGTAAGCCTACTTGTGACACTGATAATTAAACTTCAAACTTTATACCAAGTGGCACAGTGGTTAGCACTGCTGCCTCATAGTGCCAGGGACCTGGGTTCAATTCCTGGTTTGGGTCACTGTGTGAAGTTTGCACATTCTCCCCATGTCTGCGTGGGATTTTTCCAGGGGCTCCGGTTTCCTGCTGCAGTCCAAAGATGTGTAGATTAGTTGGATTGACCATGTTAAATTGCCCCTTAGTGTCCAAAGATGCGCAGGTTAGATGGATTGGCCATGCTAAATTGCTTCTTAGTATCCGAAGATGTGTAGGTTAGGTGGATTGGCCTTGTTAAATTGTCCTTTAGTGTCCAAAAATGTGTAGTTAAGTGGATTGGCCATGCTGAATTACCCCTTAGTGTCCAAAGATGTGCAGGTTAGGTAGGTTGGTCATGCTAAAGTGCCCCTTAGTGTCCAAAGATGTGTAAGTTAAATGGATTGGCCATGCTAAATTGCCCCCTTAGTGTCCAAAGCTGTGCAGTTTAGGCAGATTGGCCATGCTGAATTGCCCATTATTGTCCAAAAAAACATATGGATTAGGGGAATTAGCAGGGTAAATACACTGGTTAAAGGAATGAGGTAGGGAAATGGGGTAGGGAGTGGGCCTGAGTAATATATTTTTCAGGAGAATCGCTGCAGACTCAATGGGCTGAACAGTCTCCTTCTGCACTACAGGGGTTCTGTGAAATAACTATGTACATACTTACCTATTTTCAGTGGTGTGGCCTCTCTTTGATGGACAGATATGAACAGGCTACCATGGGATGTGCTGTTTAAAGTGTATGTATGCATATCTCTGAAGGCTCCACTGTGCATTCTTACATGACTGTTCTGTTTAGAGGTACAATTAGAATTCTGTGTGTCAGCAGGCTAATTAGGACACTGCTGATGTTTGGTCGCCTCGGTTGAGTAACAGTCTGATGTGCAAGAAGCTTTGGGTGGTTGACATGTTATCCTACAGTGCAGAAGAGGCCATTTGACCCAATAAGTCTGTGCCTATCACAACCCCACCCAGGCCCTATCCCCATAGCCCCATCTATTTACCCTAGTTAGTCCTCCTGACACTAAGAGGCAATTTAGCCTGGCCAATCCATCTAACCAGCACACCTTTGGACTGTGGGAGGAAATCGGAGCACCCGGAGGAAACCCAAGCAGACACAGGGAGAATGTGCAGACTCCGCGCAGACAGTTACTTGAGGCCGGAATCGAACCCTCATCCCTTGTGTTGTGAGGCAGCAATGCTAACCACTGTGCCACCCTTGCCGTATATAATCACAGCTATGCAATAGCAGCACTTCAATAGACAGACACATCTTTCATACAGTGTTTTGGGTAAGTTCAGAGAGTATTGAGTCATGTTTCATTGACAACAGTTCAGGTGCACTGAGGGCAAAATCCTTTTCAAAATCCATGCTGATTTTTTCGTTGCCTCTCTAACTGAATTCCTAATACCTTTCCTACCACTGACAAGAGACTAACTGGGCTGTACTATCTGCAGATGAAGAGTGCTTCACGCCGACATTATAGTTTCAGCGCTGACACACAGCCCAACAAGGGCGCACTTTTTAAAAATTCTTTCATGGGATGTGTGGCAACGCCAGCATTTATTGCCATTCCTAGTTGGGATGGGCAATAGAGGGCAGTTAAAAATCAGTCACATTGCTATGACTCTGGAGTCGCATGTGGGCCAGACCGGGTAAGAACAGCAGATTTCCTTCCCCAAAGGACACTGTTGAACCAAATGGTTCTTTTGACAATCGACAGTGGTTTCATGGTCATCAACAGACTTTTAAAACATAGAACATAGAAAAACTACAGCACAAACAGGCCCTTTGGCCAACATGTCCCTACCTACTTACCTATAACTTACCTATAACCCTCTTACCTATAACCCTCTATCTTACTAAGTCCCATGTACTTATCCAAAAGTCTCTTAAAAGACCCTATTGTATCCACTTCCACCATCGTTGCCAGCAGCTGATTCCAAGCACCCACTGCCCTCTGAGTGAAAAACTTAGTCCTGACATCTCCTCTGTACCTACTCCCCAGCACCCTAAGCCTGTGTCCTCTTGTGGCAGCCATTTCAGTCCTGGGAAAAAGCCTCTGAGAATCCACTCAATCAATACCTCTCAACATCTGATACACCTCCATCACGTCACCTCTCATCCTTCGTCTCTCCAAGGAGAAAAGACCAAGCTCTCTCAACCTATGCTTATAAGGCATGCCACCCAATCCAGGCAACATCCTTGTAAATCTCCTCTGCACCCTTTCTATGGCTTCCACGTGCTTCCTGTAATGAGACAACTAGAACTGAGCACAGTACTCCAAGTGGGGTACTTTGTAGATCAGATTTTTATTAAATTTTCAGATTTCACCATCTGCCGTGGTGGGACTTGAACCTGAGTTCCATGAGCATTACCTGGGTTAGTGGTCCAATGATAATACTACGAGGTCACTGCCCCCCATTATAGAAAGGGGAAAAGCAAAGGTTAATCTTAACCTTGAACCTCTACATTGCTGGACATTGATAGAAACTAGTCAAAATGGAGGTGGTAACCTCCAGAAAATCCATTTAGTTAGCGGGGAACTAAAGAACAATTAATACTTAGGATCTCCTTTGGGAGGGGTTATATAAGCAAAGAGTTTGTGCTTGATGGGTAGTTAGATGTTGTGATGAATTGGTGCTGAGCTACGGGACTGAGACAGATGTGTCAAATCAATATTCACATCTGTATTTATTTGAGCTCCAGCCGTCGCAATTAACTCATACTGACTTCACACTTCTTCAAATTTCCATGACAATCTCGCTATGGAATTTAATCTGGCCTCAACGAGTTATGATCAAGTTGAACAAGCAGTTAATACAGCCTTTGCGTACATCTACTCTTGTGTAGCCACTGGGAAAATTAGATGTACGTGCGTACATGTAAATATGTAAGTGCGTTTACATCAAATCACAGAATGTTTATAGCACAGAAAAAAGCCACTTGGCCCATCATGTCTGGGCTGGCTAGGGATGAGTCGCTCAGCTTAATCCCACTTTCCAGCATTTGGTCCATATCCCTGTGGGTTACGGCATTTCAGGAACCTTTTCAGACACATTTTAAATGAGTTGAGGGTTTCTGCCTCTGTTACCCTTTCAAACATGAGTTCCAGATGCCTCCACAACCCTCTGGGTGAAAAGATTTCCCTCATCGCCCCGCTAACCTCTCTACCAATCCCTTTAAATCTATGCCCCCTAGTCGTTGACCTCTCTGCTAAAGTAAACAGGCCCTTCCCACCCTCTCCATCCAGGCCCCTCACAATTTTAAACATCTCAATCAAATCTCCCCTCAGTCTTTTCTGTTCCAATGAGAACAAGCCCAGCCTGTCTGAGCTTTCTTCATCGCTGCAATTTTCCAGTCCTGGCAACGTTCTTGCAGATCTCCTCTGTCCCCTCTCTAATACAATGACGTCCTCACTGTAACAAGGTGACCAGAACTGTACATAGTGCTCAAATTGTGACTGAACTAATGTTTTATACAGTTTCAGCATACCCTCCACCCCGCCCCTGACTCTTATAGCTTTATAGTTAATAAATGAGTGATTCCATTATATTTATATTGATGGACATCTATTTTATGGGCTTGGAATATTTACTTACAGGTCTGTTTTGTCTGTTTCCCATTTGGGATAAAGAAACGCAAGAGGTTCAAGATATTTACAATTTATAAACAGAACACCTGAATCGCTGAAATAGTTTATTTGTTATTCATTCATTGTTGGGCCAGGATTTATTCTCAACCCTGGTAGTCCTTAAACTGAGTGGCTTGCTAGACCATTTCAGAGGGCGGTTCAGAGTCAACCACATTGCTGTGGCTCTGGAGTCATGTAGTCTGTGTGAAGTCTGCGCGTTCTCCCTGTGTCTGCATGGGTTTCGTCTGGGTCTCCGGTTTGCTCCCATAGTCCGAAAGGCATGCTGGTTAGGATGCATTGGCCATGCTAAATTCTTCCTCAGTATATCTGAACAGGCACCAGAGTGTGTGGCGATTAGGGGATTTTCATTGCAGTGTTAATGTAAGCCTACTTGAGACTCTAATAAATAAACTTAAACTAAACAATCGAGGAAAAATGCCAACACTTTATTTGGCGTCTGATTTTTAATAACCTGCTTCCCAGCTTTGAAGACTCATTTTTCTTCACAAATTACTCACTCATCATTGTTAGTGATTTTCCCCAGAAAGCGCAAATGACTTCAAGGAATGGGTTTGTGTTGAATATGGCAGCAATGCGGTGAAAAAGGAAACAAAGACTCTTGTTACGATCGCCACGTCCTTCCAAGTATTTTCCAACCAATGAAGTGGCGTCACTGTTGTAACGTAGGAAACACAGGTGTCAATTTGTGCACAGCAAGCTCCCACAAACAGCAAAGTGATAATGACCGGACAGTCTGGTTTTGTGATCTTGCTTGATGGATGAATAATGGCGAGGACCACAGGGAATAGCTCTACTGTTCCTCTTCAAAACACTGGTGTGCGATCTTTTACATCCACTCAAGTATCTCATCCAAAAAGAATCCCCTCTGACAGCAAAGCCCCCCCAATGGCGTGTCAGCCATTTGCACTGAGTGCACGGAGTGGGATTTGAACTCAGGATCTACTGATTCCGAGGTTGGAGTGCTACGATTTGAAGCATGACATGATTGTGCAATGGTGAGCATCTGGTTATTGAAATAACTCCCGGTGTCCCTTCATTTCAGCCCTGCCACCCATCGACTCCGTCTACACTTCCCGCTGCCTCAGAACAGCAGCCAGCATAATTAAGAACCTTACGCACCCTGGACATTCTCTCTTCCATTTTGTTCCATCGGAAAAAAGATAAAAAAGTCTGAGGTCACATATCAATCGACTCAAGAATTCTTCCCTGCTGCTATCAGAATTTTGAATGGACCTACTTCACATTAAGTTGATCTTTCTCTACACCCTAGCTATGACTGTAACACTACATTCTGCACTGTCTCCTTTTCTTCTCTATGAACAGTATGCTTTGTCTGTATAGCACATAAGAAATAATATGTTTCACTGTGTGCTAATAATGTGATAATAATAACTCAAATCAAAATCAAATCAAATCACCAAATCTAGATTTATTTACAACACTTAATAACACTCAGATAGGTACCTCCCAGTACAGAGTGCCTGTAACCCGGGCAATCCACATTATATATCTCTGCAGGGACAGCATTAACTGCCTCAATTAGGGAGCTCATACTCTGACTGGCCCACCTCATGGGCCTCGTGAAAAGTTTTGGTTTTAAAGTTTATTTATTGGTCTCACAAGTAGGCTAGCAATGAAGTTACTGTGAGAATCCTTGAGTCACCACACTCTCTTATGAAAATACACATATCAATTCTACAACCACTTAGAGCTTTCAATCAATCTGTTCACATAACAGGCACCCCACTGTGATAATGTTAGGTTGTGAAATATGTCATGCAATACAAATTCAATCATCTAGGCTTATGTCAACAAACAAAATGACATATGAAGTGCTGAGTTTTTAAAAAAACATTCTTTTAAAACTAATGCCCAGTTGATTTATATCTCTTCACGGCTTCAACACTTCCAATGAACTCTGACAGGCTTTTCTTAAAGTTTATTTATTATTGTCACGAGTAGGCTTACATTAACACTGCAATGAAGTTACTGTGGACACCCTCTGGCGGCTGTTCGGATACACTTAGCATGACCAATGCATCTAACCCACACGTCTTTCAGACTGTGGGATGAAACCAGGGCACCCAGAGGAAACCCACGCAGACAACATGCAAACATCGCATAGACAGTGACCCGAGCCAGGAATCTAACCTAGGCCCCCGGTGATGTAAGGCAGCAGTCCTAGCCATTGTGCCACCGTGCCACTCTTGAAAGTCATTATAGTTACAGCTCTGCGAATGACTTCTAGCTCATCAATGCAACTTGTTTGGACTCCGGACAGCTTTGGAGCCCTGGTAGCCACAATTTCCCAATTTTGAAGTTTTGGTTTTGATTTGATTTGATTTATTATTGTCACACGTATTAACATACAGTGAGAAGTATTGATTCTTGTCCGCTATCCACACAAAGCAAAGAGAAGGAAAGGAGAGAGTGCAGAATGTAGTGTTACACATATATTTAGGGTGTAGAGAAAGATCAGCTTAGTGCGAGGTAGGTCCATTCAAAAGTCTGATGGCAGCAGGGAAGAAGCTGTTCTTCAGTCAGTTGGTACATGCCATCAGGTTTTTGTATCTTTTTCCCGATGGAAGTTGAGGGGGAAGAGAAAATGTCCAGGCTGCGTTGGGTCTTTAATTATGCTGGCTGCTTTTCTGAGGCAGCAGGAGGTGTAGACAGAGTTAATGGATTGGAGGCTGGTTTGCATGATGGATTGGGTGATGCGTAGAGTGGTAATATTCTCCAAATGAGCTTACGTTTGCACAAACTGTGTTTCAAAAACTTTTGAAGGACACAGGGCAATTATTACCAATAAGATGCGTGCAGTCTGATAGCTTTCCTTGCAGTCATTTATCACCGCTTACTCGCGGCGCTGATTGTCAATGCTGCTGAAGTGGCCAACAAAATCAAACAGTCCTTCAGGAGCAACTCTTCACCTTTGCTGATTAATACGCTCTACAAAGTAAGAGGGAAAATGAGAAAGACATCGAGTGATGCTGGAAGTCTGGAGATGCCCTTCGATCTACATTGACTGCGCTCCAAGGAAGCCAAGTGGGTAAGGATCGGCATAATGATCCTGGTCACAAAAAAAAACTGAGGCAAATGACAGTAGTTCTGCAGTACAACAGGGGCCATTTGGCCCAACGAGTCTGCATTATCAACAATTGCACCCAGAATCTATCCCTGTAACACCACATATTTACCCTGCTGATCCCCTCTGAAGGGTCAACTTATTACGGCCAATCAATCCACCTACCCCACACATCTTAGGAGGAGACCTGAGCACTGGGAGGAAACCCACGCAGACACGGGGAGAATGTGCAGACTTCACAAAGACAGTCACCCGAGGCCGGAATTGAACCCAGGGTCCCTGACGCTGTGACGCAGCAGTGCTAACCACCGTGCCGCCTCTCTGCTTGTTACTTCCTCAAATAACTCTAATACGTTTGTCCGTCAGGGTTTGCCTTTCACAAAATGTACTGACTCCACACAGACAGTGAGCCAAACCAGGAATCGAAACCGGGTCTCTAGAGCTATGAGACGGCACTGCTAATTACTGTGCCATCCCTGAATGACTACAACTTATCTGCACCATGAATTCATACAGGTGTATGGCAGCGTTAAATGTACTTTTAACAAAGAAGTGCAGGTTAGGTGGATTGGCCATGCTAAATTGTCCCTTAGTGTCCGGAGAATTAGCAGGGGTAAATACATGGGGTTATAGGGATAGAACCTGGGTGGGTTTGTGGTCGGTGCAAACTCGATGGGCTGAATGGCCTCCTTCTGCACTGCAGGGATTCTATGATTCAGGACGATGCAGGGGAGCAGAAATAATATTAAAATTGAAGAGAAAGTGCACAGTTGCTTGAAATTAGAGCCCTTTACTTGCACGGAGTTAAAATGAAGCGAGAATTGGGGTCTTCTTAACAAAATCTACAGGTTATGAGGAGGAGGAGATACGACGGGACTTATTCAATAGTCACGAGCTATCATATGGGAATGGGAGCACAAAGTTCAGCTGAGGGCAGCGAGGCCCAACACTTAACTCTGAAAATTTAGTATGTGGGAGGATTTGGTGCACTGATGGAGGAGGTGCTATTCTGGCTTTGTACAAAATAGAGAGTAGTCCAGCAGATGGAGCTGGAGACAGCAAAATGCAAGAATCATAGAATCCCTCCAGTGCAGAAAGAGGCCATTCAGCCCCTTGAACCTGCACCAACAATAACCCCTATCTCCTTAGTCCCATGTATTTACCCTATTTGTCCTACTGACACTGAGAAGCATGGCCAATTGACCGAATAAGAACATCTTTGGACTGTGGGAGTAAACTAGAGCACCTGGAGGAAGCATGCGCAGGCACGGGGAGAACATACAGACTCCACACAGACAATTACCTAAGGCTGGTATCGAACCCGGGACCCTGGCACTGTGAGGCAGCCGTGATAACCACTGAGCCACCGTGCTGCTTAGATAATGCTCATGCAGCCTAAACCTAAAGACCTGAAGATTGTCTTGCCTGCCCAGCCCAGAGACAAGGACAACTCCTCAGGACTGGGGAGGAACTGGGAGTCAGAGGGGAAGGATCTACTTGTGACCCACTTGGGGTCCCAACAACAAAAGTAAGACTAAAAACAAAATTCTACTGATGGGTCATGAGCAACTCGGGACTAAATTAAAAGAAGCAGTACAACTAAAGTCTTTGGATTACTACCTAAGACTTGAGCAAATTAGCATAGGGTAACTAAACTCTACAAGTTGGATGTGTGTCTTAGAGATTAGTGTGGAAGAAATGGGTCTCTGGGGAAAGGGAGAGTTATACAATTCGAATAATCTTTACCTGAACCACACTGAGACCAGTGTCTTGGCGAGTCATACATGGAGGGCTGTAGAGAGGACACCCTCCGCCCAGTAAAAGGTTAAAACTATACTGATTTTGTACAGAAAGCATACAACAATGATTTGCATTTATATATCACCTTTAACATAGCAAACGTTTGCTAGGCACTTACAGGATGTAGCAACAAAATTTGAAATTGGGTCCATGTAAGGCAAAATTATTAATACTGCAATGAAGTTACTGTGAAAATCCCTAAGTCACTACACTCAGCACCTGCTCGGGTACACTATGGGAGAATTTAGCATGGCCAATTCACCTAGCCAGCATGTCTTTCTCACTGTGGGAGTAAGGATGTAGGGTGGCATGATGGCACAGTAATTAGCACTGCTGCCTCGCAGCACAACGGACTGGATTCTTGGCTTGGGTCACTGCACAGAATTTGTACATTCTCCCTGTGTCTGCATGGGTTTCCTTCGGGTGCTTCAGTTTCCTCCCACAAAAATGTGCGGGTTATTGTGATTAGCCATGTTAAATTGTCCCTTAGTGTCAGAGGGAGTAGCAGGATAAATATGTGGGGTTGCAGGAATAGGGCTACGGTGGGATTGTTGTCAGTGCAGGCTCGGTGGGCTGAATGGCCTCCTTCTACACTGTAGGGATTGTATGAAACTGGAGCACCCAGAACAAAACCCCATGCGACACAGGGCGAGCATGCTAACTTCACACAGATTATGACCCACACTGGGAATTGAACCCAGGTTCCTGGTGCTGTGAGGCAGCAGTGCTAATCAGTGTGCCACCGCATCACCCCATGACTTAGTCGTAAAATTTGACACAAGGCAACATTAGAACTGGCCGCTGTAAACTTGGTTAAAATGGGTGAAATTTTAATGAGTGTCTTGTGTGAGGAGTGAGGGTGGTGGAGGGGGCGGGGAATGCAGAGATTTAGGGGGAATTCTAGAGTTAAGGATCTAGGCAGCTGGAGGCACAGCGCTAATTGGTGGAGTAATGAAAATGGGGATGGCACAAGAGAGCAGGACTTTAGGAGCAGAAACACCTCAAGGTGATTGCAGGGTTGGAGAAGAGTGTAGGGATAGGAGAGGCAGGGTGATGGAGAAGCTGAAAGCAAGGGAAAGAAGTCAAAAATGGAGGCTAATCTTGGTCAATGAGCAGCGAGGTGGCAGAAGAATGGGACCTCATTGAGATAGGGGTAGCCCCTCCAGGTTTATGGCAAAAACACTATCTGACAACAGGAAAATGTGCCAAGACCCCACCAAGACAGGCATTGACACCAAGCATTGGATGAAGCAGCTCTGTGGACATTGGAAGTAGGTGTTAAAAAGGTTCATAAGCAACAGGAGAGATGGTGGAGACATTTGAAACCTTCATTTATGGCAGTGCCTTGTCTTTAAGAAATGTATTTGTGTCATGTTTCTTGTGCGGGGTATGTATAAAATTCAGCTCTGGTTTTGGTGCCACTTTGTCTATAACCAGCAGCCCACATGCTGAGAATGAAGAGGAATAATTTCCCCTAATTATTGGAATGGTTGTTTTAATCAGCGTTAATGCAGCTTTGATATTTTTTGGGTTTTCTCTTGGAGTTTCAGAGGAGGGTTTAATTAGATTGATTGACAAGAAGAGAGGGTCATGTGAGTGTGTGGAGGTAGGCTCACAGACAGGCATGCAGGCAGTTGTTGTTTGAATTTGACAGGAACAGCAGCTCTTTCTCTCTCCCTCTCTCTTTTGAAATTGAAGTCTGAGTTTCAGGAAATAAGTATCTCTCTTTAGATGCCTGTAAAGGCAAGATGTGTCCCCACCCCTGCCCTCTTGCCCCTTCTCTCTCTCTCTCTCTCTGGAGTTCTGCTGTGTGAAGATAGTTTTTTATCTAGAGGCTGCTGTCTGGGAGTCTGCATCTCTGCCCAGAGGTGTTAAAAGACTTAAGAGGTCTAGCAGCCCACATAAGCTGTGTGTTTTTGCTCACTGAGTCGGAAGATGAGTTTCCATTTATGGGAATATTGCTTAAATTGGAACTAATAGGGATAGATTAGCAGTTAATAATTACACTTGGCATGTTTGAGTTTCTCAATTGGAAAAAGTTATGCTAATTCTTTTTGTTATAGTTATGTTGAGGATTAACCCAAATAATGCACAATGAGTAACTAAATCGTTCAATTGTTTTTATTACATTGCTAGCAAGGAGAACAGTGAACAGTGAATTTCACTATGGAGCTCTCTCGATTCATACAATAATTAGCAGTTATAGTTAATTACAGCAAATGAGAAACGAGCAACTTTCTAATCCTTAATTTGCAATTTTGTCCACCAATCATAGCATAGCTTTTTGCCCTTTCTTATCCAATAGAAAATCTTCTCCTTCATTAGCAAAATTATGTCAACATGTCTTGTTGTTTGGCATTTGTCACGGTAACTTGTACTTTATTTTCATTTATGTCCTAGCCTGGAATGCAGTGTTTATGAAACTGACGCAAGGTTAGATTAGTCTCTTATCCTGAGGATGTAAGCACTAGCCTCACTGAAAGCCTGGTAGGCTAATATTTATTTTCCATTACTCAACAGAATTGTTTGTCAGAACTTACTTTCCAAAGTTAAAATGCATTGTTAAATAAAATTTGTTTTAATAAAAAGTTCCTAGTAGGTCAAAAGAATCATACCTGGAGTGAAATACTCTAAGGCCAAAATCAAAAATAGTTGGCGTCTAGGCTAACTTCATGGTGTACGTTGGAGTTTCTAATCTAGTCCCCAACATGCTTAAATATTTTAAGAAGGTCTGTTTCGCCTTGGAGCTCATCCATATTGAGGTCCCATTCCAAGCCTGACTTGGATCTGCCCCATATATCCAGTGGTAGGCTTTTAAAATTAATGCCATGTTTGCATTGCCCCAGTTTTCAGTGTGCAGGGGGTGAACTGTGGGCAGTCAAAAGGCTTGATCAGTTCGACAATGGAGCTGTTAAGGATGTGCCAGGCTAAATGAGCGCAATGGATTTGTGAGTTAGATCAGACTAACTAACCACCACCACTTGCTGCGTGGTAACAGATAGTAATTCTGTCGAGCTTTCCAGCTAACTTATCATATTCCCCGTGATTTTATTGTTTTGCCATGGAGATCTGCTGAGAGTGGGTGTTGCCTGGGCTAGGATATATATTAAGCAGTTTTGCTGACAGCACTGCAAAGCAGAAGGGGAACCCCATAATTTCTGTCTGGTTCTGAAATATACAGCCCTCGGAGTGGTGCTTTCTGCTGAGAAAGGAGTGATTCTTCAAGTCACGACAATTGCACTCAACCCCCACACACACATGCTCTTCAATTCCAATCTGCTGACAAACAAACGGGATTTTAAACATTTGCTGTTTTTTTCTCAAGCGAGCATTTTGAACTCACTGCTTGATTTTTAAAATTCGGGAGGGCAAGCGCTCGCGATTTTAGCCAAGAAGGTCCAAAAGTAGCTGGTGGGGTTTTCTGGTTGTACTCGCCCGAGACTGGACCTTCCCACGGCTCTCCCTTTGCCCACTATGTTTCCCATGGCAGGCAGAATGGCAAAATTGACCCCAATCGGTCAATGGGTCAGTTGGATGAGATGTCAGAGAGACAGTGTTTGGAACCATGCACTGGAAAAGAATGTCTTCAGCAGAGAGGAGGTGAGCAGTTGACATTAATAAGTGAAAAAGCAACAACAACTTGCATTTAGGTGGTGCCTTTCATGACCTCAGAATATCTCAAAGCATGATGCTTATTTGGAGAACCAGTGCAGACCCTGATGTACTGATAAGGATTTATAAGGCTCTGGTCAGACCACATTTGGAATATTGCGAGCAATTTTGGACCCCATATCTGAGAAGGGATGTGTTGGGCTTGATGGGGGTCCAGAGGAGGTTCGTGAGGAAGATCGCGGGAATAAAAGGCTTGGCATTTGAGGATTCTGGGTTTGGACTTGAGGGATGAGAAGGGATCTCACTGAAACTTACAGAATACTGAATGACCTGGATAGAGTGGATGTGGGGAAGATGTTCCCATTAGTAGGAAAGACTATGACCCGAGGGCACAGCCTCAGAGTAAAGGGACGATCCTTTAGAACCAAGATGAGAAGGAATCTCTTCACCAGAGGGTGGTGAATCTGTGAAACTCTTTGCCACAGAAGGCGGTGGAGGCCAGGTCATTGAGTGTATTTAAGACAGAGATTGATAGGTTCTTGATTGCTAAGGGATCAAAGGTTATGGTGAAAAGGCAGGAGAATGGGTTTGAGAAACATATCAGCCACAATCGAATGGTTGAGCAGACTTGATGGGCCAAATGGCCTAATTCTGCACTTATATCTTATGGTCTTCTGTGCATTAACAATTCTGTGATTCACTCTCTGGCTATTGCAGGGCTTTTGTTAAGTGGAGTCACTGTTGCAAAGCAGGCAATTTTGCGCACTGTAAGCTCCCACAAGCAACAATGTGTTACCGACTAGATAATCAGCAGTTATGATGCTGGTTGAGGAATAAATACTGGACACTGGGGAGAACTCCCCTGCTTGTCTTTGGATTAATGCTGTGCAAACTATTACATCCAGAATGGACCGCTGTGACCTCGATTTGACATCCTGGGCAGCACAGTGGCACCGTGGTCAGTGCTGCTGCCCCGCAGTACCGGGGGCCTTGGTTCAATTCCGGATTTAGGTCACCGTCCGTGCAGAATCTGTACGTTCTCTCCGTGTCTGTGTGGGGTTCCTCAGGATGCTCCCGTTTCCTCCCACAGTCCAAAGATGTGTGGGTTAGTTGGATTGGCTGTGCTAAATTGCCCCTTAAGACAGGGGGATTAGCAGGGCAAACACATGGGGTGGTAGGCATAGGACCTTGGTGGCATTGTTATTGGTGTAGACTCAATGGGCTGAATGAATGGCCTTCTTCTGCACTGTAGGGATTCAATGATTCTCCCTGATAGACTGGGTACATGTGCAGGAGATGATGGTATAGCAATCAATCACTGGGCCAATAATCCAGACAAATGTCCATGGCGTACAATTCCTATTGTAACAACAATTGCAATTTAAATCCCATTTTAAAGTTCTGGAATATAAAGATATGCGACCATGAAACTATCATCGTTTAAAATCTGTCTGGTTTATTAATGTCCCGCAGTGAAGGAAATCTGCCGTCCTTACCTGGTCTGGCCTATAAGAAAATCCAGAGCCACAGCAATGTAGTTGATTTGTAACTGCCCTCAGAAATGGCCCAGCAAACCACTTAGTTACAGGGCATTTAGGGATGGGCAACAAATGCTGGCCTTGCCAACAATGCCCACATCTCAGGAAAACAAGGGCAGCATGGTGGCACAGTGATTAGCACTGCTGCCTTACAGCAGCAGGGTCCCAAGTTCAATTCCAGCCTCGGGTTATTGTCTGCGCAGGGTTTGCACATTCTCCTCGTGTCTGCGTGGGTTTCCTTCAGATGCTCCGGTTTTCTCCCACATGCCAAAGATGTGTGGGTTTGGTTGATTGGCTGTGGTAGATTGACTCTAGTGTCAGGAGATTTAGAAGGTAAAAGCGTGGGGTTATGGGGATAGGGCCTGGGTGGGATTGTGGTCGGTACAGATTCGATGGGCTGAATGGCTTCCTGCTCTGCTGTAGAGATTCGATGATTCTATAAGACTCCAAAGAGCCTTAGATCATTGGGTGGCATCTTTGAGCTCTGGGAATGGGATACAAAGCCAGAACATCGTGACTAAGAGGTTATGTGCTACCTAATGTGCTTTAGCTGGCTCCCAAGAAGAAGGAAATGAAAGTGTCACAACATTGAATGGGCATCTTCAGGAGAAAGCTTGGGGGCAAACGTTTTGGTTTCAAATCCTGATTTTAATTGCCACCACTGCTTCAACTAGTAAGGTTTTCTGAATGACTGAATGGAAAGCCTTGGTAGATCAGAAGAGTAGAAAGCCATCTTTGCAAAGGTGGTTATCCATCAGATGACGTCTGTTCCCTGATAACATCCCATTAACTCCCGAGGAGGATATTGAACTGAAGACAAGTTTTTGTTATTCATTCATGGGACGTGGGCGTCGCTGGCTGGGCCAGCATTTTATTGCCCATCCCTAACTGCCCTCCATTTCAGAGTCAACCATATGGCTGTGGACCTGGTAGGCCAGGACAGGTAAGGACGGCAAATTTGCTTCCCTAAAGATGAGGTTTTATAATAAGTCACCAATGGTTTCATGATTACCTAGACTCCAGATTTTTTTTAATGAACTCAAATTTCACCACCAGCCGTGGTGGGATTCGAACCTGGAGCTTTACCCTGGGTCTCTGGATTACTAGTCTAGTGACAATACCACTAGACCACTGACTCCCCAGGCACCACACACATGTGCTCTATATCTACAAATGCTATAGCCTCTTTTGTGGCAGTTTTGCTTTGACTTCTGTACCACGTGCTGTGCAGAACAATAAGTCTTTGATTCTTGCTATGTTCCATTCTTTAAACATTTAAAACAATGCCTGCATGGTTGAAAATGTTCAGTGTTTGCCAATTCACTCTGTCCACATAAACCCAATGATTGCCAATACAGCAGTAGTCCTGCATGACTGATTTAACAACTTATCTTTATCACAGTGGGGTGTATTCACATTTTGATTGATAGCTTCAGATGCTTAGAAAGGGCCATATTTTATGGGTGGCATGGTAGCACAGTGGGCATGGCACAGTGGGGGCGGCACAGTAGCACAGTGGTTAGCACTGCTGCTTCACAGCTCCAGGGACCTGGGTTCGATTCCTGGCTCGGGTCACTGTCTGTGTGGAGTTTGCATATTCTCCTGGTGTCTGTGTGGGTTTTCTCTGGGTACTCCGGTTTCCTCCCATAGTCTAAAGATGTGCAGGTTAGGTTGATTGGCCATGCTAAAATTTCCCCTTAGTGTCCAGGGATGCGTAGGTTGGAGGGATTAACAAATAAAACATGGAGGGGTAGGTCCTGGGTGGGATTGTGGTCTGTGCAGACTCTTTCAGTACTGTAGGGTTCTATGATTCTATGACTCTCCAGTCCCGCTGCTGTGAATGGAGTTTTAGTTGATCGCCAAATTTTCCACTCAAACTGGCAGCGGGAGCAGGGCATACAACACTGGGCAAAGCCTTTGAAGTGAAACGATGCTGACCAACTCTTGCTCTTTTAAGGGATTATAAGAAGTTAAATGTAATGATTTTTTAAATAATTGATGACTGTTTTCTCTTCAATCATGAATTCATTAAGAGGCACATCAGAACTTCAGTCACAGCATGGGTCCTGAGGTCTGCCCATGGTAGATACTGGGCTAGTTAGCATGGAAGATTTAATAGAAAAGTACAGTGAGGCAGGACGGGGGGGATGTTAGGTAGACTATTAATCCAGAAACTCAGCTAATGTTCTGAAGACCTGGGTTCGAATCCCGCCACGACAGATGGTAGAGTTTGAGTTCAATAAAAGATATCTGGAATTAAGAATCACAAAAACTATTGTCAGAAAAACCCATCTGGTTCACTGCTGTGCTTTTGTGAAGTAAATCTGCCATCTTTACCCAATCTGGCCTACAAGTGACTCACAGCAACATGGTTGACTCTTAAATGCCCTCTTAAATGTTACCGATGGGCAATAAATGCTGGCCTACCCAGCAATGCCCACATCCTGTGAGCGAATAAATTTTAAAAATATCTTTTTTTTAATGAATTTACTGAGGAACTGACTACCATACTTCAACAAAGCTAGCAAATGGTTCAAAAGATTCCACACAGGTGGTTGCACAGGCAATCTGATCAAAAATTCTTATTTTTTCTGATGAACCTATTTTCTGTTTATTTATTAAATGCACTGGATTATACCCATAAATGTATTAAAGAGCATTTTGAACCACTAATTTGATTCTTAAAACTAGCTTCTAAGATATTGCCCACTCGCAATGGTTCATTGCAGATTTTACATTTGGTGATAGGCAAATGCATTGATTTGATTGGATTTGATCAAAGAACAAAGAAAAGCACAGCACAGGAACAGGCCCTTCGGCCCTCCAACCCTGTGCCGATCATAATGCCTGAACTAAACTAAAAAACACCTTCTGCCCTTACTCGGATTGTATCGCTCTATTCCCTCCCTATTCATGTGCCCAACCAGTTGCCTTTTAAATGTTGCTAAAGTGCCTGCTTCCACCAACTCCTTTGGCAGCATGTTCCAGGCACACACCGCTCCCTATGTGAAAAACTTCCCCGCACATCTCCCTTAAACTTTCCCCCCTCTCACCTTGAACCTGTGCCCCCTTACAACTGACACTTGCACCCTGGAGAAAACCTTGATTTAGTATTGTCACGTGTATTGGGACGAAGTAGAAATGGTTGAAAGCTTCAGGTTTTTGGGTGTCCAAATCATCAAAAACCTGTCCTGGTCCCCCCATGCTGACACTATAGTTAAGAAAGCCCACCAATGCCTCTACTTTCTCAGAAGACTAAGGAAATTCGGCATGTCAGCTACGCCTCTCACCAACCTTTACAGATGCAGCAGAGAAAGCATTCTTTCTGGTTGTATCACAGCTTGGTATGGGCTCCTGCTCTGCCCAAGGCTGCAAGAAACTACAAAGGGTTGTGAATGAAGCCCTGTTCATCACGCAAACCAACCTCCCATCCATTGTCTCTGTCTAGACTTTCCACTGCCTCCGCAAAGCAGCAGAATATTCAAGGACCCCACACACCCCAGACATTCTCTCTTCCACCTTCATCCATTGGGAAAAGATACAAAAGTCAGAAGTCACGTGCCAACTGACAGAAGAACAGCTTCTTCCCTGCTGCCAACAGACTTTTGAATGACCTACCTCGCAGTAAGTTGATCTTTTTCTACACACTAGCTACGACTGTAACACTATAACTGCACCCTCTCTCCATTCCTTCTCTACAAATGGTATGATTTGCCTGTATAGCATGTGAGAAACAATACTTTTCACTGTATCTTAATGCATGAGGCAATAAGAACTCAAATCAAAGCAACTACAGTGAAAGGTATTGTTTCCTGCGTCCTGTACAGAAAAAAAAATACTGCTCGTGGACCACATAGGGGAGAAGGAAAGGAGAGGGTGCAGAATATAGTGTGACTGTCACAGCTAGGAGGTAGAGAAAGATCAGCTTAATGTATGACAGGAGCACTGAAAAGTCTGACGGGGGCAGCAGGAAAGAAGCTGATCTTGAGTCGGTTGGTGCAAGACTTCAGACTTTTGTATCTTTTTCCCAACAAAAGATGGTGGAAGAGTGAATGTTTGGAGCGCGTGGGGTCCTTAATTATTCTGGCTGCTTTGCTGAGGCAGCGGGAAGTGTAGAGTGTCACTGGATGGGAGGCTGGTTTGCTGATGGGTTGGACTACATTCACAACCCTTTGTAATTTCTTACAGTCTTGGTCAGAGTATTGAAGGAGATACCTGAATTAAAAAAAATCACTTTGTAAAACAAACCTAATTTTGAGCAGTATAGATTGGTAATTACACCCACAGTGTAACCCACAGTTTCACCTTGTCATTCGACTCTGTAGTGAGATTGGATGAGTTAGAGATCAGATTAACTCTCAGTATCACTTCCTTGATAACTTTTAGAATCATAGAATCATACAGTGCAGAAGGGGCCCCTTCAACTCTTTAGGTCTGGTTCAACACATTAGAAATGCCTAAATTCCCATCTAATCCCATCTGCCAGCACTTGGCCCATAGCCCTGAATGTTATGATGTGCCAAGAGTTCATCCAGATACTTTTTAAAGGATGTGAGACATCCTGCCTCCATCACCCTCTCAGGCAGCAAACCGTCTCCATCCTCCTCACATTCCCCCTAAATCTCTCGCCCCTCACCTTGAACTTATATTCCCCTTCAGCTAAGGGGAATGGCTGCTCCTTTTCCATTATGCCCATGCCCCTCATAACCTGTGCACCTTGATCATTCTGTTGTGCTAAGCCTCTTGGTGTGAGGGATGTACCAACACACTCACTCCCTCACAGCTGTGGCTGAATTATATATGATGTGTAGAAGGTTGACAACAGCAACTCAGTGGGTGGCGCGGTGGCACAGTGATTAGCACAGCTGCCTCTCAGCATCAGAGACCTGGCTTTGATTCCTGCCTTGGGTCATTGTCTGTATGGAGTTTGCTCGTCCTTCCCTGCCTGTGTGAGTTTCCTCTGGTTTCCTCCCACAGTCCAAAAGACGTGCTGATCAGGTGCATTGGCTGTGCTAAATTCTCCCTCAGTGTACCTGAACAGGCACTGGAGTGTGGTGACTGGAGAATATTCACAGTAACTTCATTGCAGTGTTAATGTAAGACTACCTGCGACATTAATAAATAAACTTAATTTTTTTTTATATGGTAACTTTTACAGCAGACCCACATTTCATTGGAAGGTTTTTGGGCGATTCATGAATGATGTGGGGAGACGTGGTGATGACGTGGTATTGTTACTGGACTGGTCAGCCAGAGACACAGGGCAATGTTCTGGGGACCCGGGTTCGAACCCCACCTTGGCAGATGGTGAAAGTGAAATTCAATAAGAAATAATCTGGAATGAAAAGTTTACTGATGACCATGAAACAATTGTCGATTGTTCTAAAAACCCAACTGGTGAGGTCCTTTAAGGAAGGAAATCTGCTGTCCTGACCCAGTCTGCTCTAAATGTGACTCCAGACCCATGGCAAAGCAGTTGATTTTGGAATGGCCTAGCAAGCCACTTAGCTCAAGGGCAATTAGGGATGGACAATAAATGCTGGCCCATCCAATGATATACCCATCCCTTGAATGAATAAAATTTCCCTTGTAATTGATGCGTCAAAGCAATCAACCATCTGGGGAAAGAGGCCACACTAAGATCTGGAATTCCCTCCCAAAAACTTTATTTTCTCTTTCAAAATGCTTATCTGCTTTAACTATCTCCTTACAGAACAAGAGTGCAAAATTTTATTCGCCAGCGTTCCTCTGAAGCAGCTTGGGACGCTGTACAGGCGCTAAATAAATGCACATTGCTACTTTACGAACAAAGTCAAAACTAATGGCCACCAATGTAAGAGGGTCAGTGACAAATCCGATCGAGGAATCCAGAGAATATCCTTTCCCCAGAGACTGGGGCCAGAATTTTCCGGTCCTGCTGCCGCTTCCCGCGAGAATGGAGAATTTCGCGCTCAGCCAAATCTCTGTTTACTGCGGCGGGACTGGAGAATCTCAGCCAGGGGCGAGGTCGGAGAATCCAGCCCTGGAACTTACTCACACATGAATATTTGAGGAGCGTAGCACAGTGGCAATTTAAAGGGGTCCGAGGTAAATAAAAAAGATTTAATTATTTGTGTCACAAGTAGGTTTACAGTAATGCGGTTACTGTAAAATTCCCCCGGTCGCCACACTCCGGCACCTGTTCGGGTACACTCAGGGAGAATTTAGCACAGCCAATGCGCTAACCAGAATGTCTTTCGGGAGGAAACCGGAGCACCCGAGGAAAACCCACGCAGACATGGGGAGAACGTGCAGACTCCACACGAACAGTGATCCAAGCCAGGAATCAAACCTGGGTCCTTGGCGCTGTGAGGCAACAGTGCTAACCACTGTGCTGCCCTGTAACACCCTGCTGCGTTGGTAGGATTAAACAGTGGGGTGGGGGGGGGTGGGGGAGGACGGAGGTTTAAATGGAGCATAAGCAATATCATAGACCATTGATCTCTCCCTGTGCTGTATGTTTAAGATACTATATCCTCTCCATGGAATATTCCTCTTTATCGCTCCTCATTCCATAACACGCATGGACAGTTTAAAAGAAAACCACTTCTGAGGGGCTTAAAGGTCGCAATTCAGCAAAACTACAGAGAAACCCATAGATGAATACAGCAGCTTATCAGGTCATGTTCCTTGGCGATGAAACAATCAGCCCAAGGTCTTTCAGCATATTTAATACTTATTTATATTGATGGATTGCAAGGACAGATTCATATTCATAAAACAGAATTATTCAGCATTAATTAATGAGAAGTCAACCTGTTCCAGCATGAATAAAGTGATTAAAATTTAACTCAGTCATCTCCATGGGGTAACGAAAGGTGCTCCCCTGGCTGGCTCGTCAGTGTTAACCTGCAACAAAACTGTCAGAATCCAACCCTGCACCATCCCTGTGCTCTCAGGCTGAAATAAGTCCCCAGTCTGGCAGGCCTGCATTTTAAAATCCACCACTTTGTTTTATCTGCCAATCCCCATCAACTTATGCAAGCCGTCCTATGCAGAGAAGGTCTTTGATTTGATTGTGATTTGATTTATTATTGTCACGTGTATTGGGATACTGTGATAAGTATTGTTTCTTGCGTGCCACACAGAAAAAGCATACTGTTCATAGAGAAGGAAAAGAGAGGATGCAGAATGTAGTGTTACAGTTATAGCTAGGGTGTAGAGAAAGATCAACTTAATGCGAGGTAGGTCCGTTCAAAAGTCTGATGGCAGCAGGGAAGAAGCTGTTTTTGAGTTGGTTGGTACGTGACCTCAGAGTTTTGTATCTTTTTCCCGATGGAAGAAGGCGGAAGAGAGAATGTCCAGAGAGCATGGGGTCCTTAATTATGCTGGCTGCTTTGCCGAGGCAGTGGGAAGTGTGGACAGAGTCACGGAGACTGGTTTGGGTGCTGGACTGGGCTACATTCACGACCCTTTGAGGTTTATTGTGGTCTTGGGCAGAGCAGGAGCCATACCAAGCCTTGACACAACCAGAAAGGATGCTTTCTATGGTGCATCTGTAAAAGTTGGTGAGAGTCGTAGCGGACATGCCAAATTTCCTTAGTCTTCTGAGAAAGTAGAGGAATTGGCGGGCTTTCTTAACTTGAGTGTTAAGACTCTCGTCACACCTTTCTGTTTCCACCACTTGCAATGCACAAAAAGAGAGGGAGACCCAAGGTAGTGGGGTAGGAGTGTTGCCCTTGTGTTTCTGCTAATTCATCTACCAAGGAAGTCTTTTGCAGATGTCAGCACTGAAAGCCTAAGACACAGCTGGTCAAACATGTAGACAGCAAATCTTCTGCATTGCAGTCTTACCTCCTTGGAGCTGGTGTCCATCCCCTCTCTGTCTTACTGCCCTGTAGAGGGTAGGCGTGAGGGGGTGGAAGGGTGGTGGGGGGAGTGAACTCCTGCTGTTGTAGTTGGCCATGGTTCAGTAACCCTGGCTACAACAGTCAAGAAGTTTGACATCTTCCAAGACAAAGCAGTCCTCTTGAATGGCATCCCAACCAATACATCCAAGATCCACTGCCTCCACTACTGATGCACAGTGGCAGCTGTGTGTACCATCTTCAAATGCACTGCAGCAATTCACCAAGACTTCTTCAACAGCACCTTCCAAACCCATGACTTATACCACCTGGAAGGACAAGGGCAACATGTACATGAGAACATCATCACACTCAGGTTCCCCTTCAAGCCACGTGCAGACCTAACTTCTAAATGTATTGCTGTTCCACCACTGCCAATAAGTCAAAATCCTGGAATTCCCTCCCAAACAGTACAGTGCGTGTACCTACACCACATGGACTGCAGCAATTCAAAATGGCAGCTCAGCACCACCTTCGCAAAGGACCTACCAAGGATCGTGAACATAGCCCAATCCATCACACAAACCAGCCTCCCATCCATTGCACTTCCCACTCCCTTGGAAAAGCAGCCAGCATAATTAAGGACCCTATGCAACCTGGACAATCTCTCTTCCACTTCTTCCATCAGGAAAAGGATACAAACACCTGAGGTCACGCACCAACTGACTCAAGAACAGCTTCTTTCCTGCTGCCGTCAGACTTTTGAATGGGCCTACGGCGCATTAAGTTGATCTTTCTCTACCCCCTAGCTATGTTTGTGACACTACACTCTGCACTGTCTCCTTTCCTTCTCTATGAACGGTATGCTTTGCTTGTATAGCACTCAAGAAACAATACTTTTCACTGTATACTAATACATGTGACAATAATAAATCAAATCAAATCAATTCATAGGCTATTTGGGATGGGCAATGAATGCTGGCCTAGGCAGCAACCTCCATATCCTGACACGGATCAAGCTGGGATGTTCCTACACACTATAATAAACCAGGCTGCACATTCTTAATTGAACCATCGGTTAATGGAAAATTGGGGTGAGATTCTCCAGCCATGCACGCCTCAAGACTGGAAATTCTCTTCCAAGCTCAATGGACCTTTGAATGGTCCATTGGATTTTCTGACACGCCAACGATGATTCCCGCAGGATTATATTATGTCGGGATATAGTATAATGTAATATTATATTATATCCCGAAAGTATAAGATGTGATATTTTCGGCCTAGGTCTTTTAAGCAGGAGTCTTTTCCTCTCATGGAAGTGGGGAGCTGTCATGACTCGACTGAACTGTCACAGATAATGGCATAATGTGTTTTGTTAGCGGCACATGAAGAGCAAAGAGAGGTTATTTTTTCACCATGGTGAACGCAGCGTCAAAGTCACAGGTTAATGAAATCTTCGAAGTGCTGGTCACGATGTGAGTTCCCTTAAATCTGAGCTTTCTTGACTCCTTTTATCAACAATTCAATTGAATATAAAACATAGAATAAAAGCATCAATGCCATCAAAACATTCACAAGGTCACTTATGTGAATCCAAATCTGCAGCCTCCGGATTTAGACGCAATCCCTGTCGTCCAATACATGGTGCACCCATGGATCTCAAGCCTTAGAAACATAGGAACAGGGAAACAAGTAGCAGGAGTAGGCCATTTGGCCCTTCAAGCCTGCTCTGCCATTCATTTTGATCATGGCTGATCATCAAATTCAATATCCTGACCCCTCCTTTCCCCCCCCCAATGTCCCTTGATCCCTTTAACTCCAAGAGCTATATCTAATTTCCTCTTGAAATCACACAACATTTTGGCCTCCACTACTCTCTGTGGTCGTGAATCCCACACATTCACCACTCTCTGGGTGAAGAAATTTCTCCTCCCCTCAGTTCTAAAAGTTCATCCCTTGTCCTCAAAATATGACCCCTATTTCTGGACTCCCCCACTATCGGGAACATTCTTTCTGAATCCACCCTGTCTCATCCTGTTCGAATTTTATAAGTTGTTGTGAGATCTCCCCTCACTTCTCTAAACTCCAGTAACTATAATCCTAACCGATTTAGTCTCTCCTCATATGACAGACCTGCCATCCCAGGGGATAACCTGGTAACATTCTCTGTGCTCCCCCTATAGCTAAGACAACATTCATCAGATAAGGACTCCAAAACTGCGCACAATACTCCAGGTGTGGCCTCAACAGAATCATATAATTCCTATAGTAGATCATACAGCCCATTGAGTCTGTGCCAACTACAATCCCATACAGGTCCTATTCTCATAACCCCATGCATTTATCTTGCTAAACTCCCTGACGCGAGGGTAAATTTAGCATGGCCAATCAACCCAGCCTGCACATCTTTGGAGTGTGGGAGGGAACAAGAGCACCCGGAGGAAACCCACGCAGACACGGGGAGAATGTGCAAACTCCACACAGTCATTGACCCAAACTGGATATTGAGCCCAGGTCCCTGGCACTGTGAGGCAGCAGTGCTAACCACAGTGCCACCATGCCACCCTAGGCCTAAGGATGGGCAGGCTGCCTTGCCTTATCCACTCACCATCGTATGGAGGTACAGGAAGACCGTGGGGCTGGGCACCCATTTTATTTTGTGTGCCTCTCTCCCCTCCTCCTCTCATTGCCCGCCATCAGTGGGCACTTCACCACTCACCCACCGCCACCCGACTGACATGTTGCAGGTATAGGGAGATTGAATAGGTTAGGACTTTATTCCCCAGAGCGCAGAAGAATGAGGGGAGATTTGATAGAGGTGTATAAGATTTTGATGGGTATAGATAGAGTGAATGCAAGCAGGCTTTTTCCACTAAGGCTAGGGGAGAAAAAAAACCAGAGGGCATGGGTTAGGGGTGAAAGGAGAAAAGTTTAAAGGGAATATTAGGGGGGGCTTCTTCACTCAGAGAGTGGTGGGAGTGTGGAATGAGCTGTTGGATAAAGTGGTAAATGCAGGGTCACTTTTAACATTTAAGAAAAACTTGGACGGGTTCATGGATGAGAGGAAGTGCAGGTCAGTGGGACTAGGCAAAAAATGGGTCGGCACAGACAAGAAGGGCCAAAAGGCCTGTTTCTGAGCTGTAATTTTCTATGGTTCTATGGTATAGACTGGCAGCCACTTTTTAATGCCAAGATTTTAGCTACAGAACCCAACAACGAGAGCAATTTATCAATTTTGTTTCCACATAAAATGGATTTCTTAACTGTATCTCAATCTTAATCTCAGCTGCCAACTTGTATTTGGGTGACGTCTTCAGATGTAGGAAGATGGTCCAAGGGAGCTGGCAAAGGCAATTATCAAACGTAGTTTGACACTTAGCCAGACACAGGGATAGTGTTCCAGAATATAATTTGTCTTTAAAGATCAATCAGTTTTGAATAGCCATGAAATGGTCCAACCTGTGCCAAAAATAAATATGTATTCACACGGTGCAAGGGGATAGTTTTCCGTATCTGGCATAAAAATTATTCAAGAGGGATAACTAGAAACACTTACATGCTTGATAAACAGCTTCTCCCTGCAGGTTTCACAAAGATAGAACAAAAAAAACCCCACACCGAGGTACAAAGGAATAAGTCAACACATGGTAAATAGATTCAGATTTATTCATGAACACTTCGTTAAGGGTGCATTTCATTATCGTGTTGTTATGGGGAGGTGGACAACTCTAATTGTCTCTTTACTGACAATGCATTCCAAATCCTTTTTACCTCTGTGAAATCAGAGCCAGAACATGCCCTTCCACCATCTGCCTGATCTATGTACGTTGCAAAACTTAATCTAATCAATTTATTGTCATCAAACTACAAATGCCAAACTTTCCTCTGCTAGTTGTCAGCATCGTGTAGAGCGGAGATTAGTCTCGGGCCCTTTCCTGAGGCCCAACGGAGAGGCCTGAAGGTGTATGTTTTTAGATTATGTATTCATTCACACGAGTGGTTAGCGCTATTGCCTCACACTGCCAGGGACCCGGGTTCGATTCCTGCCTCAGGTGATTGTCTTTGTGGAGTTCACACCTTTACCCCATGACTGTGTGAGTTTCCTTCGGGTGCTCCAGTTTCCTCCCACACTCCAAAGATGTGCAGGCTGAATTGCCCCTTAGTGTCCCAAGATGTGTAGGTTAGGGGGATTAGCAGGGTAAATACGTGGGGTTACAGGGATAAGGCTTGGGTAGGATTGTTGTCAGCGTAGCGCAATGGGTCAAATAGCCTTCTTCTGCACTCTAGGGATTCTATGACCCTGTGAAGTAGGCTTACCTTAACACTGCAATGAAACTACTGTGAAAATCCCCCAGTTGCCTCACTCTGGCACCCTTTTGGGTACTGAGGGAGAATTTAGCATGGCCAACACACCTAATCAGCACGTCTTTCGGACTGTGGGAGGAAACTGGAGAACCCGGAGGAAACACGGATGGAACATGCAAACGCTACACAGACAGTGACCCAAGCCAGGAATTGAACCTGTGCCCCTGGTGCTATGAGGCAGCGGCGCTAACCACTGTGCCGCCACGCCACCCTTAGACCTTAAACTTCATTAATGGTTGATCCAGCAGCTGCCTGTGCCTTTTGAGCTTTTACATGCATCCCATTTATTTGCAAACCAGTCAGTCATCCAGAAATAATTTCCAGGTTGACATGGAGGCGATCTTTTTGAAGTGGGTGATGTGGTAATGTTGGCACTTAGATGACAGCATTGTACCTAATCTGTTGAGAAAAATTTGAAAAGGATAAATGTGTGGGGTTATGGGGATGGGGCAGGAAGCAGGCTTGACTAAGATACTCTGTCGGAGAGTCAATGCAGACTCGATAGGCCGAATGGCCCCCTTCTGCACTGTAGAGATTCTCTAATACGATGCAGAACCAGAGGCATACTGACAGGCCAAAGAGTGACTGCCATGTGCAGTGGGTTGATTAACTCAGCTGGTTGGATGGCTGGTCTGTGATGCAGAATGATGCCAACAGTGTGGGTTCAAATCCTGTCCCAGCTGAGTTATTCATGAAGGTCCTGACTTCTAAACGTTTGCTTCTTGCCTAAGGTGTGGTGATCCTCAGGTTAAACTCACCACCAGTCAGACCTTCCCCTCAGAGGACAGAGCCACCTCTGGGACTGTGGTAACGTTTCAATTCTATTACCGTAACTCAGAAGAAGAGGGCAACATTTTACCACATAGCCAATACTGTGAATAACGTTTCCTGAGAGAGGAAGACAAACGTGAAAGAAAGCGTCCAGTTTATTTACAACATCATTTTAAAATCTTCTTTAATGTCGACAGTATAAAGAAGTTGATGATTGGAGCCTTTATTGTGAGCACAGTAAGAAGTCTCACAACACCAGGTTAAAGCCTAACAGGTTTATTTGGAATCACAAGCTTTTGGAGCGCAGCCCCTTCATCAGGTCAGTGGAGAGGTGGGTTCACAAGTACAGCATAGATAGACAAAGACACAATTGCAAGATAATGGTTGGAATGTTAATCTTTATAGGTACAGACAGTATATGCTCTGTTTGTGAAACCTACCTCTCCATTCACCTGATGAAGGAGCAGTGCTCCGAAAGCTCGTGATTCCAAATAAACCTGTTGGACTTTAACCTGGTGTTGTGAGAATTCTTCCTGTTCAATGCCAGCATCTCCGCATCACAGTTATTTTGACACAGAGGCTTTTTTTTTAGAAGAAAGAGGAGTGATATAGGGTGGCACAATGGTTAGCACTGCTGCCTCACAGTGCCAGTGATCCAGGTTCTATTCCTGGCTTGGATCACTGTCTGTGCGGAGTCCGTACATTCTCCCCGTGTCTGTGTAGGTCCCCTCCGGATGCTCCGGTTTCCTCCCACAGTTCAAAAGATGTGCATTGGCCATGCTAAATTCTCCCTCAGTCTACCCGAATAGGTGCCAGAGAATGGTGACTAGGGGATTTTCACAGTAAATTCATTGCAGTGTTAATATAAGCCTGCTTGTGACTAATAAATAAAGACTTTATTTATATTGCTATATTATTTATTATGCAGATCACGATTAGGGTATGGAGTGCACTGCCTGAGACAAATCCAAAGGCCTTTAAAAGCGAATTCTTCCATTTGAAGATTATAAATTTGCACGGCTGTGGTTGAGCAAAGGCTGCAGAGTGGAACTAGCTGCATTTCACTTGCAGGGAGGCAGCATGGATATGACAGGCTGAATGGCCTCCTCCTGTCCTGTAACAGTCCTATGTTTTTATGATTGTCATATGAGGAACAGTGGAGGACTCTGGGTCTGTACTTGCTGGCATTTAGAAGGATGAGGAGGGGATCTTATTGAAACTTACAGGACACTGCGAGGCTTGGATAGAATGGATGTGGAGAGGATGTTTCCACGAGTAGGAAAAACTAGAACCACATGGCACAACCTCAGGCTAAAGGGACGATCCTTTAAAACAGAGATGAAAAGAAATTTCTTCTGTCAGAGGGTGGTGAATCTGTGGAACTCTTGGCCGCAGAAGACTGTGGAGGCCAGGTCATTGAGTGTCTTTAAGACAGAGTTAGATAGGTTCTTGATTAATAAGGGGATCAGGGGTTATGGGGAAAAGGCAGGAGAATGGGGATGAGAAAAGTATCAGTCATGATTGAATGGCAGAACAAACAATATGGGCTGACTGACCTAATTCTGCTCCTATGTCTCATGGTCTTATTAGGAGCTAGGAACCAATTGTTGTGGAAAGGAGTGCCGGATTTACTGTCGTACTGCAGTGGTGTGCTGAGCAACAATTTATCAGTTCTCCAGCCACACAGAAAGCAGCTGGAAACACAAATTCCAGCACAGTCCAAAGATATGCATATTAGCTGAATTAGACTTGCTAAATTGCCTGTTTGAGTCCCAGGATGTGTAGGTTAGAAGGATTAGAGGAGTAAATGTGTGTGGTGTTGTGTGGGGATAGGGCCTGGGGTGAGATTGTTGTCGGTGCAGACTCGATGGGCTGAATGGCCTTCTTCTGCACTGTCGGGATCCTACGATTCTGTGGGTGGCACAGTAGCACAGTGGTTAGCACTGCTGCTTCACAGCTCCAGGGTCCTGGGTTCAATTCCCAGCTTGGGTCACTGTCTGTGTGGAGTTTGCACATTCTCCTCGTGTCTGGTGAGTTTCCTCCGGGTACTCCAGTTTCCTCCCACTGTCCAAAGATGTGCGGGTTAGGTCGATTGGCCATGCTAAGAAATTGTCCCTTAGTGTCCAGGGATGCGTAAGTTAGAGGGATTAGTGGGTATAATACGTAGGGATAGGGGGGTAGGGCCTGGGTGGGATTGTGTTTGGTGCAGACTCGATGGGTCAAAGAGCCTCTTTCTGCACTGTAGTGTTCTATGATTCATTGTGAGTCACTAAGAGTAACATTTACACAACAAGAAGACATAAGTAGAGCATTCTGTAAAAATTGGGTTGCTAGGAATTGTGCAATAGCCATGAGATTTCAGGTGCATTTAGAGAAATCGCTAACAGCTCACGTCGAAGAAGGAAAAACTCAAAAGCTAATGGAATGATAGTCTTTATTTTAATGGGGTTGAAATTTCAAGAGATGGGAGTCATGTTTGGCTGTCTGATGCTCTGGTCACAACACACCTGGAGTACAGTGTTCAGTTCTGGGTCCCCCATATCAACTCCTTCAGGATGAAGTTTGAAATGTAAAGATCATTCCACCAATTCTAGTCATGATGAATGCCATTCTCTCTGCTGTTACCGACTACTGTAAGTTATACTGCTCACAGTGGCACAGTGGTTAACTCTGCTGACTCGCTGCGTCGGGGACACAGGTTCGATTCCGGCCTATGGGTCACTATCTATGTGGAGGCTGCACATTCTCGTCGTGTCTAAATGGGTTTCCTCCAGTTGCTCGGTTTCCCCCCACAGTCCAAAGATGTGAAGGTTAGGTGGATTGGCCACGCTAAATTGCCCCTCAGTGTCCAAAGATATTCAAGTTAGGTGGATTGGCCATGCTAAATTGCCCCTCAGCATCCAAAAGATTTGTAGATTAGGTGGAATGGCCATGCTAAGTTGCCCCTTGATATCCAAAAGATTTGTATGTTAGGAGGATCGGTCGTGCTATATTGACATTTAATATCCAAAAGATGTGCAATTAGGTGGATTAGCCATGATCAATGCGCAGGGTTACAGGGATAGAGCGGGGAATTCGGTCTGGGTAGAGAGTTCTTTGATTAGATGGGCCAAATGGCCTCCTTTGCACTGTAGGGATTCTATGGCTTCTGTGCCCTTTGGCGGACAAACCAGGAAAAGCCGAGAGTCAGCAGGGAACCGACTCTCTGGAACGATTTCCGTTCCACTGGTCCCACAAACACTGCCAAAAGTAAACGGGAAGTTCGAATCCTGTGTCAGTTGTCACTTTGGCTTCTATTCCAAGTGGAAAGAAAATCAGTGTCTGAAAAAAAAACTCCAGCCACTCTTTATTCCCCTCAGAAGGCTGATCCTCCAGTTGTGTAGAACAGCTACAAGCTGCGTTTTGTCAGGAAGGAAAGAGGGCATTGAATATACCCATGAGTGGCAATAAATGAAGCTTCCTTTTAACATGAGAAGCCTCTGACTTAATGTTACTTGGCTGCAATTATTGCAGATGGAGTTTGCGAGCACTTGCAGTCCTTTGTTGTCTATAAATAGATTTATCTTCCCCCTGCCCCGTCCTTGTTGATTGTATTCTTAACGAAGAGAAAACACAGAATTCAAGTGCTTGCTCACAAAATGCCTGACCCTCGCTGAGACTATCATTTCCATAGTTGTTTTTTTTTCTCATAACACAGGACTTACTTCCCATGGGACTGTCTACTGCGAGGCTCCTGCTGAGGTTTAATGCTATAAGCCAGACTGAGCTCAGAAACCCGTTGTGATGGACGTATCCAATTGAGTTTGTTTGCACTGCCCACGGTAAGGTGCCTCCTTACAATGATGAAGATGCCTTGACGTCAGCTCACTGTGCACAGCATTGAAACCAGATACAATATCAGGGCTGCAAACAGGGTGAGGCCAAATTGGATATCCGTCGCAAATGGATGCGGGGATTGAAATGCATGTTTCGATGCAGACGGCAGACCAACTTTGTGTAGCTAGTTCATTTCAGTCTCCCTCAAGTCTGACCAGCACTCGCTGCTAAGGCTGCATGGAGGTCTCCGTAAAAGCGGTGAAAAGGAGGAAAGGTGCCCCTTATCGGCAGAATGAAGAAGGCCATTCAGTCAAAAACATTAGATAGCCATGGAGGTTGTTGACGGGGTTTTTCTCTCGCTGGGCCTCAGGGATGCATAGTGGCATAGTGGTTAGCACTGCTGCCTCACAGCGCCAAGGAACCAAGTTCAATTCCTGGCTTGGGTCACTGTCTGTGCAGAGTCTGCACATTCTCCCCATGTCTGCGTGGGTTTCCTCTGGGTGCTCCAGTTTCCTCCCGCAGTCTGAAAGATGTACTGGTTAGGTGCACTGACCCAAAAAGGCACCAGAGACTGGCAAATTTTGCAGTATCTTCATTACAGTATTAATATCAGCGGCACGGCACCATAGTGGTTAGCATTGCTGCTTCACAACTCCAGGGTCCTGGGTTCGATTCTCGGCTCGGGTCACCGTCTGTGCGGAGTTTGCACATTCTCCTCGTGTCTGTGTGGGTTTCCTCCGGGTACTCCGGTTTCCCCCCACAGTTCAAAGATGAGCAGGTTCGTTTGATTGGCCGTGCTAAGAAATTGCCCCTTTGTGTCTAGGGATGCGTAAGTTAGAGGGATTAGTGGGTATAATATGGAGGTAGGGCCTGGGTGGGATTGTGTTCAGTGCAGACTCGATGGGCCAAAAGGCCTCTTTCTGCACTGTAGGGTTCTATGATCAGCCTTACTTGTAACTAATAAATAAACTTTACTCTCCTTTTATTGCTGATCTTAAGCGATTACAAAGGCTCATGAAAGGCAGTGTATTAATTTTAAGATGTGACTCTTGTTAACCAAACAATCAAATGGGAGAATGATATAAAGTAGCCCAACACTTCAGGCAGAGAATGAGGACAGCCCAATGTCACACTGACAAACAATGTCTCCGTAAGGGCAACTATACATTCTCAAAATCATGTTGCCCATGTTTCTGGTGGGCATATTCCATAAACTTTAATACAAATCAGTCAACAATCATCCTGTCATTAGCTCCAGCCAATAGCAATACACATCTTGACCTCATGGGATTTCGTTTGTCGTTAATTACGATCGTTACCTCCCTTCTGTTGCCCAGTGACACAGGACGCTGGATGGTGAGATGGGAGAATGACTCCCACCGACTTGAACCCACGTGACATGCGTCGACCCTGAGAAATCCCTAATGTCTGCCTTGCCCCTGTGTTATCAGCTTGGAGCTGGTATAGCTTTATTCATCAAACTGGCATTGGTAGCCACCTTCTTCCCGACAACTGCTGATAATATAACAGCATTCAGTGGAACCATTGTCCTCTGGGGTGCAGGCACTGTCTACTGCCTCCTCCCATCAAGCCCTCATCTATCTTGTCATTGACTGAAACGTCACAAAATCCTAAAAGCAAACTGCATCCATTTCATAAATTCAAAATCCATGTTTTAAATGAAAAATACTTGTTGTTCTCATGGAGCGTCATCTACAGCAACAGCCCTTGTCAGTGCTTACCATAGCCTAACATCATTCACTCATAAGTCAGTATTGTGTTGGTGTTCTTAAACCCATGGTTATGTATTTTATTAGCCTAATTTAGCCCCCCTGCCACATCAGAGGTCAATGCTTAGGAGTCAAGCTCCCAAGACCTGGATACGGTGGCACAGTGGTTAGCACTGATGACTTACAACACCGGGGTCCCAGGTTCAATTCTGGTCTCGGGTCACTGGCTGCGTGGAGTCAGCACGTTCTAGCCCTGTTTGTGCGGGTTTCCTCCAGGTACTCTGGTTTCCTTCCACGGTCCAAAGATGTGCGTGTTAGCTTGATTGGCCATGCTAAGTTATGCCTTTAGTATCAGGGAGATTAGTAGGGTAAATATGTGGGGTTACGGGAGTAGACTGTGGTTGGTACAGACTTGATGGGTCGAATGGCCTCTCACTGTGTTGCAGAGTTTCTGTGATTCCCATGGAAGAAATTCAATGGCCTCACACGAAAGATCCAGGTCAGAACATATATCTTCAAATATCAAGGCCAAAACGTAACCACTATTCAGGCAAAAGCAATTTTCCCGTCCCTCCACACTGAACGGCGGCTCGGCTGGGCGCCACATTCTCCGACCACGCTACAGCGGGAGTGTGCTGTGACAGGCGGTAACATTGTGCCCCAAATCTCACCAACTGCACCACACATCTCAGCCACTGACCCACGACTCACCTACCAACAGTCTCGATCAGTCTGGCTTCATATTCAACATACATATGCTCCATCTCACCCTCAAACATGATTCGCACTGTCATCTCGAAGTGTGCAAAAAAAACCACAAGCTATTCAGTCATGACATGCGGAATGCTTTTGGAGAGTCAGTGCAGACTTGATAGGCCAAATAGTCTCATTCTGCACTGTAGGGATTCTGTGGACAGCCACATCACCCATAGAGATTGCGGGACCTTTACTGACACATGACCCTCACTTTATCAAACATCTTGATGCATAACAGGAAGCAACAAGAGCTTATTGATAGGCAACAAGTTCCCACGTGTCCTAATCCCCGTGGAGGAGAGGCTGGCGGCCATCACTGGGACACCCATTGTTGAAGCTGTGGCTAGCGGCAAGGCTGTATCTGTGGTCAGCGATGACATCCTCAGGCCTAACTCTGCAGCTCACATTCTCACTCAGGCTCTTGGCATCTTGCCTGTGGATTGCAGTCCCAGCAATCCAGCATTCTGTCCTCCAACACAGCTCCTGAGGGACCTGAGTTTGATTCCCGGCTTGGGTCATTCTCTGTGTGGAGTTTGCACATTCTCCTCGTGTCTGCGTGGGTTTCTTCTGGGTGCTCCGGTTTCCTCCCACAGTCGAAAGATGTGCGGGTTAGGGTGATTGCCCATGTTAACATTGCCCCTTAGTGTCCTGAGATGCGTAGGTTAGAAGGATGAGTGGGGAAATATGTATGGATATGGGGGTAGGGCCTGGGTGGGATTGTGCAGACTCGGTGGGCTATAGGGGTTCTATGATCTATGAACACATGACTAGTACTAACATGGCACTGTTCCTTCTCGGAGAGGTAGCATTTGTCCTCCCATCATGCCAATCTGCCCATGTCCTTGTTGCCACCCACTAATCCATTGGCCTAGACTCTGCTGCCACCAGTGCCAGTTTGATGCAGTGTGTAACTGTAACATCAGGGCTCAGAACTGCTTGAGGGCACTCTCTCCAAGGAAAGCAGGTGGGCAGCACAGTGACACAATGGTTAGTGCTGCTGCCTCACAACACCAGGTACCTGGGTTCGATTCCATGTGTGTGTGTGTGGAGTTTGCACATTCTGCCCCATGTCTATGTGGGTTTCCTCCCACAGTCCTATGATGTGCAGGATAGGTTGATTGCCCATCTAAATTGCTCACACTGCCTGCTCGCCTCAGTGCCAGGGACCCAGGTTCAATTCTGGCCTCAGGTGTGAAGTTTGCACATTCTCCCCATGTCTGCGTGGCTTTCCTTCGGGTGCTCCGGTTTCCTCCCACACTCCAAAGGTATGTGGATCAGGTTGATTGGCCACGCTAAATTGCCCCTAAGTGTCAGGGGGAGTAGCAAGGTAAATACTTGGCATTAGGGGGATAGGACCTGGGTAGATCGTGGCCAGTGCAGACTCGATGGGCCGAATGGCCTCCTTCTGCACTGTAGGATTCTATGATTCTATGAAATGTAGGTGGTTCTCTTTGAACAGGGACCTGCCCTGTGCAGATGTTGCAAATATCTCCAGCACCAGTCTGTTAAGAGCCAACCACATCAAGGTTTACTGTCACCTTCATAGTCATTGGTAATGCGATACTTGCCCCTTTCAGTGGTTGCAGGCGGATATCACTAAGCACCGGCATCTCACACATTATTCACTGGTGAGGGTCCGTTGGGAACATTACTCCCAGATAGCTTATATGGCCACCTGCTAAAAGCCCATCCCTCCCATCCTCTTCCTCCCTCTTCCAGCAGCCTGTGCTGCTCTGTGTGGCCTCTGTTTTTCTCTCTAAGTCATGTCATGCTCCAAGGAGAATGGCTATTAATGCAACTATTATTGGCTGTGAGAAATTGGCTTGTGCTAAAGGCTCAAAGGTAGGAAAAAAGACTTGCAGCAGCTGCTACCTGTCTTGCTCTTTGAGGCAACTGGTGAAAGCATTAATCAAAGCAATGGCAAGAAGAAACCCACCAGCAACTGACCTGTAGGTAGTTGATGATCCTTTAAAACATTGTTAGCAGGGGATTCCTCCACGTTGCAGAATACATGTTGAGTTGTGAGAGGTTATGAGCAAGGATTGAATGGGACCTTTTACTTCCAAAATGGCCGGGCCGGTGCTAAATCAGTTTTGTATGTTATTAGCCCCTGTGGTCTGCCTGCTCTCCATCTGTCTGGTGGGCATTCATTGTGCGCATACTCACACCTGGCAGGTTATGGCCTAATGGTATTAGCACTTGACTATCAATCTAAAAGCTCAACCAATGTTCTGGGGACCTGGGTTTGAATCCTGCCATAGCAAATGGAGGAATTTGAATTCAATTAAAAAATATCTGGAATAAGAATCTACCAATGACCATGAAACCATTGTTGGAAAAAAGCATCTGTTTCACTAGTGTCCTTTAGGGAACGAAATCTGCCATCCTTACCTGGTCTGGTTTACATGTGACTCCAGAGCCACAGCAATGTAGTTGACTCTCAACTGCCCCCCAAGGGCAACTAGGGATGGGCAATAAATGCTGGCCAGCCAGCGATGCTCATGTCTCATGAATGAATAATTACATATCTGCTGATGACCAAGAAACCATTGTCAATTGTTGGAAAAACCCATCTGGTTCACTAATGTCCTTTAGGGAAGGAAATCTTCTGTCCTTACCTGGTCTGGCCGACATGTGACTCCAGAGCCACAGAAGTGTGGTTGACTCATACACAAAAACAGAAAGTGCTGGAAAATCTCAGCCGGTCGGACAGCATCTGTAGGGAGAGAATAGAGCCAATGTTTTGAGTCTGGATGACCCTTTGTCAGGTCTGCTGAGATTTTCCAGCATTCCTCTGAGATATCAAGGGTGGTGGACAGAGAGAGTTAAGAAATGTGTTTTAACCTTGAGGTACCAGTGTAGATCATTTGTTTCAGGTTCCAGCACATTTTGCTTTTACCTATGGTTGACTCTCAACTGCCCTCTGAAATGGTCTGACAAGCCACTCAGTTTCAAAGGCAACTAGGGATGGGCAATAAACGTCCTTGTTGCCAGCGATGCCGGACCTGGTGCAATTCATCCCGCAAGCAGGCTTGCATGGGCACCATTTTGGAACTTGAACGGAAGGGACTATGTCCAAAACACAGTTACCCATCGCAAATCCAAATGAATGCGGCTGTGCTGTATCCGGCTTGTGGGTTTCAATCCTCCAGTTTTATGAGTATTTACATTATTTACGATCATTACAAGGGGTGGTAGGTAAAAGAACTAAATGGTTTAATTCCAAAGTTACGGCATTACCAATGAAAACTGCACTGTAGTGTGTGTTGGTTGATTGAGCTGATGACTGTTTCACTCCCTGATAAGCTCTCCAAAGCTGTTTGGTGTTAATACTGGAGCCAATTTAGCACGAGTCAATGACCCAATTTATATTTTGAAGCTGAGTTGGATCATAACCTTTATCTGCCTAATTTGTTTGCTGAGCACACAATCAAATGTGTTGTGTTACGTCTCATTTCCTGCGCTGCTTCTATGCAGGGAGTAAGCGGTGTTGGCCAAGCAATGTGACCCACAGCTGGTGCCGTTCCCAACTTCAGGTGTCCCACATTACCCAGAAGTAATTCTAGTTAGCCTGGCGGCACGGTAGCACAGTGGTTAGCACTGCTGCTTTACAGCTCCAGGGTCCTGGGTTCGATTCCTGGCTCAAGTCACTGTCTGTGTGGAGTTTGCACATTGTCCCCCTGTTCCGCCCTGTGTCCGTGAGCTGAGCCAGTTTGACAAGTCTGGTTTTATCGCTGGAATATTAGCGTCCTGCCCGCTACAGGAATTGGAGCAGGTGAGGGGTGGATAATGGTAAGGTCTGTTGAACCCTGGGCGGGATTTTCCAGTCTTGGGTCAAACAAGGCTGTAAAATGCCACTCTATTAGTTTGAGTATGTGAGCTGTTTCTTTTCTTATTAGTCCGAACCTTCAGCAGCAGGGGAGCAAATCTCAGAGGCTGATTAACGCTCCATCGGGTCGCAATAGTTTATGCCAAAATTCTTTTTCATTGCATCACAGTATTGCAGTGTTCTCCCGCTCCAGAGGCAAAAGAATCATCCACAAATCTTCCACTATTGCCAAGTCAGGCTATCAGTTTGTACACCCAGATATCAAGTCGCAATGTGGTTCTGAGCTGCAGTGCCATTAATCAGCTTATCATAGAATCATAGAATTCCTACAGTGCAGAAAGAGGCCATTTGGCCCATCGAGCCTGCACTGACAATAATGCCACCCAAGCCCTATCCCTGTAACCCCCCCATTTTACCCAGCCAATCTCTAAGGGGCAATTGAGCATGGCCAATCCACCTAACCTGCACATCTTTCAGAGGAAACCCGCGCAGACATGGGGAGAATGTGCAGACTCCACACAGGCAATGACCCAAACCAGAATTCGAACCTGGGCCCCTGGCACTGTGAGGCAGAAATGCTAACCACTGTGCTACCCTGGGGAACAGCAATTATAGCAGGCTAACCAAAAATATAATTATTCCTACATGCAATAAATTAGATTCATCATTTTAATTTGATTTCATTGGATTTTTTATTGCCACATGTATTGGATACATTGAAAAGTATTGTTTCTTGCACGCTATACAGACAAAGCATACCGTTCATAGAGAAGGAAACGGACGGGTGCAGAATGTAGTGTAGGCATCATAGCTAGGGTGTAGAGAAAGATCAACTTAATGCAAGGTAAGCCCATTCAAAAGTCTGATGGCAGCAGGGAAGAAGCTGTTCTTGAGTCGGTTGGTACAAGATCTCAGGCTTATGCATATTTTTCCCGATGGCAGAAGGTGGAAGAGAGAATATCCGGGGTGCGTGGGGTCCTTAATAATGCTGGCTGCCTTGCCAAGGCAGCGGGAAGTGTGGACAGAGTCAATGGATGGGAGGCTGTTTTATGTGATGAACTGGATTGCATTCACAACCCTTTGTAGTTCCTTGCCGCCTTGGGCAGAGCAGGAGCCATACCGAGCTGTGATACATTCAGAAAGAATGCTTTCTATGGTGCACCTGTAAAAGTTAGTGAGATGACATGCCAAATTTCCTTAGCCTCCTTTTACCGCTCTGTAAGTTCAGCTGTAACCCTCTGCTGATGAGTGTTATTATGTCAATCCCTTGATTATTAGGATAGTGAAAGTCAACTTGTAATGTTACTTTAAAAATCCACTGTTTCTCAGTTTCATTTAGACCACCCTCCAGAAAACTCAACAGAAATATGCAAGCCATGCGTATGCCTACATAATTCCCAAGCAGATTTTCAATGTGGAACTGTCTCAGGGAAAACGATACTGAACTGATCAGCACAAATGCCATCAGGACAATTGAGACAAAGAAAGTCTTACCAACTCCGACATCACAGTCCACCTCACTTAGGGAAACACTGCAGCCCGATTGTCCATTTGGAGGCCACGCACTGAGGTTCGCTTCAGTGGTTTCAAAGATCACCTGTGCTGAATTCACTTTGTCCAGCCATGCCCAGAGGCAGACCATAAGACCTTAAGATATAGGAGCAGAATTAGGCCATTCGTCCCATCGAGTCTGCTCCACCATTCAATCATGGCCGATATTTTTCTCATCCCCATTCTCCTGTCCTCTCCCATAACCCTTTATCCCCTTATTGGTCAAGAACCTACCTATCTCTGTCTTAAAGACACTCAATGACCTGGTCGCCACAGCCCCCTGTGGCAATGAGTTCCACAGATTCACCACCCCCGGCTGAAGAAATTCCCCCTTACCTCAGTTTTAAAGGAGCGTCCCTTCACTCTGAGGTCGTGCCCTCAAGTTCTAGTCTCTCCCATGAGTGGAAACATCCTGCCCATGTCCTCTTTATCCAGGCCTCTCAGTACCTATAAGTTTCAATTAGATCTTCCCCTCATCCTTCCAAACTCCATTGAGTATAGACCCAGGGTCATCGACCACTCCTCATATGACAAACCCTGGGATCATTCTTGTAAACCTCCTCTGGACCCCTTCCAAGGCCAGCACATCCTTCCTTAGGTACGGGGCCCAAAATTGCTCACAATATTCCAAATGGGGTATGAAGGGTCCCTTATACAGCAGTACATCCTTATTCTTTTATTCCAGACACAACTGCAGATGTTTCCTCCAAGCACCAGCAGGGGGAACGTGAATCGCCAGATGTGTGGCCATCTATACCGATCCCGCATCAGGCACTGCTGTCATCAGGGGACCCACAGAACACGACAAAGTCACTTCCAGCTTGGATGTTCTCAAGCAACAATGAGTGCACCACCAAAAGGAAACAAGGAGTATAATTTAGCTGTCAGGGAAAATGGAGCTCCCAAAAATAGGAGCATAGAAACATAGATACTAGAAGCAGGGGTAGGCCATTCAGCCCTTCGAGCCTGTTCTGCCATTCATCATGATCATGGCTGATCATCAGATTCAATATCCTGATTCTCCCTTTTCCTGATAATCAATAAAAAACATCTATTTCATTTCGAATATTACAGAAACTCAAGAGGTCAAACAAGTGGCTTAAAAGAGATATGGCGAGGGATCCTCTATATGCTTAGCCCTGTTTGTGTCACTCTATGCAAAGACTTCATTTTTAGGCATTTCTGCCGATGTACAATTGCTAGACGGTAGGGGGTCAAACTAACTCTGCTAAGCGGACCAATTGTAACTAACTTGACTACATGTAAAATCAGAAGCCATGATGGGTTAGGTAAAAATTAAATGCATTGAGTGTCTTTAAGACAGAGACAGATAGGTTCTTGATTAATAAAGGGGTCGGGGGTCATGGGGAAAAGGCAGGGGAATGGGGATATGAAAAATATCAGCCATGATTGAATGGCGGAGCAGACTCGATGGGCTGAGTGGCCTAACTCTGCTGCTATGTCTTGTGATCTTATGGGACGGGGCCTCGCCAAACTTTCTCTAACCTTCAACAATGTCCCCTCGAGATAGCTTACAGAAGCACTGTTCTGTCTGTGCTGAGAGAACAACACCTGCAATTACTTCAACAAGATCACAGAAGGAAAAAAAACAAAGCAAGAAGGCCAATTCCTTTAACAAGGTAGATTTCCTCTGATTACTGGATTGACCACGTTACAGATTCTGTAACACTTTTATTCCAATATTATGTCTTGCAGTTATTAACATTTCACAGGATTCATTAATTCTGCTAATGGTTTTAGATACCTGAGTTCACCTCCGGCAGGGTTACTGGGCGCATACTTAATGTGATTGTGTGATGTTGTTTGGTTCATTATTTTAATAGAAGTGTTAACCTTTCCTATTTCAAGTGGCGTAAAATCTCTATTAAAATTACCAGTCACAAAATGTCATGCAAACCATTAAGGAACGGACTGCTACTCTTGCTACCAGTCATGTCTGACCCCATGTTGTCTTCCAGCTATGGAAATCACAGTCGAATTTGGAATTATGAAACTGAGTTGATATTGAAAATTGGAGTAATTAGCAGAAGAAAGGAAGGTTATCGCCTGTTGTTGAGCTGCTTCATAAATAAAACAAAAAGGGCACAGAAGCAATTGGATTTGCACAGGTTCTTTACGGTGCAGAAGGAGGCCATTTGGCCCACTTGAGTTGACCTTGGCTCTCTGAAAGAACATTCTACTTGCTCCTACTCCCCTGTCTTATCCCCATAACCTCACACATTCTTTCCATTCACGTAACAGGGCAGTACGGTGGCACAGTAGTTAGCATTGCTGTCTCACGGTGCCAGGGACCCAGGTTTGATTCCCGGCTCGGGCCACTGTCTGTGTGGAGTTTGCACATTCTTCCTGTGTCTACGTGGGTTTCTTCAGCGTGCTCTGGTTTCCTCTCACAATCCAAAAGAAATGCTGGTTAGGTGCATTGGCCCAGCTAAATTCTCCCTCAGTGTTCCCGAGTGTGATACGGTGGTACTGTGGTTAGCACTGTTGCCTGCACAGTGCCAGGAACCTGGGTTCAATTCTAGCCTCGGGTCACTGTCTGTGTGGAGTTTCACATTCTCCCATGTCTGCGTGTGTTTCTTCTGGGTGCTCCAGTTTCCTCCCACACTCCAAAGATAAAGTTTATTTATTAGTCACAAGTAAGGCTTACATTAACACTGCAATGAAGTTACTGTGAAATTCCCCTAGTTGCCACATTCCAGTGTTGAGTCAATCTACCTAACCAGCACGTCTTTCAGAATGTGGGAGGAAACTTGAACACCCGGAGGAAACCCATGCAGACGAGAGGGTTCCTCTGGACTGTCTCTAATGATATTATATAGACAAGGGGACCAAAGCTGTTGATCCAAGTCACCATTCCCTCTACAGTAATGAATGCAAGTAAGTTATTGATCTGTAGAGGGGGTGAGTCAGGATTGGGCTGGTGAATGGTATGCAGTCATCCTAAATCCATTGAGGTGGATTATCCCAACAAAACCTATGGGTGGCAGGAGGGGGTAGGGGGGAGGGGGTGAGCAACATCCTAGCGAAGTCCAGGAAAATGTGAAGCCTCTGTGTTTTTGGGCAAATAAAATTATACTTTATGTTGGGTTGGTAATCTCTTTAAGAATTAGATTTCTCTGGGAAACATTTTTCCATGAAAAACAACTTGATGTTAATGAATGATCATGTGACCAAGCCAACTGGGTGATGAAAAAATGTTAAAAAATGTTGGGGAACAAGATGTTGATTACAAGAGGAGTAGGTTTCAATGGGTGTGTTTCTGTTTTCAAGCAGTTTTAGGCTGAAACAAGCTGACAGAAGAGATCATTTCTTTCAACTACAATTCAGTTGAAATTTTGTATGCTGGCTAAAAGGGTTAAAAACCCTTGATAACTGAAAGACAATTAGCAGTGAGCTAGACTTCTGGGAGAGGGCAGAAGAGAAGTAAAGTGAGAGAGAGAAAGCAAGAGTTCCTAGATGCATGATTCTGGAGTTAAAGCACATCAGAGCATTAGAAAATTAGAGGTCTAACCCAAGGTGGTTATGCATTCGACATTATGTTGAACTGGGAACCTACAACTGTGGGATGGTTGGAGGAGATTTGAAGGGGCAACATTACTAAGACTAAACATAAGACCCAATAAGTCTCAACCATTATACAAATCTTTGAAACTATTCAGATCAAATAGTTAATCTTACAATTTCTGATAAGTACCTGACCTGAGTTTGTTGGGAGTAAGTCCAATAGGTGCAGAAAGAAATCTGAGTTAACAAACTCTGTTTAGGATATGAATAACTTCTGTTTATCATGCTTTTAATACCTTTTATATAACTGACTATTCACAATACAGTAACTATTGATATGCATGTCCTTTGCTATCTGTGTAGCAAAATTCTTTGATTTTAAACAGGGAACTTTGTGTCTTCATTCTTTTGATAAATACCCGAGTTATTAAATTTCCAGAAAAAGAAAAATTGCGTTCTTGACTGAGATCGTCACAAATATATCACTCTAACAATGTTCATGCTGAGGGGATTATCCCCACTTAACTTATGGGGGAAGATTATTGTTACAGGAGATGAGGACGAAGTGAATGAAATTATTATTACTGATCCCGTCTTCTGCTTGCGACCACCTTGTTTTACTTTTTAATATCACTTCTTTCCCTTATTATCCTTTCAGCAAAGTAAAAGGTTATTTGTTAGTATCACAAGTAGACTTATATTAACATTGCAATGAAGTTACAGTGAAAATCTCTTCGTTGCCACACTCCAGCACCTGTCCCTTGCTATAATGGGACATGGTGTGTTTCCCAAACCTCAGTTTGTGAGGTCCGATTCTAACAATAATCCGACAGCAAATCCTTCACGGAAAACAAAATAAGGACTTGTTAACACATTCAAAGCCCGACGAGCAGATCTTGTCACACATTCACGCTCACAAGCATGCTTTAAAGTATATTAGTGTCACAAGTAGGGCTTATATTAACACTGCAATGAAATTACTGTGAAAAATCCCTAGTCGCCACATTCCAGGGCCTGTTCGGGTACACTGAGGGAGAATTTAGCACGGCCAATGCACCTAACCAGCATGTCCTTTGCACTATGGTAGGAAACCAGAGCACCCGAAGGAAACCCATACAGACATGGGATCCCGCAGCCTAGGATCCTGGCACCCTGCATTCCAGGACTCTGCGACTCCGCATCGCTGCCCCTCTGATCCTCTCATCCTCCGTTGTTGGCCTCTTGATGTTTCCGGGCCAGCCCTAATGCCCACCCCACCCCACCCCCCATTGACTCCACACCTATGGCCCCCCAATTCCCCCACCCCCTAATTGCTGCCTAGCCCCAATATATCCACCCCCCCCCCAACCAGCCAGCAAATTACTGACTTAAAGAAGAGATGGAGGTCAGAGGGAGGCTACTTTAGTGGAGCCTGGTTTTCTCTTCTGAGGTCAAACCTTGACTGAAGACTGAGTCCAAAAGCTGTATAATAAAGTAATTCAAATGGCTCAAGTCTGAGCGATATGCTTGGCTGGGTTCGGGTTGAGTCAATGGCTAATGATGTATTTTAGGAACCCTTGTTAGAGTGCATTGTCTTTTGATCAGGTAACTGTTAGCACAATGTTAGCACAACGTTGGGGAGCTGAGGAGACACAAAAGCTCTGACTTTAACATGAGTGGAATCCACCCAATTAAACTGGGAGGAAATCACACAGCAAATCCATGTTGGAAGAGTGTAGTCAACTCAACTAAACGCGATGCTGTCTTCACCCAGCATTGAGAGTAGTTTTAAGCAACATGCGTTGGATCACAACCAGAAGATTAATTCTGGTTGAAATTTTTCTAATTCCAATTGAAGGGTGCAGGCATTAATTGTTGCAATCTGGCGAACCACAATGTCTTTCTCCTTTGTATAACTCAGAGTTCTTTATCCACCCGCCGGACGGGTGCTTTATCAGAAATTTCAAACCGTTTAACTGATTTTTGAAAAAATTATTAGTAGAATTAAATTAACACTGCAATGAAGTTACTGTGAAAATTCCCTAGTTGCCACACTCCAGCGCCTGTTCGGGTACACTGAGAGAGAATTTAGCACGGCCAATGCATCTAACCAGCACGTCTTTCGGGCTTTGGGAAGAAACCGGAGCACCCAGAGGAAACCCACGCAGACACGGGGAGAACGTGCAGGCTCCACACAGACAGTGACCCAAGCTGGGAGCCGAACCCAGGTCCCTGGCACCGTGAGGCAGCAGCACTAACCGCTGTGCCACGCTTTAGCATTGAGAGCGGAGGCAAATAATGAAACGGAAGAAGAAAATGGAAAAATAATTTATCAGAGGAATGAAAGATTTATTTAACCAATTCAATTTCCTTTATTGCAATACTTGATACAATACTTGTTAAAATATTTTGAAATGTTATGCAGGCAAAAGATTGCAAATGTTTACCTCTCAATCACTGTCATGCATTAACTTTTAATTTATTTCTTGCCATTTCTATGGCAACCCTGCAATTATAATACATTTTGCTAAGCTTATCCTTAAGTGAGGCTGAGGACTTAATATGCTTGAGGGAAGCAAAGTGTGAGTGAAATACCAATGACACGATGTTCATGTGATTATGCTCAGAATTGCACCCAACTTTAGAAAATAGTTGAGCAGCAATTTATCAAGTCAATCTGAGGTGTTAATGTATTGTCTCCTTTAATTTATTGCCTGGCAACACAATAATTCAGCTAACAGCTATTGGTGCAAAGAATGTGTGTGGCTTGCTTTGGCGTTAAGTCTACAAGTTTTTTTAAATTCATTCCTGACACGTGGGAGTCGCTGGCTGGGCCAGCGTTTGTTGCCCATTCCTCATTGTCCGAGGGCAGTTGAGAGTCAACCACATTGCTGTGGCTCTGGAGTCACATGTAGGCCAGACCAGGTAAGGACAGCAGATTTCTTTCCCCAAAGAATACGAGAAAACCAGATAGGTTTTTATGACAATCAACAATGGTTGCATGGTCATCATTAGATTTTCAATTCCAGATTATGTATTGAGTTCAGATTTCACTATATGTCGTGGTGGGATTTGAGCCTGGGTCCTCGAACATTGGCCTGGGTCTCTGGATTACTAGCCCAGCAATAATATCACTATGCCACCACCTCCCTCCATTTGGCCCATAGCCCTCCATACTCATCTCACCCATGTAACTGTATAATGTTTTTTAAAGGACAAAATTGTACCTGCCTCTACTACTACTTCTGGCAGCTTGGTCCAGACACTCACCACCCTGTGCAAAAACATTGCGCCTCTGGACCCTTTTGTGTCTCTCCCCTCTCACTTTAAACTTATGCCCTGTAATTTTAGATTCTTCTACCCTTGGGAAAAGATGTTGACTATCTATCTTATTTAGGCCCCTCATTATTTTATAGATTGCTATAAGATCACCCCTCAGCCTCCTACGCTCCAGGTAAAAAAGTCCCAGTCTATCCAGCCTCTGCTTATAACTCAAACCATCAACATCCTAGTGAATCTTTTCTGCACTCTTTCAAGTTTAAACATCCTTTCCATAATAGGGTGACCAGAATTAGGATGACACAGTGTTCCAAGTGTGGCCTTACCAATGCATTGGACAACTTCAACAAGACGTCCCAACTCCTATATTCGATGTTCTGACCAATGAAGCAAAGCATGTTGAATGCTTTCTTCATCACCCTGTCTATTTGTGACTCCACTTTCAAGGAGTTACGAACCTGTACCCCTATATCTCTTTGTTCTATTATTCCCCCCAACCGAACCCACACATCTTTGGACTGTGGGAGAGAACCAGAATTCCTGGAGGAAACCCACGCAGACACAGGGAGAACGTGCAAACTCCACACAGACAGTAACCAAAGTCAGGAATCGAACCCAGGTCATGGCACTGTGTGGTAACAGTAATAACCACTGTGCCACCGTGCTGCCCTACTGGTCTATAACCAGATCGTAATGAGAGTCATAAAGGTTTACAGCATAGAAACAGGCCCTTTGGCTCAATTTGCCCATGCCACCCTTATTTTAAAACCACTAAGCTAATCCCAATTGCCATATTTGGCCCATATCCCTCTATACTCATCTTACCCATGTAACTGTCGAAATGCTTTTTTAAAGACAAAATTGTACCCGCCTCTACTACTACTTCTGGTAGCTTGTTCCAGACATTCACCACCCTCTGTGTGAAAAAATTGCTCCTCTGGATCCTTTTGTATCTCTCCCCTCTCACCTGAAACCTATGCCCTCTAGTTTTAGATTCCCCTAGCTTTGGGAAAAGATATTGACTAACTCGCTGATCTTTGCCCCTCATTATTTCATAGACCTCTATAAGATCACCCCTCAGCCTCCTACGCTCCAGAAAGAAAGTCCCAGTCTATGAGTGACAATAAGGGCCAGGATTGAACAGATTGGTTTGATTTATTATTGTCGCATGTATTGGGATCCAGTGAAAAGTAATTGTTCTTGCATGAAAAACAGACAAAGCATACTGTTCATAAAGTACATAGGGGAGAAGAAATGGGGAGGGTGCAGAATGCGGTGTTACAGTCATAGCTAGGGTGTAGAGAAAAACCAACTTAATGCAAAGTAGGTCCACTCAAAAGTGCATTGCAGCAGGGAAGAAGCTGTTTTTGAGTTGGTTGGCCCATTACCTCAGACTTTTGTATCTTTCTCCCAACAGAAGAAAGTGGAAGAGAGAATGTCCAGTGTGTAGAGCCCTTGATTTTGCTGGCTGCTTTCCCAAGGCAGCAGGAAGTGTAGACAGAGTCAATGGGTGGGAGGCTGGTTTGCGTGATGGACTGGGCTTCATTCATGACCCTTTGTAGTTGCTTACGGTCTTGGGCAGAGCAGGAGAGATATTTCTGAAATCACATTTGATTTGATTTATTTTTGTCCCATATATTGGGATACAGTGAAAAGAATTGTTTCTTGCACACTATACAGGCAAAATATCATGCTCATAGAGTACATAGTACATAGCGGAGAAGGAAAGGAAAGGATGCAGAATATATTATTACAGTCAGGGTTCGGGTGTCAAGAAAATTGTTGTCATGGTAAACTACCGCCCACAGTTGGTGTCATCATTTTCCACCAGACACCAGTTGGAGTTTCCCATTTGTCGCCATTGAGTTGGAGGGCAGCCATGATGCTTTTGACTGAAGTGATGAATCGGAGGTTTGACTGCCCTGCTGATCTCTTGCCAAGGGTTGCCTCCCCACGGAGCATATATATCCTTGGGGATGCAGCCATCTTCCATCTGTGCTTCCACCGTGGGACTAAAGCCCGTTTTGCCTGCTTATAGGGCAGGATTTTCCAGCCCTGCTTGCCTCAAGACCAGAAAATTCCGCCTGAGGTCAAAGGACATTTCCATCATGTGTTTCCACCCCACCGCTACAATTCCCATGGCGGGTGGGATGGGAAAATTTCGCCCATGGTATCTCACAAACCTTAGATTTTTCGATCAATGAAATTATCCCAATGGCGATGCGAAACCAACCACCCCCCCCAAACCACAACCCCACCAAACCCCCACCCCAGATATTGTTCCTCTGAGGATTATCACTTGTTTCACTGAAGTATCACAGCTCAGTCCCACTATAGTTAATCATAAGACCATAAGATATACGAGCAAAATGGCCCATCGGCCATTCAATCATGGCTGATATGATTCTCATCCTCATTCTCCTGCCTTCTCCTCATAACCCTTGATTCCCCCCTTATCGATCAAGAATCTATCTATCCCTGTCTTAAAGATACTCAGTGACACGGCCCCCACAGCCTTCTGTGGCAATGAATTCCACAGATTCACCACTCTCCGGCTGAAGAAATTCCTCCTCATCTTAGTTTTAAAGGATCGTCCCTTCACTCAGAGATAGTGCCTTCGAGTTCTAGTCTCTCCTACTAGTGGAAACATTCTCTTCACTCTACCTAGACCTTTTAATATTCTGTAAGTTTCAATTAGATTCCCCCTCATCCTTCTAAACTCCATCGCGCATAGGCCCAGACTTGTCAACCAGTCCTCACATGACAAGCCTTTCTGTTAAATTCTAGGGAGCTTAATTTCCACAATTCTCTGAAAATCTACCTCCAATATCTAACTCTAACTGAATTATATTCAATACCACCTCGCTGTATTTACTCAGAGATATAACTTTGCTCCTCAAATCCAATCCTTGGCCCACATGTTTGCTTCCAACTCAGTGAAGCAGAGATGGGACATTTCCTGGATTAGATGTTGGGCCCACTACCCGGGAATGTAGGCTGAGGCAAAGGAGTGAACACACCCTCCAGCTCTCACCCCTCATGTGCTGTCACCCAGCCCCACACAATCCCCATGCCCTATCCTTGCCACCATTCACTCCCATGGACCCCCATATCCCTATGTCACTCTGTGCCTCTCTACCCACCCTCCATGACCCCTCTTACTCCTGAGACAATGCCCCCTCACTCATCCCCAGGGTCTTTTATATCCCTTATGCCAACCTAGCATCAACTCATGCCAACCCATGGCCCGCCTATCACTCTTTTATCTTACTTCCCCGACTCACCGAGTATCCACCATGGAAACAACTCATAAAATATGATTGTGTCCAATGTAATCAATGATGACATCACTTTTTTAAAAGTTCCTATTGTTAAAAATAATTTTTGATAATCATCATGGAATCATACAGTGCAGTAGAGACCATTCGGCCCATCAAGTCCGCACCAGCATTTAAGAAATACCTGAACTCCCGCCTAATCTCATCTGCTAGCACTTGGCCCATAGCCCCTGAATGTCATGGCGTGCCAAATATTCATCCAGATACTTTTTAAAGGATTTAAATTATCTCGCCTCTACCATTCCCCCCAGGCAGTGCATTTCAGACAATCAACACCCTCTAAGTAAAAAGTGTTTTTCCTTATATCCACCCCTAAACCTCCTGCTCCTCATCTTAAACCTATGTCCCCTTGTGATTGACCCTTCAACTAAGGGGAAGAGCTGCTCCCTATCCACTCTGTCCATATCCCTCATAATTTTGTACACCTCGATCAGGTCACCCCTCAGTCTTCTCTGCTCCAATGAAAACATGCCAAGCTTATTCAACCTCTCTTCATAGCTTAAATGTTCCATCCCAGGCCTCATCCTAGTAAATCTTCTCTGCAATCCTTCCAGTGCAATCACATCCTTCCTATAATGTGGTGACCAGAACTGCACACAGTACTCTAGCTGTGCCCTCACCAAAATTTTACGCAACTCCGACATGAGTTCCCTGCTATGTTTCACAGAGAAACATTAGCAGGAATAGGCCATTTGGCCCTTTGAGCCTGCTCTATCATTCATTATGATTATAGCTGATTATCAACTTCAATATCCTGATCCCCCACCTTCCCCCCCCATCCCTTGATGCCTTTAGCCCCAAGAAACAGAAATTTTGACATTGACATTTTGACTGTTCTTTGACAGCTATGACAGTTTTTTTTGACAATTTTGATAGTTCAATTGTGTTTATGTCCCTTTTATGCACAATCGTGCTGCATCTAATAATTGTAAAGGGCACCTTTGAATGAAGGCAACTGTTGATGATTATGGACAGCTATCTCTGTAAGCCACAAATGTGTGCTTCAGAACCTGCCTCATATTCCGCCTCTTGCAAAAATGGTGAGGCTGAGTTTAGGGACAAGAGTTTTTATAAATATATAAAAATATATAAAAATATATAAAAAGGAAGAGGCTGGCTAGGGTGAATGTTGGTTCTTTAGAGGATGAGAAAGGGGACCTAGTGGTAGGGGATGGGGATATGGCTAAGGTATTGAATAACTTTTTTGTTTCTGTCTTCACGGAGGAGGACGTGAATAATTTGCCGGGTGTTAGCGATAGAAAGGTGGTAGGACTGGAGGGTCTTAATGACATTACTGTTACTAGAAAGGCGGTGCTCGACAGACTGGAGGGGCTGATTGTGGACAAGTCCCCAGGACCGGATGGAATGCATCCGAGGGTTCTGAAAGAAATGGCGGAGGTGATAGTGGATGCCTTGGTGGTTATTTTCCAAATGTCGCTGGATTCCGGGGAAGTGCCGGATGATTGGAAAACGGCTAATGTTACGCCGTTGTTTAAGAAGGGTGCCAGGCAAAAGGCGGAGAATTATAGGCCGGTTAGTTTAACGTCTGTGGTAGGTAAAATGTTAGAATCTGTCATTAAGGAGGAAATTGCGAGGCATCTTGAAGGGAATTGCTTGATAGAGCAGACGCAGCACGGTTTCATTAAAGGGAAGTCGTGTCTGACAAATTTACTGGAGTTCTATGAGGATGTGTCTAGGGCGGTGGATAGAGGAGAGCTGGTGGATGTGGTCTTTCTAGATTTTCAGAAGGCGTTTGACAAAGTGCCTCACAAGAGGTTATTTCAGAAGGTCGAGGGACATGGAGTTGGGGGTAGGGTGTTAGCGTGGATAGAGGATTGGTTGTCAAATAGGAGGCAGAGAGTGGGGGTCAACAGGTGCTATTCGGATTGGCGGATGGTGACTAGTGGAGTGCCCCAGGGGTCGGTGCTGGGGCCTCAGCTTTTTACCATTTATATAGATGATCTGGAGGAGGGAACCGAGTGTAGAGTGTCGAAATTTGCTGATGACACCAAGATTGGGGGAACGGCAAATTGTGCGGAGGGTGTGGAGAGTCTGCAGAAGGATCTAGATAGGCTGGGCGAATGGGCCAGGAAATGGCAAATGGAATTTAATGTTGGCAAGTGTGAGGTGGTCCACTTTGGTAGGAAAAATGGTAGGAAGGACTATTACTTACGAGGCGAAAAACTGCAGCAGGCGACGGTGCAGAGGGACCTCGGGGTCCTTGTGCATGAGTCGCAAAAACCCAGCTTGCAGGTGCAGCAGGTGGTCAGGAAGGCGAATGGGATGCTGGCCTTCATAGCGAGGGGGATTGAATATAAAAGTAGGGAGGTCTTGCTGCAGCTGTATAGGGCATTGGTGAGGCCGCAACTGGAGTACTGTGTGCATTTTTGGGCGCCGCACCTGCGCAAAGATATTTTGGCCTTGGAGGGAGTGCAGAGGAGGTTTACTAGGCTGATACCGGAGTTGAGGGGGTTGAGCTATGAGGAGAGGATGAATAAACTGGGCTTGAACTCGTTGGAGTTTAGAAGAATGAGGGGAGATCTCATTGAGACGTATAAGATGATGAATGGGATGGATAGGATAGAAGTGGAAAGACTCTTCCCGCTCAAAAAAGACAATAGGACTAGGGGGCACAGCCTCAAGATAAAAGGGGGGCGGTTTAGAACGGAGTTGAGGAGGAACTTCTTCACTCAAAGGGTGGTGAATCTCTGGAATTCTCTGCCCGTTGAAGTGGTGGAGGCTGCCTCGCTAAATATTTTTAAGACGCGGGTTGATGGGTTCTTGATAAGAGAGGGGATTAAGGGTTATGGGGAGAGGGCGGGAAAGTGGAACTGAGCAGCGACAGATCAGCCATGATCTTATTGAATGGCGGGGCAGGCTCGAAGGGCTGGATGGCCTACTCCTGCTCCTATTTCTTATGTTCTTATGTTCTTACATCCCAGACATTCTCTCTTCCACCTTCTTCCATTGGGAAAAAGATACAAAAGTCTGAGGTCATATACCAACAGACGTAAGAAGAGCTTCTTCCCTGCTGCTGTCAGACTTTTGAATGGATTTATCTGGCATTAAGTTGATCTTTCTCTACACCCTAGCTATGACTGTAACGCTACATTTTGCACTCTCTCGTTTCCTTTTCTGTGAATGGTATGCTTTGTCTATATAGCATGTGAGAAACAACATTTTTCCCTTTATGCTAAAACACGTGACAATAATAAATCAAATCAAATCAAAGTTTACCTTTGCCTTAAAAAGAAGTTCATTGACTCTGTTTTTACTGCTGTCTTGGGAAGAGAATTCCAAAGGTTCACATCGCTTTTAGAGTAAAAATTTCAACTCATTCCCATCTTAAAAATGTGAGTCCTTATTTTTAAACTATGTCCCATAGTTCTAGTCTGTCCCAGAAATAAAACTATCCTTTCAGCGTCCATCATGTCTGGTCCCCTCAGGAACTTACCCGTTTCAATAAGATCACTTCTCATTCTTCTAAACTCAGTGAATATGGGCCCAACCTATCCGACCTTTCCTCATAACGTAACCCCACACATCACTATGTAACACTGCATTCTGCACTCTCTCATGTCCTTCTTTATGAACCGTATGTTTTGTGGGGCGTAAGAAACAATACTTTTCACTGTATGCTAATACATATGGCAATAATAAATCAAATCAAATCTTTCTGGATTGTGGAAGGAAACCGGAGGAAACCCACTCAGACACGGGGAGAATGTGCAGACTCCACACCGATAGTAACCTGAGCCAGGAATTGAACCCAGGTCACTGGCACTGTGAAGCAACAATACTAACAACAGTGTCACTGTGCCGCCCACTTATATCATGGATATTATATCAACAACATTTAAATTTGCAGTGCCATACTGGCAAATCTGTGAAGCCCTTTGAATAGTGGAAAGGTCATTTAATTAGTAAGTTGTGTATCATTAAATACATTCTCCAACAATTAGCATACATGATTCAGATGATGGCGATGTCTCCCTCAACTACTGCAAATTGAAAATTCTCAACAGTATGATTATATTGGTTTGTCTTTGATGCAATGTTTTTCTTGACTCTGTTGTTGCATTTTTTTGAAACTAAGCCAACTATTTTCTCACTCAGCCAGCCAGCGATATGTTATGTGAAATCAGTAGCATCTTGACATGATGAACAGTACAATGTTTACCAATTTATTTCAAAAGAATACATCTGGGAAGTCAAACGATGTTTGCTGTGCTGAGACGCCGAACCTCAAAAGCTTGGGAATAAATAAAGTGTTGCTAATTTAACAAATGGGAATTCAAAATATTATCTCACACAATATTATTCTGAGGATTCCATTACCAAAACAAAGAACATAAACACGATAATGTTAAATCATCTGTCTAACAGAAATAGAAAGAAAATTATTTGGTACGGCGGCACAGTGGTTAGCACTGCTGCCTCACAATGTCAGGGGCCTGGCATCGATTCGCGGTCTTGGGTCACTGTTTGTGTGGAGACTGTACATTCCCGCCATGTCTGCGTGGGTTTCCTCTAGGTGCTCCAGTTTCCTCCTACAGTCTGAAAGGCACAGTGGTTCGCACTGCTGTTACACAGCGCAAGGGACCCAGGTTTGATTTCTGGCCTTGGGTCACTGTCTGTTTGGAGTCTGCACATTCTCCCTGTGTCTGCGTGGGTTTCAACCCGGTATTCCGGTTTCCTCTCATAGTCCAAAAGACATGCTCCTTAGATGTGTTGGCCATGCTAAATTCTCCCTTAGTGTATCTGAGCAGGCGCCGGAATGTGGTGACTAGGGGATTTTCACATTAACTTCATGGCACCTTAGTGTCCAAAGATTAGCAGGTTACGTGGATTGGCTATGTTAAATTCTCCCTTAGTGTCCAAAGATGTGTATCATGGAGTCACAGCATCCCTACAGTGCAGAAGCAAACCACTCAGCCCATTGACTTCTCATCCACTCTCTGACAGAGTACCTTACCCAGACCCTATCAAGGTTGCAGGCATTAGCAAGATAAACACTTAGTGTTACAGGGATGGTGCCTGGGAAAGATGCTTGGTCAGAGGGTCAGTGCAGATTCAATGGGCCTAATGGCCTCCTTTGCACTGTAAGGACTCTGTTATTCAATTCTTTGAAATGTAGTGCCTACCGTGTAAGAATTCACGGTGAGTATTAATATTTAACAGAGGAAAGGACAAAGAATAGTACAGCAAAGGAACAGGCCCTTCGGCCCACCAATTCTGTGCCAACCACATTGTCCTACCTAAACCAACTGCCTGTATCTCTCTGTACCCCACCTATTCATGTGTCTGTCCAGCTGTCTTTTGGATAGGCATATGGATAACATTGGAATAGTTTAGGTTAGAGGGTCATTAGATTCGTTCCACTGGTCGGCACAACATCGAGGGCCGAAGGGCCTGTACTGCGCTGTAATGTTCTATGTTCTAAGTTTTAAATGTCACTACCATACCTGCCTCGACCACCTCACTTGGCAGTGCATTGTAGGCCCTCACCACTCTCTGTGTAAAAAAATTCCCCTGCTCATCTCAATTGAACCTTCTCCTCTTCTCTCTATAAAATAATACGACAGAGGAAACCCTACCCCCAAAACTGTGCCATCAAAAATTCAGATTTAAAGGAAGAAGATTCCTTATTGTAAAATTAGGTTCCAGCCAAGAGAATAGTCCACCTGACAATGTCCTTCCCAAACCTGATCCATTTTCCTGGGCTGGACTCGTGATTCCCAGAAACATTTGCAAGTTGACCATGGGAGATAGCTTGAACTTGGTGCTTAACAACTTTTGGTAGGCATTTCCTCTTTCCACAAACATTGAAGAGTGAGTGCAATACAGGCAGGAGAGACTGGAAAACAGGATCAAGAGCAACTTTATATAACTGCCTTAGTTTTTCTACCTTTGAGCTGAACCCATTAGTAAGTCCCTTCCCCCTCCTTAAACTTGGAATATGTGTACAGTTCTGGTCATCCTATTATAGAGTAACAACTTTAACCAGGCAACTGAGGTGGGCCTGTTAGAATATGAAGTCCCTGATTAAGAGCCAAATTCATGGGCCAATCAGGGAGCCTCTTGCTTTATATTTAATCAGGCGTGTCAGTTCCTCTGGGACTCCCACTGCTAACTGAAAGCATTCTGTATGCTGTAATCAGACTTGCAAATAAAGAGACTTTGCTGAAGGGATTTCTGCTTCTGAGGACTAATTACAGAAAGAAAGGGTATTATTAAACTAGAGAGAGTGCAGAAAAGATTTATTAGGATGCTGCTGGGATTTGATGGTTTGAGTTAGGCTGGATAGACTGGGACATTTTTCCCTGGAATGTAGGAGGTTTAAGGGTGTTCTTATAAAGTTCTATAAAATAATGAGGGGCATAGATCAGCTAGATAGTCAACATTTTTTTTTCCAGAGGTGAGGAGTTTAAAACAAGAGGGCGTAGGTTTAAGGAGAGAAATACGAAAGGGTCCAGAGGGGCATTTTTTTCATTCAGAAGGTAATAAGCATCTGGAATGAGCTGCCAGAGGCAGTAGGAGAGGCAGGTACAATTTTGTCTTTTAAAAAATGTTTAAAGAGTTACATGGGTAAGGTAGCTATGGAGAGATATGAACCAAATGTGGGCAACTGGTACTAGCTTAGTGTTAAAACTGGGTGGCATGGACAAGTTGGGCCAAAGGGCCTATTTCCATGCTGTAAAAAAAAATTGGAAACAAATGAAAAACTAAAATTCCCAATCTCCAAATTGTTGAGATATAATTTTATCTCCACCATAGGGCATTCAGTATTACATGAGCAGAATATTAAGTGCAATGTATCATCCCCTAATGAGACCTGACTGCTTCTACTTAGGTTAATGCCACTTAACAAGGCACTCCAAGCCTTACTTTGAAATGTCGCCAATTTCAATATGTTAAATAAACTTCTGCTCATCCAAAAATCTGCTGCTTACATAATAACCTGCACTAATTCCCATGCCCCCATCACCCCAGAGTTCCATTCACCCTTCACCTCTTCAGTAACTCCAGGGGTTGACTGTAAAGGAACAGTGTTTTACTGCACAAAATGAAGTAGAACCACAAGCCTGTGATGAACACAAACAGGTCCCAACTGGAACAATGCAATAATGGACCCACTCAGGAGCTTGCTTTATACTGAGCTCGATCTGGTGAGCTCATTACCAGTCTTCAGGGAGCTTGTATTCGACAAGTCCTACAAGGAGGGTAAATCAGTGATTTCCCCACACAACCCCTGGAGGTTATCACAGCAAGAAGCCTCACAACACCAGGTCAAAGTCCAACAAGTTTATTTGGTAGCAAACGCCACTAGATTTCGAAGCGCTGCTCACCTGACGATGGGGCAGCGCTCCGAAAGCTAGTGGTGTTTGCTACCAAATAAACCTGTTGGACTTTAACCTGGTGTGGTGAGACTTCTTATTGTGTTTACCCCTGTCCAACACCAGCAGCTCCACGTCATGGTTATCACAGCCCCAGTGCTTGTAGATCTACATTGACCCCTTGATGGGCGACAGGCTAAGTTTAACATTCAATGGCCTCATCCCTCTTTATCCTCTGCAATCTTCACCAACTCCACAACTCCATCGATCCTGGTCAGGCATGCACCCCTTCCTTTCTGTTCATGCTTTCAGCCTTCTAGACTTCAAACTATCAAATTCCCCAGTCTGGAGATGCTGATGAAGGAGCAGCGCTCCAAAAACTCTTGATTCCAAATAAAACTGTTGAACAATAACCCAGTGTCGTGAGAAATCTTACTGTAGAATTCCCCTTTAAACCTCTCCAACTCCCTTCCTCTCTCTAAGATGCATCTTAAAATCCATCTCCTGTTTTTGTTCCTTTTTCTTCATTTGCGGCCCACTTTAAAATTCCATTTCATAACACTTTTGTGAAGTGCCTTGAGTTATTTTACTGCATTAAGAACACTGTATGAATGCAAGTTATTATATTGCCATTTTAAAAGAGTTTATACCTATGTTAAAAAAAAGTGAATAAGCATTCATGTAAATGTACCAACTCATGTGGGAAAAATAGTGTTGAGAGTTAAGTTTGGCTAAATTCCAATGCCAGTTCAGTCAGAGTTTACCTCACAACTTTTATTTCTATTCATAGAATCCCTACAGAGCAGAAGGAGCCATTCGGCCCATCAAGTCTGCACTGACCACAATCCACCCATGCCCATCCTTTTACCCTAGCTACGCCCCCTGAAACTAAGGGGCAATTTAGCCTGGCCAATCCACCTAACCCGCACATTTTTGGACTGTGGGAGGAAACCGGAGCACCCGAATGAAACCCGTGCAGACACAGGGAGAATGTACAAACTCCACACAGACAGTGACCTGAGCTGGGAATCGAACCCTGGATCTCTGGAGCTATGAGGCAGCAGCGCTAACTATTACATGCTGCTGGTGTTTTGCTACCTGTAATAAACCTCACATGCTTGGAGAGCTTGCAGAGCTCAGCAGTAAAGAACGGGGGCAAAGGTAGCATAGGTCACTGGGCTATCAATCCAGGCGCACAGGCTAATACCCTGGTGGGACGGCTCATGTGTTCAAATCCCACCACAGCAATTTAAATTCAATTAATGAAATCTGGAACTAGAAGCCCGCCTGAGCAATGGTCACCATGATTGGTTCACTAATGTCCTTCAGACCTGCATGTGACTCCCAAGACTTGCAGCAATGTGGCTGACACTTAACTGCCCCCTGAATACCGCCTAACAGGGCAATTAAGCACGGGCAACACATTCGAGCCTTGCCAGCAACACTAAAGTCCCATAAAAGCTTTGTGGGGGGTGGGGGCTGAGATTTTCTGGCCAGGCTCACCCCAAAACCAGAAAATCCCACCCGAGGTCAACAAACCTTTGCATGGTCCGCCCTCCCCACCCCGCCCGCTATGATTCCCGTAGGGATAGGAAAGCTTCCCCCCCCCCTTGATTTTTAAACAAATATAATGATAGTACTAAGGCAGACAGTGGAGCTATCCATCCCTACGCACTGTTACAAGGCATAAAGTCCCACTCTGTGCCCAGCGTAATTCAGCAGGACATTCTGAGCAAGATGCAGCTTTCTAAATAATCAGCCTATTCTTGCGTTCCAGTTAAAGTATTAATGGCCTCAGAACATCTAATTACAGATACATTTGGCAGAATATCAACTTGCTTTTTAAAAAAACAATATATAATTTTATTCTAGTTAATTTCCATGTTATATAAGTAGGTTGAGTGTGTCTAATTACATAATAATCCTGTTGTTTTCACAAACTGTTTCTTTATTTGAATGCAGTGCAGCGTATGTTAGGACAGATGGCAGTTCTCAGTTGTTTAACAGAGCCTTGTTATTTATGCATGAGGCCGTGTACAGGGTTTTGTCCAGGGAGATTTGCCCTTGTTTAGAGTTACTGCGTTGCGCGAGGAAGTTCTGTTTACCTTACAGCCGTTTAAGTGGTCATTTGTTGCCTCTGTTCTTTCCGAGGAGCGGGCAGTGTCACGGGCAATGGATGAGAACAGGACGGAGACACTCTTCTTTAGACCTGATACAGCATAGCGTGCTACTTTCACGGTTTCTGTCCACACTTATAACCATTCTCATAACTTTGGCTCACTCGCTGTACAGCAAGAAGTCTCACAACACCAGGTTAAAGTCCAACAGGTTCATTTGGTAGCACAAGCCACAAGCTTTTGGAGCGCTGCCCCTTCATCAGGTGAGTGGGAGTTTTGTTCTCAAACAGGGCATATGTAGACACAAACTCAATTTACAAAATAATGGTTGGAATGCGAGTCTTTACAGATAATCAAGTCTCAAAGGTACAGACAATGTGAGTGGAGAGAGGGTTAAGCACAGGTTAAAGGGATGTGCATTGTCTCCAGCCAGGACAGTTAGTGAGATTTTGCAAGCCCAAGCAAGTCATGGGGGTTACAAATAGTGTGACATGAACCCAAGATCCCTGTTGAGGCTGTTCTCATGTGTGCAGAACTTGGCTATCAGTCTCTGCTCAGCGATTCTGCATTGTCGTGTGTTATATAACCGTGCTTACTCCAGTCCAATGCTGGCATCTCTACACCATCACTCACTGGAGGTAGACAAGTTAAAGATTGTTGCTTATGGGAACGGTAGCATGGTAATTACGCCACTGGATTAGTCATTCAGAGGGATAGGTTAATGATTCCGTAGATGTGAGTTCAAATTCCTCATATGACGTCTGTGGAATTTAAAATGAGTTAATTAAACAAACCAGGAATAAAAAGCTGGTGATAATGCGGATGCTGGAATCTGAAACAAAAACAGAAAAGGCTGGAAAATCTCAGCAAGTTTGACAGCATCTGTGGAGAGAAAATATAGTCAGCATACCCAAAATGTTGGCTTTATTCTCTCTCCACAGATGCCACAGCAGATGCTATTAGTTGAGCAAGTCAGTTTCCAGAGGGAAAGAAATATCAAACATGCTTACCGCTCTATCGCCCTCCCACGCTTTGACAAATCAGACCACAAGGCTGTGCTCCTGCTCCCGGCTTAGAAGTAGAAACTGAAACTGGGGAATCCAGTCGTGCAATGTTGGTCTGAGGATCGGGGCTGCTTGGAGTCAGTATTTAAAAACTCTGTGACCAGCCGGAACGAGTGCGCCACTACAGTAACTGACTTCATCAGTAGGTGTGTAGAAGACTGTGTGCCAAAGAAGCAAATCCATGTGTTCTCCAACCGGAATCCATGGATATCCACTGCTTGTTGAAGTCCAGGTCTGAGACGTTCAAGTCAGGCGACACTGACCTATACAAGAAAGCCAGATACAGTCTAAGGAGATCCATCAAAGATAGTACCAGACCAAGCTAGAGTCCCAGGCTAGCGACCTCCACCGATTATGGTAAGGTCTGCAAGATATAACAGGGTTTAAGATGAAGGCATGTAAATCACTGCCTCCAACTCACCCCTCCCTGGTGAGCTCAATGTGTTCTATGCCCGTTTTGAGCAAGAGGTCAGTGAGAGAATGCCCTCCACCCTGGAAGTCATGGGTGAACATGGATCTGGGGTCACCATTGTAGATATCAGAGCAGCTTTCTTGAAGGTCAACCATGGGAAGCGACTGACCCGGATGGGATACTGGGACATGCACTCAGATCCTGTGCGGATCAGCTGGCGGGAGTATTCACAGGCATCTTCAACGTCTCTTTACAACAATCAGAGGTCCCTATCTGCTTCAAGAAGATGACCATCATTCCGATACCTAAGTAAAACCAAGCAGCACCCCATAATGACTATCGTCCAATGGCTCTGACATCCATCATCATGAAGTGTTTTGAAAGGTTAGTTATGACATGAATCAATTCCAGCCTCCCAGACTGCCTGGATCCAATACAGTTCACCTACCGCCGCAACAGGTCCACAGCAGATGCCATCTCCCTGGCCCTGCACTGAACCCTGGAACACCTAGATTACAAGGACGCCTATGTCAGATTCCTATTTATTTACTACAGCTCAGCCTTCAACACTATTATTCCCACAAAACTCACCTCCAAACTCCTGGGCCTCAGCTCCTGTCTCTGCTACTGGATCCTGAACTTCCTAAACCGCTGACCACAATTAGTAAGGATAGGCAGCAACACCTCCTCCACGATCATCCTCAACACCGGTGCCCCACAAGGCTGTGTTCTCAGCCCCCTACTATACACCTATGACTGTGTGGCCAAATTCCCCTCCAATTCGATTTTCAAGTTTGCTGATGACACCACTGTACTGGGTCAGATCTCAAACAATGATGAGATGGAGTACATCTCATAGAGAATCTGGTGAACTGGTGCGACAACAATAATCTCTCCCTCAATATCAACGAAATGAAGGAGATTGTCATTGACAATCAATGGGGATGAAGTAGAAAGGGTTGAGAGCTTCAAGTTTCTAGGTGTCCAGATCACTAACAACCAGTCCTGGTCCCCCCCATGCTGACACAATAGTTAAGAAAGCCTACCAACACCTCTACTTTCTCAGAAGAGTAGAGATTTGGCATGTCAGCTACGACTCTCACCAACTTTTACGGATGCACCATAGAAAACATTCTTTCTGGTTATATCACAGCTTGGTATGGCTCCTGCTCTGCCCAAAACCACAAGGAATTACTAAAGGTCATGAAGGTAGCCTAATCCATCACACAAACCAGTCTCCCATCCATTGACTCTGTCTACATTTCCTGCTGCCTCGGCAAAGCAGCCAGCATAATTAAGGAGATTTTCTCTTCCACCTTCTTCCGTTGGGAAAAAGATACAAAAGTCTGAGGTGACATACCAATCGACTCAAGAGCAGCTTCTTCCCTGCTGCTGTCAGACTTTTGAATGGACCTACTTTGCATTAAGTCGATCTTTCTCTACACCTAGCTATGACTGTATCACTACATTCTGCACTCTTTTGTTTCCTTCTCTATGTAGGTTATGCTTTGTGGTGTAGCACACAAGAAGCAATACTTTTTGCTGTATGTTAATACATGTGACAATAATAAATCAAATCAAAGCAAATCAAATCAAACCTTACGGATCATCATACATGTGGCACGATGGTTAGGACTGCTGCCTCACAGCTCCAGGGACCTGGGATGGATTCTCGGCTAGGGTCACTGTCAATGTGGAAGTTGCACATTCTCCCCATGTCTGCATGGGTTTCCTCTGGGTTCTTCAGTTTCCTCCCACAGTCCAACGATGTGCAGGTTAGGTGCTTTGGCCATGCTAAATTGCCCCTTAGTGTCCCAGGATGCATAGGTTAAAGGGGTAAATAGTTGTGTTACGGGGATAGGGCCTAGGTGGGATTGTTGTCAGTGCAGATTTGATGGGCTGAATGGCCTCCTTCTGCACAGTAGTGTTTCTTTGCTTTTTATGATAACCTTTTCTTTTGTATTTTCAAAATGAGGAGGACAAGCCAATGACCCAGAATAATAGAACTGCAGCAACACCTTGAGGAGTTGGAAAATTAAGGCATTTGTTAGCAAAAAGGAAAAAAAACCTAAGCACATAAGATTAAAAATACATAGTTAAAGCTGTCTAACAAAACATTACCCCTTCAAAACAAACACTTAGTCAGAACGCACAAGTGTTATTTTCTTGGTAACAACTCCTTTATGGATTTTAACTATAAAATTCCATTAATATTATCCAAGGCACAAGCTGCTAACACTTAAGTAAAAGCATACTAACCAACTCTTAAAACCCTTCTCCTCTGCTTTGGGGATCCAGGAAGGTTCAGTAACAAAGACTTTCCAGGCTTGAAAACCAGATGGATGCTTCAAATTTCACACCTTCTCCCAGCACAGAACGGGTCTCTAGACATCTCTCCCGCATAGTCATCTGAACTCAGCTAAACATCTTTCTTTAAATATCCGCTTCCCCTTTCATCTTACATTCCATTGCCCTTGGAACCTCTTTCAACTCAACTTTACCAAAAGATAGAAACCTTTTGTGTTTTTCTATTGCAGTTGATGTTGTCTGTATAGACTTTAGCAAGGCCTTTGACAGGGTACCGCTTGGTAGATTATTGCATAAGGTTAAATCTCATGGGACCCAGGGTGAGATAGCTAAATGGATACAAAAATGGCTTGATGACAAAATGTGGGTATGCCAGCATTGGACTGGCGTAAACACAGTAAAAAGTCTGACAACACCAGGTTTTAGTCCAACCTATTTGTTTGATAATATACTCAATAAATAGGTTGGACTAAAACCTGGTGTTGTCAGACTTTTTACTGTGTTGATGACAAAAGCCAGAGGGTGGCTGTAGAGGGTTGTTTTTCAAACTGCAGGTCTGAGACCAGCGGTGTGCCTCAGGGATCAGTGGTGGGCCCACTGTTATTTGTCATTTATATTAATGATTTGGATGAGAATATAAGGGGCATGGTTAGTAAGTTTGCAGATGACACCAAGATTGGTGGCGTAGTGGATAGTGAAGAAAGTTATCTCCAATTGCAATGGGATCTTGATCAATTGGGCCTGTGGGCAGATGAATGGCAGATGGAATTTAAGTTAGATAAATGCGAGGTGATGCATTTTGGTAGATTGAACCAGGGCAGGACTTACTCAGTTAATGGTAGAGAGTTGGGGAGAGTTACAAAACAAAGAGACATAGGGGTACATGTTCATAGCTCCTTGAAAGTGGAGTCACTGGTGGACAGAGTGGTGAAGAAGGCATTCAGCATGCTTGGTTTCATTGGACAGAACATTGAATACAGGAGTTGGGACGTCTTGTTGAAGTTGTACAAAACATTGGTAAGGCTACACTTGGAATACTCTTAGAAAGGATATTATTAAACTAGAAAGGGTGCAGAAAAGATTGACTAGGATGCTACGAGGACATGATGGTTTGAGTTATCAGGCTGAATAGACTGGGACATTTTTCTCTGGAGTGGTTGTAAATGTAGCTGTATTCCTGCTTTTATCCCAATTATATCCGGGTGGGAAGGCTTGTGGCCTTTTCACCTCGACACCAATCAAAGCCCTTAAGAGGCTTATCCGACCACCAATAGTGTAGTTCGGCATGTGGGAAATACAACAAGAAAGCCCTGGTATGTTTGCTTGCAGGAGAATGGTTCATTCAAAGACACTGAACATCGAAATAAGGCACCCAAAATTGGAAAGAGATGTGAGAGCCTGTCGAGATTCACACCCCTCTCTGCCCTTGTTGCTAATTAAACTCACCCCATTTCTCCGCCAACCCACACACTTGCTCAGATCAATGCTTTATCCCAGATTTTGGATAGGTGCGCTCCTTACCTCAACTCCTAAATGGTGCTGATGAATTGGCTACTTGACAAATCTTTATGCATGGGACCTCCAACCCCTGGGTCCCTGATCCATTGCCAGCCTGTTAGGGGCCTGAGTTGTCACTTCTTGAAAGGATGATACACTGGGTCTCTAGCTGACAACCATCTCTTGGTAGCACAGTGGTTAGCACTGCTGCCTCACAACGTCAGGGGCTCATATTCAATTTCGGCCTCGGGTCACTATCCGTGTGGACTTTGCACATTCTCCCTATCTCTGCGTGGGTTTCATCCAGGTGCTCTAGTTTCCTCCCACATTCCAAAGATGTATGGGTTAGGTGAATTGGTCATGCTAAATTGTCCATTAGTGTTGGGGGCTTAGCAGGATAAATATATGCGGGTACGGGAATAGAGCCTGGGTGGCATTGTGGTCAATGCAGACTGGCCTCTTTCTGCAGTGTAGAGGTTCTAAGTCCTTGGATCATTCCAGTTCAATATATCCAACAATGATATGGACTTGATGCTTTGAGATTGGTGTTCAAGTTGGGGAGGTGTCTAAAACCACAAGTATAGAAAATGCGAGGGGATATTGGTAAATTCATTGAATGGACAGAATAACAGCCCCCTAGAAGACAATGTCTACTGCCAAAATCTTATGGATCAAGCCTGACCAACTTCCCTGTATTCCTATATCCAGGTTCTGCCCAGTTGACTGGCTGTTACCAACAATGGACTTTAGAAAATGGTTATATTTTTAACTGCTCCCTTAATTCAAGGTTAAATTGAACAGTTTAGAGGGCAGGATATGATCTCTGTCCAGAGACATGTCTGTGTGCCCCGTACTCAGTCTGGTTGAAGAGTTTTTTATGGAGACCAAAGCTTAGAATCAAAGCTTACAGAGGCAAAGTTACAACAAGTGAACACAAAGCGGACGCGATGGCCTAGTGGTATTATCGGTAGACTGATAATCCAGAAACTCAACTAATGTTCTGGGAACCAGGGTTCGAATCCCGTCACTGCAAATGGTATTAAAAGAAATCTGCAATTAAGAATCTACTGATGACCATGCAACCATTATTGGTTCACTAATGCCCTTTAGGGGAGGAAATTTGCTGTCCTTACCTGGTCTGGTCTACATGTGACTCCAGAGCTACAGCAATATGGTTGACTCTCAACTGCCTTCCAAGGCAACTAGGGATGGGCAATAAATGCTGGCCCAGTCAGCAACGCTCATGTCCCAGAAATGAACAAAACAAAGGAAGTAGCTGGGTTTGCAGCATGTAACCCATGGACTCTGTGAGTCCATATGACAGAGACTTTGGGAAGGAGGCCCACAGGTGGTGCTGCTCTGCCAAGCAGAAGAAAAGGGGATTTTTTGGGTTAATCCCCAAGCACAGTGTTAGTGAGCCCTTGTTGGAAGAATTGGTGCTTGCAGACACTTAAAGACCGAGCTTGCTACTGGAAGTGCATTCAATTTTCCTCAGGTTAACGGAATGGATTTTGATGAAAAGGACACGGGAAGATTCACCCATGTGGGACAGAGATCATAGAATCATACTAATACAGTGCAGAAAGAGGCCATTCAGCCCATTGAGTCTGCACCAACTCTTTGACAGAGCATCTTACCAGGCCCACCCCTCCCCCCGTCCCCATAACATTTGCTAGGTGCCAATCTGCTTAACCTTCACATCTTTGGATTGTGGGAGGAAGCCGGAGCACCTGGAAGAAACCCATGCAGACATGGAGAGAACATGCAAACTCCACACAGACATCCAAGGCCGGAATTGAATCCGGCTCCCGGGGTGCTGCGAAGTAGCATTGCTAATCACAATGCTACCATGCTTTCCCTTTAACACCGAAAGGACCTTGTCTGCCACTGGGGAATCCCAGCAGGGAATGATTTCATTCAGACTGGAAGAATTCCACCTCGTATTTCTACTAAGCATGGTGCAATGTGTAAAAATGCCATGGATTTTACAGTTGTGGTACAAAGTTAACACAGAATACCTTTCCTTTAGTTTAACGTATTCATAAGTAATGCTTGGTGAATGTTGATTTTAGTTTGTTTGTTACAGTAAAAGTCTTAAAATGTAAAATTTTGTGCAATCCTTTGCGTTATCATTGGGCAATTCATATATTTTTTAAGATGTTACCAGTCATCGGGGGGATTATAACACACTTTTAATATTGTTTAGTACCCTCATCTTAACAGCACACCCATTAAAGTTTATTTATTTGCAATCAGTGGGCTTACATTAACACTGCAGCGAAGTAACTATGAAAATCCCCTAGTGCTTATTCAGGTACACTGAGGGAGAATTTAGCGTGGTCAATATATCTAACCAGTACGTCTTTGGACTGTGGGAGGAAACTGGAGCACCCGGACGAAACCCACATTGACACGCAGAGAATATGCAGACAGTGACCCGAGCCGGGAATTGAACACGGGTCCCTGACACTGTGAGACAGCGGTGCTAACCACCGTGCCACCATGCCTCACTGTTGAATACAAATCAGCCTATTCCAAATTAAGGTGAACTGCATTAATTTATTAGTAACGCTGTAAAAACATGTTCAAGATTTTAATGATCAGAGTTCTAACAACGTGCTATCTGTCCGTCAGGACACATGCAGGCTATTTAAAATGCCATTCAATTACGATGACGTTAGCAGTCCTTCCTGTTAGGTTTCTAGAGAAAATTGTCAATTTGTCTTGTTACTCATATAGTAAACTTTGTTGATCTTTAAATATTTAAACACTGCCTGCTGGTTTTAAACAGCTTTATCAAATTGACCCATACGCTGGAATTCTACCGTCCCACACAATCTCCGCACAAGTACTATGGATAGGAGATATAGGGATAAGATTGCAGAGCCTTTAGCTTTGATCTTTGCGTCCTCACTGTCCACAGGGACAGGCACTGTCACAGTAAGAAGTCTCACAACACCAGGTTAAAGTCCAACCAGTTTATTTTGTTAACTAGTTTCAAATAAACCTGTTGGACTTTAACCTGGTGTTGTGAAACTTCTTACTGTGTTTACCCCAGCCCAATGCCAGCATCTTCACGGGGATGGTGCCAGAGGACTGGAGAGTGGCAAATGTTGTTCCTCTCTTCAAGAAAGGAAATAGGAACGACCCTGGTAATTATAGGCCAGTTAGTCTTACTTCAGTGGTCAGTAAGTTAATGGAAAGGGTCCTGAGAGACAAGATTTATGACCACGTGGAAAGATGCAGTTTAATCCGGGATAGTCATCACGGTTTCGTGAGCAGTAAGTCCTGCCTCACAAATTTGATTGAATTCTTTGAGGAGGTAACTAAGTGTGTGGATGAAGGTACAGCAGTTGATGTCATATATATGGATTTTAGTAAGGCATTTGATAAGGTTCCCCATGGTAGGCTCATGAAGAAGATAAGGATGCGTGGGATGGAAGGAAATTTGGCCAATTGGATAAGTATCACAGAAGACAGAGGGTGGTGGTGGAGGGAAAATTTTCAGACTGGAGGCCAGTTACCAGCAGTGTACCACAGGAGTCAGTGCTGGGTCCTCTGCTATTTGTGATTTTTATTAATGACTTGGAAGAGGGGGCTGAAGGGTGGGTTAGTAAATTTGTGATGAGACCAAGATTGGTGGAGTAGTGGATGAGGCGGAGGGCTCTTGCAGGCTGCAAAAAGACATTGATAGGATGCAGAGTTGGGCCAAAAAGTGGCAGATGGAGCTTAACTCTGATAAGTATGAGGTGATTCATTCTGGTAGGACAAACTTGAATGCAGATTATAGGGTCAACGGCAGGGCTCTTAGGGATGTGGAGGAACAGAGAGATCTTGGGGTTCATATCCACAGATCTCTGAAGGTTGCCACTCAAGTGGATAGAGCAGTGAAGAAGGCTTAAAGTACGTTAGCGTTTCTTAACAGGGGGTTTGATTTTAAGAGCCGTAGGGTTATGCTGCAACTATACAGGATGTTGGAATATTGTGTTCAGTTCTGGTCACCTCACTATAAGAAGAATGTGGAAGCATTGGAGAGAGTGCAGAGGAGATTTACCAGGATGCTGCTTGGCTTGGAGGATAGGTCTTATGAGGAAAGGTTGAGGGAGCTGGGGCTTTTCTCTTTGGAGCGGAGGAGAATGAGAGGCGACTTAATAGAGGTTTATAAGATGATGAAAGGGATTGATAGAGTGGACGTGCAGAGACTATTTCCTTGGGTAGATGTAGCTGTTACTAGGGGACATAACTATAAGGTTCATGGTGGGAGATATAGGAGGGGTGTCCGAGGTAGATTCTTTACTCAGAGAGTGGTTGGAGTGTGGAATAGACTGCCTGCTGTGATAGTGGAGTTGGACACTTTAGGAACTTTCAAGCGGTTATTGGATAGGCACATGGAGCACACCAGAATGATAGGGAGGGGATAGCTTGATATTGGGATTGGACATAGCTCGGCACAACATTGAGGGCCGAAGGGCCTGTACCGTGCTGTAATGTGCTATGTTCTACGGGCTCTTTTGCATTGAGCATTCTAATTTTTGATGACAGCAATTGAGCTATTCAGGGAAATTCTTTAATATCAGTTCTGTGGTCTAGGAGTAAACACAGGCAAACTATTCCAATTTTTACAAAATTTGCAAGTGTGTTGCTTGCAATTGTTTTAACTTATTTTGTCTTAGAAAAGTCTATTTTAATTTTTTTCTTTAACTCAAACCTGTAAAGAGAATTCGAAGAGTTTCCTAAAGATATCTTATCTCGGAAACGAAAATGAGATCATGTTATCTGTATCATCTTATTGCGAGTCCTACCATCCTGCCCACCACGGAATCGGAGCGGGCGAGGGGTGGGCAATGGAAATGCCCGTTGACCTCGGGCGGCATTTCCCAGTCTCGGGTCAAGTGAGACATAAAATCACACCCATAATCTTTTCATTTCAAAAGCTAATGGTTAGCAATACTTTTATCATAATGGAGAGCAGGACTCTCAATAAAGATGATACGGATGATATGATCTCATTTTCTTCTCCGAGATAAGATATCTTTAGGAAACTCTTCGAATTCTCTCCGCAGGTTTGAGTTAAAGAAAAGAAATTAAAACAGACTTTCTTAAAAAAAAAACAAGTTAAAACAATTGGAAGTAGCACACTTGCAACTCTGTAAAAGTTAGAATAGTTTGCCAGTGTTTATTCCTGGACCACAGAACTGATATTAAAGGAGTTCCCCGAATAGCTCAACCGCTGTCATCAAAAATTAGAATGCTCATTGCAATTTCCATTTATAGTTAGTTTCTGCTTCCACCTTTCCCTTGCGTCACAATCTGCTGAATATTAAGAAGTTTCATTGCGACGGGAAGTGTTCTTTGTTTGGGTATTCTCAACCTGTAAATAGTGCAAACATCCCTGAACCCGAAGTAGTGAACTCATCGAGACATGGAACGTTGTATAAACCACATCACTGGGCACTGTAAGGTCAGAGCGGGATGGCAGGTGGGACACAAATCCATGGTGAAAGTTGTTAAAATCATACCTGCCAATTTCAGTCCTGTAGAGGAATAATTTAGAATCAAAACATTAACTGTTTCAAAGATGCGCGGGTTAGGTGGATTGGCCATGCTAAATTGTTCATTAGTCTCAGGAGGATTAGTTGGGTAAATAAGTGGGATTATGGGGATAGGCCCTTGGTGGGATTGTGGTCAGTGCAGGCTCCTTGGGCCGAATGGCCTCTTTCTGAACTGTAAGGATTCTATGTTTCTCTCTCCACAGATGCTGCCAGTACCTGCTGAGCTTATCCAGCATTGCCGGCTCCAATTTCTTCCGAGCTCCTGGAGTTCGATCTACATCAGTGCGTCAGATCAAGCCGCTTTGTGTGCGTAAGGAATAGAAACAGAATGGAAAACACTGGCAGAGTAAGAGAGTTAATATTTCAGGTCCTTCACCTGTCATTAGAATGTGAAAGAATGAGAGATGTAACGTATTTTAATCAAGTAGAGAGACAAGGAAAGAGGGAATGTGGGAAGGATAAAAGAGATGGAATAGACTGGAAGGAAAGAGAGATTAAATGAGAAAAGGGATGAAGTAATAAGGACTTGCATTTACATAGCGCCATTAACGTCATGACACATCACTCCAACCATCACTCAAACCAGCCTCCCATCCATTGACATTGTCTACACTTCCCAATGCCTCGGAAAAGCAGTCAGCATAATCAAGGACTCCACGCTACCCTGGACATTCTCTCTTCCACCTTCTTCTGTCGGGAAAGAGATAACAAAACTCTGAGGTCATGCACCAACCAATTCAAGAACAGCTTCTTCCCTGCTGCTGTCAGACTTTTGACCTACCACGCACTAACCTGGTCTTTTGCTACACCCTAGTTATGGCTGTAACATTATATTCTGCACTGTCTTCTTTCCTTTTCTATGAATGGCATGTATAGCACGCAAGAAACAATACTTTTCACTGTATACTAATACATATGATAATAATAAATCAAACCATCCCAAGGTACTTCACAGGGGCACTATAAAGTGATGATAACTGTACAGAGTCAAAGAGAATCAATGACTTATCAAATGGTTATGTGAGAGAAAGAGGATATTCAGCCCCTCATGTCTGTGCCAGCTGTCTGCAAGAACAACTCACCTTGTCCCACTCCCTGCCCTTTTATCCTTTAACTTATGTCACCTCTTTCCATTCTTCCAAACAGCACAGTGGTTAGCACTGCTGCCAGGGACCTGGGTTCAATTCCCAGCTTGGGTCACTGTCTGTGTGATGTCTGCGTGGGTTTTGTCTGGGTGCTCCGGTTTCCTTCCACAGTCCGAAAGACATGCTGCTTAGAGGCACTGGCCATGCTAAATTCTCCCTCAGTGCCACCAAACAGGTTCCAGCGTTCTCTATGTCTGTTCTATATCTAACCTATCCTGGCTGAGTTAAACCAATTACTGTGGATGCTGGAGTCTGAAACCAAAAGAGAAAATGCTCGAAAATCCTAGCAAATAGGGGAACCTCCAGTAGGGGATTTTCACAGTAACTTCATTGCAGTGTTAATGTAAGCCTGCTTGTTACACAGATAAATAAACTTTTAAAACTGAAAAGAAAGCCTCACAATGAAAGAATCATAATTATAGAGTCCTAGAGTGGGGGAGGAGTATCTCACTTCATAGTATTTAACCTAAATCTGTTTAACATTTTATTTCTTTTTATCTTTTCTCTCTCTGTCTTTATCTCTTTCTTTCCCTCTTTCTGACTTTCTCTTTCTTTTCTTTCTTTCTTCCTCTCTCTCTTTCTTTCTTTCCTTCTTTCATTCTTCCTTTCTCTCTTTCTTTCTATCTCTCTTTCTTTCTTTCTCTCTTTCTTTCTCTCTCTCTTCCTCCCTCTCTTCCTTTCTTTCTTCCTCTCTCTCTCTTACTTCTTCTCTTTTTCTTTCTTCCTTCTTCACCCTTCCCAATGAGTAAAACAACACAATGCACATTCTTTTTGATTTAAATAAATACTCCTTAACTCTGAATGTTTGTGCTGGCTGCCATCCAAAGCAATCTCCGGTGAGGGTTGTGGTCAGTTAGATCCACATGGCATTGGTTCGGGGTTATTAAGACGTAAATAGCTGTTCCAAGATCAGCAGCCGCACTGGGAAACATGGGGTAAACAAATCGGATTTATTCATACTGTTGCAGTACCATTTAATCTTGCCCATCACCCCACAGCTCTGCAAGGGAAACTGGAGCTGGGGAAAATGGGGTGTGGTGTCAGTAAAAAGTGCCAATGAATTTTCAAGTGTGTGTCAGTTGGGCAATTCTGAACATTTTATTCCCTCCTACAGGAACCGATTGACAAACTTTGGGGGAATCTTTGACTTTGATACTTTACAGCAGGGGGTGGATTTTCCATTCCCGCCGACTGTGGGAATCATCGCAGATGGGACTGGAAAATTTGATGGACCGTTTACGCAGGCAGGAATTTCAGAGACAGGAAAATCTCACCCAGTGTAGCTTTGACAGAGGGTGACCTGGATTCGAAACATCAGCTCTTTTCTCTCCTTCCAGATGCTGCCCGACTTGCTGGGATTTTCCAGCATTTTCTCTTTTGGTTTCAGACTCCAGCATCCACATAACCGGTTTAACTCACCCAGAGTAGGTTAGGTGTAGAACAAAAGTAGAAAATGCTGGAAAAATCTCAACAGGACTGACAGCATCTACGGAGAGAGAACAGAACCAATGTTTCGAGCAAGGATGACCCTTCATCAGAGCTGATGAAAAAATCCATAGTTTTCTGTTTTTGTTTCAGATTCCAGCATCCATAGTATTTTGCTTTTAGGTTAGATGTGGGCTAGGTGAGTTAGACATGGTAAATGTGCAGTGTTATAGGGATAGGGTGGAGGGGATGGCCTGTCTGGGATACACTTTTCAAGAGCCGGTGCAGAACTGATGGACTGAATGGCCTGTTTCTACACTGTAGCAACTTTATGATTCTATGGATTGTGTTTATGTGTTTGCATGCCATACAAAGAGCTGACTGGGGTAGTTATTGTCCTGCAGGAGAGCTTTGATGCACCCCATTTCAAGCTGCTATGTTAAGCCTGGATTGGGGAGCATGCCTTATGAGGGAGCTCTGCCTTTTCTCCTTGGAGAGACAAAGGATGAGGGATGACCTGATAGAGGTGTATAAGATGTTGAGAGGTATTGTTCGAGTGGATAGTCAGAGGCTTTTTCCCAGGGCTGAAATGGTTGCCACAAGAGGACACAGGTTTAAGGTGCTGGGGAGTAGGCACAGAGGAGATGCCAGGGGTAAGTTTTTCACTCGGAGGGTGGTGGGTGAGTGGAATGGGCAACATTGGTGGAGGCGGATTCAATAGGGTCTTTTAAGAGACTTTTAGATAAGTACACGGAACTTAGTAAGATAGACAGTTATAGGTAAGCCTAGTAACCTTTAAGGTAGGAACATGTTCGGCACAACTTTGAGGGCCGAAGGGCCTGTATTGTGCTGTAGTTTTTCTACATTTCTATGTTTCTAATGACCTGGGAACTAATTGTGAGTTTGCCAATAAAGCCAATCTTACGGTGTGTTGAGCTGTAGGAATCCAAACACATTCATTTGGCAGTGAAGGTAGGCCTGAGGTAAACAGTAGTGGAGAGCTCATTAGCGGATTTCGCATTAAGGGAAGGGAGCTCATTTGCCTGCTCCATTTTCAAGGTAAGTTTGGATACAGGCGTGTAAGATCAAGCAGCACATCTCACATAACATAGGGATGTTTTGCTGCAATTGTATAGGGCGTTGGTGAGGCCACATTTAGAGCATTGTGTGCAGTTAAGGGAGAGGCGATGGCCTCGTGGTATTATCGCTAGACTATTAATCCAGAAACTCAGCTAATGTTCTGGGACTCAGGTTCGAATCCCACCATGGCAGATGGTGGAATTTGAATTCAATAAGAGATATCTAGAATTAAAAATCTAATGATGACAGTGAAACCATTGTCGGAAAACCCATCTGGTTCACTAATGTCTTTCAGGGAAGGAAATCTTTCATCCTTACCTAATCTGTCCTGCAGAGCCACAGCAATGTGGTTGATCTCAACTGTCCTTGGACAACTAGGGATGGGCAATAAATGCTGGCTAGCCAGTGATACCCATATCTCACAAATGAATTAAAAAAATGTTTTCATGTCCTTGATTTGATTTAATAATTATTGTCACACGTATTAGAGTACAGTGAAAAGTATGGTTTCTTGCGCGCTACACAGACAGAGCATACAATTCATAGAGAAGGAAAGGAGAGAGTGTAGAATGTAGTTGCTAGATTCATAGCTAGGCCGTAGAGGCAAATCCATTCAAAAGTCTGAAGGTAACAGGGAAGAAACTGTTCTTGAATCAGTTGATACGTGACCTCAGACTTTTGTATCTTTTTCCCGACAGAAGAAGGTGGAAGAGAGAATGTCCGGGGTGCAGGGGATCCTTAATTATTCTGGCTGCTTTGCCGAGGCAGCGGGAAGTGTAGACAGAAAGAACGGATGAGAAGCAGGTTTGTGTGATGGATTGAGCTACATTCCCGACCTTCTGTAGTTTCTTGCGGACTTATGCAGAGCAGGAACCATACCAAGCTGTGATATAGAATGCTTTCTATGGTGCATCTGTAAAGATTGATGTGAGTTGTAGCTGACATGCCAAATTTCCTTAGTCTTCTGAGAAAGTAGAGGCGTTGGAGGGCTTTCTTAACTATAGTGTCAGCCTGGAGAGATCAGAACAGGTTGTTGGTGAGCTGGACACCTAAAAACTCAAAGCTGTCACCCATTTCTACTTGTAATAATACAAACTCGATACATAAAATTCTAAGAGGACTTGATGGGGTAGATACTGAGAGGCTGTTTCCTCAGGTTGGAGAGTTTGGAACAAGATGGGGGGGTGGGGGGGTCACATTTTCAGGATAATCAAAGACTCATAGAATCCCTACAATGCAGAAGGGGGCAGTCGGCCCATCGAGTCTGCAGCCACCTCAATCCCACCCAGGCCCTATCCCCATGACCCCATGTATTTGCCCTAGCTAGTGCCTGAAGGGGCAATTTAACATGGCTAATCCATCTAACTTGCACATCTTTGGAGTGTGGGAAGAGCACCCGGAGGAAACTACGCAGACAGCGGGAAGAATGCGCAAACTCCACACAAAGGTTTGCCCATTGAGACGTAGAGAAATTTCCTCACTCAGAAGGTGGTGAATCAGTGGAATTATGAAGGTTATGGAGAACAAGTCAATGAATGTATTTAAGAAAGAGATGGACAATTTTGTAGATTTTAAGGGCTATGAGGAGAAAGCGGGAATATGGCGCTGAGATAAAGGACAAGCCTAGATCATAATGAATGGCTGAGCAGCCCTGAGGGGCCAAATGGTCTACCCCTGCTCTTAGTTTCTATGGTTCTTCAGTCAAAGGGTTATATATAATTTTTTTGGAATTCACTAACCCAGGGGGATGTGGTTCCTCCGTCGTTTGGTATATTCAAGGTTGAGATTTTTGGACTTAAAGGGAATTGAGGGATGTGGGGATAGGGTGGGAAAACAAAGTGAGGTTTGGGGATCACAATGATGTTAACAGATGGTGGACCTACTCTTGATCCTATATCTTTAAGTTCTGACTGACCCCATAAACAGGAGCTTTTAGATGTGAGTCTAAAAGCTCACATCAAACAACCATAGAACATAGAACATTACAGCGCAGTACAGGCCCTTCGGCCCTCTACGTTGCGCCGACCAGTGGAACCAAACTAATGACTCCCTAACCTAAACTATTCCAATGTTATCCATATGCTTCGGTCCGCCTTGTTGTCCAACAAGGGGCATACACGCGGTGGGTCGTGCGAGGGCTGCTCTTGGATGTTTCAAGAGTAGCCTAGTGTTTCACATCGTTAGTGTACGCTTAAACTGGACCAGCAGATGGGCACCACGACAGCTCAGTGACTATCATTGTTTGCTGTGCAGATACATGGATTTGGGCCAGTGTCTGTGGGAGTTTGCACATTCTCCCCGTGCTTGCGTGGGTTTTCTCCGGGTGCTCCGGTTTCCTCCCATACCCCAAAGATGTGCTCTGAGGCTGATTGGTGTAACAAATTGTCCCTAAATTAGTCTCCCCTCAATCTGGTTTCCAATGTGGAGTGCCATAAGCGTAGACAAGGGTCATGGGTGGAAGAGGGGACTCACAGTGTTGAAATGGCGGCATGGGCTCATTGGGCCGAAGGGTCTGTTTCCGGTGCTGTGTTGTGCTTTGTTCTTTGTATGCCTAACCACTGGCCATTTGAATGCTCTTAAAGTTGGCAAGTCCACAACTGCTGCGGGCAGGGCATTCCACACCCTTACTACCCTCTGAGTAAAGAACCTACCTCTGACATCCGTCCTATAATTACCACTTCTCAATTTAAAGCTATGTCCCCTCATGTTAGCTGTCACCATCTGAGGGAAAAGGCTCTCACTGCCCACCCTATCTAATTCTCTGATCATCCGATTAACTGTCCCCTCCTATTGAATCTCCAGACTGAGAGCACTGCCTCCAAGCTCCCTGCCCTGCAAAGTGAAGCCACAAAGCATTTATCAACGCCTAAGATCTCAATTAATCGATCTCGTCCAGCGGTGCGAGGCATTAGAAAATATGAGTGCTGTCACAGGGCATTAATCACAGGACGGTGATAAGTCATTTTTGGCTGATATTAGCATGGAAAAGTTAATAATGTTGGGAGAGGTTCACTTGTAAATGCTGAAATGCTTGATGACATTGTGCGCCTGACTCTTCCCCCCTCCTTCTGCACAATGCTACCTGAAGCATTCCATTGTGTTGTCAGGCACACCACTTAGCGCTCTTACAATTCCACGAGTGACTCACGACAAACGCTAAACAGTAGTAGGTAAGTCCAAATGCTTTTAGTTCTTTCAGAATGCAGCACACAAAAAGAAGAACCAAATCTGGCTAATGACATCTCCAGGAGATTTAAAAGATACCAAAGTCATTGACTGTTCCACTAGTCACAAAGCCTCTCCAATTTGATGGACTGACATTATGAGAAAACAGTTAGCATTCAGTGGGTGGGGTGGGTGGAGGGAACTTGAACTCTGTTCACTGGTAAGCGTTTCTTGCAAACATCCATTGGCCTGAATTGGTGCCACAAAAACCTTTATCAATGCATGGCTGTTTCTTTTTCATTAATGTATCCCATACATTCCTCCCATTTGTGCATTTTTAACAAATTACCTTTCCATAGCTATGATCATATATGGCTAGGGTGGCACATTGACACAGTGGTTAGCATTGCTGCCTCACCATACCAGGGATCCGGGTTCGACTCCCAGCTTGGGTGACTGTCCATGTGGAGTCTGCACCCTCTCCCCGTGTCTGCCTGGGTTTCCTCCGGGTGTTCAGACTTCCTCCAACAGTCCGACAGATAAAATTTATTTATTCGTCACAAGTGAGGCTCCAATTAACAATGCAATGTGGCTACTGTGAAATTTCCCTAGTCCCCACGGCCCAGCGCCTCTTCGGGTCAATGCACCCATAACCGGCACATCTTATAGGTTGTGGGAGGAAATCGGAGTACCAGGGGGCAACCCACCCAGATACGGGGAGAACGTGCAAATTCCACACAGACAGTTACCTAAACTGGGAAAACCTAACAGGTTGCTGGCGCTGTGAGGCAGCAGTGCTAACCATTGTGCCACTGTGCTGTGCAGGTTAGATGGATAGGCCATGTTAAATTTCCTATAAGTGACTCAAAGATGTGCAGATTAACTGGACTGGCTGTGCTAAATTGCCCCATAGTGTTGCAAGATGTGTAGGTTAAGTGGATTGGCCATGCTAAATTGCTCCTTTGTGTCCCCAAATGTGCAGGTTAGGTGCATTGGCCATGCTAAATGTGCAGTGTTCTCGGAATAGAGCAGAGGGAAGAGCTTGGGTGGGATGCTGTTATGGAAAGTTGGTTCAGCGTCGATGGACTGAATGGCCTCTTTCTGCACTATAGCTATTCCATAATTCTAACTACAAGAAAATGAAGCTTTTTAATTTTTTTTTACATTATTTGACACTTCATTAATAATATTTGATAGTATTCAGTGTTCTCAATTCTAATACACAAGGGGAGAATTTCTTCTGTGGCAACTGTATTTTTCAACAAAACTAATTCTCAGATATAAGCATCACTAGGAAGGCCAGTATTTAGTCCTCAGATAGTCCTTAGTGTCCCTTGGAGGTGCAGTGGGTAGCATCCCTGCCTCCGAACCAGAAACTATGGGTTCAAGTCCCACCCCAGGACGTGATGGCTGAGGAAAGTGCATTCAAAGTGCAGCCAAACAGGTTGAGTGTCAACCTGCAAAATCCTTCCAAACACTCTAATGGCTGGCAGTAAGAGCAGGAGACACTCCTGGTTAGCCAGGTTTGATGCAGAGTGTCGCCTCTCTGCAGACCGACAAGTGACCTGTTCCAGGAATTACTAGCCGCGGAAACAGACAGAAGTCTACCTTTGTGCACCATTAGGTGTGAGAGGAGAATTGGAATTAGTCATCCTTCAGAAGGTGATGATGACGATGGGGCCCACGTCTAAAGTGCAGTAGGAACGTCTGGGAGTTTGACCTCATTGCTGATGAAGTAGGTTGGCATATAACCTATCAGGAGTCAGAGGGGAACTTGGAGATGATGGCTTTTCCAAGGGCCTGTTGTCCTTATCCTTCTATTTGATGCAGATTTGATGGGCTGAATGGCCCTGCTTCTATTGCCTATGCTTTTATGTTTCTAACCAGCATCACAAAAATAGGTTGTCTGGTCATTACTGCATTTCTGTTTGTGGGAGTTTGCTGTGTCTACCTTGGCTGCCGTGTTTCTCAGATTGCAACAGGACTACACTTTGAAAGCGCCTGATTGGCTATAGAGTGACATCCTGAGATTGCGATGGATGGAAGTGTGTCGATTTTTCCTGTTACTGGTGTGTATGCCTTGAGAGTGGCGGGTTTAAAGACTGTTTTATCATGGAGAGAATTTAATCTACTGATGACCCTGAAACCATTGTCAATTGTTGGAAAAACCCATCTTATTCACTAATGTCCTTTAGGGAAGGAAATCTGCCGTCCTTACCTAGAGTGGCCTACATGTGACTCCAGAGCCACAGCAATGTGGTTGACTCTCAACTGTCCCTCAAAGATAATTAGAGATGAGTCGGCCCAGTAAGTAGTCTCACAAACTAGGTTAAAGGCCAACAGATTTATTTGGTAGTATGAGCTTTTGGAGTGCCGCTCCTCCATCAGGTGAGTGACTCACCTGATGAAGGACCAGCGCTCCAAAAGCTCGTGCTACCAAGTAAACCTGTTGGATTTTAACCTGGTGTTGTGAGACTTCTTACTGTGTCCACCCCAGTCCAACGCCGGCATCTCCACAGCAGAGATGGCTAATAAATACTGGCTGGTCAGAGACACCCAAATCTCACAAACAAATTAAAAAAAAAAGAGCTGGCCAAAAGCTTGGACAGAGGCAGGTTTTAAAAGAGGGGCTAAGTTAGTTAGAAAGCTAGAGAAGTTTACAGAATTTGAAGCCTTGATGGGAAAGTGGTGGAGAGATTACAACTGGGGATGCTCGAGGCACCAAACTTAGATGAGCGTAGATATTTCGGAGGGTTCTGGGACTGAATAAGGTTCAAACATCGAGAGGAATTTGAAAACATAGACAGAATTTAAAAATGGAGACGTTTAACCAGGAACCAATGTAAATCATCAAGCACAAGTGGTGATACGTGAGTGGGACCTGGTATAAGTAAGGATATGGGCAGCAGAGTCATAGAAACATCATTATGTATCAATCCAACAACTATCTTCCAGAGTTTTATTGAATGGTCTTGATCACCCTTTCAGAAGTGTATTCTAGATCTTAATAATTCACTGGGTATTACTGGCATTTATTGCCCATCCCGAATTGCCCTTGGAGGGCAGTTGAGAGTCAACCACATTGCTCTGGCTCTGGGATCACGTGTAGGCCAGACCAGGTAAGGAGGGCAGATTTCCTTCCCTAAAGGACACTAGTGAACCAGATGGGTTTTTCCAACAATGGTTTCATGGTCATCATTAGGTTCTGAATTTCAGATATAATTTTTTTTTATAGAAGTCAAACTATTGGAACAGTTTAGGTTAGAGGGTCATTAGATTGGTTCCACTGGTCGGCGCAACATCGAGGGTCGAAGGGCCTGTACTGCGCTGTAATGTTCTATGTTCTATGTTCAAGTTCTACCATCTGCCATGGCAGGACTTGAACCCGAGTTCCCAGAACATTAGCTGAGTTTCTGGATGAATAATCTAGTAATAATACCACTAGGCCATCACTTCCTTAAGTGGGTCCAGTTTGCCATGTCACCAGCTACAAAATACTGGATTAAATCCACACCCAATAGTAAGAACATAAATACTAAAAGTAGTCCATTTGGGCCCTCCAGTCTGCTCCATCAATCAAAATCCTGGAATCCCCTCCCTAATGGCATTGTGGGTCAACCCACAGAACATAGACTGCAATGATTCAAGAAGGCAGCTCACCACCACCTTCTCAAGGGCTACTAGGTGCTGGCCAGCCAGCGATGCCCATGTCCCACGAATGAATAAAAAAACATGGCTGATCTTTTTGTGAACTCAGCTCCACCTATGCCCGCTCACCATAACCCTCAATTCCTTCATTGTTCACAAATCTATTTTTGCTTGAAAACAATTCAATGAGGTAGCCTCAAACTGCTTCACTGGGCAGGGAATTCCACAGATTCACAACCCTTTGGGTGAAGAAACTCCACCTCAACTCAGTCCTAAATCTGCTCTCCCTTATTTTGAGGCTATGCCCCCTAGTTCTAGTTTCACCTGCCAGTGGAAACAACCTCTCTGCTTCTATCTTATCTACTCCCTTCTTAATTTAATATCTTTCTATAAAATCCCTCCTCATTTTTCTGAATTCCAATGAGTATAGCCCCAGACTACTCAGCCTTTCCTCATAAGCCAACCCTCTCAACTCTGGAATCAACCTAGTGAATTTCCTGCACCCCCTCCAGTGCCAGTATATCATTTATCAAGTAAGGAGACCAACACTGTACACAATATTTCAGGGGTGGTCTCACTAGCGCTTTATATAGCTGCAACATAACCGCATTGTTTTTAGACTTCATCCCTCTAGCAATGACGGACAAAATTCCATTTGCTTTCTTAATTACCTGCTGCAGTTGCATACTAACATTGTGATTCCTGTACAAGGACACCCAGGTCCCTCTGCATAGCAGCACGCTGCGATTTTCTACCATTTAAATAATAGTCCATTTTGCTTTATTCCTGTCAAGATGGTTGACCTCACCTTTACCAACATTGTACTCCATCTGCAGAACCTACACGTTCTCCCCGTGTGTGTGTTTCCCTCGGATGCTCAGGTTTCCTCCCACAGTCCAAAAGACATGCTGATTAGGTGCATTGGCCATGCTAAATTCTCCCTCAGTGTACCCAAACAGGCACCAGAGAGTGTGGCAATCGAGGATCTTCACAGTCCCTTCATTGCAGTGTTAATATAAGCCAACTTGTGACTAATAAATAAAATCTTTATAAAAACTTTGTGTAATATGGTGGCACAGTGCTTAGCACTGCTGTCTCACAGCGCCAGGGACTCAGATTCAAATCCAGCCTTGGGTCACTGTCTGTGTGGAGTTTGCACTTTCTCCCTGTATCTGCATGGGTTTCATTCGGGTGCTCTGGTTTCCTCCCACAGTCCAAAGGTGTGCGGGTTAGGTTGACTGGCCATGTTAAATTGACCCTAGTGCCAGGGCGATTAGCAGGGTAAATGTGTGGGTTACGGGAATAGGGCCTGGGTGAGGTTGTGATCGGTACAGACTGGAAGGGTGGAATGGCCTCCTTCTGTACTGTAGGGATTTATGATTCTATGATTGTTTCTTGGACCTCACCTGTCATAACCTCCTTGTCATCAATTTTAGGCATGTTATTTGTGACTTCCAATATGAAGTTTTTGGATTCTGTGTAGCGAAAAGCTTTTCTTTAAATAAGTGGGCTGCATTGGAAGTCTACAATCTCTACTGGCCGAATACTAGCCTTGTCATTTTTTTTTGCCGAACATTAGAACTTTTGTTTGAAGTTGAAAGTTTGTTTTGGAATAAATAGCTTTAATTGTGTCATGTATCGCTGACTAATCTGTAACCTATTGGAGATAAATGGCATCCCACTTGAAAAAGATAACTGGCAAACACAGGCACGACATTGCACTGAGAACAGGAAATGTTTTATATTAAGCACTTCTTTAATGAACATGTTGCATATGGGAATATTGCAAAAGATTTGATTCGACTTTGATCTTTTTCTGGGAATTACACTGGCTTACTGACACCAAATATTTAGATCATGCTACTCAAAGACAAAGCAAACGAGAGGCATCATTTCTTCCCAATGGGACAACTTCTATCCGGATGTTTCGTTATTTATTCTTTGATGATAGATTCAACATTTTCCCTACTAAACAATCTAAGCTAGCTGGCCTATAACCAGCTAACCAGCCTCCCATCCATTGACTCTGTCTACTTTTCCTGCTGCCTCGGCAAAGCAGCCAGCATAATTAAAAACCCCACGCACCTCAGACATTCTCTCTTCCACCTTCTCCTGAAGGGAAAAAGATTCAAAAGTCTGAGGACACGTACCAACCGCCTCAAGAACAGCTTCTTCCCTGCTGCCATCAGACTTTTGAATGGACTTACCTTGCATTAAGTTGATCTTTCTCTACATCCTTGATATGACTGTAACACTACATTCTACACTCTGTCCTTTCCTTTTCTATGAACGTTATGTTTGTCTGTGTAGCATGTAAAAAACAATACTTTTCACTGTATGATAATCCATGTGACAATAATCAATCGAATCAAATCAAAATATAGTTACCTGCCTTTTTTAAACAGCGGTGTAACATTTGCTGTTTTGCAATATGCTGGAACCGCCCCAGAGTCCAGCAAATTTTGGTAAATTACCACAAGTGCGTTTGCTATTTCCCCCACCATCTCTTTTAGTACCCTGTGTTGCATTCCATTAGGGATAAGTGAGACATCTTTAATTTCCATACTAGAAATTAGAAGTTGAATAAGAGTTGAATGGATCGGCTGAGTTTGTGCCATTCAAAAGTTGGCAGCCACGTGCACATGTTCCATCAGCATTGCTCACACAAACATTGACTTTGCACTGTTACGTTCTGAATAATGGAAAAATATTTGAGATGCTTAAAGCTGGGATGCCTCACAGAAAGTTCACAAGAAAACTTATTCAATGCTGGTCTGAAGTTCTGCATCCAGCTCTATACAACTCCAGGTGACTGGTTCATACAGGAAGGACTAATTTATTTGGGCAAATACCTATTCATTCCCTGAACTGTCTTCACTGAAATTAGACCAGTTCATTCATTGCTATTCACCTACTATAATTAAGAAAGCCCCCCAGTGCCTCTACTTTTTCAGAAAACTAAGGGAATTTAGCGTGTCAGCTACGACTCTCACCAACTTTTACAGATGCACCATAGAAAGCATTCTTTCTGGTTGTATCACAGCTTGGTATGGCTCCTGCTCTGCCCAAGACCGCAAAATACCACAAAAGGTCATGAAGGTAGCCCAATCCATCATGCAAACTAGCTTCCCATCCGTTGACTCTGTCAACACTTCGCACTGCCCTGGCAAAGCAGGAAAAATTAAGGTCCCCACATACCCCAGACATTTTCTTTCCATCTTCTTCCATCGGGAAAAGATACAAAAGTCTGAGGTCCTGTACCTACCGACTCAAGAACAGTTTCTTCCCTGCTGCCATCAGACTTTTGAATGGGCTACCTCATATTAAGTTGATCTTTCTCTACACCCTAGCTGTGACTGTAACACTACATTCTGCACTCTCTCATTTCCTTCCCGAATAAAGGGCATGCTTTGTCTGTGTAGCTCACAAGAAACAATACTTTTCCCTGTATACTAATACATGCGACAACAATAAATCAAATCAAAATCAAAACTATATTCTCATTGAACCAACGCTCAGTCGCAGCAGTGTGTACTATCTACAAGATGCACTGCAGCAATTCACTAAAGATTCTTAGACAACACCTTCCAAACCCACGACTACTTCCATCTAGAAGGACGAGAGCAGCAGATACGTAGGAATACCACCACCTGCAAGGTCCCCTCCAAGCCACTCACCGTCCTGACTTGGAAATATATCGCTGGATCAAAACCCTGGAATTCCCTCCCTCCCGAACGACATTATGAGTCAACCCACAGTATGTGGACTGCAGTGATTTAAGAAGGCAGCTCACCACCATGTTCCCAAGAGTAATCAGGGAGGGGCAATAAATGCTGGCCAGCCAGCGACGCCCATGTCCCGTGAATGAATAAACAAAAAGTTACAAAAACAGTAACAACGTGGTGGAAGTTTCTGCGTGCGTCAAGACTCAGGAATGTCAGAATTATTGGAAACCTCAATGGCTTATCTGCCCTTTTCTGTGCAAGGAGGTGAATGAGTTATTACAATTGACAAGATCCGAATGTTAGGTTTTGCAGATATAGATTTTGTGTTAGATTAGGTTTGCTTAGAATTCAAAATCTACTCTAATTCACTTTGCTTTCTGCTCAATACATTTACAGAAGAGTTTATCGCCTGTGAATGAGCTTTGCGGCATGCCCATAGAGCACATACTGAGAATGGTAGGCAGGAAAATGTTTAACACTTGGAGCAACTGGTTCATAGAATCCCTACAGTGCAGAGGGAGGCCATTCAGCCCATCTAGCCTACACCGACAACAATTCCACCCAAGCCCTATCCCTGTATCCCCATGCATTTACCCTGCCAATCCCCTAACCTGCGCATCTTTGGATTGTGGGAGGAAACTGGAGCACCCAGAGGAAACCCACACAGACATTGGGAAAATGTGCAGACTCTGCATAGACAGTCATCCAAGATTGGAAACAAAACTCAGGTCCCTGGCACTGTGAGGCAACAGTGCTAATCACTGGACCACCATGCTAGAAATCATAGAATCATAGAACACTACATTGCAGAAGGAGGCCATTTGGCCCATCAAATCTGCACTGACAATAAACCCACCCAGGCCTTATTCCCCTAATCCCTCATACTTACCCTGCTAATCTCCCTGACATAGGGTCAATTGAGCATGGCCAATCAACCTAACCTGCACTTCTTTGGACTGTGGGAGGAAACCAGAGCAAGAAGTCTCACAACACCAAGTTAAAGTCCAACAGGTTTATTTGGTAGTAAACGCCACTAGCTTTTGGAACGCAGTTCCTTCGTCAGGTGAGTGGAGAGGTCTGATCACAAACAGGGCCTATAAAGGCACACACAGTTTACAGAATAATGATTAGAATGTATACACACACACACACCTCCAAATCGGGAATGGAAGCCATGTCCCTGGAGCTGTGAGACAGCAGTGCTAACCATTGTGCCATTGTGCCGCTGCTAAATGATCTATGAATGCAAGTTTTATTTCAACAAGGCTTGGTGATACAAGTTCACCTTTCATAGTGATTGACTAATGTAATTTCTCATGGTCTTTTCAGAAAGCTTTCAATTGAAATACCTCTGATTGTCCTCATTTTCAAATCCACTTCAATGTGGAACCTCCTTTTGGTTGAATACGGCAGGAGCCTAGAAATTAAGTGGTAGGTGCGAACAATTTCTCTTGATTGGACTCCCGTGCTTGTTTGAATTGTCTACTGAGAGGTCAGCCCATTGTCATCCAGAATATGGTTCCAACATTGTGCAAGAGCAGCCTTGCAAGCTAATCAAACAATTATCAGCCAACTTCAATCATCCATCCTCGCTTTGCCTCGCATAGCAGTCGGAAATCTCAACGCAATATCATGCATCTATATTAGTTATTCTAAAGTCGGCAAAGAAGTAATTGTTTGACTGACCTACTTCACCTTCTAATTCTCTTAATATTAAATTCCAATTACAATTCTCTTCCCAGTGGTGCTGACATTCATCTGTTGCCATAGCTAATAGTTTGTGTAACAAGTCAGTTGTCTGTCTCTAAACCTTCATAATAGATGCAGGCCCAATATCAAATTTAGGTTAAAATGCTATGAAGTGAGCCCCCCCACCGCCCCAGGACTCTATAATTATGATTCATTCATTGCAGGGTTTTCTTCTCAGTTTTTTAAAAGTTAGTTTATTAGTGTCACAAGTAGGCTTAGGTTAACACTGCAATGAAGTTGCTGCGAAAGTCCCCTGGGCGCCACATGCCAGCGCCTGTTCGGGTACAATGAGGCACATCCTTGGACTGTGGTACGAAACCAGAGCACCCGGAGGAAACCCACGCAGACACGGGGAGAATGTGCAAACCTCGCACAGACAGTGACTTAAGCTGGGAATTAAACCCAGGTCCCTAGCTCTCTGAGGAAGCAATGCTAAGCACTGTACCACTATGACCTCTAAGAATGTTTTGCATTATCCCTCTCATTCTTCCAAACTCAGATTTTAGGCCCATTCTCCTCAAACTGTCCCCCAATAGGACAATCCCTCTATTCCAGGAATCACCTAGTGAGCTGCCACAACATACCCCCCCCACCACCCGGCAAGTACATCCTTCCTTAAATGATGGAAAACTTTAATTTAGGCAAATGTGAGCTGATGCATTTTGGTAGATGGGGAGAGTTTTAGAACAAGGAAATTTGGGTACACGTTCAGAACTCCTTGAAAGTGGAGTCACAGGTGGGCAGAGGTGGAAAGGCATTCGGCATGTTTGGTTTCATTGGTCAGAACATTGAATACAGGTGTTGGCACGTCTTGTTGAAGTTGTACAAGACATTGGTAAGGCCACACTTGGAATACTGTGTGCAGTTCTGCTCACCCTATTATAGAAAGGATATTATTAAATTAGAAAGAGTGTAGAAAAGTTTTACTAGGATGCTACTGGGACTTGATGGTTTGAGTTATAAGGAGAGGTTGGATAGCCTGGGACTTCTTTCCCCTGGAATGTAGGAGGCTTAGGGGTAAACTTATAGCAGTCTATAAAATAATGAGGGGCATGGATTAGCTAGTTAGTCAATGTCTTTTCCCAAAGGTGGGGGGGTTTAAAACTAGAAGGCATAGGTTTAAGGTGTGAGGGGAGAAATACAAAAGTGTCCAGAGGGTCAACTTTTTCACACAGCGGGTGGTGAGTGTTTGGAACAAGCTACCAGAGGTAGCAGTACAGGCGGGTACAATTTTGTCTTTGAAAAAGCATTTTGACAGTTACATGGGTGAGAAAGGCACAGAGGGAAATGGGTCAAATGGGAGCAATTGTGGTTAACTTAGTAATTAAAAAAAGGGCGACATGGACAGGTTGGGCCGAAGGGCCTATTTCCATGCTGTCAACCTCTATATCTCTGTGACTCTATGACATTGATAAGGTCACACTTGGAACACTGTATACAGTTCTGGTCACCCTATTATAGAATGGATATTAATAAACTAGAAAGAGTGCAGAAAAGTTTTACTAGGATGCTACCAGGACTTGATTGCCTGAGTTATAAGGAGAGGCTGGATAAACTGGGATTCCTTTTCCCTGGAGCGTAGGAGGCTGAGGGGTAATCTTATAGTGGTCTATAAAATAATGAGGGGCATTTGATCAGGTAGATAGTCGACATCTTTTCCCAAAAGTAGGGGAGTCTAAAACTAGAGGGCATAGGTTTAAGGTGAGAGGGGAGAGATACAAAAGGGTCCGGAGGAGTAATCGTTTCACACAGAGGGTGGTGAGTGTCTGGAATGAGCTGCCAGAGGTAGTAGTAGAGGCAGGTGCACATTTGTCTTTTAGAAAGCATTTAGACAATTACTTGGGTGAGAGAGGTACAGAGGGATATGGGTCAAATGGGGACAAGTGTGACTAGCTTAATAGATCTCAAAAAAAAGGGCAGCATGGACAAGTTGGGCCAAAGGGCCTGTGTCCATTCTGTAAAACTCTATGAGCCTGACTGTATTGTGATAGTGCCACGAGCTGGGAATCAAACTCAGGTCCCTGATGCTGAGAGGCAGCAGTGCTAACCACTGTGCCACCGTGCCACCCCACTTGAGGTATCTCCCCTTCTTTAGGATCATGTCATTATGTAATCTGATTCATTCATTTTGAAGTTTTCTTTTCAGTCTTACAGCTAACCCCACTTGTGGGTTAAACTCTTGGCCAATTAAGGATGGACAATAAATGTTCGCTTAGCCAGTGATACTCACATCCTATAAATGATCTTTTTTTTAAAATTAGGAACCTCCCCAGAACTCCCAGATAAATTCACGGCAAACTTTGATATAGGGCAGCTTAAACTTGTTCACAAACCCATCCCCCATTCTTTCAATAGAGAGAAGCATGAATCCACAGCCTGCAGACTAAGATTGACATTACAGAATAATTCCTTCAAAACAATATTTAATCAACTGAAACTTGTACGTACATCCTTTTATTCAAGTAAGCCCTTCGGGATCACAGTGCACGAGGCTTATTATTATGAGCTCAGTTTTTGATATTTTAATTCTTTTTCACTGAATTGTATTTGCTTTTATCAAGTTGCTAAATTTTTCCCGTGCTGCGCATAAGGTAGATTGGCCGTGCTAAATTGTCCCTTAGTATTAGGGGGACTAGCTAGAGTAAATGCATGGGGTTATGGAGATAGGGCCTGGGTGGAATTGTGGTCAGTGCAGTTTCAATGGGCTGAATGGCCTCCTTCTGCACTGTAGGATTCTATTGGAGGCAGTGCAGCGAGGGTTCTCTTCTTGAACGAGAGGACTATCCTCTGATGGAGGGACGCTGAGTAAATTGGGTCCATGCCCTCTGGAGTTTAGAAGCAAGAGAGACGATTTCTTTCCTAAGGTGTTTCGGGGGGTAAAAACTGTGAGGTTCAAGGGAAGGGCAGATGAGGTTGAAAGGAGGGCAGGCAAAGCTGGGAGGGAGGGCAGGCAATTTTGAAAGGGAGGGCAGACAAGCTTGAGGAGGAGGGCAGGCATGGTTGAAAGGGAGAGTAGACAATGATGAGGGGGAGGGCAGGCGAGGTCCTGCAGATCTGACTGTTGACACTACTCTGCAACCTCCCCCCTTCCAGCAACACATATACAGTTGACAGCAAGTCCCAATCAGCATCATAGAAGAATCATAGAATCCCTACAGTGCAGTCGGAGGCCCTTTGGCCTATCAGATCTGCACTGATCACAATCCCACCCAGGCCTTATTCCCATAACCCCACATGTTTGCCCTGTTAATCCCCAGTCACTAACACACAATTTAGCATGGCCAATCCACCTAAGTTGCACACTCTTTGGAGCGTGGGAGGAAACAGGAGCACCCAGAGGAAACCCATGGAGATAGGGGCAGAACAAGCAAACTGAACCTTTCAACAATGCCTGCCCTCCTCAAGCTTGTCTGACCTACCTTTCAAAATTGCCTGCCCTCCCTCTCAACTTTGCCTGCCCTGAACAGACAGTCACCCGAAGGCGGAATTGAACCTGGGTCTCTGGTGCTGTGAGGCAGCAGTGTTAACCACTGTACCACCATGCCGCCTTATTGTGAGGAGCACAATGGGGTTACTCAAAAGTTTCAATTTCAAATGTTCATAACAAATAGGGACAAAAGTAAACCATTCACCTTATTCGAGCCTGCTCCACTACTCAATTAGATGCTGGATGACCTGTTCTTTTGAGTTGATTTGATTTATTATTGTCACATTTATTAGCATACAGTGAAAAGTATTGTTTCTCGCACGTTATACACACAAAGCATACCATACATAGAGAAGGAAAGGAGGGAGTGCAGAATGTAGTCTTACAGTCATAGCCAAAGTGAGGGAAAGATCAGCTTAATGTAAGGTAGATCCATATCAAAAATCTGATGGCAGCAGGGAAGAAGCTGTTCTTGAGTCAGTTGGTACATGTCCTCAGACTTTTGTACCTTTTTCCTGATGGAAGGTGGTGGAAGAGAGACTGTGTGGAATGCGTGAGGTCCTTGATTATGTTGGCTGCTTTTCTGAGGCAGTGGGAGGTGTAGATAGAGTCAATGGCCTCAGCTCCATTTTCTTGCCTGTCACCCATAATCCTTGAACATTGGGGATGACAAGAGTGCGGATAAGTGAGTAGAAAGGGAGTTGAGACTTGTCACGGGAACTAAAGTTTGCTGAGAACCTCAACATCAACATGTGTTGATGTTTTGACTCTTTTACTCTGCAGTTGTGTTTGTCCACCTTGTTGTCAAACGAGGGGCATGCACACGGTGGGTCGTGCGTGGGCTGCTCTTGGATGTTTAGAGAGTAGCCTAGTACTTCGCGTCGTTGTGTGTGCTTAAAACTGGACCAGCAGATGGGCACCACAACAGCTCAGTGGCTATCACTGCTAACTGTGCAGATACATGGATTTGGGCCTGTGTCTGTGGGAGTTTGCGCATCCTCCCTGTGGTTGCATGGGTTTCCTCCGGGCGCTCCGGTTCCCTCCCACACCCCAAAGATGTGCTCTTAGGCTGATTGGTGTAACAAATTGTCCCTAAATTATTCTCCCCTGAATCTGGTTTCCAATGGGGGAACCATACGCATACACACGGGTGTAGGAAAATGCTTTGTTAAGATGGCAGCGCGGGCTCGTTGGGCCGAAGGGCCTGTTTCCCGTGCTGTGTTGTTCTTTGTTCTTTGTTCACCATCCTAGCTTTCATTTTGCTGCTGATGTTAATATATTGGACACACAGTAATGTCATGAAACAAGCAAAAAAAAGGGAATAAGATTCTTTAGGCCTATTTTTCTCTTGGGAGCATGCAATCTCCCACGTGAACTCCATTCTGTGATTGCACCATTCATATATTCAGTGTTCTGTTGGCCTTCCCTCCACCCCCACCACCATGGACTGAGCCGGCACCCACCTCCATTACCCCTCTCCCCCAATGGCCAACCCCGCATCCCCACCTTCTCCACCTGCTCCCAGCCCACCACCACATCCAACTCAATCCTCCCCCCAATGAGTGATACGATAGCACAGTGGTTAGCACTGCTGCCTCACAATGCCAGTGACACGGGTTCGATTCCCGGCTTGGGTCACTGCCTGTGTGGAGTTTGCACATTCTCCTTGTGTCTGTGTGGGTTCCCTCTGGGTGCTCCCATGGCATAAGTTGGCACTGCCAGGTTGACCAAGGGGTGGGCTCCAATGGGAGCCTCATAGAATCCTTACATTGTAGAAGAAGGCCATTTGGCCCATTGAATTTGTACCAACCACAAACCAATCCAGGCCCTATTCCCATAACCCCATGCATTTACACTGGTTAGTCCCTCAACACTAAGGGTCAATTTAGCATGGACAATCTACCTGACCTGCATATTGTTGGACTGTGGGAAGAAACCAGCGCACCCAGAGGAAACCCACGCAGTCTTCCATGTTGCCATCTGACTTTTGAATGGACCTACCATATATTAAGGTTAACTTTACTGAAACGAATCCCATTGGCCCCAACTTGTTATCATCTGTTCCACGCAACCCAAGGGCCTCCATATAACTTTTAATTTATGTTTATTTCTAATCCCTATGAATGTAGATGCCATGTGCCATGTTTCAGACTGTGAGAGGAAACCAGAGCACTCGGAGGAAATGCATGCAGACACAAGGAAAACATGTAAATGCCATACAGACAGTGATCCAAGCCAGGAATCAAACCCAGGTCCCTCGCGCTGTGAGGCAGCAGTGCTAACCCCTGTGCCACCTTGAACTCTACAAATGTTCTGAATCACCCCTCTCATTCTTTCAAACTCAGAAATTGTCAGCTCATCCTCCTCAATCCCTCCCCCATAGGGCAATGCTTTTATCCCAAGAATTATTTAGTGAGCCTTTGCACCTCCAAAGCATGCACATCCTTCCTTAAATAAAGAGACCAAAATTATACACAATATTCCAAGCGCAGTTTCGTCAAGTTTCATCTATTTAATACAGCAAATTTTCATTTCTTTTGTGCTATAATCTGCTCTTAACAAAAGCCTAATTGCTTGCTATACCTGCATTGTAACCAGTAATTTTCTGTGATTCATGTACGAGGGCTCCCAACTCCCCTGAATACCAACATTTGCCAGTCTCTCACCTTTTAAAATTTCTATTTTTATTTCCATTGCAAAGTGGAGAACTTTTCATTCCTTCCCAGCTAAGCCCTTGCCCACACATTTAACCTGTTTATGTTCCATGGCCAACTCGTTGTGTGCTTTCAAGAAGAAACTAGATATAGCTCTTGTGGCTAAAAGGATCAAAGGATATAGGGAGAAGGGGGGAATTAAGATATTGAATTTGATGATCAGCTATGGTTAAAATGAATAGCAGAGCAGGCTCAAAGGGCCAAATGATCTCCTCCAGCATCTAGTTGCTATGTTTTTATGATGTTAAACCATTTTGGAGTTGAGTTGAATGTGAGCTCAGAAGTGCAAGTTGGATGTCATTGTTCTCCTTCAGCAATGCTTTGCTCAACTCTTGATCAACTTCACAGTTAACTTCAGGCCTTCATTCAAAGGTGCCCTTTAGATTTATTAAATGCAAGCATGATTGTGCATAAAAGGTCCAGACACCAATTGGAACTACCAAAACTGTCAAAAAACTGTCAAAGCTGTCAAAGAACTGTCAAAATGTCTATGTCAAAATTTCCATATTTTAACAGATCTTGGAGATAAATGGATCAAGGGATATGGGGGAATGGGGGGGGTCAGGATATTGAATTTGATGATCAACCATGGTCATAATGAATGGCAGAGCAGGCTCAAAGGACAAAATGGTCTAATCCTGCTTCTAGTCTCTATGTTTTTATCCCTTGGTCTCTTTAGATCCTTCTCAAAGCTTTAGTTGTCCACTTAGATTTGCATCATCAGTGAACTTGGACACATCACAATCATTCCTCCCATTCCACCCCCCCCCACCCTTCAGCCAAGTCATTGACATAAGTAGCTGATGCCCATGTAATGATTTTCTCAGTGCCCCACAAGTTACGGCCTACCAATAGAGAAATAAATTGCCTATTCCTATTTTCTGTCTTCTGTATATTAGTCAATCCTCAATCCATGTGAATACATTAGTCTAATCCCCTCACGAGCCATAATGTGTAATATCCTGTTGTGTGACACCTTATCAAATACTTTTTTGAAAATATCGTGTATCCACTGATGCCTCTCACCCTCCTGGTTACAACCTCAAAAAACTTAACGTAGCTGTTTCAAATGTGTTTCACTTTCATAGATCTATGTTGACTCTGCTGAATTATATATTAATATTTTCTAGCTGCTCTCTTACCATGTACTAATTATAGATTTCATCATCTTGGCTGTTACATGAGGCTAAATAGCTTAGAGTTCCCTATTTTCTTTCTCCCAACTTTCTTGAACAGCAGGGTTATGTTTGCTACCTTGCCATCTATGGATACCATTCCCATTAGGGAATTCTGAAAATGTCAAAGAGAGTGCATAATGAGACTTGGTTGAGAGCCCAGACATCCATTAGTCTGTTGCAACAGCTATATTCAAGGGATGACACTGATCAATTGTATAGACCCCTGGTGTCGGGGCAAAACATTCTTGCTTCAAATACAAACTGAACAGTATGTGACAGCCATGGGGGCCACTGAGATATCCTGCATTGGATAGACCTTGCATCCACCCTTCCTATTATGTTACGTGGTGCTACAGAAACCACTTGTCTCCCAAACAACACACTCAAGAGGCAGAACGGCCAATTAGACCCATGTTGGCCCTCATCAATGATGGTTTTGCACCCATTTTAACATCCAAGAAGACAGCCCCATGCAACCAAATGTCTACCCTATTTCAACAATAAATACAAACAGCTAACATGGAAACTTAGAAACTAGAAGCAGGAGTATACCATTCGGCCCTTCGAGCCTGCTCCTCCATCCATTATGATCATGGCTGATCATTAATTTCAATATCCTGACCCCTCCTTCCTCCCATATCCCTTGACCACCTTTAGCCTCAAGAGCTATATGTAAATTCTTCTTGAAAGCACACAATGTTTTGGCCGCAACTACATTCTGTGATAGTGAACTCCACACATTCATCACTTTGTGGGTGAAGAAATATCTCCTTACTTCAGTCCTAAAAGGTTTACCCCTTATACTCAAAAAATGACCTCCCTCGTTCTGGTCTCCCCCACCATCGGGAACATTCTTTCTGAATCTACCCATCTAACCCTGTTAGAATTTTATAAGTTTCTGTGAGATCCCCTCTCACTCTTCGAAACTCCAATGAATACAATCCTCACCAACTTAGTCTCTCCTCATATGATGGACCTGTGGTCCCAGGAACCAGCCTGGTAAACCCTCGCTGTGCTCCCTCTATAGCAAGGGAACACCAGGGAAGATATGAATTCAGAAAGTGAAAGGAAAAGTGAGAAACAAAAAGCAGAAAATGAGGAGCGAGAGCGATAAGGTACGATTTTGCTCTTAGGATATTAATTACGTTCATTCATGCCCTGATTGCTGCTTTAAAATTATTTCAAATTGCATGAGTAATCCTCCGTTTTCCGCGTGTTTCCATAACAACCCAGCGGGCACCAAGTCTTTCGCATCATAGATCGTGGTTAATGAACAAAAGAAATGGCCCCATGTACAGTCACAACAACGATTCAGTCGGGAAGTAAAAGATTATACAGGAAGAATCTGCATAAGATTTTAGTCTTTGAGACAATAGTGGAGATGACATTGTTGGAAAATATACCAGTGTTGGGTATCTGAAGGTAAAACAGAACATGTTGGTCAGTCAGCATCAGCCAAGGTCACTTATCATCTAAGCACAAAGAACAAAGAAAAGTATAGCGCACGAAAAGACCCTCCATGCAGCATCGATCATGATGCCCTAACAAAACTAAAAATAAAAGCTTCTGCCCTTACTCTGCATCCCTCTATTCCCTCCCTATCCATGTACCTGTCTGGATGCCTTTTAATTGTTGCTAATGTGCCTGCTTCCACCACCTCCTCTGGTAGTGTGTTCCAGGCATCCATCACTCTTTGCATGAAAAACTTACATAGAACATAGAAAAACTACAGCACAAACAGGCCCAAGTTGCACCGATGATATCCCCACCTACTAGGCTTACCTATAACCCTGCATATCTCCCTTAAACTTTCCCCCTCTCACCTTGAACCCCTTGTAATTGATACCTTCACCCTGGGAAAAAGCCTCTGACCTCTTTATTCCTCCCATAATTTTGTAGACATCTGTCAGGTCTCCCCTCAGCCTCCATCTTTCCGGAGAAGACAATCCTAGTTTATTCAACCTCTCTTCATAGTCAACGCCCTTGAGACCAGGCAACATCCGGGTAAACCTTCTTTGCACTTCTCTCCGAATCTTTGATGTTTTTCTGGTAGTGCGGCGACAAGAACTGCACCCTGTACTTCAAATCTCTGGTGCAAGTCCGCATGGGTGGAATAGGAGGTGAGTAACATGTGTTATAAAGCAGAGGTCGATCTCCCTCTGAGAACTAACACCAAAACACCCAAAGAGAAGAACCTTACCATGTAACTTGTAAAAGGTGTGTGTGAGGTGGTGTGACCTGCTCTTCAGCAACTTCTAGTGGTTAAATACAAAATAAATCCCTGACACTCACTCTAAAATCAACATGGAACAATTTATTTATCTAACTAGCAGTGAACAAATTAACTAAACTATTAACAAACCAAATAAATCCCTTCCATTAACTATTCCCGAATTAAACAAAATTGCAATGGAACGCTATTCAAATAAATACAATTCCCACTCATTAACAAAAATAGAATTTAGCAGTGCTCACCATTGTGCCACTGTGCTGTCAATGGCAAAGAGATGGAAAGTGTGACAGGAGCTGAAGACAATGGGTGGGGTTTTCCAACCATGTTCATTCCAAAACAGAAAAATCCCACCCAAGGTCAACAGATGTTTGCTTGGTCCGCCCCTTCGATTCCCGTATCACGTGGAATGGGAAAATATACCCAATGCTTTCCGTCTTCCCAATCTTCAACTGGGGGGAGCCATGGCTTACTCAGGACGGTAGGGAGGCAGGGAAAAGAATGGAAGAGGCAGAAGCTTGGTGTGGTCAGTGAACTTATGGGAGAATCCATCCATCTTGGGAGGAGCAGCTACCTGTTCTGCCCTATTATAATAGCAATTTTCCCAAAGTTCAGAGGTGAGCAACATGAATCAACCAGGTGCAGGCCCCAACTATAGAATGATTAAATTTCCTGATGAGAATGCGTTTTCCCTCTCACGACTCTGTGGCCAACTCACAATGCTTACAAATGCTGATAGGATTCTTCTGTATCGGTTAGTAGTTATTCATCGGGAAGTCTTTAAGTGAACCTTCTTCAGCAGGGTCAGTAATACAAATCATCAGCGAAAGCACATCCTGGCCGGTTCAAATAACGGGAGGCTACAAACAGTAATACAGATGTTGGAAACCCTTATAGAGTCTTATGCCGGAATTGTACCATCTTACCCACCCGAGGCTTGTCAGATCCCAGCCAAAGCCAATGGAGAGTGCCATTCTGCGAGCCTCGCCCAACCCGATTCCTGGGCGGACACGCCGGTAAAATTCCAGCAACAGGTGCATGGCAGTTTACAGCATGGAAACAGGCCCTTCGGCCTAACTTGTCCATGCCGCCCAGTTTTTACCATTAAGCTAGTCCCAATTGCCCGCATTTGGCCCATATCCCTCTATAACCATCCTACCCATGTAACTGTCTAAATGCTTTTTAAAGGACAAAATTGTACCTGCCTCTGCTACTACCTCTGGCAACTCATTCCAGACACTCACCACCCACTGTGTGAAAAAATTGCCCCTCTAGGCCCTTTTGTATCTCTCCTCTCTCACCTTTAACCCATGTCCTCTAGTTTTAGACTCCCCGACCTTTGGGAAAATATGTTGATTACCCGGCAGATCTATGCCCCTCATTATTTTATAGACCTCTATAAGATCAGCCCTCTGCCTCCTATGCTCCATCATTGCTGTCTGATTGCACAGCTTTAAGCATTTACAGCACTGCTTAGATTTCTGTGATCTAAGTTACAGAATAGCTGCAAAACTGAAACTCCCTTTTAGTTCTTGCGTTTGTCCTTTTAATTGTAATTTTAAGAAACTTTATTTCGATTGACACACTGACAACAAAACCCAACATGACTTCAGGTAATTATATTCCCGAGAAGCATTTTGAAAGCATGCCAGTGTATACTCAAGATTGTGAAGCCATTGTCTAATCACACGAATTCTCCACAATTGCAATGTGAAATAGAGATTATTTTGAAGGTGAGATGATAATATTGTAACTTGCTGAAGAACTTACTGGAGATGTTCCCCAGGGAAACAATATGTAAACTTGAAAGACAATGTAAATAGAATCATTAAACACTTCATCAGATTTGAGTAGGAGTTTTTAAGTTAAAGTTTACCTATTTAAGTTTATTTAAAAAGAAATATAGAGGGTTAGATTCTTTTTCATCACAATACAGTAAAGCTTTTAAGTTAAGATTTATTTATTATGTCACAAGTAAGCTTACATTAACACCGCAATGAAGTTACTGTGAAAATCCCCTAGTTGTCCACACTCCGGCACCAGTACACTGAGGGAGAGTTCAGCATGGCTAACCAGCGTGTGTGTGCATGTGTGTGTGTGTGTGTGTGTGTGTGTGGAATGTCCCTGATGTAAAATGAGTTTGACCCCTTTCATTTGAACCTTTGCCTTTAAAAGCATTTGTTTGATTGTCAACATGACTAACAGTTCTGTGCTCAGAGGTGTTTAGCTTGCGCTAATTTTAAGCATATTAAGGACGTCTTTCCTGCAAGATGTAAGCTGTTCTAAGTGTGTTCGTTGCTTCTCTTGTGTGTGCATATCCTCACCACACAAGTGCCAGGCAATGATTATCCCTCAGCAAGAGAGAGGAACTCTAACCATTTCCCCTCGACATTCAATGGCATTACCATTGCTGAATCTCCTGCTATCAACATCTTGCGGTCTGCCATTGACCGGGGGTGATCATCTAAATACTGCGGATTCAACAGCAGCTCAGAAGCTGGGAATTCTGCAGCAAGTAACTCATGTCCTAAGTTCCCCAAGCCTGTCCGCCATTCTCAAGACACGGGGGCGTAATTAAATACTCTCCATTTATGACTAGCCCAAGGTGGGATTCCCCACCTTGGTTGAGGCAAGACTCCTCGATTTGCTAGCGTCCATCTGGGATACCCCCCAAACCTGGGTGAGGAGGCTCTGTGTCAGTATTCAACCCACCCTCTGCTGCTAACAACAAAGGTTTAAGTCAACACGGTCCTCTTTCCCTTGGATGCCAATCCCAAACCCCATAATTACGGTTAAAAAGGAGCTAATTTAACATGAGTTAAGACAGAGTAAATTTATTAACTGCTCAAATCCAAGGTCAACGAACCTTTGAATGGTCTGCCATTCCTGCCCCCTACAATTCCCGTGGTGCTTGGAACGGGAAAACCCCCTCCGCATCTCTGATACATATCGGACAGAATTTTACCTCCCTACCCATCACAGGAATTCATTGAATCCCTACAGAGCAGAAAGAGGCCATTCGGCCCATCAAGCCTGTGCTGACAACAATCCTACCCAGGCCCTATCCCGGTAACCTCACATATTTATCCTGCTAGTCCTCTGACACTAAGGGACAATTTAGCGTGGCCTATCAACCTAGCCCACTCATCTTTGGACTGCGGGGGGAAACTGGAATGCCCGGATCTCCAGAATTGGAGCGGGCGAGGGACGGAGCATTCCTCGAGCAGGAATTTATGGTTTCGGGACGAGCGGGGCTGTAAAATCCCACCCCTCATGATGTTCCTGGGTGAGCAATAGACCTGGAAATAGTTGGGGAACCATTTCTTCACACTTGTACTATAGAAATGATTGAGACAACTAAAAATCCCTGGATATTGGCATTGTGTGTTCGTTTCCCATGCCAAATTTCCTAATTAGGTTGTTTAATGGACAGTTGTGTCAGATTGACTTACAGAGTAGTGAAGTTGGATGAAAAATTTTCATTTCTGCAACCTTGGCTTGTTACAAAAAAAATAGACAACTGACATTTGCAAAGTGTTTTTCCCAGGGTTTCACAGCCAACAAACTATTTCTGAATTGAAGCCACTGCTGTGTGAGTATCAACGAAGGATTAAAAGGATGTAAGTTCCACCCCTCGCTCTCCCTGTATGTCTCTAGAGCAATCAATAAGAATTCAAAGTTCAATTGTTTTTGGAACAGTGGAACAGAGCTCTGAGTGAATCTATCTCTTCCTGTTCCCACCAAATAACTTTCTCACTTTCCTTCCCCCATTAAGCTGATCATTAACACTGAATTTTTTAACATTTGTTCACTTGTCACTAATATTGCTTTATGCAGCTACATGTCAAATTGTGAGTGACAACCTCTCCCGTGTCTTCCAGTATTTTGCAATACTTTTTTTATTGATTCATGGGCATTGCTGGCTGGCTGGCCAGTATTTATTGCCCATCATCCCCAGTTGCCCTTGAAATTGAATGGCTTGCTAGGCCATTTCTGAGGGCAGTTGGGAGTCAACCACGTTGCTGTTGGTCTGGCGTCACATGTAGGCCAGACCGGGTAAAGACGGCAGATTTCCTTCCCTAAAGGGACATGAGTGAACCAGATGGGTTTTTCCAACAATGGGTATCATGGTCATCAGCAAATTCTTAATTCCAGATTTTTTTAATTGAAATCAAATTCCACTATCTACCATGGCAGGATTCGAACCAGAACATTAGCTGAGTTTCTGAATTAATACTTTAGTGGTAATATCACAAGGCTGTCATCGCCCCTTAGATGTTAATGTCTCTTTTTAAAAAGTTTATTAATGGGATGTGGGCATTGTTGGCTGGGTTCACTCGATTGATTCCAGAGATGAGAGGTTTGTGATAAGAAGAGAGGTTGAACAGTTTAGACCTATATTCACTGGAACTTAGAAGAATGAGGGGAGATCAATGGATTGGATGCTTCCTCTTGTGGACCATTCGAGGATGAGAGGTCACAGCCTTAAGATAAGGGGTAGCAAGTTTAAAACAGTTGAGGAACTACTTCTCCCGCAGGGTTGTGAATCTGTGGAATTCGCAACCCCAAAGTAGGGTGGATGCTGGGACAGCGAGTAAACTTAAGGAGGAGTTAGGCAGATTTTTAATTGGTAATGGGTTGAAGGGTTATGGGGAGAAGGCAAGAAAATGGAGATGACGAGCACATCAGCCATGATCGAATGGCGCAGCAGATTTGATGGGCAGAATGGCCAAATTCTGCTCCTATATCTTATGAACATATGGACTTATCCCTAAGGTCACTTCAGAGTCAACCATATTGCTGTGGGTCTAGAGTCACATATTGGCCAGAGCAAGGAAGGACAGCAGATTTCTTTCCCTTACAACAAGTGAACCAGATGGGTTTTTACAACAATGGACAATGGGTTTTGTGGCCATCCTTCAAATCCAGGTATTTGATGGAATACAAGTTTCAGTATTTGCTGTGGTGGGATTCGAACCCGGGTCCCCAGAGCCTTAGCTGGATCTCTGGATTGCTAGTTCAGTGACAATACCACTCTGTAGGAATGTAAATTGTTGCTGTTGTTCAACCAGAGGTTTCCCTTTGGCTTATGTTTGCAGAAAGTTTAATTATCAGTCACAAGTAGGCTTACATTAATGCTGCAATGAAGTTACTGTGAAAATCCCCAAGCTGACACACTCCGGTACCTGTTCGGGTACACTGAGGTAGAATTTAGGCATGGCTACTGCACCTAACCAGCACGTCTTTCAGACTGTGGGAGGAAACTGGAGCACACGGAGGAAACCCATGCAACCATCCTACTGCCCGCAGCATCACTAAGCATTGGGCTGATCCACTCAGCAATCTTGAGACTCTGGTGACTGTCCATGCAGCAGCAATCATGGCCTCCCCTGTGATGCCGCTGAACCAGTCTCCAGTTGGCTGGCATCTCTCAATAGTTGAGAACTCGGGTGTCTTGATTCTGGGGGGAGACCCGCTGGTGGTCTTGCCACTGCCTGATTGTCCTGTGGTTTGTAGCCCTTCTGGAAAAGAGGCAGCATGAGTCTCCTGCCAGTGCTCCCAACTCCTCAATAAGACTCCAACCGAATGGTTGGAAGTTAGAACAATCCAGTAAGATTCAATGAAAATAGATTAAACCTGTCTTCAGAATGTGTACTGCAACAGAAAGAGGTAACAAGACAGTTAAATAATTATTCTGCCTGCATACTTCTGACTGTATTACTCAGCATAGAGAACAATGTAAGCCGATTATGGTCTGCCTTTTGACTTTGTTCATTTAAAAGTTTCTTTATTTATTAGTCACAGATAGGCTTACTTCCCCATGGCAATGAAGTTACTGTGAAAATCCCATAGTTGCCACACTCCAGCGGCTATTCGGGTACACTGAGAGAGAATTTAGCACAGCCAATCCAACCCTAACCTGTACATCTTTGGACTTTGGGAGGAAACCGGAACACCCAGAGGAAACTCATGCAGACATGGCGAGAATGTGCAGACTCCACCCAGCGACTCAAGACAGGAATTGAACCCGGGGCCCTGGCGCTGTGGGGCAGCAGTGCTAACCATGTAGGTAGTGATCTGCGTATTGTTGTTGAAACATTAGAACATAGAACGCTACAGTGCAGAAAGAGGCCCTTTGGCCCATCGAGTCTGCACCGAACACAATCCCACCCAGGCCGTACCCCCATATCCCTCCATATTATACCCATTAATCCCTCTAACCTACACATCACCGGATACTAAGGGACAATTTATTAGCATGGCCAATCAACCTAACCCTCACATCTTTGGGCTGTGGGAAGAAACTGGAGTACTCGAAGGAAACCCACACAGACACGAGGGGAATGTGCAAACTCCACACAGACAGTGACCCAAGTGGGGAATCGAACCCAGGACCCTGGAGTTGTGAAGCAGCAGTGCTAACCACTGTGCCACCATACATTGCTGTCATTATTGGTGGAGTATGGATTCTCAGTTGATGTAAATATGAATGGAGTGCCAATCGTATGGATTGTGTAATGCCTGATGCAACTCAATTGCTTTTTCATCAAATATGGTTGGAAAAATCCTGGATTGCACAGCTGGAAAGGGATTTAAAAAGAGTTTTCCACCAGGTGTATGGGTTCTTGGAGAGACAAGGAAAGAAAGAGGTCAGACTGGACCAGACCAGAACCGTGTCTGAGCTGCTTCAGAGAGTGACTAGTACATAGAAACATAGAAGATAGGAGCAGAAGGAGGCCATTTGGCCCTTCGAGCCTGCTCTGTCATTCATCATGATCATGGCTGATCGTCCAACTCAATAGCCTAATCCTGCTTTCTTACCATTATCTGTGACCCCTTTTGCCCCAAGTGCTATATCCAGCCGCCTCCTGAATACGTTCAATGTTTTGGTATCAACTACTTCCTGTAGTAATGAATTCCACAGGGTCATCACTCTTTTGGGTGAAGAAATGTCTCCTCTTCTCCGTCCTAAATGGTCTACCCTGGATCCTCAGACTGTAACCCCTAGTTCCGGACTCGCCCACCATTGGGAACACCCTCCCTGTACTTACCCTGTCTAGTTCTGTTAGAATTTTATAAGTCTCTATGAGATCGTCCCTCATTTGCCTGAACTCCGGTAAAAACAATCTTAACCTAGTCAATCTCTCCTCATACATCGGTCCCACCGTTCCCGGAATCAACCTTTACACTATTGCCTATTTAGTAATTAGTGCTTTATCACTCAATAAATCCTCTTAATTTGTTAAACTTAAACTAGCCACCACCAACTTGTCCTCGCCAAGAACCTGAATGAAGTTTCAAGTGCTTTACAGAATCTTAAAGTATCCTTGGGCTTCAAAATATCAGTGACCTCACAGGGTGGCACAGTGGTTAGCACTGCTGCCTCACAGTGTCAGGGACCTGGGTTCAATTCTGGCCTTGGGGTGTGTGTGTGTGTGTGTGTGTGTGTGTGTGTGTGTGTGTGTGTGTGTGTGTGTGTGTGTGTGTGTGTGTGTGTGCACGTGCATAAATTTGCACATTCTCCCCGTGTCTGCTTGGATTTCCTCTGGTTTCCTCCCACATTCCAAAGATGTGTGGGTTAGGTTGAGTGGCCATGGTAAATTGCCCTGTAGTGCTAAGGGGATTGGCAGGGTAAACATGTGGGCTTACGGAGATAGGGGCTGGGTGGGATTGTAGTCAGTGTAGGCTCAATGGGTCAAATGGCTTTCTTCTGCACTGTAGGGATTCTATGATATTATCCTATGATTCTATCAATAGATCAATGCAAAATAGCAGCAACAGGATTGTTACCCTGAAAGTCAGCATTTGCATCTCCCATCTTACAGTTGGGACTGAGGAGAGGTGGTGATATAGTATTATTGTTACTAGACCAGTAAACCACAGACCCAGTGTAATGATCTGGGGACCTGGGTTTGAATCGCATCCCAGTAGATGGTGAAATTTGAATTCAATAAAAATCTGGAATTCAATATAAGTCCAACAATGTCCATTGCTGTAAAAAACCATCTGATTCATCAATGTCCTCTAGTGAAGGAAACCTGCCATCCTTACCTGGTCTGGCCTATATGACTTATATCCAGATCCACAACAATGCAGTTGGCTCTTAACTGCCCTCTGAAATGACCTAGCAAGCCACTCAGTTCAAGGGCAATTAGGGATGAGCAATAAATGCTGGCTCAGCCAGCAATTCAATTAATGAATTGTAATGACTTCAATCAGGTCATTGAGGTTAGCCTATTGGAATATCAACTCCCTAATTGAGGAGTCAATTTAGCCAATCTGGGAGTCTTGTATTTAACCGGGACTGTCAGTTCCTCTGGCACTCCCAAAGGTAGACTGTTGAGTGATATCACTCTGCGTACAGCTGTTGGAATTGTAAATAAAGGGATTTTGGCGAAGGGACTTGTGCATCCAAAGAGGCATTACATGAATGGAAGAAAAATTCTGTTAATTAAAACTATAGGTCTGTGGTAGGGGTTCATATAGTTATAGAAATTCTCAACTATTTCAGGAAAACTCCTATTCATCATGCTGCCATGTTGTATAGCAATGCTTTCTTCAACAGGAAATCTTTATTGCGAAAGGTAGCACCACAACATTGGACAATATGTCATTTCTTGGACACCGCGTTGAAATGGGACTTATATTTGCTATTACTTAGGTTATTATTGTGTTTATAGTGAATGTACATATGCCAACATTCCAATTTCTATTCCAGGGACATTCCATTCTAAAAGTGCACCATTCCCATAGCCAAACCGCGCCCCCCTTGCATACAAGTGAAAGCAAGCTAAATCTATGGTTTCCTGCTGTGTTATTTGCATCCTCTTTAATTCTCCTATAAGTCTGGGAGCAGGGGATTGATGTGCACTGTTCACATAAAAAAGCGCATTTTCTTTTAAATATATAACCCCCTGTTGTTCTTGCAGAATAATCAGATCACAGGAATTCAGTCCTTATTTCAGTTGGAATTGAACTGGATGCTCAGGGGGGCAATGAGATTTTAACTGTTGGTAGCTTTGACAGAGAGCAAAACCATTGTAATTTTAACCAGCCTGATTAACGCCGACTGAAGTCCGGTAACAGATGGATGGGAAGTGGGCAAGGGCTGGATGTTGGGCTGTGGGAATTCAAGATGACCAAAGAAAAACTATTCCAATGGAAGAGGCTGGGGTTTTAGTGTTCAATTGTTAAGAGTTTGATTGTGTGAGCCTGATAACTGATCTACGCTCACTGTGCTTGTTTGGTTAAGCCTGGATGTTAACTCAATGTAAGGAAGTATAATCAGTCTTCAAAGGCAGAAGTCTCTTCACCAAAATCAATACACAGAGTGCTACTGGTCAGCAGTCTACCTTTGGGAGTGCCAGAGGAGCTGACACTCTTGGTTAAATACAAGGAAAAGGCTCTCTGAGTGGCCCATCAATTAACTCCTTAATCAGGGAGTTCATATTCCAATAGCCAACCTCAATGGCCTGATTGAGATCATTACAGTAAGGTAAGGTCACCATAGTCCAGGAGAAGTGATGGCCCATGGTATTCTCACTAGACTATTAATGCAAAAACTCAGCTAATGTTCTTGGGACCTGGAACCACATCCCCCCACAGCAGCTGATAGAATTTGAATTCAATAAAAAATATCTGGAATTAAGAATCTACTGATGACCATGAAACTATTGCTGTTTGTTGGAAAAACCCAACTGGTTCACTAATATCATTTAGGAAAGGAAATCTGCTGTCCTTACCTGGTCTGGTCTACATGTGATTCCAGAGCCACAGCAATGTGGCTGACTCTCAACTGCCGTCAGAAATGGCCAAGCAAGGCACTTAGTTCAAGAGCAACCAGGGATGGGCAATAAAAGCTGGCCAGCCAGTGACACCCATGTCCCACAAATGAATAAAAAAGCCTCAAATGACCATAGCTGCTCTCCCCTTTGAGGGTGAGAGCTGACTGGAGGTGATTTAACCCAAGGAACACCACACCTCAGGGAAGGGGTGAGTTTGAGAAGGTGGGGCCTTCAAGAATAACCTCAGCTGATATAATGATTGAACCCACACTGTTAGCATCACCCTGCATTACTAACCAACCATCCTAGCCAACTGAGCTAAACCAACATGATGGAATTTTTTTATTTATTCATGTTTAAAAGTTTATTTATTTGTGTCACAAGTCAGCTCACATTAACACTGCAATGAAATTACTATGAAAATCTCCCAGTCGCCACACTCCAGCGCCTGTTTGGGTACACTGAGGAAGAATTTAGCATGGCCAATGCACCTAACCAACACATCTTTTGGACTGTGGGAGGAAACTGGATCACCCGGAGGAAGCCCACACATTCATGGGGAGAACATGCAGACTCCACGCAGACAGTGACCCAAGAATCATAGAATTGTACAATGCAGAAGGAGGCCATTCAGCTCATTCTGCCTGCACCGACCACAATCTCACCCAGGCCCTATCCCTATAATACCTATTTACCCTTGCTAGTCCCCCTGACATGAAGGGGCAATTTAGCACAGCCAATGCACTCAACCGACACGTCTTTTCAGATTGTGGGAGGAAACTGGAGTGTCCAGAGGAAACCCACGCAGGCACACAGAGAACGTGCAAACTCCACACCGACAGTGACCCAAGCCGAGAATTGAGCCTGGGTCCCTGGCACTGTGAGGCAGCAGTGCTAACCACTGCGCCACCGTGCTGCCCAAAGAGACAGGCATAAGGTGCTAGGAAGCAGTCATTACAAAAGGATGCAAATAAAATCCTTGCCCACTTAGAAATTGGTTTAACTTCTGCATCACTCCAAGGAAAATCAAATGTACAACAAGGGTTCTCAGGAATACGGGAGGAACGGGGACCTGAAACCATGAGCTCTTGGAGCCTGGAGGAACAATCCTACTTCTCCCATCCCCATAAAGAGATGTAAGTAAACCTGTCCCAAAAAGCTACATCTGCTTCCAGTTCACACCGTGTGTGAAATTACCTGACAAGAGAAGCCAGAGCTATTTCCCCACTCAGGTCAGAGTTTGGAGTGACAGGCCTTCACATTGCCACCTTATCACACCATTAGCAAATGGACAAGATGTCAGAAGAAAGCTCCTGGCTTCCTGGAAGTCCCATTAGTCGCACTCTGTGACAGATTAAACATTGCCGCCTTCCTCAAGCCTTTGATTTAGTTGTTACCTCTGTCACTTCTCCACTGTAATGAAGTCAGGGTGAAAAGCTTTCATATCTCTAATCGCGTAGAAATACCTTTCCATTTGAAAAGGTATTCCATTACGTGGAAGCTCTATTCTGATCTTAGACATGTTTACCTCAGCAGGGTTACTGTAAAACACATTATTGGGGTGATGAAGTGAAAAGTCAGAATTGCTCAACTCAAGCCTTTCTCAATAATCCAGCAAAGGTGTCCAGAATAATCTGAGCCCGCACAATTTTGCATAACTTCTCAATATGAAGAGGGCTAAATAAAAATGGGGTATCCCCCAACATAACCCCCTCCCCAGTCCAGCAACTGGGGAAAGGTTGGCAGTGATTTGATTTGATATTTTGTTGTCACATGTATTGTGAAAAATCTTGTTTCTTGCACACTATACAGATAAAGCATACTGCTCATAGAGTACATAAGGGAGAAGGAAAGGACAGGGTGCAGAATGTAATGTTGCAGTCATAGCTAGGGTGTAGAGAAAGATCAACTTAATATAAGGTATGTTATTAAGCAGAGGCTGATCCCCCCTCTGAGAACTAACACCGAAACATCCAAAGAGAAGAACCTTACCATGTAATCTGTAAAAGGTGTGCGTGAAGTGGTGTGACGTGCTCTTTAGCAACCTCTAGTAGTTAAATAAATCCCTGAGACTCACTTGAAAATCAACACAATTTATTTATCTAACTAAAAGTGAACACATTAACTAAACTATTAACAAACCAAATAAATCCCTGTTAACTATTAACTATTCCCCAATAAAACAAGATTCTAGTGGAATGCTTTCTGATAAATACAATTTCCACTCATTAACAAAATATAAAATTTAGTCACTCTCTAAATTACAACCAGGATTTGTGTCTTCTGGAATATTTTGGGCTTTCACTGTTGATTCTTCTGTCTGGAACTTCCTTCTTCTTTGGTACCTTTGCTATCAAGATGGTGTTTTCTCTATGACACTGAGGATGCTAAGAGAGCCAGCAATTCTCTTGAGAGAGAGTGAGAGCTGGGAGCTGTTAGCTCTGACAGATGACAGTTGCTCAACTCAATTTGTCCCACTGGTCCTTTCTTTTATACCTATGATGACGTATTAGTATTTCCCACAATAGGATTAGTTCTAGGTTGTCAAAACCATCAGATTTAAATTTAAGAGGTTTTTGGTATTGAAGTGCTTAATTCAAATTAATTCATTAAATTCAAAAGCCTGTTGCCTTGGTAAAACCATTGCTTAGCCTTTTGATATTAATGTTTCAGTTTGGGCTCTCTGTGTACTTGCTAATCAAAGAAAAAGCACCACCTTTTAATAGGACCATGCAATGCTTTCCCCGCCTCCCCCCGCTTCTCTCCAAGCATTTTATAATTTTGCAAACACCAAATTCTAATTTTCTACCTCCCAATTGACAATTACTCTATCCACCTTTTCCATTCAAGTCCATTCAAAAGTCTGCCAGCAGCCGGGGAGAAGCTGTTCTTGAGTTCGTTGGCACATGATCTCAGACTCCTGTAACTTTTTCCCAATGGAAGAAGGTACGTGGGGTCCTTAACAATGCTGGCTGCTTTTCTAAGGCAGCGAGAAGTGTAGATAGAGTCAATGGATGGGAGGCTGGTTTGTGTGATGGATTGGGTTACGTTCACAGCACTTTGTAGTTTCTTTCTGTTTTGGTCAGTGCAGGAGTCATACCAAGCTGTGATACATCCAGGAAGGCGCATCTGTCAAAATTGGTGAGAGTCATAGCTGACATGCCAAATTTCCTGAGCCTCCAGAGAAAGTGGAGGCATTGGTGGGCTTTCTTGACTTGGCATGGAGGGTCCAGGACAGGTTGTTGGTGATCTGGACGCCTTGAAACAGTGACAATGAGGAAAAGGGGAGAAAAGGGGTAACAGTGAGGCGGGGGGGGGGGGGGCTGTAAAATGACAATGCGTAAGGTTGATGTGGAAGGCACTGTCTGAGAACTGCTTCCAGTAGCCTCTGAATCTGGACAAGTAATAAATGTAAGAGCACCCACTGTCGCCAGAAATAAACTTCCATTTTGCTATGACATAGCTGCTATGTTACACTTTCCTATCACAATTTGTTTTCTTAGCCTTGCTGGTTCCAACGAAAGCCGTCCGCATTAATAAAAAACAAAACACTCCGAAACTATGTGGAAAGAGAAAAGAACTTTCCATTTATTTGTCGCGTTTCATCATTGCAGAGCAGCGTTTTGCCATCAATTAAATCCTTTTGATGTGTACACTGCTCTAATGTGGGAAAGAATTAGAGAACAGGCTATTTGGTGAGTCTGTAATGCACGCTCCTTTTGCGGACATACTTATTATGTCTGAATGTTCCTTCAGCGAGAAAGTCCAATAAAGGTTGTTGATGGACATTGTGAACTCCAAGGACTGGAGGTGGTGCATTACAGAGTCCCCACAGTGCATCAATGGGACATGGTGGCACAATGGTTAACACTGCTTCCTCATAGCACCAGAGACCTGGGTTCAATTCCCAGCTTGGGTCACTGTGGAGTGGAGTGGAGTCTGTGTGGAGTCTGCATGTTCTCCCTGTGACTGCGTGGGTGTCTGTGTGCTCTGGTTTCCTCCCACAGTCCAAAAGACACCCTGGTTATTTGTATTGGCCATGCTAAATTCTCCCTCAGTGCAGCGAACAGATGCCGGAGTGTGGTGATTAGGGGATTTTCACAGTAACTTCATTACTGTGTTAATGCAAGCCTACTTGTGACACTAATAAATCAACTTTACAAACTCTCTGACAGAATATCTTACCTAGGCCTCATTCTCACACCCCCACATATTCCCCCCGAGCGAACACCTATTTTTGGGCACTAAGAGTCAATTTAGCATGCCAAATTCACCTAACTTACACATCTTTGGAGTGTGACAGGGAACTGGAGACCCAGAGGAAACCCATGCAGGTGCCAGGAGAATGTGCAGACGCTACACAGACAGTCACCCAAAGCCAGAATTGAACCCAGATCTCTGGCGCTGTGAGGCAGCTGTGCGCGACTGTGCCAGAATCACCTTGAAATAATTGTTGCCATGTCTGAGAAGGTAGCCAGCTCACTGACACTGCTTTATTGTTCGGGCAGTTTGGCCAAAGCTGTGTTAGTCGGTCGGCTGGACGGCGAGCATGTTTGAACAGCACAAGATTGAATTCCATTCCAGCTGAATAAACTTGGAACCTGAACTCACATGAACTACAGCTCAGGAGTGGAAAAGACTTGCTTCTTCACCAGACTAACAAAGACCGGTTTCCCACAATGAGCTAGACACATGAGCTGTTTATTCAGTCATTTGGCAATACAGAACTTGAGTATTGCTCAAGAGCTTTATTGCTTCAAGGGCCAACCATGTTGAAATTTTTCACTCTTTGCACTTCTTAAGAATACAAGTGTAATGGGAAAACAACTACTTATACTGATTGAGAAGAGAGAGCTGATTGGTTGGCAAGTGGATGCTGATTGGTAAAAACATTTGGCCGAATTTTCCCCTCTCACCCAATCATAACGGGCATTTGACAGGATCACACAAAGGTCCATTGACCTCGAGCAGGATTTTGCGTTCCTGGGGTGAGCATGGCCGGAAAATCCCACCCACAGTCATGGAGAATGCACCAGTTGATGACAGCTGACAGTTAACCGCCAAACACCATTTGTCTGAAATTTAAACCAGGCTGCTTGACCTTCGTTGGTCAAGGCACTGTTCCAAGAAATAAATCCACTAACGTCTCCCACTTAGGTTGTTAAACTGAAACAGGTGCAATGTGTGTACGTGTTCTTTCTGTCTGCAAAGAACAGCCCTATTTATTAACAAAAAAAAACTTCCAGTGTACCCAAATGCATCACATTCTGAGGACTCTGCAGTATTTATTGTTGTGGGCAGCTGGAATCATCTGCTCCTTTATCAGGGACCACTCACCGGATGAAGGAGCAGCGCTCTGAAAGCTTGTGGCTTGTGCTACCAAATAAACCTATTGGACTTTAACCTGGTGTGGTGAAACTTCTTGCTGTTCCTCCCACAGTCCCAATATGTGCGGATTAGGTTGATTGGCCATGGCAAATTGACCTTTGTGCCAATAGGGATTAGCAGGGTAAATATGCGGAGTTACGGGAATTGAGCCTGGGTGGCACTAGGGTCGATGGGCAAACTCGATGGGCCAAATGGCCTCCTTCTGAACTGCAGCGATTCTATGGATGTGTGTCAAACTCATTGGCTAAACTTTCAGCTTGACATCAAGAGCGAGCACGTTTATCATAAACATTTCTGTTTTATTAACAAGCCCAGCGTTTCCATTGCATTTGTAATTGAAATGTGTTTATTCTGATCTGAAAGTTTCCTTCACGTTGCAAAGAATCAGCTGCCTCAGTGAACAGCTGTTTGCAGTAATATTGTCATGGATTCCTCCAGGGACTGTTCAGCGCACCCATTGTAAATATGTGAGGCAGCTTCCCCATCCAGAACAAGGGCAGGAGGAACATTGGCACTATTTTTCCCAGCTCTCCCATTCAAGCTACGCAGAGATTCAGCCCCATTTCTTTGTTTAACCTGCCCAAAATAATGTTAACGTACATTTTTGAGAGAACTTCTTGGCCTATTTTCCTACGTGACTGCGTAGGATTCCTCCTGGCACTCCAGTTTCCTCCCACAGTCCAAAGGTGTGCAGATTAGGTGGATTGGCCACGCTAAACTGCCCCTTAGTGTCTCAAGTTGTGTAGGTCAGATGGATTGGCCGTGCTAATTTGTCCCTTAATGTCCAAAGATGTGCAGGTCAGGTGGATTGGCCATGCTAAATTGCCACTTAATGTCCAAAGATGTACAGGTTAGATGGATTGGCCATGCTAAATTGCCCCTTAATGTCCAAAGATGTACAGGTTAGATGGAATTAGCCATGGGAAATGTATGGGTTTATGGGGGTAGGACAGGGAGAGAAGATACACTGTCAGAGAGTTGGTGCAGACTCGAAGGGCCAAATGGCACCTTCTGCACTGTAGGGATTCTATGATTTAACCCAGTCTGTAGCTCATCAGGTAAGCCACTTCTCATGAATAACATCAGCTGATATTCAGCATCCTTAAAGTGGAAGCTGTGACACATTGAGTAGATTTTAATCTGATCCCTCTCTCCCTTTGGGCATGGACTGCCCATGAGATGGGTTAAAATTGTCCCAAGGCCACACTGATTAGCCTGCTGCCAGTTTCTTCTTATTAGAACAAAGAACAACACAGCACGGGAAACAGGCCCTTTGGCCCAACAAGCCCGCACCACCATTTTAACATTATGCTTTTCCTCTTCCACCCTTGACCCATGTCTACGCTTATGGCACCCACATTGGAAACCAGATTGATGGGAGAATAATTTAGGGACAATTTGTTACACCAATCAGCCTAAGAGCACATCTTTGGGGCGTGGGAGGAAACCGGAGCACCCGGAGGAAACCCACGCGAGCACGGGGAGAATGAGCAAACTCCCACAGATACTGGCCCAAATCCGTGTACCTGCACAGCAAACAGTGATAGTCACTGAGCTGTCGTGGTGCCCATCTGCTGGTCCAGTTTAAGCGTACACAAATGACATGAAGTCGTCGTTGGCATTCAATTTGGCCAAGGGTCTTTCTGCAGGGAAGAAGGGTCCAAATCGCAGGCTGGATATAAAGACATTAATCTCTCCAGCCAACATAGGAATCATAGAACCCTACAGTGCAGAAAGAGGCCCTTCGGCCTACTGAGTCCGCACTGAGCACAATCCCACCTAGGCCCTACCCCCATATATTATACCCACTAATCTCCGCTACCCTAGACACTAAAGGGCAATTTCTTAGCATGGCCAATCAACCTAACCCGCACATCTTTGGACTGTGGGGCGAAACCGAAGTACCCGGAGGAAACCCGCACAGACACGAGGAGAATGTGCAATCTCCACACAGACAGTGACCCAAGCCAGGAATCGAACCCAGCACCCTGGGGTATGAAGCAGCAGTGCTAACCACTGTGCTACCGTGCCGCCCACCATGATTGGGTAATTTACCTGTCAATCACACTCAGTGAAGACAAGTGACTGGGAGTGACCTAATGCACATCATCTGTGTGTAGTGTCGGCCACTAACTGGCTGGTATAATGGCACAGGTGGATGGCATGGTGGCACAGTGGTTAGCACTGTTACCTGACACTGCCAGGGACCCAAGTTCAATTCCAGCCTTGGGTCACTGTCTGTGTGGAGTTTACATTTCCTCCCCGGTGTCTGCGTGGGTTTCCTTCGGATGCTCCGGTTTCCTCCCACAGTCCAAAGATGTTAAGGTTAGGTTGATTGGCTTTGTTAAATTTCCCTTTAGGTCAGAAGAGTTACAGAGTAAGCCTGGGTAATAATACAGACTCGATAGGCTGAATGGTCTCCTTCTGCAGTGTAGGGTTTCTACGGTACTGCGTCATTCTGGAAAAAGTACACTGCTTTTATCGGGAGGCGTTGCTGTAGTTTTTAGTTGTGGGTTCCGCAAGCATGAACACATACTTTTTAATCATAGAATCATGGAATCCTACAGTGCAGAAGGAGGCCATTCAGCCCATTGAGTCTGCACCGATCACAATCGCACCCAGGCCCCATCCCCATAACTCCATACTAGCCCCCCTAACACTAAGGGGCAATTTAGCATGGCCAATCCACCTAACCTGCACATCTTTGGACTCTGAGAAATAAATAGATCCTGTGGACTGTTTGCTGTAATATTCCACGAGTGTGTACTCTGTCCTGGCTGAATAGAGTCGGGTTGGTGTAAAACAGACTGTTTACTGTGAGTCCTTCTTTTAGTCCTGCCCTACCTCCGACAATTGGCTGGCAGAGTTAAATAGTCATTGCGCTACTTGGAATATCTTAGCCTGGTGATGTTATCGGTCCTGCCATGCTATTCAATCTGGTTTTAAGATTGAAGAGTGCCAAAACTACCAGAAACATCTGGGGGGAAGCACCCGGGGAGGATAAGTTATGTTTTGTTCGTAAGAAGTCCCTGTGGGCCAAGATGATCAAGATGGTTCCCTTGAGCCTCTGGGCCTCTTCCCCTTGACCTTTCACCTCCCACCCCACCCCCTCCTCCCACCCATCACTAAATTAAAGTTTAAAGTTTATTTATTAGAGTCACGAGTAGGTTTACATTAACACTGCAATGAAGTTACTGTGAAAATCCCCCAGTTGCAACACCCCAGATTCTGTTTGGATAAACCTAGAAATATCGAAACTAGAAGCCATTTGGCCCTTTAAGCCCGCTCCGCCATTCATTTTGATCATTGCTGATCATCAAATTCAATATCCTGATCCCTATCTTCCCCCCCATACCTTGATCCCTTTAGCCCCAAGAGCGATATCTAATTTCTTCTTGAAATCACACAACATTTTAGCCTCACTACATTTTATGATAGTGAATTCCACACGTTCACCACCCTCTGCATGAAAAATTTCTCCTCATCTCAGTTCTAAAAAATTTATCCCTTATCCTCAAACCATGACCCCTAGTTCTGGAGGGAGAATTTAGTATGGCCAATGCACCTAGCCAGAACGTCTTTCAGACTGAGGGATGAAACCCATGCAGAGATGGGGATAACATGCAGACTCCGCACAGACAGTGACTGAAACCAGGAATCGAACTTGGATCCCTAGCGCTGTGAGGCAGCAATGCTAACCACTGTGCCACTGTGCCAAATCACCACCTGGTCGGGAATTGCCGGGCATTTTCCTTGAGAAATGGGTTGCCCTCCAGGTAAGATATCTGAGCCACCAGCAATGGTTCACTCATGCCCTTTAGGGAAGGAAATCTTATTGCTCCTGGAGACCCGGTTCGAATCCCACCACGGCAGATGATGACATTCCAATTCAATAGAAGAGATCTGGAATTAAGAATCTACTGATGACCGTGAAACCATTGTTGGAAAAACTCATCTGGTTCACTAATGTCCTTTAGGGAAGGAAATCTGCCAACGTTAGCTGGTCTGGCCTACATGTGACTCCAGAGCCACAGCAATGTGGTTGACTCTCAACTGCCCTCTGAAACGACCGTAGCAAGCTATTAAGTTCAAGGGTGATTGGGGATGGGCAAAACTTGCAGGCCAACCAGCGACACCCATGTCCCACGAATTTAAAAAAAAAGTTTCCATCACCAACACTAACCCACTTCCACCATCCCCTCCAAATTTTAGTTTAAGGAGCCTAAGGGACTACTAATGGGTTCCGTAACATTACTTGACTTGGCCTCTCCACTGTTAGCCATGTGCAAGTCATATCAGAGGCCTTTGCAATCACCTGACCCACGTACCTGCAGTGCCCTCCTGCTGGCCCTGACACTAGGTGGTTCCGGAGGACGCTGATGAGTATGATCCGGATATGAATGACAACCCAAGGAAACAAGGAAACATTAGATAAGGAAGCAGCGATTGCTGTGTTCTCAGATAGTTGGTAAGAAAAACGTCACTGATTAGAACGCAGATGGAAATCTCATTTAAGTTACATTCGTGCACATTGTAATGCAGTCTCGATACAGCATGAGGCAGAGTAAACAGAGTAAACAAACAGTTGCAATCCATCGGGCAGCAGTAGTTTAGAAGATGGATTATGAATCTGAATAAGACATAAGGAAGAATATTTTGAAGGAATACATTAGAAGAATCTGGAGTGGCATTGAAATGGATGAAGTCCCACAAGTTTTTTTTACTTTTTTAAATTCATTTTGTGAGTGTAATAAGTCCATGGAGGCAAAGACCCAAAAGTTATTTTATTTACGAGACATATTATATAACAGTGTGCTCCCTGCTTCAGCAGGCAGAGAGACTGACACACCAGCTTTAGATATGGACCATGAAACTCCCTGATTGGCCCCACAATTAGGACTCAAGCAGTTACATCTTTTCATGTCCAATCAAATAATCAAAATCAAATTAACTTCGGGACAACTCAAAAGGGGCATCTCCATAAAAGGAGCGGACCCACCCGAAACAAAAGGCAAAGCGGAAAGGAAACTTAAAACATCAAATGTGATTAAACGGGTCAATGATACCTCCCAGTCCCTGTGGTGCCCAAGGGGCAAGGAAGACATCAACAGTGCCCTCGGACACCGCATGCTCCCTTTCCAGGGACACCCAGCCATGAATATAGCCACAGTAGAGAGGCAGACAACCAGGTTAGACGACCCCCTCATCTAATGCACAGATAGATTAGAAGAAGCTGGAGTGACATTGAAATGGATGGTGTTCCACAACTTTTAAAAAATTTTTTTATTCATTTGTGGGTGTAATAAGTCCACGGAGGCAAAGGTCCCATCACCAAAAGTTCCTTTATTTACAAGACATACTATACAACAGCGAGCTCCCTGTGTGTTCCCTGCTTGAGCAGGCAGAGAGACTGATGCACCTGCTTTAAATATGGAACATGAGGCTTCCTGATTGGGCCTGAATTAGGGAGTTCATACTCTAGCAGGCCAAACTCATTTGCCTGACTGAGGCCATCACAGTGGGATATGGGGATCGCTGGCTGGCCAGCATTTATTGTCCATCTCTAAGGCAGTTGAGATTCAACCATATCACTGTGGCTCTGGAGTCACATGTAAGCCAAACCGGTAAGGATGGTAGATTTCCTTCCCTAGAGGACTAGATGGGTTTTTCCCAACAATCAACAATAGTTTCATGTAGATTCTTAATTCCGGATGTTTTTTATTGAATTCAAATTCCACCATCTGCCATGGTGGGATTTGAACCCGGGTCCCCAGAACATTAGCTGAGTTTCCAGATTAATATTGTAGCGATAATACCACTAGGCCATTGTCTCCCCAGTAGAGAAGTAGATAAGCTAGTGCAATTAGGCCCAATTATAACAGAAGATGGCAGATGCAATGCCAAATTTGGAAGTATAGAGGTAGCCAGCTGTAATATTGTGAGGGTATGTCCAACAACCAGAAAACTCAAGCTTGTAACAAGGAAAAATCGCACAAAGTGCTGCATTCACTCTATTTTCTCAGAAAGCTAGAAAATAAATTAAGTTCTGTGGAAGAAAATTAAGGCCTTTAATGTCTGTTAAAAATTCTACAAATAAGCAAATGGAGGGATGCATGGAAAAAGCAACAGCATATAGAAATAGGCGGCATGGTGGCACAGTGGTTCGCACTGCTGCCTCACAGCGCCAGGGACCCGGGTTCAATCCTAGCCTCAGGTCACTGCCTGTGTAGGGTTTGCACTTTCTCCCTGTGTCTGTGTGGATTTCCTCCGGGCGCTCCAGTTTTCTCCCATACTCCAAAGATGTGCAGGTTAGGTTGATTGGCCATGCCAAATTGACCCTAGTGTGGGGAGGTTAGCAAGGTTAATATGCAGGGTTACAGGAATAGGGTCTGGATGGGATTGTGGTCAATACAGACTCGGTGGGCTGAATGGCCTGGCCTCCTTCTATGCTGTACTGTCAGGATTCTATGATTCTATGAAATCTTGTTAAATGACATCCAGAAAAGGAAATGCTAGTATTTCAACCTTTCGCCAAGGAGGCGATGGCCTACTGGTATTATTGCTAAACAATTAATCCAGAAACTCAGCTAATGTTCTGGGGACTCAGGTTCGAATCCCATCGTGGCAAGTGGTGGAATTTTAATTTAAATAAAAAATGTCTGGAGTTAAGAATCTACTGATGAAACTATTGTCGATTGTTGGAAAAACCCATCTGGTTCACTAATGTCCTTTAGAGAAAGAAATCTGCCATCCTTACCTGGTCTGGTTTACACGTGATTCCAGAGCCACAGCAATGTGGTTGATTCTCAACTTCTCTCTGAAATAGCTGAGCAAAAGTTCAAGGGTAGTTAGAGATGGGCAATAAATGCTGGCCAGCCAGTGACACCCATGTCCCATGATTGAATAAAAAAAATGATCAGAGTTGAGAAGTTTTCGAGATCTCCCCTAGAGGGGGAAGTGGAAGGCAGCAGAGAGAGGAATCAGAGAATCCCTATACTGCAGAAGGGTGCCATTCAGCCCAGTGAACCTACACCAATCCAGGCCCTATCTCCATAACCACACGTATTTACCTTGCTAATCCACCAGACACCAGGGGCAGGATTTTACACTCTTGCTTGGCCGAGATCATAAAATCTCGCCTGCGTCCAATGGAGATTTCCAATCTGGGAACCTTGCCCGCCCCGATTCTGAGACAGGCAAGGAGGTAGAGAGTCAGCTTGAGGGGCAACTTAGCATGGCCAATCAACCTCACTGGCACACCTTTGTAGTGTGGAAGGAAACTAGAGGAAACCCATGCAAACATGGGGAGAACATGCAAACTCCACACAGATGTAAACTACACTGGGAACACATGCATAAAAATATACCGGAAATATGCAGGTAAAAACACACTGGAAACACATATATAAAAATACATCGGAAACATGTATGAAACATGGGCAGCACGGTAGCATAATGGTTAGCACTGCTGCTTCACAGCTCCAGGGACCTGGGTTTGATTCCCGGCTCGGGTCACTGTCTGTGTGGAATTTGCACATTCTCCTCGTGTCTGCGTGGGTTTCCTTCGGGTGCTCTGGTTTCCTCCCACAGTCCAAAGATGTGCAGATTAGGTTGATTGGCCATGCTAAAATTGCCCCTTAGTGTCCTGGGATGCATAGGTTAGAGAGATTAGCTGGTAAATGTGCAGGGATATGGGGTGGGGCCTGGGTGGGATTGTGGTCGGTGCAGACTCGATGGGCCAAAGGGCCTCTTTCTGCACTGTAGGGTTTCTATGATTCTATGTAAACGCCCAAGGCCGGAATTGAACCCGGGTCCCTGGCGCTGTGAGGAAGCAGTGCTAACCACTGCATCACCGTGCCACCTTCAGTCGAATAGGCATAATTGGCTGACAGACATCACAGAGCGGCTGTACACGGGCTACAGTGGGTGTGTGATGTTGATGCAAGTCAGACGTGAGTGTCATACCATGAGGCAGATTTCCTGGTAGGAGTAGCTCCAAGCAGCCACAGAACAATGATGGAGGTTGTATTTTCTCAATGGATGTGCTGTCAATGTTCTCCAAAATCTAGGCAGTGAATACCTGGGGAACATCTCTCACATATTCATCATCGTCTTAGTAGGAAGGCAGTGGAAACTCAAGCAGAAATGATGTAAAGAGTCATTATGCTATCCCCTGCAGGTTCTTCCAGCTCACCTGCTGATCTTTTGGCAGACAGTAGGAACCGCACCACCACCACCTCCCCCCCACCACCCCCCCTCTGCCCCACAGAAGCTCACTCAGTTTGTAGCCTGGTGTCGATTCAAGGACATTCATGGAAATTGATCTCAGAGCACCCCGCTGAATGTCATGCTTTCACTGAGTTCATTGTTCTGTCTGCGCTTTGGAACATTTTGCTACATAAATGCATGTGGTTGTTGCTGTTGCTTCTACAGCGAACAAGTGATGCCCAACAGTTCTCCAAAGTGTCATATTACCTCAGTGGAACTTTCCTGGCATCAAGCATGCCAACTTGCTGATCATTTCACAATATATGCCTGTTTCCAGTGTATTTTACACACATTTCCTCTGTATTTTTACATATATATTCCGAGGGTGTTTTACATACATGTTTCTGGTGTATTTTTTCATGATGTTTCCTGTGTATTTTTACATACATGTTTCCAGTGTATTTTTATATACATGTTTCCAGTATGTTTTTACATGCATGTTTCTGGTGTATTTTTACCTACGTGTTTCCAGTGTATTTTACATACGTGTTTCCAGTGTGTATTTGCATACATTTTTCCACTGTATTTTTACATACATGTTTCCAGTGTATTTTAACATACATGTTTCCAGTGTATTTTACATGCATGTTTCCAGTGTATTTTACATACATGTTTCCAGTGTATTTTAACATACATGTTTCCAGTGTATTTTACATACATGTTTCCAGTGTATTTTACATGCATGTTTCCAGTGTATTTTATGCACATGTTTCCAGTATATTTTTACATACATTTTTCCAGTGTATTTTAACATACATGTTTCCAGTATATTTTACATGCATGTTTCCAGTGTATTTTACATACATGTTTCCAGTATATTTTTACATACATATTTCCAGTGTATTTTAACATACATGTTTCTAGTGTATTTTACATACACATTTCTAGTATATTTTTACATATGTGTAATTACCTGCTACTAATAATGCCGTTTCATGGGGAAAAGGCCTGGTGACTCAACCTGCACACTCCAGCATGCAGAAAATGCCATTTGGAAATGCATTCTAAAGCTGCCGAAACCTCTGTGAGTTTTATTGGGAGTAGCAGCTAAAACCTGAAAGCTGACAGTCACAGTAAGTGTCTCTGGGGCGAACCAATTAAAACGAGGCGAATCCAATAAGAAATCAAGAGGCAAATATTACGGTCACCCTGCTCTTGCAAAACGCTTCATCAATTCCCCGTAGCGTCTGGCGCGGGTTATCCAAGCAAGATGTTTAAACACGTTAAAGGATTAAAGCTGTTCCCCTTAGCTGATCAGATAAGGATAATAGGACATAGATTTAGGGTTTTGGACAAGAGGGAATGTGATTAACATCTTTTACAAGGTGAGTAGTAATGAGCTGAAACTTGCTGCTCTCAGGTGGAGGTGATCGATGGCGTTTGAGGGAAATAAATTTGAATGTTTACAGGAATAGGCTAAGAGAATGGGACCAACTGGACTGCACTACAGAAAGAGACAGCATGGATTTGATGGATAGAATGGCCTCCTTCTGTGCCATAATGGGGCTGCACGTTGGCACAGTGGTTAGCACTGCAGCCTCACAGTGCCAGAAACCTGGGTTCGATTCCCTCTTTGGGTCTCCGTCTGTGCAGAGCCTGCACATTCTCCCCGTGTCTGTGTGGGTTTCCTCCGTGTGCTCCAGTTTCCTCTCACAGTCTGATAGATGTGTGTGTTAGGTGGATTGGCCATGCTAAATTGCCCCTTAGTGTCAGGGGGACTAGCCAGGGTAAATGCATGGTGTTATGGGGATCGGGCTTGATGGACCGAATGGCCTCCGTCCGCACTGTAGGGATTTTATGTGTAATGTTGCATTAAACGCCTTCCTGCTGACTGATTTGAAGGCACAGGGATGGGAGCTTGTTAACTCCAGCAGGCATTTTACCCGCTGCTGGCCTGTGCACCCCTGTCGCTAGTTAAAGTTTAAAGTTTATTTGTTAGTTTAATTTAGTTAGTTTAGTTTATCCAAAGGTGTGTGGGTTGGGTTGATTGGCCATGCTAAATTGCCCCTTAGTGTCCCAGGATGCATAGGTTAGATCGATTAGTGGGGTAAATACGCAGGGTAAATATATATGCCTGGATGGGACTATGGTCGGTGCAGACTCGATGGGCCAAATGGCCTTCTTCTACACTGTAGGGTTTCTATGATTGCATGATTAACATCACAAATACATTTATTTTAACACGGCAATGAAGTTACTGGGAAAATCCCAGAATTGCCACAACCCAGCGCCTGTTTGCGTACACTGAGAGAGAATTTAGAATGGCCACTGTACCTAACCAGCATGCCTTTCAGACAGTGGGAGGAAACTGGAGGACCTGGAGGAAACCCACGCAGACACGGGGAGAATGTGCAGACTCCGCAGTGACAATTGCCCCAGCTGGGAATCATGATCAATGCACCTAACCTGCACATCTTTGGACTGTGGGAAGAAATTGGAGCACCCGGAGGAAACCCACGCAGATATAGGAATTGGGAGTGATGGATGTGGCCTTTAAGTGATCAGTTAATGCCCACTTAAGGTTCTCATCCTGCTGTTCCTTGGATTTAATGAATCCCACTGCCCTTTTTTCATTCTTTCAGAGGATGTAAAGTTTATTTATTAGTCATAAGTAAGGCTTACTTTATCACTTCAATGAAGTTATCATGAAATTACCCAAGTAGCCACAGTCTGGCACCTCTTCGGGTCAATACACCTAACCAGCACTTCTTCCAGAGTGTGGGAGGAAACCGGAGCACCCGTAGGAAACCAATGCAGATACGGGGAGAACGTGCAGAAACCACGCAGAGAGTGACCCAAGCTGGGTATCGAACCCGGGTCCCTGACATTGTGAAACAGCAGTGCTAACCACTGAGCTACCATGCCGCTCCCATGCAGGCATCGCTGGCGAGGCCAGAATTGGTTGTTCACTCCCAGTTACCATTGAGAATGTTGGTGGTGAACTGCCTTCTTAAACCTCTGCAGTTCATGTGGAGTAGGTACACCTACGGTGCTGTTAGGGAGGGAGTTACAGGATTTTGACCCAGCGACAGGAAAGGATTGACAATAAGTCAGCCAAGAGTCAGGATAGCGGGGGACCTGGGAGAGGAGATTGCAGGTGGTATTTGCTGTCCTTCTAGGTAGTTGAGGTCATGATTTGGAAGGTGCTATCTGAACAGTGATACTGAGTTGCTTCAGTATATCTTGAAGATGGTACACGCTGCTACCAATGTGTGTTGCTGGTGGAGGGAATGAATGTTAAGGTGGTGGATTGGGTGCCAATCAAACGGATCGCTTTGTCCTGGATGGTGTTGAGCTTCTTGAGTGTTGTTGGCGCTGCACCCATCCAGGCAAAGGTAGAATATTCCATCAATTCCTGCCTTAAGCCTCGTAAGTGGTGGACAGGCTTTGGGAAATCCCAAGCAGTAACTTACATGGTTTCTCTGTGGAAGCCTAATCCCATCCAGTCATTTGATTTTTCCGGTCAATTAACTTAGTCAACCTTGGCAGCATGGCGGCACAGTGGTTAGCATTGCTGCCTCACAGAACCAGGGACCCAGGTTCGATTCCCGACTTGGGTCACTGCCTGTGTGTGGAGTCTGCACATTCTCCCCATGTTTGTGTGGTTTCTCCTGGGTGCTCTGGTTTCCCCCCACAATCCAAAGATGTGCGGGTTAGGTGCATTGTTCATGCTAAATTGCTCCTTAGTGTCCTGGGATTTGTATGTTAGAGGGATTAGTGGGGTAAATACGTGGGATTACGGGGATAGGGCCTGGATGGGATTGTTGATGGGCTGAATGGCTTCCTTCTGCACTGTTGAGTTTCTATGTCTCTAGTCAAGCCATAGTCTGAAAAACCCCAGGGAAGATGACACTGCATTTGTCCAGATTAAAACAAATATTCTAATAATTGGGACCAATTATGCTTCTGCAGTACCAACAGGGGCTGCCAGTTACAGATAAAGTGGCACCAGGTGAATAGAACTGACTAACATAGATCCCACACAAGAAACATGACCTAAATGCATTTCTTAAAGTTACAGTATAATCACACTGCTCCCAGTTCTTAGGTTCTCACACTAAATGAGGCACTGCTCCTTTAAGACACTATTGCCATTTTGTTTGCTACATAGCAGGAAAGGAAACATCAGCAATTTTTATTTTTATTCAAACAAAATGCGTGCCAAGTACATCTCTGCGTAAAAACTCTCCCATGTGAAAATCAGATAGACTATCAAATTAATTCTTCCACACTTTTAAACACATGAACTGTGTTTCTCTGGAATTTTTGACAGAATGTTAAAACTAGATTTGGCATGTGCTTGTGGGAAAGGCAGAAGCTTTCTGAATTAACTTTGGCTGCGAGAGATGCAGTCAGTAGTTTGTGAGAGTTGTAGGCCAGCAAAGCGCAAGAGTGAAGCCAAGTCCATCACTGGTTGGAATAGCAAAGCTACTCAGTGGACTTGAGTGAATCTCTTTCTTGCTCATCTCAGAGTGAGTGAGGGATAATCCGTCTGTGAGCTCGAACCCTCGCGCTGACCGAGCACCGGGTTCGAGCCCACAGCGAAGGTTTTGATTGTAACTTTACAGCGAGATATCGGTTCCAATCTCCGACCCATTCGCTGCAGTAATGATGGAAAAATCCATGGAACAGTCAGTAAGGTCAGATGCTGTGATTCATCAGCGAATAACCAGTGACACTCTTAAATCTGTGAGGCAAATGAAACAAGAGACACGATTGATTGAACTAACCTTACTTCTGATTCGGTGCCTTGACATAAATTGGACAAGAGCAAATTCCGTGACCTCTGCTCAGACCATATATATTTCTACATTTAGCCCATTAGCACAAGGTGGGCAAGCACTAGGCATGATTCATATCTGCTTGTCTACTTGAAGACAGAACATTGCAACTGGATAAAACTTTAGTTAGGTCGCATTTGTGTGGAGTTCTGGTCGTCACACTACTAGAAGGACGTGAGTGCTTTGTGGATGCAAAGAAGGTTTACATAAGAACATAAGAACTAGGAGCAGGAGTAGGCCATCTGGCCCCTCGAGCCTGCTCCACCATTCAATAAGATCATGGCTGATCTTTTTGTGGGCTCAGCTCCATTAAACCGCCCGCTCACCATAACCCTTAATTCCTTTACTGTTCAAAAATGTACCTCTCCTTGCCTTAAAAACATTCAATGAGGTAGCTCCCCCTTATTTTGAGGCTGTGCCCCCTAGTTCTAGCTTCACCCACCAGTGGAAACAACCTCCCTACTTCTGTTACAGGATGTTGCCTGGTCTGGAGGGTTTTAAGTCTGAGGAGGGGATTGGATGAACTCGATTGTTTACAGTGGAAAGACGGAGGCTGAGGCAAGACCTGATAGAAGCCTAAGAGGCGTTAATAGGGTGGATAGAGAGAGGCTTTTTCCCAGGGGTGGAAATGTCGGCTACAAGAGAGCACAGGTTTAAAGTGAGAGGTAGTAAGCATGGGGGAGACATGCAGGGAAAGATTTTCACACAGAGGGTGGTGGCTGCCTGGAACACACTGCCAGGGGAGGTGTATTTTGATAGACACATGAACGGGAGGGGAACAAAGGGATAGAAACCGCATATCAGCGCAGGCTTGGTGGGCCAAAGGGCCTGTTCCTACCTGTATTGCTCTTTGTTCTTTGATTACTTGCAGCAACTAAAAGATAGAATTCAACTCCTGTTATTCTGGAGTTACGAGTCCCATTCTAGCTCTGAAGTGACATCCATGGCACAAACACACACACACACGCGCACATGCACACATATACACACACATGCCCGCGCGCACATGCACACACAAAAGCACACACATGCGCGTACACAACACACACATGCACGCACACATACATGCGTGCACGCGTGCACACACACACACACACGCACACATACAGACACACACACACACTTCTGCGCAAGCAATGGTGGATGCCATAAACAATGAACAAAGAAAATTACAGCACAGGAACAGGCCCTTCGGCCCTCCAAGCCTGCACCGACCATGCACGATTGAACTAAAACCCCCCAGCCTTCTGGGACCATATCCCTCTATTCCCGTCCTATTCATGTATTTGTTCAGATGCCCCTTAAAACTCACTATCGTATCTGCTTTCATTACCTTCTCTGGCAGAGAGTTCCAGGCACCCATCACCCCTCTGCAAAAAACTTGCCTTGTACATCTCCTTTAAACCTTGTCCCTCGCACCTTAAACCTGTGCCCCCCCTAGTAATTGATTCTTCCACCCTGGGAAAAAAACTTTTGACTATCCGCTCTGTCCATGCCCCTCATAACTTCTATCAGGTCGCCCCTCAACCTCCAGTGAGAACAAACCAATTTTCTCCAACCTCTCCTCATAGCTAATGCCCTCCATACCAGGCAACATCCTGGTTAATCTTTTCTGTACCCTCGCCAAAGCCTCCACATCCTTCTGGTAGTTTGGCAACCAGAATTTAACACGAGTTTCCAAATGCTGTCTAATTAAGGTTCTATAAAGCAGCAACATGACTTGCCAATTTTTAAACTCAATGTCCCAGCCGATGAAGGCAAGAATGCCGTGTGCTTCCTTGACTGCCTTCTCTACCTGCATTGCCACTTTCAGTGACCTGTGTACCTGTACACCCAGATCCCTCTGCCTATCAATACTCTCCAGGGTTCTGCCATTTACTGTTCTTTTCCTATCTGTATTAACCCTTCCAAAATGTATTACCTCACATTTGTCTGGATTAAACTCCATCTGCCATCTCTCCACTCAAATCTCCAACTGATCTATATCCTGCTGCATCCTCTGATGATCCTCATCGCTATCCTCAAATCCATTTTGGCGACCTTGTCAGTATATTGTTAGGAAGCTTAATTCAATGCCCTTCCCTGATGTGAGTCAAGAGGCAGGGGACATTTGATTGGACAAGGAGCTGTTAGGTCAGGACTGGGGCAGGAAAGCTCGTGGAGGGATTATCCATTCTTCTCCCAATCGTGGCCCCTCAGGGATGGACTTGAAGGTCTCGTGCCACTATCAGTGGTATTAACTGAGGGGGGAGGACAGGACAGTCACTAGATGGGAAGCCCAAGAAGCCAACGTTGTCAGGCCTGTTTGCAGCATTTGGAGGGGGTGGCGGAGTAACGGCAGGGTGGGGTTGGGGCCTCATGTTGGTTGGGGAGTTGATGGAAGGGGTGTCTCTCATTCAAAAGCACTGACAGTCTGATTGAAGGACCCAGCATGGGAATCATGGAATCCCTACAGTGCAGGAAGAGTCCATTCGGCCCATCAAGCCCGCACCGACCACAATCCCACCCAGGCCCTATTTCTGTCACTCCACATATTTACTCTGCTAGCCCCCTGACGCAAGGGTCAATTTAGCCTGGCCAATCAACCTAACCTGTACATCTTTGGACTGGTGAGAAACCAGAGCACCCAAAGGAAACCCACGCAGACATGGGGTAAATGCGCAAACTCCACACAGATAGTGACCCAAGCTGGGAATCAAACTGGGTGCCTGGAGCTGTGAAGCAGCAGTGCTAGCCATTGTGCCACTGTGCTGCTCTGTATGGTACATCTGTAGACGATGGTGTGGGTCGTGGCTGACATGCTACATTTAGAGTTTAGAGTTAGAGTTTAGAAGAATGAGGGGAGATCTCATTGAGACGTATAAGATGATGAATGGGATGGATAGGATAGAGGTGGAGAGACTCTTCCCGCTCAAAAAAGACAGTAGGACTAGCCTCAAGATAAAGGGGAGGCGGTTTAGAACGGAGTTGAGGAGGAACTTCTTCACTCAAAGGGTGGTGAATCTCTGGAATTCTCTGCCCGTTGAAGTGGTGGAGGCTGCCTCGCTAAATATTTTTAAGAAGCGGGTTGATGGGTTTTTGATAAGAGAAGGGATTAAGGGTTATGGGGAGAGGGCGGGAAAGTGGAACTGAGCCACGACAGATCAGCCATGATCTTATTGAATGGCGGGGCAGGCTCGAAGGGCTAGATGGCCTACTCCTGCTCCTATTTCTTATGTTCTTATGTTCTTATGTACATTTCCTTTGTTTTCTGAGAAAGTAGTGGCTTTGGTGAGCTTTCACAACATTCGGCATGGGGAGATCAGGACAGGTTGTTGGTGATCTGAACAAATAAAAATTTGAAGCTCTCGACCCTTTCTACTTCATCCCTGTTGACGTAGACAGGGGTATGTTCTCCTTTACACTTCCTGAAGCAATCTCCTTGGCTTTGTTGACATTTTGTTGACGTTACTGCTGCTATTTAAAGGATTCATTAGCTACCTACAGCTTTGTTACTGATTAATTTTTCCTGGCTCTGGATCATTGACATTTTTGGTGATGTCTTGAGTGTCCTGGGGAAAGGTCCATGCTGACGGACCCCATCCTGATTTCAATGATCCTGTATACAGCACTTTCTCCCAGACGTGGGTGCAGCCGTGTGTTCCCCTTGGGCTGTAGTGTGACAGGGCGAATGAGCAGAGGCAGCATGGAGCAGGATAAACCGTTGGAAGAGGGAGGCAGAGTAGGAGGTACAGGGCTCTCAGCAGGAGGCCATAATACAGTAGGGTTGTCAGATAGGAACAGTTGCCAGAATTGTAGTGCCTTGCCCACTTGAGGGTTTTCAGATCCCCCCAATGGAGAATGCCGGTCTGCGAGCCTCGTCCGCCCCAATTCTGGGGTAGGCGAGGCGGTAATATTCCAGCCAGTATGTTTATCCTTTAATGCTTCAGTAAGGATGTCCTTCACTGAAAGTTGCTGCTATGACAGTAATCCCAAAGTAGAGAGAGGAAAGCATTGCCTTTTTTTATAACTTATTCACTCGTGGACATGGGGGTCATCTGGAGTCATGTGTAGGCCAGAACAGGCAAGGGGGCTGATTTCCTACTGTGCAGAATGAGGCCATTCGGCCCACCGAGTCTGCACCAACAGAGCATTCAGGGCCCTATCTCCACATATTTACCCCTCTGATCCACCTAGACCTCCACTGAGGGGAAGTTTAGCATGGCTAATCCACTTAACCTGCACATCTTTGGAGTGTGGGAGGGAACCCACGTAGTCACGGGCAGAATGTACAAACACCACACAGTCACCCAGGCCGGATGTAGCAATTTGGAGATCTCATTCTCCTTGGTGAAGGGATATTCTTTAAATCTCATCCCTACAATGTGGAAGGAGGCCATTTGGTCCATTTGCACTGGCTGTACCCAGTTTGCAGCAACTCTCTGACAGAGAACCTTACCTCTCCACCGCCCTACCCCTAAAATACCTTAATTTCCCATCGCCAATCCTGCACAGCTATAGACTGTGGGAAGAAGCCAAGGTACCTGGAGGAAACCCACGCAGACACGGGAAGAACATGCAAACACCACACAGACATTCACCCAAGGTTGGAATTGAACCCAGGATCCTGGTGCTCTGAAGCAGCAGTGTTAACTAGTATGCCATCATGGTGATCAATACATTGGCCATGCTAAATTCTCCCTCAGTGTACTTGAACAGGCGCCGGACTGGGGGATTTTCACCATGGCTTCATTGCAGTGTTAATGTAAGTCAATCCGTGACTAATAAATAAAATAAATAAGTAAACGTGATAATAATAAATCAAATCAAATTCTAGCAACCCACATGGAGGCACAGTGGTTAGCACTTATGCCTCACAGCACCAGGGACCCGGATTCAATTCCCGGCGTGGGTCACTGTCTGTGCGGAGTCTGCATGTTCTCCCCGTGTCTGCGTGGGTTTCCTCCGGGTGCTCCAGTTTCCTCCCACGCTCCAAAGATGATTGGCCATGCTAACTTTCCCCTCAGTGTTTTTGTGTTTGTCTAGGCCTCATTCCTGAACCTCCTGACCCAGCCAATTCCTCCTCTCCTCACATCTCCAGCTGCTGTACTTCCTAACAAACCCAACCGATAAAATTTGTTTGATTCCGTCATGGGAACTGGGCATCGTTGGCTGGGCCAGCATTTATTGCCTATCCTTAACTGCCCGTAAGCTGAGGGGCTCACTCAGCCATTAGAGAGGGCAGTTCGGAACCAACCTCATTGAGTCTGGAGTCACATGTCACAGCTTGGGTCACTCTCTGCACATTCTCCCTGTGTCTGCGTGGGTTTCCTCCAGGTGCTCTGGTTTCCTCCCACAATCTGAAAGATGTGTTGGTTAGGTACATTGGCCACACTAAAATTTGCCCTCAGTGTACCCGGACAAGTGCCAAAGTGTGGCGACTCAGAGATTTTCACAATGATTCCATTGCAATGTTAATGTAAACCTGACTTGTGACACTAATAAATCAACTTTAAACTTAAACATGTAGACCAAGTAAGGATGGCATATTTCCTTCCCTAAATAGAGATGGACCTTCATGACAATTCTTGGTAATCCTTAGGGTCTTACTTCCATATTTTTAAAATTAAATTGAAATTTCATCATTTGTCATTTTCAGAGCATGACCCTGATTTCCTGGATTACTAATCCAGTAACTATATTTGCCTGATATTGAAAATAACAGCATTAACACAAAGCAAGATCACAAAATCATAAAAAAGGAGTGTGAATAGGCCATTCAGCCCATCGAGCCTGCTCTGCTCTTCAATAAGATTATGGCTGGTCGGATTATGGCCTTGAGGGCATTTTCTTGCTGGTCACCATAACCCTTGACTCCCTTATCTTTATCTCACTACTCACTGGGCAAGGAAAGACAGCAAATTGCAAGGGGAACCCATGAGGAAAGGCTCAATGTCCCATATTTGTTCTGCAGGAGGGAAGAGAGATGGTGGGGAGGTGGGACGGAGCAGGGTTTGCATTGAAGTTACCCAGGTTTTGCTTTTCAGCCTGACTCTCAGTCATTGCCACTCATTGAACTGGATGTTGTGACTCAGTAAGATGTCTCGCAACACCAGGTTTAAAGTCCAACAGGTTTATTTGGCAGCACGAGTTTTTGGAGTGCTGCTCCTTCATCAAGTCAGTCCTGATGAAGGAGCAGTGCCCCTAAAGCTTGTGATACCAAATGAACCAGTTGGGCTTTAACTTGGTGTTGTGAGAATTCTTACTATGCCCACCCCAGTCCAACATTGGCATCTCCACATCATGGTGACTCATGAACACATTGGAAAGGTTCTTTGTCTGCTTTAGCTGTAGATAGGCCTACAATAAGCTGAGGAATGTAAGAACAGGAGTAAGCCATTGTGTTCAATGAGTCTTATTCACCATTCAATTCGACCAACTACCCAACTCAATGCCACTTTCCCGCACTACCTCCATACCTCTTTGATGCCATTGGACTCCAGCAAGCTGTCTTGGACATGCTCGATGGCTGATTTTCCACAGCTCTCTGGGGTAGGGAATTCCAAGGATTCAACACCCTTGGGTAAAGAAATTCCTCCTCATCTCAACCTTAAATGGCCTGCCCCGCAACAACAATTAAATCAGACCCATTTTACATCATTTGTTCTATCAAATCATCAACTTACTTGTGAACGCAATGTTCATTCATTATGCTCCTAATTCTGCTTTTTAAAATTATCCTCTATTCTAATCCTATTTGTCTGAGCTTTGCTGCCCTCTATTTCTGCTTTACATTTTTGTACTTCCCTTTTGTACGTCTTGCTTCCCTTAAACCTGATCTCACTCTCAGGTTCCTGCCAATCTAGCTTAAACCTTCTCCAACAGCACTAGTGAATCTCCCTCTGCAGATATCATTCCTGGCCCTGTTAAGGTGCAACCTCCCTATTCTGTCCCAGTGCCGTAGCAATCTGATGCCCTCCCTCGTACTCCAGTTCTCCGGCCATATGTTCAGTTGCTCAATTCTCCTATTTCGTAGAATCATAGATTCCCTACAGGAGGCCATTCAGTCCATCGACACTGCACCAACAACAGTTCCTATCCCCTTAACCCTATGCATTTACCCTGCTAATACCCTGTAACCCTATGCTTTTACCCTGCTAATCCTCCTGACACTAAGTGGTAATTTAGCATGGCCAATTAACCTAACCCGCGCATCTTTGGAGTGCGGGAGGAAACCGAAGCACCTGGAGGAAACCCACGCAGACACATGGAGAACTTGCCAATTCCATGGGATGGCATGGTGGCACAGTGGTTAGTACTGCTGCCTTACAGCGCCAGGGATCCAGGTTCGATTCCTGGCTTGGTGTGTGGAGTTTGCACATTCTCCCCATGTCTGTGTGGGTTCCCTTTGGGTGGTCCAGTTTCCTCCCACAGTCCACAGATGTGCAGGTTAGGTAGATTGGCTGTGCTAAATTGCCACTTATTGTCAGGGGACTTGCTAGGGTAAATGCGTGGGGTTATGGGGATAGGGATTACGGCCGGCAGAGACTTAATGGGCCAAATGTCCTCCTTCTGCACTGTAGGGATTCTATGACTCCACAGACAGTGACCCGAGGCCAGAATTGAACCCAGGTCCCTGGCGCTGTGAGGCAGCAGTGCTAACCACTGTGCCACCGCGTCTCCTGTGCTCACTAGCATGTGGGACTGGGAGTAATCCTGCGATTGCTAATTTGGGGGAGGGGGGGGGTGCTGTTTTTCAATCTCCTTCCCAGCTCCCTTAAATCTACTCTCAGGACCTCACCTACTTCCTTATTCATTGGTAACAATGTAAATCACAACATCTGGCTGATCATCCACCTTCCCCCAGAAGAATGTCCTGCAGCTGTTCCACCGTGTCCTTGACCCTGGAACCAAGGGGGTAACATGCCATCCTAGAGTCACGTTTATGGCCACAGAAATGTGACTGGCTGTGCCTCTCAAAGAACAAAGAATAAAAAAAAATTACAGCACAGAAACAGTCCCTTGGGCCCTCCCAGCTTGCAGCAACCCTGCTGCCCGATTGAACCAAAACCCCCTACCCATTCAGAGACCATATCCCTCTATTCCCGTCCTATTCATGTATTTGTCAAGGCGCCCTTAAGAGACACTATCATATCTCCTTCCACTACCTCCCCCGACAGCGAGTTCCAGGCACCCATCACCCTTTGCATAAAAAACCTGCCTTGTACATCTTCATTAACCTTGCCCCTCGCACCTTAAACCTATGCCCCCTAGTAATTGACTCTTCCACCCTGGGAAAAAGCTTTTGACTATCCACTCTGTCCATGCCCCTCATAATCTTGTAAACTTCTATCAGGTCGCTCCCTCAACCTCCTTTGTTCCAGTGAGAACAAACCAAGTTTCTCCAACACCTCCTTGTAGCTAACGCCCTCCATACCAGGCAACATCCTGGTAAATCTTTTCGGCACCTTCTCCAAAGCCTCCACATCCTTCAGGTAGTGTAGTGACCAGAATTGAACACTTTATTCCAAGTGCGGCCTAACTAAAGTTCTATAAAGCTGCATCATGGCTTGACTCTCATTAATGGATCTCTTATCACTGCTACTCTTCTCCTAAATCCCTCCCCCCCGTCTGCCGAGCTGCCTGTGCTAGCACAAATTTGGCTCTGAGTGCCGTCCTCTGAGGAACCAATGCCTTCGCCAGAATCCAAAACAGAAAACCAACTAGTAAGCAGGCCATCAGGGATGCTCCTTGCACAACCTGCCTGGTTCTCTTGGACTACCTGCCACCCATTTCCCTTTCTATCTTTGCGTTCCTGACCTGCTGTGTGGCCACTTATCTGAATGCACTATCCACATCAGATGCACTACAGTGGCTCCAGATGCCACTCAATCTGGAGCTCAAATGTCTTCAATTGGTGGTACTTATGTACACGTGATCATGTAGGTCACTGGTAGTGTCCATGACTTCCCACATACTACAGGACACACACTCCACATGACCAAGCTACCTAGTCATGAATTGATTTCACCTACATTAATGTTATTTTACTTTTGTTTAATCACATTATCTTTATTTTACTTGGTCTTAATTTAATATATCTCATCAAAAGAACCGTTCCTAACATAGTTTAAACCTTAAGAATAGACCTGAACCATTTACTAGATACTCTCCAGATACTCACCAATCAGCTCGATTCTTCTCTAAGCAATATTATTATGATTTACTGATAGCCAAGTTCCGCACACATGAGGACAGCTTCAACTGGGATCTTGGGTTCATGTCACACTACCTGTAATTCCCACTATACTGTCTGGGTTTGCAAAATCCTACTAACCATCCGGACTTGAGACAATTCATACCCCCACACAGACACACACAGACACACACACACAGACACACACACACAGACACACACACACACACACTTTTTGTACCTGCAAAGACATGACTACCTGTAAAAACCCACATTCCAACCATTCTTCACATTCCAAACTGTAATTATCTTACAATTGCGTCTTTGGCTACGTATGCCGTGTTTGCAAACTAACCTCCACTCATCTAATGAAGGAGTAGCACTCCGAAAGCTTGTGATGCGAAATAATCCTATTAGACTTTAACCTGGTGATGTGAGACTTCTTACTGCGTCCACCCCAGTCCAACACCAGCATTTCCACAACAGTGTTATTGTTTGTTTTCTTTACTCTTCATCTGAATCTTTTTATGCAGAGGGCGGTGGGTGCCTGGAACTCGCTGCCAGGTAAGGTAGTGGAAGTAGATACGATAGTGGCTTTTAAGGGTGCCTTGACATGAATAGGATGGGAATAGAGGGATATGGTCCCCGGATGGGAGGGGATTTTGGTTCAGTTGGGCAGCATGGTCAGTTCCAAGCAGCTGACTAGTGTACCTGTCCAACTCTCAGGGAAAATGTGTACGTTTCAAGACTCTGCAACTGTTTATACTTTCTCACTCAAGACTGCTTCCTCACAGGTGATTTGATCTGATTTATTATTGTCACATAACATAAGAAATAGGAGCAGGAGTAGGCCATCTAGCCCTTCGAGCCTGCCCCGCCATTCAACAAGATCATGGCTGATCTGTCGTGGCTCAGTTCCACTTTCCCGCCCTCTCCCCATAACCCTTAATCCCCTTGCCTATCAAAAACCCATCAACCCGCGTCTTAAAAATATTTAGCGAGGCAGCCTCCACCACTTCAACGGGCAGAGAATTCCAGAGATTCACCACCCTTTGGGTGAAGAAGTTCCTCCTCAACTCCGTTCTAAACCGCACCCCCCTTTATCTTGAGGCTGTGCCCCCTAGTCCTACTGTCCTTCCTGAGCGGGAAGAGTCTCTCCACCTCTATTCCCTCTGCATAAAAAGGTTCAGATGAAGAGTAAAGAAAACAAACAATAACACTGTTGTGGAAATGCCAGTGTTGGACTGGGGTGGACACAGTAAGAAGTCTCACATCACCAGGTTAAAGTCTAATAGGATTATTTCGCATCACAAGCTTTCGGAGTGCTACTCCTTCATTAGATGAGTGGAGGTTAGTTTGCAAACACGGCATACGTAGCCAAAGACGCAATTGTAAGATAATTACAGTTTGGAATGTGAAGAATGGAAAATCCATTTGCCAGTTCCTGGCCCATTCGCCCAGCCTATCTAGATCCTTCTTCAGACTCTCCACACCCTCCACGCAATTTGCCGTTCCACCAATCTTGGTGTCATCAGCAAATTTCGACACCCTACACTCGGTTCCCTCCTCCAGATCATCTATATAAATAGTAAATAGCTGAGGCCCCAGCACCGACCCCTGGGGCACTCCACTGGTCACCAACTGCCAATCCAAATAGCACCTATTGACCCCCACTCTCTGCCTCCTATTTGACAACCAATCCTCTATCCACGCTAACACCCTACCCCCAAATCCATGCCCCCTTACCTTCTGCAATAACCTCTTGTGAGGTACCTTGTCAAACACCTTCTGAAAATCAAGAAAGACCACATCCACCGGCTCTCCTCTATCCACCGCCCTAGACACATCCTCATAGAACTCCAATAAATTTGTCAGACACGACTTCCCCTTAACGAAACCGTGCTGCGTCTGCTCTATCAAGCAATTCCCCTCAAGATGCCTCGCTATTTCCTCCTTGATGACAGATTCTAACATTTTACCTACAACAGACGTTAAACTAACCAGCCTATAATTCCCTGACTTTTGCCTGCCACCCTTCTTAAACAACGGCGTAACATTAGCCGTTTTCCAATCTTCCGGCACTTCCCCGGAATCCAGCGACGTTTGGAGAATAACCACCAAGGCATCCACTATCACCTCCGCCATTTCTTTCAGAACCCTCGGATGCATTCCATCCGGTCCTGGGGACTTGTCCACAATCAGTCCCTCCAGTCTGTCGAGCACCGCCTCTCTAGTAACAATGATGTCATTGAGACCCTCCAGTCCTACCACCTTTCCAGCGCTAACACCCGGCAAATTGTTCACGTCCTCCTCCGTGAAGACCGAAACAGAAAAGTTATTCAAGACCTCAGCCATTTCCCCATCCCCTACCACTAAGTCCCCCCTCTCATCCTCTAAAGGTCCAACGTTCACCCTAGCCAGCCTCTTCCTTTTTATATCTTTATAAAAACTCTTGCTATCCTTTTTTATATTAAGATATGTATTGAGATACAGTGAAAATTTCATTCACACTGTACAGACAAAGCATACCGTTCATAGAGTACATAGAGGAGAAGGAAAGCAGAGGGTGCAGAATGTAATGTTGCAGTTACAGAGAGGGTGCAGAGAAAGATCAGCTTAATATATAGTAGGTCCATTCAAAAGTCTGATGGCAGCAGAGAAGAAACTGTTCTTGAGTCAGTTGCTACGTTACTTTTTCCTTCAGATGAAGGTGGAAGAGAGAATGTCTGAGCTGCTTTCCTGAGGCAGTGGGAAGTGTAGACAGGACCAATGGATGGGAAGCTGGTTTGAGTGATGCACTGGATACGTTCGCAACCCTTTGTAGTGTCTTGCGGTCTTGGGCAGAGCAGGAGCCACGCCAAGCTGTGATACATCCGGAGCAGTTGCTTTCTATGGTGCATCTGTAAAATATGAGAAGATGCCAATTTCCATTAGCTTCCAGAGAAAGTAGAGGCATTGGTGGGCTTTCTTATCTATAGCATCAGCATAGAGGGACCAGGACAGGTTGAAACCTGGACACCTAGAAACCTGAAGCTCGCCACCATTTCCACTTCGTCCCCGTTGATGTAGACAGGAGCATGTCAGGAGCCAAAAAACATGTTTTTTTTAATTCCTTCATGGGGCATGGGTGTTGCTGGCCAGCCAGCATTTAGAATCATAGAACCCTACAGTGCAGAAAGAGGCCCTTCGGCCCATCGAGTCTACACCAAACACAATCCCACCCAGGCCCTACCCCCGTATCCCCACTAATCCCTCTAACCTACGCATCCCTGGACACTAAGGGGCAATTTCTTAGCACGGCCAATCAACCTAACCTGCCTATCTTTGGACTGTGGGAGGAAACCGGAGCACCCGGAGGGAACCCACACAGACACGAGGAGAATGTGCAAACTCCACACAGACAGTGATCCGAGCCAGGAATCAAACCCAGGACCCTGGAGCTGTGAAACAGCAGTGCTAACCACTGTGCTACCGTGCCACCCATTCGTGCTTGCATAAGGGAAGTTGAGAGTCAACCACAGTGCTGTGGCTCTGGAATCACGTGTAGACCAGGCCAGGTAAAGATTTCCTTCCTTAAAGGCCATTAGTGAACCAGATGGGTTTTTCCGACAATGGTTTCATGGTCATCAGTAGATTCTTAATTTCAGATTTTTTTTTAAATTCAAATTCCACCATCTGTCATGGTGGGATTCGAACCCAGGTCCCCAGAACATTAATTGAGTTTCTTAGATTACTAGTCTAGTGATAATACTGCTAGGCCATTGCTTCCCCATCTACCCAGCTACCTGTGGTTCAGAGAATAGGTTAGAAAGGGGAACGAAAAGCAGGAAATCAGTAAGCGATTCAATGATGGGGAAGTCGAAAAGTCTGAAATGGGAAATGGTTGAGCAGAGAATGGGGAAATGAAAATAAACTCAAAACAGGCAGGAATTGGTAAAAGGAGGAAAACAGTTAACATCATCGAGAAACATTTTTCAGACACCGAGTCCAAGTTGGGAACTGGATACTCAAGTGCCTTCCTGATGGAGAGTGTGACATTCGGCGGGCAGGCAGTAAAGCAAAATATCGCTGATGTTGGAGTCTGAAACTAAACAGAAAATGCTGGAAAATCTCAACAGGTCTGACAGAGTCTGTGAGGAGGAAATAGAGCCAACATTTCGAGTCTATATAACCCTCCATCGGAACTTTGACAAAGGGTCATCTAGACTCGAAACATTGGCTCAAGTCTTTTCCCACAGTTGCTGTCAGATTTTCCAGCATGTTCTGTTTTTGTAAAGAAGGCAAATGGTATGTTGGCCTTCAGAGTGAGCAGATTTGAGTAAAGGGATAGGGATGTTTTGCTGCCATTGTCCAGGTGAGGCCACACTTGGAGTATTGTGTGCAGTTTTGGTGTCCTTATCTGAGGAAGGATGTCTCTGCTTTAGAGGGAGCCCAGCGAAGGTTTACCAGGCTGATTCCTGGGATGGCAGGTCTGACAGTCCGACAATGGTTTCATGGTAATCAGTAGATTCTTAATTTCAGACTTTTAAAAAAATTAAATTCAAATTCCACCACCTGTTATGGTGAACCCAGGTCCCCAGAACATTAATTGAGTTTCTAGATTACTAGTCTAGCGATAATACTGCTAGGTCATTGCCTCCCCATCTACCTAGCTACCTGTGGTTCAGAGAATAGGTTAGAAAGGGGAATGAAAAGCAGGGAATAAGTCAGTAGTAAGCGATTCAATGGTGGGATAGTTGAAAAGTCTGAAATGGGAAATGGTTGAGCAGAGAACGGGGAAATGACAATAAACTCAAAACGGGCAGGAATTGGTAAAAGCAGTTAACATCATCGGGAAATATTTTTCAGACACCGAGTCCAAGTTGGGAACTGGATACTCAAGTGCCTTCCTGATGGAGAGTGTGACATTCGGTGAGCAGGCAATAAAGCAAAATATCGCGGATGTTGGAGTCTGAAACTAAACAGAAGATGTTGGAAAATCTCAACAGGTCTGACAGTGTCTGAGAGGAGAAAATAGAGCCAATATTTTGAGTCTATATAACCCTTCATCAAAGGGTCATCTAGACTCGAAACATTGGCTCAAGTCTTTTCCCACAGTTGCTGTCAGATCTGCTGAGATTTTCCAGCATGTTCTGTTTTTGTAAAGAAGGCAAATAGTATGTTGGCCTTCAAAGTGAGCGGATTTGAGTATAGGGATAGGGGTATTTTGCTGCCATTGTCCAGAGTGTTGGTGAGGGCACACTTGGAGTATTGTGTGCAGTTTTGGTGTCCTTACCTGAGGAAGGATGTCTCTGCTATAGAGGGAGCCCAGCGAAGGTTTACCAGGCTGATTCCTGGGATGGCAGGTCTGTCAGATGAGGAGAGACTAAGTTGGTTAGGCTTATCTTTATTGGAGTTTAGAAGAGTGAGGGGGGGGGCGGTCTCATAGAAACTTATAAAATTCTAACAGGATTAGACAGGATAGATTCTGAAAGAATGTTCCCGATGGTGGGGGTGTCCAGAACTAGGGGTCATAGTTTGAGGATAAAGGGGTAAACCTTTCAGGACTGAGATGAGGAGAAATTTCTTCACCCAGAGGGTGGTGAATGTGTGGAACTCAATACCACAGAAAGTAATTGAGGCCAAAATGTTTTGTGATTTCAAGAAGAAATTAGATATATTTCTTGGGGCTAAAGAGAGGAAGAAATATGCAGGGAAGGGGGAAATTAGGATATTGAATTTGATGATCAGCCATGATCAAAATGAATGGTGGAGCAGGCTAAAAGGGCCAAATGGCCTACTCCTGCTTCTAGTTTCTACATTTCTATGTGAAGTTCTATTTTCGTTGAGTTCCCATTATTCACTTCCCCTGGCTCATATGTTTGCCATCTGAAGTGCTTTTCTCTGCAATTTCCAGATCAGACTTGCTGCGGGAGCGGTTCCCCTGGACATGATCCATCGGAAAACACTGCCAAGTGCTTTTTGGCTGGACTGGCCCTGATTAAGCAAGAGAAGTGGGCAAAACACCAACCCTACCACCTGGCAAAAGGGCTTGTGCTTTGGGGAGGGCAGGACCCAACCCGTGTGGCAGCGCCTTTTGCCAGGCACAGTGATGGTAGTGAACCAGTGGGCCATGTTGTGACGGTTCAATCTGTTGAAATAATGGGTGAATTACTTTTGGCTAGCCAGGGCCACGGAGCACCCAGTGATAGGGACAAGCTGGAATCTAGTGCGGTGAAGATATTGAGGCTAACCCGTATCACAGCAGGAAACAGGGCTGTGATGTATGGGTGTGTTAGTCACTTTTCTAGGATTGATTTTCAGTTTACAGGTCAACATATCCCCATAAAATTCCAACAGTGCAAAAAGTGGCCATTCAGTCCATTGAATCTGCACTGACTGCCCCCACTCCCAGCCTATCCCCATATCCCTGTGCATTTACCATGGCCAAATCCACCTAACCTGCACATCTTGGGACATTAAAGGGAAAATTAGCATGGCCAATCCACCTAACCTATGCATTTTGGGATACTGATGAACAAATTAGCATGGCCAATCCACCTGATATAAGCATCTTGGGACACTAAAGGGCAATTTAACATGGCCAAATCCATCTGATCTGCACACCTTTGGACTATGGGAGGAAACTAGAGCACCCGGAGAGAACCCATGTAGACACCACGGAGAAGGTGCAGACTCCACACAGACAGTGACCCGAGGCCGGAATCAAGCCCGGCTCCCTGGCAGCAGTGCTAGCCACTCTGCCCTCGTGCTGCCTCCAAGGAAGCCATGTGCCATATGCACCACTCAACAGCTCAACAGGAATGAATAGAATTAGATTTTCTCAAACCATGCTTGGTGGCAGCATGGTGGTACAATGGTCAGCACTGCTGCCTCACAATGCCAGGGATCCAAGTCTGATTCCTGGCTCGGCAGACTGTCTGTGTGGAGTTTGCACATTCTCACTGTATCTGCGTGGGTTTCCTCCAGGGGCTCCGGTTTCCTCCCACAATCGGAAGATGCGCAGGTTAGATGCACTGGTCTTGCTAAATTCTCCCTCAGTGTACCCGAACAGGTGCCAGTGTGTGGCGATTTTCCAGTAACTTCATGGCAGTGTTAACGTAAGCCTACTAAAAAGTAAATGAACTTTTACTAAAACTGAATGTTTGGTAGGGCTGCAACAAGTGAGTCATTCGCTCCATTCTTTGCTTCTTAATGGTTTCCTCCTTCCTGTACCCCATCTTCAAGTGCCATTGGATAATGATAAAAGATTGTGAAGCACGCAGCGAAATGCGATAATATGTGACGCTCTTGTTGACCTGTACTGCAAAACACTCTCAAGATTCCTTGTTTCTCTCTGCCTAATGTGCTTGATATAACTCTGCCTGCACTCTGCTGCAATATGTGGCTGCCACAGAGAGATAATGGCCTATTGATGCAGTGGGTGTTCCTGGAATCCTCAGATCCTACCGTGTCCATTTGCGTTGGGGGTAAATGACAAGGGCATGGTCGATGCTTTAAAATAAAATCGTCATTACTTCCTGTTAAACATTCACATGGATAAGGCAGGGTAAACACGCATTTAGGACTGTGTCGCCTTCCTGTCTCTCTCCCTCACTTGCTCCATTCCTTTCCTCCTTAACTATGGAGGGAAAAAAAAACTTTTATTTCAGCCATTATATATAAAACTAATCTCCAAACTCCATGGTCTGGCCCTCTGCAACTGGATCTTGAGCTTCCTAACTCACAGACCGCAATCAGCAAGGATAGGCAACAACACCTCCTCCACGATCGTCCTCAACACCAGTGTCCCACAAAGCTGTGTTTTCAGCCCCCGACTATACTCCTTATACACCTATGACTGTGCGGCCAAATTGCCCTCTAATTTGATTTTCAAGTTTGCTGATCACACCACCGTAGTGGGCCAGATCTCAAACAATGACGAGATAGAGTATAGAAATGAGATGGAGAATCTGGTGAACTGGTGCGGCAACAATAATCTTTCCCTCAATGTCAACAAAACAAAGGAGATTGTCGTCGACTTCAGGAAGCTTGGAGGAGAACATGCCCCCGGTCTACATCAACAGGAATGAAGTAAGAAAGGGTCAAAAGCTTCAGGTTTTTAGGTGTCCAGGTCACCAACAACCTGTCCTGGTCCCCCTATGCTGACATTATAGTTAAGGAAGCCCACCAACGCCTCTACTTTCTCAGGAAATTTGGCATGTCAGCTACGACTCTCACCAATTTTTACTGATGCACCATAGAAAGCATTGTTTATGGTTGTATCACAGCTTGGTATGGCTCCTGCTCTGCCCAAGACCGCAAGGAACTACTAAAGGTCCTGAATGTCGCCCAATCCATCACACAAACTAGCCTCCCATCCATTGATCCTGTCTACACTTCCTGCTGCTTGGACACAGCAGCCAGGATAATTAAGGGCCCCACGCCCCCCGGAAATTTTCTCTTCCACCTTCTTCCGTTGAGAGAAAGATACAAAAGTCTGAGGTCACGTACCAACCGACTCAAGAACAGCTTCTTCCCTGCTGCCATCAGTCTTTTGAATGGACATACTTTGCATTAAGTTGATCTTTCTCTGCACCCTAGCTATGACTGTGACACTACATTCTGCACCCTCTCCTTTCTTTCTCTATGAACGGCATGCTTTGTCTGTATAGCACGCAAGAAACAATATTTTTCACTTTATACTAATACATGTGACAATAATGAATCAAGTCAATTCAAAATCAAATAATTGTGTTAGCGGTGTCTTAGCTGTCCACATACGTGAACTGTGGTTTCTGATGTCCCAACCACCAGCTAGGAAAGTTCAACATTAATGTGGGCCACACAACCAGAAGGATGTGGAGGCTTTGGAGAGGGTACAGAAAAGATTTACCAGGATGTTGCCTGGTATGGAGGGCATTAGCTATGAGGAGAGGATGGAGAAACTTTGTTTGTTCTCACTGGAATGACAGAGGTTGAGGGGGTGACCTGATTGTGGTCTACAACATTATGAGGGGCGTGGACAGAGTGGATAGTCAGAAGCTTTTTCCCAGGGTGGAAGAGTCAATTACTAGGGGGCACAGGTTTAAGGTGTGAGGGGCAAGATGTACGAGGCAAATTTTTTACACGGAGAGTGGTGGGTGCCTGGAACTCGCTGCTGGGGGAGGTAATGGAAGCAGATACGTTGGTGACTTTTAAGGAGCATCTTGACAAGTACATGAATAGGATGGGAAAAGAGGGATATGGTGCCCGGAAGGGTAGGGGGCTTTAGTTCAGTTGGGCAGCATGGTCAGTGCAGATTTGGAGGGCCGAAGGGCCTGTTCCTGTGCTGTAATTTTCTTTGTTCTTTGCATTGCACCAACTGGCAGCATAGTGCCCATCTGCCTTCAACCCACGTGGCACTGCCTTTTTAGCCTTCGCGCGCAGCCGTACTCGATTAAAGGGGATATTTGCATTTATATAGCGCCTTCATGAACCCCAGGATATCCCGCAGCATTTGGCAACCAAAGAGGCAGTGCTGAAGCGCACTCACCCATTACAATTTCGGAAATCCAGCAGGTGATTGAAGCACAGCAAGCTCCCATCAACAGTAACAGGGTCATGAGCAGGTAATTATTTTTATTGACCACTGAAGGATGAATATTGGCCAAGGCACTAGCTAATGCCATTGGATGCTTTACTGAGAGGTGTGACAGGGGCCTTAGTTTAAGATCTAATCTGAAGTACAGCACCTCTGAGAGTTCAGCATTCCCTCAGCACCGCACTCAGAAAGTCAGGCTAGATTATGAACTCAAGTCTCCGGATTGGGGTTTGAACCCATAGGCCGGAATTCTCCCATCCCACCCGCCACTGGAAATTTAGCAGGCGGGCTGCCAACAATCTGAAATCCCACTGGGACTCGGACAGGAATTTCTGGCCTTTAGACCAGCGCAGCTAGAGAATTCCGCCTGTAATCTTTTGACCCAGGGGCAAGAATGCTACCAACTGAGCCATGGGCAACATGTAGTCTTTCACAGGGATGTGGGCGCCGCTGGTCATGCCAACATTTTCTCTAATTGCCCTTGTGAAGGTGGCGGTGAGCTGCAGTCCCTGTGGTGTAGGTGTACCTTGGTACATTGGGGAGACCATACAGACGCTGCAACAAAGGGTGAATGAACATCGCTCGACAATCATCAGGCAGGAGTGTTCTCTTCCTGTTTGGGAACACTTCAGCAGTCATGGGCATTCAGCCTCTGATCTTTGGGTAAGTGTTCTCCAATGTGGCCTTTACGACACACAACAACACAGAATCACTGAACAGAAACTGATAGCCATATTCCGCACACATGAGGACGGCCTCAACCGTGGGTTCATGTCACACTATCTGTAACCCCCACAACTTGCAAAATCTCACTAACTGTCCTGGCTGGAGACAACACACATCTCTTTAACCTGAGTTTAATTCTCTCTCTACTCATATTATCTGTACCTTTAAGACTTGGTTACTTGTAAAGATTCGCATTCCAACCATTATCTTGTAAACTGAGTTTGTGTCTGTATATGTGCTATTTGTGAACACAACTCCCACTCACCTGATAAAGGACCGATTCTGTGAAAGTTTGTAGCTTGTGCTACCAAATAAACCTGTTGGGTTTTAACCTAGTGTTGTGAGACTTCTTACTGTGTGGGTACGCTTGCAGCACTGTTAGGGAGAGAATTCAGGGATTTTCACCCAGCAACAGTGAAGGAACGGCTGACGTATTTCCAAGTCAGGTCGGTGTGTGGCTTGGAGGGGAATTTGCAGATGATGGTGCTCCCATGCACCTACTGCCCTTGTCCTACTAGGTGGTTGAGGTCACTGGTTTGAAGATGGGCTATCCCTTCTACATTAATCAGCCAGATTCCTAAGGCTACCAGCACCAACCTAGTATAAGTTGCAATGTTTCTTTAACATACTGTAATATCACTTCTTTTAATTCAATCATGGGATGTGGGTGTCTCTGGCTGGGCCAGCATTTGTTGTTCATTCCTAGTTGCCCTTGAACTGAATAGCTTGCTATGGCCATTTCAGAGTCAACCACATTTCTGTGGCTCTGGAAACACATGTGGGTCAGATCCAATGAGGACAGTAGATTTCCTTCCCGAAAGGGCATGAGTGAACCAGATGGGTTTTTACAACAATGCACAACAGTTTCATGGTCATCAGTAGATTCCTAATTCCAGATTGTTTATTAAATTCAAATTTTATTGGTTAGCATGACAAATAAGGTTACATTAAACCTGCAATGAAGTTACTGTGGAAATTTCACCATCTGCCATGGTGAGATTTGAACCCGGTTCCCAAAGTATTACCCTGGGTCTAGGGATTACTAGTCCAGTGACAATACCACTATGCCACCGCCTCCCCCTTAAAAAGTGATATCAATGTAATCCATTTTATTTGAACAAAAATAGTTAATTTAAGAACATTCTACTGTGCAGTTGACGAGGTAAATTCATTGAAATCGGTTTCTTGTTCAACTTCATCCGAGTGATTGTATTTAACGTGGTCATTTTTCAAAACTAACATCCGGAATGTGCCTTGTGAACACGAACACATTTGCTGGAACAAAATTATACTATTGGTTGTAGCAAGCATTTTATAAGTCCTGAAAGTACTCAGGATTCTTGATCTGAGTGACTCAGTTACAATGGCCCTTTCATCACAGCTGCTAAACTAACATTTCCCAATCCCTCTCACTTTTGTTGATTCAACTCAAATGTCTCACGTAAGTTCACAGTGACATTGAAGCAGGTATTAATAACAAAATAGCCTTTGTGGGATTTAATCCTGAACACCGCATGTTTGTATTGAGTAATTTGACTTTTAAGATTGGAGGTATCTCAAATTCTGATCTCATTTCATGTTTGCCAAAAAGCTAAATGTGAATGTCCATTAAGAAAGTGTAAACCATTGCCACACCATGTTCCGCCAATCTTAAAGGTCAGAGAAGTATTTTAAGTTTATATTAGACCTCCTGCGGATTGGGTAGGCTGGGAAGAAAAGTGACAAGTCTAGAAGCAAGGGAATGAAAATCAATGAGGAGACTCCAGTACTTCCATTGGGAACTCAGTTCAACTAGATCGACAGATCTTTGATTTGATTTGATTTATTATTGCCACATGTATTGGGATACAGTGGAAAGCATTGTTTCTTGCGTGCTATACAGACAAAGCATACCGCTCATAGAGAAAGAAATGAGAGAGTGCAGAATGTAGTATTACAGTCATAGCTAGAGTATAGAGAAAGATCCACTTAACGCAAGGTAAATCCATTCAAAAACAGCAGGGACGAAGCTTTTCTTGAGTCGGTTGGTACATGACGTCAGACTTTTGTATCTTTTTCCCGAAGGAAGAAGGTGGAAAAGAGAATGTCCGGGGTGCGTGGGGTCCTTAATTATGCTGGCTGCTTTGCCCAGGCAGCAGGAAGTGTAGATAGAGTCAGTGGATAGGAGGCTGGTTTGCGTGTGGATTGGGCTACATTCATGACCTTTTGTAGTTCCTTGCAGTCTTGGGCAGAACAGGAGCCGTACCAAGCTGTGATACAACCAGAAAGAATGCTTTCTAAAGGTGCATCTGTAAGGTCGAAGGATGAACTAAAAGTAAAGCCTCTTAAAGAGCTATCACATCAAAGTAAACAGAACCTAAAAGGAAATTTAACACGTCAGAACAAAATGTGATTGAAAGAGGTTGATAACATGCCCCAGTCCCCACAGTGCCCACCGGGCACAGAAGTATCAACGGGAAGGAATGTGTGAGCCAAGGAGAGTGGCACAGGATTGTTTAATGACTGGTGAAATGGAATAGCTATTGCAAATGATGGCGAGCTCATCTGCTTAATACTTCATTGTACCTCCCCCGTAGAAAGTGGCTGCATAAACTGATAACATGATTGCAGGAGAAGATCGATTAATTCCCCATTCGATCAGACCTGGGGACCACAGTGACTGGCATGATTTTTATGCAAGGAGCACAGTGGTTAGCACTGCTGCCTCGCAGCACCAGGGACCTGAATTCGATTTGCGCCTTAGGTGACTGTCTGTGTGGAGTTTGCACATTCTCCCCATGTCTGCAAGGGTTTCCTTCAAGTGTTCTGGTTTCCTCCCACAGCACAAAAATGTGCGGGTGAGGTAGATTGGCCATGCTAAATTGTCTCTTCGGACAGAATTCTCCCCAAAAAATCCCGTGTTGAATTCATGGGAAAACTAGAATCATTCATGTTGGTTTTCTCAGTGGGAGTTCAGACTAGAATCTCCCACAGTCTGTACTGCAAAGGCCACCAATGTGAATTTCATTAGATTTCAGTGGGTGGGGTCTATTGCCACACAGGAGGCTAAAACCTATGGGACTCTGTGCATGCACAGTGGCCCCAAACCCTCAATCATGTGATTAATTAATCACTCAAAGGGTGGTGAATCTCTGGAATTCTCTGCCCGTTGAAGTGGTGGAGGCTGCCTCGCTAAATATTTTTAAGACGCGGGTTGATGGGTTTTTGATAGGAGAGGGGATTAAGGGAGAGGGCGGGAAAGTGGAACTGAGCAGCGACAGATCAGCCATGATCTTATTGAATGGCGGGGCACGCTCGAAGGGCTGGATGGCCTACTCCTGCTCCTATTTCTTATGTTCTTATGTTCATAGCCAACCTGGGGCCTCCACAATGCTGTCCCCAATGCCCCCACTGCCTGATGGTGGCCCTCCCGATCACTCCCAGGCCAGCCTTGACCAAATCCTCCAACCAGACCACCATTATCTCCAGCCCCCACTCCCCCCACAGTGCAGACACCCCTGCAGACAAACTGGCCCTGGCAAACCACCCCCCCCCACCACCCACCCACCCACCCAGCAGACCTTCCCCTCCACCCAACAGAAACACCCCAGCCCACCCCAATCGCTAGCCTCCCTCCTGCCCCTATCAATCCCATGGCAGAGTGGCAGCGGGACCCCCCCACTGATCGCCCCCTGGACCCCAGCCCCCGTATGCTCCGCCGCCTTGTCACTGCCCTATACTCGATGCAGAGAGGCAGACTATCGATTTTCATTAGCTAGAGACTCCCACAGAGAATGGAGGTATGGAGAATGTAAGGTCTGTCTGAACGACGGATTGCATTTCTCTGAAGAAAGAAATGGCAATAGAAGATCTTCAAAATGGAAATAGAAGAACCTAACATTACAGGAGCAGGAGCAGGCCATTCATCCCCTCGAGCCTGCTCCACCATTCTACATAGTGGCACAATAATTAACACTGCTGCCTCATAGAGCCGGGGGACTGAGTTCAACTCCAGGCTTGCATGATTGACTGTGTGGCATTTGCACATTCTCCCCATGTCTGTGTGGGTTTCCTCATACACTCCAAAGACGTGCAGGTTAGGTGGATTGGCCATGTTAAACATCCAGCTAAATGTGCAGGATTACGGAGATAAGGCCTGGGTGGGATAGTTGTCAAGGCAAGCTTGATGGGTCGAATGGCCTCTTTCTGCACTATCATGGTTGCTTGAATTCCACTCTCCCAGGTACCCCTATGTGAAGATTCCCTGAGAAATCAAACATTTATCTGTCTTAACCTTAAATATACCCAACAATGGGGGTGATACGGCAGCACAGTGGTGGCACTGGGACCTGGGTTCAATTCCACACTGTCTGTGTGGAGTTTGCACATTCTCTCTGCGTCCGCGTGGGTTTCCTCCGCGTGCCCCAGTTTCCTCCCACAGCCCAAAGAGGTTAAGTTGATTGGCCGTGCTAAATTGCCCGTTAGTGTCAAGAGGACTAACCAGAGTGAATGCGTGGAGTTATGGGTATAGGGCCTGGGTGGGATTGTGGTCGGTGCAGATTCAATGGGCCGAATGGCTTCCTTCTGCAGCGTAGGATTCTGTGAATCTACCCACAACCTTCTGGGGTAAAGGATTCCAAAGATTCACAACCATTTGAAGGTGGTAATTTCCCTTATCCTGAGGCTGTACCCCTGAGGGTGTTGTAGATACCGCAGTAAACAAGCTCAGGTAGATTGGAATATTTTCTGAAATGGTTAACGGAACTAGTCTCAGTTGAACAAATACGTGCAAGTTGTTAACAGTGCGGTCTCTCTTTCTGCTGGAAAAAATGAAGGATTTGAGTGGGAGGATCAGACGTTGCAGCGATTTGATATGAGACACTTAAAATATCTGTAACGCCTCATGATTCATTAGGGAACCCACATTCGCTGTTCTTGAAGCAAAGCTTTATTCATTTTAACAAAGTAATTAAGAAAATGTGTAAATCTTTTGTTCAAAGGCAAAAAAATTAATTATGACCATGAAGTGTTTTAGCGCCTGTGTAAACATCCTGCAGTGTTGCGTGTTTTTTTCACAGTTTGGTTACTGTACCCTGATGTTATTAAAATTCATATGAGAATGCCTCCATATCCGAGTGCTAAGGCTCCTGCCGAATGTTCATTGATTTATTTATTTTATTTCTTTACTAGTCACAAGTGAGGCTTACATTAACACTGCAATGTTTTCTGTGAAATTCTCTTAGTTGTCACAGACCGGTGCTTGTTCGGGTGAACTCACCTAACCAACATGTCTTTCAGAATGTGGGAGGAAACCGGAGCACCCGGACGAAACCCACGCAGACACGGGGAGAATGTGCAAACATCACACGGACAGTCACCCAAGCCGGGAATCAAACCCGGGTCCCTGGCGCTGTGAGGCAGCAGTGCTTTTGGGTGACATCTCATTTCTGTTCAAAAGTATCCCGTCTTGAAGTACAGTTTTGAGATGAGGGCAGATGTCGGGTTATTTGTTTGAGGCGTGAATCTGCCGATACATTGAAAATGAAAAGCTTATGAGACAGTAAAAGTGAATTGCGGTTGGTGAAATCTTGCAGGGGAAGCAACTTGATGGAGGTGAAGTGGTGAGGGCCGTGTTCAGAACCATAATATTGCAATTGGCATCAAGTTAACACTCGCCACACCTACTACTGAGAATCAGAATCATAGGGGTGGCACAGTGGCACACTGGTTAGCACTGCTGCCTCACAGCACCAGGGACCCGGGTTCAATTCTGGGCTCAGGTGACTGTCTGTGTGGAGTTTGCACATTCTCCACTCTGGCGGGTTTTGTCTAGGTGCTCCAGTTTCCTCCCACAGTCCACAGATTAGGTTGATTGGTCATGCTAATTGACCCTTAGTGTCAGGGAGATTGGCGGGGTAAATGTGAGGGGTTGTAGGAATGGGGCCTGGTTGGGATTGTGTCAGTGCAGACTCGATGGGCCGAATGATTTCCTTCAGATAGAAGACATTTGGCCCATAGTTTCCTCAACCATACCCTGACAGAGAATCTTACCCAGGCCCTACCCCGTAACACCACTTATTTACCCTTCAAATCCCCCTGACACGCTCGTTTCATGACACTAATGGGACAATTTAGCATGGGCAATCCACCTAACCTACACATCTTTGGACTGTAGGAGGAAACCGGAGCACCAGGAGGAAACCCACGCACACACGGGGAGAAGGTACAAACTCCACACAGACAGTCACCCAAGGCTGGAATCGAACCCAGGTCCCTGGCATTGTGAGGCAACAGTGTTAACCGCTGTGTCAAAACAGAAAATGCGGGAGAGTCTTAGCAGGTCTGACAGCATCTGTGGGGAGAGGGAGAGAATAGAGCCAACATTTCTAGCCTGGATGACACTTTGTCAGAGCTATCAGCACAGAGAATTAGCAGAGATTTATGCTATTTGGGTGTGGGGGTGTGGGGGTGGGGGTGTTAGGGGGTGTTGGGAGTAGTGGGTGGTATGGGTGGTGGGCGGAATTGGACAAAAGGAGTGGAAATGAGGATACAGAAGGCTGCGAAAGGTGCTAAAAGTGTCCATCAGGTGATCAGAATGTGTGAATGGCAGAACAGAGGTACAGCTGGTCTGGGGACTGCCTGGGGATTATGGCAGTTGCCCTGAAGGGGTGGGAGGGAGGGTGGGGTGGCGGGGGAACAAGAAGGAGAGCTGGAATGGAGAAGTGGAAAAATGGAAGTGAGAAAGGAAGATGATAAAGTGGATGAATCAGATGAAATGAAATAAATGGAAATGGGATGAAGATGGAGGGAAGAGTTCATGCTCTGAAGTGGTTGAACTCAGTGTTCAGTCTGGAAGGTTGTAAAGTGCCCAATTGGAAGATGAGGTGCTGTTCCTCCAGTTTGCTTTGGGGCAAAAGGCCAAGGACGGACATGTGGACAGGAGAGAAGGGCGGTGAGACGAAGTGGCAAGCAACAGGAAGGTCCCATATATTAATCTGTTTCCTTTACCAACTTCCGGGAGTAGGAATATGGCCTTTTGACTCCAGTGCCTTCCTTGACCAGCAATTGGAAGAGTTGCCCGTGAAGCCTGCTACCAGGACTCGATGGTTTGAATTATAAGGAGATGCTGGATAGATTGGGACATTTTTCCCTCGGAGTGTAGGAGGCTTAGCGGGTGATCTTATTGAGGTCTATAAAATAATGAGGGGCATAGATAAGGTAGATAGTCAAACATCTTTTCCCAAAAGGTAGGAGAGTCTAAAACTAGAGGGTATAGGTTTAAGTGAGAGGGGAGAGATTCAAAACACCACAAGATTATAAAACCATAAGACAAGGAAGCAGAATTAGGCCACTCGGCCCATTGAGTCTGCTCCACCATTCAGTCATGGCTGATATTTTTCTCATCCCCATTCTCCTGCCTTTTCCCCATAACCCCTGGTTATGGGGAAAGGGTCCAGAGGGATATTTTTTCCACTCATAGGGTGGTGACTATCTGGAACATAGCTGCCAGAGGTCGTCATAGAGGCAGGTACAATTTTGTCTTTTAAAAAGCATTTGGACAGTTACAAGGGTTAGATGGGTATAGAGGGATATGGGCCAAACACGGCCAATTGGGGCTATCTTGGTGGTCTAAAAGAAGGGGTGGCAAGGACAAGTTGGGCCGAAGGGCCTGTTTCCCTGCTGTAAACCTCTATGACTCTACCAGCTGCTCTCGAGATGGGTTCATGACTCCTTGCAGAATTAAGAGCGGTAACACAGGGGAACTGAATGAGTCAGGATTTTCTAGGTTGGGAGGGGCAGTAAGATTAACCCCTGCTCCATTGGAAGAAACTCCCACCTCGGGTGGCCTAATTCTGCTCCTCTCTCTTATGGCCTTATGATCTTATGGTGTTTTGTATCTCTCCCCTCTCACCTTCAACCTATGCCCTCTAGTTTTAGACTCCCCTACCTTTGGGGAAAGATGTTGACAATCTACCTTATCTATGCCCCTCATTATTTTATAGACCACTATAAGATCACGGCTAAGCCAGATTAGTGTGGTGGCCACTGCTGAGATTACAGGCAGCCAACAAGAGTGGAGAAGCAATGGACTTCAGGCGAGTGAAGGATTTTGGTTGGGCCAGACCAATGAGGGGGTGGGTGGGAAACCAGCTTTCAGAGAACAAGAAAGTAGGAACAAATGGGGATGAGGAGGTATGATGCTGTGTAGGGTGCCCCGATTGGCACAGCGAGTCCTCTCAAAGGAGATACCTTTACACCCACACAGTGAAGGCTGCCAGGTGACCCAGCCACACGTAAAATCGGAGGCAGAATGAGGCCCTTGGGTGCTCATCATTAGGGTCTCAGGGGGTGGGGTAGTGGCGTGTTGCCCACCAACTGCAAGCTGGCAGCCAGGTCAGGGATGGCCAGAAAGCTTAGCTTTACAAACACCCTCCCACCTTCAACTACACCAGTGGTGGGGGCTCTGTGAAATTTCGCCCTGATATTTCACGAGAAAGGCTGAAAGCAGCTCTTTGCCCAGAAAAACAGTCATCGTTACAACACCGGGTAAGATGCTCTACTGGAAAGAGCTCGTTCAGGCTCAAATGGGCTGAATGGCCTCCTTCTGCACTGTGGGGTTTCTATGCAAATGCAGCCTCCATTTCTTATTTTCACAAAGTGCCCACTCTATTTGTTACCACGTGGCACAGAGAATCATAGAACCCCCCACAATGCAAGAAGGAGGCCATTCAGCCCATCGATCCTACACCAACAACAATCCCACCCAGGCCATTTCCCCGTAACCCCATGTATTTACCCTTTTAATGTCCCTGATACACAGGAGCAACTTAGCACGGCCAATCCACCTACCTTGCACAACTTTGGAGTCTCACAACACCAGTTTAAAGTTGAACAGGTTTATTTGGAATCATGAGCTTTTGGAGCGCTGTTCCTTCATCAGGTGCAGTGGGGAGAGTGGAACAATCTACTTCTCCACTCACCTGGAGCAGCGTTCCGAAAGCTCACGATTCTAAATAAACCTGTTGGGCTTTAACCTGGTGTCGTGAGACTTCTTACTGAGCCCACCCCTGTCCAACTCCACAAATTTGGGGTGTGAGAGGAAACCGGAGCACACGGGGGAAACCTACGCAGACACGGGGAGAATGTGCAAACTCCACACAGACAGTGACCCGAGGCCAGGATTGAACCCAGATCCCTGGCTCTGTGAGGCAGCAGTGCTAACCGCTTTGCCACTGTGCCTCACATACTTATAAACAACGCCGGGCTTGGGGCTAACGTTTCCCCTCGCTGTGCCAGTTTTGCCTGCTGTGTGCGTGGCACTGACCTGACTGCAGTGGAGTGGCACATGTGCACCCACGCAGCTCAGAGGGAATATTTCTTGGGACTGAGTAAGTGGATGAGATCACCGTTCCTTTTCAAGATGTCTTTGGAATTGTTGCAGCTGAGGAGCTGGCTTAAGCTTACCAGCTTTAAAAATTGTGAAAGTCTCTACCTCTATCCTCAATCTATTGGCAGCACATTAGTTGTCAGGGTCCTTGTCAGCACCAAAATCCCTTTTCTTGAAAAAAAGGGCAATCACTTTAAGCTGGTATTTGTGGGTTGCCAGGCAACATAGCGAATATCGTCACTGCTCTTGAAGCCCGACATTCTATTTGCTGCACATTCGTAAGTGTGGCTTGGCTGCAGATTTCTTAGAGGGATAGGTGTCACTCCATGACCTTTAAGTAGCATCATTTTGGTTAGCACTGTTGCCTCACACTGCCAGGGACCCAGGTTCGATTCCTGAGTTGGGACACTGTCTGCGTGGAGCCTGCACGTTCTCCCCATATCTGCATGGGTTTCCTCCAGGTACACCTTAGCTATGACTGTGATACTACATTCTGCACTCTCTACTTTCCTTCTCTATGAATGGTATGCTTTATCTGTCTACCGCGCAAGAAACAATACTTTTCATTGCGTCTCAACACATGTGCCAACAATAAATCAAATCAAAATTATGAATCAAATTTATTGCATGTAGAAACAATTATCTTTTTGGTTAAGCTGCGATGATTGTTGCTCACAGTAAGAAATCTCACAACACCAGGTTGAAGTCCAACAGGTTTATTTGGTAGCAAAAACCTGCTATCAATTTGCTGCCAAATAAACCTGCTGGACTTTAACCTGGTGTTGTGAGACTTCTTACTGTGTTTACCCCAGTCCAACACCGACATCTCCACAGCACAATCGTTGTTCCCCAGGGTAGCACAGTGGTTAGCACTGCTGTCTCATAGCACCAGGGTTCCAGGTTCGATTCCCAGCTTGGGTCACTGCCTGCTTGGAGTCTGCACATTCTCCCTGCGTCTGCATGTGTTTCCTCCAAGTGCTCTGGTTTCCTCCCACAGTCCAAAGATGTACTCTAGTATCAGGAGATTAGAGCAGGGTAAATTTGTGGGGTAACAAGAATAGGACTGTGGTTGGTGCAGTCTTGATGGGCCAAATGGCCTCCTTTTATACTGTAGGGATTCTATCAACGCGCCAAGAGGTCACCATTTCACCTCCATCAAATTTACGGGAAAAATAGTGGATTTGAGGGCGGCACGGTGGTTAGCACTGCTGCCTTACAGCACCAGAAACCCAGGATTGATTCCAGCCTTAGGTGACTGTGTAGAGTTTGCATGTTCTCCCCATGTCTGCACGGGTTTCCTCCAAGCGCTCCTGTCTCCTCCCACAGTCCAAAGTCATCTAGATTAGGTGAATTGGCCATACTAAATTGTCCCTTTGAGTCTAAAGACGTGGAGGATAGGTGGATTAACCATGGTAAATATACAAGGTTACGGGGATAGGGTGGAGGGGTGGGCCTGGTTAAGATGCTGTTCAGGGAGTCGGTGCAGACTCGATGGGTCGAATGGTCTCCTTCTGTACCATAGGAATTCTATGCCTCTCTGCTTCTGTGCTCAGAAACATAGAAAATAGGTGCAGGAGTAGGCCATTTGGCCCTTTGAGACTGTACCACCAGCCAATATGATCAGGGCTGATCATACATTTTCAGTACCCCATTCCCACTCTCTCTCCACACCCCTTGATCCCTTTAGCCACAAGGGCCACTTCCAGCTCCATCTTGAACATATTGAACGAATCGGCCCCAACAGCTTTACGTGGTAGAGAATTCCGCAGGTTCACAACTCTCTGAGTGAAGAGGTTCCTCCTCACTTCAGTCCTGAATGGCTTACCCTTTATTCTTAGACTGTGACCCCTGTCTCTAGACTTCCTCATCATTATTCACTGGCTTAAATCACTGGCGACAAAGTTCTGAAGGAGAAAATGCTTGCGCAATAAACGTGAACATGAAATGAGGAAGGATTGTAATGTTTAAAAATCTGAGCGTTATGGTCGTAATACAACTTACCCAGTCAAATTATAAGAATAAATGTAAAGGCCTGAGGGAAAATAATGCTCTCGTGTTCAGAGTTTTTCATTTGTGATATCTTTATTCAATCTTTGAAAGATATTCCAGTGAAAATATCATGTTCACACTTCAAGTTTAAAAGCTTTGTCTCTTTATTTGGCTGTCATCTTAATTTCTTTTCCTCGGGCAGCGATTAGCAGTTATTTATCATGGCCAATCAACCTAACCCGCATATCTTTGGACTGTGGGAGGAAACCGGAGCATCTGGAGGAAACCCACGCAGATACAGGGAGAACATGCAAACTCCACACAAAGTCATCCGAGGCCGGAATCGAACTCAGGTCCCTGGCACTGTGAGGCAGAAGTGTTAACCACTGTGACCGAGAGATTTCTTCAACCAGAGAGGGGTGAACTTGTGGAACTCATTGCCACAGAAGGCTATGGAGTCCAGGTCATTGAGAGTATTTAAGATAGATAGGTTCTTGATTGGTAAGGGGATCAAAGGTTATGGGAAAAAGGCAAGAGAATGGGGTGAGAAACTTATCAGCCATGACTGAATGGCAGAACAGACACGATGGGCCGAATGGCCTAATTCTGCTCCTATGCCTTATGGTCAGTCAGGTCGGAATGTTCTTTGACCACTTGCTGCCTGCACCTAACTTGTGTGTTATATGGAGGCATTTCTACTCAATGTTATTTCTCATTATATGAATGTGGTTCTATAACTGCGCCTTAACAAGCAGCCAGGTCCCCAAATCTGCTTGACACGCAGAATAAAATATCATCGTGGTATTATTTTTCACATATGACACTTAGATGACACTTATTATCCATCAGCAGAGGGTACAAATGATTCATGGTGATATATTAAAATTATATTTAAACCAATCCTAAATACTCCCTCCCGTAGCTCAGAATGTTACTCAGCCTTCAAATGGCGAATGATAGTTACAAACCTTCAAATCTCCTCTCACCTTCCAGGGTAATTTTGCACAACTATCCCAGCTTGGAGCATCAGGGGCCATCAGAAAATGACTCCCCTCCCCACTCTTGGCCGGACTTTTACCGTCCCACCTGCCATGGGAATTGGAGTGGGCGAGGAGCGGGTCATGGGAAGGTCTGTTGACCGTGGGCGGGATTTTACGGTTTTGGGATGAGCAAGGCTGTAAAATCCCACCCATGGCGTCATAGGGCAATACATCACGGAAGCAAGCCCTTCAGCCCAACTGGCCCATGCCAACCATGGTACTCTCCCAGCTGGACCCAATTGCCTGCATTTGGCCCATATCCCTCTAATCTTTTCCCATCCATCTACATATTCCAATGCTTTTCATATGTAACTATTCTACCTGCCTCAACCACTTTCTCTGGCAGCTCATTCCATATACACACCATCCTCTGTGTGAAGCATTGAAAGGGGTGCTGATTAGATGGATTGGCCATGCTAAATTCTCCCCCGAACAGATGCTGGAATGTGGCAACGGAGGGATTTTCACACTAACTTCATTGCAGTGTTAATGTAAGCCTATTTGTGACACCAATAAACAAATAAGTTGCCCCTCAGGTCCCTTTTAAATCTTTCCCCTCTCACCTTAAACCCACGCCCTCTAATTTTCAATTCCCCTTCCCTGGGAAAAAGAAGGTGGGCGGGATTTTCCAGCCACGCTGGCCCCCAAAACCGGAAAATCCCGCCCGAGGCCAACGGACCTTTCCATGGTCCCCGCCCCTCGTCTGCTACGTGGTGGACGACGTGGGAAAATTCGCCCCTGTCTGCGTTCATCCTGTCTACGCCTCTCATGATTTTATGTGTCTCAGTAAGGTCACCCCTCATTCTCCTGCGTTCCAAGGTATAAAGTCCCACCCTGGCCAGCCTCTCCCTGTAACTCAGGCCCACCAGTCCTGGCAACATCCTCGCAAATCTTTCTTTGTGTTCCTTCCAGCTTGCCAATGTCTTTCCTATAACAGGGTGACCAAAACTGCACACAATGTTCCAAATGCGTTCTCACCTACAGCTTATACTATTGGAACATGTCCCAATTCCTTATTTTCAACAGCTTTAAAGTGAGTGTGTGACCTCATTTTTAGTGGTTTTATGGATCTGCTAATTCATGTTGTTTTTTTTATTTTAATTACAACCATAAGAAAACACACCCACACCACCCACCTCACCCCCCCCCCAGGCCCTCCGTCATCACCACTATTACTCCAATAACTCCCCGCCACCCCCACCAGCCCCCTGCTGCGGTCTTTCTCATACGACCATATAATCCCTGCAGTGCAGAAGGAGGCCATTCGGCCCATCGAGTCTGCACCGACCACAATCCCACCCAGGCCCAATTTCCCGAAACCCCACATATTTTGCCCTGCTAATCCCTCTACGATACACATCCCGGGACACCAAGGGGGCAATTTTGCACGGCCAATCAACTTAACCTGCATATCTTTGTGGGAGGGGACTGGGGCACCCGGAGGAAACCCGTACAGACACTGGGAGAACGTGCCAACTCTACATAGATGGTGACCCAAGCCACGGATCCCTGGCTCTGTGAGGCAGCAATGCTAACCACTGCGCCACTGTGCTGTCCATTGTGCCACCCACTTATGGCATGCCAACGTTAAGTTTATCCCATGAGTTAAACATAGCTAATGGAAAAACTCTCGAGTAGTCAGGCCACATTCTCCGACATTTCCATGTCCTCAGCAAACACTGGCTAAAGATTTGTGATGTCTGTCATTGTTCACTCTGCCTGCGGTTACACTCTGTTGCTATGCCACCTGACTGAAGAACAAAAAGCTCTTATAAAAACTTTGCTTTCTCAATCTATCTCTCTTTTTTCTGAAAACTCAACCTAGTCTCCGAATATTTGGCATACAAAGTAAAATTATAAATTTCAGACTGTGGATCTCCCTGAGTGATGGCGGCAGTATTTGAAATCTGCCAGACAGTATCTCATCTGTTGTGTCTGGAGCCAGCTGGGGCTCTCTTGCCTGCAGAGGGCTCTGACTTTGAGCTTAATTGCAGGGGTCTCCCCTCCCCACTATCTTATCTACTTTGTAAGTGTGGATCTGAGTTTTGGCCCTGTTTAAACATTTGAATCAACTTTGGCAGCGCGGTGGCACAGTGGTTAGCACTGCTGCCTCACAGCGCCAGGGACCCGGGTTCAATTCCTGGCTTGGATCACTGTGTGCGTGGAGTTTGCACATTCTCCCCGTGTCTCCTTGTGTTTCCTCCGGTTTCCTTCCACAATCTAAAAGGCGTGCTTTTTAGGTGCATTCGTCATGTGGGTGGCATAGCAGCACAGTGGTTAGCACTGCTGCCTCACAGCGCCAGGGACTCGGGTTCGATTCCTGGCTCGGGTCACTGTCTGAGTGGAGTTTGCATATTCTCCCCGAGTCTGCGTGGGTTTCCTCCGGCTGCTCCGGTTTCTTCCCCCAGTCTGAAAGACGCGCTGGTCAGGTGCATTGACAGGCGCTGGATTGTGGCAACAAAGGGAATTTCACAGTAACTTCATTGCAGTGTTAATGAAAGCCATACTTGTGACTAAGAAATAAACTTTACTGAATTCTCCCTCAGTGTACCCTAACAGGCGCTGGAGTGTGGCCACAAGGGGATTTTCACACTAACTTCATTGCAGTGTTAATGTAAGCCTTGTGACACTGATAAATGAACTTAAAGATTTTAACTTAAAGCTCAAGAGTTGTGCTTCAAACGTCCAGCAACAAAAATTAGATTGTTTTGAAGGCAGCCACACTATTCAATGTGCAACTGTCTCCATAAACCACGGTTGTGCCAACAATAACATTCTACCATTTGTACCCGTGACCTGGTGAAATGGTGGAGGACAGAACTGGCGCAGGATCTCTGGAACCAGCTCTCTGGCACCACCTTGGCTAAGCTGGAGATTCTTATCCAGAGGCACTAGTAGAGGCAGGTACAATTTTGTCCTTTAAAAAGCATTTAGGCAGTTACATGGGTAAGATGGATAAAGAGGGATATGGGCCAATTGCAGGCAGTTGGGAGTAGCTTAGTGGTAAAAATTGGGCAGTGTGGGCAAGTTGGGCCTAAGGGCCTGTTTTCATGCTAAATACCAGTGACAACTGAGTTTTAGAAAAATATCGGCCAGCATGAAAGGAAAGGAGGAACTTACATTGGCATAGCGCCTTTCTTAGGAGGTACCAAAGTGCTTTTTGACCAAAGAAATTCTTCCAAAGTGCGGGAAATACACAGGGATTTATTGATCCTGATGTTATGTCTCTGGGACAAAGTTTTCTCTATGTTGAACAACTGAAGCAAAGGCATATATTAAACAAAGGCTTCATCAAATAGCTTCACTTGCCATCTTTCTACCTGACGTTGGTTGGACTTTTACTGCCCCGCCTGCCACGGGAATCGGAGCGAGCCTAGGGCAGACAGCAGGAAGGACCGTTGACCTCAGGCGGCTACTTTGCAATTTTGGCACGAGCGAGGCTGGAAAATCCCCTCCACTGTCTCTTTGATCCTCCCAATGAGTTTAAACCTCAAGAACATTTCCCAATGCCTCTGCAAGAAATGATTCCAATTATTTCATATTTAGTTTTAACAGGACCACATGTTGACTGAATTCCTTCCTGGCCAAATGGGTGAGCGAGATTTGGCCCTTAGCTTAAGGAAATTAGGTAACTGCTGAACTGGCGGCACGCTGCAAGGAGAAGCCAGCACCATGTGCAGCCAAGACACATCTCAGCTTGCCAACAGGTCTTAAAGGGAGACTGCTCCTCTTAAAGGGAAGCTGCACTCATTGCACAGAAGTTGCCACAGTCTGAGTGTGGATTTAATTTGAGTTGATTTATTATTGTCATATGTATTAGCATGCAGTGAAAGGCATTTTTTCTTGTGCACCATATAGACAAAGCATATCGTTCATAGAGTTCATAGGGGAGAAGGAAATAAGAGGGTGCAGAATGTAGTGTTACGTGCATAGCTAAGGTGTAGAGAAAGATTAACTTAATATAAGGCAGGTCCATTCAAAAGTCTGAATGCAGCAGAGAAGTTCTTGAGTCGGTTGGTGCGTGATCTCAGACTTTCATACCTTTTTCCTGACAGAAGAAGGTGGAATAAAGTATGTCAAGGGTGTGTGGGAACCTTGATTACGCTGGCTGCTTTTTAAAGTTTAAAGTTTTTAATTTGTTAGTCACAAGTAGGCTTATGTTAACACTACAATGAAGTTACTGTGAAAATCCCCTAGTTGCCACACTCTAGTGCCAATCCAAGTACACTGAGGGAGAATTTAGCATGGCCAATTCATCTAACCATCACGTCTTTCAGACTGTGGGAGGAAAGCAGAGCACCCAGAGGTAACCCATGCAGACAAGAGGAGAACGTGCTCACTCCACACAGACAGTGACCCAAGCCGGGAATCGAACCCAGCTTCCTGGCGCCGTGAGGCTGTAGTGCTAACCACTGTGCCACCATGCTGCCTTGAGCAGCAGGAAGCGGGAAGTTTAGACAGAGTCAATGGATGGGAGGCTGGTTTGCATGATGGACTGGGCTATGTTCACAACCCTTTGTAGTTTCTTGCAGTCTTGGGCAGAGAGGTGGCCATACCAAGCAGTGATACAACCAGAAAGAATGCTTTCAATGGTGCATCTGTACAAATTGGTGAGAGTCGTAGCGGACATGCTAAATTTCCTCAGCTTCCTGAGAAAGTAGAGGGTTTGAGAAGAAGTAAAAAGACAGAATGAGAGAGAGAATTCTTGAGCTTCCTGCCATGACACCTTGGTCGGAATTTTGCTGGCTCCGATTCCGGAGGTGGGCAAGGCCCGGAGAATGGCATTCTCCGTTGGCCTCTAGCAGGATCGTACAAACCTCATGTGCCGGTAAAATTCCACCCCTTGTCTTCATTACAGAAGAAGTAGTTGGAAAATGTAACCCTGAAAAACTGTGCCAAACGTATTAAAAATGTGAAAATACCAATTAATGTGAATCACCTCCCCTGGAGCTTTCAAGTCACAGACATGCAAAGGTCTTAGGGAAAAATTACAGTCTATTTTTAAAATAAAAGAAAGACGTACATTTATTTAGTGCCTTTCACAGCCTCAGTATCTCAACATGAGGCCAATGATGTACTTTTGACTATCAGAATACAGAAAATGTGGCATCCCATTTACACACAGCAAGATGCCACAAACACTTGAATAATGGGTAAATTATTGGTTTTAATGTAATGTTCATTTAGGGATAAAGATTGACCAAGTATGTTTTTTTATATTCATTCGTGGGACATGGGCGTCACTGGCTGGCCAGCATTTATTGCTCACCTCTGGTTTCCCTCACTGAGTGGCTCGCTACACCATTTCAGAGGGCAGTTGAGAGTCAACCAGTTTTCTGTGGCTCTGGAGTCGCAGGTTTAAAGTTTATTTATTAATCACAAGTCGGCTTACATTCACATTGCAATGAAGTTACTGTGAAAATCCCCTAGTCACCACACTCCAGCCCCTGTTCGGGTACATTGAGGGAGAATTTAGCACGGCCAATGCACCTAACCAGCATATCTTTTGAACTGTGGGAGGAAACCCACGCAGACACGGGGAGAACGTGCAGACTGAGCACAGACACTGACCCAAGCCAGGAGTCGTACCTGGGTCCCTGGAGCTGTGGGGTAGCAGTGCTAACCACTGTGCCACCCTTGGACTTTAGCCTGAGGTTGTGAGACTTCTTACTGTGTCCACCCCTGTAGGCCAGACCAGGTCAGGGCAACAGATTTCCATCCCTAAAGGACATTAGTGAACCAGATGGGTTTTTTCCTACAATAGACTCATGGTCATCAGTAGATTCTTAATTCCAGACTTGTTTGATTAAAGTCAAATTTCATTATCTGCCATGGTGGGATTCGAACCTGGGTTCCCAGAGCATTAACTGAGTTTCTTGATTCATAGTCTAGGAGTAATACCACTAGGCCATCACCTCCCCTAATGAGAATAGCTGTCTTGATTTTCTACATGTTGTGAGATCTTTTGCATGCAGGGTCTGGCTTGTTTCAAGTCAGCACCTCTGACAAGGTGGCACCCTCCCTATACTGCACTCAAATATCAGTCCGGGTGCCTGTGTTGAGTTACTGGAGTGGGGGCTTTAACTCAGGGAGTGACAATGCGACTAGCTGAGCAGCTGCTAATAAAAGGTTGACTCTGGGGAAAATGCCATTCTAATCAGTTTAATTTAGTCTTAAAGTCAAAGGATTATACATGATAAAAGTATTTACTTTAGTTAAACACAGGAGATACAGCTGTTTTTCTTGGACTGGTTTGCAGCTACTGAAATCTACATTAAAACTGGAGGTTAATCCTCATTTTCAGCTTCTCAGGAGAGACACAACTGCAAATCGTCCAACAGAATGACACTGTCGCATATGCCACCAAATTAAATATGCCTTCCAAGTGCATATGAAACATGACTAGTAGCATCACTAATATGAGAGGCCTATTGTTCGGGTATCAGATCAGAAAACCCAAGGTGTTTAATGAAGTCAAACCCGACCCCAACAATTTTGCCATTAATATATGAGGATAAAATGTTTCACTCCAGGCGCGACTCTGCTGCTGTCAAATGGACACCGGCCTGAGAAATTAGGTCCAACATAAAATTGTACACTTTAATTTAATACAGCTAAAAGTGTTTCTACAAGGTTACTACACATCAGAAGGGATTAGACACCTGAACTGTCTCACATGTTGAACAGGAGTACTTCAATTTAACAATAGGGAAATCATCATAACCCAAAACCAGAACACAGACCTCTAAGACATTGAATTAAAAGGCTCAGACGTCAGAATGGAAGAGTTACTATGGCCTGAAACCCATCAAGAGGTATTCATTCAGAAGATATTACGACCGTGTATTCCCTAGTTTCAGCCAGACTCACTGCTGGTAACCATATGGATAACATTGGAATGGTTTAGGTTAGAGGGTCATTAGTTTGGTTCCACTGGTCAGTGCAACATCGAGGGCTGAAGGGCCTGTACTGTACTGTAATGTGCTATGTTCTATATCCTGGAATGAAATATGTACAATTCGGATGGCCTGGCCTTATCTCACTAGGTGTTGTGAACCCTATCCACCCCCTGCACCAGCACCCATTGGCTAAAAGGCAGAGTACATCCCTAAAAGGGAGAGAGGATAAAAATAGATGACTGTAACACTACAATCTGCACTGTCTCTCCTTTCCTTCTCTTTGAATGGTATGCTTTGTCTGTGTGGTACGCAAAAAACAATATTTTTCACTGTATACTAATACATGTGACAATAATAAATCAAATCAAAAATTTCAAAACAAACACCAGACCCGCCAAACCCATTGTGACTTGAGAACGACGTGAGAGGATGCGAGGGATCCACCTTCATGCTAAGAGGACCCTCAGTTCATCTGTCGTTATGAGTTCAGTGAATTGAATCCAATAGTCCAATCAATTTACCAGCTAATATCTATTTCTCAGGCAATCAGTCTAGCTTAGGGAAAGTTAACTTAATCTATTGTATAAGCATTAATTATTCAACTGGTGAGTGTTTTTAATAAAGCTAAGTTTGAACCACAGTCCTTTATCTGTCTCATAATGTAAAAGTACTTGGGTAAATGTGTTTTGCATGATAAACTGATTGAAGTGTCCACACAGGATAATTCAACAACACTACTGACAAACTGGAAAACTTTTATCAAACAAGTTTTATTTAACAACATAGTTTAAATATAATAAATAAATTAGCTTAACCTTTAACAATACTTACATATAACAAGATGCAGATCTTAACTGCTTACCTATCACTGAGTTCCAATTAAGTAAGATTTCTCTTATAGAGTCAAGCCTCTCTTCAAGATTAAGTAGCATACTTACTTTTACTTAGGTTACCAAGCTTGAAGCTTTCAGAAAGTCTTTGGAAAGAGTGAGATACCGCTTTCTCCTGGCAGAATAGTCGGCAAATGCTTATAATTTAAAATGAAAATGAAAGTTTTTTTCCCCTGCAAGCCTAGCTCCTCCCATTAATCACATGACTCTGCCCATGTCAATCAACCTAATCAACAACTCACATGACTTTGCATACCGAGTCTAAAATCCCTGGCGAACCAAAACAAACCACAAGTCCATTAACTCTGCAAAGTAACACATTCCGAACTAAAATTAATTATTAGCCTGCACTCTTAGCATCGGCTGCATGTTTACCAGACAAATTGACTCCCACAGCAAAACACTGTCTTTTAGAACAGCTCCAATTTAAACACAGCAGCATAGTATCATATCACTTGCCAAGCTAACATTGTATCTGAGCTAAATTGATCCCTGGGCAAAAATGCACCCACCATTGCAGAAAGTTTTAAGTTTACATGTGGATGCCACAGAATCTGCAGGTCACCCAGGCCCACACTGAGCCTGAGCCTGATTGGGGCTGACAGGGTGAGCCAAGTGAATGACAACGGGTTTGATGCCCACTGGGAATCCCACCATAGCCCCAACGCCCCATTCAACAGGATGTCGGGAGTCCCGTCAGTGGGAAAAGGAGCTTGTGAATCTCCCCCCGCTCTCATATTTCTCAACTCAAATCCCTTCACTTGAGGTTGTTTCCACTTTTGGGGGAATTTAGAAAGAGGGGGCATAGTCTCGAAACAAAGAGACTTCCAGTTATGGCTGTGATGAGGTATAACTTCTCTCAAGAGGTTCATCAGTCTTTCATGGAGTTGGACCAAGAATCATAGAATCGCTAAAGAGGCCATTCAGCCCATTGAGTCTGTACTGACCACAACCCCACCCGGACCATATTCCCTTAACCCTCATTTACCTTGCTTAAACCCCCTGACACTAGGGTCAACTTAAAATGACCAATCAACCCAACCAGCATATCTTTAGTGTATGGGAAGAAACTGGATCACCCAAAAGAAACCCACGCAGACGCAGGGAGAAACTCCACACAGTCACCCGAGGCCAGAATTGAACCTGGGTCCCTGGTGCTGTGAAGTTGGCAGTGCTAACTATTGTGCTGGCCTTGGGTCCTTAAATATATCCAGAGATAACATCTGAGCAACCAGTCTCCCTTCACTAAAACTGATTCATTTACAATGGTTTGCAATACTCAGGCAGATACTTCCTGGTACAGAATATTCATCCCAAGTGCCAGCAACCCGGACATTCCACACTATATGAGCTCCCCAATTGGAAAAGCCTCAACAGCCCTCAATTAGGGAGTTTGTATTCCAGCAGGTTGAACTCCTAGACCTCATTGAAGTCCTTACATATCCAATGGTTGGGTTAGACAGATTTTTGAGTGATGAGGGAGTCAAAGAACAAAGAACAGTATAGCACAGGAACAGGCCCTTCGGCCCTCCAAGCCTCTACTGACCATGTTATCCCATCTAGACCAACCACCCGTGTCCCTCTATACCTTGCCTGCTCATGTGTCCATCCAGATAATTCTTAAATGTCACTAACGTATCTGCCTCAACCACCTCACTTGGCAATGCATTCAGGCCCCACCATCTTCTGTGTAAAAAAATTCCCCTGCACATCCCCAATGAACCTTTCCCCTCTTACCTTGAACTTGTGCCCCCTTGTAATTGTCATTTCTGCACTGGGAAAAAGCTTCCAACTGTTCACCAAATCTTTATGCCTCAGGCTCCATCTTTCCAGGAAAAAAATACCAGTTTCTCCAACGTCTCCTCATAGCTAATACCCTCCATACCAGGCAACATCCTAGTAAACCTTGTCTGTACCCCTTCCAAAGCCTCCATGTCCTTCTGGTAGTGTAGTGACCAGAGTAGTGGGATGGCATGGTGGCACAGTGGTTAGCACTGCTGCCTCACAGCGCCAAGGACCCAGGTTCAATTCCTGGCTCGGGTAACTGCCTGTGTGGAGATTTCACATTCTCCCCACGTCTGCGTGGGTTTCCTCCGGGTGCTCTGGTTTCCTCCCACTGTCCAAAAGTTGTGCTGGTCAGGTGAATGGGTCATGATAAATTCTCCCTTAGTGTACCCGAACAAGAATGAGAACATGATGACTAGGGGACTTTCACAGTAACTTCATTGCAGTGTCAACGTCAGCCCACTTATGACACAAATAAGTAAACTTTAAATAGAATCGGAGGGGGTTTGGCAAGCCACAATCAGTTGAGACAGATCTTAAGCAATGGCGGAGCAGGCTGGAGAAGATGAACGTCCTGTTCCCGTCCTTATTTCTTTGCAGAAGTGAGGACGGGATGCGCACAGCAAGAGTTCGCGAACAGCCAGACAATGACCATGTGGTGCAGACATCAGCTGATGACACTGATACACAAAACCCAGATCCCCGCAGAGAACAAAGATAATGATGTGAATTTGTGAGCGAGGGACTTGGCTGTTCCACATCTCAGATTGATTGGACTTCAGGATTAGATTTGCAGTTTTCAAACTAGAAAACTGCATGACATGCGATAGAATATTGCTATGGAGAGAGATTTCACCATGAGCTTGGATAATGAGGCAAAAGTAAGCAGGCAAGCCTGAAATCATTGGAGTCTTGTGATATGTATATATCTTTTGCAGAAATCTGCATCGTTTTTAGCCAAGGCGACTTTTGCCCTTTCCATACATGCAATTGCATGCAACATCCGAATGGCAGACTGCACACTCTTAAAGCAGTGAATAAATTGCTTTGCTTCCGCTCTTACAGATGATGTATGTGTTTTGTAAATGAATTGTCATCTTGTGCGCTGTCAAAGCCTGCCTGAGCTTTCCTGCGGCGCCCTGCAACAATGCACACGTTCAGCTGCGGAAAATATTTTTGTGATAAATGTTTTCTCAGATAGCTGCCAAATTGCCGAGAAGTAGTATGCCCGCAGCCCACATTTGTCTGCATCTGTCACAGGTATTGTTAGGTTTCTCTCAAGGGCAGCTAGGGCTGGCCAAGGTAGCGACAGGATACATTTAAAACAGAAGGGATGGAATGCGGGCGGCACGGTAGCGCAGTGGTTAGGGACCTGGGTTCGATTCCCAGCCTGGGTCACTGTCCGTGTGGAGCTTGCACATTCTCCTCGTGTCTGCGTGGGTTTCCTCCGGGTGCTCCGGTTTCCTCCCGCAGTCCAAAGATGTGCGGTTTAGCTTGACTGGCCGTGCTAAAATTGCCTCTTAGTGTCCTGAGATGGGTAGCTTAGAGGGATTAGTAGGTGGGATATGGGGGTAGGGCCTGAGTGGCCGGTGCAGACTCAATGGGCCGAAGGGTCTCTTTCTGTACTGTAGGGTTCTATGTATTTTACGACCCCATCGCACCTGTTTTTGTGGCAGGAAAAAGTCGTAAAATCGGGTGGGTCGCGACTAGCGGGAGTTCCATTCCAACTCCCCCCCTTCCCCACTCCCCCCACCCTCGCGCAGTCCTACAATCTCCTGCAACATCAGGGTGGTGGGCATGGGTACGCTGTGTTAGCAGGCAGGAGGGTGATGACGATTGTGATGATGCCCTGGTGCAAACTAGTCTGACTCCAACCTGAGTTCCATGGGCACACTGGCATCTGGGCCCACATCTGGGTGATGGGGGAGGGAGCACTTAACCCCCATGCAGGACTCTGATCCGGGTAGGACAGGAAAATGTCAATTTGCCCTTTCAAATTAGTTATATAGATCAAGTAAGAAGTCTCACAACACCAGGTTAAAGTCCAACAGGTTTATTTAGTGGTAAACACCACAAGCTATGGGAACATGCCTTTCCTTCGTCAGATGAGTGGAGAGTTCTGTTCAGTAACAGGGCACATAAAGACACATATAGTTTACAGTGCCTTTATATGCCCTGTTTCTGAACAAAACTCTCCACTCACCTGATGAAGGAACAGCGTGTTCCCGTAGCTTGTGGTGTTTACTACCAAATAAACCTGTTGGACTTTAACCTGGTGTTGTGAGACTTCTTACTGTGTTTACCCCAGTCCAACGCCGGCATCTCCACGTCATATATAGATCAAGCCATCCATGGCAGAACTGGGAACATTCATGGAAGATGTTACTTTTTTGCCCTTGGCCTATGTAACTATGATAGGTTTACTTGACCTTGTTGGATTAAACTCAAGATCAGTAAAGTGATCGAAGGGTTCATTGGCAGCACTGTATAGGGGCATTGCTTAGCACTAATTGACTCCCTGACACTCAGTTTGGGTTCCGCTATGGTTACTCAGTTCCTGGCCTCATTCCAATTTTGGTTCAAACTGGAACAAGAGTTGAACTCCTGAGGTGTGTAAAAGATGCACTTTCACCTTTTACACTTTGTGTCAGTTCTAGACTTTAGGATTTTATAAAGGACAAACTTACACAGACACAATCTTTTAGCCTCAACCACAAATGCTTTTTATTAATCGTAGAATCATAGAATCCTTACAGTGAAGAAGTAGGCCATTTGGCCCATAAAGCCTACACCAGCAACAATCCTATCCCGCGCTACCAATCCCTCTGACACTACAGGATGATTGACCAGGGCCAATCAACCAAACCGACACATCTTCGGGCTGTGGGAGGAAACCTGAGCACCCTGAAGAAATCCACGCAGACACGGGGAGAATGTGCAAACTCCACACAGACAGTGACCCAAGCTGGGAATTGAACCTGGGTCCCTGGCGCTGTGAGGCAGCAGTGCCACCACAGAAAAAAGCATTGCTCATTCCTACTACAAGATGGGGCAGTACAGTAGCACAGCAGTTAGCACTGCTGCTGCCTGGATGGGATTATGAATGGTGCAATGGGCTGAATGGTCTCCTTCAGCCTTGTAGAGATTGTATGGTGAAGAGTGACTGCTAGTTTAATGACATTGCACAACACTTGAAATAATGACTAATTCATAAAAACCTCCATGCAAAACCACTGGCCAATTCCAGTCCTCATCCCAAAACCTCAACTCAGGATTTAGTTGTGACCCTTAAACTATCTTTAAACCTCAGCCACGCTTTTTCTGAGATCTGACTGAAACTTACAACTCCCACATAGTTAGTCCTTCTGTTTTCAACTGTAGAGGGAGTTTTTTTTTCATTTTTGGGACGCGGGCGTCGCTGGCTGGGCCAACATTCATTACCCATCCCTGACCCTTCCTTGTGACTCAGTGGAAGACTGAACTGTTTTGCTATTTTATTCCAAAAACATTCACAAAATTATCAAACCACATTTGTGGAGACATCCTGCTTGAATGGTCCTTGCTTAGCATTTTTTAATCTCTTTTAGCCTGCCTTAGTCCAGAAAACCATTCATCATGATGTTCTTTCTCCAATGGACTGCATTCAGGTGGGATTTCTTAAGTTTAAAGTTTATTTATTAGCGTCACAAGTAGGCTTACATTGGCATTGCAATTAAGTTATTGTCAAAATCCCCTCATCGCCATAGGGTGTTTGAGTACCCTGAGGGTGAATTTAGCATGGCCAATGCACATAACCAGTGCGTCTTTTGGACTGTGGGAGGAAACCGGAGTGCCTGGAGGAAACCCACGCAGACATGGGGAGAACATGCAAACACCACACAGGCAGTGACCCGAGCCAGGAATTGAACCCATGTCCCTGGCACTGTGAGGCATAGTGCTAACCACTGTGCTGCCACCATGCCATGGCTCCCACATTGACATGGGGAAATTTGAAGATGGCCAATAGTGTCTTAACTTAAGACTATTCAAAACTTGCTAAGTAAATATCTCAGTGCAAAGATATAACAAATTTATTTTCAAAGTTAAACATAGAACAAACAAACAAACATAAAGCTGACCGGGGACCCTCAAAGGGTTTGGTAGCTCTGTGAATAGAGCGATAGTACCTCTCCAAAATATCTGATACAGTCAAATACAGATCAATTACAGGTTTCTTCCAATCAATAATTCCGCATTTCATTAGCTTAAAATCAATTTCATTTAGTAGTCATACATCAGTACAAATCTGTGTCAAGTACCTCACCCTTATGATACTCAATAGCATGGTGATATCTTATTTGTCCGTCAAGTCCAGAAGTTGCCTCCCTTCTTGGCTCTAACTATTTCCCTGTTGCCTGGTAATGGCAGACGCTATCATAGGGTCAAAGCGAATGTCCCCACTAGCTCATTGCCAAGCTGGATAGACATGCATCTAGGAGCATATCTATCCGTGTGTCTGGACAGTGAATATGCCTATTTATTCACGTTGCAATGTTCCTCATACAAATCCCTCCCGGTATGATTACTGCTGACTAGCACGTTCCCAGATCTCTGGTTTTAAACTATTGACATTTACCATCATGTCTTTCTTTAAGTTTGCTTGGTTGAAGTTAACAATACATTTAAAATACAATTAAAATATCAGCATCTGTGTTTTAAAATCATAACTGCTTGCTTCACTTCTCTTACTACTTTCACATATGTGTAAACTGTTTGTGTTAGCTTGTCTTAAGACTCATTTAACTCCTTACTGATCTCCTGTCCCCTGAAAGACTGCATTCTGCGTATGAATCTTAATAACTGGTTAGGAATCTCCTTCTTCAATATGCATGTGATGAAGTTGGCAATATGTATGCAATGAAGTGTGAGAATCACAGTGGCACGGTGGTTAGCATTGCTGCCTCTCAGTATTAGGGACTCAGGTTCTATTCGTGGCTTGAGTCACAGTCCGTGTAGAGTTTGCAATTTCTCCCTGTGTCTGCGTGGGTTTCCTCCGGGTGCTCCATTTCCTCCCAAGGTCCGAGAGACGTGCTGGTTAGGTGTATTGGCTAAATTCTCCCTCAGTGTGCCTGAACAGGTGCCAGAGTGTGGCAACTAGGGGATTTTCATAGTAAATTCATTACAGTATTGATGTAAACCCACTTGTGATGAATAATGTAACTTTAAAGTCCAGGGGCAGCATGGTAGCACAGTGGTTAGCACTGCTGCTTTACAGCTCCAGGGTCCTGGGTTCGATTCCTGGCTCGGGTCACTGTCTGTGAAGTTTGCACATTCTTCTCGTGTCTGTGTGGGTTTCCTCTGGGCACTCCAGTTTCCTCCCACAGTCTAAAGATGTGTGGGTTAGGTTGATTGCCTATGCTAAGAAATTGCCCCTTAGAATCTAGGGATGTGTAGGTTAGAGGGATTAGTAGATATAATATGTAAGGATATGGGAGTAGGGCCTGGGTGGGATGTGTTTGGTGCAGGGTCAAAGGGCCTCTTTCTGCACTGTAGGGTTCTATATTGCTTTAGCTATTACTGATACTTGTTTGTATAATGATTGTTTTCTGGGGTCATCACCTTTGATGATCCCCTAGTTACTTTACTTACATAGTCTAATGGCCACTGTTTTGTCTTTGTACCAATGTATTGATTTTGGCATCAACATGTTTTGAAGATGAACCCTTTACACTGCAGTTGAGGCTTGGCCTGTATGTTTGCAGTTTTTACTTCCATGAAGCTTCTGGGGTTAAATACCCCAATTGGAGGGGATTCTGGACCTACAGTGAGATGGAGATGACTGTCTCTGGCATCAACGCCAAATTTGACTGAGTATGGCATCAAGAAGCTTTCGCAGAACTGGAGACAATGGGAATCAGGGAGAAAACTCTCCTCTGTTGGAGTCGTACCTGGCAGAAAGGAAGATGGTTGTTGGAAGTCAAACATTTCATAGAGAACGTTCATAGAGAAGGAAATGAGGAAATGAGAATGTAATGTTGAGTTGTAGCTAGGGTGTAGAGAAAGATCAACTTAATGCAAGGTAGGTCCGTTCAAAAGCCTGATGGCAGCAGGGAAGAAGCTGTTCTTGAGTTGTTTGGTACATGACCTCAGACTTTTGTATCTTTTACCCAATGGACGAAGGTGGAAGAGAGAATGTTTGGGGTGCGTGGGGTCCTTAATTATGCTGGCTGCTTTGCTGAGGCAGCAGGAAGTGTAGACAGAGTCAATGGATGGAAGGTTGGTTTGCGTGATGGATTCCCATTCACGACGTTTTGTAGTCTTAGGTGGTGCAGAGCAGGAGCCACACTAAGCTGTGTTACAACCAGAAAGAATGCTTTCTATGGTGCATCTGTAAATGTTGTTGAGAGTCATAGCTGATATGCCAAATTTCCTTAGTCTTCTGAGAAAGTAGAGGCATTGGTGGGCTTTCTTAACCATAGTGTTGGCATGGGGGGGGCACGGACAGGTTGTAATAAGATGTACCAAGATTCCTCAGGTAGCACCTTCGAAGCTCATGATTACAACCACCTAGAAGGACAAGGGCAGCAGACACATGGGAACACCACTACTGGACGTTCCTCTCCAAGCCAAACACTTTCCTGACTTTGAAATATTTTGCCATTCCTTCACTGATACTGAGTCAAAATCTTGCAACTCTCTCCCTTACAACACTCTGGGTGCACCCACAACACATAGGGCAGAATTTTCCTGTCCCGCCAGCCACGGGAATTGGAATGGGCAGGACAGGACCATACAAAGGCCCATTGACCTCAGGCAGGATTTTCCGGTCTTGGACAAGTGTGGCTGGAAAATCCTGCCCATGGACTGCAGCGATTCAAGAAGGCAGCTCACCATCACCTTCTCGAGGGCAATCAGGAATGGGCAATAAATGCTGGCCTAGCCAACAATGCCCATGTCCCATTAATAACTAAAATAACAATTGGACGGCTTGATATCGAGGGGCACTGCGTTGAGTGCTGGCAACCCTGATTTAATTATCCTGGAGGCCCAAGGTTTCAATCCTTGTAGCTCTTGTACCGAAAAACTAAGCTGATGTAAAATAGGGTGGCACAAAATGCAAATAAGCCACTCTAATGAATAGGGAGTTTGTCACCTCTCTTATAATAAGAAATTCCATGCATTTTAATATTTTATTCACAGGCGGCTGGCTGTCAAATATTATTTATTGCAGCAATTTGACACTGTAGGTCCTTGTGTAAAATGTCACTTCAAAGACATAGGGGCTAAAAATTTGATTGGGTCAGTTTGCAGGTGTAAGTTTGCAACACGCAGACACCATTCTGCTTTTTCTTTAATGTGAACCCGCAAGCCAGCGCTAAATGCAATGGCTCAGCAAATGGCCCACATGCATGGGAGGAGTTCAAGGCAGCCTGTTCTCCTTAAGGGAGAGATACTTTCTGGCTGCAGTAGGCTTGAACTGAATTGATTTGATTTATCATTGTCACATTGTATTGGGATTCAGAGAAAAGTATTGTCTCTTGTGCACCATACAGAGAAAACACACCATTCATCGATTACATAGGGGAGAGAGGGTGCAGAATATAGAGTTGCAGTTATCAATAGGGTGAAGAGAAAGTTCAGCTTAATATGTAGTAGGTCCATTGACCTTGAGTGGGATTTTCTGGTCTTGGGGATGAATGTGGCCAGGAAACTAAAAGTCTGACAGCAGCAAGGAAGAAGCAGTTCTTGATTTTGTTGGCACATGATTTCAGAATTTTGTACGGAGAAAGGTGGAAGACAGAATGTCCGGACTGCGTGGGGTCCTTGATTATGCTGGCTGCTTTGCCAAGGCAGCGGGAAGCGTGGACAGAGTCAATGGATGGGAGGCTGGTTTGTGCGATGGACTGGGCCACTCCTTGAAATTTCTTGAGGTCTTGGTCAGAGCAGGAGTTTGGAGCTGTCACTGGAGACCAGAGTCAGGGCTCCCATCTGCAGAAAGTCAGTGGAATCTTGCATGCACTTGGCGCCGAAGTCAATCCAAAAGGTCTACTCCTGAGGCCCTGGCTGCCCACCAGAAAAGAGTTCAATGGGCTTAAGTGAGTGGTAGAGGTCAGTAAATGCATCTTCAAATGCCATCTCCGGTTCAGTCCACCATCAACCTCCCCTGCAGCTCAATGCACCACACCTCATCTCATCAGCAAGCACTGGCACTTTGGAGTCATGCCTCGAGTTCATCTGCCTCTTAATCATTATAGGTTGAGAGAGGAACTATTTGCTAAGGGTCTGGTGTTTGGGAATTCATTTTCTTTACAGAATCACAGACTCCACCAGCAAATGTGGTCTAATAAATATGAATGACCTTCTGATAGCTCCCTTTGAGGTCAGGCCCTGGAGTCACCAAGTGGTCTGGTGGAAGCTCCTTGGACATAACAAGGTATGACTTTCCCAAAACTGAGTATAATTCACAGACTGGGGGTCAGCCATCATATAGGTCATCGTGCAGCCAAAAATGGTGGCACAGTGGTTAGCACTGCTGCCTCACAGTCCCAGGACACAGGTTCGATTCCTGACTCAGGTCACTATCTATAAGGAGTCTGCACATTCTCCCTGTATCTGCATGGGTTTCCTCCAGGTGCTGTTGTTGCCTCCCACAGTCCAAAGGTTGTGCTGGTTAGGCGCATTGGCCATGCTAAATTCTCCAAAAGTATACCCAGGTGCCGGAGTATGGCAACTAGGGGATTTTTCACACTAACTTCACTTCAATGTTAATATAAGCTGACTTGTGACACTAATAAATAAACATTAAACTTCTAGATCAGTTTAAAAATAAGAAACAACAGTAAGGATATATTTTATTTAAAAATGCATACAGGGTTAGATTCTCTTCCATCACAACATAGTTGAGTTTTTAAGTTAATGTTTATTTATTTGTGTCACAAATAGGCTTATATTAACGCTGCAATGAAGTTAGTGTGAAAATCCCCTAGTTGCCACACTCCAGATACACTGAGGGAGAATTTAGCATGACCAATGCATCAAACCAGCATGTCTTTTGGACTGTGGGTGGAAGACAGAAAGTGGACTGCATTTGAATACCTTTGAACTTGTATAATGTTTGAAATGATACCCGAAACTTGTGCATCTGATGTGCTAAGTGTAATTTTACAAAATGCAAACTTTAAATTTAAAGAGCCAGGGGAAACCCACGCAGATATGGGGAGAATATGCAAACTCCACACAGACAGTGACCCAAGCCGGGAATTAAACCCTGGTCCCTAGCGTTGCGAGGCAGCAGTGCCAACCATTGTGCCACCTAGCAATGGTCAGTACAAAAATTAGCACCTTCAGTTTAAAATGTAAATGAAAGCTTGTCAAATAACAACGTGAAGTTATATTCGATATTAACCCCAACAGTTTCTTTTAAGACTTTATTGCTTTTCTCAATCTGTCAAAAGGAGACTTATATTCTTTTACTAGAAATGAAAATTATGTATGGCAATTATTTTATAAAGCAGTAATGTGCCAATGTGATGAGCAGAAAGTGCTGAGTGGCTGTCTCCAATCTGGAGTTCAATATTTAATAAAGTATTATTGATGATTCATATCATTACTGACATTTCTCTATGCATGTTGACTGCTCAAACACAGATGGTCTATGCTCCCTCTGGTAGGAAAGACACTTCAACAAAGCCTACGTAAATAAGCAGCTTTTCAAGTTATTGAGTATAATCAGGCACAGTGACTCACTCACTAAAACTTCGATGATCCCCAACAGAAAGCAGGTTCTTGTAATAAAACCTCGATCCTGAGAATCCAATTTTTAAGTCAAGCTAGGAAAAACGTCACAGAAAGAGGCAAATTCAGCTTAACCACTCCATGACGGTGTTTAAACAGCACTCAAACCTCCTCCCAAAAGACCGTGGACGGGATTTTCTGGCTGTGCCTGTCCCAGAACTGGAAAGTCCCGCCTTTCCATGGTCCGCATCTTGCCCGCTATGACTCCCGTGGAGGGCAGAACAGGAAATTCCACCCCCGTGAGATATGGGATCAGAAGAATTCGGCCCATCGAGTCTTCTCCACCATTCAATGAGTACGTGACTGATCTGATAATCCAAAGATGGGCGGGTTAGGTTGATAGGCCATGCTAAAATTGCCCCTTAGTGTCTGGGATGTGTAGGTTAGAGGGATTACCGGGTAAAATATGTAGGGACGTGGGGGTAGGGCCTGGGTGGGATTGTGGTCGGTGCAGACTCGATGGGCCGAAGGGCCTCTTTCTAGGGTTCTATGATTCTATGAACTCCACTTCCCCACCTTATCCCCATAACCCTCAATTCCCTTACTGATTAAAAATCTGTCCAGCTCCACCTTCAACATAATTAATGACCCAGTCTCAACAGTGCTATGTGATAAAGAACTCCACAGATTCACTGCCCTCTGAGAGAAAAAAATCCCCCTCATCTCTGTCTTAAATGAGCAATTTCTTATTCCTAGATTATGCCCTCTGGTCCGAGACTCCTCCACAAGGGGGAACAACCTCTCAGCATCTACCCTGTCAAGCCCCCTGAGAATCCAACTTGTCTCAATAGGGTCACCTCTCATTCTTCTAAACTCCAGTGAGTTCAGATCCAACCTATTCAACCTCTCCTCATAAAAAAATCCTTCCATACCTGGGATCAATATATTGGACCTTCTCTGGACTACCTCCAATGCTGGTACATCTTAAATCTATTATTGTAATCCTCTATTCCGTTCTCTGTCACGTGTGTGTCTAACATCCCCTTACACGTTCCCATTCTATTCACTTCCATCTGTGTTGGCAAGGTCCATGTTCTTATCAATCTTTGGGAGAAGACATCTCTTTGGAATTCCCTATTGGATTTCTTGGTGACCATTTTATATTATATAGTTAATGCTTTTCCCCACAAAAGGAAGCATTGGCTGGGATCTTCCAGCAGGGGTGCACTGCGGTAAATGTGGCAAAACCAGCCAAATTGACCATCAGCGGGACTGGACGATGCTGGCGGCAGGCGAGGCTGGAAAGTCCTGCCCATTGTCCCTGTATCCGGTCTATCGAAACCATTCAAAATTTTGAAGACTTCTATTAGGGAGGCCAGACTGGGTAAGAATGGCAGATTTCCTTCCTTTAAGGGCATTAGTGAACCAGATGTCAATCACCAATGGTTTCATGGTCATCAGTAGATCCTTAATTCTAGATTTTTTTAAATTGAATTCAAATTCCACCATCTATCATGGCAGGATTCAAACCCAGGTCCCCAAGTCATTAGCTGAGTTTCTGGATTAATATTCCAGCGATAATACCACGAGGCCATTGCCTGCCCTTAGCTTGCCAATCTTTCCTTTATAAGTACACCCTTGGTGCCATTCCTTCTTCACTTTATTTATGTCCAATTGTGATAATACCATCACTGCAAAATGGTGATGGACAGCCAGTTAGTGCATTCACACCATGGTATGACCAGGTTATTTAAGGTTAATAACTGGATCCAGCATTGAAGAACATAAATTCCACTTAAGATAATAGCGAGCCATACTCCAGAAAGTGCTTTGAAAGAAAATGAGATGTTTTAGAAAGCTGCATTTGAGTAGCTTCGTTGATATGTATCCAGGTGGAACAGGCATCACAAAGTAATCATGACCCTCACAGACTCTCATGCAAACATCAGTGTGCCTCTAACCAGGAAATAACCTCCCAGCCATTGTCTAACATGCTGAAAGTCTCCAACCTCAATTACATTTTTTTTTTCCGTTTTACTGTGTGTTACAAGGTAAAGCACACACTCATATTCGAAAAAGGCCAGCAGCCAACGTGTGTGGTTATTGGAGTTACGTAGCAATTGGATAAGACCTTCTGTGCTATAATTAACTGATCCATTTTTGCCGAAATCACGCATCTCTTTTGTTTGTGAAAGTTTTATGATTAGTGTGAAAACTCACATCTCACTTCAGCTCATCATTTCCATTGGAAAATAAATGGAAGCCAAGGCTTCAGTTAATCCTCCTTCTCAAATGGTTTGGGTGAACCCCCAATCTGAAAGGGATATGAAGATTTTTCATCCCAAGGCAGGACACAGCTCTGCCAGGATCTCAGGAGCTACTAATAGGATTATATTAATATTGAGGGCTTCGAGAACTTGAATTTTATTGTATTTGCCACAATATTGGACACAATAAGAAGTCTCACAACACCAGGTTAAAGTTCAACAGATTTATTTGGAATCACAAGCTTTCGGAGTGCTGTTCCTTCAACAGGAGAGTGGTGAGTTTCCATGTCACAAAGAAGGTATATATAGACACAGACTCAATTGCAAGATAATGATTGGAATGTGGGTCTTAACGAGTAATCAAATCTTTACAGGTACAGATTATGCGAGTGGAGAGAGGGATAGTCAGAGGTTAAAGAGGCGTGAATTGTCAGGACAGTTAGTAAGATTTTGCAAGCCCCGGGCCAGGTGGTAGGGGTTACACGTACTGTGACGAGAACTCAAGATTCCGGTTGAGGCCATCCTCATGCACGCAGAACGTAGTTATCAGTTTCCACTCCGTGATTCTGCATTGTCTTGAAGGCCGCCTTGGAGAACGCTTACCCGAAGATCAGAGGCTGAATCCAACTCTGAGGCTGAAGCTCATGATACCAAATAAACCTGTTGGACTTTAACCTGGTGTTGTGGGACTGCTTACTGTGCCCACCCCAGTCCAATGCCGGTCTCTCCACCTCACAATATTGGATGACAGTCGATTTTATTGGACTATAAGTTAACTACACCAACGTGTCCATGTTGGTCTTTCTCCATGTCTGCAACATGGGTGGTCAAGGTAATTAAGAAGGCATGCTTTCCTTCATCAGCCTGGGCATTGAGTACAAGAGTTGGGAAATTATGTTGCAGCTTTGGGAAACCTTGGTTAGGCTCCACTTTTACACATTGTGTGCAGTGCTGGTCATCACATCATCAGAATGATGCAGAAGCTTTGGGGAGACTGCAAAGAAGGTTCACCAGGATGTTGCCTGGTCTCAAGGGTGTTGACTATGAGGAGAGGTTGGACCAACTAGGATTGTTTTCACTGGAAAGACAGAGGCTGAGGGAGGTCTACAGAATTATGAGAGGTATAGACAGAGTGCATAGTCAGAGGCTTTTTGCCAGGATGGAAGTGTCAGTTACAAGGAGGCAGGGGTTCAAGGTGAGAGGAGAAAAGTTTCAGGGAGATGGGCAGGGGAAAGTTTTTCAGGCAGAGAGTGGTGGGTGCCTGGAATGCACTGCCAGGGGAGATGGTGGAAGCAGGCACATTAGTAACATTTAAGAGGCATCTGGATGGGTACATGAATAGAAAGGGAAGAGAGGGTTATGGACCAAGTAAAGGGAGAAGTTTTTTTTTAGTTTAGTTAGGGCCTTTAGTTTAGTTAGGGACAGATTAGCACAGGCTTGGGGGGCCAAAGGGCCTGCTCTGTGCTGTACTTTTCTTTGTTCTTTAATAAAAAAAATCTCAATTTATTGCAAAGACTTTCCGATAGCTGACTTCTTTTTAATCATTGCATTGCATGTGGCCATTACTGGCTAGACCAGCATTTATTGCCCATTTCTAATTGCCCTTGAGAAGATGGTGTTGAACTGCCTTCTTGAACTGCTGCGGTCCATGAGGTGTAGGTACACCACAGTGCTGTCAGGGAGGATTTTGACCCAGCAACAGTAAAGGAACGGCCAATATGCTTCCAATTCAGGATGGTGTGTGGGCTGGAGGGGAACCTGAAGGCGGTGGTGTTCCCAAGTGTCTGTTGCCTCAGTCCTATTACTGGCGGTTGAGTCCACAAGCTTTGGAAGGTGTTACTGAAAGTTTTCTCGCAGCCAGTGAAAACTCCTCAGATATCTGAATCCACCCAGTTGTAAGTGAAGGCCTTGCATGAGTTAGCCAGCGGGAACTGCAGACGGTAGATTTTCCAGTCCCGCCCACAGCGGGCATCATTCCAGATGGGTGTAAAATTTGGCAGACCATTTAAAAGTCCATTGACCTGGGGTGGGAATTTCAGGTCTTGGGATGGAAAATCCAATCTGATGTTCATTCCTGCTATTGGAAACACCCGTAGCTCTCCAGCAGCCATGCCCTATCCCACCTCCTGCACCCACTGCATTTGTTGGCCCCTCTTCTTGGGAAAGACATGCGGAACCGTAGGGAGACTTCTCCACCTGAGCTCTGCCCAGTATCTGGGAGCTTCTCTACTGGGAAGGGGTTAGCTGGTTGGTGTCTGAAGGGGAGCTATGTCTCCAACAAGGGGATTGTGATGATACTGTGCCTTTAAGAAATATATTTGTGTCATGTTTCTTGTGCAATATTTGTTGTAGCAGTTTGTTTTATTATCAGTGCCACGTTGTTTGTGCCCAACAACCCATGTTGTTACTGCAGCATAATTGATCTTAATTGTTTGTTTTAAGCTAGACTAACACAGGGTTGTTATTTTAGTATTATTGTCTGGAGAGGTTTCAGCGTAGGGCTTGAGTCAGATTTTGGCAGGGAAAGTCATGTGACTGGACTCACAGAGAGAAAATGAGCTCAGTTGCTGTTGGGATCGATAGAGAGAATTGCTCTCTGACTCTCTGTTTCCCTCTCCGCAGGTTAGAGACTGGGATCCGCCAGAAAATAGGTCTCTTTCTCTGAGGTTCTGCTGCTTGAAGTTAGATCTTTCTCTGGAAATTGTTGTCTGGGAGTCAGAAGGCAGGTCTCTTTCTGTATCTGTCCAGAGAGGTTAAAAGGTTGGAAGTCTTGCATTGGCGACACAGTGGTTAGCATTGCTGCCTCATGGTGCCAGAGACCCGGGTTCAATTCCGGCCTCGAGTGACTGTGTAGTTTTTTACTTTCTCCCCATGTCTGCTTGGGTTTCCTCTGGGTGCTCCAGTTTCATCCCACTATCCAAAGATGTGCAGGTTAGGTGGATTGGCCATGCTAAATTGTCCCCTAGTGTCAGGGGAATTAGCTGGGTAACTACATTAGGTTATGAGGACAGGCTGGGGTTGTTGTCGGTGCAGACCCAAAGGGCCAAATAGCCTCCTTTTGCACTGTGTGGGATTCTATGATTTAAGTGACAATATATGTTTTTGGTGCCAAAAGTTTCTGAAGAAGGATGTCTGTCTATGGCGGTATTGCCTAAATTGGAACTATAGAAATAGCTAGCCATTAAGGTTTATACTTTGTCATGTTTACGTAGTTCAACTGGTAAAAGTTATGCTAATTCTTTCAGTCATATTCTAACTGTGTTCTTCAATAAAGTTTATTTTTAAAAAAACTACCGAGTGGATTAATAGAATGAAAGCTCACACTAATGCCAAAATCAAATAAACTTGAGGTCTAGGTTAACTTCATGATGTATGTTGGAGTTTCTAACCTCATCCCTAACAGGAGCCAGTGGCGCAGTGGTTTCGTCGCTGGGCTAGTATGCCACAGGCCCAGGGCCATGTTCTGGATTCAAATCCCACCATGGCAGATGGTGAAATTTGAGTTCAATAACAATCTGGAATTAAAAGTTAACTGTTATTGAAACCCATTTGGTTTACGAATGTCCTTTATGGAAGGAAATCTGCTGTACTTACTCGTCTGGCCTCCATGTGATCCTAGAATCACAGCAATGTGGTTGACTCCTAAATATCCACAGACTGGCTAACAAGCCACTCATCCAGTTCAATATAGTTTTTTCATTCAGATAACCACATTGTCTGGACAGAGAAAAAAAGCAGACAAATCCCTGTTTGAGTATCGAATGTGACACACAGAAAACATAGGGGAGCTGATGGCCTAATGGCATTATCGCTAGACTGTTAATCCAGAAACTCAGCTAATGTTCTGAGGACCTGGGTTCTAATCCCACCACAGCAATTGGCGGAATTTGAATTCAATAAAAAATATCTGGAATTGAGAATCTATGGATGACCATGAAACCATTGTCAGAAAAACTCATCTGGTTCACTAATGTCCTTTAGGGAAGGAAATCTGCTGCCCTTACCAGGTCTGGCCTACATGTGACTCTAGAGGCACAGCAATGTATGACTCTCAACTGCCCTCTGAGTAAGGGCAACTAGGGATGGGCAATAAATGCTGGCCAGCCAGCAATGCGCTTGAATGAATTAAACAAAATTATGAAAATTAGCCTCAGGGGAAACTTGGCTTCGGAGCTTTGAAATACTCTTCATGGCTATTTATTTCCCAGATTTTCAGCGCTGCTGTAGACCTTCACAAAGTTTCTAACTCCTAAGGTAGCAAAAATATCCTTATCCTCCCAACTTCTGACCACCCACCCCACCCCACCCACCACCACCACAACTCCGTGAAAGTGCAATAAGTTGAGGTTAATTCTCAATTCAGGGGGAAATTCTTCGATGCAATAAACCTCAAATAAACTCTTAAGCACAAGTGACCCGGAGGGGTGGGAGGCGGGGAATAGATTACAGCCAATGCTGTGTGGGGTGCCAGTGCTGTGTGTCTGCTGGAGTCGGGCAGAATGGCCTCCTGCTGACTCTGGAAGTCTGTATCCCCTATTTCCAATCCCATTCTTGGTCGGAGGTCCCTGATGGGTCCAGTGGGAGTGCTGAGTGCCTGGTTAAAAAGCAACCCCTGAAATTCAGGGTGAATATTTTGTCCCAGAGTATTTCACGCTAGAGATATATTTTAAAAGCTACCTTTGGGGGAGAGAAGGACCTCAAATTTGCCTCTCCGGAATGGATTTCTACTGGCGCATCAGATAGCATGTTATTTGTTTTATTAGGAGATGCCGCTGGGTGGATGGGTAAGTGAGAATTGCGGGGTAAGGTGGGGTTGGGAGGTAAAGAGGTAAGATGGGTAAGGGGGAGTTGGGAGAAAGGGGGAGTTGGGGGTTAAGGGAGAGGTTGGGTGTAAGGTAGCTAAGGGACTGAGTGTATTTCTTTGCACCGATAGATTTAAAAGTTGTGATTCAAACCAGTGGGGAGCTGATTAGATACCACAGACTGCAGATAATTTCCCTTAGAATTGAGAATTATTCATTCCTAAGGTCCTGGCATTTAATTAGTGAATTAGAGAGAGAAGGAGAAAAGGAGAGAGAGAGATAAAGAGAAAACAGATAGAATGAGAGAGACAGAGGGGGAGGGAGGGGTTAATAGGAAGAAAGAATAATTCTTCAGCCACTTACCTAGAGAAGGAGAGAGGGGGGACAGAGGAGAGAAAGAGGGAGTGAAAGAGGGATAGAGGAGAGAGGGAGGGAGAGAAGAGAGAGGGGATGGTAGAGAGAAGGAGAGATAGAGGTTGGGGAGAGAGGGAGAGAGAGACAGAGAGGAGAGGGGGATATAGAGAGGAGCGGGGGGGAGTGAGAGATAGGAGAGAGAGGAAGAGAGAAAGAAAAAGAGAGAGGAAGGTGGAGAGGGGAGAGTGAGGGGAAGGAGGAGAAGAGGAGAAAGAGAGGAAGAGAGGGCAGAGAGAGAAAGGCAGAGAGAAAGAAAGAAAGAATAAGGGGGGAGAGAGAGAGGGAGGGAGAGAGGAGGAGAGAGAGGGAGATAGATCGAATGAGACAGATAGAGAGAGAAAAAAAGAGAGGACGGGGAGAGAGAGGGAGGGAGAGAGGAGAGAGAGGGCATGAGAAAGCAAAGAGAGGAGAGTGAGATAGATAGGAGAGAGAGATAGACAGGAGAGAGGGAGAGAGAAAGAAAGACAGAGAGAAGAAGGGGGAGAGACAGGGAGAGAGAGTGAGAGATAGAGAGAAAGAGAAAGAGAGGGAGAGAGAAAGAGAGTGGGGGGGGGGGTGCGAAATAGATAGAGCTGGAGCCCAGTAACCGCACTGCACTCTCACTCACTCACACAGTCTGCTGCTAGTGCTGTGTCTGAGCATTCTCTCTCTCTCTCTCTGTGCTCAGTCTGACGGGATGATAATTACAGAGAGAGGGGAAATGAGTGAGTAAGGGGAGGGAGGGAGGGGGGCTAGTAGGGGAAAGAAGAGAGAGGAGAGGGGGAAAAGAGGAGGGGGAGAAGAGGAGGGGGGAAAGAGGGGTAAAGAAAGAGGGGGAAAGAAAGAGGGTCATTGCACTGCTAGCTGGGGCAGGGAGAGGAGCAGGGGGATTACTGGGGCAGGGGAAGCTGGGGCAGGGAGAGGGGCAGGGAGAGAGGCAGGGAGAGGGGCAGGGGGATTACTGGGGCAGGGGGAGCTGGGGCAGGGGGAGAGGCAGGGAGAGGGGCAGGGGGAGCTGGGGCAGGGAGAGGGGCAGGGGGATTATTGGGGCAGGGGGGATTATTGGGGAAGGGAGAGCTCGGGCAGGGGGAGCTGGACAGAGGGGATTACTGGGGCAGGGAGAGAGGCAGGGGGATTACTGGGGCAGGGAGAGAGGCAGGGGGATTACTGGGGCAGGGGGATTACTGGGGCAGGGAGAGAGGCAGGGGGATTACTGGGGCAGGGGGAGAGGCAGGGGGATTACTGGGGCAGGGGGAGAGGTAGGGGGATTACTGGGGCAGGGGGGTTACTGGGGCAGGGGGGAGAGCTAGGGCAAGGGGAGCTGGGGCAGGGATGGGCAGCCTGCAGGCCCCCGGGGAGCTGCTCAATGTGTCGGAGTGGGTGCCCTCCAACCAGTCGGGCTCGGGGTGGGCAGAGGGGGGTGAGCTGGGGGCTGGCACGGTGCTGGTGCAGTCGGTGTACGCGCTGGTGTGCCTGGTGGGGCTGGCCGGCAACTCCATGGTGATCTTTGTCATCCTGCGCTACGCCAAGATGCGGACGGCGACCAACATCTACATCCTGAACCTGGCGATCGCGGACGAGCTGTTCATGCTGAGTGTGCCCTTCCTGGCCGTGTCGGCGGCGCTGCGGCGCTGGCCGTTCGGCCCGCTGCTGTGCCGGGCCGTGCTGAGCGTGGACGGCATCAACCAGTTCACCAGCGTCTTCTGCCTGACCGTGCTGAGCGTGGACCGCTACGTGGCCGTGGTCCACCCCATCAAGGCGGCCCGCTACCGCCGCCCCAGCGTGGCCAAGCTCATCAACCTGGCCGTCTGGCTGCTCTCGCTGCTGGTCATTCTGCCCATCATCGTCTTCGCCGGTACTAGCCCGGCCGGCGGGAGCGGAAAACGCGGCGGGACCGGAGAAGAAGGCGGCGGGACCGGAGAGCAGGGCGTCGGCGGGACCGGAGAAGGCGGGGTGGTCTGCAACTTCCTCTGGCCCCGCCCCGCCTGGTCGGTGGCCTTCGTCCTCTACACCTTCCTGCTGGGCTTCCTCCTGCCCCTGGGGGCCATCTGCCTCTGCTACATCCTCATCATCCTCAAGATGAGGGGGGTGGCCCTCCGGGCGGGCTGGCAGCAGCGCCGCCGCTCCGAGCGCAAGCTGACCCGCATGGTGCTCCTGGTGGTGGCCGCCTTCGTCCTGTGCTGGCTGCCCTTCTACGTGCTGCAGCTGGCCGGCGTGTTCCTCGCCCGCCTGGACACCACCCTCACCCACCTGTGCCTCATCCTCAGCTACGCCAACAGCTGCGCCAACCCCATCCTGTACGGCTTCCTCTCCGACAACTTCAGGCGCTCCTTCCAGCGCATCCTGTGCTTCCGCTGGCTGGAGAACGGCACCGAGGAGCCCGTCGACTACTGCGCCGCCGCCGCCGCCAGCGCCGCGCTCAAGAGCCGGGCGTGCGGCCCGCTGGAGTTCCAGGCCGACCAGCTCGCCTCCGAGCCTGTCTACAGGAACGGTACCTGCACCTCCAGAACCACCATGCTGTGAGCACACACACCCTGGAGTATCACACATCCTGGACTAGCATTCAGTGGAACATCACACACTGAAATATCATACACTGGAGTATCACACACCCTGGGGTATCACACATCCTGGACCAACACAGACTGGAATATCACACACTCTGGACTAGCACACAATGGAGTGTCATGCTCTGGAGTATCACACATCCTGGCCTGGCACTCAGTGTAATATCACACACTGGAATATCACAGACACTGGCCTAGCCCTCAGTGGAGTATCTCACACACACATTGGAGTATCACACACTGGAATATCACACACCCTGGCCTAGCACACAGTGGAGTATCTCTCACACACAGACACACGCTGGAATATCACACACCCTGGCCTAGCACACAGTGGAGTATCTCACACACAGACACACACTGGAATATCACACACCCTGGCCTAGCACACAGTGGAGTATCTCACACACAGACACACACTGGAATATCACACAACCTGGCCTAGCACACAGTGGAGTATCTCACACATACACACAGGAATATCACACACACTGGAGTATCGTGTGCACACACACACACACAGGAATATCTGGAATACACACACTGTATCAACTCAGTGTGTCACACACACTGGAATTATCTGTATCACACACTGTATAATCCAGTTTATCACGTACACTGGAATATCATACACGGTGGAATATTGCACACTAGAGTATCACACACACGCTGGAATATCACATTCTGGAATATCACACACACTGGAATAGCACACACTGGTTTATCACATGCAAACTGGAATATCCTCCCCGTCCCCACCCCCCAATACCTCTTGACTTTTTTTTAATCAAAAGAGAAACATGGTAAATATATTTTACTAAGAATGTAATCAGTTATCGTCGTGTTGCTGCAACAAGTTGTGGTGGTTCAGTGTTCTATGATTAATACTGTGTTCCCAAGTGAGTCCTTCTCTCTCTCCCCCTCTCATTGCTCTTCACCAACCATTATTGTGGGTTGAAATAAAATGCTGGATAAACTCCACAGGTCTGGCAGCATCTGTGGAGAGAAACACTGGGGATCTCAGTGAAACAATTAAGGTTTGGGACCAAAATGAAACAAAGTTAAATATTTGGAATCTTAAAGAATTAAAATGTTTATGATCTTGATATAATAGAGTTAAACTGTTTGGGATGTTAATGAAAAAGTGTTTAAATATTTGTGATCTTAATGAAAAAGTTAAAATGTTCAGGATCTTAATGAAAAAAAAAGTTAATTTTTTTGAGATCTTAATGAAAGAAAGTTAAGATTTCAGATCTAAATGATCCAAAGGTAAGGATCTGAAAGATTTACTGTTTCTCTCTCCGCAGTTGTTTGCCAGACCTGCTGAGCTTTACCAGCATTTTCTGTTTCTTTTCATTTGAACATTCAGGTTTCCAGTATTTTGCTTTGATATTGATGTGAGCTGTTCCGACTCCTAAAGGATTAACCCAACAGCACGTTTAATTTGAGCCCTCAAGGTTCCTTCCGTCCCCTCCCCACTCCCCCACAATGTATAACGATGCCAAATAGGGGAGTCAATGCAGCTCCGAGTTTAAATGCAAAATGCACAATCACTGAATGCCGGACACTTGAGTGAAGTGGGGTCGGGTTGTTGCTATAGCGCTGCTCTGTTGACCAGGATTATGGGGAGGGGGATGTCGACGGAATGTGATCCTACTTTTTTAAGCAGAAAGCTTGGTTTATTAACCGCACGTCGGATCAGAATTGTACTCGTTGTAAGAATAATTCACCAGCTATGTTGATCAAAAGATTTTGTTTTGTAAGTTCACACATGGTTAAAATTCGTTTGAAAAGCAAGAGAGGTGGGCATTGTACATCTCACCCCATAGTTTGTGCTGGCCTTCCTCGGTCATGTCGAGTGCTGGACTATAGTGAAAGCTATTTTGTCACACGTCAGAGTACTTCACCCCTCAGGACATTGTAATCACAGCTTTGCGCACTCACCCTGCCTCTGTGATTTTGTAATATTCACTGTACAGAGCTGAGTATCCTGAAGACTCGCATCAAAATATCCCCGTTGAACAGAGATAAAAAAAAAATTATCACAGCCAGGACATGGTGGCAGCAGGGTGGCACGGGGGGTGGGGGGAGAGCGACACGGCACAGTGGTAAGCACTGCTGCCTCACAGCCCTGGGGACCCAGGTTCGATTCCCGACTCAGGTCGCTGTCTGTGTGGAGCTTGTACATTCTCCTCGTGCCTGCGTGGGTTTCCTCCGGGTGCTCCGGTTTCCTCCTACAGTCCAAAGATGTGTGGGTTAGGCGGATTGGCCATACTAAATTGACCCCTAGTGTGCCGATGTGCGTAGGATAGAGGGATTAGTGGGTTCAATATGTGAGGCTACGGAGATAGGGTCTGGGTGGGATTGTTGTCAGTGCAGACTCGATGGGCCGAATGGCCTCTTTTTGCACTGTAGGGATTCTATCATTCTATGACAAGAAGCAGAAAAGTGTCCCTACTATGAATTAAATGTGTACAGAGCTTGGAAATGATTACGGCCGGACAGTTACAATGGAGCAAATGAACTAAAGGCAACATTTGATGTCAGCCCAAAACACGCTTGGGTAGGAAAGGTTAAGTCTTATTACGTACTGTATTTTCAGCTAGACCAGGAAGCCTAATTTACACAAAAACAAAAAATGCTGGAAAATCTCAGCAGGTCTGACAGGATCTGTGGAGAGAGAATAGAGCCAATGTTTCGAGTCTAATGACCCTTCGTTAAATAAATCAGAAGAAATTTAGTCTGAGGGTTGGTTGTGGGGGAGGTGCTGTAATAGGACACAAGGAATGAAAGGGAGGCATGGTGGTAAAGTGCTTAGCACTGCTGCCTCACAGCGCTGGGGACCTGGGTTTAATTCTGGCCTCAGGTCACCGTCTGCATGGAGTTTGCGCGTCCCCCCCCCCGTATCTGAGTGGGTTTCCTCCGTGTGCTCCAGTTTCTGCCCACAGTCCAAAGATGTGCAGATTAGGTTAATTGGCCATGCTAAATTGACCATAGTCTCAGGGGATTAACAGAGTAAACATGTGGGGTTATGGGAATAGGGCCTGGGTGGGATTGTGATTGGTGCAAACCCGATGGGCTGAATGGCCTCCTTCCGCACTGTAGGGATTCTATGATTCTACGAATGTCAATGAGGTTATGAAGGCTGCTAAAAGTGTCCATCAAGTGATTAGAATGTGTGAATGACAGAATAGAGGTACAGATTGTTAAGGGACTACCGACAAGAATGTGACCTGAAGAGGGGGAATGGGGGGGATGGAGAGTGAGAATAGGGAAGTCTAAAAACATAAGTGAGATTGAGGGATGCTAAAGAATGGGATGAAGGGAAGATATGAAATAGAATGGCAATGGAATGAAGGTGGGGGGGGGGAGATGGGGGGAAGTTCAAGCTCTGAAGTTGTTGAACTCAGTGTAATTTACCCATCCCCAAATGTGCCCGGGAATGACATTTAGTTTAGAGGCAAATTCTCAGCTGTCACAAACTAAACCTTCGCAGTTAACTTATTGTTAATCCTAAAGCAAACTATTGCATGTCAGGAGAATGGAAGTGTGGGTTTGATGCTGAGTGACACGTTGAGGTCGAAATTGCTGCTTGTTGTGTTATTGTACAAGCTGCTAACATATTTGCATCGTGAAGACTTTTGGAATGTTCTCAAATCCTTTCCAGCCAACAACATGGTTTAGACAGGTAATCACTGTTGTAAATCAGACAGCAACATCCCACCCTTTGTAAATAAATGACAAGATCATCTGATTTAGCTGTTGTGTGACAGTTAGCAAGGCATGCTCTGCTTTTCTTCAAAGAGTGCCTTGGGACCTGAGTATCCACCCAAGAGAGTCAACTGGGACTTGGTTGTGGTGTTTAATCAGAAAGGCCATGCCTTTGATAACGCAGAGTTACCAGCCCAGAGTATCTTCTGGAAATCTCCGGAGCTGGGCTTAATAACCTCATCTTGTAGGTTAGATGTGACAGCATGACCAAGGGGTCAAGGCTGAACCCTATCCCGGCCGGATGGCGACAGGGTGGCACAGTGAGGTGGCACGATGGTACAGTGGTTAGCACTGCTGCTTCACAGCGCCAGGGACCCAGGTTCAGTTCCTGGCTTGGGTTACATCTGTGTGGAGTCTGCACATTCTCCCCGAGTCTGTTTGGGTTTCCTTCCACACTCTGAAGGACATGCTAGTTAGATGGATTGGCCATGCTAAATTCTCCCTCGGTGTACCCAAACAGGCGCCCGAGTGTGGCAACTAGGGAAATTTCACAGTAATGTCATTGCAGTGTTAATGTAAGCCTACTTGTGACACTAATAAATAAACCTTAAAACTAATGAAGGCGACACTTATTTGAGTTAAAGTTGAATCTCATTGGGCAACACAAGGGCATCAAGGTGGCGCGGTGGTTAGCACAGCTGCCTCAGCACCAGAGACCTGGGTTCAATTCCGGCCTTGGGTGATTGTATGTGTGGAGTTTGCTCATTCTGTCCAAATCTGCATGGATTTCCTCCGGGTGCTCCGGTTTCCTCCCACACTCCGAAAAACATGCTAGTTAAGTGGATTGGCTATGATAAATTCTCCCTCAGATTCAGGGGGAATTAGCAGGATAAATAAGCAGAGTTACGGAGATAGGGCCTGCATGGGATTGTTGGTGGTGCAGGCTTGACTGGTCAAATGGCCTCCTGTGCTGTGGGGATTCTATGTCTTTATGAACACAATAGCTTTCAAAAATGCATGTTGTGCGATCATGGGTAGATTGACTTTAGTCAAAGGCCAGGGTAGTAAATTTTTCCTCACTAAGTGATTAATAGAGATGTGTAGGTTAGGTGAGCGAGCAAAGGAACATGGAAGGTTTATAAATATGCACTACAATATACACTATCTATTTTATTCACTGTTAAGTTTCATGACTCATACATGGAAAATCAATTAGCTATGATAATATAAATGGACATTTTACTTTTTTATTTATTAAGGGGATGTGGGTATCAGTAGCTGATTATTGCCCATCCCTGATTGCCCTTGAACTGAATAGTTTGCTCAGCCATTTCAGAGGGCATTTAAGAGTCAACCACATTACTCAATTCACATGTAGGTCAGACCAGGTAAGGGTGAAAGATTTCCTTCCCAAAGGGACACTGATGAACCAGATGGGTTTTAACAATAATCCATCAATGTTTTCATAGTCATCAGTCAACATTTTGGATTTTTATTGAATTCAGATTTCACCATCCGCTGTGGTGGGATTCGAACCCGGATCCCCAGAGCATTACCCTGGGCCTCAGGATTACCAGTCCAATGACAATACTTCTACACCACCAACTCCACTCCTCCACTTTATCAGTTGGAAAGGGTCAATGGGGATTCAATGAGTACAGTGATTAGCACCGTGACCTCGCAGTGCCAGGGACCTGGGTTCGATTCCAGACTCGGTTGACTGTCTGTGTGGAGTTTGCACATTCTCTCCATGTCTGCGTGGGTTTCCTCCGGGTGCTCCAGTTTTCTCCCACAGTCCAAAGATGTGAGGTTAGGTTGGCTGGCCATGCTAAAATTGCCCCTTAGTGTCAGGGGGACTCACTAGGCTAAACGCATGGGGCTATGGGGATAGCGCCTAGATGGGATTATGGTTGGTGCAGACTTGATGGTCTGCTTCTGCCTGTAGGGATTCTATGAGTAAGATGTTTGCCTTTTGAGACAGAAAGTGCAGGTTCAAATCCCACTCCAAACACCTTTGTGTAACAATCTAGGCTGACAATGTGGTCCAGCACACAATGAACTTGGAGGCATCATTGTTCTGAAGAGGTGTTAGATTCGGGCCCTCTCAAGTTAACTTAAAAAGATGCCGTGATGCTACTTTGGGGATGAGTGCCGGAGCCATTTCTGCTGTCCTGGCTAATTTTCATCATTGCATCGACAGCCCAACAATGGATTATTTGGCCGTCGCCACTTCTGGTTAGTGCAACCTTGCTGTGTACAAATTGGTTGCCGCATTACCGACATTATAACGGTGCCTACAGTTCAGAAGTACTTAATTAGCAGTAAAGCATCCAGAGGTTGTGAAAGGCGCTATATAAAGGCAAGTCTTTATTGACTTGTTGAACACAGAATCCAGTAGTGTGGGTCTGTTTCTCGAAATACTCTTTGTTGACCAACAGGGCAAAACTGCTACATTTGTGTCTTTTGCACATATGCTGCATTGTGTCCATTTCTGATCTTATTTTGTTCATTTTCCAGTCATATCTGGAAACGTGAGGTGATAATTACTTGAATGTTTTCAAAGATTTTGATGTTTCCTTTTCAATTTTACTGTTTGCGTTACAATATAATGCAATTGTCGCATACGGGAAAATGACATCAGTTACTGTCCTAGCTTATGTGTCGTTCATACTGTGTATGTGGTTCACGTAAATATGTCGTTCAAAAACTTGATTAATTTTTTTAAAAATTGAGATAAAAATAAATGCAGGCAATGTTTCTTAAATTCCTCTCAGCGCCTTCATTTGATTAGTTGACCCATGGGTTTCAGACAAGAGTTAGCGGTCATTTATTTTGTCGTGTTGTGATCTTGAAAAATAAAAGCAGCTTATTAATCAATATACGTCTTTCTGTTTGACAGTCATGACAAATAATAAATGGTGGCTGCAGAAACAAGCTCAATTTCTCTTTCTTTTCTACCTCTGAATGTTGTGTCTGATATTCAGTAACAATATATTCTTTAAACATATTCTCGGGTCACTGTCTGTGTGAAGTCTGCACTTTCTCCCTGTGTCTGTGTGGGTTTCCTCCAGGTGCTCCAGTTTCCTCCCACAGTCCGAAAGGCGTGCTGAGTAAGTGCATCAGCCAAGCTAAATTCTCCCTTGGTGTACCCGAACAGGCACCGGAGTGTGGCATCTAGGGGATTTTCACAGTAACTTCATTGCAGTCTTGATGTGAGCCTACTTGTAACACTAATAAGTCAACTTTATAAACTTTATCCACTAAGTCACAAGACAGTTCATAACTCCATTACCACATCCAATAACAGGACATTGGGTATTCTTCTGTTTATGTTTGATCTGGCAAATCATTATCTGTACCATTTACAATCCAGGTGCGCCAGTTTCCTCCCACAGTCCAAAAGACGCGCTGGTAATGTGCATTGGCCATGTTAAATTCTCCCTCGATGTACTCGCACAGATGCCTGAGTGTGGCGGCTGGGGGATTTTCACAGTAACTTCATTGCAGCGTTAATATAAGCCTACTTGTAACACATTTGGGTGGCACAGTGGTTAGCACTGCTGCCTCACAGCGCCAGGGACCTGGGTTCAGTTCTCAGCTTGGTCACTGTGTGTATGGAGTTTGCACATTCTCCCTCTGTCTGCCTGGGTTTCCTCCCACAGTCCAAAGACTTGCTGCTTAGGTGGATAGGCCGTGGTAAATTGCCCCTTAGTGTCGGGGGACTAGCAGGGTAAATACGTGGGCTTATGGGGATGGGGCCTGGGTGGGATTGTGATTGGTGCAGACTCAATAGGCCGAATGGCCTCCTCTACAGTAGGATTCTGTGATAATAAATAAACTTTAAAAACTTTACCCACTGAGTCATAACTCTGTTACCACATCTAACAACAGGGCACTGGACTTATGATTGTTCTGGAAAGTCATTATCTGTACTGTTTACAATCCGGGTGTTCTGGTTATGTGTTGGTTATGTGTATTGGCCGCGCTAAATTCTCCCTCAGTGTACCCGAACTGGCGATTATTATGAAGTGAACACAGCAGTCCATCTGCTTTGGGATTCCTTTTGTTTTTCATATCAAAAAATAAAAGCAGTCTGTGGTGCTGGCGCTGCTTGAAATGTCTTCTGTTAAGTTAACAAGCGGAGTCGGTGAGTTTTGAGAGTGCTGACTTGACATACTTGGTAGCAGTCTCGATTTGAAATCAAACGGTTGTGGATGCAACTTTCCTAGCAGGGGATTTGAAGATATGCCAAGCAGATCTTCAATGCAGTACTGAGGAGGACTGCATTTGTCAGAAGTGTAGTGGTTGAAATTCATTGATGCCATCAGCGCGAGGTTGTCACAGTTGCTTTGAACTTTAGTTTCAGCTGAGATCCACACATACTTACATTTCTAACAGCGGTCACTCAATGTAGACCATGAAGAGGCTGCAGGGTTGATTTTTCTCCAACTCCTTCAGGGTAAATGTATCAGAGCAAGGAATCTAAATGAGCAAAAACGCTTCCTGCAGAATACTTCAACACTGATGTTATGTTACAGAAGGGTAGCACAGTGGTTAGCATTGCTGCCTCAGGGACCCAGGTTTGATTTCAGCCTCGGGTCACTGTCCGTGTAGAGTCTACCTGTTCTTCCCATGTCTACGTGAGGTTTCCTCCAGGTGCTCCAGTTTCCTCCCACAGTTCAAAGATGTGCAAGTTAGGTGGATTGGTCATGTTAAATTGTTCCTTAGATTTACAGGTTAGGTGGATTGGCCAGTTTAAATTCCTCTTATTGTCCCAAGATGTGCAGGTTACATGAATTGGTCATGCTAAATTTCCCCTTAGTATCCCAAGATGTGCAAGTTAGGTGGATTGGCCATGCTAAATTGCCCCTTACTGTCCCAAGATGTGCAGGTTAGGTGGATTAGCCATGCTAAATTGCTCCCTTTGTGTCCAAGGATGCATAGGTTAGGGGGATTAGCCTTGGTAAATGCATGGGGTTACAGGGATATGGCAGGGAGTGGGCTTGGGCAGACTCGATGGGCCGAATGCCTTCCTTCTGCACTGTAGGGACTCTATGGTTCCCCCTTGTATTAACTTGAATCTTAAAATAATTGATTTGCAGAAATTTAGCTTTAAGTAAATGACCAAGTTCTGATGCGCATAATGTTTCTCTGATACCTAGTTCATTGCACCACGGTCCCTGATACTGTGAGACAGCAGTGCTGACCGCTGTGCCAAGCCCTCTCTACATAGTGGTAAATTTTAAGATCATAAGAAATAGGAGCAGGAGTAGGCCATCTAGCCCCTCGAGCCTGCCCCGCCATTCAATAAGATCATGGCTGATCTGTCGTGGCTCAGTTCCACATTCCCGCCCTCTCCCCATAACCCTTAATCCCCGGAATGATTTAAAAAGTCTTTTAAATCATTCCGGGACATGGGCATCGCTGGCCGGCCAGAACTTATTCCCATCCCTAGTTGCCCTTGACCTGGTGTTGTGAGACTTCTTACATAGCTCATAGCACTGAACTGCACCCACTTCATCTACGCAATAACAATAAAAATTGGAAACATTCAATTTTTTTGCTAATCTAATTCCAGTCGTGAGTTCATTTGGAGCTGTTTGTAGGAGATGTAAGTGAGTGGAAGAGAGGGATTGGTGGCAGATTCCCAGTGGTCACTTGTGTGTGAATGGCATCGTAAATATTGCAGGAGAAATTTCTCCACTGGCTCCATCCAGTGAAACCATGAATGTCGGAGAGCTCAGTTGCCAGCCCATTATTCACCTTCCCCAAACTTCTCTCCATTCCAATCTCTTTTTGGAGACTCCTTTCTAAACTCATAGAATCCTACAGTGCAGAAGGGGGCCATTCGGCCCATCAAGTCCACAATCCCACCCAGGCCCTGTTCCCACAACCCCACGTATTTATGCTGTTAATCCCCCAGGCACTGGGGGCAATTTAGCATGGCCAATCAACCTAACCCGCACATCTTTGAACTGTGGGAGGAAACCGGAGGAAACCCACGTAGACATGGGGAGAATGTGCAAACTCCATAGACGGCAGTGACCTGTGACCAGAATTGAACCCGGGTCTCTGGTGCTGTGAGGCAGCAATGGTAACCATTGTGTCACCATAGTGCTCATAGAAATTAGAAGCCATTTGACCCTTCAAGCCTGCTTCACCATTCATTTTGATCATGGCTGATCATCGAATTCAATATCCTGATTCCCCCCTTCTCCCCATATCCCTTGATCCCTTTAGCCCCAAGAGCTACATCTAATTTCTTTTTAAAATCAGACAATGTTTTGGCCTCAACTACATTCGGTGATAGTTCACACATTAACCACCCTCGGATGAAGAAATTTTTCCTCATCTCAGTTCTAAAAGGTTTAACTAGTTCTGGACTCCTCCACTATTGGGAACATTCTGAATGCACCCTGTCTAACCCTGTGAGAATTTTATAAATTTCTATGAGATCCCCTCTCACTCTTCTAAACTCCAGTGAATACAATCCTGACCGACTTAGTCTCCCCTCATATGGCAGACTTGCTATCGCAGGACTCAGCCTGGTAAATCTTCACTCTATAGCAAGGACATCCTTCCTTCAATAAGGACACCAGTCTCGCACACAGTATTCCAGGTGTGGCCTCACCAATGCCCTACACAATTGGAGCAAAGCGTCTCTATACTCAAATCCTCTTGCTATGAAGATCAACATACTATTTACCATTTGCCTGTTGTACCTGCGTGCTTACTTTTAGCGGATGCACGAGGACTCCAAGGTCTTGTTGAGTATCCACCTCAATTTAAACCCATTTAAGTAATAATCTGTCTTCCTATTATTGCTACCAAAGTGGATAACCTCACATTTATCCACATTGCACTGCATCTGCCACGCTCAGCTCATTTATGGCTTTCACTTGCTTAGACATTATAAAATCTTTTCCAAGTCAAAGGAAAATTTAAAAACTGACATGGTGAAAGATTGGCTGCCAGATCACAATGAATCCATTCCACTTAAGAACATAAGAAATAGGAGCAGGAGTAGGCCATCTAGCCCTTCGAGCCTGCCCCACCATTCAATAAGATCATTGTTGATCTGAAGCGGATCAGTTCCACTTTCCCGCTTTCTCCCCATAACCCTTAATACCCCTGTCTATCAGAAACCCGTGACTTAAATATATTCAGCGAGGTAGCCTCCACCACTTCAACAGGCAGAGAATTCCAGAGATTCACCACCCTTTGAGTGAAGAAGTTCTTCCTCAACTCTGATCTAAACTGTCCCCCCCCTTATCTTGAGGCTGTGCCCTCTGGTCCTGCTATCCTTTCTAAGCGGGAAGAATCTCTCTACCTCTACCCTATCTATCCCCTTCATTATCTTATATGTCTCTATAAGATCCCCCCTCAGCCTTCTAAACTCCACTGATTCCTTATCAGGGTAAGGAATCTAAATGAGCAAAAACAGTTTCTACAAAATATTTCTACACCAATGTGGCATATCCACGACCACCTCCATCTAGGACAAGGGCAGCAGGTACATGGGAACACCACTACCTGCAAGTTCCCCCCCAAGCCACTCACCACCCTGACTTGGAAATATATCACAGTTCCTTCACAGTCACTGGGTCAAAATCCTGGAATTCCCTCCCTAATGGCATTGTGGGTCAACCCACAGCGTGCTGTAGTGATTCAAGAAGGCAGCTCACTGCCACCTTCTCAAGGGCAGCTAAGCTTGGGCAATAAGTGCTAGCCTAGCCAGCAACACCCATGTCCCAGGAATAAATTAGAAGAATTTTTTAAAAATTACCATCATGGTATAAGGAGTCGGCACGGTGGTTAGCACTGCTGCGTCACAGCACCAGGGAGCCAGGTTCGATTCTGGACTTGGGTGACAGTCTGCTTGGAACTTGTACATTCTTCCTGGATCTGATAATTACTTAACAGTATTGAAAAGGAAGGTTGACTATCTTTTACCCCTTTGGGGATCAGTAGGGAAAAGGCATTGGCTGTTTGGTTATCAACCTGTTTGATCTGTGTCCTGAACATTTGCACGGGGATCAAGTCTTGAAGTGAGATTTGCATCCAGAGCTTCCAGTGGGCAGGGTCACTAACAGCGGTGGCATGGGTCACTGTGCATAGTTTGCACGATACACGGGAATACCACCACCTACAAGTTGCCCTCCAAGTCACTCACCATCCTGACTTGGAAATATATCACCATTCCTTTGCAGTCGCTGGGTGAGTCAACCAGTTTTCTCTGGGTGCCCCAGTTTCCTCCGAGAGACGTGCTGATTAGGTGCATTGGCTATGCTAAATTCTCCCTCAGTATACCTGAACAGGCACCGGAGTGTAGCAACTGGGGGATTTTCACAGCACTTCATTGCAGTGTTAATGTAAGCCTACTTGTGACACCAATAAAATAAACTTTAAAAGCTTTGCCCACTGAGTCACAAGACATCCAACTGCGAAGGAAATTAAAATTCTGGTGTATATTGTTTACAGCATTGAGATTGTAAAGGGTACAGATAATGATTTTACTCAGCTATAGCTAACTGTCTTGGAGGCTTTCTGAGAGTGAGGAATGTTACATTGCTAACACAGACTAAACAGATGCAGAGTTACCCATATTGACAGCAATGAGTGATAATCCTTTAACTTTAATATTTCATAGAATCCCTACAGTACAGAAGGAGGCCACTTGGCCCATCGAATCAACAACAATCCCATCCTGGCCCCATCCCATTGCATCTAACCCACTAATCCCCCTGACATTGAGGGGCAATTTAGCACAGTCACTCAACCTAACCTGCTCATCTTTGGACTGTGGGAAGAAACCAGAGCACCTGGAGAAAACCTACACAGACACGGGGAGAATGTGCAGACTCCACGCAGACAATCACCCGAGACTGGAATTGAACCTGGGTCCCTGGTGCTGTGAGGCAGCAGTGCTGACCCACTCTGCTACCGTGCCAACCATTTCAGCAAGATGTGGGACTGTACCTGAAATCTGAAAAGCTTGTTCTCGTGGCTATCTTATACTCCCCAAATTCTAATACAACTACTATAGAGTGAATTAAATGATTTGCTTACTTCCCACTGTGTCGTTTCTGCACTGTAATATAATTTGTAAGAGTGCTTTTATGATATGACCTCCCACAGGGAATGTACACTGGAAAACAGCAGGCACATTCCCCAGAACGTTTTGTTCATTTCTGAGAGTGCATATCAGAAAATTGCAGTTGGAATAGCTACAGTTTTATGTTCATTATGCAATGTGATGAAGAAAGCTTCTTTGATTCGCCAAGGTGTACACCAATGAATGGAATTCTACATAAGAACGTGACAGACGGCACGCTGGCACAGTGGTTAGCACCACTGCCTCACAGCACCGGAGTCCCGGGTTTAATTCCAGCCTCGGTCACTGTCTGTGTGGAGTTTGCACCTTCTCCCCATGTCTGCGTGGGTTTCCTCGGGGTACTCCAGTTTCCTCCCATAGTCCAGAGATATGTAGGTTGGCTAGATTAGCCATGCCAAATTGCCCTTTAGTGTCCCAGGATGGGTAGGCTAGGTGAATTGGCCACTCTAATTTGCCCCTTACTGTCCCAAGATATGCATGTTAGGTGGATTGGCCACGCTGAATTGCCCCTTAGCGTCCCAAGATGTGTAGCTTAAGTGGATTGGCCATGGCGAATTGTCCCTTATTTGCCAAGATGTGTTAGTTAGGTGTATTGGCCATGCTAAATTGCCCAAGTATTGTCCCAAGATATGTAGGTTAGGGGTATTAGCCATGCTAAATTCTTCCTTAATGTCCCAAGATGTGTAGTTTAGGGGGATTAGCCATGCTAAATTGCCCCTTGGTCCTCCAAGATGTGTAGTTCAGGGGATTAATGGAGTAAATATGTGGGATTATGGGGATAGGGCCTGGTAAGATGCTCTGTCAGAGAGTCAGTTCTGACTCAATGGGCTGAATGGCCTCCTTCCGCACTGTAGGGATTTGGTGATCATTCTGTGATCATACTGGCAAAATTTGCAGCAAATAAAGTTCCTCTGATATCTAGCTCATTAAGATACTGTCACTTTGGCCAAAATTTTCCAAACTCACATGCCGTTGAGATTCTCCAGTCCCGCCGCAGTGAATGGAGTTTTGGCTAAGTGCCAAATTCTCCATTCTTTCCGGCAGTGGTGGTGGGGCAGACGAGATCGGAGAACCCTGTCCGATTTTGTCAATGCCTTAAGAATGGAAATTTTAAAAACTTATTTTGTTCTGTTAATCCAATTCCACTCAGAGGTAAAATCTGGAGCTGGACATAGTAGCTTTATGTGAGCGTGAAGAGAGGTGCTAGTGCACGATTCCCTCTGGTCACCACGGGCAGGATTTTCCCATCCCACCAGCCACGGGAATCGCAATGGGCGGGGCAGGCCCATGCAAAGGTCCGTTTACCTCGGGCAGGATCTTTTCCGGTCTTGGGAGAGAGTAGGGCTGCAAAATCCCGCTCTATGTATGGAATTTTCCACTCCCGCCCAGGTCACTCAAATAAAGCTGCCAACGAAAACAATTTCCATTCTTACTGCATGAACGATGGCTCGAATTCTCTGATCTTGTCTGTCCTGCCACCACAAGAATGGATAATTTGGCACTCAGCCAAAACTCTATTGAATGCGGAGAGACTGGAGAATCTCAACTGTGGGTGAGGTTGGAGAATTTCAGTCAAAGTGACAACAGTTTAATGAGCCAGGTATCAGAAGAACCTTATTTGCTGCAAATTTTGCCAGTTTATTATTTGCCAAATTTTGAATGGCTCACCACATTCTTCCAAACCCAGCCACTCTGTGACAAAGGTGGTAAATTTCAGCCCGATTTGTGAGTGGCATCATAAATAAAGAAGGAGAATTTTCTACACTTGCCTACATCCAGTGGATCTGTGAATGCAGTCTTAAAGGACAGATTAATGATATCATAAGAGATCGCAGTGAGTTGAGGTACAATGGTGATAATACAATGAACATGTGATGGTATCTCTTACTGGTGTGCGTCTGTCTTAGCTTTGTCTTATTATGTAACTTGCTTTAACTCTGCAGTGTGTTGACACACAAAGGAATATTTTTTTCTACTGAATCGCTGGCAATAAAGGTACTAAAAAAAAAATGCTGAGGGATATCATTGCTGGCACTGTGTTTTCAATGTCTGCGTATTCTGACTCCATTTACATCATCACATTGCTGACTGAATGCAACTAATTATCCTCCAATATATTAATATTTCCTCTCATGAGAATGGAAGGCTGCTAAAGTCCATTTTTCAATGTGGCTAAAATCATATCTGAGACAGTGATGGGAATTAACTATGAAAAGTGATGTTGATTTGTATCAAACATGAGGTTTTTTTTTAAGTATTAGTGACACAAGTAGGCTTGCATTAACACTGCAATGAACTTACTGTGAAAATCCCCAAGTTGCCACACTCCAGTGCCTGTTTGGGTACACTGAGGGAGAATTTAGACAATGCACCAATTTGCATAAGTGCAAAGAGGCAGCAAGGTGGCACAGTGGTTAGCACTGCTGCCTCACTATGCCAAGGACACAGGTTCGGTTCCCAACTTAGGTCATTGTGAAGGTGAAGTTTGCACATTCTCCCTGTGTCTGGGTGGGTTTCCTCTGAATGCTTCGGTTTCCTCCCACAGTCCGAGAGGCGTGTTGGTTAGGCGAATTGGCCAAGCTAAATTCTCCCTCAATATACCGGAATAGAAGACGGAGTGACCTTCATAGCGAGGGGGATTGAATATAAAAGTAGGGAGGTCTTGCTGCGGCTGTATAGGGCATTGGTGAGGCCGCAGCTGGAGTACTGTGTGCAGTTTTGGTCGCCGCACTTACGCAAGGATATTTTGGCCTTGGAGGGAGTGCAGAGGAGGTTTACTAGGCTGATACCGGAGTTGAGGGGGTTGAGCTATGAGGAGAGGGTGAATAAACTAGGCTTGTACTCGTTAGAGTTTAGAAGAATGAGGGGAGATCTCATTGAGACATATAAGATGATGAATGGGATGGATAGGATAGGGGTGGAGAGACTCTTCCCGCTCAGAAAGGACAGTAGGACTAGGGGGCACAGCCTCAAGATAAAGGGGGGGCGGTTTAGAACAGAGTTGAGGAGGAACTTCTTCTCTCAAAGGGTGGTGAATCTCTGGAATTCTCTGCCTGTTGAAGTGGTGGAGGCTGCGGCGCTAAATATTTTTAAGACGCAGGTTGATGGGTTTTTGATAAGCGAGGGGATTAAGGGTTATGGGAAGAGGCAGGAATGTGGAACTGAGCCACAACAGATCAGCCATGATCTTATTGAATGGCAGGGCAGGCTCAAAGGGCTGGATGGCCTACTCCTGCTCCTATTTCTTATGTTCTTATGTTCTTATGATTTTCACAATAACTTCATTGCAGCGTGAACGTAAGCCTGCTTGTGACTAATAACTAAATTTTAAAACTTTAAACCTAACCAGCACCTCTTTCGGGAAAATCGGAGCACCCAGAGGAAACCCACGCAGATACAGGGAGAACGTGCAGACTCTGCACAGATAGTGACCCAAGCTGGGAATCAAACATGGGTCCCTGACACTGTGGGGCAATTGTGCTAACCACTGTGCCACCCTGCTGTTCATTGGGTGCGTTGGATACAGCCTGGATGTGGGAACTTAAGCAGAGTCTTTGGCAAACGATAACAATGTGGAAATAGCAACGATACGAAACATATTATCTTAAATTCTCAATTACTACTGAACTCAAATTATGAATTAGTTGTACTTTTGCACAATCATTGAATAATATAATTCTGTGAAGGCCCTTATTTTGCATTGATTTTGCTATTTGCATGTGAAATCTTACAAATCTCATGAACACGAGTAACATGATTTCCTCAATTTAATTTTGTGATATGACTGCAGCAGTTTAAAAGAATCTTTCTCAAAATTCTTGCCAATTTCCTTTCCACCACCTTCTTTTGTGAGGCAGTTAATTGATTCATTGCTAGGTGTATCTCCATGGCAACTCCTGACCTTGTTCCAAATGCAGTTGCAGGAACATTGACAATGAGCAGTCGTGGCTGCCGGTCGATAATTGCTAAAAGCGTAGAAGTTTGCTTCATTTTGCAACTAACTTTCCAAAGTTCTTTTGAGTTCCTGGTGGCACAGGTGGCACAGTGGTTAGCACTGCTACCTCACAGCATCAAGGGCCTGGGCTCGATTGCCAGCCTTGGGTCACTTGTCTGTTTCATGCGTAAGAAACAATACTTCTCACTCTACGCTAATACGTGTGACAATAATAAATCAAATCAAATCACCATCTGTGTGGAGTCTGCATGTTCTCTCTGTGTCTTCCTCCCACAGCCTGAAAGACGTGCTGGTTAGGTAAATTCTCCCTCGGTGTACCCAGACAGGCGCCAGGGTGTAGCGACTAGAGAATTTTCACAATCGCTTCATAACACCGTTCCACCAGAAGCTCAAAGGAACTTTGGAAAGTTAGTCTCAAAACGAACCAAAGACATGAGAAGAATGTGCAAACTCCGCACAGACAGTGACCCACGTCAGGAATCGAACCCTCATCGAACACGCATTATGAAGCAGCAGTGCTAACCGCTGTGTCACCGTGCCACCTACAGGTTCCCGAACACAATATAATGACCCACTTACAGAACTGGACAAATTTACCCCTTGCAGCAAGGGGATGCAGGCTAGTACCGCAGCTGGAGTACTGTGTGCAGTTTTGGGCGCCGCACCTGCGCAAGGATATTTTGGCCCTGGAGGGAGTGCAGAGGAGGTTTACTAGGCTGATACCGGAGTTGAGGGGATTGAGCTATGAGGAGAGGCTGAATAAACTGGGCTTGTACTCGTTAGAGTTTAGAAGAATGAGGGGAGATCTCATTGAGACGTATAAGATGATGAATGGGATGGATAGGATAGAGGTGGAGAGACTCTTCCCGCTCAAAAAAGACAGTAGGACTAGGGGGCACAGCCTCAAGATAAAGGGGAGGCGGTTTAGAACGGAGTTGAGGAGGAACTTCTTCACTCAAAGGGTGGTGAATCTCTGGAATTCTCTGCCCGTTGAAGTGGTGGAGGCTGCCTCGCTAAATATTTTTAAGAAGCGGGTTGATGGGTTTTTGATAAGAGAGGGGATTAAGGGTTATGGGGAGAGGGCGGGAAAGTGGAACTGAGCCACAACAGATCAGCCATGATCTTATTGAATGGCGGGGCAGGCTCGAAGGGCTAGATGGCCTACTCCTGCTCCTATTTCTTATGTTCTTAACCAATATTGAATTCGTTAGCCATAACCGTTAGCTGTTCTCCTCAGTAAGCTGGCACTGGTTTTGTACCATGATTGTTATTCCACCAGTGTTCACTATCAAGACATGGTTTAGATGTCCACGAAAGTGAACAGAAGAGAATTGAAGCGATTACAGTCGCATTTATAATGCACCTATCATTATAAATCATACAGTGAACCACATTGAAGTAATTCAAATGGTTTCAGATCCCAAGACACCAAGCGACATGTAACAGTGAGTGAAATTAAGGCTGAGGGAAAAGGACATGAATCAAATTATCAAAATAATGAATGAGGAATAAGGAATGGGTTGCACAGCGGCACAGTAGTTAGCACTGCTGCCTCACAGCGCCAGAGGCTTGGGTTCAATTCCCAGCTGAGGTCACTACCTCTGTGGAGTCTGTACCTTCTCCCCGTGTCTGCGTGGGTTTCCTCTGGGTGCTCCAGTTTCCTCCCACGGTCTAAAGATGTGCAGGTTAGGTGGATTGGCCGTGCTAAGTTGTCCCTTCGTGTCCCAAGATGTGTAGGTTAGGGGGATTGATCACAGGGTAACAGGGATAAGTTGGGGAGTGGGCATTGTTAAGGTACTCATTCGGCGACTGCAGTTTCAAAGTTCTGCACTGCTTGGACATCCTGAGGTCGAGAAAGGCACGACATCAACACAGCTCTTTCATTAACCTCACTCAGAACAACAAAAGTTTTCATACAATCCCTACAGTGCTGAAGAGGCCATTCAGCCTATCGAGTCTGCACTGACTCTCCAAAAGAATATCTTACCCAGGCCCTCTCCTCCACCCGATCCCCATAACCCCGTAACATTTCCCATGGCCAAGCCACCTAACCTGCACATCTTAGGACACTTAAGGAGCAATTTAGCATGACCAATCCATCTAACCTACATATTTTGGAACACTAAGGAGAAACTTAGTATGGCTAATCCACTTAATCTGCACATCTTGGGACACTAAGGAACAATTTAGCATGGCCAATCCACCTAACCTACATATTTTTGGATTGTGGGAGGAAACTGACGCAGGGAGAATGTGCAGATTCCACACAGAGATCCAAGCCAGGAATTGAACCCAGGTCTCTGGCGCTGTGAGGCAGCAATGCTAACCTCTGTGCCACCCATGCCGTCCACAATCACATATTTGTCATTGTCTTCTTTTCAACAAGTTTTAAAGTTTATTTATTAGTGTCACAAGTTTACATTAACACTACAATGAAGTCACTATGAAAATCCCCTAGTCACCACTCTCTGGCACTTTGGGCACACTGAGCGAGAATTTAGCATTGCCAATGAATCTAACCAGCATGTCTTTCGGACTGTGAGAGGAAACGGGAGCACTCGGAGGAAACCCACTCAGACACGGGGAGAATGTGCAAACTCCGCACAGTTATCTGAGGCTGGAATTGAACCTGAGTCCCTGGTGCTGTGAGGCAGCACTGTGCCACCGTATCCAAGAATTTGGCATCCCACTCACTAAATCTCGATATTCCTTTTAGGGTTTTGATTTTGTCATTCGTATATCTTGGGTTTTCTGTTCCATAGGCTCACTGGAGATCACTGGCCCTCTTTACCAACATAGATATCAATATAATATTTAATCCAGTAAGAAGTCTGACAACACCAGGTTTAAGTCCAACCGATTGATAGGAAACTCACAAGCTTTCGAGCTGACTTCTTACTGTGCTTTGTCAGACATCTTACTGTGTTTACCCCAGTCCAACGCCAGCATCTCCACATCATATTTAATCCAGATAGTCTACATGTTGGGAAGCTTGGTAGGACGCCAAGTAACTTAAGATTTGACGCTTTATCTCCAGTTAAGGAAATACTGTCAAATCCAGATTCTACAAATGGAAAGTCAGGATATTTGCTTTGTAAACGATTTCAAAAAACAAAGAATGCAATATAATTCAGTGCAAAAAGAAATATCTTTAATTTTTATTTTACAAAGTAATACAGATGTGAATAAAAAATTTTAAAATGATTATACAGTTTTTTTTAAAATGCAATAAATATAAATATACAAGCTCTCAAATTTCAAATTCCTTCAAGAATGTGCAAGAGTCACTGGGAAAACATCCAGCCGTACAAATTATTCTTCAATCTACTAAGACGTCTCAACTAATGACTGAGTTCTAATCTAATGCAATTTCAGAGGGACACAATAATCACCCCTCATTCTGGGTGCCAAGCTCACAAACGAATGTATTGTGGACAAGATTGGAAAGTATAACAGCAAATTACTGTGGATGCTGGAATTTGAAACTAAAAGAGAAAATGCTGGAAAATCTCAGCAGGTCTGGCAAAGTTTATTTATTAGTCACAAATAAGGCTTACATTAACACTGCAATGATGTTACTGTGAAATTCCCCTTGTCTGTACAGTATGACACCTGTTTGGGTCAATGTACCTGACCAGCATGTCTTTCAGAATGTGGAAGGAAACCGGAGCACCCAGAGGAAACCCACGCAGACTCGGAGAGAACGTGCAAAATGCCACACAGAGAGTGACCCAAGTTGGGAACAGAACCCAGGTCCCTGGTGCTGTGAAGCAGCAGTGTTAACTAAGCCACCATGCCGCCCCCCTCAGCAGATAACCTACTGAGATTTAAATATCTCCCATTTTCCATGCCTTTTAGCTTCAATAAATATCTTCCACTTTCTATGTCTTTTTCCCTTTCACAAAGTGTCATCTGGACTCGAAATGACAGTTCTTTTTTCTCCAAACAGATGCTGCCAGACCTGCTGAGATTTTCCAGCATTTTCTCTTAAGGTTAGAAAGTTTCTTAGAATCCCTGCAGTGCAAAAGGAGGCCATTTGGCCCATTGTGCTTGCGCTGACAACAATCCCACCCGCGCCCTATCCCTGTAGCCCCATGTATTTACCCGGTTAATCCCCCAGACACTAAAAGAGCAATTTGGCACGGCCAACCCTCACACCTTTGGAGCGTGGAAGGAGACTGGAGCACCGGGGGAAACCCACGCAGATAGAGGGAGAACTGCACACTCCACACAGACAGTCACCGAAGGCTGGAATTGAACCCGGGTCCCTGGCACTGCAAGGCAGCAGTGCTAATCCTTGTGCCGCCCCCTAATCTTGATTAAAGCAATGTTTTTTGGTTGAAAGACCCATTTTCAAATGGATTAACAATGGATTTGTAATCGCAGACCTCCACATTTAAATCACAATACTACCCTCACACTGAAATGCTGCATGTACAGAGTGTTTTCCTGTTTTTCCTTAGGAAAACTTGTATTTAACTTACAAACATCAATACCTGCTTTTCAGTGCAGAACAGGACAAAGGGAAATCATTCGGGGTGCAAGGGAGACAGAGACAAATGGGGATTTACGCTGCATGGGCAGCAGAGGTGAGTGAAGAGCAGAAAACACTGGAGTGTGGGATAAGGAAACAGGAGGAGCATGGAGAGAGCAGGAGCACAGAGAGCAAGAGAAGGGGGACAGCCGGAGCACCAGGGAGTGAACGGGGAGAGATAGCTATTGTATTTAATTCTATAATTTCTAACACATCTCTGGAACATTAAAATCAGTATCGCCGGGCTGGCTTTCACGTCACCTGGCCATCTGCGGACTTGGCAAACACAGAGTGAGGAAAAAAGCTTCTTTACATTTACAAAACATCAGTCTCACATGTCCAGCGTACTCCAAAAGGAGGCTAAAGCATCTCAGCAAACACTTTTGTTTTGCCACGATCAGCGCAAACGGATCTCAGTCCAAGCGGCTCCTCCTCCATTGTGGGTTCTGATTGTTGTCCCATAAGCAGTCAGCTGGGAGGAGACAATGTATATCCAAATGCAGCTTCAACAGCCAGCTGGCTTCCCATATGCTGCTCAAGTTCCCCCTCCACCCCTCCCCTCCCCCTGAGGCAGGAAGGGGCCGAGTGCTTTCCTCCCGTTCCAAATTTGTAACGTGGTATATCGGGGTTGACCTTTTGGGGTTTAAATATTGCTGGAGGAACGTAACGGGAGGCCACTGAGAATGTTCGCCAGGATGGTAGTTGTAAATTGGAATTATTTGTGATATCTCGTTATAATGCTTTCTTTCTCCTCTACGCAGAGTCATCTTTTTTGTTGCTGAAGTTTGGTCTCACCCACCGCCAGTGCAGAGTCGCCCCCGCCCCCCCCCCCCACCCCCCTCAGGTGGGCACGCTAGACTTCTCCTCCGACTGGCATCCCGAGGTGACCTGGTCAAGGGTGACATCCTGCTTCAGCTCGGCAGGCCTGTAGGCGCCATGTGGGGTCCTCCACTTGCCCCGCTTGGTGAGCAGGTGGTGCCCGAGGCCGGCGAGCACCAGCGTCAGGACAGCCACGGCGAAAATGCTGCCCAGCACCACCCCCAGGGAGAGGCCAGCCTGGCTGGCCGGGGGGACGCTGCTGCCGGGGACGGGGGGCTGGCTCACCAGCTCCTGGCCGTCCCCTGAGCCCGCGAGCTCGCAGCTGATCCCATCCTCCTGCAGCTCAAACCCCTCTTTGCAGTCACACTTGAAGCTACCAAAGGTGTTGGTGCACTCTTGGTCACAGTAGTAGGAATTGCACTCGTCAATATCGTGGCACGTGTTAGTTTCATCGTCTAAGATATAGCCCACGGGGCAGTAACAAGTGAGCCCCACACACCTGGCATCGTAAGTCTCAGTGTCAGCGTAGAACACACATCTTTTAGGATCTTCAGGGTCAGATTCAAAACCACCGTAACAGCTGCAAAAATAACTCCCAGCCACGTTGGAGCATCTCTGTTCACATAATTCTTCCTTGCACTCATTAATGTCCTCGCACTTGTTGTCGCTGCCCAACTGGTAGCCTGGCTCACACTTGCAGCTGTAGCTGCCCGGGCTATTGATGCACAGCTGGTCACATGGTTTCTCTTGGCATTCGTCCACATCTAGGCAGCTCTTGCTGTCATTGTCCAGCCTGTAGCCATCCTTACACAGGCAGTAAGGGACGTCGTCCTGCAGGAAACAATAGTGCTGGCAGCCCGCCCCCTCGCACGCGTTGAAGCGTTGGCAGCCGCGCCCATCTTGTTGCAACCGATAGCCGGCCTTGCAGCTGCACCGCGGGGTGCCCGCCGGCTCCTCCTCGCAGTGGTGCTGGCACCCTCCGTTCTCCAGGCGGCAGGACCAGGGGCCAGCGGGGGCGTCCAGGGGCTGCCAGGTCCAGCTAAGGTTGCTGCACTGGAATCGCATCCCCCAGGGCTCCACCCACGCCACGGTGCCCGGCGGCAGCTGGCTGAGTTGGCTACTATTAACTCCGAAGGGGGTGGCGTAGGTGACCGTGCCATTATCGGCGCGCAGCTCCCCGCAGCTGCCCGCGTACCGGTACTCGCACAGCACCCCGTCGACCTTCTCGTTGCACTGTCGGTCTGTCCAAGCCCGGCTGCCGGCGGACACGGTCACGCAGCGGCGTCCGCAGGCTGTCGGCTCCGCCGTCCAATTGGCGTAGTCGCCGCTGGTCTTGTCGTCCACCCAACGGTAGCCCCGCAGCAGGCTGTCGTTCTGGGGGCAGGATGTCTGGTGGAGCTGGAGGCCGATCCAGAAGTTTTGTGCCCCAGCGTTGGGGGTCTCGCTGGGCAACAGCATGGCGAGGGCGTCTGCGGCCACGGTGGAGGTGATGGTCATCGCGTCTCCTCCGTCGTTCTTGCATATAGTGCGAGCCATGTTAAACTTCCTGCACTGTCTCTGCAGGCTGTAACACACGGTGGACACACAGACAGTGGGAGTTGGCTCCTCCAGCTCCTGTCGCCGCCTCTTACACTCAGAGAACCCCAGAGGCAGCAGGGTACTCAGACACAAGCAGAACAGCAGCATATCCCCTCTCATTCTCTCCCCTTTCTCTCTCTTTCTGACTCTTTGTCTGTTGTCCTCTCTGCCTTTCTCTTTCTGAGTGTCACTTTCTCTGTCTCTCACTCTTTCCCTCACTCTGTCTTTCTGTCTCTGACTCTTGTCTCTCTCGCTCTCCAACTCTCACAAAGTTCAGACTTCTGGAGTTCCCTTCTCCAAGTCTTTTCCAAACTGTCCCGTCCCCACACCCTGCAGTTTGCCCAGATTTAAATGGATAGGGAGGCGGAAGGAAGTTCTGTGTGTGTGTATGTGTGTGATGTAAGTGATTTGAGTAACCACCATTCCCCGTGCCAAATTTGAGTAAACCAACCCCCCCTGACCTGTCCCACACCCCTGGCCACACGGAAAACTTTCAAGCCCGTTTTATTTTCTAAACCAAAACTAGCAGAATGGACCCACGAGGCTGCCAACTTTTGTGTTTTAACTCCCTAAATTTTCTCTCTGTCCAAATGTCCTCCTCCTGTCCAATTTGTGTGTATCTTGTTGTTCCATCGCCACTTCCCCACCGCGCAGCCGGAGGAGAAACTTATTTTGCAAAACTTTCTCTTCGACTGGATTTTCGTTCCAACCCAAAACCTCCCTGAATCCCATCCCCTCTCAAACAGCAGACTTGAGCTGGAAATCTGGACCGGGTTTAAAATTTGGACAAGCAAAGTTGTCCGAATTAAAATATATATATATATATATATAAATTGCATTTTCTGCTCACTGAACCGCCGTCTCTCGAACACACACAGGACAAAAGTTATATGAAAACTTTTTTAAGCTCTGGGCGACACAGAGCAATAACCGCCCCACCGACCCCCCTCCAATCTGTCTGTTTTCTCTGTTGCGGTTGGAATCGTTTTGGAAAGCTTGAATGTTTCAAATCAGTGATCTGCAGTACAAGTTTAATTAAACAAAGTGGGGTCGCGTTGGAAGCCCCAGATAGTGAGATTGAAGTCAGTGACCATCACTTACCCAGCAGGGAACAATGTTGTATAGATGTAGGAAGATATAAATAACAGTTGAGTGGGAGATACACAACACAGGGATTCTGACAACACAATTACAGGGGAAAATAAGTCATTGCAAACTTTTACAAAACAAAACAAAAATTGCATTTCCAAGGCAAACCCCTTCACCATTCAGTCCTACCACTAAGTGACAAGCATCCTGAAATATATTTGCAAGTTGATTTATTTGTATTTATTTGTAAGAGGGTCCATTCCCCCACTTGGACCGTGGTCGACATTATTACCCTTAGCAGTACTCCTGTATTGCAATGCCTCCGAACCAGCGCTGTAAGAAATTAAAAAAGTTAATAAGTTACAAAGTGCCGGCTCGTTGATAACAATTTGTCTCTCCTCGTTTCCTGAAAAGTTCCCAAGGCTGGAGTGTGGTGTCGCTATTGTTACTTTGTTAGCACTCGTTCAAAAAAAAATTCAGTAACAACCCTTGTTCCGCGTTGCCGAGACATTATCGTTTCGCCAGTTCGACCTTCAGATGTAACTGGGAGGCGATGGTTCATTATTAATATTCTGGGTTAAAGGCAAATTACTGTTCGAATCTGAAACACAAGACAGAAAATGTGGGAAAATCTCAGCAGATTTGGCAGCATCTGTGGAGGGAGAATGGAGTAATGTTTCCAGGCATTTTCTCAGACTGTGTTCTGGACAGCCGGGTTTGAACCCCGCCACAGCAGATGGCGGAATTTGAAATCCATAAAAAAAACCTGGAATTAAGAGTCTATTGTTGACCGTGAAACCATTGTTGGAAAAAGCCATCTGGTTCACTAATGTCCCGATAGTGAAGGAAATCTGCCGTCCTAACCTGGCCTGGCCTACATGTGACGTAAGAGTCGTAGAGGTTTATAGCATGGAAACAAGGCCCTTCGACCCAACTTGTCCATGCTGTCTTTTTTTAAACCCGTAAGCTAGTCCCAATTGCCCACATTTGGCCCATATCCCTCTACACCCATCTTACTCATGTAACTGTCTAATGCTTTTTAAAAGACAACATTTTTTCTGTCTTTACTACTACCTCTGGCCACTTGTTCCAGACATTCACCACCCCCTGTGTGAAAAAATTGCCCCCTCTGAACACTTTTGTATCTCTCCCCTCTCACCTTACACCTCTGTCCCCTGGTTTTAGACTCCCCTACCTATGGGAAGAGGTATTGACTATCTAGCTGATCTGTGCCCCTCCTTATTTTATAGATCGCTATAAAATCACCCCTCAGCCTTCTACGCTCCTGTCTATCCAGCCTCTCCTTATAACTCAAACCATCAAGCCCCAGTGGCATCCTAGTAAACCATTTCTGCACTCTTTCTAGTTTAGTAATATCCTTTCTACAATAGGGTGACCAGAACTGTACATAATAGTTCAAGTATGGCCTTACTAATGTCTTGTACAACTTCAACAAGACGTCCTGACTCCTGTATTCAATGTTCTGACCAATGATACCAGAGCCACAGCAATGTGGTTGGCTCTCACTGCACTGGGCAACTAAGGGTGGGCAATAAATGCTGGCCAGCCAGCGACGCCCGTGTCCCATGAATGAATAAAAGGATCTATTCCAGTTAAATGATTGAACCCCTCATTTAACTACTGACAGCACACTAGGGTCCTGAACAGCCCACTGTACCACTCCTTCTTGTAAAAACAAATTAAACTGAATTAAAGAAAAAAACTTGAGGAGAAGATAAAAATGGTGGCCCCCTAGAGGCAAAAACACAAATGAAACTTAAAACAGCAAACCTGCGGTGCCCAGCAGGCATGGAAGGCCTCAATAGTACCTGTGGATTCCTCATGCTCCTTTGCCAGGTGAACCCAGCTGTGAATGTGCCTGTGGTAAAGGGGCAGGCAATCAGGTTGGGCAACCCCCTCGGTCACCTGCTGCCTGAATCTATTGAGGGTGAGTCTGGCCAGGCCCAGGAGCAGGTTCATGAGGAAGTCCTCCGCCTTCCCCGCAACCCCCCCTCCCCACCCCACCTTCCCCCTTGGGTGCCCTTAGATCAGGAATGTTGGGCTGAAGTATGAGCAAAACATTAATAAAATATATTTTTTTACATAAACTAAAAAGGGAGTGAACAATGAACAACTGCTCACTGTACCAGGATCACCTCAAAAGATAGCCCAATTTGTTTTCTACCCTGCAAATCAACCACCCTGCCCCCTCTGCATCCCGTTCTCTCCCAATCCCTTCTCCGTTCTTCCTCAATATGAACTGTCAGAGACTTTTTTGGCACTAAGATTAAATCAGCAACCTCTGCATTCTCTGTCTCTCTCTCTAGTCCACCTGGCCAAACTTGCATTATGAGGAAAGGCTGAGGGACTTGAGGTTATTTTCATTAAGGAGAAGAAGGTTAAGAGGTGACCTAATTGAGACATACAAGATGATCAGTGGATTAGATTGGGTGGACAGTGAGAGCCTTTTTCCTCAGATGGTGATGGCTAACACGAGGGGACATAGCTTTAAATTGAGGGGTGATAATTATAGGATGGATGTCAGAGGCAGGTTCTTTACTCAGAGGGTAGTAAGGGCGTGGAATGCCCTGCCTGCAGCAGTTGTGGACTCGCCAACTTCAAGGGTGTTCAAATGGTCAGTGGATAGGCATATGGATAACATTGGAATAGTTTAGGTTAGAGGGTCATTAGATTCGTTCCACTGGTCAGCGCAACATTGAGGGCCGAAGGGCCTGTACTGTGCTGTAATGTTCTATGTTCTGTGCATTAATGTTCTCTGGCCTGCCCAAGCCCTGAACTCACAACTCTCTCCAGTTTCTCTCTTGTCTCCTCCTCCATGTCCTCTCTCAGCCCACCTTGCCCCTGAGACCCATTTCCTGTTCCCTTGATCTTATTCCCACTCATCTGCCGCTGAACATAGAAACTTAGAAACGAGAAGCAGGAGTAAGCCATTCTAGTCCTATCAGAGTTTTATATGTTTCTGTGAGATCCCCTCTCACTCTTCTGAATTCCAGTGAATATAATCCTAACCGACTTAATCTCTCCTCAAATGACAGACCTGCTAGCACAGGAATCAGCCTGGCAAACCTTTGCTATAGTCCCTCAGATAGGAAGGATAGTCACCCCAACAACTTCTTCTCCTGGTCCCCGTGTTAGTCCATTTTGAAAGTGGTTTTAACTCTTCAAGTGTAGTCCCTCTCTTCATTAACTCTGCCGCCATCATCACCCTTCTCCTCACAAAAAAAACCCTTGACTCCAACATCCTTACAAACTACCATCCTATCTCCAACATCCCTTTCCTTCCTAAAGTCTTTGAACATGTTAGTGTACCTTGAAGAGTATTTTTTAATTCATGCTCACAGCCTTAGCTGATATTATTCTTCAGAGGAGAAAAATAAACTGTGGGCAGGTGAGGTCATTGAGAAGTCTCACAACATCAGATTATATCCAACAGGTTTATTTGGTAGCAAAAGCCAGTAGCTTTCAGAGCGCTGCTTCTTCATCAGGTAAGCATCGCCACATCATGGCAGGTGAGGTGACGGGGATTCATTTTCGGTTTCAGTTTGGAGCTTCAGGTTTGAGGCTTCAGTTTTAGAAGGGACAGCAAGCTAAAAAGAAGTGTTTTCCCTCTCTCCCTGTTTTATATCTCTTTGGAAATTCTTTTGTTTTCCTGAAGGGTGAAAACCTGTTGTTTTTGGGTCTGGACCAAAATCTCTCTGGTGCTTTGGGAAGTTACCCTGTCTTCAAACTGTTCGGAGTGAATCCAGAGAAATGAGAACTTCATCCAAAGGTCTCAAGTCCAGTATCACACGAGCATCAGTCTATGCTGTGTTAAACCTGTGAAAGGGGTCTTTTGTCTATGGGATTGGTTTGGTGGGAACATTGTTAATATCTTGGTTAAGGGTTATACATTATGATGATAGTTTGTTTCTTGTTTGTAATTGATAAATGTTCTTGCTAATTCTCATACTATACATGTTAAGTATATTCTTAAATAAACTTTGCTTGATAAAAGCTCCCTAGTGGGTCACTTGAATCATACCTGAAGTGAAACGTCTGGTGAACTGGTGCGATGACAATAATCTCTCCTTCAATGTCAACAAAATGAAGGAGATTGTCATCAACTTCAGGAAACATAAAGGAGAACATGCCCCTGTCTACATCAATGAGCATGAAGTAGAGATGTCAAAAACTTCATGTTTTTAGGTGTCCAGACCACTAACAACCTCTTCTGGTCCCTTCGCGCCGACACTATAGTTAAGAAAGCCCACCAACACCTCTACTTTCTCAGAAGACGAAGAAGACTTTGCATGTCCACTATGACTCTCACCAACTTTTACAGACACACCATAGAAAGCATACTTCCTGGTTGTATCACAGCTTGGTATGGCTCCTGCTCATCCCAAGCCTGCAAGAAACTACAAAAGGTTGTGAATGTAGCCCAATCCATTATGCAAACCAGCCTCCCATCCATTGACTCTACCTACACACCCCCCTGTCTCGGCAAAGCAGCCAGCATAATCAAGGACCCCATGCACCCCGGACATTCCCTCTTCCACCTTCTTCGGGAAAAAGGTACAAAAGTCTGAAGTCACGTACCAACTGACTCAGAAACGGTTTCTTTCCTGCTGCCATCAGACTTTTGAATTGACCTATCTCGCATTAAGTTGATCTCTCTCTACACCCCAGCTATGACTGTAACAGTACATTCTTCACTCTCTTGTTTCCTTCTCTATGAACAGTATGCTTTTTTCTGTACAGTGTGCAAGAAACAGTACTTTTCACTGTATATTAATACATGTGACAATAATAGATCAAATCAAATCAAATCAAATCGAAACATATCATGTTTATCCTAGCCAAACGCAAGATGCAATATATATGATCCAGGCTGGCTCCAAAGAACCCTTTTGGTTTCTGACCTGAACATTACACTGTTGTCGCCTCCCAAATCCATCCCCATTTTTCCATGCGGAGAGCCTCCAGTCCGGCACCTTAGTTGCCTGGAACACGAGGGACAATTGTGACAAGCTCAAAAAAGACAGTAGGACTAGGGGGCACAGCCTCAAGATAAAAGGGGGGCGGTTTAGAACGGAGTTGAGGAGGAACTTCTTCACTCAAAGGGTGGTGAATCTCTGGAATTCTCTGCCCGTTGAAGTGGTGGAGGCTGCCTCGCTAAATATTTTTAAGACGCGGGTTGATGGGTTTTTGATAGGAGAGGGGATTAAGGGTTATGGGGAGAGGGCCGGAAAGTGGAACTGAGGAGCGACAGATCAGCCATGATCTTATTGAATGGCGGGGCAGGCTCGAAGGGCTGGATGGCCTACTCCTGCTCCTATTTCTTATGTTCTTATGTTCTTATGGTGGTTAGCACCACTGCCTCACAGCGCCAGGAATCCGGGTTCAGTTCCAGCCTCGGGTGACTGTCTGTGTGGAGTTTGCACATTCTCCCCATGTCTGTGTGGGTTTCCTCCAGTGCTCTGGTTTCCTCCCAGAGATTTGCAGATTAGGTTGATTGGCCATTGCTAATTTGCTCCTTAGTGTCAGGGGATTAGCAGGACTTTAGCAAGGCCCATGACAAGGTACCGCACGGTAGGTTGTTGCATAAAGTTAAATCTCACAGGAAGCAGGGTGAGATATCTAAATGGATACAAAATTGGCTTCTTGACAGAAGCGAAGGGGATTTTGTAGAGGATTATTTTTCAAACTGGAGGCCTGTGACCAGCGGTGTGCCTCAGGGATCAGCGCTGAGTCCACTGTTGTTTGTCATTTATATTAACGATTTGGATGAGAATATAGGAGACATAGTTAGTAAGTTTGCAGATGGCACCAAGATTGGTGGCATAGTGGACAGTGAAGAAAGTTATCTCCAATTGCAATGGGATCTTGATCAATTGGGCTAGTGAGCTGATGAATAGCAGATGGAGTTTAATTTAGATAAATGTGAGGTGATGCATTTTGGTAGGTTGGACCAGGGCAGGACTTATTCAGTTAATGGTAGGGCATTGGGGAGAGTTAAAGAACAAAGAGACATAGGGGTACATGTTCATAGCTCCTTGATAGTGGAGTCACAGGTGGACAGAGTGGTGAAAAAGACATTCAGCATGTTTGGTTTCATTGGTCAGAACATTGAATACAGGAGTTGGGATATCTTGTTGAAGTTGTACAAGACATTGGTAAGGCCACACTTGGAATACTGTGTGCAGTTCTGGTCACCCTATTATAGAAAGGATATTATTAAACTAGAAAGAGTGCAGAAAAGGTTTGAGTTATAAGGAGAGGTCAGATAGATTCGGACTTTTTTCTCTGGAGTGCAGGAGGCTGAGGGGTGATCTTATTGAGGTCTATAAAATAATGAAGGGTGCAGATTAGCTAGATAGTCAATACCTTTTCCCAAAGATAGGGGAGTGTAAAACTAGATGGCATAGGCTTAAGGTGAGAGGGGAGAGATACGAAAGTGTCCAGAGGGGCAATTTTTTCACACAGAGGGTGGTGAGTTTCTGGAACAAGTTGCCAGAGGTAGTAGTACAACTTTGTCTTTTAAAAAGCATTTAGACAGTTACATGGGTAAAATGGGTATAGAAGGATATGGACCAAATGTGGACAATTGGGATTGGCTTAGGGGTTTAAAAAAAAGCGGTATGGGCAAGTTGGGCCGAAGGGCCTGTTTCCATGCTGTAAACCTCTATGACCTTATAGCTCTATGACTCTAAATATATAGGATTACAGGAATAGGGCCTGGATGGGATTGTGGTAGGTGCAGACTTGATGGGCTGAATGGCCTCCTTCTGCATTGTAGGGATTCTATGATTCTAAGTCTTTCATCATTTTAAAGACCTCTATTAGATCAGCACTCCTGCCCGACCGTCCCACTGCATCCCTGTCAGGAGCCATCATGAGAGATTGATTAAGGTTTCACATTTCTCTTTGAAGTACAATTTGATGACCAATCTCTGAATGAACATTGAAGAACGTGAGGGTGACACGGTAGCACAGTGGTTAGCAAGGCTGCCTCACAGCGCCAGGGTCCCAGGTTCAATTCCAGCCTTGGGTCACAGGAATTTGCACATTCTCCCCATATCTGTGTGGGTTTCCTCTGGATGCTTTGGCTTCCTCCCACACTCCATGGATTAAATTAAATGGCCATGCTAAGATCACCCGTTAGTCAACGGGATACGTGGAGATATGGGAATAGGGCCCGCGGGGCCTCCTTCTGCACTGTAGGGATTCTATGATTCTGTGAATAAGTGCTAATAGGAAGCTTTAACCACCAAGAAGATTCAAAGAAGCTTCCTAAATACCATTTCCACTTACTGATCCATTCAAATGAAGTTTCCTCCCACTGTTCCCCCAAAACTCTCAGCAGTCAGTGTTACTGGAATATCAAGGCCATTAAGGGGGATTGATACATTTCATAGAGTCCTTTTTGTGGTCAGAGGGCTGACGACAACAATGATTATAGCAGCAATAGCAATGGCAACATTACCTGTAAGAACAATAGTGACTGAGGGTTAAGCATGCTGGGATCTTTGGTCAAATTCAAATCAAAAACAGATGCAGATCAGAAAGCTGCTGCAGTTGAGTCGTGACCTGGCCTGTGGGCTGTGAGCCAATACTTCCTGTGCTGACCAAGTATGGGAAGATGTTTGGCTAGTGAGGAGATTTCCTTCCATATCCATTCATGGGTTAAGGCTATGGAATCTACATGTAATTTGAACTAAACATTATGGATTTATTTGTTAGTGACGCCAGTGCCTGATTGAACAATGTGACCGGTTTCCAATTACACTCTTGACTGAAACTTTCCGGAAGATTAGGACAATTTAAGGATTAAAATGTGTTAGCTGGTGTGGTGGCACTGTGGTTAGCACTGTTGCCTCACAGCGCCAGGGACCCGCGTTCAATTCCAGCCTCGTTCACTGTCTGTGTGGAGTTTGCACATTCTCCCAGTGTCTGCGTGGGTTTCCTCCAGATGCTCCAGTCACCTCCCACAGTCCAAAGATGTGCGGGTTAGGTGGATTGGCCATGTTAAATTGCCCCTTAGTGTCAGGGGGATTAGCAGGGTAAATGTGTGGGGTTATGGGAATAGGGCTTGGGTGGGATTGTGGTCAGTAATGACCAGATAGGCCAAATGGCCTCCTTCTGTATTATAGAGATTCTATGACCTATGATAAAGAGATGTGTGTCTTCAACGGGAACCCAGAGACTAATCATGGCTAGTGTGCCCTGAAGGAGCATCTTCAGACAAGACAAAAATCCGTGAGGGCAAATCTACACATGGAAGGGATCTGACTACTTTGTTCTGAACTGGGTAGTATCCGTTTTAAGTTAACTAGCTTGAGTTGCAACTCAGAGCTAATGTTGAAGTGTGACAGTTAAATTGTTGCAACTGTTGTAAGTTTATGAGTTCAGCAACTGAAGTGTTGACAAAACGAAAGTTCATTTAAGTGAATTTGAGTTGACTCCTATTTTGCAATACTAAACTATGTATTTGGAAAGTAGTTTAAGTTTAGAGCAAATCACAGTTTGGGAGTTGGTGATAAGCAGTCATTAGTATCAACATTTTCACTAATTAGTTGGCGAGATTTCATTGTGCAGAGGTTTATGTGAGACCAGGCCAGCTGAGATGAATGCCATTGCACTTTTTCCAGGGAAACTGGACAAAAACTTATCACCGAGGATGCTAACAGAGCTATGGTGGGCACAACATTGGATTGCTCTGGGCTAGCACCAACACAATAGACCAAATGGATTACATCTGTGCTGTAAACCTCAACGGCTGCGTGGAGAATAAGAATGATGTGGAGATGCTGGCGTTGGACTGGGGTAAACACAGTAAGAAGTCTCACAACACCAGGTTAGAGTCCAACAGGTTTATTTGGTAGTAAACACCACTAGCTTTCGGAACGCTTTTCCTTCGTCAGGTGAGTGGGGAGTTCTGATCACAAACAGGACATAGAAAGGCACACACAGTTTACAGAATACTGATTATAATGCGAGTCTTTACAGCTAATAAAAACCTGATGTCTGTGTTGATATGCGCGATCTTCCTGGAGATCCTCTCCACTTGGAGCCGACAGTTTGCGGTGTTGATGGTCCCCAAGTGGAGAGGATCTCCAAGAAGATCGCACATATCGACACAGACATCAAGTTTTTATTAGTGATAAAGACTCACAATATAATCAGTATTCTGTAAACTGTGTGTGCCTTTATATGCCCAGTTTGTGATCAAAACTCTCTACTCACCTGACGAAAGAACAGCGCTCCAAAAGCTAGTGGCATTTACTACCAAATAAACCTGTTGGACTTTAACCTGGCGTTATGAGACTTCTTACTGGAGAATAAGAAGACAGGGCAGCGGCATCGATGAATGGAAGCCATTCTGATGGACAATCGTGGAAGCTTTAGCATAATCTAATGTATAAATGGTAGCTCATGGCAATACAAGACCAGTAATGGAAGCAACTGACACTGCATGAGGACGGCACGGTGGCACAGTGGTTAGCGCTGCTGCCTCACAACGCCAGAAACTCAGGTTTGATTCCCGACTTGGGTCGCTGTCAGTGTGGAGTTTGCACATTCTCCCCGTGTCTGTGTGGGTTTCCTCCCACAGTCCAAAGATGCATGGGTTAGGTTAGTTGGAATGCTTAATTAACCCTTAGTGTCCTGGGGTGCGATAGGTTAGAGGGATTCGCGGGGTAACTAAGCGGTGACAGAGCCTGGGTGGGATTGTTGTTGGTGCAGACTCGATGGGCTGAATGGCACTGTAGGGTCTCTACGTTCTACGTGGCTTATAGATTCAGCGAATTTTACGAGATAGTTTATTTGGCACAGTACTTCTGTATAGTTCTCTAAGTGCACTATCCACGTCGTCCTCTAATCCTGCTGTCAGAGGCAGACAGTTCCATGAATTTAATAAAAGCAATTAGACAGTGTACAGAACTCAGAAACCAACCTTTTATCATTTGTAAGATGTCCATCGTAATCCGCCCACATCATTTTTTTTTGCTAATGAAAATTACTCTGGTAAGGACACTGTGAAAAGAAGTTTGCCCTGTTGCCACTTAAGTGCAGGACCTCGCTGGCTGTTCAAGTGGTGCACTGTATTGTCAGAGGAGCATCCTTTCAATGCAATATTGAATCAAAGTTCCATTTGCGTTACAGTAAATTTGAAAGTTCCCCTAATGTCTTTCAGAGAAAAGCAGAGAGGTTGTCTGGGTGCCTTGGTCAATATTCCTCCTTTAATCAAGGACGGATGAAGCTGCTATTGTCGTCTGAATCATCAGAGAATCCCGACATCGCAGAAGGAGGCCATTCAGCCCATTGAGCCTGCACCGATTGCAATTCCACCCAGGCCCTATCCTGTAACCCCATGTATGGACCCTGCTAATCCCCCTGACACCAAGGAGCAATTTTAGCACCCCTCCCCCCGCCACCTGCTTGCCACACCCATCTGTGCCATCTCAAATGACCCATCTTCCCTGAATGCCAAACTATGCCCCGCCATCACCCGTATGGCCCCTCATAGCTCTGACGTCAACAGTGCAAACTCATGAAACACATGATCCAAACTCATCCCCTTGGCCCCCTGTTGTCCATGTGTCAATTTCATGCGAATTTATGCCAAGACATGTCCACCCTTTGCTCTTGCACCTTCCATGCCATCTCACACATTATCTACCATGGGCAGACCTCAGGAGCCAAGGTGGGATGAAATGCATAATGATCAACTTTAGCCAATCCACCTAACCTACACATCTTTGGACTGTGGGAGGAAACAGGAGCATCCAAAGGAAACCCAAGTAGACAGTGGGAGAACGTGCAAACTCCACACAGTCACCTAAGGCTGGAATTGAATCTGGATGCCTGGAGTTATGAGGCATCAATGCTAACCGCTCTGCCATCTGTGGGACCTTGCTGTAGCATATGGCGAGAAGCCAAAACAACTCCTCTGTTTCACCATTCCAAGTCTGACTGCAACAGAGTTTCTTTTTGATGAAGTTAGCCTGTATTTCTTTGCTAATGCTACAGGAGACCCACAAAGTACGCTTTCAAATTATAAGGAATTAATCAGCCAGTTTTTGTGAGTTTAAACATAGAACCAGATAAGTTGATTGACATTACTTCCTGAACTTATAGGCAAATTGCAACCACCACTCAAACATCACACACATTCTCTGGATCTGCACACACATAATGAGAGGATAACTTAAGGGTTTTTTAAGGTTCATGAAGATGCAATGATTCCATACTGCGATCTTTTTCTTCAGCTGTCTTCTGCAGAATACTCGCATGGAGCACATTTCCTTGCTTAATTCCCCAAAGATCTTGGTTTGCAATAGATTTCTCATTTCAGGATGGTTACTATGCAAACCTGAGCGCAACACTTCTGAGCATTCTGATCTCTCAATCTGATCAGTCTGACTTGTTAAACAGTTCTTGAAAGTCTTTCTGGTTGTATACACTCTAGAGGAATTTGTTCACATGTCTGCTTAGCCTTTGTCTTTTAGAACATGTGATTGCATTTTGATACCTCATCTCAGAATCTTTTGAAGTTTCAGCAGAGATGGGGGGGTAGATTTACCGCATAACCCACCGTGTGCTTTGGGAAGTGGCCTACTATTGGTTCGGGGTGGAATCTTCTCATCCCATCATTGTCAAACATAGAAGATAGAAGCACAAGAGGCCATTTGGCCCTTCAAGCCTGCTCTGCCATTCATTACGATCATGGCTGATCATCCAACTCAATAGCCTAATCCTGCTTTCTCCCCACAACCTATGATCCCATTTGCCCCAAGTGCTATATTTAGCTGCCTCTTGAATAGATTCAATGTTTTGACATCAACTACTTCCTGTGGTAATGAATTCCACAGGCTCACCACTCTTTGGGTGAAGAAATATCTCCTCACCTCCGTCCTAAATGGTTTACCCCAAATTGTCGGACTGTGACCCCTGGTTCTGGACTCCCCCACCATCGGGAACATCCTCCCTGCATCTACCCTGTCTAGTCCTGTTAGAATTGTATAAGTCTCTATGAGATCTCCCCTCATTCATCTGAACTCCAGTGAAAACAATCCCAACCTCGTCAATCTCTCCTCATATATCACTCCCACGATCCCCAGATCAGCCTGGTAAACAGGGTTCCACGTTCCATGCCACCTTGAAACCCATGACCAGGGTGTGATGATAGCTGGACTGGAAGATCCTGCCAGCATGAACAGCTGGAAAATCTTCCACACACCTCAGACCAGGAGGGGGGTTTTGGGTTGAAAGAATGTAACCGGTGTCAATCTTCTATTGGATGAAATATGACCAATGGTAACAAGCTACAAGGGTCTTGCTGACCCAGTAAACCTTGGAACCAATTACAGAATGATGTGATGCTCAGCTGACTCACTATAAATAAGAACCTGTTGGGAATTGTGGGGAACCTGGATTGGTCTGGGGCGAGGCCCCAAGTTTGGAGTAATGAAGTTTCTTTATTAAAAGCCTTTCTCTGATTTATAAATTGGAGTAAAAGGTTTTGTTATTTTTTATTGCCTGCATTTGAAGAGTTCGTCCTGAAGAAACGTGGGTCCCTCTTCCCGTTGTGTGGAATGCAGGTTGTATATTGTGGCTGGCTGGCTGCCCTCCATTGTCTGAGTCACATTACAGTCTGTTTGTGTATTGAATAATGCGCTAGACAATGGGGAATGAGAAATTGTGGGCGGAATTTTCCTGCCCCACTTGCCACGGGAAATGTAGCGGGTGGGACACACGGACCATGCAAAAGTGCATTGACCTTGGGTGGGATTCCCGGTCTTGGGACGAGTGCAGCTGGAAAATCCCACTCTGTACCTTACTTAAAAAGAAACACATCTTGGTAACAGCCAAGAGAACAATTGTTGGTGAAGTATTTTTCCATATTTCAACGTGATGAGACATGGTGTAAATGCAAGCAATTCTTTCTAGCTCTCATTAAAGTGGTATGTCTAGGATTCCTTGAAAAGAATTGTACTCATCCCATTCAGTTTGAGCAGGGGGGAGAAACGGGCTAGCATTTATCCAGCCCCTTTTATACCTTCCGGATATCCTAAAGAACTTCACAACTAATGTAGTACTTCTGAGGCACAATCACTCTTGTGATGGAGACAAATTTGGGTGCAAGCTGATCTCTTGTGATATTGGTCATGGTTAGCCAAAATTCTCTGTTCTTTGGCAAGATAGGAAGGGCGGGTATTCAATAAGGTGGTGGTGTTCTAGGGCCCCACCGCCTTTCAGCTTCCAAAAGCATTAAGTGCCGGGCAGGAAGGCCCGTGGATGACCTTAACACCTTGGCATCTATTGAGGTCTGTAAGTGGTCAATTAATGACCATTTGAGGGCCTCATCTCATCGCCACTGGTATTAACCCCAGCTGTAGGTGGACCAGTTGACCAATGCAATGTGCATAACAGCTACAACTTAGTGAGGCTTGGTGGCACAGTGGTGAGCACTGCTGCCTCACATCTCCAGGATCCCGGGTTCGAAAAACCTGACAGCCGAGTCCATCCTTCATGAGTGTTTACGGCTATTCTTAAAATCCATTGGTTGCACACAGTGGGATAAGGCCCATGTACCAGCGAAAATGGCATCCTTTTGAACTCAGTATTGCGTTCAAGTGGCTGTGCTGATATCCGGTGTGAATCAGGACACCATTCCCCGAGCAGTGAGAAAAAACTGTTGGAAATGGGGGCAGGATTTCTGCATCTTGTGTCCCTGTGCCATTTTGGATAAGTTTTGGAGCCATGGAAAAGTAAACATAGAAACTAAAAGCAGCAGTAAGCCATTTGGCCCTTCGGGCCTGCTCCACCACTAATTTTGGTTGATCATCAAATTCATTATCCTAATTCCCCCCTCCCTCCTTCCCCACCATATCCCTTGGTCCCCAAGAACTACATCCAATTTCTTCTTGAGATCACACAACATTTTGGCCCCAACTACAATGTTTTGCCCTCATCTGCCTTCTTGGTTACCTTTCAAAATTCCACTGATTCCAATTTTCTTTTTATTGAATTCAAATTTCACCATCTGCCGTGGTGGGACTCGAACCTGGATTCCCTAAGAGAAATACCCTGTGTCCCTGGATTACAAGTCCAGTGACAGGACCACTACTTCCCCTTATATCTAATTCCTTCTTGAAATCACACAACGTTTTGGCCTCAAATATATTCTGTGGTAGTGAATTCCACAAATTCGCCACTCCTCTGGGTAAAGAAATTTCTCCTCACCTCAGTTCAAAAAGGTTTACCCCGATCCTCAAATTATAACCCCCTATTTCTAGACTCCCCCACAACTGGGAACATTCTTTCTGAATCCACTCTGTTAGAATTTTATAAGTTTCTATGAGGTCCACCCTCACTCTTCCAAACTCCAGTGAATATAATCCTCCACAACTCTGCAGAAATATATATCTCAGAGCCCAACTGGGCACCAGACCAGCGCAAAGTCTGAATATTCATCTGTTTCCTCAATGACCTTCCCTCCATCATAAAGTCAGAAGTGGGGATGTTGGCCAATGATTGCAGAATGTTCAGCACCATTCGAGACTCCTCAGATACTGAAGCAGTCCATGTTCAAATGCAACAAGATCTGGTCAATATCCAGGTTTGGGCTGACAAGTGGCAAATAACATTCATAGAACATAGGACATTGCAACACAGTACAGGCCCTTCGGCCCTCAATGTTGTGCCGAGCTATGTCCAATCCCAAGATCAAGCTATCCCACTCCCTATCATTCTGGTGTGCTCCATGTGCCTATCCAATAACTGTTTGAAAGTTCCTAAAGTGTCTGACCCCACTATCACAGCAGGCAGTCTATTTCACACCCCAACCACTCTCTGGGTGAAGAATCTACCTTGGACATCCCTCCTATATCTCCTACCATGAACCTTACAGTTATGCCCCCTAGTTACAGCTACATCCACCCGAGGAAATAGTCTCTGCACATCCACTCTATCAATCCCTCTCATCATCTTATAAACCTCTATTAAGTCGCCTCTCATCCTCCTCCGCTCCAAAGGGAAAAGCCCCAGCTCCCTCAACCTTCCCTCATAAGACCATTCGCGCCACACAAATGCCAGGCAAAGGCCATCACCAATAAGAGGCACTCTAACCACTGCCCCTTGACTATCAAAGGTCTAACTATCATTGAATCCCCTACTGTCAACATCCTTGGGGTTACCATTGACCAGAAACTCAACTGGACTCACCACATAAACACATTGGCCACAAGAGCAGGTCAGAGGCTAGGAATACTGTGAGTAACTCACCCCCAGACTCCCCAAAGCCTATTCACTATCTGCAAGGCACAAGTGTGATGGAATACTCCCCACTTGCCTGGATGGGTGCAGCTCCAACAACACTCAAGAAGCTTGAAACCATCCAGGACAAAGCAGCCCACTTGATTGGCACCACATCCACAAATATTCACTCCCTCCACCACCGACGCTTAGTAGCAGCAGTGTGTACTTTCTACAAGATGCACTGCAACAATTCACCAAGGATCCTTAGACAGCACTTTCCAAATCCACGACCACTTCCATCTAGAAGGACAAGGGCAGCAGATACATGGGAACACCATTACCTGCAGGTTCCCCTCCAAGCCACTCACCATCCTGACTTGGAAATATATCGCTGCTCCTTCACAGTCGCTGGGTCAAAATCCTGGAATTTCTTCCCAAACGGCATTGAGGGTCAACCTGCAGAACATAGACTGCAGCAATTCAAGAAGGCAGCTCACCACCACCTTCTCGAGGGCAAGTAGGGATGGACAATAAATGCTGGCCAGCCAGCGACACCCATGTCCCACAAATGAATAAAAAATAGTGTAAATCTTCAGATGCAGCAGCACCCTTCGCTGTTCTGTGCAAAAATTATTTCAATGCGGATCCAATGGAAAGCTGTTTTCCAAAATGCTTAGGGAGTCTGCATTGTATATCCACCTTGCCTCAGTGTAAGTGTTTATAGATACCAAGGATTCCCCTTGCCTACATTTTTTAACAAAACATTATTAGCCATTGAAGAGAGGTCTCTGTCACCACGACATTTGCATACTTCTTCCCTCACAAGGCAGCTAAGAGCTGGGAAATGCAAACATTATGTTTTGTGTGATGACAAACCACCCTGCCATTACTGGTTTCAGATGTCTAATTGTACAATAGCATCAGTCACGAGTATGCAAAGATGTAATTTTGTTTGATTGTTCATGTTGGAAAAGCTTAAAAATGGGACAGCACGGTAGCACTGTGGTTAGCGCTGCTGCCTCATCAGAAGACCCAGGTTCGATTCCAAGCTAGGGTCCTGTGTAGAGTCTCCCTGCGTCTGCGTGGGTTTCCCCTGGGTGCCCTGGTTTCCTCCCACACTCCAAAGATGTGCATTGGCCATGCTAAAATTTTCCCTCAGTGTACCCGAACAGGCAGCGGAGTGTGGCAACGAGGGGATTTTCACAGTAACTCCATTGCAGTGTTAATGTAAGCTTTTCTTGTGACTAATAAATAAACTTTTTTTTACTTTTAACTTAAATGTGCACTTCTAAATATAAATATCTGAGAGATAGGTGATTACTTTTCCTTGATTTTTTTAAGTATTTCAATGATTGGAAGACATTCTTTGTCTTTAGTTTGAACGCAGTATGATTTCCCTTCCAAATTAATTTCACAGTCAAATTGCACCCAGTGTTACAGCCTGAAATGTGAGCGGGACTTTCTGGCCACACTCGCTCCAGGCCTGGAAAATCCAGCTCAAGGACGATGGACCGTGGTGTGGCCCGCCCCACCTGCTATGATTCCCATGGTGGGCGGGTCTGGAAAATTCTGCCCTGTGTCTCCATTTCAATCTGCTCCTTTTTTTTATTTGTTAGTGGGACACGGCCTTAAACTGAGTGGCTTGCTTGGCCATTTCAGAAGGCAGTTGAGAATCGACCACATTGCTGTGGCTCTGATGTCGCAAGTAGGCCAGACCACAGTCTTCCTTCCCGAAAGGGCTTTAGCGGAACAGCTGGTTTTTTTCTGACAATGGTTTCATGGTCACCAGTACATTCTTATTTCCAGACTTTTTTTCGTTGAATTCAAATTCCGCCATCTGCCGCGGCTGGATTCGAACCCGGGTCCCCAGAACATTAGCTGAGCGTCTGCGTTAATAGTCTACAACTTGGCCGTCGCCTCCCCTAAGATTTCTGCGGAAGTCAATTTGATTATGCTGGATCAACATACAAACTTGGCATTGTAGGCAAATACCTGGATTGTATTACAAATTGCTAAATGCACCTAATATAATCTGCAGTGGAAATTGAGACGCTTTGTTAATTTGTTCTAAAGAACATTTAAGACTTCATCCTGGAGTTTATTGACACACCTGGTTGTAGTTACCAAGGCAACGGCTTAAGGCTTTCCACGTTAACTTGTTGATCTTTTGGCTGACTGAAACTGAAGCTTCATTGACATTGACCGAAGGATTTTAAACATTTGTAATCCGCCTAAGATCCTGAGGTAGCACCTTCCAAATCCATGGCCACTTCCGCTTAGAAGGACAAGGGCAGCAGATGCATGGGAACACCACCACCTGCAACTTCCCCTCCAAGTCACTCACCATCCTGACTTGGAAGTATATCCCTGTTTCTTCACAGTCGCTGGGTCAAAATCCTGGAATTCCCTCCCTAACGGCATTGTGGGTCAACCCACAGCCGGCGGACCGCAGCGATTCAAGATGGCAGCTCACCACCACCTTCTCAGGGGCAACTAGGGATGGGAAATAAATGCTGACTTGGCGAGCATGTCCCACGATTGAACAGAAAAAAACTGTGGAGGTTTGGCGAGGTTGCCATGGGCACAAGACAGAGCGAGTGCTAATGATTGGGTTAAAGATTAAGGCAGGTGCTAACAGTAGCATGAAGGTCAGATAGCAGCAAGTGTTAATATGAGAGTAAGGGTCACCAGTCTCCAGAAGCACAACACAAGAACAAGGTTCAGACTTGGCTTCCTTTAGGGAAGGAAATCTGTGGTCTGGCCTACATGCGACACCAGAGCCACAGCAATGTGGTTGATTCCCAACTGCCTGAAATGGCCAAGCAAGCCACTCAGTTTAAGGGCAACTAGGGATGGGCCATGTCCCACGAACAAATGAAAAAAAGGAGCAGATTAAAATGGAGCCACAGGGCAAGATTTTCCTGACCCGCCGCCCACCATGGGAATTGCAGCAGGTGGGGGAGGTGGGGCAGACCATGCCAAGGTTCGTCGTCCTCGAGCTGGATTTTCCAGACCTGGGGGCGAGCGTGGCCAGAAAGTCCTGCTCATGTTTCAGACTGTAACACTGGGTGCAATTTGACTGTGAAATTAATTTGGAAGGGAAATCATATTGCGTTCAAACTGAAAAACAAAGAATGTCTTCCAATGATTGAAATACTTTAAAAAATCAAGGAAAAGTAATCACCTATCTCTGGGTGTGCATGGCAATGTGTGTGGGGTGAATATTTTATGCATTTAGATCATAGAATCCCTATAATGCAGAAGGAGGCCATTCAGCCCATCGAGTCTGCACCGACCAGAATCCCACCCTGGAGCTATCCTCATAATTCCACGTATTTACCCTAGCTTCTGGTCGCCGTACTTACGCAAGGATATTTTGGCCTTGGAGGGAGTGCAGAGGAGGTTTACTAGGCTGATGCCGGAGTTGAGGGGGTTGAGCTATGAGGAGAGGCTGAATAAATTAGGCTTGTACTCGTTAGAGTTTAGAAGAATGAGGGGAGATCTCATTGAGACGTATAAGATGATGAATGGGATGGATAGGGTAGAGGTGGAGAGACTCTTCCCGCTCAGAAAGGACAGTAGGACTAGGGGGCACAGCCTCAAGATAAAGGGGGTGCGGTTTAGAACGGAGTTGAGGAGGAACTTCTTCACTCAAAGGGTGGTGAATCTCTGGAATTCTCTGCCCGTTGAAGTGGTGGAGGCTGCCTCGCTAAATATTTGTAAGACGCGGGCTGATGGGTTTTTGATAAGAGAGGGGGATTAAGGGTTATGGGGAGAAGGCGGGAATGTGGAACTGAGCCACGACAGATCAGCCATGATCTTATTGAATGGCGGGGCAGGCTCGAAGGGCTAGATGGCCTACTCCTGCTCCTATTTCTTACGTTCTTATGTTATGTTCTAGTCCCCCTGACACTAAGGGCCAATTTTAGCATGGCCAATCCACCTAACCCACACATCTTTGGGCTGTGGGAGGAAACCCACACAGACACGGAGAGAATGTGCAAGCTCCACACAGACAGTAACCCAAGTCGGGAATGGAACCGGGGTCCGTGGCACTGTGAGGCAGCAATGCTGACCACTGTGCCACCCTGTGAGTCAAATCTCTCCCGACCTCTCACCTATCCCTGACCTTCTGCTGTGCTGTGTCTGCCGCAGACCCTCCCTTCAACAGAATTGGGCCAACTAAATTTCTCTCTCGCTTCAGCTCTGAAGAAGAGTAATTTGGGCTCAGAACGTTAACAGTGTTTCTCCCTTCACAGACGCTGACAGACTTCCCCAGGCTTCTTTGCCCCAGCAGTTTCCATTTTTATTTCAGATTTCCTGCATCTGCAGTGTTTTGTTTTAATTTGGGTGAGAGTCTAAGGTGCCGGGGTCTGGGATCCAACATAAACTCACTGAGAGGAAGGTTGATACGGGGAGGGGAAACACGGTGCCTAATGGTGGCACGGTGGCACAGTGGCTAGCACTAATGCCTCACAGCACTGGGGACCCGGGTTCGAGTCCGGCTTTGGGTCACTCTCTGTGCGTGGGTTTCCTCCGGGTGTCTGGTTTCCTCCAAAGATGTGCAGGTGAGGCACATTCGCCGTGCTAAATTGCCCCTTAGTGTCCACAGGCCTGTAACTGAGATAAATTAGCCATGGTAACTGTGTGAGGTTACTGGGGATAGAGAGGGGGAGAGGGGCTGGGTATAAGAAGAAAGCAGGATTAGGCTATGGCGTTGGACAATCAGCCACGATCATAATGAATGGGAGAGCACGCTCAAAGGGCTAAATGGCCTCCTCCTCCTTCTATCTTCCATATCAGCCTAGTCGATGCAGACGTGATGGGCTGAATGGCCTCCTTCTGCACTGTTGGGATCCTGTGATTCCGTGTTAAAGTGTAGACGGGAGCGCATTGTGGCAAGGAGAGGAAAGGGAACAGGCAGTTGGCGAAAATACACTCAGACCTCGTAGGCCCATCAGTCTCCCCCACACCACCCCCCCACCCTCCGCGCCCCCCCCACTCCGAAGTCTATCCTGTGTCACCTCCCGCATTGCCCAATGATGGGCAGGAACAGGTCCTTCGACCCGCGATGTTGTGCCTAACATGACATCAAATTAAATTAATCCCTTCTGCCTGCTTCTCAATAAAATTGACTGACGTAGTTTTGAAATCAGCCATAAACCGTGAAGAAGCCATTAAGTGGTGAGTCAGGAATAGAGTCATTTATTATTGCACATTGCCGTAATCTCCTTTAGGTTTGTGGTTAGTGAAAGCCCTTGCAAAATGATGACGCTTTGGGCCGAAAGATAAGGAAACCCCATTGGCATTTGTTATTTTCTATTGCAGAATCGAGGCGTTGAGTAACCAATGGTGAACAGTGACTTGGCCATGATACACGGTCAGATAACTATTTGACCTTTATCTGACTGTTCATTTTCTTGGGACTTAACTGATGCAGTGTTGGTCAATGGTGAGTCGCACTTCCGGCTTCTGTAAAAATAATTCATTCCCATGGCATTTCATTCAATAATTTAGCCCCACAGCGGGCACAGTGCTGCACGGGAGGACACTATTAACTCCAGCCCCATTGTGAAGTTACAGGCCGCTGCCACTTGTTGACTACAAGAGTCAGGGGGTCATGTTGCAGCTTTATAAAACTTTGGTTCGAGCGCACGCGAGAGTACAGCGCTCAGTTCTGGTCTCCACAGCACAGGAAGGATGTGGAGGCTTTGGAGAGGGTGCAGAAGTTTGCCAGGATGCTGCCTGGATTAGCGGGCATGGACGATAAGGAGAGGCTGGGCAAACTCAGGCTGTTTTCTCTGGAGGCTGCGGGGAGAGCTGATCGAAGTCTATAAAGCTATGAGAGGCAATAAATAGGGTTGACAGTCAGAATCTTTTTCCCAGTGTTGAAATGTCTAATATTGGGGGGGGGGGGAGGGGGGCATGCGCTTAAGGTGAGAGGGGAAAGTTCAAAGGAGGTGTGAAGGGTAAGTTTTTCTTTACATGGGATCACGCTGCCAGGGGTGGTGGTGGAGGCAGATACGATGGGGGCATTTAAGTGGCTTTTCGATAAGCACATGATTATGCAAGGAATAGAGAGAGGGATTTGGACAAAGGCCAGGCAGAAGGGATTAGTTTAATTTGGTGACATGTTGGGCACAATATTGTGGGCAAAAGGGCCTGTTCCTGTGCTGTACTTCTCCATACTCTATGTTCTATGCTCTATGCTCAATGTCCTATGCTCTATGCAAAGACCAAAAGGAGCAGAATTAGGCCACTCTGCCCATCGAGTCTGCTCCACCATTCAATCATGGCTGATATTTTTCTCATCCCCATTTTCCTGCCTTTTCCCTATAACCCCTGATCCCCTTTTTAATCAAAAACCTTGTTGTACGCTCCAGGTTCTACGCTCTATGTCCTATGTTCTACATTCTACGTTCTTCGTTCCATGTAAACACGCATCGAAGTATTGGGCTGCTTGGCAATCTGACGATGACCATCATGACCGGTGATGTTTTCAAGGCTGCATTCAAACACACAGCCAATAAGAACTGCTGCTGTGGGCAAGCCATCACTCGTAACAGACAGCCCCGTGACTCTATATAGACAGTGGGGATAAATTTGACCCTGGGGGAATAGTATAAAACTGGTAACGTAAACTCAGCTAGATAGGGCCTGCGTGAACTTGTTGTCAGTGCAGACTTGATGGGCCGAATGGTCTCTTGCTGCACTGTTGGGATTCTACAATGATTCTACGCTATGTTGTCTATATAATGTGTAGATCCTGCTCTTTGCTATCCTTCTCCACACCCTAAGAGAACATTGGCAACACTGGACGCCGTGGGGTTGCTCCATGATTATGCCTGGCAAAGAACCGCCCTGGTTTGCTGTTGACATATGGGGGCGGTACGGTGGCACGGTGGTTAGCACTTCTGCCTCACAGTGCCAGGAACCCGGGTTCAATTTACGGTTTGGGTCGCTGTCCATGTGGAGTTTGCATGTTCTCCCCGTGTCTGCGTGGGTTTTCCTTGTGTGCTCCCATTTCCTCCCACAGTCCAAAGATTGGCCATGTTAAGTTGCCCCTTAGTGTCAGGGTAAACGCATGGGGTTACAGGGATAGGGTAAGTGAGATTATGGTCAGGACGGACTCGATGAGCCGAATGGCCTCATTCTGTACTGTAGGGATTCTATGATGTGCAGTATAGGTCAAACCTGAGTGTGGAGTCAGAGCAAAGAAAGCAGATACCACAGAGGCTGAACAGTGTAAATGAGTGCAGACATTTTGTGATTACAGAGATAGTTCAATTCTCTTCAAAATAGATCCTGTTCAGACTTAGAAACAGGCACCATCTCTGCGTTGCTCAGAGATACATAAAATCTACAGCACAGGAGTCTCTTTGTATCTCAGAGTTCTACCCTTCACCCAGAACAGTGACATTGGTTTTTAAAGGCGGAATTTTCCAGCAGCGCTTGCCCCGAAACCGGAACATCCCATCTGAGGTCAACGGACCTTTCCATAGCCTGCCTCTCGCCTGTTCCAATTTTCTTGGCAACCGGAAGAGGAAATCTTGCCCCTAAATCTCCAACTCAACATTGCGAAGTTCAGTGTGTGAAATAAAATATATGTTTTCTCGACAGAGCAGCCTAACATCAAATGGTTCCTTTTTCCTGTGTCATCTTAAAGTCTCACCTGTTCTAGGTTTGAAATTTTCTTGATGAACCTGGAAGTTCAGATCTGGCAGTTTTGTACTCTGTTTGTCTTGGCTTTGTTGCCCCTCCTTTGAGGGTTTAGTGAGCATGTAGAATATCTGAGCCCTAAGTTGCTGTGGGCTGTCATTTTATGCACCGTTGAAGACTTCCCTCTCTCCTACCTGCACCGATGACATGGCAATGTCTCAGCCCCTCTGCACTAATAACATGAGAGCATTCCAAATGGAGTTGATGGGACATCCACCACACGGTTAGCACTGCCGCTGGGCACAGCACTGGGGACCCAGGTTCGATTCCTGCCTTGGGTAACCGTGTGGAGTTTGCACATTCTCCCCGTGTCTGCGTGGGTTTCCTCCCACACATCAAAGATAGAGTCAAGAATTCCCTGCAATGCAGAAGGAGGCCACTTGGCCCATCAAGTCTGCACTGACCTTAATCTCACCCAGCACCTATTCCTGTAGCCCCCACATATTTACCCTGCTAGCTCCCCTGACACTAAGGGACAATTTACTATGGCCAACGAACCCAACCCACACATCCCTAGACTGTGGGAGGAAACCAGAGCACCCAGAGGAAACTCACGCAGACACGAGGAAAAGTTGAGAGGACATTTGACCAGTGGATTATAGGAGTGATGCAGGCCTCAAAATAAATACCCTAGTAAAATACCCCAGGCCTCAAACTTGGGCAATATCATAGAATCCTACAGCCATAGAATCATAGAATCTCTACAGTGCAGAAGGAAGCAATTCAGCCAATTGTATCTGCACTAACCATAATCCCACTCTGGCCCCATCACTGTTCTCCAGAAGGCTGGGTAGTTTGCTGCGGACAATGGTCTGTTTGATGTTGTGCGGTTGTTTGAAGGCAAGATACGGGGGTGTGGGGCACATCTTGTCTTCAAACAATCGCACAGCCCCAAACAGACCATTGTCCGCAGCAAACTGCCCAGCCTTCAGGAAAACAGTGACCACGATACCACACAACCCTGCCACAGTAACCTCGGCAAGACGTGCCAGATCATCTCACGTGAGAACACCATCCACCAGGTACACAGTACATACTCTTGCAACTGGGCAAACGTTGTCTACCTGATGCGCTGCAGGGAAGGATGCCCCGAGGTATGGTACATCGGGGAGACCATGCAGATGCTACACCAACGGATGAACGAACACCGCTCGACAATCACCAGTTAAGAGTATTCTCTTCCTGTTGGGGAACACTTCAGCGGTCACGGGTATTCAGTCTCTGATCTTTGGGTAAGCGTTCTCCAAGGCAGCCTTCACGACAACGCAGAATCGCTGAGCAGAAAATGATAGCCAAGTTCTGCACACATGGGGACAGCCTCAACCGGGATCTTGGGTTCATGTCACAGTATCTGTAATGACTTGCCTGGGCTTGCAAAATCTCACTAACTATCCTGGCTGGAGATAACACACATCTCTTTAACCTGCGCTTGGCCATCTCCCCACTCATGTTGTCTGTAACTTTAAGGCTTGATTACCTGTAAAGACTCGCATTCCAACCATTATCTTGCAAATTGAGGTTGTGTCTTTATATGCTTTGTTTGTGAACACAAGTGCTCACTCACCTGAGCTTGAGACTCTGAAAGCTTGTGCTGCCAAATAGACCTGTTAGACTTTAACCTGGTGTCGTGAGACCTCTTACTGTAAATACCCTAATGACAGCGCCATCAAATCATGTGATTTAAAGCTATCACGCAACTACTTAAATGAGAGGAATTTGCAGGTAGTGGTATCTGCTGCCCTTGTCCTTCCAAGTGGTAATGGTCATGGATTTCGAATTTGCTGCCTCAGAATCCTGGTGCATTCTGATGCAATTATTCAATGGCTCTCTTTGGTTTTATTAAGCATTTGCTTTTAGCGATTTATTCACGGATAGGGCATTAAAAATGTTGATTCATGGTGGCAAGTCCACTTCAAGCTGCATTCATAAAGTGGCACCATGTTACCAAGTATGCTGCAAACACTGCCTAACCCTGCTGGTTCATTGAAGATCTGACATCTTTCATCACACAAGTGAATTATAGTAGGAAACCGAACTGAAATCTAACCAGCACAACTTTGAGCTAATTTTAGCTGCGAATTCTCAATTGTGCTGATGTGGCAACTCTCCGTCAGCGTACAAAGACAGCTGTATTTCTCATCAACTCTGCAAATACCCCTTTGAAGGCAAATGTCAAATCGCGTCAGCTGTCTCAAAGCATCTAGCTTCCACTCAGCACGCCGGTGGTATCCAGTTGCGAGGAAGAATAGCTGCTTCAGTGATCTATTCACTCAAGAGGAGAGATGATGCAATTATTCCAACCTGCCTAGGTAGGAGTTCTTGGTATTTGTGTTCAATTATCCTTTCTTTATCTGGGCCCCAGAAAAATCTTCTCAAACAGGCACAATTCACAAATCACAGTTCATAATTTGAATATTTTCCTGTTTAATCATCATTTGGGGAAGCAGTAGTGTATTGGTATTATCTTAGAATTCCTGCAGTGCAGAAGGAGGCCATTTAGCCCATCACATCTGCACTGACCCTCTGACAAAACATCCTACCCATCTCCCTTATTTCCGCAAACCCATACGTTTACCATGACCAATCCATCTAACTCACAACACCAATGGGGCAATTTAGCATGGCCAATCCACCTAACCCGCACATCTTTGGACTGTGGGAGGAAACCGGAGCACCCAGAGGAATCCCATGCAGACATAGGGAGAATGGGCAAACTCCACAATCAGGCAGTCACCCAAGGCTGGAATCAAACCCAGGACTGGACTAGTAATCCAGAGACTTAGGGTGAAGCTCTGGGTACCCAGGTTCGAATCCCACCAAGGCGGATGGTGAAATTTGAATTTAATAAAAATCTGGAATGAAATGCCTACTGATGACAATGAAACCATTGTCAATTGTCATTAAAAACCCATCTGGTTCACTAATGTCACTTAGGAAAGGAAATCTGCCATCTTTGCCTGGTCTGGCCTACATGTGACTCCAGACCCACAGTGATGTAGCTGACTCTTAAATGCCCTCAAGGATTGGCAATAAATATTGGTCCAGCCAGCGATGCCTACTTCCCACAAACAAATATGTTTAAAAAATCAGATTGAGTTGGGAAGTTTCAAAAAATGTTTGAAATTACAAGGGCTGACAATGGCTTTGATGAAGTCCTTGGGGGTCTTTTGCACCATCTAAAGTTTTTTTTTGTTTTTGAAGTTTAGTTATTAGTTACAAGTCGGCTTACATTAACACTGCAACTAAGTGACTCTGAAAATCCCCCTAATCACCACACTCCAGTGGCTGTTCGGCGACACTGAGGGTTAATTTAGCATGGTCAATTCACCTAACCTTCACATCTTTGGACTGCGGACGAAACCAGAGCACCCGGAGGAAACCCACACAGACATGGGGAGAACATGCAGACTCTTCACAGACAGTGACCCAAGCCAGGAATCAAACTTAGGCCCTTGGCACTGTGAGGCAGCAGTGCTAACCCACTGTGCCACTATACTGGCCCAGCTAAGTGTGACAAAATTGTTGGAGGAAGGAAAATTGAAAATGATGCTGAGAAAAGGAATGGCAAATAGGAATTAAGAAACAATAGAGATAATATGAGTATCGATGGACAAATGCAGGTTGTTAGAGTTAGGGTGGTACATGATCTATTTATACTCTTTCCTATCCTTTCATGGGAGGTGAACATCGCTGGCAAGGTCAACGTTTATTCCTCACCCATAGGTGAGGGTGAGCCACCTGCTTGAACCGGTGCAGTCCATGTGGTGTAGGTACACCCATAGCGCTGTTAGGGAGGGAGTTCCAAGATTTTAACCCAGCGACAGTGAAGGAACGGCGATACATTTCCAAGTTGGGATGGTGCGTGGGAACTTCCAGGTATTCCCATGCTTCTATTGCCTTTGTCCTTTGAGGTGGCAGAGGTCATGGGTTTGGAAGGTGCTGTCAAAGGAAGATTGTTGAGTTGCTGCAGTGCTGGTATGCACTGCCGTCACTGTGCACCAGTAATGGAGGGAGTGAATACTTAAAAGTGGTGCCAATCAAGGGGGCTGCTTTGTCCTGAACGGTGCCGAAATTCTGTGCCACACTCGCCCAGGCCAGTGGAGAGTATTCCATCACACTCCTGACTTGTACCTTGTAGATGGAATCAATTACAAGTAATAGTTATCGTTATAACCCTGCTGTCAAAGTAAGCATCTTATTTCATTGTGATGGGGGATGTTGACTTTTATCATTAGGTGAGAAAACAAATGATTGAAAAGAAAATTGGGAGAGTTGGTGTGATAATCCCTAGGACTTGCGTGGGGAATCACTGATTGACCTCCCTGTAGGATGCCTCAACTATAATATATAAAAAGGAAGAGGCTGGCTAGGGTGAACGTTGGCCCTTTAGAGGATGAGAAAGGGGACCTAGTGGTAGGGGATGGGGATATGGCTAAGGTATTGAATAACTTTTTTGTTTCTGTCTTCACGGAGGAGGAGGTGAATAATTTGCCGGGTGTTAGCGATGAAAAGGTGGTAGGACTGGAGGGTCTTAATGACATTACTGTTACTAGAGAGGCGGTGCTCGACAGACTGGAGGGAGCTGATTGTGGACAAGTCCCCAGGACCGGATGGAATGCATCCGAGGGTTCTGAAAGAAATGGCGGAGGTGATAGTGGATGCCTTGGTGGTTATTTTCCAGACGTCGCTGGATTCCGGGGAAGTGCCGGAGGATTGGAAAACGGCTAATGTTACGCCGTTGTTTAAGGAGGGTGCCAGGCAAAAGGCGGGGAATTATAGGCCGGTTAGTTTAACGTCTGTGGTAGGTAAAATGTTAGAATCTGTCATTAAGGAGGAAATTGCGAGGCATCTTGAAGGGAATTGCTTGATAGAGCAGACGCAGCACGGTTTCATTAAAGGGAAGTCGTGTTTGACAAATTTACTGGAGTTCTATGAGGATGTGTCTAGGGCAGTGGATAGAGGAGAGCCGGTGGATGTGGTCTTTCTCGATTTTCAGAAGGCGTTTGACAAAGTACCTCACAAGAGGTTATTGCAGAAGGTCGAGGGACATGGAGTTGGGGGTAGGGTGTTAGTGTGGATAGAGGATTGGTTGTCAAATAGGAGGCAGAGAGTGGGGGTCAACGGGTGCTATTCGGATTGGCGGATGGTGACTAGTGGGGTGCCCCAGGGGTCGGTGCTGGGGCCTCAGCTTTTTACCATTTATATAGATGATATGGAGGAGGGAACCGAGTGTAGGGTGTCGAAATTTGCTGATGACACCAAGACTGGGGGAAAGGCAAATTGTGCGGAGGGTGTGGAGAGTCTGCAGAAGGATCTAGATAGGCTGGGCGAATGGGCCAGGAAATGGCAAATGGAATTTAATGTTGGCAAGTGTGAGGTGGTCCACTTTGGTAGGAATAATGGTAGGAAGGACTATTACTTACGGGGCGAAAAACTGCAGCAGGCGACGGTGCAGAGGGACCTCGGGGTCCTTGTGCATGAGTCGCAAAAACCCAGCTTGCAGGTGCAGCAGGTGGTCAGGAAGGCGAATGGATTCTGGCCTTCATAGCGAGGGGGATTGAATATAAAAGTAGGGAGGTCTTGCTGCAGCTGTATAGGGCATTGGTGAGGCCGCAGCTGGAGTACTGTGTGCAGTTTTGGGCGCCGCACCTGCACAAAGATATTTTGGCCTTGGAGGGAGTGCAGAGGAGGTTTACTAGGCTGATACCGGAGTTGAGGGGGTTGAGCTATGAGGAGAGGCTGAATAAACTAGGCTTGTACTCGTTAGAGTTTAGAAGAATGAGGGGAGATCTCATTGAGACGTAAAAGATGATGAATGGGATGGATAGGATAGAGGTGGAAAGACTCTTCCCGCTCAAAAAAGACAGTAGGACTAGGGGGCACAGCCTCAAGATAAAGGGGGGAGGGCGGTTTAGAACGGAGTTGAGGAAGAACTTCTTCACTCAAAGGGTGGTGAATCTCTGGAATTCTCTGCCCGTTGAAGTGGTGGAGGCTGCCTCGCTAAATATTTTTAAGACGCGGGTTGATGGGTTTTTGATAAGAGAGGGGATTAAGGGTTATGAGGAGAGGGCGGGAAGGTGGAACTGAGCCACGACAGATCAGCCATGATCTTATTGAATGGCGGGCAGGCTCGAAGGGCTAGATGGCCTACTCCTGCTCCTATTTCTTATGTTCTTATGTTCTTACACTGCGTTGGTCGGTTGTGCACCAGTCATTTCTCTACTTTCCACTTTAATTAATTTCTGTGTACATTTTCTTGGAGAATACAAGTTGAGGGGAGTTTTTCACAAAATGTATGGTTGGACAATCTAGCAGCCACAATGACACACGTTTAGTACACTGGAGAATGGTTAATCGGAGGAAATAATGGAGCCTCGCGGATTGCTGAATGAAAAACAAACGTACTTAAACAGCTACAGCAACTTCCAGACTCTTCGAACTGTTCAAACTGCAGACGACCCTGCAAACAGACCTCACTGGCATATTCACACAGCCGCGAGCAACTGAATCCCAGACGCTGATTTAAATTTGGAGCTCTCATTTCATGTTACTATTAGTAATCGGTCACCATGATAAACAAAGTTATTACTCTGCGTACTGTTCCAAGACGGAGGAGAGATTAGAGATGTTTTTTCTGGCCCACTTCTTTCCAATAAATGTAATCAGGAATTTGATGGCAGCCTCCCATGACGGACACTTTGATCATCTCTTCTCTAGTGCCTCGCCTTAACGGCAATGAAATTTATACTTAATGCAGTCAGTTTCCTTCCATCCTGCTTGTGAATTTCTCCTATAAAAGAGCGGCAGATTGGTACAGCGGTTAGCACTGCCGCCTCACAGAGTCAAGGACCCGGGTTCGATTCCCGACTTAGGGTCACTGTCTGTGCGGAGTCTGCACGTTCTCCCCATCTCTGCATAGGTTTCCTCTGGGTGCTCTGGTTTCTTCTCACAGTCCAAAAATGTGTGGGTTAGATTGATTGGCCATGCTAAATTACTCCTTAATGTCAGGGGGATTGGTAGGTTAAATATGTGGGGAAAGGGCCTGGGTGGGATTGCTATTGGTGTAGGATCGATGGGCCAAATGGCCTCCTTCTGCACTCTAGAGGTTCTATAAAAACACAGAACATAGAAAAATACAGCACAAGAACAGGCCCTTCAGCCCACAATGTTGTGCTGAACATTGTGCCAAATTCAACTCATCCCTTCAACACTTAAGGGTATTGATAGGCAGAGGGATCTGAGTGTACAGATACACAAGTCACTGAAAGTGACAATGTTGGTGGAGAAGGTAGTCAAGAAGGCATATGGCATGCTTGTCTTCATTGACGAGACATTGATTTAAAGATTGGCAAGTCATTTTGCAGCTTTATAGAACCTTAATTAGGCTGCACTTGGAGCAATTCTGGTCGCCACACTGCTAAAAGGATGTAACATAAGAACATAAGAACATAAGAAATAGGAGCAGGAGTAGGCCATCTAGCCCTTCGAGCCTGCCCCGCCATTCAATAAGATCATGGCTGATCTGTCGTGGCTCAGTTCCACTCTCCCGCCCTCTCCCCATTACCCTTAATCCCCTCGCTTATCAAAAACCCATCAACCCGCGTCTTAAAAATATTTAGCGAGGTAGCCTCCACCACTTCAACGGGCAGAGAATTCCAGAGATTCACCACCCTTGGAGGCTTTGGAGAGGACACAGAAAAGATTTACCAGGATGTTGCCTGGTATGGAGGGCATTAGCTATGAGGAGAATTTGGAGAAACTTGATTCGTTCTCATTGGAATGACGGAGATTGAGGGGCAACCTGATAGAACTCTACAAGATTATGAGGGGCATGGATAGTCAGAAGCTTGCTCCCAGAGTGGAAGAGTCAATTACTAGGGGGCATAGCTTTGAGATATGAGGGGCAAGGTTTAAAGGAGATGTATGAGGCAAGTTTTTACAAAGAGGGTGACGGGTGACTGGAAGTTGCTGCCGGGGGAGGTAGTGGAAGCAGATGCGATAGTGACTTTTAAGGGGCATCTGGACAAATACATGAATAGAATGGGAATGGAGGGATACGGTCCTTGGAAGGGTAGGGGGTTTTAGTAAGTTGGGCAGCATGGTCGGTGCAGGCTTGGAGGGCTGAAGAGGCTGGTCCTGTGCTGTAATTTTCTTTGTTTTTGTTCTTTTTTCTTTGATCTTCTGCCTGCCCTTGGGCAATATCCTGCTATTTCTTGCATATTCATGTATTTATCAGCAAGCCCCCTGAATAAGTGCGGCCAACCCAAAGTTTTATAAAGTTGCAACATGAGAACCTGACTCTTGTGCTCAATGCCCCAACCAATAACCGCGAGATAACCCATAGCTTTAGCTGTGAAAATGCAAACAACACGAGTAGCACCTCGTCACATTTGTTTGACAATAAAACGTTTTAGTGTTGGAAGTATTTCAACAATTTCAAATAGGAATTCCAACAGCTATACTTTCTATATGCGTATGCACATGAAGCTTTCTAACTGGTATCGACAACCATATGATTGCATAAGTCAACAGATTAACAAACATTTAGACCTGTGACAAGTTAAAGTTTATTTATTTGTGTCACAAGTAGGCTTACATTAACACAACAGCAAAATTACTGTTAAAATCCCCTAGTCACCACACTGCGGTACCTGTTTGGGTACACAGAGGGAGAATTTAGCACCTAACCAGCATGTCTTTCAGACTGTGGGAGGAAACCCATGCAGACATGGGGAGAACATGCAGACTCCGCACAGAAAGTGACCCAAGCCAGGAATCGAGCACGGGTCCCTGGTGCTGTGAAGCAGTAGTGCTAACCACTGTGCCATCCTGCCAAGTCGGGAGTCAAACTGGTGAAGAAAATTCCAAGAACATTGACTACTTTAAAAGCTATCGAAAGGAAATACATTTTATATGAAGAAGATTATAAGATCATAAGAAATGGGGACAGAGTAGACCACTTGGCCCATCAACTCTGCTCTACCATAGATTACATACGATCCTGACTGATCTTATTGTGTCCTTTACTGCAATTTCCTGCTCCTCCCAAAACATTCTCTCCCTTTGCCAGTCAAAACCCTTGCTAGCTCAACCTTGCAAATATGTAATGATCCAGCTTCCACTGCTCACTGAGGTTCAGATTTCCAAAGGCTAATGATCCTCCGAGAGAGGAAATTCTTCCTTGTTCACTGCTCAAATGGGAGCCCCCCCCCCCCACTCTTGTTTTCAAACAGTTCCCCTGAGTTCTAGATTCCCCCACAGGAGGAAGCATCCCCTCAGCATCCACTCTGTCAATCCCCTTACAGTCGTATATGTCTTAATAAGATCAGCTCTTCTCAACTCCAATAAGGAGTTGGCCTAAACTATTCAGTCTTGCTTCATAAGACTGCACCTTCATCCAGGCCTAGTGAACCTACTCTGAACTGCTTCTCTTGCAAGCATTGGAATGTAGAAACTAGAAACAAGAGTAGGCCATTTGGCTCTTCGAGCCTGCTCCACAATTCATCTTGATCATGGCTGATCATCAAATTCAATATTCAGATCCCCCCTCCCTCCCCATATCCCTTGATCCCTTTAGCCCCAAGGGCTATATCTAATTTCTTCTTGAAATCACATAATTTTCTGTCCTCAACTGCTTTCTGTGGTAGTGAATTCCACACATTCACCACCCTCTGGGTGAAGAGATTTCTCCTCACCTCAATTCTGAAAGATTTACCCCTTATCCTCAAACTATGGCCCCTAGTTTTGGACTCCCCGACCATCGGGGACCTAATTAAAATTAGAATTTTGTGTGTCTCTATGTGATCCCCTCTCACTCTTCTAAACTCCAATGGATACCACCTCAACGGACTTAGCCTCTCCTCATATGACAGATCTTGCCATCTCGAGTAAACCTTCACTGTGCTCCCTCTATAGCAGCAAAAAGTCTCAATCAGCAACTTTGATATGCATAAACAAGATTCAGAGGTTTTGCAAAAGTCAAGTAGCTTGCTACTGAGGTTATCACAGGTCACTGCTTAAGAGTTGATTAGCCAGCAGTTTCAGTAGTCGAATACAAATTGCTATGTCAAATACATTTCCCTTCTGCAGGATGTGTACATCCTCAGGCTGGAGAATGAGCCTGGTCAAAAAAGTAGAGGAAATGATCTAAGTTTGGGTTATTAAAAAGAAAACATTTGCCTGTGTGTCGGTCATCGAAGGAAACTCAGTTGAAGTTCTGTGTACATAAGCAAGAAACAACAAAAGGTCATGAATGTAGCCCAGTCCATCACGCAAACCAGTCTCCCATCCGTTGACGCTGTCTACACTTCCCACCGCCTCAGCAAAGCAGTCGACATGATTAAAGACCCTACATACCCGGGATATACTCTTTTCTTCTGTCGGGAAAAAGATACAAAAGTCTGAGGTCACGTACCAACCAACTCAAGAACAGCTTCTTCCCTGCTCCCATTAATGATTGATGTGGAGATGCCAGTGCTGGACTGAGGTGGCACAGCAAGGAGTCTCACATCACCAGGTTAAAGTTATTTGGTCGCACATGTTTTCAGAGCGCCGCTCGCCTGATGAAGGGAAAGCGCTCTGAAAGCTTATGCTACCAAATAAACTTGGTGGACTTTAACCTGGTGTTATCAGACTTTTGAATGGACCTACCTCACACTAAGTTGATTTTACTCTACGCCCTAGCTATGACTGTATGTTTTGTACTCATGCCTTTTCTTCTTTATGGACGGTATGCTTTGTCTGTATAGTGCGTAAGAAGCAATACTTTTCACTGTATGCTAATACAATAATAAATCAAATCAAATTAAATCATTTAGGAACCAATTGACAGAAGGACTTGTCGATATTGTAAAAACGTTTTTGATGGAAATGGTAATAAACTTCTGTACTCAAATTCTAGGCTACATTTTCTTCAGACTGGGATATCTTATGAAAAGTAAACAAAGAAGGCACTGGCCCAGATTTTGCAGTTAGAAACAAAGGCGACATGATGAGTGTTCATCATTATCAAGGAGCAAGTCAAACAATGACTTGCAGCAACCAACCTACACAGGTAACTGAGGAAGTTACTGATCAAGTGGCACTGCTGCCTCACAGCGCCAGGGACCTGGGTTCGATTCCTGGTCTGAGGTCACAGTCTGTGCGGAGTCTGCACATTCTCCCTGTGTCTGCATGGGTTTCCTCCGGGTGCCCCGATTTCCTCCCACCGTCTGAAAGATGTGCTGGTTAGGTGCATTGGCCGTGCTAAATTTTGCCTCGGTGTCCCCAGGCAGGTGCCGGACTGTGGCGGCCAGGGGATTTTCACAGTAACTTCATGGCAGTGTTAATACAAGCCTACTTGTGTCAGCAATAAATAAGCTTCAGCTTAAGTTGCGTACAGGTGAGATCGTTGCCGGTGAAATCTAGATAGGCTGAATGGCTTCTTTCGGCACTGTAGGGATTCTAAGTTGCTCAGTCTTTCCGAGAAACTCAGCATTTACATTTGAAAGGAACAAGCTGCAGTGGGGTCATCTCCCACGATGAACTACTTCGGAGAAAATTAGTGATTGTCCGTTCAAATATCAGTGAATTTTTAATGGCCTAGTTAATCTAAATTGTTATCCAACAAACTCTGAAAATTTACTTTCCTTCTCTTTCTTTCACTTGCTGTGTACGATTTTGCAGTGAATAAACTGTTCTAAATGACCATTCTTGGTTTATACCAAGTATGCGGGTATCACATAGTGTATGACTTTTGTGCTTGACAATTCCTTGCCTCTCATTATCATTTCCTCAGTGAAGATCTTAAGAGCTGACATGTTTCCCAGTTGTCACTTTACCACTCAATGTGACGGCCTTTATTTCTGTAAAATCCAGACACGTTAGGCCGGGTGCTATAGTGGCACAGTGGTCGGCACTGCCGCCTCATAGCGCCAGGGACGTGAGTTCGGTTTCCGGCTCGGGTCACTGTCTGTGCGGGGTCTGCACCTTCCCCCCCGTGACTGCGTGGGTTTCCTCCGGGTGCTCTGGTTTCCTCCCTCCCACAGCTAAATTCTCCCTCACTGTACCCGAACAGATGTCGGAGTGGAACGATTAGGGGATTTTCACAGTAACTTCAAGTTCTTTTACACAGAGGGTGGTGGGTACCTGGAACTCGCTGCCGGGGTGGTGGGGGAGGGGGGTTGGTGCGGGTAGTGGAAGCTGAAATGATCATGACTTTTAAGTGGTGTCTTGACAAATACATGACTAGGATGGGAATAGGGGGATACGGTTCCCGGAAGGGTAGGGGGCTTTAGTTCACTCAGGCAGCATGGTTGGTGTAGGTTTGGAGGGCTGAAGGGCCTGTTCTTATGCTGTGATTTTCTTTGTTCTTTGTTGTTTTGGTCATTGCAGTGGTCATAGAATCCCTACAGTGCAGAAGGAGGCCATTCAGCCCAATGAGAATGCACCGACTGCAATCCCATCCAGGCCCTATTCCCGTAACCCCATGCATTTACCCTAACTAGTCCCCCGGACACTAAGGGGCAATTTAGCATTGGCCAATCCATCTAAACCGCACGTCTTTGGACTTTGGGAGGAAACCGGAGGACCCAGGGAAAACACACTGACACAGGGAGAACGTGCAAACTCCACAGAGGCAGTAGCCCAAGCAGGGAATCGAACCCAGGCCCCTGGCGCTGTGAGACAGCAGTGCTAGCCACTGTGCCACCGTGCCAACCAGAAAGTTAGCGTAAACCTACTTGTGACACTAATAAATAAACTTAATTTTTTTTTAAAGCTGGTTTTAACTGTGCGTGAGTGTAGGGGATTGTGAACGAGTTAAAAGGAGGGCAGAAAATGGTTTAATTTGTGTGCCATCAGGCCAGCCCCTTCACAGAATATGGTGCAAAACACTGGTTGCGTGATTAATGGAGGCAGAGCGAGAATGTTTGGTGCATTTTTCCATTGCCCTCTACGGCAGGAAACATTCCACATTACCATTCCCACCGCAGGACGCAAATCCCAAAATGGGAGAATTCGACCCACAAGGTGCAACATTCCCGTCCCATTCCCGGCTGCCGTGGGAATTGTAGCGGGCGAGGTAGAATATTTGGTGGACCATGTTAAGGTCCATTGACCTCGGGTGGAACTTTCTGGTCTTAAGGTGAGCGCGGTCAGAGAACCCCGCCTCATGTATTTTTAAGTTTAAAGTTTTTTAAATTTGATTATTAGTGCCACAAGTAGGTTTACATTAACACTGCAATGAAGTTAGTGTGAAAATACCCTAGTCGCCACGCGCCAGCGACTGTTCGGGAACATTGAGGGAGAACTTAGCAACTATCCAGCACGTCTGTTAGGAGGAAGCCGGAGCACCCCTGAGAAAACCCACGCAGACATGGGGAGGACATACAGACTCTGCATGGACAGTGACCCAAGACTGGAATCAAATCTGTGTCCCTGGGGCTGTGGGGCAGCAATGCTAACCACTGTGCTACCATTTTTTTTCAAACCTTTTTGGGTGTTTTTTTTGGTCTAGATTTTGTGGTCAGTGATGAACAAGTTAACATGCAGGGAACAAAGAACGGGTGCGAGTGTTTACTATTCACTATGCAAACACTGAGGTAAATTCTCATTGCACTTCCCTATTCAAGGTCACCAGAGCACAAATTGGACATGGATTGAACATAAGCTGTATTTCTCAGAGCTACTTTATTTTTAGATCAAGTCATAAGACAAGTCAGTGGAGTTTGCTTTATGTTCTGAAATTGGGATGATCCAGCAGTCTTGTATTTCATTTTACCTAAGTGATCAAATGTTGTCTGAAATTAAAGCCCAAATTCACCCCAATTATCACAGAATCATAGAATCCCTACAGTGCTGATGGAAGCCATTTGGCCCATCGAGTCTGCAATGACTCTCTGACAGAGTATCCCACCTAGGGGAAGCCTAGGTGGCCTGCTACATTTTCCATCCTAGCTGCTACGATTCCCATGGCGGGCGGGAATGGGATGGAAAAGTTGGACCCATTGAATGGAATTTTCCCATTTTGCAAAGTCAATCCACCTAACCTGAATCTTTGGACACTAAGGGGGCAATTTAGCATGGCCAATCCACCTAATCTACACATCTTTGGACACTAAGGGGGCAATTTAGCATGGCCAATCCACCTAATCTACACATCTTTGGACACTAAGGGGGCAATTTAGCATGGTCAATCCACCTAATCTGTACACCTTTGGATACTAAGGGGTAATTTAGCATGGTCAATCCACCTAATCTACACATCTTTGGACACTAAGGGGGCAATTTAGCATGGCCAATCCACCTAACCTACACATCTTTGGACACTAAGGGGGCAATTTAGCATGGTCAATCCACCTAATCTGTACACCTTTGGATACTAAGGGGTAATTTAGCATGGCCAATCCACCTAATCTACACATCTTTGGACACTAAGGGGGCAATTTAGCATGGCCAATCCACCTAATCTGTACACCTTTGGATACTAAGGGGTAATTTAGCATGGCCAATCCACCTAATCTGCACACCTTTGGATACTAAGGGGTAATTTAGCATGGCCAATCCACCTAATCTACACATCTTTGGACACTAAGGGGGCAATTTAGCATGGTCAATCCACCTAATCTGCACACCTTTGGATACTAAGGGGTAATTTAGCATGGCCAATCCACTTAATCTGCACACCTTTGGACACTAAGGGGTAATTTAGCATGGCCAATCCACCTAATCTGCACACCTTTGGACACCAAGGGGTAATTTAGCATGGCCAATCCACCTAATCTACACATCTTTGGACACTAAGGGGTAATTTAGCATGGCCAATCCACCTAACCTGCACATCTTTGGACACTAAGGGGTAATTTAGCATGGCCAAGCCACCTAACTTACACATCTTTGAACTGTAGTAGAAAACTTGGAGGAAACCCATGCAGACAGGGGAAGAATGTGCAAACTCCACACAGACAGTAACCCGAGGCCAGAGTTGAACCCGGGCCCCTGGCACAGCGAGGCAGCAGCGCTAACCGCTGTGCCAACGTGCCACCCAATTACACAATATTAAATTAACAGGTAAACGTCTGATGACAATGAATGCAAATTAAACCATTTTCCGCCTTTAATTTTATTCACCCATGATCCATTCACTCATCCAGAGTTAAAATCAGGCCCAATGCATTTGGAGTTTACAGAAATAATGGCCATCACAGAATGTGGCAATGTGCCAACTGAAAAGGTATCAGCCCTTCAGATCTTTGTGGAGGGATTGTTCACGAGAGGCAAGCAATTATCTAACACACGACATTAATAAATCATACACTATGTAATATCCACACTCTTATCGAAACATAGGGACAGACTTGGAATGTTTAGCCCCTTGAGGCTATCCCACCCTTCAATGTCTTAAGAACCGGATGTTTAATGTTTAAAGATGGAATTGCGATCAAAGACAATAAAACAGGAAGTTGATAAGGGCAGCTGCCTGAGGTGTGAGTTAGCATTTCAGTGAGAAACACAAGTGTTTACCTGGATTACTGGAGGAATGCATGTGGAGATGGCATGCTTAACCCTCTCTCCACTCTGTGCCTTTAAGACTTGAGTACCTGTAAAGACTCGCATTCCAATCATCATCTTGTAAATTGAGTTTGTGTCTTTATATGCTCTGTTTGTGAACAGAACTCCCCCTCACCTGATGAAGGGGCAGTGCTCAGAAAGCTAGTGGCTACCAAATAAACCAGTTGGACTTTAACCTGGTGTTGTGAAGCTGCTTACTGTGCTTACAGGAGGACTTAGTGGAGGCACAGAGGAGGTAACTTCACAGTGGAGAGATAATAAAATTGACACGTTTGGATGCTAACAGCCAGTTCCACAGGGTGGGTAACATCAAGGGGAAAGAATGATATATCCATAGCACATTGAGTGGGGAAAGGGGCAACCACGTCTGCCCTCATAGTCTCATCCAGCTACCGAAACTGCCTCCATAAAAGATGTGGGCTTCACTGAAAATGGTGTTCCGAAATATGAATAGAATGAATCCCTACAGTGCAGAAGGAGCCATTCGGCCCATCGAGACTGCACTGACCACAATCCCAACCAGGCCTTATTCCTGTTTCCCCACATATTTACCCTCCTATTCCTCCAGACGCTAAGGGGCAATTTATCATAGCCAGTTAATCTAATCCGCACATTTCTTAGACTGTGGAAAGAAACCAGAGCACCAGAGGAAACCCACACAGACACGGGGAGAATGTGCAAACACCACACACGCAGTGATCTAAGGCCAGAATTGAATCTGGGTCCCTGGCGCTGTGAGGCAGCAGTGCTAACCACTGTGCCACTGCACCGCCCCACATTATGTGGCCACGTTACCAGCGTGTGGTAATCATTTGCTGGTTTTAGCTTGTAGAGTTACATAATATTAGATGTTGTTTGGGGTCAAAGGAGCATCTGTAAGAGAATTTGTACTCATGTATGAGAACTTGTATTGAACGTTGTAATAGAGAATTTGTACTCATGTATGAGAACTTGTATTGAACGTTGTAATTAAGATGGGTATGCTAAAGGAGGTTCAAAATGTGAGATGTGCTGAGAGCAGCATGATTAACCAACTCAATGTAGGCTACCTGATACAATTAGTATATAATATAATTAGTATAGTAGTCAGACCAGCATGATCAGTCAGGTCAACGTATGTTACTTAATGTAGTTAGCTATACAATGATTGTTGTTCAGTCACTCCACTTAATGTGATTATGTTGTGATGTGTATAAAAAGACTGTAAGCAGAATGGTTCAGTGGAATGTTCCGGACATCCCGGCTTTATTCTCTTGTGCTGGAAAATAAAGTCTACTGCTTGGAGGATTACAACTCAGACTCTCTGTTTCAATCGGGTTAAATAAGTTGTCGTCTTGGGGAACCACGACACGTCTCAGAGTTCTGGGAATGTAAGCAGTTGGGAATGAAGGAGTAGTTTCATGTAATACTAAGTGTGTGTATAGCCATCAGTGTACTGAACTGTAGTGTATTATAGTTCTTCCTGTTGTTTGTGTTCTTTTAATTAATAAATATTCTTTAACAATTGTTTGTACAATGACTAGACTGTTCCTCACTTGTTCACATAATTTTATTGCAGCATACCAAATTGAACACCAAGAACCAGTGTTCCAAGTTACCCTACTGGAATCTGTTAGAGTCTCACATTTAACATCAGTGGGGTTCTCAATTACATGACAGTGCAGCAGGGTGGCACAGTGGTTAGCACTGCTGCTTCACAGCACCAGGGACCTGAGTTCGATTCCTGGTTTGGGTCACTGTCTGTGTGGAGTTTGCACATTCTCCTCGTGTCTGTGTGGGTTTGCTCTGGGTGCTCTGGTTCCCTCCCACACTCCAAAGATGTGCAGGTTAGGTTGATTGGCCATGATAAATTGTCCCTTAGAGTCCTGAGATGCGTAGGTTAGAGGGATTAGTGGGCAAAATATGTAGGGATATGGGGGTAGGGCCTGGATGGGATTGTGGTCCTTGCTGACTCGATGGGCCAAATGGCCTCCTTCTGCACTGTAAGGATTCTATGATTGCTGATCTGAGACTCTCCATGGCATGTTTGTTAGCAATGAAAGAGGCGCATCATTGGCCACTAACTCTGGTCCTGCCACTGTCTACAGCATTTTGTCCGGTTCACCTGTCCCACCGGCTGGGGCATAGTGCTAGAACATTCCACCAATTTTGGGCCCTTCTCACCGCAAGGGTCTTATGATCCTGCCATAGGTGATCTCCGGTAATGGGTTCCCTGGTAACAGGATGAGTGAGCCACGCAAAATGGCATGGGCTTTGGTGAGACCAGATGATTCTGCCACCGGATGGCTGGAAAAGGCCCTCCAGAAAGGGTCAACATTGATGAGACAGTTGGTGCTGACAAGCCAATGTGTCAGTCATGGCTCAATGGTCAAATTCTTGCTTCTCACTAAGCATGTTGTGGATCTATAGATCCCAGCTAGCGATTCAGTGTGGGACGGAGAGAGTACCACACTGATGGAGGTGTATTTCGAATGAAAAATTCAACTGAGATCCTATCTGTCTCAAGTGCTTTGTGGTGTCCAATGATCATGAAGGGTGCTATACAAATGCAAGTCTTTCTGTTTTTGATTTGCACTCTGGGATGTCACTCAAAAGCCCAAACATTTTTTTTTCAGAGCTTTGCCACAATAAGAACTGTGTGTTTGAGGCCATCGGAGTCATGTAGCTAACCAGAGGACTCTGTTGTAGTCGTGAGTCATGTGCTCTGCTGAGAGATAGTGCAGGAGAAATGTCCTTTTGTTTTGACATTTCAAACAGGATGATACAGCCTATGATCGCTGTCAATACATTGCAGCAAATACTGTTTATTCGCTTGTTTGTATTCAACATCTGTGTTGACGTGGATTTATTCAGACAGAGCATATGTTCTCCTATTTAAACAAAGATGTATGCATGACAGTGTGTGATACTTTCTGGTACGTTGGAGCACAATGATATTGGTTTTTTGGAGATCTGGATTTCTCTGAAGACTGGGTGGCACGGTGCACAATGGTTAGCACTGCTGCCTCACAGCGCCAGGGACCTGGGTTCAATTCCCAGCCTCAGGTCACTGTCTGTGTGGAGTCTGCACATTCTCCCCCTGTTGCGTGGGTTTCCTCTGGGTGCTCCAGTTTCCTCCCACTGTCTCCAAAGATGTGTGGGTTAGATGGAATGGCTATGCTAAATTGCCCCTTAGTGTCCAAAGATGCGTAGGTCTGGTGGATTGGCCATGCTAAATTGTCCCTTAGCATCCACGATGGGTGGGTTAGGTGGATTGGCCATGCTAAATTGCCCCCTAGTGTCCAAAGATGCGTAGGTCTGGTGGATTGGCCATGCTAAATTGTCCCTTAGCGTCCACGATGGGTGGGTTAGGTGGATTGGCCATGCTAAATTGCCCCTTAGTGTTCAAAGATATGTAGGTCCGGTGGACTGGCCATGCTAAGTTGTCCCTTAGTGTCCAAAGATGTGTAGGTTATGGGGATTAGCCCTGGTAAATGTGTAGGGTAACTGAGATAGGGCAAGGGATGGAACTGGGTGTGATGCTCTGCTGGTACAGACTCGATGGGTCGAACGGCCTCCTTCTGCTTTGTAGGGATTCTATTTGATGATTTCATGGGCAGATGCCAAACCTAGGCCTGGTTTTTCTTGCCCACCCCTGCTGATCCCAACTGGCCCACTGCCATTCACACTCAACTGAGCATTGACTGACAGCCAATGAGACTTCAATCCTCCCCTGGAAGGGGGCTGTTGGCCAATCAGATCAGAAGATGCTATCCTGCCCCTCCAGGTAGAGTGCTGCAGTGGCCAGAGGAGGTACTGCAGTGCCTTGCTGAACCTACGTCCTGGGGACTGCGTTTCCGGGAAGCACCAGGGTATCAGGGCCTGGGAGGTAGGGATTACCCTGGGGGGAGGTCAGGAGGGGGCCAACCTCAGTGTGGGGGAGGAGGGGGCTTGGTAACAGGGAGGGAGGGCTTGTGCTCCCAGGTACTGTGGGAAGAAACTGGAGCATCTGGAGGAAACGACGCAGTGGCACAGTGGTTAGCATTGCTGCCTCACAGTACCAGGGACCCGGGTTCAATTCTGGGCTCCGGTCACTGTCTGTGTGGAGTTTGTACACTCTCACTGTGTTTGCCTGGGTTTTCTATGGGTGCTCCAGTCTCCTCCCACACTCCAAAGGTACGCAGGTTAGGTTGATTGGCCATGCTAAACTCTCCCTTAGTGTCAAGGGGTAGATCAATTTAGCAGGGTAGATATATGGGGTTATTGGGATAGGGTCTGGGTGGGATTGTTGTCAGTGCTGGCTGGATGGGCCAAATGGCCTCCTTCTGCACTATCGTGATTTTATGTTTCTAAACTCATGCAGACACGAGGAGAACATGCAAACTCCACTCAGTCGCTCAAGCCAGGAATCGAACCTGGGTCCCTGGTGCTACGAGGCAGCAGTGCTAACCACTGTGCCCCGTGCCACCCATGGAATGGAGCTTCTTGTCCCTATATTTTTAATTAGCTTTTGAACAGGAAATTGAGTGCAAATTCCTGCCATTCTGTCCGGTGGGAAATGTATCGCAAAACCCTCCGGTCACCACACTTAGGTCCTGATTTTACCATTTTCATTCTAAATGCTGAATCTGGGCGCAATTCAGATCCGGCTTGGAAATCTGCTTTTAGGCACCGTCATTCACACTCAGCCTGAAAAAAAAATTGCGGGTCTGAGTGGGGCTGTGGGCAGGACTTAGCGTGCCCGAAACGCTCAGAGTTTTGAACTGCGCAAGCACAGTTAGAAAAAAATTGAAAATCACGCCGCTGCCACATCACTCCTGGGCCGCAAAAAACAGATGAAAGTGGCCTGAGAACGAAAAGTGGGAGCGATGACCCCTGCAGACATCACTCCCATACCTACTGCATAACTTTCTCCTTTATCCACCCACCCACTCCCCCCAGATCATGACACCCCTGCCCCCTTTCCCCCCCCAACAATTGCCCGCAGAGTGGTGTTGGACCCCCCTGTCCCTGTCCTCCCCCCCCCACCCCAAGCCAGAGATCCATCTGGCTTCCCTCCCCCCTCTTCCCCACCAGAGATCCACCCAGCCTCCCTCCCCCCTCCTCCCCACCAGAGATCCAGGCAGTCTCCCTCCTGTATAGTTCACATACTCATAGCCGTGTGCTTTGAGAGTTTCACTCATTAAGTGCATGAGCTATTATATTATAGCTGTGGAATCCCTTCTCTCTGCTGCCTGTACTCGCAAAATGCACTGAGGTATCTATCCAGGCCTTTATTGAAGTTGTGCAATGAGCACAAATAACTGTTGCTCGATGCAACAACCTTTGGAATTGTGTTCAGCAACAGTCGATGTTTAGAAACAGCCAATTTGCAGTAAATCCTAAGAGCTGCGTTTCCAAGTTTAGAAGATAATTTGGGAAATGGTAATAAGATAATTCCTGCTCCTTCTGAATTTGCTGGTGTAGAGGGAAAAAAACATCAACATTCATGGCAAATGAAATATAATCTATTTATAACAGGAATGATCAGAATTAGAAATGTGACGGGATAGAATTAGCTCCCCCCCCACCCCCTCCGAGAATGGTCGGACTGCTCCCTCGTTCCGCTGAGAATGGTTAGGCCTCCTCCCGATCCGAGAATGATCGGGCCTCTCTCCCCCAACCCCAAGAATGATCGGGCCTCCCCCCAACCCAATAATGATCGGGCCTCCCCCCCAACCCAAAAATGATCAGGCCTCCCCCCAACCCAAAAATGATCAGGCCTCCCCCCAACCCAAAAATGATCAGGCCTCCTCCCCAACCCAAGAATGATCAGGCCTCCCCCCAACCCAAGAATGATCAGGCCTCCTCCCCAACCCAAGAATGATCAGGCCTCCCCCCAACCCAAGAATGATCAGGCCTCCTCCCCAACCCAAGAATGATCAGGCCTCCCCCCAACCCAAGAATGATCAGGCCTCCTCCCCAACCCAAGAATGATCGGGCCTCCTCCCCAACCCAAGAATGATCAGGCCTCCTCCCCAACCCAAGAATGATCAGGCCTCCCCCCAACCCAAGAATGATCAGGCCTCCCCCCAACCCAAGAATGATCAGGCCTCCCCCCCAACCCAAGAATGATCAGGCCTCCCCCCAACCCAAGAATGATCAGGCCTCCTCCCCAACCCAAGAATGATCAGGCCTCCTCCCCAACCCAAGAATGATCAGGCCTCCTCCCCAACCCAAGAATGATCAGGCCTCCTCCCCAACCCAAGAATGATCAGGCCTCCTCCCCAACCCAAGAATGATCAGGCCTCCTCCCCAACCCAAGAATGATCAGGCCTCCTCCCCAACCCAAGAATGATCAGGCCTCCCCCCAACCCAAGAATGATCGGGCCTCCTCCCCAACCCAAGAATGATCAGGCCTCCCCCCAACCCAAGAATGATCGGGCCTCCTCCCCAACCCAAGAATGATCAGGCCTCCTCCCCAACCCAAGAATGATCAGGCCTCCTCCCCAACCCAAGACTGATCAGGCTTCTCCCCCGTTCCGCTGAGAATGATCGGGCTTCCCCCCCAACCCCGAGAATGATCAAGCCTCCCCACCCCCCGCCCCCCTCAACCCACCCTCCCCAAGAATGACCAGGCCTCCCCCACCCCCCAGCCCCCAAAGAAAATTTGGGCCTCCCCCACCCTCCCTCCCCTACCGTACAACGTTCGGGCCTCCCTTCTCCCTCACCCCCAACCACAAGAGATACACCTGACCCGCCAGCCCAACCCCCCTACCCCACCAGAAAATGATCAGGCCCACCCTCCTTCCCACCCCCACCCTTCCCTCTGCCCTACACCCCCCCCACACCAGGGAGTGACCTGCCCTCCCTCCCCCCTCCCCCCACCAGAGATACATTTGACCTGCCTCCTCCTCCCACCCTGCCCCCCCCACCCCCGCAACCAGAGAATGATCTGCCGTGCCTCTCCCTCCTCCTCCCACCACCGATCTGAGTCAGGGAGCCGTTGGAATTGCTGAACTTGCCTCTTCAGCAGCTGGAGCGCCCGAACCAGGCCTTTGCCAAGCAGGCCTGTTTCGCATCCAATCTGGACGGGCGAAAGTGACGGTAAAGGGGGAAACGCTGGTAAAGTTGGGCGGGGCAGTCCATTAATTCAATTTAAATGCGTGCAAATGCATTTAAATCGCCGTTGCGCCCATTTCGGGCGCGAATCGGATCGCGGCCATTTCGGTGATGTGGGCATCTGTGCGGACGTGGGCACGGATTATGGATTAATGGCCTCATGCCCGACTTTACCACGTTTTTGCGCCCGGTGACACAATGGTAAAATTGGGCCCTTCGTCTCAAAATGGAAAATCAGTCTGTCAGGTCAATGAACTTTCAGCTGAACCTGAGTTGATTTATAGATCTCTAACCAGCACAACTAACTACATGGAGTGAATTTATCATAGAATAGATTCATAGAAGCCCTACAGTGGAGAAGGAGCCGTTTGGCCCATCGAGCAAATCACTCAATATTTTCTACTCTACTGGGACAGCATTGCTGGCTGGCCAGTGTTTGTTGCCCATCCCTAGTTGTCGTTGTGCAGAGGGCATTTGAGAGTCATCCACATTGCTGTGGCTCTGGAGTCACATGTAGGCCAGACCAGCTGATGATGGCAGATTTCCTTCCCTAGAGGACTTTAGTGAACCAGATGGGTTTTTCCAACAATGTTTTCACAGTCATCAGTAGATTCTTAATTCCAGATCTTTTTTATTGAATTGGAATTCCATCATCTGCCGTGGTGGGATTCGAACTGGGCATCCGGGGGTAATTAGGATGGGCAAAAAGTGCCCATTGCTGTCCCAGCCAGCAATGCCTACAGCTCATGAAAGAAAAAAAAATTTGAATCAGAGGATACAAACAGTGCAAAAAGAGGCCATTTGGCCCATCGAGTCTGCACTGACCACAATCCCATCTAGGCCCTATTCCCATAACTCCACATATTTACCCAGCTAATCCCCTGACACCAGGATCAATTTAGCATGGATAATCCATCTAACCCACACATCTTTGGACTATGGGAGGAAACGGAGTGCCGGAGGAAATCCACTCAGGCATGGAGAGAATGCGCAAACTCCACACAGACAGTGACCCAAGCCGGGAATCGAACCCGGGTCCCTGGTACAGTGAGGCAGCAGTGTTAACAACTGTGCCACCATGCCAATCAACCTAGCCCACACATCTTCGGACTGTGGGCGGAAACCAGAGCACCCTGCAGTAAACCCGCATGGACAAGATGAGAACATGCAAACTCCGCACAGGCAGTGACCCAAACTGGGAATCGAGCCTGGGTCCCTGGTGCTGCGAGGCAGCAGTGCTAACCACTGTGCCACTGTGCCTACCCAGATAATGTGAATTTGTTGCAAGGGCCTTGATGATTGAAGGTGGAAGCCAAACAATAAGAATAAGGAAGACCAGAAATGAACTTGATGGACCAAATGGCCTCCTTCTCTGCTGCAATGACTGTAAGATTCAAGAATATCATAGAAAAAATATTATAGAAAGGATATTATTAATTTAGAAAGAGTGCAGAAAAGATTTACTCGGGTGCTGCCAGGACCTGATGGTTTGAGTCGTGAGGAGAGGCTGGATAGACTGGGACATTTTTTTCTGGAGCTTAGGAGGCTGAGGGGTGATTTTATAGAGGTCTATAAAATAATGAGGGGCATAGATCAACTAGATAGTCAATATCTTTTCCCAAAGCTAGGGGAGTCTAAAACTAGAGGGCATAGGTTTAAGGTGAAAGGGGAGAGATGCAAAAGGGTCCGGAGGGGCAATTTTTTCACACAGAGGGTGGCGAGTGTCTGGAACAAGCTGCAGTAGTCGACGCGGATACAATTTTGTCTTTTCAAAAGCATTTAGACTGTTAGCAGGGTAAGATGCGTATAGAGGGATATGGGCCAAATGTGAGCAATTAGGGCTAACTTAGGGATTTATGAAAAGAGGGCAGAATGGACAAGTTGGGCCAAAGGGCCTGTTTCCAAGCTGTAAATGTCTATGACTCTAATATTTGTCATAAAGCTGGGCTTCTGATCCTGCCGCTCAAGCAACGATCAGGAACTCAAATGTGTTACCAGTGTTGTGTCGAGCACTCAGTCTGCCAGCGATCATTTCAATCATATAAATTGTGACCTTGGTTTAATGAAAGTGGCAGCAATTGCGTTAGAGAGTAGGGTTTGAATCAAATAGATTGATGATGAAGAGAGGATGATATCAGCAGCGCAGAATAATATTGCCAGCTGACTGGCACGATTCAGATCATTATAGCAGAGCAGCGCAGGCAGGCAACAAGTGCATTAACATCTTAACCGCAAATGGGAACCATTTATTTTCCCTGGATGTCAGGGGCCAGGGGATTGATGCTTCCAACTTCCCGGAATGCAAATGAATGTCTCGAGTCCCACAGACACATCAGCAAAGGTCATTTCATTTGATCGGAGATGGTTGTCAATAGCGTTGCAAAACAGCAAAGATGCGGTGTGTCAGGGAGATTAATCGCACCCTTGGCATCGTTCAAAAGTGGTTGTCACAGTGCCAGGGATCCGGGGTTCGAGTCCAACCTCGGGTCACTGTCTGTGTGGAGTCTGCTCGTTTCCCCCATGGCTGCGTGAGTTTCCTCCGGGTTCTCCGGTTTCCTCCCACCGTCCAAAGGTGTGTAGGTTATTTTGATTGGTCATACTAAATTTCCCCTTACTGTCAGGGGAAATAGCAGGGTAAATCAGTGGGCGGGGATGGGGTGGCGGGGAGTTGTATGGGGAGAGGGCCTGCGTGGGATTGTTCTTGGTGTGGGCGCGATGGGCCAAATGGTCTCCTCCTGCACTGTAGGGATTCTATGATTCTCTACTCCCTAGTTATAAGTGTAACACTGCATTCTGCACCCTCTCCTTTCCTCCGCTATGAATGGTTTGCCTATATAGCTCACAAGAAACAATACTTTTCACTGTATACCAATACATGTGACAACAAAAATCAAATCAAATCAAGAGTCTATGAATACTTTTTAAGAAATGTGGAAGTTCAGAACTAGAGGCAGCACTGCGGCACAGTGGTTAGCACTGCTGCCTTACAACACCAGGGATCCTGGTTCAATTCCCTGCTTGGGTCACTGTCTGTGTGGAGTTCGCACATTTTCCCCATGTCTGTGTGGGTTTCCTCCGAGTGCTCTGGTTTCCGCCAAAGGTGTGCAGGTTAGGTGGATTGACCGTGATAAATTGTCCCTTAGTGTCGGGGGACTAGCTAGGGTAAGAGCATGGGGTTATGGGGATTTGGGCCTGTGTGGGATTGTGGTCGGTGCAGACTCAATGGGCCAAATGGCCTCCTCCTACACTGCCGGGATTCTATGATTAGGCTGGGCTTTCAACCCCTCTGCCCACCCACGCACCTCCCCCCACCCTTCACAACATGTTTTTCCTGCAGTGGAAGTGACTCACCATTGGCTATTAGCAGGGTCTTCCAGTCCCGCCGAAGTCAATGGCCATATGTGTTGCCCGCCACTGGGAAATTCATCGCGGGGGGGGTGGAAGGGTGGGGCAAGGTTGCTGAAACACCTTTGACAGACTTGGAAGATCCTGCTGCCTGGAAGGGCTGGAAAATCCAGGCCCGTGTCATTGATACATATTGGAAGTTGGACGCAGAGCCAAGGGTGTTCACAGGATACCCTACCCGAACTGGTGGGCAGGAGGGCCACATGAAATTGTCTTCAAGTACCAGGATATGGCCAAGGTTGCCAAAGAAGCTGGCCGCTTTCCAAGAGGCAGCATCAATACATGACCTTTAACAGTCTTAAACATTCCAAGATGTTTCCCAGAAGCGATTGCCAAACAGAACATGAGATTGAGACACATTAGGACAGGTGGCCGGAAGAGGTAGAATCTCAAGGAGGTGTCTTGAAGGAAATGAGAGCGGCAGTGAGGTTTGAGGTGGGAATTCCATAGTTTAGGGCTGGATAAACTCCGGCATCACCCTTGGAAAGAGAAACGAAGTGAAGGTTTCAGCTCCATCTGACTCTTCTACAGAATTGTGGGGTTGGACTCTCTGACCTTGCACACAGCCTGGATTCTCCAGTCCCGCTACTGTGGATGGAGAATTGGCTGAGCACAAAATTCTCCATCCTCGCTGGCAATGGCAGTAACCAGCTGGAGAATTCAGGCCATGATTTTTTTTACTGTCTGTAGGCAGGCAGTTTGACATTATGTTTCTTTTCTTGGGTAAATGGCTAAAGTATGAATGATAATTTTCACTCACCCTGCATTCTGCTTATGTACATAATGAGTCAACACAATGGGTGGGATTTTGCGGCCGTGTTCACCCCAAAACTGGAAAATCCCACCTGAAGTCGACGGAGTTTTCCATGGTCCACCCCACCCTTCCCACTACGATTCCCGTGTTAGGCAGGATGGGAAATTTCCCCCCCAATGTGTTTTCCTGTGGAGAGTCTAATTTCTGCATCAAATCCTCACATCTTCAATATGACTGCAAACATCATTGATTTGAGTTTTTCAAAGGACTAAAGTCTTCAGAGTTACAGTTAACCTGTAATGACATCCTCGTCACAGTTCACCCTCCCACCCAACTTGGTATCATCTGCAAACTTTGAGATGTTACACTTTGTTCCCTCATCCAAATCATTCATATATGTTGTGAATAGCTGGGGTCCCAACACCGATCCTTGTGGCATCCCACTAGTTACTGCCTGCCAATTTGAAAAGGACTCATTAATTCCTACTCTTTGGTTTCAATGGTAGAGCATTGGGGAGAGTTACAGAACAAAGGGATCTAGGGGTACAGGTTCAAAGCTCCTTGAAAGTAGAGTCAGAAGTGGACAGAGTGGTGAAGAATTTTGGGAAAATATAAAATCATAGGAACCTCACAGAGCAGAAAGAGGCCATTCGGCCCATTGAGTCTGCACCAGCCACTAACCCACCCAGGCCCTACCCCCATATTTACCTGCTAATCCCTCTAACCTACACATCTCAGGACACTAAGGGGCAATTTTAGCATGGCCAATCAACCTAACCCGCACATCTTTGGACTGTGGGAGGAAACCGGGGCAACCAGAGGAAACCCACACAGACACGAGGAGAATGTGCAAGCTCCACACAGACAGTGACCCAAGCCGAGAGTTGAACCCAGGTCCCTGGAGCCGTGAAACAGCAGTGCTGACCACTGTGCTACCGTGCCGCCCTTAATATATTCATTATTGATTCTAAAAGTTAAGTGCATCACACTGCTGGTCTGTTTAAAACAACAAACAGGATATGTGGCCTGTACAGAGTTGTTCACATTTGGTTTACTATCCCCTAGGTAGCCCTTAACTGACAGAAGAAGTAATCAAAGCACATCAGTTATAATAAGCAGACATTCTTGAAGTGTCTCTCTTAAGATGTATACGGTTTTACTGTTGATGAGAGAATAATTATTCTGTTGAGCCTTTACAGCATTCCTGAATGAGGAATAGCACTTCTCCTGGGAATGCAATCAATCTTTTCCAAAAATCCATCCAGTTTGGGAAATATCTAGACCCTTTATTTTTCTTGATGCAAAAAATAAGCCAATCATTCTTCCTCAATTGAAAAGTGTTTGAACTCAGGGGGTTATATACAGGTAAAATCTAGTTTGGCACAATAAAACAAAGTTCCCAATCGTGTGCTTAAGTGCAGTGAATACAGATGTTTTAGCTGGGCAATACTTTGAAAATGCAACATTCCCATGACCTCCCCAATGATAAAGATCTCAGGAAGTGGGGGATGGGATGCGGGTCTGGGTTTGCTGACGGAACTACTTTCTAAAAGCATCTAAGCTATGCCATCATATCAACAAAAGCCACTGAATTTTCCATAACCAATGAATTGTGCTGACGCACAAGATAACCTTACCTTAAGGTAACTTCGATCAATTTTACTTAATGCTTATTGAGTTTATTTATTAGTGTCACAAGTAGGCTTACGTTAACACTGCAATGAAAATACTGTGAAAATCCCCTAGTCACCACACTCCGGCGCCTGTTCGGGTACACTGAGGGAGGATTTAGCACGGCCAGTGCATGGTGTGGCCACTGTCTGTGTGAAGTTTGTATGTTCTCCCCATGGGTTTGTCCGGTTTCCTCCCACAGTCTGAAGGACATGCTGGTTAGGTGCACTGACCCGAACAGGCACCAGACTGCGGCGACTAGGGGAATTACACTGTAATTTCATTGCAGTGTTAATGTAAGCCTTACTTGTGACTGATAAATAAATAAATGTTATAAAATAAATAAAATCAGCGCATCTTTCGGACAGTGGGAGGAAACAGGAGCCCCCGGAGGAAACCCACGCAGTCACGGGGGGAATGTGCAGCCTCCACACAGGCAGTGACCCAGGTCGGGAATCAAACCCGGGTCCCTGGTGCTGTGAGGCAGCAGTGGTAGCCACTGTGCCACCATGCTGAGTTGAGCTGAGTTGACCGTTAGATAATTTACCCCCGCATTATCTTCGAGTAGATTTGGCCAGTTTTACCTGAAGCCATTAGAGTTCAGTCTCTTATCCTAAATGAAAAAGTTTGGGGCAAATTTTCCTGTTCCATTCACCACGGGAATCGTAGCACATGAGGGGTGAACCATGGCGAGGGTTTCCAGCTTTGGGACGAGCGTGGAAAATCCCGCCCTTGTCCCTGGCTGGGTGTTGTGGACTGGCACCTTCCAAAGACTGGGACCACGTGCTGTGGGACGCACTGAAGCTCGGGACAGTTGCAGCAGAGGGGCAACGGGAGAAAGGATACTGTCTAAGACCTTTCAGCTGCGGTGAACTGAGGGGAGCAGAACCTCCTTGGTCTGAATGACTCACTGGATGTATGCAATACATGTATCTCAACTGTACTGAAGCACCTCTACCTTAACCATGTGGCCAACCTTTAAAATAACCAGGATGTGGAGTTACCAACTGGGGTAGGCACAGTAAGTAGTCTCACAATACCAGGTTAAAGTCCAGCAGGTTTATTTGGTAGTATGAGTTTTCGGAGCACTGCTTCTTCATCAGATGAGTGCAACATAACCGTACAATAATCCATTTTAAAAAGTCTGAAACATTCCCTGGATTGGAGCATCTCAGAATCATAGAACCCTACAGTGCAGAAAGAGGCCCTTCGGCCCATCGAGTCTGCACCGAACACAATCCCACCCAGGCCCTACCCCCGTATTATACCCACTAACCCCTCTAACCTAAGCATCCCAGGTCACTAAGGGACAACTTCTTAGCATGGCCAACCGACCTAACCCGCACATCTTTGGACTGTGGGAGGAAACCGGAGCACCCAGAGGAAACCCACGCAGACACGAGGAGAATGTGCAAACTCCACACAGACAGTGACCCCGAGCTGGGAATCGAACCCAGGACCTTGGAGCTGTGAAGCAGCAGTGCTAACCACTGTGCTACTGTGCTGATGTATACAAAGAGCCTGGATGCTATGCTTTTTTTGTGCGATGGTCAGTTTGGAATGATTGTAATGTTCTCACAGATCTGTGAATAGAGTCTATTTTTGGAAACGCTTGAAGCGCTGACATTATTATATGTGTCCGTGTAAGAACTCAGACACGCAGGGGAACAGAGGGGATACATGCACATGTGCCTTTCACTTTATTTTTGTTGTTTCCCACATTGGAATGTCAGGGGACAGGGGCAATGGAATGCTAACATTACAACTCCCCAGTGGCTTATTCACTGCTTCCGCTCAGCAATACTGGGGCCGTGAGAGAATATTTACAACCCTGGGTTTTTGTCAGCAAGTCGGGGGTGGGGGGGGGGGGGGGGGGGGGTGGACAATGAGGATATACTGCAGCCAGTCACTTTGATATCTGTTGCTGAGTGTTTAGAGACTAAAGCCGTCAGTTTCATTCCCGGTTTATTCCAGGGGTAGGAAGATGTCGTTGCTGCTGCTGCTGCTTTTCCATGTGTTTCTGCTCATGGTGGAGTCTGAGCCAGTGCCCTCTCACACCGTGTGTGCCAGCGACGCCTGTTACACCGCGCACAGGGGCAGGAAGTCCTTCCAAGGGGCGCTGGAGAGCTGCAGGGCGAACGGAGGTGACCTGGCCTCGGTCAAGGACGCCGGGGAGGCTGCCCAGATCCGGGAGCTGCTGTCCACCCTACCCTCCGGGCCCCCTCCTCCTGGCCGACGCTGGAATTTCTGGCTGGGTCTCCAGCTGCCCCAGAGGCACTGCTACCAGCAGCACAAACCCCTGAGGGGCTTCCTCTGGACCTCGGGGGGCGACCGGACCACCTTCTCCAACTGGGGCAGGGAACCGCGAGGCACCTGTACCTCCCATCGATGTGTCCACGTCGCAGTGTCCCGGAGCAGCCCGGGGGATCTCAAGTGGTGGGATGGGATGTGCACCCAACGCCTGGATGGGTATCTCTGTAAGTTCAACTTCAAAGGCATGTGCCAAGCCATTGGGCTGAGCGGGCCAGGCCTGGTCACCTACAGCACCCCCTTCAATGCCCAGAGCTCCTCCCTGAGCCTGGTACCCTTTGGCTCCCTGGCGACAGTGTCCTGTGAGGAGGTGCCAGCGATGGAGTATGTCATGTGCCAGAAGCAAAGCTCAGAGTCATTTGGCTGGTCCCTGGATGGTCCATTCTGCGCCCCTCCCTCTGGCTGCAGCGTGGAGAATGGGGGCTGTGCTCAGCTCTGCCAGAACGACGGGCCGATGGGCCACTACTGCCAGTGCCACGAGGGCTACCAGTTAGCGGGCGACCAGCACTCCTGTCAGCCAGTGGACCACTGCCAGGGCGCCCCCTGTGAACACCAGTGCCGCAACCTCTTGGCGGGCTACCAGTGCACCTGCGCCCCGGGCTACGAGCTGGCGGGCAACAGGCACCACTGCCTGGACATTGACGAGTGTGCCCACGGGTCTCAGTGCCCCCAGCTCTGCATCAACTCACCCGGAAGCTTCAGCTGCCATTGCGCCCAGGGTTTTGCCCCAGTGGAAGGGCATTGCCAAGACATTGACGAGTGCGCAACCCAGCCATGTGCCCAGGTGTGCCAGAACACAGAGGGGTCCTATCGATGCCACTGCAAGGCGGGCTACGTGGCCAGCGGGCATTCCTGCCTTGACCTGGATGAATGCACAGGGCACCCCTGCCAGGGCATGTGCGTCAACACCGAGGGCACCTTCCACTGTTCCTGCGCTGGGGGTTACGCTCTGGCTGACGACGGGGTATCGTGTGCCCCGGCGGACTTGGGCACCACGTTGGCCGCCATCCCCGTGGACCTGACCCCAGCTGGCGACCGGAGTGCCCCCGTGCCGACTGATCCTGGGGCCCGGACCACCCACCTGGGCACCACCTCGGGGCAGACGGACTCGACAGCCGCCGACTCAGAGAGGGCAGGCGATGCCGCCTGGGGCAGAGAGGGGGACGGGACAGTGGCAGACCTCAGCGGCTCACCCACGATTTCGCCAAGGGCCGGACAGCCCCCGGGGAGAGCTTGGTCCCCCAAGCAGGCGGGGAGCCAAGAGGGCAGAGCCTGGTTATTGCCCTCTGCCCTGGGCTCGGTGGCTGCATTGCTGCTGCTGCTGTGCGTGTTGGCTTTAGTCCTGTACTGTCGCCACAAGGCAGGCCGAGGGAAGGGCAGCAAGGCTGGAGATTTCTACAGCTGGGTCCAAGCAGCTCGATTATCCTCGCTCACAACATCTGGGAAAGCCACAACTGCCGCCTGCAATCCTGAGACTGATTACTACATGGAGCTAGAGGCGAACCAGACCATGATATAAACCTGAGATCGAAACGCAGTGAACAAACTTTCAATATCCTGAACGGGGGGGGGGAGAAAAGAAGCTGTTTTAGATTTGTTTGGAATTGTTTCTTTTCTTTAAAAAAAAGTCAGGTACTTTTTTTTAAAAAAAACAGATTTGGTACGTCTAAGAATGATTTTGGGCGGAAGTGTATTACAATTCATTATTGAGTGGATTCTGCAAAGTTAGAATACTGCGGATGATGGAAATGGGATAGACAAAGAGAAAATGCTGGAAAGGGGTGGGTAGTGTTAATCCTGGCGTCCCAAACCCCCGGAACGCATAAATTAAAGCGAAACTCAGCAAGTCCAACAGCATTGTCTGGTCAGAGAAGAGGTCAGTGACCTCTGGGTAGAACTGTTCCGCAGGAATCGCCCAGCATTTTCTCTTCCTGCGTGCATTTGATGGGGTTCACTGAAGTTTACATGTCTTCCTCTATTGTCCTTGTGTTGCCTCGATAGCACTGTCTGAAGTATGAGCTCTGTGTACAGCTGTACTAACAGCACTTCACTGCTGATGCTCCTGATGCGAAATTGTGACCACAAAAATAGGCCATAATTTAAAGTTTTAAAAGTAATATTGTCCTGTCAGAATACAGTCCAATTATCATCAATAAACCATGCTACAAATGTATTACTGCTCTGCTTAACTTAGCATTACAATACCTTCGAGTGAATCCAATTAAAACTCCTTTAAATGCATACTGTTGAACAGGCAGGATGTTGAATTTGAATATATTAACTATTACATTCTCAAGAGATTCACAGGGAGGGTAGAGATCTTGCATAGACACTCACCAGGGTGTCACTTTTGGTTCAGTCGGTTGTCATCTCTCCTCTGGCTCAGGAAGGTTCTAAGTTCAATTCCCATTCTAGAATAACAAAATCCAGATCGACAATCACATTCGGGATTGAGGGAATGCCAGAGGCATTGATATTCCAGCTCAGTATTGAGGGAGTGCTGCACTGTCAGAGACACTGATACTCCAGTTCAGTACTGAGGGAGTGTTGCATTGTCAGAGGCACTGATATTCCAGTTCAGTATTAAGGGGGTGCTGCACTGTCAGAGGCACTGATACTCCAGTTCATTATTGAGGGAGTGTTGCATTGTCAGAGGCACTGATATTCCAGTTCAGTACTGAGGGATTACTGCACTGTCAGAGGCACTGATATTCCAGTTCAGTATTGAGGGAGTGCTGCACTGTCAGAGGCACTGACTCTCCCGTTCAGTATTGAGGGATTGCTGCACTATCACAGGCACTGATACTCCAGTTCAGTATTGAGGGAGTGTTGCATTGTCAGAGGCACTGACACTCCCGTTCAGTACTGAGGGAGTGCTGCACTGTCAGAGGCACTGACACTCCCGTTCAGTACTGAGGGAGTGCTGCACTGTCAGAGGCAGTGATATTCCAGTTCAGTATTGAGGGAGTGTTGCACTGTCAGAGGCACTGACTCTCCCGTTCAGTATTGAGGGAGTGTTGCACTGTCAGAGGCACTGACTCTCCCGTTCAGTATTGAGGGAGTGTTGCATTGTCAGAGGCACTGACACTCCCGTTCAGTACTGAGGGAGTGCTGCACTGTCAGAGGCAGTGATATTCCAGTTCAGTATTGAGGGAGTGTTGCACTGCCAGAGGCACTGACTCTCCCGTTCAGTATTGAGGGAGTGTTGCACTGTCAGAGGCACTGACTCTCCCGTTCAGTATTGAGGGAGTGCTGCACTGTCAGAGGCACTGATGTTCCAGTTCAGTACTGAGGGAGTGCTGCATTGTCAGAGGCACTGACACTCCCGATCAGTATTGAGGGAGTGTTGCACTGTCAGAGGCACTGACTCTCCCGTTCAGTATTGAGGGAGTGCTGCACTGTCAGAGGCACTGACTCTCCCGTTCAGTATTGAAGGAGTGCTGCACTGTCAGAGGCACTGATGTTCCAGTTCAGTACTGAGGGAGTGCTGCACTGTCAGAGGCACTGACTCTCCCGTTCAGTATTGAGGGAGTGCTGCACAGTCAGAGGCACTGACTCTCCCATTCAGTATTGAGGGAGTGTTGCATTGTCAGAGGCACTGATATTCCAGTTCAGTATTGAGGGAGTGCTGCACTGTCAGAGGCACTGATATTCCAGTTCAGTATTGAGGGAGTGTTGCATTGTCAGAGGCACTGACACTCCCATTCAGTATTGAGGGAGTGCTGCACTGTCAGAGGCACTGACACTCCCATTCAGTATTGAGGGAGTGTTGCATTGTCAGAGGCACTGACACTCCCGTTCAGTATTGAGGGAGTGCTGCACTGTCAGAGGCACTGACACTCCCATTCAGTATTGAGGGAGTGCTGCACTGTCAGAGGCACTGACACTCCCGTTCAGTATTGAGGGAGTGCTGCACTGTCAGAGGCACTGATATTCCAGTTCAGTATTGAGGGAGTGCTGCACTGTCAGAGGCACTGATACTCCCATTCAGTACTGAGGGAGTGCTGCACTGTCAGAGGCACTGATACTCCAGTTCAGTATTGAGGGAGTGTTGTACTGTCAGAGGCACTGATATTCCAGTTCAGTATTGAGGGATTGCTGCATTGTCAGAGGCACTGACACTCCCGTTCAGTACTGAGGGAGTGCTGCACTGTCAGAGGCACTGATATTCCAGTTCAGTATTGAGGGAGTGCTGCAGTGTCAGAGGCACTGACACTCCTGTTCAGTACTGAGGGAGTGCTGCACTGTCAGAGGCACTGACACTCCTGTTCAGTATTGAGGGAGTGCAGTTGGAAGTTATCCTTGTTTGAAGTCTCTTCCCGTACCTGTTAGACTTCCACCTGTTTCCATAGCTAGTAATTTCCTGGAACAGGTCCCCAGTGTGTCACCAGGGGCTTATAGCTTGAGGGGCGTCACTCCTCTTCAAGAGAGGCTGATCCAGAGTCTCTCCCACTCTTGCAACCAGCCATTGGCATGTTGGGAAGGATTTTATGGGTTGACACAGCCAACCTGTTTGGCCGTGTTATGAATATTTCTTCCTTGGCCATCAAGCCCTGGGATGCGAGTCGAACCTGGAGCTTCTGGCTTGGAGCCAGGGATGCTGCCCACATCTCCACAAGATCTCCTTTTGTCTTGAGTCGTTTCACAAAGCCAGTTGTGGAGAAAGAGGGGTGGATGGAAAATAGCGCATTTTCCCCAAAATTAGCATCACTGGCCAAGATAGTTTGAAGAATTGAGGACGAAGGGATTTAAAAATGTGCTTTGGCACTACACAAATGTGGAATTTGTCATGACAGGTCACTGGTAGTATTCCAGGACAGGTGAACCGTGCCTGTTATGTCCAAGATTACTGAAGGATACAATATTTTAATATTTGGGGGCGACACGGTAGCACAGTGGTTAGCACTGCTACTTCACAGCTCCAGGGACCTGGGTTCGCTTCCCGGCTCGGGTCACTGTCTGTGTGGAATTTGCACATTCTCCTCGCGTCTGCATGGGTTTCCTCTGGGTGCTCCGGTTTCTTCCCACAGTCCAAAGATGTGCGGGTTAGGTTGATTGGCCATGCTTAAAATTGCCCCTTAGTGTGTCCCGGGATGCGTAGGTTAGAGGGATTAGTGGGTGAAAAATGTAGCGATATGGGGGTAAGACCTGGGTGGGATTGTGGTCAGTGCAGACTTGATGGGCCGAAGGGCCTCTTTCTGCACTGCAGGGTTCTATGATTCTATATGCAAAATGTGAATTGACTCAGAACGGGGTTGTTGGCGACACAGCATCTGGATAAATCACTTTGATATGTGGTTTTGCCTAGATTATTTCTTCATACGTGAGTGACCAGTCTAAACATGCTTGTTATGCATGTTGCCAGAATTTCCAAGAAATGAAAATAATAAACACGTAAAATTTCACAGGCTTGATCTTCTTTACGGAATTGCATTCCCAGATCCAAATGCATGGCCCGTGCATGTCCCAGAGCAAACGTAACAAATAGATGGTTCTGAGTTAAATCATCTGGAGTGAGGTAATGGTCAAATAATTGCCCTCGATAAATGACAGACAGGTTAGGGCAGGATTCTACGCAGCCCATTTTGCAGTGGGAAACTTTTCCCCAGAGAGGCAGAGGACAAGACGAGGGTGCCCTTTGGGCAGTGCCACCATGGCACCTTGGCAATATCCACTGGGCACCCAAGCCATGCCCTTGGGAAGTGCCAAGGATGGGACCAATAGGAATGAGAGACTGTGGGGGCAGGGGCAGGACCTAAGGCGGACTGGGCCTATGGGCAGGGCCAAGTGAGAGTAAAATCTTTGGGGGGAGGGGCCAATGAGGCGGGGGGGCGGCCTGTGGGGAAGGACAGCCCACTGCCACTCTGTGTGCAATCAGTGGGGGAGGGAGGAGGTTTGGGATCGGTATAGGTGGCAGGTGAGGGGTGGGGGGTTGCACTTCAGGCCACAGGCCCCTGCAATTGCAGGCTGGGGGAAGTTGTTACTTAAGGTTGCCTGCAGGAGCAGGGGCCTGACAGCTCTCTCTTTGTCTCTGCTGTTAATGCGCATATGCAGAATCAGAGTTCTGCACATGCGCACCAGCCCCCTCTGCAAGCTGTCGGGTGTGATAAACCCCACCTACTGCCTCCCATAGCGAGAAATGGACTCACCCAAAATTTTCAAGACAGAGTGGGCTTGCAAACGCGCCCACAAAACTGATCTGGAACTCTCTCAGTTTCACACCCAGTTGACAATTAGAAAAAAATCTTGTAAAATTCCACCCTTAGAGTCATAGGGCAGGATTTTCCAGCTACGCTTGCCCCAAGATTGGAAAATCCCTTCTGAGGTCACCGGACCTTGCCCCGCCCGTTGCAATTCCCGTGGTGGGGCAGGATGGGAAAATTCTGCCCATAGTAGAATCGCAGAGCAATACAGCTCGCGAGCAGGCCCTTCGGACCAACCAATCCATGCTGACAATAGTGCCCTCATAGCTAATGCTGCGTTTGGCCCATATCTCTTTAATTGACCGCGTCTACACTTCCCTCTGTCTCGGAAAAACAGCCAGCACAATCCAGGAGCTCCAGACATTTTCTCTTCCACCTTCTTCCACTGGGGAAAGATACAGAAGTCTGAGGTCACGTACCAACTGACTCAAGAACAGTTTCTTCCCTGCTGCCGTCAGACTTTTGAATGGAACTACCTTGCATTAAGTTGATCTTCCTCTGCACCCTAGCTATGACTGTAACACTATATTCTGCACCCTCTCCTTTACTTCCCCCCTATACACTCTATGTATGCTTTGTCTGTATAGTGTGCAAAAAACAATACTTTTCACTGTATCCCGGCACATGTGACAGTGATAAATCACAAAAAATCAAAGATCGCTCGTCTGGCACCAGGAGCTTATAGCTTGAGGTGCACCAGTCCAAAGCAAGTGTAGCTAACCAGGACTCTCTCCCGCTCTTACTGCCCACCATTGGTAAGGATTTTGCACGTAATATTCAACCTGTTGAGCTCGGTTAGGAATGCACCTTTCTTGGTCATCATGTCCTGGGGTGGGACTCGAACCTGGAGCTTCTGGTTCAGAGGCAGGGCTGCTACCCACTGTGCCACAAAATATACAGTGCTTCCCACTTAGAAAGTGGGATCAGGAGGAGGCCACTTGGCCATTTCAGCCTGCTCCGCCAGTCATTATGATAATGGCTGATCATTCAACTCACTACCCTGATCTCACCTTCCCCCCCCAATATCTTTTCACCCCTTTCGCCCCGGGAGCTGTATTTAACTCCTTCCTGAAAAGATACAGGGCAGAATTTTCCTGCCCCACTGGATATGGGAATCAAAGCGGGAGGGATAGAAAATTTAGCCGGACATGTACAGGTCCGTTGACCTCAGGCAGGAATTTCCAGTCTTGGGAAAGGTGGGGTCGGAAAATCCCACCCAGAGTGTTTGGCCTCCCCTGCTTTCGATGGCTGCGGATTTCACAGAGTCGCCACTCTCTGGGTGAAGACATTTCTCCTCATCTCAGTGTTAAAAGGTTTACTCTTTATCCTCAAACTATGACCCCTAGTTCTGGTGTCCCCCCCACCATCAGGAAAATCCTTCCTGCATCTACACAACGGTTAGCACAGCTGCCTCACAGCAACAGGAACCCGGGTTCAATTTTCGGATTGGGTCTTTGTCTGCGCGGGTCTGCATGTTCTCCCCGTGTCTGCGTGGGTTTCCTCTGGGTGCTCCGGTTTCGTCCCACAGTCCAAGAGGCATGCTAGTTAGGTGCTCTGGCCATGTTAAATTCATGATGTGGCGATGCCGGTGTTGGACTGGGGTGAAACAGAAAGAAATCCCACAACACCAGTTTAAAGTCCAAACAGCTTTATAAACCTGTTTGAGTCTGTTTATAAACCTGTTTGAGTCTGTTTATAAACCTGTTTGGACTTTAAACTGGTGTCCTGAGATTTCTTCATGTTAAATTCCCCCTTAATGTGCCAGAACAGGCGCCGGAATGTGGTGACTAGGGGACTTCATTGTGGTGTTAATGCCAGCCTATTGTGATGCTAATAAATGAAATTAAACTTCGTGGCAAATAGGAATTCTTCACTGCCTTTGGTCAATCTGATTCCCAACAACAAATTAGTGGGCAGGAATATCAGGCAGCGCATTCCCCGAGACCGGAAAATCCTGCCCGAGTTTAACACACCTTTGCATGGTCCGCCCCCACTGAGTACGATTCCTGTGGTTGGGAAAATTCAACACAGTCAACACAGCTCTATCATTCAAAAGAGGCAACTGTTTGACTGGTATTGATCACAAGTTTATCATAGAATCTACAACGCAAAAAAGGGGGCCATTCGGCCCATCAAGCCTGCACCAACAATAATCCCACCCAGATCCTATCCCTGTAACCCATATATTTACCCTCCAAGTCCCCTTGACACTCAGGGACAATTTATTATGGCCAATCAATCTAACCTGCACATTTTTGGAGTGTGGGAGGGAACCCACGCAAAAGGGATCAGGTTAAAGAAGGCCATTCTGCCAATCTCATCTAATCCTCAAGCATTCCAAGCCAGCATGTCATTTCTTAAATCAGCGTATCATTTCTTAAATCAGTCCAATGTCTTGGTGTCAACAACCCTTCCTGGGCTTCTGGCTGTTGATTGCTTTCTGTGTAAAGAAGCACGTCTCAGTTTGTCCTGAGTTTACTCACTCCACCCCATTGGAAAGTTTCCCTCCGCAGTTGCAAAACTTGCTCAGCAAGCAGAGCTCCGATAAGTAAGTCATGCATCGTAGTATGCAAATAATGAGGTTGCTCTCAAGATTATCGGAATGTGGCAGTTAAATAAGACTACCTAATAATGAGAGGGAGTCTAACTCTGCTGTGGCATCTGAAACAGGCAGTAGCAGAATGGCCAACAAATCCTAGAAAATGCTGGAAAATCTCAACCAGTTTGACATCAGAACACAAGTACAAATGGTTAAGGTCATCATCCTTCTTTCTCACTTCCATTTTCCCACTTCTCCATTCCCACTCTCCATTTTGATGTGGAGTTGGACTGGGGTGGGCACAGTAAGAAGTTTCACAACACCAGGGTAAAGTTCAACAGGTTCATCTGGTAGCCCGAGCTTTCGGAACGGCGAGAAAAACTGATAGCCAAGTTCCGCGCACATGATGACGGCCTCAACCGGGATCTTGGCTTCATGTCACACTATCTGTAGCCGCCACAACTTGCCTGGGCTAGCAAAACCTCACTAACTTGAAACTAGCTTGAAACAACTCACATCTCTTTGAGCAATGCTTAATCCTCTCTCCACTCACATTGTCTGTAACTGTAAAGACCTGATTACCTGTTAAGACTCGCATTCCAACCATTATTTTGTAACTTGAGTCTGTGTCTATATATGCCGTGTTTGTGAACCCAACTTTTCGCTCACCTGATGAAGGAACAGTGCTCCAAAAGCTTGTGCCAGCTTTGCCCGTGGCTCCGCTGTTCTGCCATGAATCTCAACATCTCCTTCCCAGCCACTGGCTACCAGAAACTGATCAAAGTGGACGATGAAACTTCAGACTTTCTATGAGAAACGCATGGCCACCGATATCGCTGCAGACTGTCTTGGAGATGAATGGAAGGGATACGTTGTGCACATCAGTGGTGACAATGACAAACAGGGCTTCCCCATGAAACAAAGAATCTTGGCTAATGGCCATGTCCATCTACTGCTCAGCATTCCAGCTATCGTCCTAGGAGGAGTGGTGAACGCAAGTGAAAATCTGTACGTGGATGCATTGTTGATGCCAACCTCAGTGTCCTGAATTATTAAGAAAGGTGAGAAGGACATCCCTGGTCTGACAGACAATACCGTACCCCATCATCGTGAACCAAAGAGGGCTAGCAAAATCCGTAAGGTATTTAACTGTCCAAAGAGGATGATGTACACCAGTACCAGTTTTTAGAAAGGATAGCAGGACCAGCAGGAACAGCCTCAAGATAAGGGAGGGGCAGTTTAGATCAGAGTTGAGGAGGAACTTCTTCACTCAAAGGATGGTGAATCTCTGGAATTCTCTACCCGTTGAAGTGGTGGAGGCTGCCTCGCTAAATATATTTAAGTCGCGGGTAGATAGGTTTTTGATAAGAGAGGGAATTAAGGGTTATGGGGAGAAAGCGGGAAAGTGGAACTGATCCACTTCAGATCAGCCATGATCTTATTGAATGGCGGAGCAGGCTCGAAGGGCTAGATGACCTACTCCTGCTCCTATTTCTTATGTTCTTACATTGTGAGCAGGCCTCTGAGCAAGGAAGATAAGAAGCCTAGAACCAAAGCTCCCAAGAGTTAATGTTTGGTAACTACCCGGACTCTACAGCACAAAAGAAGACGCATTGCCCTGAAGAAACATCACACTCAAAAGAACAAGGAAACTGCAGCTGAATTGTGCTAAGCTTTTGGCCAAGGGAACAAAAGAGGCTAAGGAAAAATGTCAGGAGTCAACTGCAAAGAGACGTTGCCTTTCTTCACCCAGGGCTTCCACATTTAAATCTGAATCTAGTCAAAAGTAAAAGTATTGATGGGATAGACAAAATACAGTAAAAAGTCTGACAACACCAGGTTTTAGTCCAACTGATTTATTTGATAATACTCACAAGCTTTCGAGGGGACTGCCTCTTCGTCAGGTGAATGGAGAGTTCTGGCCTCAGACAGAGCATATAAAGCACAGACAGTTTAGAGATTACAGTAACCTGACGAAGAGGCAGTCCCCTCGAAAGCTTGTGAGTATTATCAAATAAATTGGTTGGACTAAAACGTGGTGTTGTCAGACTTTTTACTGTGTTTACGCCAGTCCAACGCCGGCATTCCCACATCGCAGACAAAATAAACAGCTTTTGTTGAAACCTCGATAAATAAGTACATAAATAAATAAACCCCTTGGAATTTAACCTGGTGTTATGACCCTTCTTACTGTGCATTCTCCATCTTTCCACCCTTCCCCTTCCCCATCAAACCCACCTCCCCCCACCCCTTTAGGCCAACTGTCTTAACAATCTGTACCTCTGTTCCACCATTCACACATTCTGATCGCTGTGTGTGTTATAGGTGGCTCATGTTCCGTATGGAGGTCAATCACCAGTGGAGTGCCCCAGGGATCTGTTCTGGGACCCTTACTCTTTGTGATTTTTGTAAATAACCTGGATGAGGAAGTGGAGGGATGGGATAAGAACATAAGAACATAAGAAATAGGAGCAGGAGTAGGCCATCCAGCCCTTTGAGGCTGCCCCGCCATTCAATAAGATCATGGCTGATCTGTCGTGGCTCAGTTCCACATTCCCGCCCTCTCCCCATAACCCTTAATCCCCTCTCTTATCAAAAACCCATCATGGTAAGTTTGCTGATGACACAAAGGTTGGAAGTGTTGTGGATAGTGTGGAGGGATGTCAGAAGTTGCAGCAAGACATTGATAGGATGCAAGGCTGGGCGGAGAAGTGGCAGATGGACTTCAACCCAGATAAGTGCGAACTGTCTCATTTTGGCAGGTCAAATGGGATGGCAGAATATAATATTAATGGTAGGACTCTTGGCAGTGTGGAAGATCAGAAGGACCTTGGGGTCTGAGTTCATAGGACGCTCAAAGCAGTTGTGCAGGGTGAAGCTGTGGTTAAGAAGGTGTACTGGCCTTCATCAATCGAGGAATTGAGTTTAGGAGTCGAGAGATAATGTTGCAGCTTTATAGGACACCCGTCAGACCCCACTTGGAATACTGTGCTCAGTTCTGGTCGCCTCATTGCAGGAAGGATATGGAAACCATAGAAAGGGTGCAGAGGAGATTTACAAGAATGTTGCCTGGATTGGGGAGCATGCCTTATGAGGACAGGTTGAGGGAGCTCGGCCTTTTCTCCTTGGAGAAACGAAGGATGACGGACGATTTGACAGAAGTGTATGAGATGTTGAGAAGTATTGATTGAGTGGATAGTCAGAGGCTTTTTCCCAGGGCTGAAATGGTTGCCACAAGACGACACAGGTTTAGGATGCTGGGGAGTAGGCACAGAGGAAATGTCAAGGGTAAGTTTTTCACTCAGAGAGTGGTGGGTGAGTGGAATGGGCTGCCAGCAATGGTGGTGGAGGCGAATTCGATAGGGTCTTTTAAGAGACTTTTAGATAAGTACATGGAACTTAGTAGGATCGAGGGTTATAGGTAAGCTTAGTAATCTCTAAGATAGGGACATGTTCAGCATAACTTGTGGGCTGAAGGGCCTGTATAGTGCTGTAGTTCATCTATGCTTCTATGTTTCTTCTATGTTTCTAAATTCATATCATTCACTGACTTATCTGTCAACAGTCACTGAATCATTGAAGCAACTCATCAGTTGTGAAGTGTTTGGTAAGGACATGATAAAATACATCCTCATATACACGTGTGGAAACTCATACAGATTAATTAATCAATTTGTATCCATTGCGCAAGGATAAACCTCGGGGATTTTCCCATGTTGTAAAATTCCCACGGGAACTGCGTGTGGAAACTTCTATCTTGAAACACCTTGCACTACAGGTGGTGGTCATGTTCACTCGGAGGGTCAGGTTCCTGTGAGTACCTACACTTTTCACATGTACTTGTAGCCCGGAGCTCTGGACTGCAGTGGCCAAAGCTCCATTGTCTTCCCATCACCAGGATCCTCTCCCACTCTTAACACCAACCTGTTTGGAAGGATTTGCAGGTTCATACTTAACCTGTTTGACCGGGTTATTGGCACATTTTCATTGATCAGCAAATCATGGGGTGGGACTCAGAGGCAGAACACTGGACCACAAAGCCTCTGATTGGAAAGGTAAGGTAAAGTAATCAGCAAAAAGCATTTCTTTCCAATATAGAGAGGCAATAGGCGCAAACATCCTCACCAACACAGTGGAAGTGCTGGCAGCCACATTCTCTTGAGTTGTGGCAACTCAATCTTACTTTTGGCACAGTAACTCAGTGGTTAGCACTGCTGCTTCACAGCTCCAGGGACCTGGGTTCGATTCCTGGCTTGGGTCACCGTCTGTCTGGAGTTTGCACATTCTCCTTGTGTCTGCGTGGGTTTCCTCCAGGTGCTCTGGTTTCCTCCCACAGTCCAAAGATGTGCGGGTTAGGTTGATTGGCCATGCTAAGAAATTGCCCCTTAGTGTCAAGGGATGCGTAGGTTAGAGGGATTAGGGGGTATAATATGTGGGGATATGGGGGTAGGGCCTGGGTGGGATTGTGTTTGGTGCAGACTCGATGGGCCGAAGGGCCTTTTTCTGCACTGTAGTGTTCTATGATTCTATACTTTGGTAACATGAATGTCTAAAATGCATAGCAACTTGGATGCGCTGAGCAACACATGGGCCTAGGTAAGATGCTCTTTCGGAGAGTTAGTACAACTATGATGGGCCAAATGGCCTCCTTCAGTAAGATAACTAGCCAAAGACTTCACCACAGGCTAGGGGTGTCCAAATCTAGAGGGCATATGTTTAAGGTGAGAGGGGAAAAATTTTAAAGTGACCCGAGAGGCAACTTCTTCTCATAGAGGGTGGGCTGTGTATGGAATAAACTGCCAGAGATGGGGGTTTTTTTGTTCATTCATGAAGCATGGGCTTCACTGGTTAGCCAGCATTTATTGCCCATCCCTTATTGCCCTGGTTCAGAGGATATGTGAGAGTCAACCACATAGCAGTGACTCTGGAGGCCAGACCAGGTAAGGACAGCAGATTTCCTTCCCTGAAGGACATTAGTGAACCAGGTGGGTTTTTCCAACAATCGACAATGGTTTCATGGTCATCAGTAGGTTCTTAAATCCAGATTTTGCTTTTGTTGAATTCAAATTCCACCATCTGCCGTAACGGGATTTGAACCCATGCCGCCAGAACATCAGCTGAGTTTCTAGATTAATAATCGAGCGATAATACTACTTGGCCATCGCCCCTACCTGTGGCAAAGGCAGGTACAATTACAACATTTAAAATGCATTTGGACAGACACATGAATAGGATATGTTTAGAGGGATATGGGCCAAGTGAAGGGAAATGGGACTCGTTCAGTTTAGGAAACCTGGACGGTATTATAGCACAGTGGTTAACACTGCTGCTTTACAGCTACAGGGACCTGGGTTCGATTCCCGGCTCGGGTCATTGTCTGTGTGGAGTTTGCACATTCTCCTCGTGTCTGCGTGGGTTTGCTCCGGTTTCCTCCCACAGTCCAAAGATGTGGGGGTTGGGTTGATTGGCCATGCTAAAATTGCCCCTTAATGTTCTGAGATGTGTAGATTAGAGGGTTTAGCGGGTAAATGTATGGGAGTGGGGCCTGGGTGGGATTGTGGTCGGTGCAGACTCGATGGGCTGAAGGGCCTCTTTCTGCACTGTAGGATTCTATGATTGGAATGGAAGAGTTGGGTTGAAGAGCCTATTTCCATGCTGTATTTCTCCAGGACACACAAACCAGAGCAAGCATCATGAGATTCAGTAACGTTTGGGATAATGAACTGCACACAGCGAAGGCCATTTTATATTTAATCTGGCTTGATGTTCTTTTGTGAGTTGTCCTGGGAATATAAGTGCTTTGCCCTTTTTCGTTTCAGGGAATGATTTATATTTTACAGCTTTTTTTTAATGACCCTTCTATCGTGGCTCCTGAGAATGATTTAGATGGTATTGTTGTTACCCTAGCGTATTCTCTTGTTATCGGAATATTTTCATAGTGACACACTATAATAGTTTGTGATAAGTCCAGCGAAGGGGGAAATATCACAAACTGTGGATTATAATTACCAGTCTTTGTGCAGTTCCGCTGTCACACACAATGTTTGATTCATTAACTTGTAATAAAAATCGACAGTTAATCCACTAAAAAATTGTCAACTGAGGCAAGAGATATTTTGCACTCTTCATTTTAGTCACCTATTTTTGGAGTGGAGCTCTGCAATTTATTTTCTGAGTCCAGCCAAAGCTAAGGAAATAGAAATCGTCGGATCCCTACAGTGTAGAAGGAGGCCATTCAGCCCATTGTGTCTGCACTGGCAACAATCCTGCCTATTTACCCTGCTAATCCGTAGGAGGAAACCAGAGCACTGGGAGAAAACCCATGTAGACATGGGGAGAACATGCAAACTCCACACAGACAGTGACCCGAAGCCGGGAATCGAACCCGGATCCCTGGTGCTGGGAGGCAGCCATGCTAACCACTGTGCCATGCTGCCTGTCACTTTTACTTTTCACCACCGATCACACTTCAGAAGTAATTCCAGGAATGTAAAGTCTGCCTGTGACATCTCCAAAATGTGATTGATGCAACATCATTTCTTTTCAGTTAGCAACATACTGTAGCACGCTGAGCTTGTTTCAACTTCAATTCCGACGGCTACATGTGCAACCACTGTTGAGAGTAAAGACTTTGGATTTATGTAATGTCTTTCAGAACCACAGGACATTCCAAGACACATTTGCAGCTAATAAAATACAGCGTGGTCACCACTGCAATGCAGGGATATGTGCCAATATCAAAGGCCCACAAAACAGTGACCCTGTTTTAGTTTTGGTGGAAGGATAAATATTGGCCAGGTACTGCCATCCAAGTGGGAAGCAGGCACTCAACCAAAGGACAGCATCCCCGGATGGTGCAGCACTCCCACAAAAGGCAGCACCCCAGATGGTGAAGCACTCCTCCAAAGGACAGGACTGCCGCAAAGGACAGCACCCCTGAGGGTACAGCACACCACCCCAAAAGCCAGCAACCCTGGATGGTGCAGCACTCCCACAAAGGACAGCACCCCAGATGGTGCAGCGCTCCCACAAAGGACAGCACCCCAGATGGTGCAGCACTCCCACAAAGGACAGCACCCTGGATGGTGCAGCACTCCCACAAAGGACAGCATCCCAGATGGTGCAGCACTCCCACAAAGGACAGCATCCCAGATGGTGCAGCACTCCCACAAAGGACAGCATCCCAGGTGGTGCAGCACTCCTTCAGAAGACAGCACCCTGGATGGTGCAGCACTCCCACAAAGGACAGCACCCCAGATGGTGCAGCACTCCCACAAAGGACAGCACCCTGGATGGTGCAGCACTCCCACAAAGGACAGCACCCCAGATGGTGCAGCACTCCCCCAAAGGACAGCACCCCAGATGGTGCAGCACTCCCACAAAGGACAGCACCCCAGATGATGCAGCACTCCCTCCAAAGGACAGCACCCCAGGTGGTGCAGCACTCCCTCCAAAGGACAGCACCCCAGGTGGTGCAGCACTCCCTCCAAAGGACAGCACCCCAGATGGTGCAGCACTCCCTCCAAAGGACAGCACCCCAGATGGTGCAGCACTCCCCCCAAAGGACAGCACCCCAGATGGTGCAGCACTCCCTCCAAAGGACAGCACCCCAGATGATGCAGCACTCCCTCCAAAGGACAGCACCCCAGATGGTGCAGCACTCCCTCCAAAGGACAGCACCCCAGATGGTTCAGCACTCCCTCCAAAGGACAGCACCCCAGATGGTGCAGCACTCCCCCCAAAGGACAGCACCCCAGATGGTGCAGCACTCCCTCAAAGGACAGCATCCCACATGGTGCAGCACTCCTACAAAGGACAGCATCCCAGATGGTGCAGCACTCCTTCAGAAGACAGCACCCCGGATGGTGCAGCACTCCCACAAAGGGCAGCATCCCAGATGGTGAAGCACTCCCCCCAAAGGACAGCACCCCAGATGGTGCAGCACTCCCCCCAAAGGACAGCACCCCAGATGGTGCAGCACTCCCACCAGAGGACAGCACCCCGGATGGTGCAACACTCTCCCCAAAGGACAGCACTCCAGATGGTGCAGCACACCCCCCAGAGGACAGCACCCCAGATGGTGCAGCACTCCCCCCAAAGGACAGCACCCCAGATGGTGCAGCACTCCACCCAAATGACAGCACCCTTGATAGTGCAACTTTCCCTCAGTACTGCATTTGTATTTACATTCATAATATGAGAGCACACTGGCTGTGCCAGCATTTAATGCCCGTTGCTAATTGCCCATTGAGCAGTGGCTTTCAGAACACATGGAAGAGTCAGTCTATGTGAGCCTGGAGTCAGATATGGACTATGAATGGGCCAGGATGGCAGATTTCCTTCCCTAAAGGGCTCAACCAGGTGGAGCTTTACAATAATAAATGTCCAAAAATGCATAGGTTAAGTTGATGCTAACTGACCCTAGCGTTAAGGGAATTAGCAAGGTAAATACATGGGGTTACAGGAATAAGGTCTGGGTGGGGTTGTGTAGACTCAATGGCCTCCTTCCGTGCTGTTGGGATTTTATGAATAGCCAAAAATGATTCCACAGTCATCCTTTTAATTTTAGATTTTTTTTTTGAATGCTGCATTCAAATTTTACCATTGTTTACATTGGGATTTGGACTTTGGTCCCTGGGGTGTTGCCAGCCCAGCGACAGCACTACTGCGTCACCCCCTATCTATTGTAATTAGCTTAGCAGTTGTTCCCAAGTGTCTGGGGTGGGACCTGAACTTATAACCCTCTGACTCAGCCTGAGCCGTGGCCGACACCTTAACAGAGGATAAGGATTGGAAATGGGTTGAAGTCGGAAGAAGGGGCAGGATCCTTTGAGGGTCTTGGTTTGGCACAAGACGTTTCAAAATAAATACTTGTTCCAAAGGCAACAAGTTGAAGGGCAACTAAACATGAGGACTGAGAACACAGAATAACAGGATGCAGAGGTTTTCTGATATGTGAATGTAGCGGAAGATATATCCTGCAAACGTGTTTACTCTGAAACATCAATAATTCAGAAACTCACACCCAGCTAGTCTTGCAGGCGCTGATTGCAACTATGATGCTATTATAACCTTTTTTCAAATTTATTTAACTTACGCCCCCCGAAATGCTGATATTTAAAATTGGCAAGTGAGCCTAAAAGCTGTGAAAAAAAATTACCGCTGTGGGTTCTCTAGAATATTAGCAGGGGCCAGGAGTTACTTTTATGAAAAGAAACTTAGGGCCTCTCTATTAAGTTTATTTTATCAGCGTCTCACGATTGGGCAGCACGGGGGCGCAGTGGTTAGCGCTGCTGCCTCACGGCGCCAGGGAGCCGGACTCGATTCCTGGCTTGGGTCATTCTCTGTGCAGAGTCTGCACATTCTCCCCATGTCTGTGTGGGTTTGCTCCCACAGTCCAAAAGACGTGCTGGTTAGGCATATTGGCCATGCTAAATTCTCCCTCAGTGTACCTGAACAGGCACCAGCATGTGCCGACTGGGCAATTTTCACAGTAACTTCATTGCTGCGTTAATGTAAGCCTAATTGTGACCAATGGATAAACTTATTTTGCTTTAAAAGTAAACAATGCAGCCCATCAGGCTGAATTTAAGCTCGCAATGCAGGAAGGGGACGCAGGGATGTGTAGTTCTTAGAGGATTGCAAAATTCCTTTTTGTTTTGCCGATTTTTAGACCACAAGGCCATTAGATATAGGAGCAGAATTAGGCCATTCAGCCCATCAAGTCTGCTCTGCCATTCAATCATGGCTGATAAGTTTCTCAATCCCATTTTTCCCCATAACCTTTGATCCCCTTACCAATCAAGAACCTGCCTATCTCTGCCTTAAATACACACAATGACCTGACCTCCACAGCCTTCTCTTGCAATGAGTTCCACAGATTCACCACCCTCCGGCTGAGGAAATTCCTCCTCAAAAAGTTGCAAGAAGGCTTGGATGATTGTCACATTGTCAGTAATGTCTTGGGCCCAAAGGTGCTAAGGAATCCCATGGAAACAACCCATGGGACTGAGCGAATGACATGTGCAAATCTTCAACCTATGAAAACATTAAATGAAGGCACTGAATGTCAAATAAAAGGCATTTGGACAGATGCATGGAAAGGTTTAGAGGGATATGGGCCAAATGCAAGCAAATTTCAGCCAGCGTGGACCAGTTTGGGCCAAGGGGCAGGACTCCATGACGTAGATTCTGTGACTCTCTGACATTTGGGAAGCACACTCGGACATGGATAATGGACAGTTTCGCTGCGCTTTGTAAAAAAGATGTAACATCCTTCAAACTGGCTAAAATTAACTTAAGACAAATAAATGATAGCCAGCATGTCACGTCCATGGTGCAAAGGAAGCTTTATCACAAACTGACGATATTATAGTACGTTCATTGACAGCATGTGAGTCACTCCAAGTCTCCTAATCGCAAAGTATTATTTCCTGAATGTTGCTTCCTCCAATGCAAAAGTTTAGTCAGTGATGAGCCCTTGCCATGTAGCATAACTGTAATGCTTCCTAGTGTATGTCATTACGTGCAAAGCTAGTTAGTACAGTGGGCTGCCTTGTGTATTAGTGACATCCAGAATTAATAGATATCACAGAATTATTTTGTAATTTCTGGAAAATGATTGGACTACCATGCCCATTATTTGATCAATAATCAAATGTCAACTCAAACTTAAAATGAGAGTAATCTAATATTGTTGAACCCTGCTGCCTCATACTGCCAGAAACCCAAGTTCAATCCCAGCCTCGGGTCACTACCTGTGTGAAGTTTGCATGTTCTCCCCGTGTCTGTGTGGGTTTCCTCCAGGTGCACCGCTTTCCTCCCGCACTCCAAAGATGTGCAGGTTAGGTTGATTGGCCATGCTAAATTGCCTCTTAGTGTCAAGGGGATTAGCAGGGTAAATATGTGGGGTTACGGGAATAGGGTCTGGGTGAGATTGTGGCCGTAGAATCTCTGCAGTGCAGAAGGAGGCCATTTGGCCCATCGAGTTTGCACCGACCATAATCTCACCTAGCCCCTATGCCCATAGCCCCATGTATCCACCTTGTCAGTCCCCCTGACACTAAATGGCAATTTAGCACGGCCAAGCAACCTGATCTGTACCTCTTTGGACTGTGGGAGGAAACCGGAGCACCTGGAAGAAACCCCTGCAGAGATGGGGAGAATGTGCAAACTCATCACAGACAGTGACCCAAGGCCGGAATCGAACCCAAGTCCCTGGCTCAATGAGGCATAAATGTCAGTGCAGACTCGATGGGCCAAATGGCCTCCTTCTGCATTGAAGGGATTCTATGATAAACCTGATGACATTTTGAGTGGAAGCTACCTTTTCCTATACTGTGTGTCTTGCTTTTACGTTAGTTAACAGAGTGTCGTACGTTTGAAAGATAGACTAGTATTATGGTTTAATATTTCTCATTCCGGTTACTCCTGTTACTGTCATCACATATTTATCTTCCCTTCCCCCAAATGTGTTACTTCCGATTGGGAATGGATTTTTCAGCTGATAAGATAATATGCAAAATATTCACGCTCAAAGAGGTGATGTAAACTCGAGACTCAGCTGTGATGGAGGAAGTGCAGAATCGTTTCCCAGTTGGTTTTCAGAATCCAAATATAATTTGTGAATGCAACCACTAATGACAGTGGAATTATTGGAAACTAAATGAGAAGAGAGTCCAATTCAGGTTTACTTTATAAGCACATCATTCCTGATAAAAAGTATTGATGCTAACTGTGTCACACAACGACAAATGAATCTTGTAGAATTGTTGAATGGCTTCAAGAAGGAGATAGATAGATTCCTAATAAGAAAAAAGGGATGAGGGGATATGGGGAGCAGGTGGGGTTTGAGAGGTGGATTTGGGAGGTGTCTACACAGACAAATAACTTGACATGTTGTCATCTGGTGATTTTGTGAATGGAAGGTTTCCCTAGACTCCAACTGCCCCATACGTGATTACAGCAGAGGGTGGCCTCTGCAAAATTCTTCGTGGGAAGCGAGAAGATAAATTGGTCCTTGGCACTAACCGACTGGAAAACTGCCTCCACCCAAAAACAACGGCACAGTGGCACAATGGTTAGCACTGCTGCCTCACAGCGCCAGGGACCCGGGTTCGATTCCTGGCTTGGGTCACTGCCAGCGTGGAGTTTGCACATTCTCCCTATGTCTGTGTAGGTTGCCTCCGGGCGCTCCGGCTTCCTCCCACAGTCCAAAAGATGCGCTGGTTAGGTGCTAAATTCTCCCTCAGTGTACACAAACAGGCGTCAGAATGTGGAGCCTAGGGTATTTTTCACAGTAATTTCATTGCAGTGTTAATGTAATGTCACTAATAAATAAACTTGAAAGGTTATCTCACAGCAGTGCTCCTGTGGGACTGACAAAGAGAGTTTAAGCCATGCCCAGCCCAGAATGTCCCTTCATCCTCCATACAATGGAGCTTCACTCTTACCTGAGAGCTGGCCAGGGTTTCATTGAGGTTGTTTTCTGCCAAACTTTGCTCCCAGAATAGGTGATAAATAGGCCAGTTACGGAACAACGAACTTGACGGTTAAAACTGCCATAGCCTTGTACTGCTATAACTGGACAGGAAACTATCAGAAAGTAGTGGTTTCCTGCTGGAGATGCATTAGCAGTTATCATAGGAATTAGGAACACAAGTAGGCAAATTCAGCCCTTCGAGCCTGCTCTGCCATTCGATCGGGTCATGGCTGATCTCTCCCTGGTCTCAAATCCACCTCCCCACCTGTTCCCTCTATCCCGTTTTTAATTAGAAATATATCTATCTCCTTCTTGAAACCATTCAATGATTTAGACTCCACCATGCTAATGGGGCAGCGAGTTCCACAAATTCACCACCTTCATCTCAGTTTTAAATGTACCGCCTCGCAACCTATATCCGTGATCTCTTGTCTGAGGTTGCCCCACAAGAGGAAAGATTCGGTCTACATTCACTATATCAATCCCTTTTAGAACTTTATAAACCTCTCATTCTTCTCAGCTCCAGCGAGTATAAGCCCAAACTGTTTAATCTCTCCTCCTACGTCAGCCCTTTCATCCCCAGAATCGATCTGGTAAACCTCCTCTGAACTGTCCCCAATGCCACCACATTGTTCCTCAAATAAGGGGAACAAAACTGGACACAGTACCCCAGATGTGGTCTCACCCAACTCACCAAAAAACCCTTTCATCAAACTCACTCCGAAACCAACTTTGTTTTCCAATTCCATTCGGCCAACAGTTTCAAAGCGTGAAATATATGGAAAGACGGATGCAATTTATTGTAAAGGTTTCCCCTCATAGGACTGGGTTGGAACTATGCAAATCAGTAAGTGTTTGAGTGAGTTTGCATTTCCCTCATAACTTCTAGGTTTACAAAACAATTTAGCTGAACGCAGTTTCCCTTTAGAATGCATCCTAACCAGCACATCTTTCAGACTGTGGGAGGAAACCCACACAGGGATGGGGAGAATGTGCAGACTCTGCACAGACAGTGACCCATGGCCAGATTCGAACCCAGGTCCCTGGCAGTGTAAGCAACTAAGTGCTAACAACTATATCTGAATAATTTGAACTAATTAATAACATATGGTATAATAATTAAAGATGTGTCTCCATAAAATGTATTTATTATTGTCACAAGTAGGCTTACATTAACACTGCAATGAATTTACGGTGAAATTCCCCTAGTCGCCACAATCCATTGCCTGTTCGGGTTACAGTAAGGGAGAATTTAGCATGGCCAATCCACCGAACCAGTGCGTGTTTTGGACAGTGGGAGGAAACTGAAGAACCAGGAGGAAACCCACGCAGAGTTGGGGAGAACGTGCAGGCTCCACACAGACAGTGAGCTGAGGCTGGAATTGAACTGCTGTGAGGCAGCAGTGCTAACCACTGTGCCACCATGCTGTCCTATGCAATTAAAAGTCTTAAATCCATCTGCCTGTTGCTCTACAATGTTCAAAGATAGCGGTTGGAATTTTACCATACCGCCCACCACGGGAATCAGAGCAGGAGAGGGGAGGATAATGGGAAGAACCTTGATTTTGAGGGAGGCCATAAAATCCCACACAGTGTGCCAGAACATTACCTCAATGTAATAGCTGAAAATATTCACCAACTGGCAAATGGAATTTAATGTTGGCAAGTGTGAGGTGGTCCACTTTGATAGGAATAATGGTAGGAAGGACTATTACTTACGTGGCGAAAAACTGCAGCAGGCGATGGTGCAGAGGGACCTCGGGGTCCTTGTGCATGTGTTGCAAAAACCCAGCCTGCAGGTGCAGCAGGTGGTCAGGAAGGCGAATGGGATGCTGGCCGTCATAGCGAGGGGGATTGAATATAAAAGTAGGGAGGTCTTGCTGCAGCTGTATAGGGCACTGGTGAGGCCGCAGCTGGAGTACTGTGTGCAGTTTTGGTTGCCGCACTTACACAAGGATATTTTGGCCTTGGAGGGAGTGCAGAGGAGGTTTACTAGGCTGATGCCGGAGTTGAGGGGGTTGAGCTATGAGGAGAGGCTGAATAAACTAGGCTTGTACTCGTTAGAGTTTAGAAGAATGAGGGGAGATCTCATTGAGACGTATAAGATGATGAATGGGATGGATAGGATAGAGGTGGAGAGACTCTTCCTGCTCAGGAAGGACAGTAGGACTAGGGGGCACAGCCTCAAGATAAAGGGGGGGCGGTTTAGAACGGAGTTGAGGAGGAACTTCTTCACTCAAAGGGTGGTGAATCTCTGAAATTCTCTGCCCGTTGAAGTGGTGGAGGCTACCTCGCTAAATATTTTTAAGACGCGGGTTGATGGGTTTTTGATAAGTGAGGGGATTAAGGGTTATGGGGAGAGGGCGGGAAAGTGGAACTGAGACACGACAGATCAGCCATGATCGTATTGAATGGCGGGGCAGGCTCGAAGGGCTGGATGGCCTACTCCTGCTCCTATTTCTTATGTTCTTAAGTTTATGTTCATTGTCAGTTAAAATTCATTATTGGCTCGAATACAATAACCTGCAACAGCACTAATTAAACAACTAATGAGCAAATCGAAATAAATGAGAAGAAGCAAAAAAAGACCATTGAGGAATGAATAGTGGCACAGTAGCAAAATGGGCAACACGGTGACACTGCTGCCTCACAGGAATAAAACGGAAAGTGGCAAGAAAACAGCATTCCCACATTGAGCATGTGGGGCAGCACGGTGGCACAGTGGTTAGCACTACTGCCTCACAGCGCCAGGGACCCTGGTTCAATTCTCGGTTTGGGTCGCTGTCTGTGTGGGGTTTGCACATTTCCCCTGCATCTGTGTGGACTTCCTCCGAGTCCACTGGTTTCCTCCCACAGGCATGCTGGTTAAGCGGATTGATCATGCTAAATTCTCCCTCAGCGTACCCGAACAGGCACCGGAGTGTGGCGACTGGGGGATTTTCACAACAACTTCATTGCTGTGTTAATGTAAGCTTACTTGTGATACGAATAAATAAGCTTTTAACATTGAACGCAGCGTTGTACAAAAGGGAAGGCAGGACCTGCAACGGAACATGGTTGGGGCACCTTATTGTGAGTGGGTATGACTGGACATTTAGATAAGTAAAATGGAACTAGATTTCAAGCTTGGGTGATTTATTTTTTGTCGATAAACTGGAACTGGTGATTATGTGTTGACCATGAGGAGAGGAACAATCAGAGAAAGTTGAGTGAGAACATTATTAAAAATAGAAAATGGTGGCATTTTTGTGAAAACATAGGCCAGCATTTTGCCCGCCCCGTTTGCAGCAGGCACGAGTGGTAAGAAGAGCACAAAATATCGTGACAGACACAAGACGCAATTTCCCATCACCGTTGTCCCCGTCCCCTGCCAATTGCATCATGGGAATCCTGATGGTTAATGTTGGGGAGGCCCATTACAATAAATTTACATCTCGTCGTTAGGCCTCGACACCAGATAATCTCCATCTGTTCCCCACACCCCCCGTGTCTATAGAAACCATAGAAACCCTACAGTGCAGAAAGTGGTCACCTGGCCGACCGACCACAAACCCACCCAGGCCCTACCCCCACGTCCCCACATACGTACCCACCAATTCCTCTAACGTACGCAGTTCAGGGCACCAAGGGGCAATTTTAGCATGGCCAATCAACCTAACCTGCGCATCTTTGGATTGTGGAGGGAAACCGGAGCACCCGGAGGAAACCCTTGCAAACATGTGGAGAATGTGCCAACTCCTCAAAGACAGTGACCCAAGCTGGCGATTGAACCCAGGTCCCTGGTGCTGTGAGGCAGTGCTAACCACTGTGCCACCGCGTTGATCAAGCATATAGTCCAGGAAAATGTAAGCTCAATGAGTAGATTGGATTTCCTTTATTTCATACTTCCTCTAATCAACTCAATCCTTTATCATGTGTTGATGCGCCCTGGTGATCTAGTAATGGCTATGTGTTGCTTTTCAATGGCATTGCAGCCTGTGCATTTGGAGGAGAGATATAGGGAACTGATGTAATGTCTCAACTATGTTAGGGACTGAGGAAAGTTATGGTACCCACGTAGATTCAAAGTACCACACAACAGGTTTATTGAAAGAGATGTTGCCCTAAATCTAACCCTAACCCTAACCCTAATGCAGAGTCTAATCAGAACTAAAAGCAGGAGCCTCTGAAGCACCCTATTGACATCACCATCATCTGACCTGCTCTTAAAGCAATCATGCAACTACTTAAATATGTACCTGAGGAATGATATTTTCTCCCAGGCTTATTGGTATTGTCAGTGTGAAAGATGAGAGTTAGGGTTCTGGCCTTTAGTGACAAACTGATTTATTTGTATCTGATCTGCAGATCTGGCCATTTGTATGCATCTGCGTGTGCTGGCTGGTATTTGTCTCCTCAATCCTGCCCCAGATCAGCAGGGCAACCATTGACCTGTCAACTTAGATCTTGCAAGCTAAAATACAATTAACTTTTTTTTTTGCCTTACTAATCTCAACTTGCCATCGCTCACAGGAGTAATTCAAATTATCAATATTGTCTCTCTCTGGTGTCCCATTCTAACCACCTGCATGGTCCATCATGTCAGACTCTGACCTTCAACGCTATTCAATACTTCTCCCTCATTGACATTTCCAATGATAGATCACTTGATGCGTGCCTTCCTTTTCCACTCAGATTAACCCTGGATTTGCTGGTTGATTTGTGGTCCTAAGAATGCTACGTGTCATTAGCATTTTCCAGTACAGTCCAGCATGTTGGCATGTCTGGATTGGAGCTAATGAACGATATTATTTTTCAATGCGGGAGAGGATATTAGCCTCCAACAATTTATTATTTTATTCATTCATGGAACATGAGCGTCACTGGCTGGCCAGCATTCCTCATTGCTCTTAAGAAGATGGTGGTGAGCTTCCTCCTTGAATCGCTGCGATCCACGCACTGTGGGTTGATCCGTAATGCTGTTAAGGAGGGAATTCCAGGATTTTGACCCAGCCACTGCAAAAGAACAGCAATATATTTCCAAGTCAGCACCATGGCACAGTGGTTAGCAATGCTGCCTCACAGCTCCAGGGTCCTGGCTTCAACTCCCGGCTTGGGTCACTATCTGTGTGGAGTCTGCACATTCTCCCCATGTCTGTGTGGGTTTCCTCCGCGTTCTCCTGTTTCCTCCCACACGTGCTGGTTTGGGTGCATTGGCCATGCTAAATTCTCTCTCGGTGTATCTGAACAGGCGCCGGAGTGTGGCAACTAGGGGATTTTCACAGTAACTTCATTGCAGTGTTGCTGTAAGCTTACTAGTGACTAATAAATCAATTTTAACTTTTAGTCAGGATGGTGAGTGACTTGGAGGGGAACTTGGAGGTGGTGGTGTTCCCATGTATCTGCTGCCCTTGTCCTTCTACATAGAAGTGGTCGTGGGTTTGGAAGGTGCTGTCTAAGGATCTTTGATGAATTACTGCAGTGCATCTGGGAGATAGGACACACTGCTGCTACTGAGCGTCAGTAGTGGAGGTAGTGGATGTGGTGCCAATCAAGTGGGCTGCTTTGTCCTGGATGGTGTCAAAGCTTCACGAGTGTTGTTGGAGCTGCACCCATCCAGGCAAGTGGGGAGTATTCCAACACACTCCTGAGTTGGGAATTTGTATCTGGTCTGCAGATCTGGCCATTTAAACAGGTGACTGAGTTTAGAAGATATTGCCCAAATTTGAAGCCTGGGGTATGTTACAGGGGCATTTATTTCGAGGCCTGCATCTCTTCCATAATCCACTGGTTAAATACCCTCTCAACTTGGGTGGGAAGGGACATATATGCCTTTCTGACTATTGTAACTGTAACACCTCAGGTACTGTCGACCAGTTTACTTACTCAAAGGTTTTACCGAGGTGCCCTTATTTGCAAGATGGAGAAAGGACCAACACAAGGAAAGGTTCAATAAATGTATTCATAATAACACTATTAACCCTTTAATTACCCACATAAAACAAGAGGATACCCCAGATTCATGTGTACTGCCTGCAAAGATGATCTGTCATCACAAAGGGGAGTCTCGACGGTAGCTTCTTCCTTCCTTCCCTCTCTGGTCAGTCTTCCGGATGATCAAGGTTGGCTCCGTCATCAAGTCTTCACTGCTGGTGTGTCTGAGATGCGTATTTTTATCTCCCTGCCTCCCCGCCTTTCCAGAAACTTCTCTACTCTCCGGCCAATGAGGTCTCAGGAGGAGGGTCCTAATACCCAGTGGGTTTCTTGATGCCTGCCTGACAGGACATCGGGGCCCACCCCCACATGTCCATCTCCATGCTGTTGCTTACACGTAACCTGTTGTCAGATAAGGTAACTGCAGGAACTTTCGGTAACAGAAAGTCTGTCCCAATCTGGGCTTCTAACAATAGACCAGTGCATTTCCATGGGGTGCAATGATCTCCTGCTGGGTCTCAGTGCAATGATCTTTGATGGATGATTGACAGGCCGGACCCAGACACGTTTCTGTGTCTTTGTATCTTTGACCTTAGTCAAGTCTGGTCTGCCTGAGGTTGGACTTCGTTTGATTTTAATATGCCCAATTCTTTAATCTAGGATACCCAATTTAATCAGCCTTAAAACTAGGCCCTGATGATATTACCACAAGACTGTGGGAGGAAATCAGAGCACTCCGGAGGCAACCCACGCAGACACGGGGAGAATGTGCAAGCTCCACACAAACAGTGACCCAAGCCAAGGATCGAGCCCTGGTGCTGTGAGGCAGCAGTGTTAACCACTGTGCCGCCATGCCTTGCCACCGTGCCTCCCCTAGACCTTTCCTCACTCTTTCCATCTCCTCACCCCTCTGGGGTAATGGCTTTCCTTGCCCTTTCTTGCCCACCCTTCTTGGAAATTGCTGGCTTTTTTTCCTGGCCCAATGTCGCGTTCAAGTTGACGAACTTTTTGTACCATTTCAGGGTCATGATCTGGAGCTGCCCTGTAATCCCAGTTAATTGGCAATTTGTTGACGCACAAACCACTTGCATATTAATTAGCACCAGCAAGGCTTCGGATAAACACCGAATATGGCATACAGTTCGAGGAGATGACACTTCCACAGCCTTGTTCAGCCAGAGGGCTTCATTACAGTCATTTGTGCGGGGTTTCCATTGTAAGTTGATGTAAACTTTGTAAATGGGGGCCCAGAGGAGGAAGGTTGTTGGCCTTCAGGGAGAGCATTGTGCCTGATTTATTCTCCCAGCTCCTTATGCATTTCATCGCATCCTATTCCATAAATCCTGTCATCCCTCCAAATAGAAATTCCAAACGAGTTACAAACATTGGACGTTTTCCCAGACATTCTGAGCAGCAACTGCCAAAATAGGAAAGGTAATTGTTAAAAAGGGAACATGACAACTAGGAGCAGAAGCTGGCCAAACAGCCCTCCGCCATTCAGAGAGATCGTGACTAGTGTACTCCTGCACCATCCCCGTATCATTTAATATTTTTAGCATTTAGAAATCTCAGCCTGGAATTTACTCAGTGTCTGAACCTCCACAGCTCTCTGGGTAGAGAATTCCAAAGGTTCACCACACTCAGATTGAGAATATTCCTCCTGATCTTAGCCCTTAATGCCCTGGCCTCTTTACTCCCCAGCCACAAGAAGCATCTGCTTCACATCTACCCTGTCAAATCCTGTAAGAATTTTTTATATGTTTGGAAGAGGTCACCTCTCATTCTTCCAAACTCCAGGGCGGGACTTTGGAGCCTCTCTCAGGTGAGACCTTGGACGGCACCGTAGCACAACGGTCAGCACTGCTGCTTCATAGCTCCAGGGTCCTGGGTTCGATCCCCGGCTCGGGTCACTGTCTGTGTGGAGTTTGCACTTTCTCCTCGTGTCTGCGTGGGTTTACTCCGGTTTCCTCTCACAGCCCAAAGATGTGTGGGTTAGGTTGATTGGCCATGCTAAGAAATTGCCCCTTAGTGTCCAGGGTAGCAGAGGTTAGAGGGATTAGTGGGGATATAATATGTAGGGATATGGGGGTCGGTCCTGGGTGGGATTGTGTTCGGTGCAGACTCAATGGGCTGAAGGGGTAGTGCTCCAAAAGCTTGCGATTCCAAATAAACCTGTTGGACTTTAACCTAATGTTGTTAGACTTCTTATGGTGCCCACCCCAGTCCAATGCTGGCATCTCCACCTCAGGATTACATGCATTGGCTTTTAGAAGAGAATCTCATAGAAGCTTATAAAATTCTAACAGGGTTGGACGGGTTAGATTCAGAAAGAATGTTCCTGGTGGTGGGGGAATCCAGAACTAGGGGGTTATAACTTGAGGATAAGGGGTGAACCTCGCTCGACAATCACCAGGCAGGAGTGTTCCCTTCCTCTCGGGAAACACTTCAGCAGACAAGGGCACTCAGCCTCTGATTTTTGGGTAAATGTTCTCCAAGGCTGCCTTCAAGACCATACAGAATCGCTGAGCAAAAACTGATAGCCAAGTTTGGCACACATGAGAACAGCCTCAACCAGGATCTTGGCTGCATGTCACGCTATTAGTAATGCCATGACTTGCCTGGGCTTGCAAAATCTTTCTGACTATCCTGGTTTGGAACAATTCACACCTCTTTAACCTGTGATTATTCCTGTCTCCACTCGCACTGTCTGTACCTGTAAAGATTGATTACCTGTTAAGATTCACATTCCAACCATTATCTTGTCATTACGTTTGTCAGTATGTATGCCCTGTTTGTGAGCCAAATCCTTGACTCACCTGAAGAAGGGGGCAGTGCTCCTGCTACCAACTAACCTGTTGGACTTTAACCTGATGTTGTGAGAATTCTTACTGTAGTTTTAGGACTGAGATGAGGAGAAACGTCTTCATTCGAAAAGGTGTGTTCGGGTGCAGAGTGGCAGTGCCCCTGCTGATGGTTCTGCCGCTTGTTGAGGAGATGAATCCTCAGGTGATCAACAGGGTGGCACAGCAGCACAGTGGTTAGCACTGCTGCTTCACAGCTCCAGGGTCCTGGGTTCGATTCTCGGCTCGGGTCACTGTCTGTGTGGAGTTTGCACATTCTCCTCGTGTCTGTGTGGGTTCCCTCTAGCTTCTCCGGTTTCCTCCCACAGTCCAAAGATGTGCGGGTTAGGTTGATTGGCTATGCTAAGAAATTGCCCCTCAGTGTCCAGGCTGGCGGAGGTTAGAGGGATTAGTGGGTGTGTAATATGTAGGGATATGGGGGTAGGTCCTGGGTGGGATTGTGCTCGGTGCAGACTTGATGGGCCGAAGGGCCTCTTTCTGCACTGTAGGGTTCTATGTTCTATTCCCTTCCAAAGTCAATGGAGATTTCCATTGTCAGACACTTGCCCGCTCTGATTCCATGGTGGGTGATGTGGTAAGATTCTGGCTCTAATCTTTTCTCAAAGGGCAATCACTCCATCTCAGCAATTAGCCTGATGAACCTCTGTTGCTAAGACACTAAATCGGTCAGGATTATATTCAGTAAGAAATCTCACAACACCAGATTAAAGACCAACAGGTTTATTTGGAATCACGAGCTTTCGGAGCTTTCACCTGATGAAGGGGTAGTGCTCCAAAAGCTCGTGATTCCAAATAAACCTGTTGGACTTTAACCTAATGTTGTTAGACTTCTTATGGTGCCCACCCTAGTCCAACGCTGGCATCTCCACCTCAGGATTATATGCATTGGCTTTTAGAAGAGGATCTCACAGAAACTTATAAAATTCTAAGAGGGTTGGACGGGTTAGATTCAGAAAGAATGTTCCTGGTGGTGGGGGAATCCAGAACTAGGGGGTTATAACTTGAGGATAAGGGGTGAACCTCGCTCGACAATCACCAGGCAGGAGTGTTCCCTTCCTCTCGGGAAACACTTCAGCAGACAAGGACATTCAGCCTCTGATTTTTGGGTAAATGTTCTCCAAGGCTGCCTTCAAGACCATACAGAATCGCTGAGCAAAAACTGATAGCCAAGTTTGGCACACATGAGAACAGCCTCAACCGGGACCTTGGCTGCATGTCACGCTATTAGTAATGCCATGACTTGCCTGGGCTTGCAAAATCTTTCTGACTATCCTAGTTTGGAACAATTCACACCTCTTTAACCTGTGATTATCCCTGTCTCCACTCGCACTGTCTGTACCTGTAAAGATTGATTACCTGTTAAGATTCACATTCCAACCATTATCTTGTCATTACGTTTGTCAGTATGTATGCCCTGTTTGTGAGCCAAATCCTTGACTCACCTGAAGAAGGGGGCAGTGCTCCTGCTACCAACTAAACCTGTTGGACTTTAACCTGATGTTGTGAGAATTCTTACTGTAGTTTTAGGACTGAGATGAGGAGAAACGCCTTCATTCGGAAAGGTGGGTTCGGGTGCAGAGTGGCAGTGCCCCTGCCGATGGTTCTGCCGCTTGTTGAGGAGATGAATCCTCAGGTGATCAACAGGGTGGCACAGCAGCACAGTGGTTAGCACTGCTGCTTCACAGCTCCAGGGACCTGGGTTCGATTCTCGGCTCGGGTCACTGTCTGTGTGGAGTTTGCACATTCTCCTCGTGTCTGTGTGGGTTTCCTCCGGGTGCTCCGGTTTCCTCCCACAGTCCAAAGATCTGTGGGTTAGGTTGATTGGCCATGCTAAGAAATTGCCCCTAAGTGTCCTGGGATGTGTAGGTTAGAGGGATTAGCGGGTAAATATGTAGGAATGTGGGGATAGGGCTGGGTGGGATTGTGGTCGGTGGGCCAAAGTGCCTGTTCCTGCACTGTAGGCTCTATCTGAAGTGTCCCACTGCGATTTGAAACTCAATGCATGGGAAAAAACAAGCAGACAGACCGAGTATTTCATCTTCACTTTTTGTATTCAAGGGCTGGATCGAAGGGGAAAGGAGCAAATGCTAGATGGGGAGTTGGGAGTTTCAGGGAATGAGTCGGGCTGGAATACTGAACTCTTATCCACAATTGGCAGCAATCTACCAAAGAACTGAGTGAGCAATCAGTGTGGACAGAAAGCCACATTATAAATGTGAAAGAGGATTATTGCTGCTCCCTGAATTAATTATTGTTTTTCTGCATGATAATCCCCAAATCAAAATGATGGCAGGTAACTTTATAACTGTAGAATTGCTGCAGTGCAGAAGGAGGCCTTTTGGCCCATTGACTCTGCACTGACTCTCTGAAAGTGCATCTCACCCAGACCTAATCCCTTCTTCTACCCCTGTAACCCCACACATTCACCATCATTAATCCCCCTCATCTTTACATCTTTGGATGCTAAAAGGCAATCAACATGGTCAATCCACCTAAAGCACACATCTTTGGACACTAAGGAGCAATTTAGCATGGCTAATCCACCTAACCTGCACACCTTTGGACACTAGGAGGGAATTTATCATGGCCAATCCCCCTAACACACACGTCTTTGGACACTAAGGGACAATCTAATATGGCAATCCGCCTAACCTGCACATCTTTGGACACTAAGAGGCAATTTAGCATGGCTAATCCTGCTAACCCACACATCTTTGGACACTAAGAGGCAATTTAGCATGGCTAATCCTGCTAACCCACACATCTTTGGACACTAAGGGGCAATTTATCATGGTCAATCCACCTAACTACACACCTTTGGACACCAAGGAACAATTTAGCATGGCCAATCCACCTAACCTGCACATCTTTGGACACTAAGGGGCAATTTATCATGGCCAATCCCCCTAACACACACATCTTTGGACACTAAGGGACAATTTAGCATGGGCAATCCACCTAACCTGCACATCTTTGGACACTAAGGGGCAATTTATCATGGCCAATCCCCCTAACACACACATCTTTGGACACCAAGGAACAATTTAGCATGGCCAATCCATCTAACCTGCACATCTTTGGACACTAACAGCCAATTTAGCAGAGCCACTCCATCTAATCTGTACAACTGTGGGAGGAAATGGGGGCACCCAGAGGAAATCCAAGCAGACATGGGGAGAACATGTAAACACCACACAGACAGTCACCCAAGGCTGGGATCGAACCCTGGTCCCTGGCACTGGGAGGCAGCAGTCTAACCACTGTGCTGCCGCCCATACTTTATTAAGAGTTAAAATTGTGCAAAAGATACTTGTTGTTAAACCTGGCGTGGATATATGTTTCCAGTAGCTCACAATTTCTGAAGTGAGCTGTCAGTCCACGATTCGCTTGAATGAAAATAATCTGTTATGATCGCAACAAAAGCAAACAATCTGAGGTAAAAACCAATCCATCATATTGACTGACTGATGGGCAGTGGGTTAAATAATCATAGCTGTCAATTAAGCAACCACAGATCGAAAGATGACATGATTTGGGAACCATGGATTGGATTTTAAATTATTGACTTGCTGGGGAGCAGGAGAATTACAGGAAAGTCATAAGTGTCTGTCAGGGGCTTTCCAGTTGAGCCACTGCATTATATTCTTTGAAAGTACACAATGTTGTTCATTACTAGGTTGACTGAAGAATTCACTGCAATATGGCATCAGAAGTCATAATTAACACCTTTAGCGGAATGGCTTTACACAAACGAAGCTTATTTAAGAATATAGTTAACATGCAGTAGGACTAGGGGGCACAGCCTCAAGATAAAGGGGGGGGCGGTTTAGAACGGAGTTGAGGAGGAACTTCTTCACTCAAAGGGTGGTGAATCTCTGGAATTCTCTGCCCGTTGAAGTGGCGGAGGCTGCCTCGCTAAATATTTTTAAGACGCGGGTTGATGGGTTTTTGATAAGAGAGGGGATTAGGGGTTATGGGGAGAGGGCGGGAAAGTGGAACTGAGCAGCGACAGATCAGCCATGATCTTATTGAATGGCGGGGCAGGCTCGAAGGGCTAGATGGCCTACTCCTGCTCCTATTTCTTATGTTCTTATGTTCTTATGTAAGAAAAATCAGCAAGAATTTTTATCAGTTACAAACGAGAATAAAGATCCAGGATATTGAATTTGGTGATGAGCCACGGAATGGCGGAGCAGGCTCGAAGGGCTGAATGGCCTACTTCTAATTTCTATGTTTCTATGAGAGGAAGAGAGCCAGCCGCAGCCATTGTTAATGAGTCTGGCTATTGAAAAGAGGTAGGAGAGGAGAAAAAGTGCCACGGTAAGATTTACACTTGTTCACTCCTTAAGTATATCAAAGGAACAGAATGTTCAAATAGACATGCCCTGGAGTCCAATCTGCAGCATGTAAAAACACTGAAAAAAAAAAACAGGACATGGGAACGTTTACAGAATAGAGAGGAATATTAGAGATAAATATTCCAACCCACAACTTTCTGTATGATTCATAGCCCCCGAGGGTCTATGTAGCTCACTACTACTGTTATGGTTCAGGTTAGAGACGCCAACGTTTTATGTTTTGCATCTTGAATTCGGCTAGGATAAGTATGATAGGTTCCACTTCAGATAGGATCCAAATGACCCACTTGGGAGCTTTTATAAACAAGGTTTTTTTTAAGAATATAGTTAACATATTTGGTAAGAAAATTAGCAAGAATTTTTATCAATTACAAATAAGAAACAAAACAACGGCTATAATATATAACTCTTGATTAATACCTCTAATGTGTTCCAATTAAAACCAAAATCCAATAAGCAAAACCATTTAAACAGATTTATCGCTGCACAGGCTAAAGACCACATGATACTGGAATCCAGTTCCCTAAGTTGAATGCTGATTTCAAATAATCTTGAAAATTCAGAGCAGCTTGTAGTCTTCAGCTCCCCAAAACACTATCTGGGTCACTGCCTGTGTTGGGTTTGTACGTTCTCCCTGTATCTGTGTGGGTTTCCTCCGGGTGCTCCGATTTCCTCTCACTCCCCAAAGATGTGCGAGTTAAGTTGATTGGGCAGGCTAAATTGTCCCTTAGTGTCAGGGGGACTATCTATGGTAAATACATGGGGTTATGGAGTAGGGTCTGGGTGGGATTATAGTTGGCGCAGAGTGATGGGCCAAATGGCCTTCTTCTGCACTGTTGAATTCTATGATTCCATCTAATTGAGGTGTACAAGATGATAAGGGGGATTGACAGCATAGAGGATGCCGATCTACGCTGGGGAGAGGATGTTTCCTCTTGTGGGACAACCTAGAATGAGAGGTCTTGGTTTTAGGATAAGGGGCGACAAATTTGAAAGAGAGGAGGAGAAATTACTTCTCTCAAAGGGAGGTGAATCTGTGAAATTCACTACTCCAAAGTGCAGTGGATGCTGGGACACTGAGTAAACATAAGCAAGAGATAAACAGATTTTTAATTAGGGATGGATTTGAAGGGTACGGGACGGTGGATTTGAGGCAGAGGTGAGATCAGTTGTGATGGTGTTGAATGGTGGAGCAGGCTTGAGGGGTTGAATTGCTGATTCCTGCTCCTAATTCTAATGATTCTTAGGAATCTTATTGAATGCAGAGCAGGTTTGACGGCTGGTTAGCTTGCTCCTGCTTTTATTCTTAGTGTAAGATGCTTCAGGCAGAATGGTAAGGGCTGACTCTCCTGGAATACTAATCCAGTAACTTCATGATGATGGAGTCATAGTTTACTGTGAAGAAATTTAGCAAGTCTAGAAAGTTCATTAGTCAGAAATTGGGCTGCTGCTAGCATGGCTGCTAACTTGGGCGGCACGGTGGCGCAGTGGTTAGCACTGCTGCTTCACAGCGCCAGGAACCTGGGTTCAATTCCGGCCTTGGGTCACTGTCTGTGTGGAGTTTGCACTTTCCACCCGTGCCTGCGTGTGTTTCCTTCACGTGCTCCAGTTTCCTCCCACGCTCCAAAAACGTGCGGGTTAGGTGCATTGGCTATACTAAATTGCTCCTTACTGTCCTGGGATACATAGGTTAAAGTGATTAGTGGGGTAAATATGTGGAGTTATGGAGATTGGGGTTGTCGCCAAGGCAGACTCGATGGGCTGAGTGACCTCCTTCCACACTGTCGGGTTTCTATGATTTCTGTGGCCGGATCCAGGGTCTGATCAGGGTTGGAGGCGTCACAAGGATTGAGTTAGATCCTGGGTTGAAGGATTGGGGATCTGGTGGGTCTTAAGATCATAAGACATAGGAGCAGAATAGGCCTTTTGGCCCATTGAGTCTGCTCTGCCACTTAATCATGGCTGATACGTTTCTGATCACCATTCTCCAGCCTTTTCCCCGTAACATTCGATCACATTTCCAGTCAAGAACCTATCTATCTCTGTCTTAAATACACTCAATGACCCAGCCTCCTCTGTGGTGATGAATTCCACAGATTCACCACCCTCTGACTGAAGAAATTCCTCCTCGTTTTGGTTCTAAAGGGCCATCCTTAGTATAAAAGTTGGAGTGTTATGGTAAGGTTATATAAGGCATTGGTGAGGCCGAATTTGGACTATTGTGTACAGTTTTGGTCACCTAGTTACAGGAAGGATGTAAATAAGGTTGAAAGAGCGCAGAGAAGGTTCACAAGGATGTTGCCGAGACTTGAGAAGCTGAGTTACAGAGAGAGATTGAATAGGTTAGGACTTTATTCCCTGGAGCGTAGAAGAATGAGGGGAGATTTGATAGAGGTGTATAAGATTTCGATGGGTATAGATAGAGTGAATGCGAGCAGGCTTTTTCCACTGAGGCTAGGGGAGAAAAAAACCCGAGGGCATGGGTTAAGGGTGAAAGGAGAAAAGTTTAAAGGGAATATTAGGGGGGGCTTCTTCACTCAGAGAGTGGTGGGAGTGTGGAATGAGCTGCCGGATAAAGTGGTAAATGCAGGGTCACTTCTAACATTCAAGAAAAACTGGGATGGGTTCATGGATGAGAGGGTGTGGAGGGATATGGTTCAAGTGCAGGGCAGTGGGACTAGGCAAAAAATGGTTCAGCACAGACAAGAAGGGCCAAAAGGCCTGTTTCTGAGCTGTAATTTTCTATGGTTCTTTCCCTTGGAAAGGGCTAAGCCCTTGGATCCTAGTGTCTGCTACTGATGGGAACATCGACTCCATATCCAGTCTATCCGAGCCCTCCAGTATTCCGTGAGTTTCAATGAGATCCAGCGAGGTCAGGAAATCTGGAATTAGGATCTGGGAACAGTGAAGGTTAGAAATCATTGAGGGACGGGGGAGTTGAAAAAAGGGTTGGGAGTGACGGTGATGATTTAAGAGGATTAAATACGAGATTAGAGCAGCACATCTGCTGCTCATAGCTCTACCTTTAAGCAAGTTCCTTCTAATTTGCAGACGATCCCTCAGGCAGGCGACACTGAGTGCAGCCAGCAATGGCACTGGCTTCCTCGGCAGTAACCACGGTTACAGGCTCGTGGCCCATTAATTTGTATATGCAAATAAGCAAGCAGGCGCTCCAGATAGAGGTGAAGATGTCCCTTGTTGGTCCACATATAACACTGTAGGGGATGTGCGAGTTAGGTTGATTGGCCATGCTAAATTGTTCTTTAGTATCAGAGGGACTAACTAGGGTAAATGCATGGAGTTATGGGAATAAGGCCTGGGTGGGATTGTGGCCAATGGGCCGAATGGCCTCCTTCTGCACTCTAGGATTCTATGTGGTTATGGTTGGAAAATTGCCTGCTGTTTTGGGCATTTTGAAGGCTGGCATGGTGGCACAGTGGTTAACATTGCTGCCTCGCAGTGCCAGGGACCCGGGTTCGATTCCGGCCTTGGGTGGCTCTCTGTGTGGAGTTTGCACGTTCTCCCTGGGTCTGTGTGGGTTTCCTTCGGGTGCACTGGTTTCTTCCCACAATCCAAAGATGTGCTAAATTGACCATGCCAAAGTGGTCCTTAGAGTCAGGGAGATTAGCTGGGGTAAATACGTGGGGTTATGGGTATAGGTCCCAGATGGGATTGGTGCGGTGCAGGCTTAATGGGCTGAGTGGCCTCATTCGGCATTATAGGGATTCTACCTAACAGAAGGGCAATTATTCAGCTACAACATTAAGCTGTTAGCCTGCATTTTATTGTGTTTCTCACTAGTAATTGGGATTGAGCTATAGCTATGCACTTTTTCACCGAACCACGCCATTAGTTCCCAGACAACTTTCTGGGCAGGATTTTATGGTCTCGCTCATCCCGAAAGCGTAAAACCCTACCCAAGGTCAACGGACTGTCCCATTGCCCCTCCCCTTCCCCTGTTCCCGATCCCGTGGCAGGCGGTGTGGTAAAATTCCGGCCTATATTTTTTCCTGTAGCAATGCCTGTCACTGCGAGCAAACGGTTAAATGTAGGTAAATCCAAATGAATCTAAAAATAGCAACTTAATTTTGATTCATGGTTGACACTGGAGTTGGTTCTTGGCATTGCAACACTTAACAATTGGGTTTTTTTTTCCCCAGTTCCTGTTCAGTGTGATTAAAATAGTCATATCTCTGCAGAGGCAGCTACCCACAACCTTGCTCCTGGACTATAGGAAGTTGATTTATTGCCTCTTCGCATCAGTGTCGATGTTCATAAATATTGGCAAGTTAACCGCGCAATTGGGAGTTCTTTACTTGAATCCATTCACAAAGGAAGCTCCCTCCATTAATTCATGCCACGATCCTGTCAGGTTTTTGAGTTCCGAGACCACCTGAAACAGACTGCTCCAAAAATTCTGTTCCTAAGGCCAACATGCTCATGAGAAAGGTCAGAGTGCAACAGATGTGTGAGCTGCTGTTGACATGCCTCTTGGCCCAGCTAGCGCTCAGGGCTTCCTGACCTATGAAGAGAACACAAAACAGCTTTTCCTTCAATTGGCAGTCGTCCACTCTCAAGGCCCATCAATGCTCTTCCCCCTATACCTCAGAAACGATGGCCCAGTGTCACCCATGCCAATATCGTTCTCCGCCCCATCCAAGACCATTGCCCCACTCCCTCCACCCAGCTCATGCCTCATTCCCCTGCTCTAAGCTTCTCACTCAACCCTAAACTGAGCATCTGCTCTATCACAGAATCCCCACAGAGCAGAAGGAGGCCATTTGGCCCATTGAGCCTGCACCGAATACGGACCCTAACCCCATCATCCCTCGTATTTACCCTAGCTAGTTCCCCCTGACACTAAGGGGCAATTTAGCATGGCCAATCCACCTACCCTGCGCATCTTTGGACACTAAGGGGCAATTTAGCATGGCCAATCCACCCAGCCTGCACATCTTTGGACACTAAAGGCAATTTAGCATGGCCAATCCACCTAACCTGCACATCTCTGGACACTAAAGGCAATTTAGAATGGCCAATCCATCTAGTCTGCACACCTTGGAACTTTAAGAGGCAATTTAGCATGGCCAATCTACCTAACCCACACATCTTTGGACACTAAGGGACAATTTAGCACAGCCAATCCACCTAACCTGCACATCTTGGGACTTTGAGGGACAATTTAGCATGGCTAATCCCCCCAAACCAGCACATCTTTGGGTTGTAGTAGGAAACTAGAGCACCTGAAGGAAACCCACACAGGCACAGGGAGAAACATGGGGAAATCGCAAGGATGCGCAGATGAGGTGGATTGGCCATGCATGGGGTTAGGGTACAGATGCTCTTTCGGAGAGTTGGAGCAGACTCGACAGGTTGAATGGCCTCCATCTGCACTGTAGGGATTCCAAGGTAAGGAGCTAAAACACCCAGGCGTCGTGCTTGACACTCTGTGGGAGAGATTAACACTCTTTGCCCAAACTCGAGTTAAAATTGGAGTTGAAGTGTGGCAGATGACAGTATAGTGAAAATATCATCGAAATACAGTGCATTAGGTTTTAGAATGGATGGGGCTTGTGAGAATGTATGCATATCAGAGGAGGATGTGGGTTAATTGTTAGAGGTAAAAGAGCATTTAATCGAAAAACAATGAGCGAAACTCAAGGTGAATAAGTCACTGTGCTAACATGACTGACATCAGCACAGTAAGCCACAGATTTATCGTCTTTTGAATCTAGCAATTTCATTTCCTTCCTCATAATAAAAAAACTACCGTAAATCTGAAATAAAGACAGCACATTCTGTTGTTAGTTCTTTCCTGTGGTGCTGGACAACCCTCGGCAGTGTAGCGTCAGTTTTCTCTGGAATTAGGAGATTCTTAAATACAGGATTCCAGGAATTGCAAGGAACCAAGTGGCTGCCAGGGACCCGGATTCAATTCCTGGCTTCAGTCACTGTCTACGCGGAGTCTGCACGTTCTCCATGTGTCTGCGTGGGTTTCCTCCAGATGCTCTGGTTTCCGAAAGACATGCTGGTTAGGTCTGTTGGCCATGCTTAAATTCTCCTTCAGTGTACCCGAACAGGCGCCGCAGTGTGATGTCTAGGAGAATTTCACAGTAACTTCATTGCAATGTTAATGTGAGCCTACTTGCGATGCTAATAAGTAAACGTTAAAACAATATTAGTGAAAAATTGCGTCCTTACCTGTTCAGACAGATCTTTGAGCACTAAAGGAATGGAAGAATGTGGAGATAGTGAGGAAAGGAGGATGTTAAGGGAAAGATAAGTTATAAACCAGCTGGGCTCTTTTCTATACAAAGGTGGTGGTTCAAAGAATCAAAACATAGAACAGTGCAGTGCAGAAGGAAGCCACTCGGCCCATTGAGTCTGCCCCAATCACAATCCCACCCAGGCCCTATCCCCATAACCCTAGCTCGTTCCCCTGACACTAAGGGGCAATTTAGCATGGCCAAACCATCTAGCCCACACATCTTTGGAGTGTGGGAGGAAAACAGAGCACCCCGTGTAAACCCACACAGACACGGGGAAAATGTACAGACTCCACACAGATAGCGACCCAAGCCAGGAATCGAACCACGGGTCTCCCCGTTACTGTGAGGCAGCAGTGCCAACCGCTGTGCCACCATCACTTCGTTCAAGGTGAAAGGATGACCCAACAGAGCCTTATAACAGTGAGCCCAGCAAACATCAAAATGAGAGAGTTAGTAATAAATCCTCAGAGGAATTCAGGAGAAACGTCTTTACCCAGAGTGGTTGGAATATCGAGCTCCCTGTCACTGGGAGCAGTGGAAGCTATTGTTCAGATGGGCTTTCCATATGTGCAATCCTGAACAGTAAGTATTGGCAGTCGATCCAACTATGAGTACTACAGCTATCAAAGCCAAGTCTTTCTTCTTAAATCCTCACTCTATTCTTAAAATTACAAAGCCAATTATTTTGATTTGATTTGATTTATTATTATCACATGTATTAGCATACAAGGAAAAGTATTGTTTCTTGTGCATTATACAGACAAAGCATACCGTTCATGCAGACAGTAAGTAGACTCACAACACTAGGTTAAAGTCCAACGGGTTTATCTGGAGCACGAGCTTTCGGAGCACTGCTTCTTCATCACGTGAGGGAAGAACTAAGTTCAGAACAGGGCATATATAGACACAAACTCAATTGCAAGACAATGGTTGGAATGCGCGTCTCAACAGGTAATCAAGTCTTCACAGATGCAGATAATATGAGTGGAGAGATGGCCAAGCACAGGTTAAAGAGGTGTGAATTGTCTCCAGCCAGGACAGTTAGTGAGATTTTGCAAAGCCAGGCAAGTCGTGGGGGTTACAGATAGTGCGACACGAACCCAAGATCCGGATTGAGGCCTTCCTCATGGGAGCGGAACTTAGCTATTCATAGGGAAGGAAAGGACAGAGTGCAGAATGTAGTATTACACTCATGGCTAGGGTGCAGAGAAAGAACAGGCTAATGCAAGGTAGGTCCATTCAAAAGTCTGATGGCAGCAAGGAAGAAGCTGTCCTTGAGTCGTTTGGTACCTGACCTCAGATTTTTGTACCTTTTTCCCAACGGAAGGTGGTGGAAGAGGGAATGCGCAGATTGGACAGGGCAAGACTGATTCCAACTCCTTCCTTGCTCCTAGAACCAATTCAAATTGAATCCAATTGATGGTCCCCATACGAGAGACCCAAGCTGACGAGAAAAGACATTGGGCCCTGACTTGGTTTGGATCTGATGCTTGGTCTGGGCCAAAAGGCCCAGAAGACATCAAGGCCAATTCAATCTCGAGCTACAGTTCGCTAAATCGAAACAAAAAGTTTGATGATTCATTTCCGCTCACCCCTACTCACAATCCATTACGTTAGGGTAGGCAAAGGTGGAAGGCGGTGACGTAGTGGTATTGTCACTGGGCTAGCAATTCACAGACCCAGAGTAATGTTCTGGGAACCCAGGTTCAAATCCCACCAGGGCAGCTGGTGGGAGCTATTGAATTCAATAAAAATCCAGAATTAAAAGGCTAATAGTGACCATGAAGCTCCGCACTGGACTGGCCCACGTGTGACACCAGAACCACATCAATGTGGTTTGATTCTTAAGATGTCCTCTGAAAAGTCACGCAGTTCAAGGTGGGCAATAGATATTGGCCCTGCCAGCAATGCCCATGAATAAATAATACAAAATTGACCGATGCCTCAGAAATGTGGATATAATTTGCAGAGAGAGAGGCAGGAGTGGCCTGGCCAATTAGCTAGCTAGATTGAAGAAAGCTTGCTCTTGTTAGCACTTGTTGTCCTTCAGGGAAGAAAATTGCTACCCTTACCTGTTCTGGCCTATGAGTGATAGGGAGTTCCATATTCCAACCACTCTGGCTAAAGAAATTTCTCCTGAATTCCTTTGAGAATTTATTACTAACTCTCTCATATTAATTGTCGCTGGACTCACTCACAAGTGGAAAAATCTTTTCTTTATCTACCTTTTCTAATGTTATGGGGCTGTGTTAGGCCATCCTTCAACTTTCACGTTTCTATCGAAAAGAGCCCCAGCTAGTTCGTAGAATCGTAGAATCCCAACAGTGCGGAGGGAGGCCATTCGGCCCATCAAGTCTGCACCGCCCACAATCCCACCCAGGCCCTATTCCCGTAATCCTATATTTACCCTGCCAATCCCCTGACACTAGATTCAATATAGCACAATCTACCACCCTAACTCCAGCGCCACAGCAATGTGGTTGACTCTCAACTGCTCTCCAAGGGCATCTAGGGATGGACAATAAATGCTGATCCAGCCAACGATGCCCATGCCTCATGAATAGCGAATAAAAAAATGCAGTAGATAGACAGTTAGACCTGAATTTTACCAGCCCGCTTGCCACTGGAATCAGAGCTCCAAGGGGTGGGGCGTGGAAAGGTCTGTTGATCTTGGGTGGGATTTTACAGTTTCAGGGCAAGTGAGGCCATAAAATCTCACCCTTGGCGTGGTTCTGTCAGTGTGCACAGGTCCATGCTTTGTGGAGAGGTGGGAATCTTTCTGTATGGAAACAATGTATTAAGCAGCTAAAGGAACCTTGTGCAAAATGAAAGTTGGAAAAGATGTATAAGATAGTTGACCTGATATCGCATCCAACATCACAATTAGGCCAAGTGTTTGGCTTAAACATACAAAAGACCAGGTAGATTAATAATTCTACTACGTTACCCTGATTATATATAAAACAAGAAATGATGACAGCTGACATGAATGGAATGACAACATGGGGAACACTATGATTGATGTTACAAGGGAAGGCTTGCCCTGTTATTCCAATAGAGGCATTAATCATTAACTAGGGGGAAACAAAAGTGCAGGTCGTACTTTATTGCTCAATGTACCTCTCTCCTGTGTGAAAGCAAATGATATTTCTTCTTTAAATACATTTTCATCACTGGAAAACTTCAAGTGAATTTTAGTTGAACAAAAGCTTTCGTGTCACTCGTAGCTCAAGGTCACCTCTGATAGGTCAGACTTACAAGTCGGGAAACAAAGTCAAAAATAACAACCCCATTCACAAATGAAACTTGCTTTGACATTCATCAGCTAAAGTTATTATCTGAAGCTATTGTTAGGGTGGATAATTATTCCAATATTAACCTGTTGACTGCATGTATATTTATAGCTGTGCTCCTAGTACTCACCAATTCTTACGTTTCATTTCACTCGTTGATTATCAACAAAGATATTCTTCTATTTAACCTGTGAATCTCAGTTCTGTCTTTGTCCTTTGAAAGGGAGGGTTGGTGGTATAACGTAGGACTGTGCGCTGTCAGGCAGCTTGTCTGATAATTAGTCACAAGTGAGTCATGAAACTTCTCCAGGAACATCAGGAAGGTGGAGTCCATTGTTTTTGACTCTTTTTGCCAGTTCAGTTCCCTTGTCACTCCCACCGCTTGTTAGGCAATGCTTTGAAAAGACCCTGACCTGAGGCCAGCATGGTGGCACAATGGTTAGCACCGCTGCCTCGCAGCGCCAGGGACCCGGGTTCAATTCCAGCCTCAGGTCACTGTGTTTATGGAGTCTGCACCCTCTCCCATATCTACGTGGGTTTCTTCCAGGTGCTCCGGTTTCATCCCACGGTCCAGAGATGTGTAGGTTAGGTGGATTGGCCATGCCAAATTGCTCCTTAGCATCCCAAGAGGTGCAGGTTAGGTGGATTGGCCATGCTAAATCGCCCTTTAGTGTCCAAAGATGTGCAGGTTATGGTGATTGGCCATGCTAAATTGCCCCCTAGTGTCAGGGGAATTAGCAGGGTAAATATGTGGGGTTACGCAATAGGGCCTGGGAGGGATTGTTGTCAGTGCAGGCTTGATAGTCCAAATGGCCTCCTTCTGCACTGTAAGGATTCTATGATTCCATGAAGACTACAACATACTCAAAGTAATAGACAGGGCAGATGTGAAGTAAGGTGTTTCCCTTGGCTGGGAAGCCTAGGACCAGGAGACACAATTTCAAAACCTGGAGGAAGCAGCTTAGAACTGAAATGAGGAGAAATTTCTTTACAGAGAATCTTCGGAATTCTCTACCCCGGAGGGTTGTGGAAGCCTAGTCATTGAGTATGCTTAAGGTAGGAATTGACACATATATAAACCCCAATGACATAAATGGATAAGGGGGGAAAAGACATTGGCTGGAATTCTTCAGCCATCCATGAAGGCGGGATCTTCTGGTCCCATCCTGTCGATGGTGGACTGTAGATACCATAGGTTTCCCGTGGGATAGTGACAATGGGAATTCACATTGACGGTGATGGGACCAGAAGATCCTGTGACGAGTGAATGGTGCGCCACCAAGAAAAATGTCACCGATTGCCAGATAATCTCGCCCATTGAAGTGGATGATTAGTCATAATTGCATTGAATGGCGGAGCAGGCTCAATGGGCTGAATGGCCTACTCTTGCTCTTCCATTCCACACTTAGCTCTGTTAGATGTGGCCTAGATGAGGTATGTTTGTGGTCTAAGCTTTTGGCCGATATGTAAGCATTTGTTTAATTATTAATCAATGGTCAATAATTGAATTCAAAAGGGATGACCATTAAAGTGATAGAAGCACTCTGTTTCCAAATGCTCTGCCCCACCGCCGCATAATTCTAAATGCCTGAGACATCAGATCGGTGCAGGTTCTCTTTTGCAAAGAGAAGATGGAGAGGGGATTTGATCGCCATCTTCAAAAGCACGAGGGGTCTGGATGGAGTTAATAAGAAAAGGCTACCTCCATAGATGGAGGTGTCGAGAACCCAAAGGGGCCCCAATTTAAAGTGACTGGTGAAGGAAGCAAAGCCAGCACGTGGGAAGACTTCTCTTACACTGCGAGAGTTGAGGATCGAATGAGATTGTGATTCTGGTTGGCAGAAGGGAACTGGATAATTATCTAAGATTTGCAAGGCTACGGGCACAGGGTAAGAGGACTAGGACTCACACACTCGCAATTAACCAGCAGGGTATGATGGGCCAAGTGGCTTGCTTCTGGGAGGTATCCATTCTATGATATGAATCGGATCACCCTGTAATCTCCACATTTCTAATGAAAGTAGATTCAATCTTTCAAGTGATTCTTTGCATTTGGGCAGTATTTTACCATGATATAACCTCTCTAACATCTCAATAACCCAACCGTAATGTATCTTCTAAAACCCAATGTTGCTGTGATCTTTCTTTAAGTAGTTGTACTATCACAAATCAATCTTAATATCTCTTGTCATAATGCCCAGTATCCATTAGTCTTCTTTATGACCTTAATCACTTGTAATGTTGCTTCTGATGGGTATTGGGTGGCACGGTGGTGCAGTGGTTAGCACTGCTGCCTCACAGTGCCAGGGGCCCGGGTTCGATTCCTGTCTTGTGTCACTGTCTGTGTGAAGCCTGCATGTTCTCCCCGTACCTGCGTGGGTTTCCTCCGGGCACCCTGGTTTCCTCCCACAGACTCGAAAACAGCTTGGGCAGCACGGTGACACACTGGTTAGCACTGTTGCCTCACAGTGCCAGGGACCCAGATTCAATCCCAGCCTCGGGTCACAGTCAGTGTGCAATTTGTATGTTCACCCTGGGTCTGCATGCATTTTTCCGGGTGCAGCAGTCCAAAGATGTGTGGGTTAGGTTGATTGGCCATGCAAAATTCACCCTAGTATCAGGGGGAATAGCAGGATAAATATGAGGGGTTATAGGAATAGGACCTGGATGGGGTTGTGGTTGGTGCAGACTTGATGGGCCAAATGGCCTCCTTCTGCACTATAGGGATCCTATGATTCTTCCCTGCCGCCATCAGATCAACTCGCATTAAGTTGATCTTTCTCTACACCCTAGTAATGACTGTAACGCTACATTCTGCACTCTTTCCTTTCCTTCTGTACTATGTATTCTATGAACAGTATGCTTTGTCTGTATAGCACGTAAGAAATAATACTTTTCACTGTATCCCAATACACGTGACAATAATAAATCAAATCAAATTAATCTCTTCTTGTTTCTGTACCTGCTAATCTTCTCCAGTTGTCTGCTGTGCTTGTGACAGGACTAAATATTATGGGCTAAATATTCATTTCTTGGTGCTGAGCAGCTAAGTCAGTTCATATATCTTTGAGGAAGTGACACAGAGGATGTATTGGCCATGGGGGTATCTGGAAAGGACATGGGGAATATAAGAAGACAAGAAGAATGGTTGGGAGGCATGAGATGAGTGTGGGGTGAGAAGGAGGGGAGGTATGAATGTTTGAGGAATTGGATGGGGTTGATGTCCAAGGGAATAGAGGTAGTGGAGTTGGCAGCCTCCTGATAGGTAAGTTTAAAAGATCTTGCAGAGTTCTTATATATTTCATGCACCTCGTATCCCCTCCACACCCCATAGCCCAACGTCCCTCAAGGTTCCCATATATCCACCATACCCATTCTTCCGGTTTCCACTCTGAACGGAAATAATGAGCCAAAGGGAAGTGTGGCAAGTCTTTGAAATGCTCCAGAAAGTGACAAAATATGCAAATACACCATGAAAACACCCTTTGCAAACAACTGTATTTGTATCAACAGGAGCCGGATGAACAGATGGACAGACACTGTTTTACTGGAGGGTCTCACTGTGAATGTTTCATTGAGCCCCAAGGCTGACTGATGCATTAATCACTGTAGATGACATTTACACATTTGCAAAGGGGTGTGGTAGCTACATTTGGCACTGTTATGAGGTTGTAATAAGCTGCTATTTCTTTTTTTCAATGCCTGTGTGTTTATTTGGAAGGATTAAAATCTATTAAGAAGATAAAAGTTTTTTCATTGATTCTATGAATGGTTTTGTTTCATACTTTTATATATAAGCAGTCTCACAACATCAGGTTAAAGTCCAACAAGTTTATTTGGAATCACAAGCTTTTGGAGCACTGCTCCTTCATTGAGGATATGAGGGTATCTGGAAAAGACATGGAGCAGAGAAAGCAGCAGTGTTCTGAAAGCTCATGATTCCAGATAAGCTTGTTGGACTTCTGATGTTGTGAGACTTCTTACTGTGCCCAGACCAGTCCAACACCAGCATCTCCACATCATACTTTTATGAGGTTGTAAGATGACCAAAGGAGATTTTCAAAGCATGCTTGGTCATTTTGTCTTGCGAGCAAGGAAGGAACATGTGGGTAATGGCAAGGGTATGAAAGTGGCATGGAGGATGAAGTGGCCATGGGGTATGGAGAGGGCATGCAGGCATCTGGAAAGGACATGGGGAATATAAGGGGTCAAGAAAAATGGATGGGAGGCATGAGATGAGCATGGGCTGAGAAGGGGTGAGATGTGAATCTTTGGGGAATTGGATGGGGTTGATGTCCGAGGGAAGAGATGATGGCATTCTAACTAACCAGCCTCGCACACTGCCTGTCTGCTTCCATGGCCACCTCAGAACAGCCTCTGGAGAGAGCTGCCCCAACTCCAACCCATAGCTGGCACCCATGGCGTGATCTAACCTGCTATTCATGCCACGGTCCCGCCACAGCAAGGTTGGAGAACTTGATGGTGCAGGCTCGATGGGCTGAATGGCCTCCTTCTGCACTGCAGGGATTCTACGATTCTAAGGTCGCCTTAGAATCGTAGAATCCCTGCGGTGCAGAAAGGCAAAATGAGAGGGGCAAAAGCTACGTCACTCTGACGGATATTGGGAGGCACTCAAAATCAGGGGAGGCAGATCTATATTTGCAGTCTAACAGTTTAGTTGATATTACAAACTTACGGGGCACTCCTTGATCAGGTGAGTGAAGACGCTCATGGCACTGAATAAACCTGTTAGAGTTTAACCAGCTGTTGTGAGGCTTCTTACTATATTTGCAGAAGCCAGGGAATACCTTGGACGTGTCCCCCCAGATCCTCAGAATTTTTATCCCCCTTTAGTTTAACAGACATTCCTGCTTTTTATTAGAATTTATTGCCATGCCTCACCAGGGAAGGTATTTTGACAGCATTTCAATGTTTGGACATTTTAATCAGAGCGCAACAGTTGGATTTCATTGCAGTTCAAAAAAATAAAGAACCCGTTAAAAATATTCATTCATTCGCTCATTATATTTGCCCAGGAATTTGCCATTGTTCAGTTTTGTTATCATTTTTTGAGTGGTGTTGTTTTCATGCACTTGCCTGGCTTGTGCGAGAACTGGACTCCATGTGCCAAGTTTCTAATCAGTGTCAAAACAGAGCACTTAACATCCAGACGTAGGTATTTGTCTTTTGATACTCAATCAGTTTCACCAATAAAACAAACAAAAACACACATAGAAGCAAGACAGGGTCGTCATGTAACAATGTTGTTTAATGAAGGTCAGTGTTGAAGATAATGGTGATTGTTTTTACAAGTCATCAAAGAGCTCCATGTGATTAGGAAAGGCTGATACAACACAGAAGGAGGGCATTTGCTCCACCTGAACGGTGCTGGCTCTTTGGAAGAGCTATCCAACTATTCCCACCACCCAGCTCTGTCCTGGAACCACCCTTCAATCTGCTTTCCCTTCAAGTATTTATCCAATTCCCTATTTACTATTGAATCTTCCTTCTCTTCTACACTCCATTCCAGATCGCAACATCCCTATAGAATGTTATCCTCCCCTCACTACTGTCCCCTAGGGGGACAGTGCTAGGCAGCAGTGCCATTGTGCCAGGGAACAGTACCAGAGGGCAGAGCCAAGAGACAGTGCCGCGGCAGTGACAGGGGACAGTGCCAGGGCAATGTCAGGGGACAGTGCCAGGAGGCAGAGCCAAGGGCAGTGGCAGGGGACAGTACCAGGAAGTAGTGCCAGGAGGCAATGTCAGGGGCAGTGGCACGGGACAGGGCCAGGGAACAGTATCAGGGACAGCGCCAGGAAGTAGTGCCAGGGATCAGTGCCAGGGGGCAGTTCTGGGGCAATGCTGAGGTAGTTCCAGGGCAGTACTGGGGCAATGTGAGGCGGTGTCAGTGTGCCAGGGGAATGTGCCACGGTTTCAGGGAGTGCTGCGGGGGGGGAAATGTGGGGCGGTGCCAGGGTGCCAGAGCAGTGCCATTGAGCAGAGCCAGGGACAATGTCAGGGACAGTGTCAGGGGAGCAGTGTGGGGCAGTGTCAGTGTGCTAGGGGAATGTGCCAGAGTACCAGGGCAGTGCCACCAGGCAGTGCCAGTGTGCCAGGGGATGGAGCCTGGCTGGCTGAATGACCCACTGACATTCTTATTTTCGCAGCCAGTGAGAAACTTGCACTGGGACAAAGGGAAAAGAAATCAATATGTTACAATGACACAATTTTGAAATGTCTGGCACTTCTTATCAGCCAGCGAGACCATGTCATCACCCTGTGTCAAACTGTAAATGGTGCCGGCGTCTCCACATCAAACTGTAACTTACACAGGGTGTGGAAGCATTTGCAATAAATCCACAGAATCCAAAACCCAAAACTTCAGAATCAAAGCAACCCACTTAACCTGTGAAGGGAGAAAGTTAAATGGCCAATGTGAAGCACAAATAGAACTGGATGGCACGGTGGTTAATGCCTCACAGGGACCTGGGTTCAATTCTGGCCTCAGATCGCTATTTGTGTGGAGTCTGCACGTTCTCCCCTGTGTCTGTGTGTGTTTCTTCCGGGTGCTCTGGTTTCCTCCCACATTCCAAAACATGTGCCGGTTAGGTGAATTGGCCATGCTAAAATGCCCCGCTGTGTCCAAAGATGTCATGATGTAGAGATGCTGGCGTTGGACTGGGGTAAGAACAGTAAGAAGCCTCACAACACCAGTTTTAAGTCCAACCAGTTTATTTGAGAGTAATCCCATATCTATTTACTATCAAATTACTGTCAAATAAACTGGTTGGACTTAAACCTGGTGTTGTGAGACTCCTTACTGTTCCAAAAATGTCAGCAGAGACTGTTAGCCAAGTTCTGCACACATGAGGACGGCCTCAACCAGGATCTTGGGTTCATGTCACACTATCTATAACCCCATGACTTGCCTGGGCTTGTAAAATCTCACTAACTGTCCTAACTGGAGACAGTACACATCTCTTTACCCTGTGCTTAACCCTCTCTCCATTCACATTGTCTGTACCTTTAAAACGTGATTACCTGTAAAGACTCGCATTCCAACCATTATTTTGTAAATTGAGTTTGTGTCTTTATACACACTGTTTGTGAACTGAAATCCCACTGACCTGACAAAGGAGCAGCGAGTGTTCCGAAAGGTAGTGGTTTTTGCTCACAAATAAACCTGTTGGACTTTAACCTGGTGTTGTGAGGTTTCTTACTGTGTTTACCCCAGTCCAACACCGGCATCTTCACATCATGTCCAAGGATGTGCAGGTTAGGTGGAGTGGCCATTCTAAATTGCCCCTGTGTGTCCAAAGATGTGTAGGTTAGGCGGATTGGCTGCAGCAAATTGTCCGTTAAGATGTCTCGGTTAGGGGGATTAATGGGGTAAATATGTGGGGTTACAGGGATAAGGCCTGGGTGAGATGCTCTGTTGGAGAGTCGGTGCAGACACAATGAGCCCAATGGTCTCCTTCTGCACTGTGGGGGTTCTATGATTGTTTTTAATCTTGTTATCACAGAGTCAGAATCGTAAGTTGTTTGAAGATTCATAACCAGAATAAATAGCTCAGAATTGTCGACGGTATTAACATTTCTTTTTCAGTAACAGTTCTCTTTATATTTGTAACGAGCGGAATCATTGTCGTGGGCTTGTGAAACAAAGAGGCAATTTGGAATATGAGGTGGAAGTGGGTCGTGGAGCATTATCCGACCAAAAGGAATTAGGAGAGGATGTGAGATCAATTGTTTTAAGAAAAGCACTCTATTTACAAGCCAAATGTCACAGGGTTCAGTCTGGGAGATACACTCCTCCCAAAGTAACAACATTTGCTGAATTCATCACAAGCCATGCTGACATTACCTGCGAGGATGTTGTAACCAACTTGTTACACCAGTTTGTGGCTGTGTCTAGGTTTTGTTTAGAATATTGTGAGGAGCCACGTAAAACCCCAGTGAGGGACCACTCCAGTCTCTGATTTGGTTTGATTTGATTTATTCCTGGCACGTGTATAGCATACAATGAAAAGTATTGTTTCTTGCTATTCCGACAAAGCATACTGTTCATAGAGAAGGAAACGAGCAAGTGCAGGATGTGGTATTGCAGTCATAGCTAGGGCGTAGGGAAAGATCAATTTAATGCAAGGTAGGTCCATTCAAAAGTCTGATGGCAGCGGGGAAGAAGCTGTTCTTGAGTCGGTTGGTACGTGACCTCAGACTTTTACATCTTTTTTCCAACAAAGAAGGTGGAAGAGAGAATGTGCGTGGGGTCCTTGATTATGCTGGCTGCTTTGCTGAGGCAGCGGGAAGTGTAGACAGAGTCAATGGATGGGAGGCTGGTTTGTGTGATGGATTGGGCTACATTCAGGACCTTTTGTAGTTCCTTGTGGTCTTGGATAGAGCAGGAGCCATACCAAGCTGTGATACAACCAGAAAGAGTGCTTTCTATCAAAGTTAGTGAGAGTCGTAGTCAAATTTCCTTAGTCTTCTGAGAAAGTAGAGACATTGGTCATTGTTTAAGCAATCATTAAAGAATAATTATCAACTGAAACGAAAAATACACAGAAAGGGTTACAATATTCTAAGGCACTTAAGTATATCGATAACTAAACACACGCACTGCTTATGTAGCAATGACCAATGTTCCAAAATATATTAATGATCTCTGAACTCACTAAGACTTACCTTTCCCAAACAATATTCAAGTTAAGTATCTAGAAGTTAAATCCAGTTTATATTTACTGAACAATACAGGGCTGATGGTCAAGTCTGGAAAATGTGTTTTCCTGGTCCAGCAGTGTTATTTAAATTTACGAAGGTTTCCTGCAATGGCTCTAAATCTTAGATACAACAATAAATAAACTAAACTAATGAGGGTGTTTGCTTTCTCCCTGGAATGGAAAGCAGGACTTATCAGATTATTTAACAGCCGGAGTGGAGGGAGGGACGCGCGCTCAGTCTGACAGATGTGTTGGGATTCTTTAGCATCTTGTTACAGGACTCTTTGGCTATGAAATGGGTCCAAGCCTGCTGGCTATGAGGTGTAGACCTCCTGCTCTGATTCTGAGGGGGCTAACAGTTAACTGTTCCTCCTTTTGTTATTTAAAACTGCCGACATGTACGAAATTCTTTCATTTTCTAGAGCTTTGCATTTCTATAGCCCTGAATCATCCAGTCATTTAGGTAAACCGTTTCTGCTTGTGGAACGTAACCTTTGTACCTTTGTCATCTAAGTAATCTGTTTCTACTACTTACAGCAATGCCCACCTAGAATAATAGAGGTTTACAGCATGGCCCTGCAGCCCAACTTGTCCATGCGCTTTTTTTCTTAAACCCCTAAGCTAGTCCCAATTTCCACATTTGGCCCATATCCCTCGATACCATTGTACCCATGTAACTGTCTAAACGCTTTTTAAAAGACAAAATTGTACCTGCCTCCACTACTGCCTCTGGCAGCTTGTTCCAGACACTCACCACCCTCTGCATGAAAAAATTGCCCCTCTGGACACTTTTGCATCTCTCAACTTGAACCAATGTCCTCCAGTTTTAGACTCCCCAACCTTTGCAAAAAGATATTGACTATGTCGCTGATCTATGCCCCTCATTATTTTATAGACCTCTATAAGGTCATCCCTCAGTCGTCTACGCTCCAGAGAAAAATGTCCCAGTCTATCCAATCTCTCTTTATAACTCAATCTATCAAGTCCTGGTAGCATCCTAGTAAATCTCTTCTGCACTCTTTCTAGTTTAATAATATCCTTTCTATAATAGGGTGACCAGAACTGTACACAATATTCCAAGTGTGGCCTTACCAATGTCTTGTACAACTTCAATAAGACATCTCAACTCCTGTATTTAATGTTCTGACCAATGAAACCAAGCATGCTGAATGTCTCCTTCACCACTCTGTCCACCTGTAACTCCACTTTCAAGGAGCTATGAACCTGCACCTCTAGATTTCATTATTCTGTAACTCTCCTCAGTGAGTAAGCCCTGCCCTGGTTCAATCTACGAAAATGCATCACTGCATACTTATCTAAATTAAACTCCATCTGCCATTCGTCAGCCTACTGGCCCAATTGATCAAGATCCCGTTGCAATCCGAGATAACCTTCTTCAATGTCCACTACGCCACCAGTTTTGGTGTCATCTGCAAACTTACTAATCATGCCTTCTACATTCACATCCAAATCATTAATGACCAACTTTAGATGTTCCCAAGCCTTTGGAATGCCCTGGTCACTGTTAGAGGGTTGTCCACCCCTGGAAATGCTGGTTGCTACTGTTGCTAGGCAGATTTATATTTTTCAGGCCTTTTAAAATTCCTGGTAGTGTTGCTAGGCAGATTTCGATCTACCAGGCCTTTTTAAATTCTTATTACCATTAGCTGCTTGGCAAAATCCCTGACACAGGTGAGTGCAGACTGCACAATCTTATAAAGAGAAAAATAATGGCCCATTTTGCACAGGGCAGATCCTGTATCCCAGTTGCGGGAAATGGGTGAGCATTAATAAGGTGAGGTTTGACAGGAACCATCAAACAGGGCAGGGCTGTTTGTGGTACTCAAATTATGCTGAACATTTTGATTGAAACTGAGACCGAGATTTATGTTTTGCCAATAAAGTTTGAGTCCAATTGTTTCGCAGTTTGTTTGACTTCCTGCCCAGGCCTGATGATGGCAGCATTATACGGTGGCTGGCATGCTGCCAGGGGAGGGGATTTGTCTTATTCCTGCTCCTCTCTTTCAGTCTTCCTGTCTTGAGGAGCGATGTGAGATTGGGAAGTGGGCCTCATTCCAGCACGGAATTACGGGCAGTCAGCTGGAATCACAATTTGCACTCAACTGCTCTGAAAAGGAGACAAACACTTCCCTCAGGCCTCGGTAATCTGAACTCAAGTGAATTTATAAGTGTAAATATTGGACGCTAAATACATCTGGGTTTGATTTGTTATCAGTAACTCCGGTTCCCTTTGCAGCTTGGCTCCAGTCGAGGTCCATAATGTGTAGGAGACTCTCTCGCCCGCTGACACATTGCAACAACACATGGGAGCCACTTCCAACCCTACCCTCTGTGTGATGAGGATAGTAATGACGCCCCTCCCATCCCATTTCCGCTGTCACCAGACTCTTGCCAGTGATAATCTTGCAGTGTAATGTCTTCACTGAATTTAATATTAGGTGGCTGTCTGCAGGATGCCCCTCTTTTTGTTTAATTCATTCGTGGGACGTGGGCGTCGCTGACTGGCCAGCATTTATTGCCCATCTCTAGTTGCCCTTGGAGGGCTCTGGAAAATCAACCACATTGCTGTAGCTCTGGAGTCACATGTAAGCCAGACCAGGTGAGGACGGCAGATTTCACTATGCCTAGTGCTTCACGTCTGATAGGGTACGCTTAAACTGGACCAATTGATGGGCAACACGACAGCTCAGTGACTATCACTGTTTGCTGTGCAGTTACAGGGACCCGGGTCGGACCTCCGGCTTGGGTCAATGTCTGTGGGAGTTTGCACGTTCTCCCCGTGCTTGCGTGGGTTTTCTCCGGGTGCTCCGGTTTCCTCCCACACCCCAAAAACGTGCTTTTAGGCTGATTGGTGTCAGTAAATTGTCCCTAAATTGGGTCTCCCTTAATCTGGCGCACATATAATTCCCTAAATTTGCACCCCTTTATTGTGGAGTCCACTAGATGTAGAGAAAAGTCGTAGGTAGAAGAAGGACTTGAATGAGGCAGTCACTGAGTGTTAAAATGGGGTGCGCAGGCTTGTAGGGCCAAAGGGCCTGTTTTCCGTGCCGTGCTGTTCTTTGTATTTCCTTCCTTAAAGGACATTAGTGAACCAGACGGGCTTTTCTGACAATGGTTCCTTGGTCATCAGCAGATTCTTAATCCCAGATTTTTTTTTATTGAATTCAAATTCCACTGTATGCCGTGGTGGGATTCGAACCCACGTCGCCAGAGCAATAGCCAAGTTTCTGATTAATAGACTAGCGATAATACCACTAGGCCATCGCTCCCTTCATGACAGAGGTTGCATGACTATGGCAAGACAGATGGGTTATGTAGTAATGATTGTATTTCAGCACCATAACGTCCACTATCATCTATGTCACTATGAGGTTTGGAAATGGCAAACAGGCAGTAACCCCTTTGCTGCTTGTATTCCAGTCTTTATTAATGCCCAAAGAACGCTGATGCAGTTCTGAAGTATCAATTGATGAGCACATGCTTGGCATGTTCCACCCATCCATTGTTGGCGCTGAGATATTAATGAGTCAGCCACTCTGGAACCTATTCTGGTCAGGGAGGGTGGAGGAAAGAAGCTTGAAGACAGCTTTTGGTCAGTGCAAGAATCATAGAATAGAATCATAGAATCACACAATGCAGAAGGAGGCCCCCTCTTGGCCCATCGAGTCTGTATCCACCACAATCCCACCCAGGCCCTATCCCTATAACCCCATGCATTTACCCTAGCTAGTCCCCCCGACACTAAGGGGTAATTTAGCATGGCCAATTCACCTATACTGCACCTCTTTGGAGTGTGGGAGGAAACCGGAGCACCTGGAGGACACCCATGTGGACATGGGGAGAATGCGCAAGTTCCACACAGACAGTGACCCAAGCCTGGAATCGAATCCGGGTCCCTGGCGCCGTGAGGCAGCAGCGCTAATCATTGTGTCACCGTGCTGCACACAAGAAGGCTCAAACCTGGCTGCATGCTGCCAAGTCACCAGCCTGGTATTGACATCCCCCCTGCCGCCGGCTTTGCTCTGGTGCTCCAGGCTCCCTGCCCCTTCTGAATGTGGTGAGCCCCCCCCACAGCTGGATGGAATGCTACTGAAGCCTCTGAACACTCCCACTGGGTGGGTGCTGTGCCAGTCCTGCCTGATGGACACAAGCTGTTGGAAATCACCTCTATGATAACATTTGGGAACCTGAAGAGTCATAGTTGTTGGGGAGAAATGGGATTGGGTGGGGGGGGGGGGAAGGTCGGGATGGTGTTCGGGGGGGGGCAGGGGGGAGGATGGCAATCATTTAAGCTCACTTCGCCAGGGAGAAATGCGGGCAGAGGATTTGGAAACCACCACTGTCATCTCTCAACGCCGCCCACTGTAAGTTTCAATAACAGAAAACACCAAAAACCCACCTGCCTGAAGCCGGTGGGATTATTGTTTATAGTCACAGCTTGATTTCATTCAATTTATTATTGTCACGTGTATTAACACACAGTAAAAAGTATTGTCTCTTGCCTGCTATACAGACAAAACATACCATTCATAGAGAAGGAAAAGAGAGAGTGCAGAATGTAGTGTTACAGTCATAGTTAGAGTGTAGAGAAAGACCAACTTAGTGCAAGGTAGGTTCATTTAAAAGTCTGATGGCAGCGGGGAAGAAGCTGTTCTTGAGTCGATTGGTACATGACCTCAGACTCTTGTATCTTTTTCCCACTGGAAGAGGTTCATGGGGTTCTTAATTATGCTGTCTGCTTTTCCAAGGCAATGGAAAGTGTAGACAGAGTCAATAGATGGGAGGCTGGTTTGCGTGATGCACTGGGCTACGTTCACGACTCTTTGTAGTTTCTTGCAATCTTGGACAAAGCAGGGGCCATACCAAGCTGTGATACAACCAGAAAGAATGCTTTCTATGATGCATCTGTGGAAGTTGGTGAGGGTTGTAGCAGATAAGCCAAATTTCCTTAGTCTTCTAAGAAAGTAGAGGCGGGCTTTCTTAACTATAACGTACGTGTGGAGGGACCAGGACAGATTGTTCAGAACCCAATTACATAGGCCCAGGCTGGTGTGGGGAAAACCCTCGCGACTTGCCTACAGTATCAAACCTGATGAGTTCAGAAGAGATTTGGCGAGACGTGTTGGTTTAAATTATTTGTAGGTTCCTGGCTGGCCAGAGGAACTTATTTACTTTGTGTTTTTTCCTCAATTTTCGATTGCTTCCAATCAGCCCAGCCCAATGTCACTCACCATTTACCTTGGTGCCGGAGAACGGTTCCTCCTGGTTGCTGGGTGGCCACTTTTTTCGGCAAATCGGAGAAATTAAATCAAACAAACAGAGGGGCAAATTAAAAGGGGCAGCCCCTTAAAAAAGGGGGATGGGAGATGAGAAACCACCTGAAGCAAGAGAGGAAGTGCAAAGAAATGTTAAAACATCAAACCAAAATGTGATGAAAGGGGTCAATAATGCACCCTAGCCCCTGCAGTGTCCAATAAACATCTGTGGAAGTTGGTGAGAGTTGTAGTGGACGTGCCAAATTTCCTTAGTTTTGTAAGAAAGTGGACCCCACATGCTCCCTTTCCAGGGACACCCAGCCACGAATGTAGACACGGTGGAGGGGCAAAATATCAGGTCTGATGACCGCCTGCCCCAGCCTGGACCTGTTGATGACGAGTCTGGCCAGGCCCTGGAGCAGGGTCACACAGTGGTCCTTCACCTTTCCCCCTGCACAGGGTGATTGCTGACCATAATGCTGCCTGATATTTAGTGATCAAAATAATCGAGTAATTGGCTGTTCAGTCAGGATGCCAGCCAGCGGGGTCTTAATGAGCGATTAAAATCGACTGGGCCTGGTTCTCGGGAAAACCTACCACTCACTCGGCCATGTTCCTGCAAGGAGTTAAAATCAACCCCAAACCAAGACAGTAAAATTCCCAATTAAAAAAAAAATTAAACTTGTTTTGCACAAGTATTGAGTAGTTGCCAAATCTGAGTGAAAAATAGATCCAACTCTTCATGTGCCCATCTCTCTGTGGGAAAGCACTGACGAACCTTCATTGCAACTGCTGCTCATCATAAAGAGATTCTTTTAATCGATTTCATTTGACTGAACTTCATGGGGAGAGAATAGTCTTCTTGCGAACTGCGATCGGAGGGAATGGAAGTGGAAAGTAATCAGCTGCAAATGGAAAATCACAAGTATTGATGGGAAGGTACTGAACCAGTGAGGATGTGCATTCAAGGAAGGAAATTTAATCCTAGAATCCCCACACTGCAGAAGGAGGTTCTTCAGCCCATCGAGTCTGCACCGACAACAGTCCCACCCCAGCACCTATCCCCATCACCCCACGTATTTACCCTGCTAATCCCCCTGACACTAGGGGGCAATTTAGCACGTTTTTGGAGTGTGGGAGGAAACTGGAACACCTGGAGGAAACCCAAGCAGACGTGGGGAGAATGTGCAGAATCCACACAAACAGTGAGCCAGAATTGAACCCGGTCCCTGGCACTGTGAGGCAGCACTGTGCCACCGTGCCACCCATAATGACTGATATGGAATGAATGACACGATGGAATTGGAAATCTGGTATTGGCATCACCCAGATACCTTACTGCCCGTGGGAGTCGGTATGTTTGCTCCAAGTCTGCTTGGGTTTCCTCCGGAAGAAAGGGTTAATTCAGGCTAACAGACTGAAAGTACTCCAGTTTTCCAGTCGCCTCGGAGTTTCCTTGACTCCTGTCCTTCAAGCTGCCCAGTCCGTATTTTATGCTCCAACAACGCGCTGGCAGAGATGAATTTTCCTCTCTGCTTGGAGCCTTTCTATCATTACAGGAAGCTAAATCAATGCATTCACAGAGGGCACGACTGTGACATATTTAAGTTTCAATGGAAAGCGTTGACATTGCTTTTGCAGGAGATTACAAATTGCAACAAGCAACGCTGATGGACGATAAGCTAAGTACCAGAGATCTGGAACTAAAACAGAATGTTCCGGAAATGCTCAGTTGGTCGTGCGGCATCTGCAGACGGAGAGAGAGGAAAACAGAGTTCACAAGCAGGATTGTACCTAGGTACCAGGCTGGGAGGAGACGGTAGAGGGATGGTGACAACGCCAGTGATATAGCGGACAGCAACACCAGATGGCAGTTCTGTCCTAGAATAGCTTCTTGGCAGCAGATACTGAGGGTGATTGGCTGCCTGGAGTGGATAATGGAAGGTGTAGCCCAGTCCATAGCGCAGTCCAGCCACCCCCATCCATTAACTCTGTCTACACTTTCCGCTGCCTCGGGAAAGCAGCCAGTATAATCAAGGACCCCACGCACCCCTGGCCTACTCTCTTCCAAAGTTAAAAGTTAATTTATTGTTATCACAAGTGGGCTTACACTAACAATGCAGTGGAGGAAATTTGGCATGTCAGCTATGACTCTCAACAACTTTTACAGCTGCACCATAGAAAACATTCTTTCTGGTTGTATGACAGCTTGGTATGGGCTCCTGCTCTGCCCAAGACCACAAGGAACTACAAAGGGTCATGAACGTAGCCCAGTGCATCACGCAAACCAGCCTCCCATCCATTGACTCTGTCTACACTTCCCGCTGCCTTGGCAAAGCAGCCAGGATAATTAAGGATCACCCACACCCTGGACATTCTCTCTCCCATCTTATTCCATCGGGAAAAAGATACAAAAGTCTGAGGTCATGTACCAACCGACTCAAGAACAGCTTCTTCCCTGCTGCCATCAGACTTTTGAATGGACCTACCTCGCATTAAGCTGATCTTTCTCTACACCCTAGCTATGACCGAAACACTACATTCTGCACTCTCTCCTTTCCTTCTCTATGAATGGTATGCTTTGTCTGTATAGTGCGCAAGAAACAATACTTCTCACGGTATATTAATACATGTGATAATAAATCAAATCAAATAAAGTCACTGCCAAAATCTCCCTGTCACTATTCCTCTCTGTAACTGTAACAACAGCAGACTTCTTAAATTTAGGCTTTTGTTCTGGGTTCAACTGAAAGTGAAAGCAGTTTCTCCACACGTTGGTCGGGATTTTCCGGCCATTCCAGTGGGCAAGATTTTCCAGTCCCGCTGAAGGCAATCCCCCCCCCCCCCCCCCCGCCAACTCCCCGCTCACAATGGCAGGTTCCTCAGCAGTGCAAATGGACACTTACTTGGTGGCACCTGAAGGGGGCAGGTGTCTGGCGCTCCAAGCAACACCTAGAGACCAACCATGGTGGAACCAGTTCTGATGAAAGCTCACCTGATCTGTACTGTTAACTCTGCTCCTCCACCTCCACAGATGCTGCCTGATCTGTTTAGTTTTAAAGTTTAAAGTTTATTTATTAGTGTCACAAGTAGGCTTACATTGACACTGCAATAAAGTTATTCTGAAAATGCCCTAGTTACCATACCCCAGTACTTGTTGGGGTACACTGAAGGAAAATTTAGCATGGCTAATGTACCTAACCAGCGTGTTTTTGGGATGGTGGGAGGAAACTGGAGCACCCGGAGGAAACCCACACAGACACGGGAAGACTGTGCAGACTCCACGCAGACAGTGATCCAAGCCAGGAATCGAACCCAGCTCTCTGGCGCTGTGAGGCAGCAGCGCTAACCTATTTCAGCAGCATTTGTTTTGATTTCAGATTTCTGGCATCCATTTTCATAGAATCCTGTAGTGCAGAAGGAAGCCATTCAGCCCATCAAGTCTGCACCAACCACAGTCCCACCCAGGCCTTATCCCCATAGCCCCATGCATTTACCCTAGCAAGTCCCTCTAACACTAAGAGGCAATTCAGCATGGCCAATCCACCTAACCCGCACACCTTTGGACTGTGGGAGGAAACCGGGGCACCCAGAGGAAACCCACGCAGACACAGGGAGAATGTGCAAACTCCACACAGACAGTAACCCAAGCTGGGAATCGAACCCGGGTCCCTGCTGCTGTGAAGCAACAGCGCTAACCACTGTGCCACCGTGTCCTTTCATATAGCCCATAATTCATATCCCTGCCCCCACCCCCCGTACATGATGGGGACCTTGCCCTGTGAACCAGCTACCTGCCTCTGCCATATGCTTGTGACCACCCTCTATCTCTTTCAGTCTCCAAATGCACCGCTATCTCTTGTAAACTGGTCCCTTGCAAAGCTGCCTTCTTGACTGCAAAACCTCCGGCCTAGGTTGAAAGAGGGCAAGAGAACTACTGGAGAGAGCCCTGCAGTTAAATTCTGAAGAATATTCTGGAAGCCAGTTCCTCCATGATTCCTAACCCCTCAGCAATTCCTAACCCCTCCACCTCTTCAACTATCCACCTAAAACCCAAGACCAGACTGGGCCTCCCAGGCTAAAATCCAGGCCCAGAGCTCAGCAGTAAAGGCCAAAATTTCAGGAACTAAACACCATAAAATAGAGGAGCATTGACCGGAACATTGAATACAGGACTTGGGATGTCTTGTTGAAGATGTACAAGACATTGGTAAGGTCACACTTGGAATACTGTGTACAGTTCTGATCACCCTATTATAGAAAGTATATTATTAAACTAAAAAGAGCGCAGTAAAGATTAACTAGGATGCCCCAGGGACTCGATGGTTTGAGTTATAAGGAGAAGCTGGCTAGACTGGAACTTTTCTCCCTGGAGCGTAGGAGACTGAGGGGTGATCTTACAGAGGCCTATAAAATAAGGGGCAAAGATCAGCTAGATAGTCAACATCTTCTCCCAAAGATAGGGGAGTCTAAAACTAGAGGGCATAAGTTTGAGGTGAGAGGGGAGAGAGATAGAAAAGGGTCCACTCACAGGGTGGTGAGTGAGTGGAACAAGCTGCCAGAGGTAGTAGCAGAGACTGGTACAATTCTGTCTTTTGAAAAGCATTTAGATGGTACATGGGTAAGATGGGTCTAAAGGGATATGGGCCAAACTCAGGCAACTGGGACGAGATTAGTGGTTAAAAAAAAGGGTGCGTGGACAAGTTGGGCTGAAGGGCCTGTTTCCATGCTGTAAACCTCTATGACTCTATGAGCAGAGTTAGGCCATTCTGGCTGTTTAGTCTGTCCTCCATTCGATCCTGGCTGATAAGTTTCTCAACCCCATTCTCCCACCTTTTCCACACAACCATTTGCCTTCCCTTACCAATCAAGAAGCTATCTATCTCCGTCTTAAATACACTCAGTGACCTGGCCTCCACAGCCTCCTTCTGTGGTAATGAATTCCACAGATTCTCCCCCCTCTGGCTGAAGAAATTCCTCCTCATCTCGGTTCTAAAGGGTCGTCCCTTTACTCTGAGGCTATGGCCTTGGATCCTAATCTCTCTGACTCACGGAAACAAAACGCCATGCCAGTGAGTATTCATAAAGGGAAAAGACAAATTAGCGTTTCAAACGTATATACACTTTATCAGGATTGTATATCCGTGAGATTTATGATTACATTTGTCATGCTGTATGTTATTTATTAACAGATTGCGTGCTTCAGCCAAAATAATTTTTACTGCCTGGAAAACGAATAGTTGCTTTGGTTGACCACATCTATCTTAGTATTTCCATTTTCTATTGAGTGGTACCTCATTAAATATTGTCTTATTCACAGGACTGATTGTGAGTGAATTGGATTCAATGTACAATGTACTACGAGGTTTATGACCCAGAGAACTGCATCAGCTGACAGTGCTTTTGACTTTCCGAGATGCCTCATCCAGCGCATCATCCTTCCTTACAGTTGCAATTGTTTCTTTAACTCGATACTTATCTGCAAGATAATTTTCTATTCTTGAATGAAGGCGGCGCAGAGGCACAGTGGTTAACAGTGCCGCCTCAACAGTGCCAGGGACCCAGGTTCAATTCCGGCCTCAGGTCATTATCTGTGTGGAGTTTGCACGTTCTCTCTGTGTCTGTGTGGGTTTCCTCCGGGCACTCCGGTTTCCTCCCACAGTCCGAAAGGTGTGCGAGTCGATTGGCCAGGCTAAATTGCCCCTTTGTGTCGGGAAGGGGCTAGCAAAATAGGTGGGGTTGAAAGGAACATAAGAACATAAGAAATAGGAGCAGGAGTAGGCCATCTAGCCCTTCGAGCCTGCCCCGCCATTCAATAAGATCATGGCTGATCTGTTGTGGCTCAGTTCCACTTTCCCGCCCTCTCCCCATAACCCTTAATCCCCTCTCTTATCAAGAACCCATCAACCCGCTTCTTAAAAATATTTAGCGAGGCAGCCTCCACCACTTCAACGGGCAGAGAATTCCAGAGATTCACCACCCTTTGAGTGAAGAAGTTCCTCCTCAACTCCGTTCTAAACCGCCTCCCCTTTATCTTGAGGCTGTGCCCCCTAGTCCTACTGTCTTTTTTGAGCGGGAAGAGTCTCTCCACCTCTATCCTATCCATCCCATTCATCATCTTATACGTCTCAATGAGATCTCCCCTCATTCTTCTAAACTCTAACGAGTACAAGCCTAGTTTATTCAGCCTCTCCTCATAGCTCAATCCCCTCAACTCCGGTAACAGCCTAGTAAACCTCCTCTGCACTCCCTCCAGGGCCAAAATATCCTTGCGCAGGTGCGGCGCCCAAAACTGCACACAGTACTCCAGCTGCGGCCTCACCAATGCCCTATACAGCTGCAGCAAGACCTCCCTACTTTTATATTCAATCCCCCTCGCTATGAAGGCCAGCATCCCATTCGCCTTCCTGACCACCTGCTGCACCTGCAAGCTGGGTTTTTGCGACTCATGCACAAGGACCCCGAGGTCCCTCTGCACCGTCGCCTGCTGCAGTTTTTCGCCACGTAAGTAATAGTCCTTCCTACCATTCTTCCTACCAAAGTGGACCACCTCACACTTGCCAACATTAAATTCCATTTGCCATTTCCTGGCCCATTCGCCCAGCCTATCTAGATCCTTCTGCAGACTCTCCACACCCTCCGCACAATTTGCCTTTCCCCCAATCTTGGTGTCATCAGCAAATTTCGACACCCTGCACTCGGTTCCCTCCTCCAGATCATCTATATAAATGGTAAATAGCTGAGGCCCCAGCACCGACCCCTGGGGCACCCCACTAGTCACCAACCGCCAATCCGAATAGCACCCATTGACCCCCACTCTCTGCCTCCTATTTGACAACCAATCCTCTATCCACGCTAACACCCTACCCCCAACTCCATGTCCCCTGACCTTCTGCAATAACCTCTTGTGAGGTACCTTGTCAAACGCCTTCTGAAAATCCAGAAAGACCACATCCACCGGCTCTCCTCTATCCACTGCCCTAGACACATCCTCATAGAACTCCAGTAAATTTGTCAGACACGACTTCCCTTTAATGAAACCGTGTTGCGTCCGCCCTATCAAGCAATTCCCTTCAAGATGCCTCGCAATTTCCTCCTTAATGACGGATTCGAACATTTTACCTACCACAGACGTTAAACTAACCGGCCTATAATTCCCCGCCTTTTGCCTGGCACCCTTCTTAAACAACGGCGTAACATTAGCCGTTTTCCAATCTTCCGGCACTTCCCCGGAATCCAGCGACGTCTGGAAAATAACCACCAAGGCATCCACTATAACCTCCGCCATTTCTTTCAGAACCCTCGGAAGGGTTGTGGCCTGGGTGGGATAGTGGTCAGTACAGACTCGATGGGCCAAAGGGCCTCCTTCTGTATGATAGGGACTCTATGAAGATTTTGATGTTGGAGATTTCAGTGGATATAATAAGGTGCTTGCAAAGTTCTTCCAGTCTGCTTTTACCACACCATTTCAATTGTGGCAAACCGGAGAACACACTCGGAAGAATTCAGATATTGGCTGGAATTTTACCGTCATGTGCTACGGGAATCAAAATGCGTGAGGGCTGGACGATGGAAAGATCCATTGACCTCAAGCAGGATTTCGGGATAAGCGAGGGCGTAAAATCCCACCCATTAAGTCTGAGGGGAGAGGCATTGGCCTCATGGTATTATCACTAGACTGTTATTCCAGAAACTCTGCTAATGTTCTGGGCACCCGGGTTCGAATCCCGCCACAGCAGATGGTGGAATTTGAATTCAATAAAAAATATCTTGGAATTAAGAATCTATTGATGAGCATGAAACCATTGTCGGAAAAACCCATCTGGTTCACTAAAGTTCTTTAAGGAAGGAAATCTGCCGTCCTTACCCAATCTGGCCTACATGTGACTCCAAAACCACTGCAAATCTCAACTGCTCTTGGGCAACTAGGAATGGGCAATAAATGCTGGCCAGCCACAGAGACCCATGTCCCATGAATGAATAAAAAGACAGTTAAAATCTAAGATATCAAAAATCTGACGCTGAGGACTCAGGACGAAAGGAATTGTTGATTTATGTGAACAGTTCTGATCACTTTGTTACAGAGAGAAAATCATTGCATTAGAATCGTAGAATGCCTACAGTACAGAAGGAGGCCATTTGGCCCATCGAGTCTGTACTGATCACATCCCACACGGGCCCTATTCCCTTAACCCTACGAACCCCCCTGACACCAAGGTCAATTTAGCATGGCCAATCCATCTAACATGCACATCTTTGGACTGCAGGAGGAAACCGGAGCACCCAGTGGAAACCCGCGCAGGGAGAACATACAAACTCCTCACAGACAGTGACCTGAAGCTGGAATTGAACCCGGGTCCCTAGCGCTGTGAGGTAGCAGTGCTAACCACTATGCCACTATACCACCCTGAGAAAGAGGGGATAGAGGAGATCTACAAGAATGTTGCCAGGACTTGAAAAATGGTGAGGGGCCTGGATAGAATGGGTGTGGGAAAGGCCTGTTTAATTTAGCTGAGGTCAGTGACTAGAGGCCAAGTGATTGATAGAAAGATTAGGGGAAGGGAGATGAAGGAAATCCTTCCAAAGAATCTCAACAGTGCAGAAAGAGGCCATTTGGCCCATCGAGTTGGCACCTACTCTCTAACAGAGTAACAGGCCTTTTATTCTCCTCCTGCCTATCCCCATAACCCCACATAATTACCATGTCTAATCCACCTAATATACACATCTTGAGATACGAAGGGACAATTTAGCATGGCCAATCTGCCTAACCTGCACATCTCTGGACTGTGGGAGGAAACCAGATCACCCAGGAATTACACACACAGACAGGGGGAGAATTCAAAGTCCGCACAGGAAGTCACCCAAGGCTGAAATTGAATGGGTTCCTGGTTGTGTGAGGCAGCAGTGCTAATGTGTTGGGAGGTGGAAGGGAGTCTGGAACTCACTGCCTGAAAGGGTAGTAGTTAGGGGCAGAAACTCATAGCTCATGTAAGAGGAGGATGTGCACCTAATATCCTGTAACCAAATGTGGAAAGTGGTTATTCGGCTGGGTGGCTGCTTTTGTGGACCAGCACAGACACAATGGGCCAAGTGGCCTCTCTTTGTACTGTAAGCATTCTATGATTCTATATGTAGTCTTAATTGCTTTTGCTTCTTCATTACATCAACATGAGAATTTCCATTCAAACTTTACATGACTCTGATGAAATAGAAATGATTGAGAGCTTCAGGTTTTTAGGTGTCCAGATCACCAACAACCTGTCCTGGTCCCCCCCATGCTGACACTACAGTTCAGAAAGCCCACCAATGCCTCTACTTCCTCAGAAGACAAATGAAATTTGGCATGTCAGCTACAACTCTCACCAACTTTTACAGATGCACCATAGAAAGCATTCTTTCTGGTTGTATCACAGCTTGGTATGGCTCCTGCTCTGTCCAAGACTGCAAGAAACTACAAAGGGTTGTGAATGTAGCCCAATCCATCACACAAACCAGCCTCCCATCCATTGACTCTGTCTACACTTCCTGCTGCCTCGGAAAAGTAGCCAGAATAATTAAGGACCCCACACACCCCGGACATTACCTCTTCCACCTTCTTCCGTTGGGAAAAAGGTACAAAAGACTGAGGTTACATACCAACTGACTCAAGAACAGCTTCTTCCCTGCTGCCATCAGACTTTTGAATGGACCTATCTTGCATTAAGTTGATCTTTCTCTACACCCTAGCTATGACAGTAACACTACATTCTGCACTCTTTCTCTTCCTTCTCTATGAACGGTATGTTTTGTCTGTATAGCGTGCGAGAAACAGTATGTTTCACTGCGTGTTAATACATGTGACAATAATAAATGAAATCAAATCAAAAAAGATACAAAAATCTGAGGACATGTATCAACCGACTCAAGAACAGCTTCTTCCCTGCTGCCATCAGACTTTTGAATGGACCTACCTTGTATTAAGTTGATCTTTCTCTACACCCTAACAATGACTGTAACACCACATTCTGCAATCTCTCTGTTCCTTTCCTATGAATGGTATGCTTTGTCTGTATCACATGCAAGAAACAATACTTAACAAATCAAATCAAATCAAATCAAAAAAGGTACAAAAATCTGAGGACATGTATCAACCGACTCAAGAACAGCTTCTTCCCTGCTGCCATCAGACTTTTGAATGGACCCACCTCACACTAAATTGGTCTTTCTCTACATCCTAACTATAACTATAACACTACATCCTGCACTCTCTCCTTTCCTTCTCTATGAACAGTATGCTTTGTCTGTATCGCGCGCACAAAACAATATTTTTCACTCTATATTAATACACATGACGATAATGAATCAATAATAAATCAAATCAAATCCTTTTGGAATCACTCACTGTGCGAGGACATGGCACACTAGCTCAAGGTTCTTGTTACTTGGAAGGAAATTTATCAACTGCCGTCAATTCTGTGCTCTGGTAAAACGTTTAATGATTTGCACAGATCAACTAGTACAGCCCTGATATGATGCTGTGAAATTCCTTGAGAACAATCTTTGTTTTATTGCTTTCATAATCCATTGCAACCCTTAGTGACTAATATAATCATGTTTAAAGACATGAGGGGGAACTGTACCTCCCTCCACCCACCTATAAACAGGGTGGAGTGAAAGCTGATGGCCAGAACTCTACCAGCTTGCCCGCCACAGAATGGGAGTGGGCAAGGACCCGACAATGGAAATCTCCGTTGACTTTGTGCAGGAATTTCCAATCTAGTGCAAACAAAGCCATAAAACCCTGCCCCATATCGCAGTGTTATCCTTACTGCACATTCTCAACTCCTTTAAGGTTGTTGCTTTCTTGTGTGACTGAGGCACCCAGCCAATTTGTATTGCGAATTGAGGTTGTATCTGTTCCGGTAATGCCCCGGTGTTTTAACAGGCCATTGAGCAGATTGCTTGCGACTAATGGACATCCTCTGGAAGGCACTGTAAGGGAGGTGTAAATCTGATTCTTTTTTTGGAGGATCCTCGGTGGAAAACACCTTACTCCTCAGGGAGCATAATTAAAAGCAAACTACTGCGAATGCTGGACTCTAAAATCAAAAGAGAAAACGTTCAAAAATCTCAGCTGCTTTGATAGCATATGTAAGGAGAGAAAGGAGAGGAATCTATGTCCCAATATCGGTTACAAGCCAATTGACTCCCACAGCTATCTGAACCCAATATCCTGTAAAGGCTCCATCCCTTTCTTTTAACTCCTTCACCTCCTGATTTCAGCTTCTCTGCCATATTCTCTCCATGGACTGCCTTTAGCAGCCTTTCCCATTGTTTTTGTGGCTACGACTCATCTTTCATTCCCCCTGCAGTATAGATATTTCCCACTTTCTACGCCTTTTAATTTTGACAAAGGGTCACCTGGACTCAAAACATCAGTTCTTCATAGAATCCCTACAGCGCAGAAAGAGGCCATTTAGCCCATCGGGTCTGCACCGACCACAATCCCACCCATGCCCTACTCCCATATCGCTACATATTTTCCCCACAAATCCCTCTACCTATACATCTCAGGACAGTAAGGGGCAATTTTAGCACGGCCTGTCAACCTAACCCGCACATCTTTGGGCTGTGGGAGGAAACCAGAGCACCCGGAGGAAACCCACGCAGACACGAGGAGAATGTGCAAACTCCACACAGACAGCGACCCGAGCCGGGAATCGAACCCAGGTCCCTGGAGTTGTGAAGCAGCAGTGCTAACCACCGTGCTACCGAATGAATGTTTCTGCCCAGTTCTTTTCTCACCTTACAGATGCTGCCAGACCTGCTGAGATTTTCCAGCATTTTCTCTTCTGGCCCCATAATTAAATTTTGGGCCCTTCTTGCTGCCCCAGCTAAGACTCACGTGAATATGTCAACCATTGAGCCACATGCTCACCCACCCCCCCCCTCCACCTTTCCCCACCCCACCCACCCCCACCCCCCAACCCCAGACACTCCCATTCCCTGATAGGAGGATGACACTATGGTCATGTCACTGGACCGACCAGGGATCCAGTCAATTCTTCTGGGAACGCAGGTTCGAATCCCATCTTGGCAGCTGGTGGAATTTAACTCCATGAGTACATGTGGAATTGAAAGCTGTGTAATAATTATCATTAGTTTCCGTAAAAATCCCATCCGGCTGAGGAACTTTAGTTCTAAGTACAGATTCGAGAGTTTAGCACTCCTTTCTTTGGAGAAAAGAAGGCTGAGAGGAGATTCGATAGCGATCATGAGGTATTTGAACAGGTGATATCGGGAGAAATTGTCCCCACTTGTAAAAGGGTTGAGAAAGAAATTTAAAGTAATTGGTAAAAGTGAGAAAAATGTTCTTCACCCAGTGAGTGTTTGGGGTCTGGAATGCATTGCCCGGAAGTGTGGTGGAGGCAGGTTCAATTTAGTCATTCAGGAGGGTATTATATAGAGTCACAGAGGCTTACAGCATGGCAACAGGCCCTTCGGCCCAAACTTCCCATGCTGCCCTTTTTTTAACCACTAAGCTTGGGGGCATGGATGTGGTGGGTGTGGGCCAAACGTGAGCAATTGGGATTAGCTTAGGGGTTTTGAAAAAGAAAGGTTGGCATGGATAAGTTGGGCGGAAGGATCAGTTTCCATGCTGTAAAACCCCTATGACTCTAAGCTAGTCCCAAATGCCCACAATTAGCCCATATCCCTCTATACCCATCTTACTCCCCATGTAACTGCCTAAATGCTTTTTAAAAGACAAAATTGTACCCACCTCTACTACTACATCTAGCAGCTTGTTCCAGTCACTCACCACCCTCTGTGTGAAAGAATTGCCCCTCTGGACTCATTTGTATCTCTCCTTTCTCACCTCAAACCTATGCCCTCTAGTTTTAGACTCCCCTACCTTTGGGAAAAGATATTGACTGTCTTGCTGATCTATGCCCCTCATTATTTTAGAGACCTCTATAAGATCACCCCTCAGCCTCCTACGCTCCAGTGAAAAAAGTCCTAGTCTATCCAGCCTCTCCTTAGAACTCATGTCCTTTATAACTCAAGTCTCCTTCCAACTCAAACCAGCAAAACCATCAAGGCGATTATACAAAGAGAAACGAGGTGCAGGGTTATAGGGAGAAGACAGGAAAATTACACTAGATTAAGTGCTTACTCCGAGAGCTGGTGCAGGCACAATGGGCTGAATGGCCTCCTTCTACACTATCTGAGATTTTGGGTTAATGGAACATTACTCAGTATTGGAATCCCAGCTTCCAATATTCTGTCTTTGTTGAGAGCGTTACGATAGCTAATATTGACTTGTGTTGCTCAAGCATAACTTCCCCAGTGTCAAAATCTGAGACAGGGTGGGATTTTCCAGAAAACACCACTCCCAAAAGTTAAATGCTCAGTCCTGTTAGATTCTTGCTCACAACCTGTCAAAGTATGGAACCTTTTACAATGATCTAACCACCATAGAAAGTCAATGGAGTGTAACTACCGAACAGCCCTCGGCTACTTAGAACAGGTTTTTATTTCCTTTCCCACTTTAACTTGAAAGAGGCGTGACCTCAGGTGGAACATGATCAAGTCAGTCAGAGCTCCAGGTACAATCTTCCCAGTTTAACAAGGGTGGGGATTGAGACAACTATAGGGAAATTAAAGTTGTGAAACTTTCTACTTGCACGTCAGAAAAAGATTGGCAGAATTGCTATGTTCCATTCCGCATGATTAGGTTAAAAGGGTGGGTGCCACCCTTTACCAAGAAAGCATTATTGTCCCCATCCCAGTCCGACGCTGGCATCTCCACATCATAACCTTTACCGAGTCCAGTAAGAGGCAACAGGGGAATGGGCGCAGGGGGAAGTGAGGGTGATAAGATATCTGTCTTGAATGAAAGGGTGGCATGGTGGCACAGCAGTTAGCACTGCTGCCTCACAGCACCAGGGACCTGGGTTCGATTCCCAGCTTGGGTCGTTGTCTGTGTGAGTTCCTCTGGCATTCCCAAAGGTAGACTGCTAGCACTCGGTGTACAGGGTTTGTAAATAAAGGGGTTTTGGTGAAGGGATTTCTGCCTCTGCAGGCTTATTACAGGTATGTTTACATCAGTGGTTGGTACGGTGGCACAGTATTTAGCACTGCTGCCTCACAGTGCCGGGGACCTGAGTTCAATTCCTGGCCTGGGTCACTGTCTGTGTGGAGTTTACACATTCTCCCTGTGTCTGTGTGGGTTTCCTCCGGGTGCTCTGGTTTCCTCCTACGGTCCAAAGATGTGCGGGTTAGGTGGATTGGCCATGCTAAATTGCCCCTTAGTGTCAGGGGAGAGACTAGCTAAGGTAAAATGCATGGGGTTATGGGGATAGGTCCTGGGTGGGATTGTGGCTGGTGCAGACTCAATGGGCCAAATGGCCTCCTTCTGCACTGTAGGGGTTCTATGAAAGCTTTCTCAAAGAGTTTCATTCAACGTTGTTCCACCAAGTATTTCCATTTTGCGAAGAGTTTCATTCTCAATCATAGTCATATTTATAGACTAATAGAAAAAAATTCCTACAGTGCAGACAGAGGCCATTCAGCCCATCAAGTCTGCACCTACCACAATCCCACCCAAGCCACACCCCTTCAGCCCCACCTATTTACCCTAGCTAATCCCCCTGACATATACGGCAATTTAGCATGGCCAGCCAACCTAACCCACACAGCTTTGGAGTATGTGAGGAAACTGGAGCACCTAGAGGAAACCCACGCAGACACAGGGAGACCATGCAAACTCCACACAGGCAGTGACCCAAACCTAAATTGAAGCTGGGTCCCTGGCACTGTGAGGCAACAGTGCTAAATACCGTGTCACCATACCACTCACTGATGTAAATATACCTGTAATAGGTCTATGGAGACAGAAGTCCCTTCACTAAAATCCCTTTATTTACAATTCCAACAGCAGGATACAGACTGCTATCAGTCAGCAGACTGCCTTTGGGAGCGCCAGAGGAACTGACACTCCCAGTTAAGTACAAGGAAAAGACTCCCTGATTCAGTTGGGTCCTTATATCAGGGAGCTCATACTCCAATCAGCCAAATTCTATAGCCTGATTGAAGTCATTACAATACCCCTCCACGCGAGACCACCCAGACATCTGAAAACCCAGCACTGTAAGAAAGAGTGGCAGTCACAAAGGGATAGTATCACACTTCCTCCATTCACTCACTTCCTCCCGCTGTCAGTGGTGGGGGAGGGGATTAATATCGAGGCTGTTGATCTTACAAAATCCTTGGATCGCCTTTTAAATAATGGAAAAGACGGAGTGGCAGTCACAATGCCGACCTTACTGCCTTTCCCTTTGACCGCCACTGATTTAAAAGCTCAAGGGACGATGAGAGGCACTCCTAACTTTGATTTCAACATTGTGGAGGTTTCTGTGGCAGAGTTCAGATCAGAATGTCTACAAATCTGTTTTCACTGTTCCTCTTTTCTGTTATTGTTTGAAGGTTTATAATTTCCTATCTGGGCATTTCCCTGAAGTAATATTGCTGTTCTGACTCACCACCAGACATCCCAGCGCTGAACTGCCCTTTATATTGACTTCACAGATCCAGTTTATTTCAGGGCTAAGCCATTTATTTCCTGACTGATTCCTCTTTTGTGTTTTCCACATCCCTGGCTGGTTTTGAGGCGGTCGTGCTCGTGTGTCGCCCAAGCAAGTGGCACCAGCTCTGAATGCAATGGGCAAATGAGAGAGGATAAGATCCAAGGTTTTAAAAGTAGAAAGTTATTCGACAGGGATGATTTGAAGGGTGCAAGAGCGATGAGGTATCCCCGAGTCCCCAATTCCTTCACACTTCTAGATCTCACCATTGGAGCCTAGCTGGATAAGGTTTGGCAGTTTCCCACACCAATGCTTTGCAGGAACTGGGCAAGGTCTACAATGAGAGCACTTGATAGCATCATTGAATCGCTATAGAGTATGCATTGACAACAATCCCACCCAGGCCCTATCCCTGTAATCCCCACGTAATTATCCTGCTAATCGCCCTGACACAAAGGCGCATTAATGGTGTCATGGGGATAGGACCTGGGTGGGATTGTTGTCAGTGCAGGCTTGATGGGCCGAATGGCCTCCATCTGCACTGTAGGTAGTCTATGCATTGTAGCTGAGCATGACCAATCAACCTAACCCGCACACCTTTCTGTAGTAAGTCCTCGGATGCAGAAGTTCTTTCACCGAAATCCCTTTATTTAAAAATCTGACAACAGCGTAAAGAGTGCTTTTGGTTACCAGATGTCCCAGAGGAACTGACACGCCTAGTTAAGTACAAAGCAAGAAGCTTCCTGATTGGCCCTTAGTTAGGGAATTCTAATTAAAGTCGTTACACTTTGAAGTGTGGGATGAAACTGGAGCACCTGGCGGAAACGTACGCATACACAGGGAGAACGTGCAGACTCCACACAGCCAGTCACCCAAGGCAGGAATTGAACCCGGGTCCCTGGCGGTGGCAATGCTAACCACCGTGCCACTGGTCTGCACAATCACAAGTGGGAGGGTTTCTTTTCCAGCCTATTGACAGCATTGCTGTCGAGCTATAGAAAGCTCGTTAACATTAGTGCTGCGCCGTTCCGCTTACATTGAAAACTCATCCCTGCCAAGTATCTGTTGATTTTGCTTCTGTTGTTCACAACCAAACCACGGTTTAATCATCAGCTAAGTAACTATCATCGTTTCGTGTTTAAAATGTCATTCCAAAGGCCAAATGCTTATCAGAAAAACAAATGAAAATCAGCACATTTTCCATTCCATTATTTACAGAGAAAAAAGAAAATTACAGCGTAGGAGCAAGCCCTTCAGCCCTCCAAGCCAACATCGACCATGCTGCCTGCCTGAACTAAAACCCCCTACCCTTCCAGGGACCATATCCCTCTATTCCCATCATATTTATATATTTGGCCAGATGCCTCTTAAAACTCATTGTCATATCTACTTCCACTACCTCCCAAGCTCTCTCTGCATAATCCCGTTCATTTACCATGGCCAATCCATCTAACCTGCATACCTTTGGACAGTAAGGGGCAATTTAGCATGACCAATCCACGTAACCTGCGTACCTTTGGACACTAAGGAGCAATTTAGCATGGCCAATCCATCTAACCTGCATACCTTTGGACAGTAAGGGGTAATTTAGCATGGCCAATCCACCTAACCTGCACATCTTTGGAGTGTGGGAGGAAATCTGAGCACCCAAAGGAAACCCATGCAGACACAGAGAGAACGTGCAAACTCAAACTCCATTCAGACAGTCACCTAAGGCCAGAATTGAACCTGGGTCCCTGGCGTTGTGAGGCAGCAGAGCTAACCACTGTGCCACTGTGCCCCTGATGAGCAAAAATTTGGACAAAGAGGGGTATCTTCAAGGAAGAGAGAGAATGGTAAAGAGGTGGAGAGGTTCAGGTAGGGAATCTAAGAGCTTAGATGAATAAAGATGGGTGGCTAAGAATACTATTCACCTTCAGCCAGAATAGTTACACCCAGTATCAGATTCAGAAATAAGTTCCTAATGGGTCTTTGATTGTTCCAGTCTGCTACACTGATTCCCAGTAAAAAGTCTCACAACACCAGGTTTTAGTCCACTGATTCCCTCCATAAACCATTATCTCATTCTAAAATATAAATGATAAGCCCAACTGTGCCATAAACAATAGGACCCTTTCATATTTCTGCAATTAATGTTAAGTTTAAATGTTTTCTTCAGCCAGCCGGGTATAGCTGAAATCAACACCTTCTGGCTTACTGGGACCAGGAGACACTGGGAGATTGACCAAAACAGAACCAGCATGAAGATCCCTGGGTGAAAATGAAAATTGGAACATATCTGCCAGCCAGTGAAAAAAAATGGTGACTCAATTGGGTGGCCCGGTGGCACGGTGATTATCACTGTTATCTCACAGTGCCAGGGCCCAGGGATCAATTCCAGCCTCTAGTCACTGCCTGTGTGGAGGTTGCACTTTCTCCCCATGTCTGTATGGGTTTCTTCCTGTTGTTCCGGTTTCCTCCCACACTCCAAAGGTGTGCAGTTTAAGTTGATTGGCCATGCTAAATTGCCCCTCAGTGTCAGGGGGTAATAATCTGGGGTTATGGGGGTAGGGCCAAGGTGGGATTGTAGTTGGTGCAGACTCAATGGGCCAAATGGCCTCCTTCTGCACTGTAGACATACTATAGTTCTATAATTCCGATAAGGGATGCGATATCTCTCATAGAGACTTACAAAATTCTAACAGGACTAAGTAGAGCAGATGCAGAGAGGATATTCCCGATGGTGGGGGGAGTCCAGAGCCAGGGGGTGCAGTCTGAGGACCCTGGGTAGACTATTTAGGATGGAGATGAGGAGACATTTCTCCACCCAAAGCCTGTGGAATTTAGTATCACAGGAAGTTGTCGATGCTAAAACATTGAATGTATTCAAGAGGCAGCTGGATTTAGCACTTGGGGTGAATGGGGTCAAAGGTCATGGGGAAAAAGCACGATTAGGCTATTGAGTTGAATGATCAGCCATGATCGTAATGAATGGCGGAGCAGGCTCGAAGGGCCAAATGGCCTCCTGCTGCTCCTATCTTCTATGTTTCCGTGTAATATCTTGTAAAAATGGGTGATCACCAAGTAGATTAATGAATGGACAGTTTATTAAGGTGGATTTATGAATCCAGAAAATCGGTGTGCAGGTACAGCAAGTAATAAAAAGGCAATTGGCATCTTAACATTTATTGCAGAAGAACTGGGGTACAAAAATAATGAAATGTTGTTGCAATTGTGTAGGATGCTGGTGTGACCACATCTGTAATATTGTGTCTAGTTTTGGTCCCCTCATTTGAGGAAGGATGAGGTGGCATCGGAGGCAGTTCAGAGGAGGTTCACCAGATTGATTCCAGGAATGAAAAGGTTGACGTATGAGGAGAGATTGAACAATTTGGGCTTAGGAGGATGAGAGGGGATCTGATCGAGGTATGTAAAATATTAAAAAGGATTGATAAAGTAAACATGGACCAAATGTTTCCTCTTGTGAGGCAATCTCAAACAAGAGGTCACAGGGATAGGTTGAGAGATGGTAGATTTAAAATTGAGATGAGGAGGAACTACTTTTTGCAGAGGGTGGTGAATTTGTGGAACTCGCTGCCCTGTAGCATGATGGAGTCTGAATCATTGAATGGTTTCAAGAAGGAAATAGATATATTTCTAATAAAAAACGGATTAAAGAGATATAGGGAACAGGTGGGGAGGTGGATTTGAGACCAGGGAGAGATCAGCCATGATCTGATTGAATGGCAGAGCAGGCTCGAAGAGTTGAATTTGCCTACTTTTGCTCCTAATTCCTGTGTTCCTCTGTAAGTAATGATGCAGAGAGGGAAATAAAGGCTAAGACACTCCAGGACCCCAGACTCCCAATTAGCGAGGAAAACCCATTCTTAGCATCAGGATTGGCTAATTGACCTGGTTAGCTGAATGGGTCACATGGAAACATGGAAACTAAAAGCAGGAGTAGGCCATTTGGCCCTTCGAGCCTATTCCACCATTCACCTTAATCATGGCTGATCATCAAATTCAATATCCTGATCCCCCCTTTCCCCCATATCCCTTGATCCTTTTAGCTCCAAGAGCTATATATATCTAATTTCTTCTTGAAATCACACAACATTTTGGTCTCAACTACTTTCTATGGTAGTGAATTCCACACATTCGCCACCCTTTGGGTGAAGAAATTTCTCCTCACCTCATTCCTAAAAGGTTTACCCCTAATCCTCAAACTATGACCCTTTAGTTCTGGACTCCCGCCACCCCATCAGGAACATTCTTCCTGAATCTAGCCTGTCTAAACCTGTTAGAATTCTATAAATTTCCATGAGATTCCCTCTCACTCTTCTAAACTCCATGCTGACACTATAGTTAAGAAAGCCCACCAACGCCTCTGTTTTCTCAGAAGACAAAGGAAATTTGGCATGTCCGCTACAAATCTCACCAACTTTTACAGATGCACCACAGAAAGTATTCTTTCTGGTTGTATCACAGCTTGGTCTGAGCTCCTGCTCTGCCCAAGGCCACAAGGAGCTACAAAAGGTCATGAATGTAGCCCAGTCCATCATGCAAACCAGCCCCCCATCCATTGACTGTGTCTACATTTCCACTGTCTCGGCAAAGCAGCCAGCCTAATTAAGGACCCCACGTGCCCCAGACATTCTCTCTTCCACCTTCTTCCGTCGGGAAAAAGATACTAAAGTCTGAGGTCACTTACCAACTGACTCAAGAACAGCTTCTTCCCTGGTGCCATTAGATTTTTGAATGGACTGACCTTGCATTAAGCTTTCTCCACACCCTACACCCTATGACTGTAATGTTACATTCTGCAATCTCTTGTTTCGTTCTCTATGAACGGTATGTTTTGTCTGTCCAGCGTGCAAGAAACAATACTTTTCACTGTATGTTAATGCATGTGACAATAATAAATCAAATCAAATCAGTGAATATAATCCAAACTGATTTAGTCTCTCCTCATCTGACAGAACTTGACCCTTGACCCTCCAAAAGTTTGTCCCTTAAAGGGATACTTGAGCCCAAGGGGCTTCCAGTGGGAACAGAAACACGTCCTTTCTTGTTTCTGCTGCAGGCAAGTCTGCAGCACGGTTTTAATATCTCCACTCTTTATCAAAACAAATAACAATCCTGGCCGCCAGGAGATTAATCATAATTGCACACCGGGACTCAGTGCAGTGAATTCAGACGTCATGACAACCATCGCATACCATTGCTTGCTCTTTCCTGAAAAGGACCATTTAAACTAGGGGGCACAGCCTCAAGATAAAGGGGGGGAGGTTTAGAACGGAGTTGAGGAGGAACTTCTTCACTCAAAGGGTGGTGAATCTCTGGAATTCTCTGCCCGTTGAAGTGGTGGAGGCTGCCTCGCTAAATATTTTTAAGACGCGGGTTGATGGGTTTTTGATAAGCGAGGGGATTAAGGGTTATGGGGAGAGGGCGGGAATGTGGAACTGAGCCGCGACAGATCAGCCATGATCTTATTGAATGGCGGGGCAGGCTCGAAGGGCTAGATGGCCTACTCCTGCTCCTATTTCTTATGTTCTTATGTTCTTAAACACATAGCTGTCAATGTGGTGCACCAACAACAGAAATGGTGCCAGGAGACTGGTTCAGACACCGTTGGAAAGCAAAACAAGAACGGCTAACTTGCCCTGACTGGCAAGAAGGTACAGTTAAAGTGGGACGGTTCCCTCCTCACTCCAGTTCTGCCCGTTTTTGTTTTGATTCACTTCTGCGATGGCCTCGTTGACAAATGCAAATTGCTGATGTTTGAACCCCATTTCAGAGCAGGTCAGCCCTGCAGTAAGGCCACTGAAGCCTGCTGGTACCTGCGTAATAAACTTCCTCTGTGGACACGTGGTGGTTGTCCCTTTAAGGAGCAATCTACAGAGTGAGGGACCTGGGGAACAAATCAGGGAGCACAGAGTGTCACCCTGGTAGGTATGGGCTTTTGTACTCAGAGTCATCTCGGATGCTGATATATATATAACCCCGTATAGTTTTAAACTGTAAAGAAACAAGTTGCATTTTCCCTCAACTAGCAAACAAGCATCTCGTGGAGATACCGGCGTTGGACTGGGGTAAACACAGTGAGAAGTCTCACAACACCAAGTTAACTGGTTGGACTTTAACCTGGTGTTGTGAGACTCCTTACTGTGTTAAACAAGCACCTCCACAGGCCAAAATGCTGGAAAAATCTCAGGGACAGCGCAGCGGCACAGTGGTTAGCACTGCCGCCTCGCAACGCCGGGGACCCAGGTTCGATTCCCGGCTCAGGGCACTGTCTGTGTGGAGTTTGTACATTCTCCCCATTTCTGTGTGGGTTTCCTCTGGATGCCTTTGGGAGATTGTGATTGGTGCAGACTTGATGGGCTGAATGGCCTCCTTCTGCACTGTTGGAATACTATGATTCTAGGACTGGCAGTGTCAATAAGGAGAGCAAAGAGCTGTTGTTTCGAGTTCAGATGACCCCTTGTCAAAGCTAGAAGGCATAGAAAGTGGGAGATATTTATACTCTGATGTACCCTCTGATTTCAGCTTCTCTGCTGTTTGGCCATTCACAATTTCTATTCTTTCAATGGGCTGCCATTAGCAGCCTTTCCCCTGGTTTTTGTGGCAACGGCTCATCTTTCATTCCCTCACCCTACAGTATAAGTAGCTCCCATTTTCTCTGCTTTTAGCTTTGACAAAGGGTCATCAGTACTTCTTTCTCTCTTTACAGATGCTGCCAGACCTGCTGAGATTTTTCAGCATTTTCTCTTTTGGTTTCAGATTCCAGCATCTGTAGTAATTTGCTTTTGGGATGGCACGGTGGCACAGGGGTTAGCACTGCTGCCTTACGGCACCAGAGACCCAGGTTCAATTCCCAGCTTGGGTCACTGTCTGTGTGGAGTCTGCACGTTGTCTCCGTGTCTGCGTGGGTTTCCTCCGAGTGCTCCGGTTTCCTCCCACAGTCTGAAAAACATACTGGTTAAGTGCATTGGCCCAAATAGGCACCAGAGTGTGGCGATTAGGGGAGTTTCACAGTAATTTCATTGCAATACTAATGTAAGTCTTTCTTGTGTCTATTAAATAAGCTTTAACTTTTTATTTATCAAGCATCTTCAAAGGACCGAACTTAGAGTTTTTTTTTATTCATTCATGGGACATGGGCATCACTGGCTGGCCAGCATTAACTGCCCATCACTAGTTGCTTTGACAAGGTGATGGCGAGCTTTCAGAGGGCAGCTGAGAGTCAACAACATTGCTGTGGCTCTGGAGTCACGTGTAAACCAGACCAGGTAAGGATGGCAGATTTCCTTCCTTGAAGGACATTAGTGAACCAGATGGGTTTTTCCGACGATGGTCTTCGGTAGATTCTTAATTCCAACTTTTTTTTATTGAAGTCAAGTTCTACCATCTGCCTTGACAGGATTCGAACCCAGGTCCTCAGAACATTAGCTGAGTTTCTCAAATGTCTCACAATGATCCCATGAGGCCGTCACTATTTGAGCTTCTGTGTTGCAGTTGAGTAAAGGAGACATGAGTCCAGTTTCTTCATAAACTACTTTTTTTTAATCAAACTTCTCATATAATTCTGCATCAACACATTTAATATTTGATATTTCCCCTTTGTCCAATGTCTGCTTTAAGCTAGCTATGTGGCTCCTCCACTTTTTGTGAAGTGTTCATTTTCCCAAAGGGATTTATTGTCAATATGACCCACAATGGGTATTTTACCCGAATCCCCTAGCCCCAAAATTTCTGTTAACATCTGGGATATATAAAAGGCCATATCCACTGCCTCTACAAGGCTGAGTGTCACAGTGGCCAATGTGCTTTTAAGAACATAAGAAATAGGAGCAGGAGTGGGCCATCTAGCCCCTCGAGCCTGCCCCGCCATTCAATAAGATCATGGCTGATCTGAAGTGGATCAGTTTCACTTACCCACTTGCTCCCCATAACCCTTAATTCCCTTATCAATCAGAAGTTCCCTTATCGATCAGAAATTCCCTTATCGATCAGAACCACTCTCCTTATTTTCTTTGTTTCATGCACAAGGGGACAACATTTTCCATTTTCCCCAACAGAAATATTATAAAACCTCCCATGCTTGAGATTGTAAAACATAAATTGGCATAGGATGCATCACTGTAAACTATGAGTTTCATGGGCCTAATATTACCCAAAAATGTGAATCTCAAAATACATTCCTGCATTTTTAGTTTGGCTAATGTTTTGCTTGCTCTCAATATGTCTCCCACTGTAGGATCACTCATTTTTGTACTCAGATCTGGGACATCAAAACTAATGCTCAGTCTGGTCTGCCCACCTAACGCATTCAGTTGCTCAATCTAACTTCAGAGTTCCTCTTTTGCTGTCTTGGAAACCATCGCATTCTTTTGTGAAGCCCTACCACTGCTAATTGCTATTTGGCTGATACTCTCCCAGTGAGATTGCTGATGTAAAGTGACCCCTAACTCAGTCTGCTCAATTTCCAGCCCAACATATTTGAAATAATGATCTTTAAATAACCTTGCCCACAGTAAGTGAATCCACCCTTAAATCCCGGTCTTTGAAGTTTTCTTCAAATCCCCTTGCCATAAACCTGGCCTTTGCCTTATATGTTCCATCAGGAAGCACCTTTTCCGTGCAAATCCATCTGTGAGATAGAGCTCTTTGTCCCCAATCTGGTATTCCGTGTAGATCCCAGATTTGCTCCACCAATGCATTTCTTGCTGTTTGGCATCTTTTATAACTTTTTCATCTAATTTATTGGAAGCCACCAAAATCTCATGAGTTTGTGGGCTTCTACTCTGAGTAGCATTCATAATCTTACCCATATTCCGGGACCTTGTCAAGCTACACCCCCTATCCCGCCTGATATCTCACCCTGTGCTACCACCGCTTGATCTTTCTCTCCTGTTTTGGGATGTTCTTTCAATAGTTCTCAATCTTTTCCTGTGATCACGTTCATTATTGGATTTAATATCTGAACTGACGCTACATTTCTGTGCCCCCCGTTTTTGAACTTTGTGTTCCCAATCCATGGTCCTGATATCCTCCCCTGTATTCTGTACATTCATGATGTGGAGGTGCTGGCGTTGGACTGGGGTAAACACAGTAAGAAGTCTCACAACACCAGGTTCGAGTCCAAGCTTCAGAAGCTTGTGGGGTTACTATCAAATAAGCTGGTTGGACTCAAACCTGGTGTTTTGAGTCTTCGTTCTGTACATTCAACCAGCGCTTATACTTTCCAGAAAGTTTATACTTTCCATACTTACTCACCTGATGAAGGAGCAGTGCTCCAAATGCTTGTGCTATCAAATGGACCTGTTGGACTTCAATGTGGCGTTATGAGATTTCTTAGTATGTTTTCCAATGGCCTTCCCTACTCTACTAATGGCAGTTGCATCCTTCCATTGGTTGCATCCTTCAGGCAAGTATGCCACTTTTGTACCAACTTTTGGCAGTTGTCCTTTTGGAAAAATGGTCTGTTCTTTATATTCATAGATTCATAGAATCCCACAGCGCAGAAAGAGGCTCTTTGGCCCATCGAGTCTGCACTGACAACAATCCTACCCAGGCCCCACCCTCATACCCCGACATATTTTACCCACTAATCCCTCTATGCATCCCGGGACACTAAGGGGCAATTTTAACATGGCCAATCAACCTAACCCGCACATCTTTGGATTGTTCTTGGACTTTGTTCTTTGGGCTTTGTTCTTGTTCATCAGAAGTATTATGTTCGTCTATTGATATCTTGCCTATTTCAGTGAACTGGCCCTCATAATTCTGTAACACAGGACCATTAGATGGCTCTGGTTTCTCATCACGTCTGTCTACTGTTTTGAAATTTGCAAGTTTGTAATCTGTACCCATTACCCATGACGAATGTACCCCTAACAGTCTGATTACCATGTTGCAAAACAATTCTTTTGCCATCTATGCCTATAACCCTTCTCTGGATCTTCCCAATCATTAAAATTGTTTCTGCTATAGTATACTATGACTCCTCGCTGAAAAATAGTGCTTGATGGCCATACATTGTGCCTTAAGGTCTGCAAATTCTTTTAAAGACTCTGCTTCCAAAAATGTTCTTCTACTTATATGCAATTTATTTAAGTGGTCAGCAAAGGCAGAGTTAATTGTAGTGCTTTCCCAAACTGATCATTCAGAATGGATGGAATTTTTGGGTTTCGACCAAATTGATATGCATTACAGCCCCTAACCATCTGTAATGAATTCTTTGCACGTACTGCCCATGCTAAGGCTGAATTTAACTTACAGTTTGGTCTACCTGCCAACATTTTCCAGAGCTTGTCATCTATTATTGCAAGGTTTTCCTCACACACCCCATTACTAAATGGGCTTTCCGCAGCCAGTTTCGTGACTATGATATTCATGTTTTCACACTTATCCCTAAACCTGTCATGCTCCCCCTCATTGTCTGTAAGGAACTTTGCCGGTGGCCCCATTCCTGTCCCTATCCATCTTTCCATTATCTGATCCAGGATTAGTCTCTTTTCTTTACTAGGTACAGTGATTGATTGACTAAACCTGGCTGCTAAATCAACAACGTGCAAAGTAAATATATTGTTTGCTTTATCCCAGATCTTAAGGTTCACGGCCACAATGTTGTTAAAATCTCTGGCCAAAGTTAGATCTACTACCTCTCGTGATGTTGTCTTTCTGTACTTCCTACAAAGAAGGAGGCCATTCGGCCCACCAAGTCAACACTGTCCTCAATTCCACCCAGGCCCTATCCCCATAACCCCACATATTTACCCTTGCTAATCCTCAAAGGATCAATTTAGCACGGCCAATTCACCTAACCCGCACATCTTCAGACTGTGGGAGGAAACTGGAGCACCTGGAGGAAACCCATGCAGACACGGGGAGAATGTGCAAACTCCGCACAGACAGTGACCCAGGGCCGGAATTGAACCCAGGTCCCTGGCACTGTGAGGCGGTAGTGCTAACCACTGTGCCACCATGCTGCCTTTCTGCCTTATGCTGACAGTCAGGCCAAACACCTCTCAATGGGGTCAGTCAGCTAACACCAGCAATGCAACCAGAATCAATTTGACAGAGGCCCACTGATGGCTTTTCAATCCACCACCCTCCATCAATGGAACTCTTTTGGTATCAAAATCATGGTCCTGTGATGCCAATCTGGCCCATAGCCATTGGAGTTCAGGAGAACGAGAGTTGATCTTCTTGAAACATGTCTGAGGGGACGTAACAGGGAGGATGCTGGGAGGATATTGTCGGGGAAATCCAGGGGGTGGGAGTTGGCCCCTCACCTCAGTTCATCAAGGGTGGAGATGCCAGCATTGGAGCTCGGGATTTCAAATAAACCTGTTGGACTTCATTCCGGTGTTGTGAGCCGTCTTACCATAAGACCATAGGACCATAAGACATAGAAGCAGAACTAGGCCACTTGTCCATCGAGTCTGTTCCACTGTTCAATCATTGCTTTTTCTCATCCCCATTCTTTTGCCTTTCCCCCATGACCCTTGACCCCCTTATTAATCAAGAACCTATCTATCTCTGCCTCAAAGACACTCAATGATTTGACCACCATAACCTTTGCAGCAAAGAGTTCCACAGATTCACCACTCTCTGGCTGAAGAAATTCCTCCTCATCTCTGTTTTAAAGGATCGTCCCTTCAGCCTGAGGTTGTGTTTCTGGTTCTAGTTTTTCCTATTAGTGGAGACACCCTCTCCACAGCCATTCTATCCAGGCCTCGCAGTATACTAGAAGTTTCAATAAGATCCCCCCTCCGATCATTATTAACTCCAAAGAGTACAGGCCCAGAGTCCTCAACCGTTCCTCATACGACAAGGTCTTCATTCCGGGAATCATTCTTCTGAACCTCCTCTGGACTCTTTCCAAGGCCAGCTCATCCTGATATGGGGCCCAAAACTGCTCATAAAACTCCAGTTGGGGTCTGACCAGTGCCTTATATAGTCTCAGAGATACATCCCAGCTCTTGTATTCTAATTACAATTTATCGTAAGCTTTGGAGATGAGGGGTGACCTTGCAGAGGTTTATAAAATAAATAGGGGCATAGATAAGGTGAATAGCCAAGATCTTTTCCCCAGGGTAGGAGAGTCCATTAAGGACCCAACGCACCCTGGACATACACTCTTCCACCTTCTTCCGTCGGGAAAAAGATACAAAAATCTGACATAGGAACAGCTTCTTCTCTGCTGCCAACAGGCTTTTGAATGGACTTACCTCGCGTGAGGTGGGCAAAAGTTTCACTCAGAGGATGGTGCCTATATGAAATGAGCTGCCAGAGGAGGTGGTAGAGGCGGGTACAATTACAACTTTTAAAAGACATTTGGACGGGTACATGGATGGGAAGACGGATTTGGGACAAATGCTGGCAAATGGGACTAGTTCAGTTGAGGAAACCAGGTCAACATGGATGAGATGGGCCAAGGGGCCTGTTTCCATGCTGTTTATGTCAATGCCTCTAAACTCCTCAGGGGGAAGGGAAGTCTGGGTCCAACTGGGAGAAGAAAACACAAAGCAGCGTTCAACGAAGCGCAGGAGAAAAGAAAGAATTTGCCACTGTTTACAACAGGAAAAAGAGAGAGAGAAAATGTCGACAACTTAAGAAAAACAGGAAGGATGGAGCCGAGATTTGTTCAGGAGCAGAACAAAAGGCAGCCAGGCTATCAAATCCGGCCCTCTTTGATCAGTTGGAAGAGCCTGCATTCCATCGCATTCTCTCCTCTCATTCTCCCAGCTCCAGCTGGTGGGAAAGGAAAACATCAGACAGGATGTGTCTGCCTCACAGAAGGTCAGCAATGGAGGCAGACGGGGCCTGCAGATCCACTCTGAGAAGCCTGGTTCCCGAGCCTGCTCCGAGCAAGCAGCCAATTGGGCTGCTGAGCTGGGGGGGCTTGAATTATCCTGTGGGCCTCTGGTGTCATAGAATCATAGAATCCCTACAGCGCAGAAAGAGGCTATTCGGCCCATCGAGTCTGCATATACCACAATCCCGCCCAGGCCCTACTTCCATATCTCTACATGTTTTACCTACTAATCCCTCTAACCTAAGCATCTCAGAACACTAAGGGGCAATTTTTTAGCATGGCCAACCAACCTAACCTGAACACCTTTGGACTGTGGGAGGAAACTGGGCGTACCCAGAGGAAACCCACACAGGCACGAGGAGAATGTGCAAACTCCACACAGACAGTGACCCAAGCCGGGAATCGAACCGGGTCCCTGTGTCAAGGGAATTGAGGTTAACCTCGGGGGTGGGAACTCAGCACCAGGAGCAGGCTGGGGCGACGCAGCATCCAGGCAGCCTCCTCCTTGCCTCCTGCTAGTGTACCGGGCATGGTTTTGGGGTAGGGAGGGGGTTTGGGGTGGGGAAATGGGGGGAGTGGTGGTGGTTGTGGGGGAGGATGATGGCTGTACTGCGGGTTGGCTGTCCTGCATAGTGACACGGTGATTAGCACTGCTGCCTCACAGTGACAGGGACCTGGGTTCGATTCCTGGCTTAGATCACTGTCAGTGTGGAGTGTGCACATTCTCCCTGTGCCTGCATGGGTTTCCTCCCACAGTCTGAAAGACGTGCTAGTTAGGGTGCATTGTCCGTGCTAAATTCTCCCTCAGTGTACCTGAACAGGCGTCGGAGTGTGGCGACTAGGGGATTTTCACAGTAACTTCATTGCAGTGTTAATGTAAGCCTCCTTGTGAGAACAATAAGTAAATTTTAAACTTTAAAACTCCTCCCCCAATTCACCCACCACTCACCTGATGAAGGGGCAGCGCTCCGAAAGCTCGTGAATCCAAATAAACCTGTTGGACTTTAACCTGGTGTTGTGAGACTTCTTACTGTGCTCAAACCAGTCCAATGTCGATATCGCCACATGATGGCCTCCACAGCAATGACCTTGAACAAAAAAAATAGGAAAGTACAGCATAGGAACAGGCCCTTCAGCCCTTCAAGCCTATGCTGATCATGATGCCCTAACCAAACTAGAAATAAATCCTCTGCCATTATCCAGTCCATATCCCCCTACTCCCTCCCTATTCGTGTACCCATCCAGATGCCTCTTAAATGTTGCTAATGACTTTGCTTCCACCATCTCCTCTGGCAGTGCATCCCAGGCACCCACCACTCTCTGCATTAAAAACGTCCCTCGTACATCTCTCTTAAATTTTCCCCCTCTCACCTTGAACCCGTGTCCCTTTGTGATTGACACTTACACCCTGGTGAAAAAGCCTCTGACTCTCCATCCTGTCGATACCTCTAATACTTTTTTACAGCTCCAGCGCTGCTGGGTTTTCTTTCTAACGTTGGTGAACTGGCACCTCCGTGTTGGCATGCCCTCTCAGCTACTGACCATTCCTCAGCCGGCTGCTCCCCTGAAACTGGAAGGTTTCTGCTTGGTCTTGCATCCTTGAATGGTATCCCACTATCCAGAATTGGGCAGGGAGCAAGGTCAATATTCAGTGTGGCTGTTTCCCCCATCTAATCCTTCGGGATTGGGTTCGAGACCTGGAAACAGCCCCGACACTTGTGCCCCCATTCCCCAAAGTGAAAACTCAGCCCCAGCTGCCAACAGTTATTTGGGTGGGACGATGGCACAGTGGATAGCACTGCCACCTCACAGTGCCAGGGACCTAGGTTCAATTCCAGCCTCGGGTGACTGTCTGTGCCAGAGAGTCAATATAAACTTGGGGGGCTGAATGGCCTGCTTTTGGACTGTATGACTCTGTGGAAAGTCAGTGTTCAGGAGAAACACTCAGCTTTGCTTACCACCCCTCCTCCCTGTTTCCTCCATGCAAGACGGCCGATCCCAATTTTTTAAGAGGAAATATTACCAATCACTTCAACAGGGAACAGGTCTTTTTGCTGCCAGGAGCAATGTTATCGCCCTCCCCACGATATCCGTTACCCCTCACGCCAAACCCACCAGAGGGAAGAACAGGGGGCATTAAATTCCATCCTGCGAGAGCAAAATCTGACACAGCAATGCAAATTGTTCAAATGTCTCTTTCCTCCTGCCTTTATGAAGTTCTTTTTTTCAGTTTCCTGTCATTGTTTTCAATGATTAACATTTCGCTGTGGTCCTTTCAGCACTTTCTTTCTGTAGCAGTTAATCTAGGGAGCCTCCATCAAGCTTCCTATCTCCACCATAGACCTCAATGGCACCATCTAGCAGTGTTCATTACAATAACATCTCACAATCTCCCATGTGTGATCTCTGCTGTCTGAGATCCCAGGTTTTTAGGTGTCCAGATCACCAACAACCTGTCCTGGTCTCTACACACCAACGCCATAGTTAAGAAAGCCCATCAGTGCCTCTACTTTCCCAGGAAGCTAAGAAAATTTGGCATTTCAGCTACGACTCTCACCAACCTTTACAGATGCGCCATAGAAAGCATTCTTTCTGGTTGTATCACAGCTTGGTATGGCTCCTGCTCTGTCCAAGACCACAAGAAACTACAAAGGTTCATGAACGAAGCCCAGTCCATCACTCAAACCAGCCTCCCATCCATTGACTCCGTCTACACTTCCCGCTGCCTCGGAAAAGCAGCCAGCATATTTAAGGAGCCCACACACCCAGAATATTTTCTCTTCTGCCTCCCTCCATTGGGAAAAAGATGCAAAAGTCTGAGGACAAGCACCAACCAGCTCAAGAACAGCTTCTCCCCTGCTGCCATCAGATTTTTGAATGGACTAAGCTGATTTTTCTCTACACCTTAGCTATGACTGTAACACTACACTCTGCACTCTCTCCTTTCCTTCTCTATGAATGGTATGCTTTGTCTGTATACCGCACAAGAAACAATACTTTTCACTGTATGTTAATACATATGACAATAATAAATCAAATCAAATCAAATCAGATGTGGAGATCTAGGCAACCTCTGAAGGTTGCTTCTTTTGCATGATGTGTTCTTGCTTACTCTGGCTTGGATCTTATGGTTTTCCAATCGTCACCTGGTTTGAGCACAGTAAGAAGTCTCACAACACCAGGTTAAAGTCCAACAGGTTTATTTGCAATCACGAGCTTTCAGAGCGCTGCTCCTTCATCAGGTGAGTGGTGGGTGAACTGGGGGAGGAGTTCTAAAGTTTAAAATTTACTTATTATTCTGATAAGTAGGCTTACATTAACACTGCAATGAAGCTACTGTGAAAATCCGCTAGTCGCCACACTCTGACACCTGTTTGGGTGCACCGAGGGACAATTTAGCACGGCCAATACATCTAAACAGCATGTCTTTTAGACTGTAATAGGAATCCAGAGCACCCAGAGAAAACCCATGCAGACACGGGGAGAGCGTGCAAACTCCACACAAACAGTGACCCAAGCCGGGAATCGAACCCGAGTCCCTGGAGCTGCTAAGCAGCACTACTAATCGCTGTCCTACAGTGTCACCCCATGATGGATTGTTGTTGGTTAGGACTCGATGGGCTGAATGGCCACCTTCTGCGCTGTATGGATTCTATGACTTTCTACGAGAAAAAGACAGCTTGGAGAACAGGGAAAGTGATAGGCAGAGAAATTAAGGGCCAGAATCAAGTAAGGATAAAATGAAAAATAGTTGGAATGAGGCAAAGAACATCAAGGGCTAGACTTAAGATTTTGTACTTGAACACTTAGAGGATTCGAAATAAAATTGATGCATTATTTGCGTTACAGGATTATGTTATAATTGGGATTATGAGACAAGGCCCATAAGATCCAAGGTAACCAAAGGTGGGAACTAAACGTTAAGGGCTATTCATTGTTTAGGAAGGACAGACAAAAAGGAAAAGTGGTGGAGTTGAATTGTTAGTGAAAGAAGATATTGATACGATATTGTGGAAAAATATTCGCACCAACAATGTGGAATCTGTATGGGTTGTATTAATAAACACTAAGGGGCAACAAACATTGGTGGGGGTGGTATACACACAACTAAACTGTCGAGTGAATGTTGGGAATGGCATTAGACAGGAAATCAGAGATACGTATGATAAAGGAACAGTTATAATTATGGATGACTTTAATTTGCATATAGATTGGGAGAACCAAATCAGTCAATAGAGGGGGAATTTCTGGAGTGTATATGAGATGTTTTTCTGAACCAATATGTTGAAGAACCAACAAGGGAACAGGCCATCTTGGATTGGGTGTTGGGCACAGAGAAAGGATTAGTTGGGAATCTAGTTGGGAGAGAACCCTTGGGGATGAGTGACCATAATATGATAGGATAGTGAAGTAGTTGATTCTGAGGCCAGGGTCCTGAATCTCAATAAGGGTAACTATATTGGTATGAGGCACGTATTAGCCATGGTGGACTGGGAAGGGTTATTGAAAAGACAGTGGGCAGGCAGTGGCAGACATTCAAGGAATGACTCGGTGAACTCCAGTTGTTGTTTATTCGACACAAGAGTGGAAAGGAACTGTGGCCAAACTGTGGCTTCCAACGGATGATAACCACATTCGAATGGGATAGGGGGCTTCTAAATTTGAGGGCACTGGTCAGCACTTTTACCTCTAAGATCTGCTTTAGATTCAGTCTTGAAGTTACATTAGGGTCACTGTCTCCCCGTGTCTACGTGGGTTTCTTGTGGGTGCTCCGGTTTTCCTCCCACAGTCCGAAAGACGTGCTGTTCGGGGTGTATTGGCCGTGTTAAATTCTCCCTCAGTGTACTTGGACAGGTGCCACTAGAGTGTGGCGACGAGTGGGTTTTCACAGTAGCTTCATTGCAGTGTTAAAGTAAACTGCCTTGCGACACTAACATTGCTTCGATGACCACACTTCAACTTGGATCTCATGAAGCATATTTGGGGATGTTGCGGTATTGGTAAGTGCTGCAAAAATTCACGTTCTTGGCTTCAATTTTGATCATAAAGGCACTACTTGGAATGAGATTGGGTGTCCTCAACAAAGCTCCTATTTTGCACGCTTCTGCAGAACTAAATCTGTTTATAATTTGGCGTTGATTTACAAATTCCTCAGAAATTGAAATATCAACACCATGTACTGAAAGGCGTAGGTTTAACAGTTGGGTGGAGTCAAGTTGTTGAAGGCAGCTGCTGCTTTGACTCCAGCAAGATTAGGGGTCCGTTACATCCACTCCTGCTGGAACTCCGTGCTTTGTTGAGTAAGTAAATCTCAGCATTAATCTCCCTTGGTGTTTTACTTTGCGATTGCCATTTAACTTGCACCCTTGCAATCCCTCCTGAAAACAGATCATCAAAATGTAGCTAATCATAGGCTTATTCTTTTTATTCCATCGCTCGCTATTTATATTACTAACTGGTTGCAGTGGTTGTCCCTTTAAGGGCAACACAGCAGAAGAGGTTCACTTAGCTTGGGGGACCAATTGGGAAATTGGTAATCGCCCCAGGAGGTGGAGTTCTCCCTTGGGCAGAAGAGGGGGGCACAGTGGCACAGTGGTTAGCACTGCTGCCTCACAGTACCAGAGACCCGGGTTCAATCCCAACCTCGGTGACCCTCTGTGTGGAGTCTGCATGTTCTCCCCGTGCCTGCATGGATTTTCCTCCAGGTGCTCCAGTTTTCTCCCACAGTCCCAAAGTTGTGTGAGTTAGGTTAGAATCATAGAATCCCTACAAGAAGGAAGCCATTCGGCCCATCAAGCCTGCACTGACAGCAATCCCACCCAGGCCCTACCCCATAACCTCATGCATTTACCCTAGCTAGCGCCCCTGACATAAAGGGGCAATGTGGCATGGCCAATCGACCTAACCCGCACATCTTTGGACCGTGGGAGGAAACCGGAGCACCCGGAGGAAACCCATGCAGTCACGGGGAGAATGTGCAAACTCCACATAGACAGTGACCCCACGCTGGCAATTGAGTGAGGCACCGTGCCATGATTGGCCATGCTAAATTGCTCCTCAGTGTCCCAAAATGTGTTGGTTAGGGGGATTAGCAGGTTAAATATGTGGGATAGGGGTTGGGTGGGGTTGCAGACTACAAAGAACAAAGAACAAAGAACAACACAGCACGGGAAACAGGCCCTTCAGCCCAACGAGCCCGCGCCGCCGTCCCACTGTCTCAGTGACCTATTCATGATTTTAGTCTACGCCTAATGTGCGAGGATCAGGGAGGTCCAATTTAGGGACAATTTAGTACCCAATCAATCAGCCTAAAAGCACATCTTTGGGGATGTGGGAGGAAACCGGAGCACCCGGAGGAAACCCACGCAACCACGGGGAGAACGTGCAAACTCCCACAGACACAGGCCCAAATCCATGTGTCCGCACAGCAACAGAGATAGTCTCTGAGCTGTCATGTTGCCCTCAAGATGGTCCAGTTTAAGCACACTAACGACTTGAAGCAATAGGCAACTCCCGAAGCAACGTCCAAGAGCAGCCCACTACAACCTGCCGCATGCATGCCCCTTGCTGGACTTAAATGCCTGTGGAGACAAAAAATTCATTATTAAACAGGCAAAGACTAACATCCCTGAGGCAAAACGTATTCCCAAGCCTGCAATGTTTAGTAAGGCCTGCTATATCCCCCTATATGTAGCCCGCTCATGTGGCTGTCTAAGTGACTCTTAAACAACCCTAGCGTGCCTGCTTCCACCACCTTACTCGGCAGTGCATTCCACACCCCCACTACCCTTTGCGTGAAAAACTGCCCTCTAATATTTGTCTTATACCTAGCCCCCCTCACCCTAAGCCCGTGTCCCCTCGTTCTATCCATTTCTAATAGCGGAAAAAGCTTACCACCATTTACTCTATCTATCCCCTTCATAATCTTATAAACCTCTATTAGATCCCCCCTCAGCCGACGTCTCTCAAGGGAAAACAGCCCAAGTTCATTCAATCAGACTGTGCAGGCTTGATGGGCCAAATGGCCTCCTTCTGTACTGTAAGGATTCGGTGATTCAAGGAGAACACAGGTAGGGACTGGGTCAGCGAGTGGGGGTGGGGGAAGTTGGAGAGATGCCAGCCTCTGTATAGCTTTTCCTTGTTAATAAATATCTTTTGTGTACTTATAAGACCATAAGAATTAGGAACAGGATTGGGCCATTTGAACCCTGGAGCCTGCTCCGCCGTTCTATTGGATCATGGCTGATTGGACATTCCTCACGCCCACTTTCCTGCCCTTTCCCCATAACCCTTCATTCCCTTCCTGATCAAAAATCTATCCATCTCTGCCTTAAATATACACAAGGACTCTACCCCACAGCTCCCTGTGGCAAAGAATTCCAAAGACCCACAACCTACTGAAAGAAGGAACTCCTTCTCATCTCTGTCTTAAATTGTCGCCGCTTTATTCTGAGACTATGCCTCCATTCCTAAACTATCCCATAAAAAGAATAAAGAAAGAACAAAGAAAAGTACAGCACAGGAACAGCCCCTTCAGCCCTCCAAGCTTCTGCCATTCATGAGGCCTTAACTAAACTAAAGAAAGCCTTCTGCCCATACTTGGTCCGTATCCATCTATTCCCTCCTTATTCATGTAACCATCCAGAAGCCTCCTAAATGTTGCTAATGTGCCTGCTTCCACCATCTCCTATGGCAGAACCTTCCAGGCACCCCTCTCTCTCTCTGTCTGTGAAAAAATTCCCCTGCACATCTCCCTTAAACATCCCCCCTCTCACCCTGAACCTGTGCCCCCTTGTAATTGGCATTTCCACCCTGGGAAATGTAAGAAATCTCACAACACCAGGTTAAAGTCCAACAGATTTATTTGGAAACATGAGCTTTCGGAGCGCTTGTCCCTTCATCTAGTTCCCCTGGGAAAAAGCCTCAAAAATTTTTTTTGCTGAGGGGACGTGGACATACATGGCCTTTGGACCATTGAGTTTGCACTGACCACAATCCCCATAACATCATGTATTTACCCTAGCTAGTCCCACTGGCACTAAGGAGCAATTAAGAATGGCCAATCCACCTAACCCGCACATCTTTGGACTGTGGGAAGAAACCCGGAGGAAGCCCACACAGACATGGGGAGAACGTGCAGACTCCACGCAGAAAGTGATCCGAGCCGGGAATCGAAGCCGGGTCCCTGGCACTGTGAGGCAGCAGTGCTAACCGCTGTGCCACCCTATTATTTCCCTATCCCTCATTGCCCTGGAACTGAATAGGTTGCTATGCAATGAAGGGAAACATCCTCTTGTCATTTATCCTGTCAGGTTAATGAAGCACGCATCGTTACAATAACTCATGGTGATTACTTCATCGATATTTTGCATTTTTCTGATTGGAGCAGTTCATCATCATTTATTTGGACAAATCGATTCTCACAATTTCTGTGAAGGTTTGAGGTAAATACTGAATGATGGTACAAGCATTTGTAACTAAATCTTAGGCATAAATCTAAATATTGTTCAGTAGCCAATAAAAACTATTTTCTAGTTACTGGTCACCATGCTTGCTTTGAATATCAAATTCTCAACATGTCTCAATCTCTCAGTTACTCTGATGGAGATGGAGCATTTAGGTGGCACATTTTAAAGCTAGTATAATTGGGAGTCAAAATATAATTCAAGGTTTAAAAATTAAAATAAATCCTGAGCAAAAATGAGAAAGGAAATCTTGACATCTATAGCTAAAGGAATAGAATATAAAGGTAAGGAAGTATTGTTGAAACTATACAAGGCATTGGTGAGGCCGCACCTGGAGTATTGCGCACAGTTTTGGTCCCCTTATTTGAGGAAAGATACAGTGGCATTGGAGGCAGTTCAGAGGAGGGTCGCTAGATTGATCCCAGAGATGAGGGGTTTGTTGTATGAAGAGAGAGGGAACAGTTTAGGCCTATACTCTCTGGAAGAATGATGGGAGATCAAATTGAGGTATCAAGATGATGAAAGATCTGGATAAAGTGGACATGGAGTGGATGCTTCCTCTTGTGGGTCATGCTAGGCCGAGAGTTCTTAGGATAAGGGATAACAAATTTAAGTTGAGGAGAAAGTATTTCTTCCCAAAGGGTTGTGAATCTATGGAATTCGCTACCCCAAAGTGCAGTGGATGCTGGGACAATGAGTAAGTTTAAGGAGGAGTTAGATTTTTAATTGGTAATGGGTTGAAGGGTTATGGGGAGAAGGCAGGAAAATGGGGATGAGGGGCATATCAGCCATGATCGAATGGTGGAGTAGACTCGATGGGCCGAATGGCCTAATTCTGCTCCTTTATCTTATGAACTTTGAAATGTTCCATATTTTCTTATTTTATTTATATCTGTTTTCCAACTGTTCATTACAAATACTTAAACTGAACCGTAGCCCTTTAGGAGAAAGACATCGGAGTCAAAAAAGGACACAACACCACACAATGTGGGAAAGTCAGATGGCTATGATTTGTTTTGGGGGGAGAGGGTGCAGAAATCACCATCCAGTTGGGTTCCTCTTGTGGCCTACTGGTATAGGTCAATGAACTGGTAAACCACAAACCTAGAGCAATGTTCTGGGCTTCCAGATTCATATCCCACCATGGCAGATGGTTAAATTTGAAATCAAATTCTGAAATCAGCCAACAGGGAGTGCATTTACATATTGGCGAGAGAACTAAAAGGTCACCATTCAATTAAGGGTGACAAATGGGCTCCCAAAGATGGAGGGCCGGATTTTCCCGTTCTATCCACCACGGGAATCATAGCTGGCGAAGAGCGGACCGTGGAAAAGTCTATTGATCCCGGGCGGGATTTTCCAGTTTCCATAGAATCTCTACAGTGCAGAAGGAGGCCATTCAGCCCATTGAGTCTGCACCAACAATAATCTCATCCAGGTCCTATCTCTGTAACCCCAAATATTTTCCTTAGCTAATCCCTCTGACACCAGTGTGAATTTAGCATGGCCAATCAACCTAACCCACACATCTTTGGACTATGGAAGGAAACTGGAGCACCTGGAGGAAACCCACGCAGACACAGATGGGAACTCTACACAATTGGAATTGAACCCAGCTTCCTGTTGCTGTGAGGCAGCAGTGCTAACTACTGTGCTACCATGACATTTTGGGTTGAATGCAGCCAGAAGATCCCAATCAGCAGGTAAATAAGATGCCCTCAACCTGAGAGAGAGTTGCAGTTCAGGTAAGAGGGAGGACGCCCCATTCTTTCTGGTCGTATCACCGCTCGGTATGGCTCCTGCTCTGCACAAGACAGCAAAGAAGTACAAAAGGCCGTGAATGTAGCCCAGCCCGTCACGCAAACCAGCCACCCATCCATTGACTCTGTTCCACACTTCCCGCTGCCTCGGAAAAGCAGCCAGCATAATTAAGGACCCCACACATCCCGGACATTCTATCTTCCACCTTCTTCCATTGAGATAAAAATACAAAAGTCTGAGGTCATGTACTAACCAACTCAAGAACAGCTTCTTCCCTGCTGCTGTCAGACTTTTGAATGGGCTTACTTTGCATCATGTTGATCTTTCTCTACACCCTAGCTATGGCTGTAGCACTATATTCTGCACTCTCTCATTTCCTTTTCTATGAACAGTATGCTTAGCCTGTATAGCGTGCAAGGAACAATACATTTTGCTGTGATAATAATAAATCAAATCAAATCTTGTTCCTGACCCCCAGTGCAGTATTTTAAACTGCTGAGTTTAAGGTTGCCTTTGAGAGCTGTGACCGGACGCTAGTATTAAAACTACAATGTAGATCAGGGTGTCATATTTTGGAGGCTTGACAGGGGTTGTGTCACACTTTCTGATGTTTTCCTGGAAATAATCTAGGTGGCTCAGTTGTTAATGATTAAAGGTGGGGTGGGGGAAGCAGATTGTTTTAATGGGAGGAAAGTGCCAAATATTCACACCTGCAGACAATCTGTGCCGGCAAATGGTAGATGGTTAGTCTCCAAGTTTCACCGGGAGGTGTTGTGAGTTTCCGGATTTATACACAGTCGCACTTCTAACTTTTTATTTAATTCCAAGGTACAATGGAGTTTGGGATTTAGAAGAAAGTTAATCAGTATTTCTACCTGAATACAAGGCCTATGGGGCGGCACAGAGGCACAGTGGTTAGCACAGCTGCCTCACGGCACCAGGGACCCAGGTTCGATTCCCGGCTTGGGTCACTGTCTGTGTGGAGTTTGCACCTTCTCCCTGTGTCTGCGTGAATTTCCTCTGGGTGCTCCAGTTTGCTCCCACAGTCTGAAAGACAAGCTGGTTAGGTGCATTGGCTGTGCTAAAACCTCCCTCAATGTACCCAAACAGGTGCCAGGGTGTGGCGACGAGCAGACTTCCACAGTAACCTCATAGCAATGTTAATGTAAGCCAACTTGTGACTAATGAATAAACTTTATTATGTGATTCATGTTGCCATGAAGATTGTCGTTGTGGGGAAAGTCATTGTAGTATCGGTTGACTGGTTTTCTTAAGACATCACTGAAACTCACAGTCAGGTCTGCAAGAATATGAGAGAACGAGAGAGAAAAGAAAGATAGAGGCAGCCAATCTCAATTGTTCATTGTGCAGAATGCAGATGGACTCTTGCACTCAGGGAGAAGGCAACAATTTCATGAGGATGTAAAATGAGGCTGGAAGATTTGCCTAACTTTGGCTGGATGCTGCCTAGCCTCCTGAGTTTTTTCAACATATTTTGTTCCAATTTCAGATTTGAAATATTTTGCGATAAATGCCAGCCAGCCAGCAATGCCCACCTCCCACATGTCATGTGAGTGTATCTTTAAGAAATGTTTTTTTTAAATCATGCAGCTTGTAGCTTCAGTGATGTCATGGGGAGTGGAGCTAAGTTGTGGTAGTCAGGTGATAGGACTTTCAGTTTAGTTTGTGGCTGTCAGGTTTTTCCTTTGGGTTTTCAGTTTTGTTTTTGGGCAGTTTTTTTGGAAGAAGTTTAGAAGCAAGCTAAGAAGTCATCTCTTTCTCTCACTATTTTATTTTCTCTTTGATTGGTTCTGCCTTAAAGAAACTGTGTTTTGGGAAATAGATTTGAATACAACCTCTTCTAAGTTTCTTCACAAGGGATTTTCAATCCAGGGGGCTGGATACCTGTAACAAGTAGACGTTAACCTATGCTGTATTGTGTTTATTTGGAGTGTTTTGCGCATTGGATGTTGGGAACACATTAGGGATATTTCCTTAAGAGTTATACATTATCATGGTTGTTGTGTTTCTTGTTTGTAATTGTTAAAAGTTATTGCTAAGTGTTTCATTATATACGTCAACAATATCCTTAAGTCGGAGGTTGAGAGGTGACCTGATAGAAGTCTACAAGATTATGAGGGGCACGGACAGATTGGAGAGTCAGAAGCTTTTTCCCCAGGGTGGAAGAGTCAATTACTAGGGGGGCACAGGTTTAAGGTGCGAGGGGCAAGGTTTAAAGGAGATGTACGAGGCAAGTTTTTTATACGGAGGGTGGTGGGTGCCTGGAACTCAGTGCCGGGGGGGGGTGTTAGTGGAAGCAGATACAATAGTGACTTTCAAGGGACGTTTTGACAAATACATGAATAGGATGAGAATAGAGGGATATGGTCCCTGGAAGGGTTGGGGGGTTTTAGTTGAGTCGGGCAGCATGGTCGGTGCAGGCTTGGAGGGCCAAAGGGCCTCTTCCTGCGCTGTAATTTTCTTCGTTCGTCTTTGTTTTTGCTAAAACCCCCTCGTGGGTCAATAGAAACACCCCTGAAGCGAAACCCTCGCATGCTAAGGCAAATTCAATGTAAAACGTTACAGATCTTCGTGGAACACCTTGAAGTAACACATGAGGAAAAAAATACTTCAGGAACATTTTCGAAATTAACTTTTCCAATGTCAGATGACAAGTTTCTCTAAAAGAGAGGGGCAGCCCCTGGTTAACAACCCATAGCTCAGTGATCCTCTGCAGGATGTACTCGTGGCCAAGTTAATTGTAACTATGCTGCACACTCAATCAACCATTAGCCAATCTAAATTGTTCCACTGCTATTCCCATTGGCTTTCACCGCGGTGAGTCAGAGGATGCAAGAACTGCGTCTAAAATTAGAGAGGTAATAGGAAGTATGTGTCTTACAGAAAGTATGTGCAGGGTTATTAACATCAGTCACCACTTTTTAAATCAATTATTGTTAATCTTTCAATTTCTCATCAATTTTCCTTCCATGCCCTTCCCTTGATTCAAAAGAAAGTTGAAGTCATTCTTTTCTTTGCACAATTGAGGTGATGGTCTAATCATTCGCTGCTTGCAAACTCTAAATGCATTTTGATTGTTGCATTGTCATAAGAAATAGTTTTGTGACTCAGCCATCTATTGCAGATTTGACATTTTTTTCCAGTGTGCGCACATTCACTGCACGCATTTAACACTGAGAGATTTAAAGAAAAATTCTTAATTTAGGTCTCATCCGGGTCAATCAGCTCTCCACCCTTCCAGAATTTTCCTGGAGTCTCCAGGGTTTGAACATCAATCTCTAAGACACTGCTGGGTACAACCCGGAGAAATGTCGTGGCCTGGATTCTCCCAGCAGTGCAATAGGCCAGGAGACAACAGCAAGGGGGCCTTTCATGAGATTCACGGCCAGCTGTACTCCGAGTCTCCAAAGCCCTTTTTGTTCGTGGAATCAGCTCCACCAGAAATCGGAGATTGGGGGCAAGAGGTGGGGGTGCTGCTTGGGCAGTGCCAGCCTGGCACCATGGCACTGCCCACCAAGCACTCAGCAATGCCAAGGGGTGGGGCCAGAGAGGGTGGGGCATACTGGGAGAGGATGCAATGGGGGTGATTGCTGATGGTGGGGGACCTGCTGCCATTCTCCTTCATGGAGGAGTGAGTGAAAGGAAAGAAAACCAGAACTAGAGGGCACAGTCTCAAAATAAGGAGGGGAGGGAGTGCAGTTTAGAACAGAGTTGAGGAGGAACTTCTTCTCCCAGAGGGTGGTAAATCTCTGGAATTCTCTGCCCATTGAAGTGGTGGAGGCTACCTCGTTGAATATGTTTAAGTCACGGGTAGATAGACTTCTGATTGGTAAGGGAATTAAGGGTTATGGGGAGCAGGCGGGAAAGTGGAACTGATCCACTTCAGATCAGCTATGATCTTATTGAATGGTGGGGCAGGCTCGAGGAGCTAGATGGCCTACTCCTGCTCCTATTTCTTATTTTCTGATGTCAGGGGGTGATCGAGACTGGTCATCGGGGTGGAGGGGGTTCAAGCCTAGCTTTGGGGCCAGGGGGGTGGTGTCGGGGAGTGGGTAAATCGCGGTTGGAGATGGAGATCGGGCCTGGCCTGTGGGGGGGGAGGAGTTGTCTAGTAAGCTTGCAATCGAACGGGGGGGGGGTGCAGGAAGGCTGGCTGTTGGGGGGGGTGCAGGGTGGTGAACCAAAGGTCAACGATCGGGGAGTTGGGTTTCTAGAGGAAGGCCAGGCAGACAAGGGGAGAAGGTACAGACTCCACACAGAGAATCACACGAGGTCAGAGTTGAATCCGGGTCTCTGGCGTTGCGAGACAGCAGGGCTAACTACTGTGCCACCGTGCCATCCACTTTTAAGTTAGTCTTTTATCTAAAAAGAAAGAAATTGCAGGATAACGGGGAGAAGGCAGGGAAAGGGGGCACCAAGTTGAGGGCATTAACAGGGTGGGACCAAAGGCTCTCACCAGCGGCCAGTGGCACAGTAGGGGAGGGGTAGGGTGAGGCGGGCAAGGGTTAAACCCTGCCTCATGTTTATTTCTGCTGTAGGTTGTCTCTTGCTCGTTTCCTCTTTCTCCTCCTCAACCTGACTTCTAAATACTCTTAACCTCCTTGTTCCCTCTTGGCCCTGGTTTATTTCATTTCCCCCTCTGTTCCTCATTTTGGCCTCCCTCGTACCCTTTCTTCAGCTCTGGTCTCCGGACCCAATTCCGGATATTTCGGGAGAATGTGTGGGCGCAGGAAAGATTTATCCGGAGGGTTCCAGGGACGAGGAACTTCTGTGACGTGGGTAGACCGGGGTAGCTGGGCGGGGCGGAGAAGAGAAATTGGGTGAGGGGAGATTTGATTGAGGCGGTCAAAGAGGTTGGCCTGGGGTGGAGCGGCTGGGGAGAAACTGTTCCTGTTGGTGGAAGGTTCAGAAGCCGGAGAACATCGATTAGATGTGATTGGCAAATGGACCTAAGGCCACGTGGGGAGAAATTTTTACAGTGCAGCAGCTGGTTAGAATCTGGAATGGCCTCAGTGCCTCAGACTGCGCTGGGAACAGATTCCATTGTGATGTCCAAAAGGGAACTGGATAGTTACCTGTAGAGAGGGGCTGAATGGTCTCCTTCAGTGCTATTTTCCTGATTGTATGATCTTTCACATTGGCTGGAATTCTCCAACCTCCCCTCACCCCCCTACACACACACACACACACACACACACACACACACACACACACACACACACACACACACACACACACACACACACACACACACACACACACACACGCTGTGATTCTCCAGTCCCACTGCAGTCAAATCTCTCTCTTACGTACTCAGCTACTGGGATGTACCCCCGAGAACTGAGTCCACACAGAGATATCGGGGGGGGAATGCAGGTATTTATTTGCAGATCTCATCCGCTCCACACTCCAGCCGCTTTTGCCCTCCCAGGGCAGTCCCTGGCAGATCTCCAGACAACCAGGATTGCATGACCCATTCCCTTAAAGGAGCTACGCCCCTAACATAGATAACAGACCGAGCAATAATTATCCAGTCTCACTGGCGTTGGTGGTGGGACGTGCGAGACTGGGAGAATTCCAACCAATCTAGCCTTAGTTTTATAATTCACCGCGCTGTCTAACTGTCTTACTCTTCCTATTTAAGCGCAAACTCTTATTATGAAAAAAAAAGTTTATTTATTGGTCACAAGTAATGCTTACATTAACACTGCAATGAAGTCATTGTGAAATTCCCCTAGTCGCCACACTCCGGCGCCTGTTCGGGTCAATGCACCTAACCAGAATGGCTTTCAGAATGTGGCAGGAAATTGGAGCATCGGAGGAAACCCATGCAGACATGAGGAGAATGTGCAGACTCCATGCAGACAGTGACCCAAGCCAGGAATTAAACACGGGACTCTGGCACTGTGAGACAGCAGTGCTAACCGCTGCGCCACCCCCTGAGGGGATATGAGAGAGGAGGGCAGCCAAAATAAGATTAAGATTCCCACCCTGCCCTGCCTCCTCCCTCCCTTCCTAACATGAGTTACAAATAATTGAGAGAACAAAGGGAATTGTGAATGACCCACTCATCGTTCCGTATCGAAATGACTTTAGCAGGAAAGCATCCCACATGGAAGAGATATTTTGATTTCTAGGTGCACGCCTGAGGTTAATAGAGTTAGTCAGACATGGACAAAGAGGGCTGGGCCAGCAATTTTAGCTCTTTTTGAAGGCTACTCAAGGGAACGCAGTTTGAAAATAGCCTCTGATCATTATTAAAACTTGGACTGACTCCATGAACTTTGGGAAGTGAGTCAAAGAATAGGAAATGAGACTGAACTGTGTAGAAGGTGTTGATGTTAAGCCTAGAAGTGGTACAATACCATACGTAATGTTTTCCTGGAGCCACTCACCGCACACACCAATGTCCTTTCCATTAGGAACAGTGAAAGGATATGACTAGGAATTCAATTTTAATCTTAAACACCATAATGCAAATTCCTTCTACATAAGGAAGTTGGAAAATGTCCCTCTGAGCTTGCAATTTCACAAGCGTCAGCTATCACTGGTGTTCCCCAACCATTCAATCCACGTCACTGGCACCAGATGGATTCAGTAAGAAGTCTCACAACGCCAGGTTAAAGTCCAACAGGTTTACTTGGTAGCAAAAGCCACTAGCTTTCGGGCCTCTGACCCTCCGTCAGGTGAGTGGAGAGTTCTGATCACAGACAGGGGATGTAAAGACATACACTCAGTTTGCAGAATACTGATTAGAAATGTGAGTTTTTATAGCTAGTCTAAACTCGCATTCTAATCAGTATTCTGCAAACTGAGTGTGCGTCTTTACATCGCCTGTTTGTGATCAGAACTCTCCACTCACCTGACGAAGGGTCAGAGGCCTGAAAGCTAGTGGCTTTTGCTACCAACTAAACCTGTTGGATTTTAACCTGGCATTGTGAGACTTCTTACTGCGTTTATCCCAGTCCAACGCCAGCATCTCCACATCGCGGCCAAATGGATTAGCCATGCTGAATGTTAAGGGCAAAGGTAAGATACTCCGCCAGAGAGTCAGTGCAGACTCGTTGGGCCTCTCCAGCACTGTAGGGATTCTATGATTCAGGGATTCTCACACAGGGCTTCTGGATATAGGACTCCAGCATAGAAACAGGAATAGGCCATTCAGCCCTTCGAGTCTGATCATGGCTGATCATCGAATTCAATCCTGATTCCCTCCTTCCTTTCTTGACTCCTTTAGCCCCAAGAGCTATATTACAGAATCCCTAGAGTGCAGAAGAAGGCCATTTGGCCCATCAAGTCTGCACCGACCACAACCCAACCCAGGCCCTATTCCCATAACAGCACACGTTTACCCTGCCAATCCCCTGCACACTAGGGTTAACTAAGCATGGCCAATCCACCTAACCCGCACATCTTTGGACTGTGGGAGGAAACCGGAGCACGCGGAGGAAACTCAAAGGGCAAAATGTGCAAACTTCACAAAGACAGTGACTGAGGTCGGAATTGAACCCGGGTCCCTGGCACTGTGGGCAGCTGTGCTAACCACTGTGTCACCTTGCCACCCATATCTAATTTCTTCTTGAAACCAGCCATCATTTTGGCCTCAACTACATGGTAATGGTAGTGAACTGCACACAGTTGTGCAATGTACGCCAATGCGTCACAAGGTGCAAGACTCACTCAACTATTAAATGATAAACACAGCTGCTTCTATCTTGTTCCTGTGAGTTGTATCATCCAACCTCCTTGCTGTGAAATCATCCCAATCATCTGATGTCTGTGATGTTACACCATCGAGCGTCAGCTTCCCAATAAAGCCCACGCATTGCAAAAACTTCCAGGGATATCGTCCAGAATCCCTTCTGGCTGTATTATAAACTAATTGCAGCCATACAGTTCCTGGAAGTTTTCCTTGAGCAAGTGTGACAGCACAAAAAGCAATGCAATCACTGAGTTTAAGGGGCGTTTTTGTCAAGGGATAAATTCCCTGTGCATCAAGCAGGATTGACGAAAGAGCTGAAAAATTACATTGAACTCAGACGCAAGCCATGTGCGCCAACCGTTCTGCGTTGGTATTTAACCTCTCCAATGCCAAATCGTTCTAATCACATTCACCCCACTCTGTTCACATACCCTTCAATACCTTATTGCTCATCCGCCTTTCCAATCTAATCTCAAGTGTTGGAGCGATTTCTGGCTTAACCATAAATCCCGAAAGTATATTCCCTTGCCTCAAAACTCACTGAGGATGATCCTACCAAAGGAAATTGTAAGGTCCAAATGAGCATGAAAATGGAAGAAATTCACACCCGACTTCTAGGCAACTAAGAAGTCAAATCTTTCCACGCTTTGGTAAAAAAAACTTAACAAACTTGAACTTCCCCAGTACGGGGAGTGGGCGAGGGCTTAAATCGCCCAAAAGCCAGCTAATAGCTGCAAAGGGCGCAATTCCGCATGCTTGGTTTCATCGGTCAGAACTTTGAATACAGGAGTTGGAACGTCTTGTTGAAGTTATACAAATACATTGGTAAGGCCACACTTGGAATGCTGTATGCGATTCTGGTCACCATATTATAGGAAGGATATTATTAAACTAGAAAGAGTGCAGAAAAGATTTGTTAGGATGCTACTGGGACTTGATGGATTGAGTTATAAAGAGAGGTTGGATAGACTAGGACTTTTTTCTCTGGAGCGTAGAAGGATGAGGGGTGATCTTATTGAGGTCTACAAAATAATGAGGGGCACAGATCAGCTAGATAGTCAATATCTTTTTCCAAAGGTAAGGAAGTCTGAAACTAGAGGGCATAGATTTAAGATGAGAGGGGAGAGATACAAAAGTGTCCAGAGGTGCAATTTTTTCACACAGATGGTGGTGAGTGTCTGGAACAAGTTGCCACAGGTAGTAGTAGAGGCGAGTACAATTTTGTCTTTTATAAAGCATTTAGATAGTTACATGGGTACGATAGGTATAGAGGGATATGGGCCACATGCGGGCAATTGGAATTACCTTAGGGGGGGGTTTAAAAAAGAAAGGGTGATATTGACAAGTTGAGCCAAAAGGCCTGTTTCCACGCTGTAAACCTCTGTGACTCTATGCGCATGTGTAGGTTTCTGTACACTGACAGCAGCAGAGACCTGTCATGACCTCTGCTGCTATAGCTGGCCTCCGTGACATAAACCCACACGTCCCCCAACACCCCCCCCCCCCCAATGCTACCGTAAGCCTTTCCCAACCCAGAATGATCACGAGCACTCCCCCCTGCCCAACTTGGGACAATCTCCACCCTCTCCCCCCACCAGTGACCATTGCATTGTCCGCAGCGGTTCCACCTTTTCCAGGTTGATCGCACCAGATATCTGGTGCCGGTAAGTTGGCGAGATCGGGCGTGAACCTCATTTCTCAGCTCTCTTGCGCTTTCACCAGCTCGCCCCACCCATCGGCTGACAGGACGCAATAGTAAGATAGTCCCCCCTCAGTGTGTGAAGAGATTTCCCTTGCCACTCATTTACAAATCTCATTGGCTGTAAACAGGATCTCTACTGGGATCATCCAAAGATGTGCAGGTTAGGTTGATTGGCCATGCTAAAATTACCTCTTAGTGTCCTGAGATGTGTAGGTTAGAGGGATTAGCAGGTAAATATGTAGGGATAGGGAGTGTAGGGCCTGCGTGGGATTGTGGTCGGTGCAGACTCGATGGGCCGAGTGGCCTCTTTCTGCACTATAGGGTTTCTATGATTCCATGGTGAAACTATGCGAGCATAGCAGGAGTAACTCAGAGAACATTCCCAGCCAACAGTGAGTGAGGGGGAAAGAAGAAAGAATGATCAGATTGTTTCATTATGTTTCGGTGTTGTGAAGCAATTCATAAAAGGTTCACCCAACTGATACCTGGGATGAGAAAAGTATCTTATGAAAAAAGATTGGACAGGCTGGGTCTGCATCCACTGGAGTTTAGACAATGAGAGGTGATCTTATTGAAACATGTTTTTGTTTAATATTTATTTTATTAGTGTCACAAGTAGGCTTACATTAACACCGCAGTGAAGTTACCGTGAAAATCCCCCCAGTCACCACTCTCCAGCGCCTGTTCGGGCACGTGGGAGAATTTAGCACGGTCAATGCACCTAACCAGCATGTCTTTCGGACTGTGGGAGGAAATTGTAGCACTCGGAGGAAACCCATGCAGACACAGGGAGAACGTGCAGACTCCGCAGAGAGAGTGATCCAGGGCTGGAATTGAACTCGGGTCTCTGACGCTGTGAGGGAGAATTTAGCATGGCCTATGCACCTACCCAGCACACATATAAAATTCTGAGGGGGCTTGACAGAGTGGATGCTGGGAGGATGCTACCCCCAGGTGGGAGGGACTAGAACTCAGGGACGCAGTTTAAAAATAAGGGGTCACCCATTGAAGACAGAGATGAGGAGACATTCCTTTGCTCTCAAAGGATCATGAATCTTTGGAACTTTGTTCCCCAGAGAGCAGTTGAGGCAGGAGTATTGCTAAGGTGGGGTAGATAGATTCTTGACTAAGCCAAAGGTTATCTGTCAGGGGTTAAGTGGGAGTGTGGAGTTGACATCCCAATCAGATCAGCCTTTAAACAGCCTTATCGAACTGTGAGGCAAACTCGAGGGGTCGAATGGCCTGCTCCTAATTTGTATGTTCATTCCGGTTCAGCGTTGGGGTATATGAGGCCAGTGTAAAAACTTTAAGAGCTCCGACTGGTATTTTAAATGGAAAAGAGTGCGCAGTGGTCCCTTAGAGGTTGAGTCTGGGGATTATTAATGGAAAACCAGGAAATGGCAGAAGCTTAGAACGCACATCTTGCTCACATCTGCCCTGTAGAAAAACAAGAAGTGTTTACATTTGAAAATGCAAAGGAAATTCACCAAGCTAAGGGTTGTCCTTTCAAGAGAGGCTAAAGACTCTGGGTCTGTATTCATTGGAGTTTAGAAGTGTGAGGGTGACCTTATTCAGGCATGTAAGATCCTGAGGAGTTTTGACAGGGTAGATGGTGAGATGTTTTCACTCGGGCATCTCAAACAAGAGGACATAGCGACAAGATAAAGGGCCGGTCACTTAAAACTGAGATGCGTAGAAATTTCTTCTCACAGAAGGTGGTGAACCTCTGGAATTCCCTGCCCCGAAGAGTGGTGGAGGCCGGATCATTGGAAGGATTTAAAGTGGAGGTGGATAAATACTTGACGGATCGAGGAATGGAGAGGGCGATGGGGAAATGGCACAGGAAAGGAGTTGAGACCAACATAGAACAGCCATGATCATACTGAATGGTGGGGCAGGCTTGAAAGACCTGCTGGGTGACAACTGCTCCTATTGCTTGCGCTGGGAAAGTAGAGTTGAAACAAACACAATCACTGGGAGAAAGATACAGGCACAATTAAAAGCTGGCAAATCCCTTTCCAAACCTGGCAGTTTCTTTTACTCGAGAGCCGATCGCTGCAGGGATAATTTGATCTTCTAAAATTCCTTTGATTTGGGCAATGTCCCAGCGGATTGGGAAATAGCAACAATCCATATAAAGCAGATGTTAGCCATTAATTAAAAATGTTTGACATGCTGTCCTGCTGTCAAGAAAGGATTAATATGAAATTTATTTTACAGCCATTTGTTAGCATTTTCTCCTTGTTTGCCCAATTGTAATAACTCCTGCCCTGTCACCAAGTCACTTTATTTACACTACACATCTGTACACAGCCAGCTCTCCAGTTGCTCCCTGCTGAATGCGGGCTGGGAGTCTGACACACTTGCTTTAAATAGGCAGCATGAGGCTCCCGGTTTTAACTATCAGTTAGGACTCATCAGGTATCTATTTTGATACCAACAAATTAGACAAAATCCAATTAACTCAGGGACAACTTAAAAGGGGCACCTCCCCAAAAGAAGAGGGGGGTTCCCGCCTAAAATAAAAGACCAAGTGCAAAGGAAAGTTAAAATATCAAATTAAAATGTGATTATCGGGGTTGGTAATGCACCCCAGCCCCTGCGGTGCCCAACGGGCACGGAAGGTGAGGGATTCATCAGGCAGTTCATACTTTAGCAAGCTAACCTCATTAACGTGGCTGAATTCATCACACAGATGCAAAAAACTGTTGCATCTTCTACATCAATGCCTCTGCTGTGGGATTCAAGTTCCCCTCTCTGTCCAACTACAATGAAGCCAGAACGGATTTTCTATTAAAGATTTTTCAGTGATTTTATCTTTAACTGGGAAAAGATTGTCCGAAATGCAGTGAGAACAGTGGCTCGCAACAAAAGATTTGATTTCATAATTGATTTGATTTATTACTGTTTTGGGATACGGTGAAAAGTATTCATTCTTGCATGCTATGCAGACAAAGCATACCATTCACATAAGGGAGAAGGAAGGGAGGGGGTGCAGATTGTAGTGTTACAGTCATAACTAGAATGTAGAGAAAGATCAACTTAGTGCGAGGTGGGTCCATTCAAAAGTCTGACGGCAGCAGGGAAGAAGCTGTTCTTGAGTAGGTTGGTACGTGACTTCAGATTTTTGCATCTTTTTTCCCAATGGAAGAAGGTGGAAGAATCACAGAATCTTCACAGTGCAAAAGGAGGATATTTGGCCCATCGAGCCTGCACAGCGACACTCCCACCCAATCTCTATTCCCTTTAACCATGCATATTTACCCTGCTAATCCCCTGGCACTAGGGACAATTTACAATGGCCAATCAACCTAACCTGCACACCTTTGGAGTGTGGGAGGAAACCGGAGCACACCCACACAGACACGGAGAGAGGGTGCAAACTCCACATAGACAGTGACCCAAGGCCAGAATTGAACTTGGGTTCCTGGCGCTGTGAGGCAGTAGTGCTAACCACTGTGCCACCGTGTCACCCAGAAGAGAGTATGTCCAGGCTACATGGGGGTCCTTGATTATGCTGGTTGCTTCCCCGAGGCAGTGGAAAGTGCAGACGGAGTCAATGGATGGGAGGCTCCAGTTTCCTCCCACAGTCCAAAGATATGTGAGTTATGTTGATTGGATAATGCTAAATTGCCCATAGTGTCCCGGGATGTATAGGTTAAAGGGTGTAGCGGGGTAAATTTGTAGGGATAAGACCTGGGGTTGGATTGTTGTCGCTACAGAATCGGTGAGCCAACTGGCCTCCTTCTGCCCTGTAGGGACTCTATGATTTCTATGAACATTAGCTTTTTAAACTCATTGTGACATTAAGTGAACTTTTACACACAAAGAAACATCTGGAAATGTTTTTAAAGCAAGGGTCAACAAAGCAGTCGCTCCATGGGAAAGCAGTGTGAAGCAGACTTGTTCCAATTTTGACCACAATCGCGGGATAATCTGTCCAGCCTTGCCAAGCCTTCGAGCTATGTGTCGTTTTCTCAAAGCTCATAGTTTGGCAGCAATGATGTAATGAATATTTTATACAACTGAGGGACAGTTTTCCATAATGACCTGAGAAGATAATAAGACCTGTGATTAGAAGTGACTGCAACAAGGCAGACATTTTTAATTGAACCATAAAATCGAGGGAGGTTCATACACGTAAGTAGATTAGGTAACAATGTCGCCAAGTGCCAGTGTTTGTGACTGTGTGCTGTAGAAGGGGACACTGTTGGGAATAATGAAAAGTAAGCTTAAGTTTATTTATTAGTGTCACAAGTAGGCTTATATCAACACTGCAAAGAAGTTACTGTGAAAATCCCCTAGCAGTCAAATCTGTGACGAGAGGAACAAAATTCATAGATAGAAAATAGAGTCCCTACAGTGCAGAAAGAGGCCATTTGGCCCATCTTACCCAGACCCCTTCCCCAGCTTATCCCACTAGCCCCATACATTTATCATGGCTAACTCATCTAGCCTACATATTGTGGAATATTAAAGGGCAATTTAGCATGGCCAATCCACCTGACCTGTACATCTTTGGAGTGTGGGCAGAAACCAGAGCACCCGGAGGGAAACCCATGCAAGAATGGGGAGAATGTACAAACTCCACACGGACAGTTACCCAAGACTGGAATCGAACCTGGGTCCCTGGTGCTGTGAGGCAGCAGTGCCACTGTGATTTGATTTGATTAAACGAGTTAGAGTGAAGTTTTAGAAGCAAAGAGTGAGACTGAAAGATAAAATTAGCGGTAATGCTAGGCATAGTTTGCAAGAAGTCGCCTCCCTCCAGCGCCATCTTGAGCAAAACAAAATGAGCCCACATGATTGGGGGACCCAGCATTGGAAAAGGGGGAGGGGTCTGTTAAGAGACATCTTCTGCCCTAATTGCTGAATTCCCCCCTCCACATCCAGCCATCCCTTCCCTTCAACCCCCATCTCACCCTCACTCACTAGTTGGTTTGGCCATCAGATGTGACTCCTGGTCTCCTCAATGCAATGCGGTGTCATCACACCTCCTTGGCGTTGACAAGCACTGAGATCTCCCTGAGTTTAGGCAGCATCCAGCAGTGCACAATAATAAACCAAATCAACAGATTTGGTTTGATTTATTATTGTCACATGTATTGCACATACAGTGAAAAATATTGTTTCTGGCACGCTATACAGACAAAGCATATGGTACGCAGAGAAGGAAAGGAGAGAGTGCAGAATGTAGTGTTACAGCCATAGCTAGGGTGTAGAGAAAGATCAACTTAATGCGAGGTAAGTCCATTCAAAAGTCTGACAGCAGCAGGGAAGAAGCCGTTCTTGAGTCGGTTGGTACGTGACCTCAGATTTTTGTATTTTTTTCCCAATGGAAGAAGGTGGAAGAGAAAATGTCCGGGGTGCGTGGGGTCCTTAATTATGCTGGCTGCTTTGCTGAGGCAGTGGGAAGTGTAGACAGAGTCAATGGATGGGAGGCTGGTTTGAGCGACAGAGTGGGCTACATTCATAACCCTTTGTAGTTCCTTGCAGTCTTGGACAGAGCAGGAGCCCATACCAAGCTGTGATACAACCAGAAAGAATGCTTTCTATGGTTCATCTGTAAATGTTGGTGAGAGTCAGAGCTGACATGCCAAATTGTCTTCATCTTAGTTCAATGCCTGCGTGTGGTGGTTTACGTTGATGGACCCTCAAGAGGCTCTTGTTGGCTCTCCAGCCAGTGGGCAGGACCTCAGTTCAGCACTGTCTAACATTTCCAAGCGATGGCCTATCTTCAGAACTATTATAACCAATCCAGTTCCAGATATAAGGCTAATCAAGTACCCTTTTTTGTTATTGTATTGGACAACATTGACCCAACAAATTCATTACCCCTAATTTTCATTTATTCACTCATGGGATGTAGGCATCATTTATTGCCCGTGCCCAACTGCCCTCCATTTCAGAGCATGCGAGAGTTAATCACATTGCTGTGGGCCTGGAGTCACATGTAGGCCAGGCCAGGTAAGAACGTAGATTTCCTTCCCTAAAAGACAATAGTAAACCAGGTGAACTTTATCATAATCAGTATTAGTTATCATTAGACTTTTAATCCACAGGCGGCACAGTGGCACAGTGATTAGTGCTGCTGCCTCACAGCACCAGGGACCAAGTTCGATTCCCGGCTTGGGTCGTTGTCTGTGTGGAATCTGCACATTCTCCCCGTGTCTGCGTGGGTTTCCTTCTACAGTCCGAAAGCCGTGCTGGTTAGGTGCGTTGGCCATGCTAAATTCTCCCACAGTGTACCCAAACAGGCACCAGAGTGTGGTGACTAGGGGAATTTCACAGTAACTTTACTGCAGTGTTAATGTGAGCTTACTTGTGACGCTAATAAATAAACTTAAAACTTAGATTGTTATTGAACTCAAATTTCACCATCTCTGGGCTAAGGGATTCAAACCTGGGTCCCTCAATTTTGCCCTGTGACTCTGCATCACTACTCTAGTGACAAGACCACTACACCATCGCCTCCCCACAGTAGATTCTGACCTTGAAATAATAATTAGTAAACAATCCAAAGAACTCATGAAAACTGGAAAATGTCTAGTTGGTGGGAGTGCAGATTGGAGACAAAAGGGACAGTTTGAATTCGGAGTCAGAAGGATGCAGGAAATGTGGATTTTTTGTATCTTTTTGTTTATTATGCGGCTTACACGATCCATCTCTTTTTATACCTGTTTTGTATTAAGCTTTGGTGAGCAAAGGGTTAACTTCTGGCTTGTATATTAATAGAAAGTTACTGCTCACATTGATTAGGTTATAGTCTTAAATGCGAATGCCGCACTGAAGGTTAGGTTGCACGGAACCTGATATTTACAGAGGCAACAGGGTGAGAAATTAGAACAATTTAAATTGAGTCTGTAAAAATTAACAATAATTCTGAAAAAGGATGGTTAAGTGCAGGATGCTGCAGATGCTGGAAGCTGAAACAAAGACAGAAAATGCTGGCAAGTCTCATCAGGTCTGACAGCGTCTGTGGAGAGAGAATAGAGCCAACGTTTTGAGTCTGGATGACACTATCTTTAAGTGGCGAGATTGCCTGACTTCTGATTGTAATTGTGAAGGTCGTAAGTTCAAAGACAGCAACACCACAAACCCCACGGGAGATTTTAACTCACAGGGTGGGATTTTACAGCCTTGCTCGAGCAAGTCCGGAAACTTCCGCCCCTCGCCCGCTCCGGCTCTGTGACAGGCGAGACAGTCGGATTCCGGCGACAGGAGACGCAGAATTGTTACGAGGCCATTCGACTCATCGACTGGAACCCTGCCACCTCACCCGGCCACGGAATTGGAGGGGGCGAGGGTCAGACAACGGAAATCCCCTTTGACCTAGAGCGGGAGTTTCCAGTCTCGCCCGAGTGAGGCTGTAAAATCCCGCCCACCGTGTCTGCACAGGCTGTCTGATTGGACAAACCGCCAAGGCGCCGTTCTCCAGCCTTCTCTCCCCTAACCCTGCACACTGTTCCTTTCCAGATAACAATCTAATTCCCCCGGATTACCTCAATCGAACCTGCCGCCACCACATTCCCAGGCAGTACATTCCAAACCCTAACCACTTTCTTTTCTCTTGTCACCGTTGTTTCTTTGGCCACTTACTTCAAACACGTGCCCTCCCATTCTAGATCCTTTCGCGAGCGGGATGCGTTTCCCCCTGTTGCCCAGAACCCTTCCGGTCTTGGGTACTTCCATCAAAGCTTCTCTCAACTTTCTCTTCAAGAAAAAAAAAACCCAACCTTCTCTTTAAGAGAGAAACTGCCTGAACTCCTCCACCCGAAAGGGATTTATTTACCTGTTAAGGTGGGCGGAGCTGTGCCGTCACTGGCAGGCGGGAACCAAAATGGGAGGGGCTGGTATCCTGGGAAACTGTCCCCGGCAACAAACTGACAGGTGAAGGGGCAGTAGGAGATGCCTGGTTACAGCGGTGGGTCAACCCAGGATATGGGAGGCCTATGGTATTAGTGAGGGGCCGGGGAACTCATAAGGAGTGGGCTGCTGTATGGAGGCGGCAGGTGACTATGTTTCTTTTTATTCATTCGTGGGGCATGGGTGTCACCGACAGGGCCACCATTTGTTGCCCATCCCTAATTGCCCTGGGACTGAGTGGCTTGCTGGGCCAGTGTTCTTTAGCCTTTTTTCCAGTGGCTCACTTTTACAATATGGCCGCCCCCATGACGCACTGACCCCGCAAACTGCAGTACTGCGGCTCCGCTCACAATCGAGACAGGATTTACCTTACATTACCTCCTCCTTTCTTGAAGACCGCATAACTTGAATTGCATGAGGCAACTTAAACTTAAAAGTTAGAGCGTGGTGAGAAGTTTTGCTCACCTTACTTAAGAAGGAACACGGCACCCTTTTTCCCCAGGGTGGAAGAGTCGGTTACCGGGGGGGGGGGCACAGGTTTGAGATGCGGAGGGCGAGGTTTAAAGGAGATGTAGGAGGCAGGTTTTTTTACACAGAGTGCGGTGGGTGTCTGGAACTCGCTGCTGAGGGAGGTAGTGGAAGCAGATACGATAGTGAGTTTTGAGGGGCGCCAGGACAAATACATGAATAGGATGGGAAAGGGGGGGATCTGGTCCCCGGAAGGGTAGGGGGTTTTAGTTCAGGTGGGCAGCATGGTCGGTGCAGGCTTGGAGGGCCGAAGGGCCTGCTCCTGTGCTGCATTTTTCTTTATTCTTGGCTCTAATTCCAAGCTGTTCCTCTTCACGCTGCCTGTGTCATTGTCTGAGTTGAGCGATCATAGAATGGGAGAATCCCAACGGTGCAGAAGGAGGCCATTCGGCCCATCACGTCTGCACTGGCTCTCTGAAAGAGAACCTCACCCAGGCTCGCCCCACACACCCTATCTCTCTAACCCATCTAACCAACACATCTTGGGACACTAAAGAGCAATTCAGCATGGCCAAACTGCACATCTTTGGAGTGTGAGAGGAAACCCAAGGGGAGAATGTGCAATCTCCGCAACCCCAGGCCAGGATCAAACCTGGATCTCTGGCCCTGCGAGGCAGCAATGCTAACCACTCTGCCACCATGCTGTCCCTCATTTTAGAACATAGAACATAGAACATAGAACATAGAACACTACAGCACAAACAGGCCCTTCGGCCCACAAGTTGCGCCGATCACATCACCTACCAACCTACAGACCTATCTATAACCCTCAATCTCATTAAACCCCATATACTCATCCAGAAGTCTTTTAAAAGACCCCAGCGAGTTCGCCTCCACCACCACTGACGGCAGCCGATTCCATTCACTCACCACCCTCTGAGTGAAAAACTTACCCCTAACATCACTTCTGAACCTCCCTCCCCGCACCTTAAATTTTCATACTGTCTTCTACAAAGCGCGTGCTATATACAGAACATCCCACTTTCTTTTAAACAGCATCAAAGAACACCTCGCAGTGTTTTGAACTTACTTTGCCATGTTTCGAACAGGACATCAGGACATCCCAGTTTTTTAAAACAAGATGGCCTATATAGAACATATCCATGTGCGGGTCGTGAACCGCACTTTGAAAAATCCTCTGCCAGGCCATTTCAGAGGGCAGTTGAGAGTCAATCCCACGTTGCAGTGGCTCTGGAGTCACATGTAGGCCAGACCAGGTAAGGGCAGCAGATTTCCTTCCCTAAAGGGCATTAATGAACCAGATGGGTTTTTTTCCGACAATGGTTTCATAAGTAGATCCTGAATTCCAGATGTTTTTTATTGAATTCAAATTCCGCCATCTGCTGTGGTGGGATTCGAACCCGGGTCCTCCGAGAATTATCTCTGGATTGTGAGACCAGTGACAATACCACAAGGTCACCACCTCCCTCACTATGTGTAGCAGCCATGATTGGCCGTGCCCTCGTACTGCATCAGAAGGCAATGGGTTCAAGTTATGATGGAACTTAAACAGCAAAATCTAGGCTGATACTCCAATGAGGGAGTTCTGCTCTGTTGGAGGTGCTGTCTTTCAGGTGAGAGTTTAAACCCATCTCAGGGAAACATTAAAGATTCTAACCACTATTTTAAAAAGCCCGTCAATGCCTCTATCTTTTTCAGGAGACCAAGGAAATTCGGCATGTCTGCTATGGCTCTTAGTGCTTTTTACAGATGTACCCCAGCTTGGTATAGCTCCTGTTCTGCCTAAGACTGCAAGAAACTACAAAGTATTGCGAATGTAGCCCTGTCCATCACGCAAACCAGCCTCCCAACCACTCATTCCGTCTACACTTCCCACTGCCTCGGGAAAGCAGCCAACATAATCAAGGACCCCACACACTCTAGAATACTCTCTTCCACCTTCTTCCGTCGGGAAAAAGATTTTTACAGAGACACCGTAGAAAGCATCCTTTCCAGATGTATCGCAGCTTGATATGGCTCCTGCTTTGACCAAGACTGCAAGACACTACAAAGGGTTGTGAACGTAGCACAAACCAGCCTCCAATCCACTCAGTCTCTCTACTCTTCCCACTGCCTTGAAAAAGCAGCCAGCATAATCGAGGACCCCACACACCCCGGACATTCTCTCTTCCATCTTCTTCATTCAGGAAAAAGATACAAAAGTCTGAGATTATGTACCAACTGACTCAAGAACAGCTTTTTCCTGGGGCCATTAGGCTTATGAAAGGACCTCCATATATTAAGCAGATCTTTCTCTATATCCTCGTTACGACTGTAATAAGACATTCTACAACCTTTCCTTTCCTTCTCCTCAGTGTCACAAGTAGGCTTACATTAACACAGCAATGAAGTTACTGTGAAAGTCCCCTATTCGCCACACTCCAGTGCCTGTTCGGGTACACTGAGGGAGAATTTAGCATGGCCAATGCACCCTAACCAGCATGACATTTGGGCTGGGGGGAGGAAACTGAATCAGCCAGAGGAAACACACGCAGAAACGGGGAGAATGTGCAGAGTCTGCATAGACATTGACCCTATGAATGGTGTGTCTTGTCTGTTTGGTGCGTAAGAAAGAATTCTTTTCACCGTATGCTAATACATGTGACAATAATAAATGAAATTTTAATAAAGAGCGGGGGAGTTGCCTGCATTGTGACAGTGATGGCAGCTCAGAAGTATTCCAGTGCGTACAACAAGTGCTGCGTTTAACGCAAAGTTTTGCTTTCTCTTTCCTAGCTGCCTAAAGGATGCTAAAAATCAGAGCAAGTAAAATTGCTGGCACAAACTTTAAAAGTTAAAAAACTGAAAGCTGCCGACAAACCGCAACTTTTTCACAAGATAACAATCAGTTCTTAAATATCCCATTGCAATCATGAGTTGAAAGGTATGAATCACTTGACTGACTTACTAATGGTTTCTTCCTGCGTGGGATGGCAAACCGTGTTCGGGTACAATCTACAGGTTTCAGAAAATTATCTTTTTCCTCTGAACATGCTGCCCAGCTAAACAATCTCCTTTCCTTCCCCCAGTGGGCAGCACAGTGACACAATGGTTGGCACATCTCCAGGGACCCGGGGTCGAATTCCAGCTTGGGTCACGATCTGTGTGGTTTCTCAGTTATCCAAGATCCACAGGGACAATTGACTTCAATAACTCAAAAGCCCTGCAGATTTCACTCCATAAAATGTCAGGAAACGGCTGGGTGCACAGCAAATTCCATGGATCCCAGTAATGTCTTGACTGCAGTGCTAAAAATCTGTCCTCCTGATCTAAACTTGGCCCTAATCGAGTTCCCCACCACCCACCCACAAAAAGTAAGTTAGCACTGCTGCCTCACAGCGCCAGGAACCCGGCTTCGATTCCTGGCTTGGGTCACTGTCTGTCTGGAGTTTGCACGTTCTCCCCATGTCTGCATGGGTTTCCTCCAGTGCTCCAGTTTCCTCCCACAGTCCAAAAGACGTGCTAGTTAGGTGCATTGGCCATGCTAAATTCTCCCTCAGTATACCCGAACAGGTGCTGGAGTGTGGCGACTAGGGGATTTTCACAGTAACTTCATTGCAGTGTTAATGTAAGCCTACTTATGAAACTAATAATTTTTTTTCATTTTTATCTCCAAAATTTATATAATTAATGAACAAGTACATTTCATGGAATCATAGAATCCCTACAAGTGCAAAAGAAGGCCATTCAGCCCATCGAGCCTGTAGTTAGCAGTCTAACCAGGTGTCCCAGAGGAACTGACACGCCTGGTTAACTACAAAACAAGAGGCTCCCTGATTAGCCCATCAAATTGGCCCTTAATCAGGGCATTCATATGCTAAAAGGCCCACCTCAATTACCTGATTAAAGTTATTACATGGCCCCATCAAGTCTGTACCAACTCTACAAATGTGCATTACTCCCCTCTGCCTAATCCCTGAAACTCCATGCATTTACCATGGCTAAATGTCCTAACCTGCAAATTTTTGGCGCGCGGAAGGAAACCGGAGCAACCGGAGGAAACCCACGCAGACACGGGGAGAATGTGCAGAATTCACACAAGCAGTGACCCGAGCCGGGCATCGAACCCGGGTGCCTGGTGCTGTGACGCAGTAGTGCTAACCACCATGCCACCATGCTGCCGTCCCCCCTGCCCTATCCCCGTAGCCCCGTACATGTACCATGGCCAATCCACCTAACATGCACATCTTTGCACATTGAGTTCAACAATTTTAGTTCACGGCCTTTGCGTCCATCTTGCTTCAGTTATTTTTGCGGGATTGGGTTTTCTCGTTCTTTATTTTGAACTCCAATTTGCATTCGGATGGCTCCTCTCCTGCCATTCACTCCTCCTCCAAACACCTCGCCTGTTTCTTAATTTTCCACATTATTGCAAAACCTTTTGTCATTTAATCTCTCCCGCCCTCCCTGATTGCACAGGCCTTCCTTCTCGCTCTCCCTCTCACCTTTCAATTTCTCAGAATCCCATTATGTTTCCATCTGGCCTTTGTCTGACGCAGGGTCATTATCCTGTGTACTGAAGGCTTGGCTGAAAGCATCCAAAGGGAAAGAAGAAAACCTCACATTTAGACGGTGGTTTTCACAATCACTGGCTGTTTCAAAGTGCTTAACGGCCAATAAAGTACTTCTTTTGTGGAAAGCCAGTGTCTGGCATTCATTTCTTTGAATGTAAGATGATCGGCTAATTCTTTCATTTGTGGTTCCGACTGAAATCTGGGGAATGACAGACCAATAACTTGAATGAAAAACATTGAGGGTGGATCTGGTTGAAAAGTCTGTGCCAAGAAGGAGTGATTAACACTGTCAATGTTGTATATTTTCTCTTAAAGATGGCAGGTCAGCTTAATTTTTAAGAAAGCCCACCAATGTCTCTGTTTCTCTGGAGGCTAAGGAAATTTGACATGTCCGCTACGATTCCCACTAACTCTTACAGATGCACCTCACTAAGCGTCCTTTCCAGATGTATCACAGCTTGGTATGGTTCCTGTTCTGTCCAAGATCGCAAGAAACTGCCCAGTCCGTCACGCCAACCAGCCTCCCATTCATTGACTCTGTCTACACTTCCCTTTGCTTTGGCAAAGCAGCCGGCATAATGGGCAGCACGTTAGCACAGTGATTAGCACTGCTGCTTCATAGCTCCAGGGTCCTGCGTTCGATTCCCAGCTCGGGTCACTGTCTGTGTGGAGTTTGCATGTTCCCCTTGTGTCTGTGTGGGTTTCCTCCAGGTAGTTCAGTTTCCTCCCACAGTCCAAAGACGTGCGGGTTAGGTTGATTGGCCGTGCAAAGAAATTGCCCCTTAGTGTCCAGGGATGAGTAGGTTAGTGGGTGTAGGGCCTGGGTGGGATTGTGTTTGGTGCAGACTTGATGGGCCGAAGGGCCTCTTTCTGCACTGTAAGGTTCTATGTTCAATAATCAAGGACCCCACAAACCCTGGGCATTCTCTCTTCCCCCTTCTTTTCCATCGGGAAAAAGATACAAAAGTCTGAGGTCATGTACCAACAGACCCAAGAACAGCTTCTTCCCTGCTGCCGTCAGACTTTTGAATGGACCTATCTTGCATTAAGTTGATCTTTCTCTACATCCTAGTTATGACGGTAACATTACATTCTGTCCCCTCACCTCTCCTTCTCCATTATGTACTCCATGAATGTTATGCTCTGTCTGTATAGCATATTTTTCACTATATCCCAATACATGTGGCAATAATAAATCAAATTTTCACTCTCATTAGTCAACCTGGAGAAATCCAGGCTGGAATTCTCCGACCCCCGCCTGTTATTTCTGAGCTGTGGAACCGCTCTCATCTTGGAATCATAAGGTTCGACGTTTGAGTCCCACTTCAAGCTTCTTGGGCATCGAAATCAAGACTGGGCTGGGGGGCACAGTGGCACAATGGTTCGCACTGCTGCCCCACAGCGCCAGGGACCTGGGTTCAATTCCTGGCTTGGGTCACTGCCTGTGCATTCTCTGTGTGGGTTTTCCCCGAGTGCTCCATTTTCCTTCTACAGTCCAAAAGACGTGCTGGTTAGGTGTTAAATTCTCTTTCAGTGCACCCGAACAGGTGCCGGAGTGTGGTGGCTCGGGGATTTTCACAGCAATTTTATTGCAATGTTAATGTAGGCCTATTTGTGACACTAATTAATAGATAAACATGAAGCAATAGATAAACATGTCAAATAGGAGGCAGAGAGTGGGGGTCAACGGGTGCTATTCGGATTGGCGGATGGTGACTAGTGGAGTGCCCCAGGGGTCGGTGCTGGGGCCTCAGCTTTTTACCATTTATATAGATGATCTGGAGGAGGGAACCGAGTGTAGGGTGTCGAAATTTGCTGATGACACCAAGATTGGGGGAACGGCAAATTGTGCAGAGGGTGTGGAGAGTCTGCAGAAGGATCTAGATAGGCTGGGCGAATGGGCCAGGAAATGGCAAATGGAATTTAATGTTGGCAAGTGTGAGGTGGTCCACTTTGGTAGGAAAAATGGTAGGAAGGACTATTACTTACGGGGCGAAAAACTGCAGCAGGCGACGGTGCAGAGGGACCTCGGGGTCCTTGTGCATGAGTCGCAAAAACCCAGCTTGCAGGTGCAGCAGGTGGTCAGGAAGGCGAATGGGATGCTGGCCTTCATAGCGAAGGGGATTGAATATAAAAGTAGGGAGGTCTTGCTGCAGCTGTATAGGGCATTGGTGAGGCCGCAACTGGAGTACTGTGTGCATTTTTGGGCGCTGCACCTGCGCAAAGATATTTTGGCCTTGGAGGGAGTGCAGAGGAGGTTTACTAGGCTGATACCGGAGTTGAGGGGGTTGAGCTATGAGGAGAGGCTGAATAAACTGGGCTTGTACTCGTTAGAGTTTAGAAGAATGAGAGGAGATCTCATTGAGACGTATAAGATGATGAATGGGATGGATAGGATAGAGGTGGAAAGACTCTTCCTGCTCAAAAAAGACAATAGGACTAGGGGGCACAGCCTCAAGATAAAAGGGGGGCGGTTTAGAACGGAGTTGAGGAGGAACTTCTTCACTCAAAGGGTGGTGAATCTCTGGAATTCTCTGCCCGTTGAAGTGGTGGAGGCTGCCTCGCTAAATATTTTTAAGACGCGGGTTGATGGGTTTTTGATAGGAGAGGGGATTAAGGGTTATGGGGAGAGGGCGGGAAAGTGGAACTGAGCAGCGACAGATCAGCCATGATCTTATTGAATGGCGGGGCAGGCTCGAAGGGCTGGATGGCCTACTCCTGCTCCTATTTCTTATGTTCTTATGTTCTTATGTTCAGTGTTTGCTATGGACATGGATGCTTGCTGCAAAGAATGTCAAAATAACGCTCCAGCTAATATCATTTTTAATTTGATTTGCAGAGCCTATAATGTAGCAAAACTCTTGATGATTTATTAAAATCCATAATAAACAAACTACACGCAACGCACCTCCCTTATCAATCACATCTTCCAGAGAGGTGATGAGGGAGCTGTATAGAACTTTGGTGAAGCCACAGCTAGAGTACCGTGTGCAGGTTCTGGTCTCCACATTGTCGGAAGGACGTGAATGCACTGGAGAGGGGGTGCAGAGGAAATTCACCAGGATGCTGCTGGGGATGGAACATTTAAGTTGTGAAGAGAGGTTGGATAAGCTTGGATTGTGTTCACTGGAGCAGAGAAGACTGAGGTAGCGGGGGGAACCTGGTCGAGATGTAAAGGGTGATGAGGGTCATGGACAGGGTGGACAAAGAGCAGCTGTTCCCCTTAGCTGAACGGCCAGGGGACACAAGTTAAAACTGAGGGCTGGGAGGATTTGAGGAAAACCACTTTTTTCACTCAGAGGGTGGTGACGTCCGGAGGGTTGTGGAGGTAGGATGTCTCACATCCTTTAAAAAGTACCTTGATAAGTAATTGGCACGCCTTAACATTCAAGGCTACAGGCCAAGTGCTGGCAAATAGGGTTAAGATGGGCAGGTCAGGATACTTCATACGTCAGTGCAGGCTCGATGTGCCGAAGTGCCTCGTCTGCACTGTAGCACTCTGTGAAGCTGTGACTCCGTCAGTGCTTCTAATGCACACTTTCTATTCTGTGGAAATCGTGACGATCGTGATCCTTGACGTAAGCTATCCCTCCAACAACTAATATTCGCCAAAGGGCACCCGACCTCAAACGGGTCGAACAGTGGTAGGATCAGAGGAAATGTCTCAGCAGCTGTGAAAGTGAATGGCTCTCCCAATGTTTGGATGTGTTCCAAAGGTTTGTTTGAAGCTTAGCAGCTGAAGTTGTGTGGGTGGGGCGCGGAGTTCTGTCAATCAGCCTCAAGGCAATGTGTGCCTAGCCGGGCATAGCCGTGACCCATGCAGTATATTTGTAACATCGGAAGGGCCAGCCCCACGGTGACTCACCCTCATTGTTCAGAAGCTGGAATCTGTTCAACAATTGAGACATATGTACAGCAGAAGGTAAGAATTAGGAGCGGGGGTTGGGGGGGGGTGGAAAGAGTTAGCATGAGGGTTGGGGGGGTTCTGAAATGTCCTGGGGTGGTTTGATTTGATTTGTTACTGTCATGTATATTAACATACAGTGAAAAGTATTGTTTCTTGTGCACAATACAGACAAAACATCCCATTCATAGAGCAGGAAAGGAGATAAGTGCAGAATGTAGTGTTACAGTCATAGCTAGGGTGGAGAGAAAGATCAACTTAATGCAGGCAAATTCATTCAAAAATCTGACAGCAGCAGGGAAGAGGCTGTTCTTGAGTTGGTTGGCACGTGACCTCAGATTTTTGCATCCTTTTCCCAACAGAAGAAGCTGGAAGAGAGAATTTCCGGGTGCATAGGGGTCCCTAATTATGCTGGCTGCTTTGCCAAGGCAGTGGGAAGTGTAGACAGAGTCAATGGATGGGAGGCTGGTTTGCGTAATGGATTGGGCTTCATTCACATCCTGTTGTAGTTCCTTGTGGTCTTGGGCAGAGCAGGAGCCCATACCAAGCTGTGATACAATCAGAAAGAATGCTTTCTATGGTGCATCTGTAAAAGTTGGTGAGAGTTGTAGCTGACATGCCAAATTTCCTTAGTCTTTTGAGAAAGCAGAGGCGTTTGTGGGCTTTCTTAACTATAGTGTTGGCATGGGGGGACCAGGGCAGGTTGTTGGTAATCTGTTGACCAGGGCAGGTTGTTGGTGATCTGGACACCTAAAAACTTGAAGCTCTCAACCCTTCCTACTTCATCCCCATTGATGTAGACCGGGGCATGCTCTCCACTAAGCTTTCTGAAGTCGATGACAATCTCCTTTGTTTCGTTGACATTGAGGGAGAGATTATTGTTGCCGCACCAGTTCGCCAGATTCTTTATCTCACTCCTGCCTCGTCATTGATTGAGATCTGACCCACTACTGTGAGGAGGGTGGGGAAGAGGGTGAGCTTATTTATTAGTGTCACAAGTAGGCTTACATTAACGTTGCAATGAAGTTACTGTGAAAATCCCCTAGTCGCCACACTCCGGCGTGTGTTTGAGTACACTGAGGGAGAATTTAAAATGGCCAATGCACACAACCAGCAGGATCTGAAGAGTATAGATTGCGGGAGGCTGTTTGAGGGTAAATCAGCATCCAACATGTGGGAGTCTTCCAAATGTCAGTCGATTGGAATTCAGGATCAGCAGGTACTCACGAGGACGAAGAATAAGTAATGTAGCCTACCACAGCGTACACGTCAACCCTGTTAGAGTAATATCTGACTGACCAATTCCCATTGCTGAGGGAATTATGAATCAATCGCAGGCTGGGTAGAATGTGCGGACTACTAATAATAACATGCAAGCGTTTTGAAGGAAACCGTGGTGAGAGAGAGAGAAAGTGGCAAAGAACAGAGAGAAAATGAGAACGAGAAAATGTGGGAGAAAGAGAGAGAAAATAGAAAGAAAGACAGACAGGAAGAAGGAGCTAGACATAACACAAAGGATATCCCAAACTGTGTCCCATGGTGTCTGATCATTATTGTAATGTAGAAAATAAAGCTGCACACAGAAAACATTGAAGATAGGAGGAGGCCATTTGGCCCTTCGAGCTTGGGCCACCATTCATCACATCCAACTCAATAGCCTAATCCTGCTTTCTCCCCAAAACCTTTGACCCCATTCGCCCCAAGTGCTATATCCAGCCACCTCTTGAATACACTCAATGTTTTGGCATCAACTACTTCCTGTGGTAATGAATTACACACAGCAAGATCCCACACAAATCAATGGCATAAAAGTCCAGATAATCTTCGTTTCAGCGGCAAAAGAGTGATGAGAGTTAACTGTTGAGCAGGAGCCTAGGGAGGACTCTCCCGCTTACCACGCAACGTTGATGACTAATTATCTACGTCTGGCTCAGAGAGAAGATGGGACCTTGGCTTCACATGTCATCAAATTCCTACAGTGTGGGAGGAGATCTTTCGACCCATCGAGTCTGCACCAACTCTCCGACACAGCATCTTACCCAGGCCCACCTCCCTGCCCTACCCCTGTGACCCTCCACATTTATCCCGCTAACCACCCTGAACTACACATCTTGGAAAACTAAGGGCCAATTTAGCATGGCCAGTCTCCCTAAGCTACACATTTTGAGAGACTAAGGGGCAATTTAGCATGGCTAATCCACCTAACCTGCACATCTTTGGACACTAAGGGACAATTTACCATGGCCAATCCACTTAACCTACATATTTCTGGACACCAAAGGGCAATTTAGTATGTCAATCCACCTAACCTGCACATTTTTGAGCACTAAAAGGCAATTTAGCATGGCCAATCCACCTAACCTGCATATCTTTGGACACTCGGGGCAATTAAGCATGGCTAATCCCCATAACCAACACATCTTTGGAAACTGAGGGACAATTTAGCATGGCCAATCCACCCAAACTGCACATCTTTTGCACTATGGGAGAAATCTGGAGCACCTGGAGGAAACCCATGCAGACACAGGGAGAATGTGCAAACTCCACATAGAGTGACACAAGGCCGGAATTGAACCCGGGTCCCTGTTGCTGTGAGGCAGCAGTGCGAACCACTCTGCCATTATGCCAACTCACTCTGCCACCGTGCTGCCATCTCTGTGATAAAATGTTATTTTTGGGGGCGGGCAGGGATATTTAACAGGAAACACACCAGTGTTTACTCAGTCTGGAGATTTATAGCTCTAGAATTGCCCCCTGTCAGAAACTTCAAGATTTATTATAAACTTAATGCTTCAGAAAGTGTTGTGAGTGTTTAGAATCTGTCTGTGAGGCCTTGTTTGGGTATTGTTGAGTCTTGTTGAGGACAAGTTGTGTAAATTGTGCAAATAAATTCAAATTAACATGTGTTTTACTGAAAGGGTCATTTCCAATATAGTATCAAGAAAGGTATTTGTGGTTTTTGACTGACGGAAGTGCTTGCAATAATAACGTTACTTGCTTTATGATTTACTTATTACTTGGAAATGTGAGGCTGTCAAGCGTCACAGTAGAAAGATTTCTCTTTGGAAAGAATGTGTTTACACATTCACGTTTACACAGAGTGCGCATAATACCAACATGTTGAATGGGGAGACAACCATGGTGAAACCTTGAGAGATGTGACAGCAAGAAAGTTGTCATCCGTCTAGGCTGTTGGTTCCACTAACCTTTGGGTGATTCAATGGGACTGATTCCAGTTCCCAAGACTAGGGTCCGAGGACACAGTCTCAGAGTAAAGGGAAACAAGATGAGGAGGAATTTCTTCAGCCAGAGGGCGATGAATCTGTGGAATTCATTGCCACAGAAAGCTGTGGAGTCTGGGTCACTGCATGTTTTTAAGTCAGAGATAGATGGGTTATTGATTGATAAGGGGATCAAAGGTCCATGAGTAAAAGGTAGCACAGTGGCACAATGGTTAGCACTGCTGCCTCACAGCGCCAGGGACCCAGGTTCAATTCTAGCCCAGGGTCACTGTGTGTGTGGAGTTTGCACATTCTCTCCGTGTCTGCATGGGTTTCCTCCCACACTCCGAAGCTGTGTGGGTTAAATGGTAAATTAAGCCTAGTATCACGGGATTAGCAGGGTAAATATGAAGGGTTGTGGGAATAGGGCCTGGGTGGGATTGTGGTCGGGGCAGATTTGATGGGCTGAATGGCCTCCTTCTACACTGTAAGGATTCTCTGAGGGGGGATCTCATTGAAACTTACAGAATACTGAAAGGCCTGGATAGAGTGGATGTGGGGAAGATGTTTCAGGAGGGACTAGGATCCAAGGGCACTGCCTCAGAGTAAAGGGGTGACCCTTCAGAATCGAGCTGAGAAGGAATTTCTTCAGCCAGAGAGCAGTGAATCTTTGGAATTCATTGCAGCAGAAGGCTGTAGAGGCCAGGCCATTGAGTGTATTTAAGACAGAGATAGATAGGCTCTTGATTGGTAAGGGGTTCAAAGGTTCCGGGGAAAAAGCGGGAAAATGGGATTGAGAAACATATCAGCCATGATAGATGATCATAGAATTATAGAACCCATAGAGTGCAGAAGAAGGCCATTCAGCCCATCAAGTTTGCAGCAACTTTCCAACAGAGCATCTTACCCAGGCCCAGTTGCCCAGCTCTATCCCTGTAACCCCACATATTTCCCCCATTCATCCCTCTAACATCTTGGAACATTAAAGGGCAATTTAGCATGGCCAATCTACCTAACCTGCACATCTTCAGAGTATGGGAGGAAACCGGAGCACCTGGAGGAAACCCATGCAGACACGGGGAGAATGTACAAACTCCACACAGACAGTGATATGAGGCCAGAATTGAACCTGGGTCCCTGGATCTGTGAGGCAGCAGTGCTAACTGTTGTGCCCAGGTGCGGTCGACTCAATGAGCCAAATCCTGTTCCTTATGGTCTTACCTTTTAAAGAGACACGTCAAATTGAAAAATCCTTTCCCAAGGAACAGGTCCATTGCCTCATTGAGTGCTGTAGGTTTCTTACCCTCTTTTGCCTTCACGCTATTTCAGTAGCTATCATCTCTGATCTTTTTCATGGAGGTAAAACAGTAGCTTGCTGTTGCTGTGCAACAGAAAATATAATTTTCAGACTCCAGAGGGTTTAGTGGAACTGGCTCAAAGTTAGTCAGTAGACAGTTTAGATTCCCTTTAAAGACCATGCACTCCATACTGACACACTTCAGGGTGGCACAGTGGTTAGCACGACTGCTTCACAATGCCAGGGACCCAGGGTCAATTCTGGCGTCGGGTCACTGTCTGTGTGGAGTTTGCACATTCTCCTCATGTCTACGTGGGTTTCCTCTGGATGCTCTGGATTCCTCCTACACTCTAAAGATATGCAGGTTAGATGGATTGACCATACTAAATTGCCCCTGAGTATCAGGGGGACTAACTAAGGTAAATGAATGGAGTTATGGGGATAGGACGTGGGTGGGATTGTGATCGGTGCAGACTCGATGGCCCGAATAGCCTAATTCTGCTCCTATATATTAAGACTTTATGTTGGGCACAGTTGGCAGGCTCCTTTCTTCCAAGTTCTTTAAGGGAACCCAATCAACCTCCTACAACAATTCAGAAGAATTCCTTGCTTTTTGGATTCACTCCTTCAACTGGCTGAGGTGGAGATTTCACAGTCTGTACATTGCTACTGCAGGACCATAACCCAGTGATGGACAACCTAGACTAGCACTGAGTGGGCCGCATTGAGGCCCCCAGTCGCACACAGAACCTGAATGGGCCTCACAAGCTACCTGCCACTGCCAGAAACGTTAGTAATCTCCAATTGCTTCAATATGTTGCTTATCGTATTCAATAATCTGTTTGACTATGCAGGTCATTGTTACTGCAAAAGAGGTAAGTGAGTCACGGAGCGCTTGCTGAATAGCTGTCATAAAAATACTTGGAAAACATTTCTACATCATTGAATTAGCACGCAGCTGTTCTGTTAATCTTTAGTCAATGAGTTCCAGAAGCCACCTAAACCAAAAGGCACGAAGGCAAAATAAAGCAAATTTTGTCCAGCCTGATTAAGAAATAGTTGTTGTGGACTAGGAGTGTACAGAAGGGCAGTGTAGGCGTAACTCGAGAATAGTTGAAGAAGTCAGTGGCCTTGGATGCAAATATATTCAAAATTATGTGGCAAGAGTCAACATGAAGAGTCGGCATGAAACACTCCATTTGCCTTCAGCGACGGGAATGACGTGCCCTGAAGTATATCACAAAGGCGTGATCGTAGAGTTACACACTGCAGAAGGGGCCCTTCGGCCCATTGAGTCTGCACCAATACACAAGAAACACTTGAACTCCCACCTAATCCCATCTACCAGCACTTGGCCCATAGCCTTGAATATTATGACCTGCCAAGGGCACAGTGGTTAGCACTGTTGCCTCATAGCGCCAAAGACCTAAGTCTGATTCCCAGCTGGGGTCACTGTTTGTATGGAGTCTGCATGTTCTCCCCGTGTTGGCGTGGGTTTCCTCCGGGTGGTCCAGTTTCCTCCCACAATTTGAAAGACGTGCTGGTTAGGTGCATTGATCCGAATAGGCACCAGAATGTGGCGACTAGGGGATTTTCACAGTAACTTCATTGCAATGTAATACAAGCCTTACTTGTGACTTATAAATAAACTTTACTAATTTTACTGATTAGGTGGATTGGCCATGCTAAATTGCCCCTTAGTGTCAGGAGGACTGTTTACGGGGTAAATGCATGGGGTAATTGGGATAGAGCCTGGGTTGGATTGTAATCGGTGCAGACTCATAGAATCATAGAATCCCTACAATGCAGAAGGAGGCCATTCAGTCATCGCATCTGTACTGACCACAATCCCACACAGATCCTATTCCCGAATGGCCTCCTTCTGCTCTGCAGGATTCTATGATTCCAAGTGCATCACCTCACACCTCTCAGGGTTAAATTCCATCCGCTACTTACCTATCCATTTGACCATTCCATCTGCAACTTCTTGTAGTCAAAGACACTCGGCCTCTCAGTTAACTACTCAGCCAATCAGAACAAAGGAAAGAGATTTTAACCTTGATCTTGCGGTTTTTAGACACCAACCTACCTGTTCTTGGGAGTTATGATGTAGCCCTATTTTTCTACTTCCAATCTGAACCCAACTGGTCAAATGGGAATGGGGGAGGGTGGGTAGTGGGTATGTCCTTAAGAGGCTTAAACTATCCGAGAAAGATAAACAAGTTCAAAGTTTTCAAATCCCAGACAAAATCAGTAATACTAATTCCATTTTAAGGTACACACAACCAGTTTGCCCAAGTTTTACTGGCACTCCTCATTTCCAAGTGCTACTGGTTTTCCCTTCTGCAAATAATTGTCCCCACTTAGATTCAAGGAAATCTGCCATCCTTATCCGGTCTGGTCTATATGTGGCTCCAGAGCCACAGCAATGTTGTTAACTCTCATCTGCCCCCTGGAAATCATAGAGTCCTACAGCACAGAAGGAGACCATTTGGCCCATCGAGTCAGAATTGACCACAATCCCCATATCCCCATGCATTTACCTAACTAGTCCCCCTGACATTAAGGGGCAATTTAGCACAGCCAATCCACCTAACCCATGCATCTTTGGATTGTGAGAGGAAACCAGAGCACCCCGGAGGAAACCCACACAGACACAGCGAGAATGTGCAGCCTCTGCACGGACAAGCCAAGAATCGAACCGGGGTCTCTGTGAGGCAGCAGTGCTAACAACTGTGCCACCGCAGCCAAGCAATCCACTCAGTTAAAGGGCGATTAGGGATGGGCAATAAAGCCAGCGACACCCATGTCCCATGAATGAATGAAAAAAGAACTCCATAGTACGAAGGTTGGAGAATTCTAGCCAACATTTTTCATCATCGCCAGGTACCGCTGATTCTTGTCAACAATGGAGCATTTTTTTTGAATTGGAGACGTTGGCCAGAACTCCACCACCTTGCTCACCACGGAATTGGAGCGGGCGAGGGTCCGACAATGGAAATCTCCATTGACCTCAGGCGGAAATTTCCAGCCTCGCCCAAGCGTGGCTGTAAAATCCTGCCTATTGCAATGGAGCAGACTCTTCCAAACAACAACATGACACTGACCAGCTCATCCGGTCACCCTGATTGAGGATAGAGATTGGCCACGGAGACTGGGTAGAACTTAACTATTCTTCCAGGTAGTGCCATGGGATCTCTTCCATCTACCCAAGCAGCCCTCGCTCAGTTCTGCACTGGAACTCAGTTAAAGTTTATTAGTGTCACAAGTCGGCTTACTCGACTGCGGTGTTCTTGAGTCGGTTGGTACGTGACCTCAGACTTCTGTATCTTTTTCCTGGCGGAAGAAGGTGGAAGAGAGAATGTCCAGGGTGCGTGGGGTCCTTAGTTATGCTGGCTGCTTTGCCGGGGCAGATAGATAGGCTGTGATTGAACAGGCCGAATTCTGATCCAACATCTTACGGCCTTATAACCCTTGTAGGAATTCACCACTTTTTTTTAGTATTGTTTTTGGGAATTAACTAGGCGCAGATTGTTTTTTTCTGATATTCAACACTGCCTGCACTTCAGAAATAACTAACAGACTGTGAGCCACATTGTGATAATCCGTGAACATGAAAGACATCATCATATCAATGGCAACTCATTCTTCCAGATAAAGCATCATTTGGTTCATTGATCCCCAGAGCATTAAGCTCTAACACGCTTAGCAATGCAGAGATGTACTGTGTTGCTGTAATACAGCTTGCTAATTGAAGAGCTTTGTCTGGTCAGGGTACTTAATGTTACTATCGGGACCAAAACTATATTCACTGTGATTGCGTAATACAACTTCTCATAACAAGTCAGTTTTCTGCTTAGAATCATACATCTTCCATTGTTTAATACTGGTGATAACTAATTGAGTTTAGAAATGTCGTTTATTAATAAAAACTTGGTGTTCAGCTGTTATATTTAGTAACTATCGATAAGAGTCAGTATATTTTAATGGACTTTAGAATCAGTTTATTAATATATTAATTTCATAGTTGTTATATTATTTCTATGTTGTAATTTTTTCGATGTTAATCGGAGGAATGTTGCAAGAACATTCATTACTTTCACAGAGATATGCTTTGCCCCATTTGTATTTCCTTCACTGGATCAGATAATGTCAAGGCTTTGTGAGCATGAGTGCCCTTATTAAAGAAAGGGGATATTTATTTCAGCCAGATTGTTCTCTTAGGGTATCTGATCAGAAACCTCAAGGAATGTTATAAAGTCAGATTAGATCCCAACAATCTCCTATTTTGACATTAATGTGAGGATCAGATGTTTCACTTTAGGCGTGATTCTATTGACACGCCAGAAAGTTTTTATCAAAAGAAATTTGATTTAACAACATGGTTGAACTATAACAAATGAGTTAGCTTAACTTTTAACAATTGAACAATATATAAACATGACAAGTTAGATCCTTAACTGCTAACCTGCCTCTATTTGTTCCAATTCAAGAAATATTCCTCTTATAGACTTAAACCTCCTCTTTAAAATGAGTTAGCATAACACAGGTATGTCTACTTGTCTTAGGTTAACAGTTCTGGAGCTTCCAGAACACCCCTGGAGAGAGAAAGAGGGAGAGACATCAGTTTCTTCTGGCAGCTTAAGCAGCAACTGTTTATACTTTGTTAATAAAACTAAAATGGTATTTCTTTCCTGTGAGCTTATCTCCTCCCATTAATCATATGACTCTATCCCTGTCAATCAACCTAATCAAAACTCTACAATGAAACCCCCAGTGGAGACCCAAGTAAACATAAAGGCATTAAAACAAACACTCCATGTCTAAAATGAGTACTTATCCTGTGCTCCCAGCTAAAGGTTTTGCTAGACAAAGTGGCACCCTGCAAAACAGATCTGAAGTTGAGAGATATCCCTTACAAGAAACATGATGTACAGATTTCTTAGGGGCACAGTATCAGCACAGTCGACCGAAGATGTTCAGGGGAGAAGAGTGAGCTGGTCACCTGGAAATGGTCACTATTCATAGAATCACAGAATCCCTACCATACAGAAGCAGGCCATTTGGCCCATTGAGCCTGCACTGACAACAATCTTAACCAGGATCTATCCCCATAACCCCACGTATTTACCGTGCTAGTCCCCCTGACACTAAGGGCCAATTTAGCATGGCCAATCCACCTAACCCACACATCTTTGGAGCCTGTGAGGAAATTGGAGCACCCAGAGGAAACCACACAGGCAGTGACCCGAGGCTGGAATTGAGCCGTGTCCCTGGTGCTGTGAGGCAGCTGTAAGGTTTCCAGCCTCCACTATCCTCCCCCACAGTGTGTCCTAGATTCCCACGACTCTCCGAGTGAGTTCTCTTCTTCTCAAATCCCCTCTGAAGCTCCTATCCCTTATTCTAAAACTATGCCCCCTGACAATTGACTCTGCAACCCAGGGGGAACAGCTGCTTCCCACTCACACTGTCCATACCTCTCATAATCTTATACATCCCAATCACATCCCCCCTCAGCCTTCTCTGCTCCAGAGAAGATGGTGTGGAGATGCCAGTGTTGGACTGGGGTGGGCACAGTAAGAAGTCTCACAACACCAACTTTGTGTTGGTGGACAACAGAAAGTCCAACAGGTTTATTTGGAATCACGAGCTTTCAGAGCACTGCTCCTTCATCAGGTGAGTGGAGAGACAGGTTTCACAAACACGCCATCTATAGACAAAGGCACAAATGCAAGATAATGATTGGAAAGTGAGTCTTTTCAGATAATCAAGTTTTTACAGGTACAGACACAGTGCAAGTGGAGAGAGGGATAATCACAGGTTAAAGAGGTGTGAATTGCCTCAAGCCAGGGCAATTGTTAGGATTTTGCAAGCCCAGGCCAAATGGGGGGGGGGGTTACATGTATTATGACCCCAGTTGAGACCGTCCTCATGCGTGCGAAACTTGGCCATCAGTTTCTGTTCAGTGATTCTGCATTGTGTGTGTGTTGATGGTTGCGTTGGAGAAGGCTTACCCGAAGATCAGAGGCTATTGGGAGCCCCCCAGGTGTAACCAAACCTCTGTTTCTGGATCACAAGATGCCAATTGACAGGGTAGACGTGGAGAGCATGTTTCCTCTTGTGGGGCAATCTCGAACGAGAGGTCAGCATTTTAGGATAAGGGGCAGCAGATTTAAAACAGAAATGAACTCACTACCCCAGGGTGCAGTGGGTGATGGGGCATTGTATAAAGTTAAGGGGGAGCTAGATAGATTTTTAATTAGTAAATGTTGAAGGGGTGTGGAGAACATGGGAACCTAGGAATTAGGAGTAGAAATGGGCAAATTCAGCCCATCAAGCCTGCTCTGCTATTCAATCAGACCATGGCTGATCTCTCCCATCAAATCCATCTCCCCACCTGTTGTCCATATCTCTTTATCCCTTTAGTAATTAGAAATATATCTATCTGTTGCTTGAAACCATTCAACAAGAAGGGGCAGGGAAGTGGAGTTGAGGCTGAGATGAGATCAGCCATAATCATATTGAATGGTGGAGTAGGCTCGAGGGCTTATTTGTCTCCTCCTGTTCCGAGTTCATACGTTCCAGCACTGTAGTGTGTTCAGTTATCACCATGAGTGTTGGCCAAAGAGAGAGCCAGAAGTAAGCTCTTTAACACCTGCAGCCTGACCTACCATTCAGTTCAGGAGGAGGAAATGGCCCAATGGTATTATCGCTAGACTTTTAATCCAGAAACTCAGCTCATGTTCTGAAGACCTGGGTTCAAATCCCAACACAGCAGATGGTGGAATTTGAATTGAATAAAAAATAAATCTGGAATTAAGAGTCCACTGATGGCCATGAAACCATTGTCGGAAAAATTCATCTGGTTCACTCATGCACTTTAGGGAAGGAAATCTGCTGTCCTTATCTGATCTGGCCTACATGTGACTCCAGAGCCACAGTAATGTGGTTGACTCTGAACTGTTCTCCAAGGGCAACTAGGGATGGGCAATAAATGCCGGCCAGCCAGCAATGCCCATGTCCCACAAATGAATGAAATAAAAAAAAGTAAGATAATGTCCAATTTGTGAATCCCGCTCCCACTGTTGCCCCATATCCCTTGAGATCTTTAAATCAATCAATGCTAGTTTGAAAATAGACAACTGATATCACGTCACTTCTCCTTTGCATGTAGAATGGTTTCCTCATTCCATCCAATAAGGAGGGGTATAAACTTAGGTATTAATATTACTGCTGCTGTAAGCCTACTGATGTGGAACTCTTTGCCACTGAAGGTTGTGGAGGCCAGGTCATTGAGTGTCTTTAAGACAGAGATAGATAGGTTCTTGATTAATAAAGGGATCAGGGGTTATGGGGAAAAGGCAGGAGAATGGGGATGAGAAAAATATCAGCCATGATTAAACGGCAGAGCAAACTCGATGGGCCGAGTGGCCTAATTCTGCTCCTATGTCTTATGGTCTTATAGTTTTATGACACTAATAAATAAACTCTGAAATTTTGAAGTCACTTATCATCCAACATTCCTTCACTGTAATTTTTATCTGATAGTCCAAAATATTTCACTTTCCACACAACATTGTATGAATCTCAGTGCTAGTGTGATGCCAGAAATATGGGCAATTTTCCCAATAACTGGAAAAATGGATTGTGTATGGGACAAGCACTATCGTTTTTTCCCGTATCATAATTTCTAAAATAACTACGCTCGGACATTGTTGGCCTAGCTAGATCATTTAGCTGGAGCAAAGCTTTACTTTGTTTCTCATTCACAGTGGTCAGCACTGCAGCTTCACAAGGCCAGGGACCCAGGTTCGACTTCTGGCTTGGCTCACTGTCTGCATGGAGTCTGCACGTTCTCCCCGTGTCTGCGTGGGTTTCCTCCAGGTGCTCCAGTTTCCTCTCACAATCTGAAAAATGTGCTAGTTAGGTGCATTGACCCAAACAGGTGCCGGACTGTGGCGAGTCGGGGAATTTCATAGTAGCTTCATTGCAGTGTTAATGTAAGCCTTACTTGTTACTAATAAATAAACGTTACTTTATGGGATGGGGGTGTCACTGACTAGGCCAGCATTTATTGTCCATCCCTGGTTACCCTTCAGAAGGCGGTGACAAGCTACTTTCTTGAACCAGTTGCAGTCCCCAAGCTGTAGATACATCCATAGTGCTGTTCAGGAGGGATTTCAGAAACTTGACACAACAACAGTGACGGAATGTTAATATCATCTTAAGCCTGGATGGTGAATGACTTCAAAGTTTATTTATTGGCATTACAGATAGGCTTACGTTAACACTGCAATGTGGTTACTGTGGAAATCCCCTTGTCACCATACTCCGGTGCCTGTTTAGCTACACTGAGGGAGAATTTGACATGGCCAATGCAACTAATCTACACGTCTTTCAGACTGTGTAGAAACAGGTCTGGGTGGGATTGCCCTGTGGTATCAGGAGGATTACAATTAGGCTAGGGCCTAATTGGGACTGTTGTTGGTGGAGACTCGATGGGCCAAATGGCCTCCTTCTGCACTGTAGGGATTCCACGATGGGGTCCTAACTGAGTTAGTCTTGCAGGGAGCTGACATGGACATGTCAGGCCGAATGGCCTCCTTCTGCGCCTGAACTGATCCACGATCATCTGATCTGTAAATTGCACCTCTATATGCATTGACCTGAAAGCACATGTACTGCTTTACTCATGAGTTGAGTGTGCGTGAATGTGAAGACCACATACAGCGCGGTGTATTTCAATGTTCCATGTCCTGGTTTGACCCCAGGCTTTGCTCATTGGCTGTGACAGGCAATAATGGATTAAAACATCATGTTTGCATAATGAAGCTGTTATCTGAGATATGCAGGAGCCTCCTGGACTTACAACAAGGAATTCCCTTCCTGAAGAGCACAAAACCTACTTCATTGCTTTGTTTGGTCACAAACGGTGACAAGTCTGCCAACAACACCAAGAATCTTTTACTCTCTGCAGCTAATTTAACCTCAGGGACTTTATTGATCAAAGTAGCAGGAAGCCCTCTGAGTTCAACGTAACAACCAGAATTCATTTTTTTTGGACTCAGAAAGCAATGATTTTGTGGTCTCCTGTAGTCATTTTAAAGTTGAGATTCTCCATTGTGGTGGCACAGTGGTTACCGCTACTGTCTCACCGTGCCAGGGGTCGGGGTTCGATTCCGGCCTTGGATGGCTGTATGGAGTCTGCACATTCTCCCCATGTCTGCGTGGGTTTTCTCCAGGCGCTCCGATTTCCTCCCACAGTCCAAAGATGGGCAGGTTAGGTGCACCAGCCATGCTAAATTGCTCCTAAATGTCAGGGGAACTAAATACAGGGATTGGATCTGGGTGGGATTGTTGTCAGTGCAGGCTCGATGGGCTGAATGGCCTCCTTCTGCACTGTAGGGATTCTATGATTCTATGATATTCCTCTTCACCAGTAAGATTTGTCGCAGGTAAGGTTGTGATGTGTGATTTCATCTCATGACTTGCCCCCACACACTCCAGCCATTAGTCGGCCTCCCACAGTCCAAAGGTGTGCAGGTCAGATTTAGCAAATTGATTTTAGTGTCAGGGGTTTAACAGGGTAAATATGTGGGGTTATGGGAATAAGGCCTGGGTGGGATTGTGGTCAGTGTAGACTCAATTGGCCAAATGGCCTCCTTCAGCACAGTAGCGATTCAATATTTTTTTTCTTTGAGCTTCACAAAAATGGCATCTCTTGAACTACCTCACCATTGAAACACACCGGATGACACAAGGTTACTGTTTTTGCTTGTTTGTTAACAAGCTAAACTTGTTAAGCCATGTTTAATCAATTTAAATTACCCCTTAGTGTCCCAAGATGTGTAGGTTAAGATGGATCAATGATGGTTTACACTGGGGGAGAGAGCAGGGTCAGTTATTCTGTCTGAGAGTTGGTGTAGACTCAATGGACCAAATAGCCTTTTCTAAATTATAGGGATTCTATAATTCTATGGTTTTGGGAGATTGGCCCTGCAAATAATAAAAACAGGTGCTGTTATCTGTCAGACTTAAAGATTCAAATGACAGGATTCACCCCAGTTGAAGTGAAGCCAGAACCCCAGGAATCTCAAGGAGTTGGTTTGGAGGTGCAACAGGTAATTAAGAAGGCAAATAGAATTTTGTCCTTCATTGCTAGAGGGGTGGAGTTTAAAAACAGTGAGGTTATGTTACAGCTATATAAGGCACTGGTGAGACCACACCTGGTGTACTGTGTACAGTTTTGGTTCCCTTACTTGAGAAAGGATATACTGGCACTGGAGGGGGTGCAGAGGAGATTCACTAGATTGATTCTGGAGTTGAGAGGGTTGGCTTATGAGGAGAGACTGAGTAGACTGGGGCTATACTCATTGGAATTCAGAAGAAGGAGGGGAGATCTTATAGAAACATATAAGATTATGAGGCGAATAGATAAGATATAAGCGGGGAAGTTATTTCTGCTGGCTGGTGAAACTAGAACTAGGGGGCCTGGCCTCAAAATAAGGGGAAGTAGATTTAAACATAGAACATAGAACATTACAGCGCAGAACAGGCCCTTCGGCCCACGATGTTGCGCCGACCAGTTAAAAAAAAAACAACAATGACCCACTAACCTAAACCAATCCCTTTTCGTCCATAAACCTGTCCACAGACCTCTTAAACGCCCCCAAACTAGGCGCATTTACAACTGCAGCAGGCAGGGCATTCCAATCCCTCACCACCCTCTGGGTAAAGAACTGATTTAGGACTGATTTGAGGAGGAACTTCTTCACACAAAGGGTTGTGAATCTGTGGAATTCCCTGCCCAGTGAAGCAGTTGAGGCTGCCTCATTAAATGTTTTTAAGGCAAGGAAAGATAAATGTTTGAACAGTAAAGGAATTAAGGGTTATGGTGAGCGAGCAGGTAAGTGGAGCTGAGTCCACAAAAAGATCAGCCATGATCTTATTGAATGGCGGAGCAGGCTCGAGGGGCCAGATGGCCTATTCCTGCTCCTAGTTCTTACGTTCTTGACAGACAATACAGGGAGATTATTGAAAGATACACCAAGTTATATTGACTCCATTGCAAGTCACTTTAAAAATCAAGTAGGCTTACCTTAACACTGCAATGAAGTTACTGTAAAAATCCCCTAGTCACCACACTCCGGTGCCTGTTTGGGTACACTGAGGGAAAACTTAGCATAGCCAATGTACCCGAACTAGTATGTCTTTCATACTGTGGGAGGAAACCGGAGCACCTGAAAGAAACCCACGCAGGCACGGGGAGAACGTGCAGACTCTGCACAGGCAGTGATCCAAGCCAGTAATCGAACCCGGATCCCTGGTGCTGTGAAGCAGCAATGCTAACCACTGAGCCACCGTGTCGCCCCACTGGCCCCTAACCAGATCATAATGAGTGACGTAATTGCCAGGATTGGACTGATTGAACTGAATTGATTTGTTTTATTATGTCAGATGTATTGGGATACAGTGAAAAGAATTGTTTCTTGCATGATATACAGACAAAGCATACTGTTCATAGAGAAGGAAAAGAGAAAGTGCAGAATTTTTTTTATTCATTCATGGGACATGGGTGTCACTGGCTAGACCAGCATTTATTGCCCACCCCTGTTACCCTTGAATTAAGTGGTTTGCAAGGCCATTTCAGAGGGCATTTGAGAGCTAACCACATTGCCGTGGCTCTGGAGTCACATGTAGGCCAGACCAGGTAAGGATGGTAGATTTCCTTCCCTAAAGGACATTAGTGAACCAGATGGGTTTTTCGGATAATTGACAATGGTTTGGTGGTCATCAGCAGATTCTCAATTCCAGATATTTTTATTGAACTCAAATTCCACCATTTGTGATGGTGGGATTTGAACCCAGGACCTCAGAACATTAGTTGAGTTTCTGGATGAATAGTCCAATGATAATACCACTGTGCCATCTCCTCCCTTAAATGTAGTATTACAGTCATAGCTAAGGTGTAGAGAAAGATCAACTTAATGCAAGGTAGGTCCATTCAAAAGTCTGATAGCAGCAGGGAAGAAACCGTTCTTGAGACGGTTGGTACGTGACCTCAGACTTTTGTATCTTTTTCCTGACGGAAAAGAAGGTGGAAGAGAGAATGTCCAGGGTGCGTAGGGTACTTAATTATGCTGGCTGCTTTGCCGAGGCAATGGGAAGTGTAGATAGAGTCAATGGATGGGAGGCTGATTTGCGTGATGGATTGGGCTTTGTTCGCCCTTTTTGTGGTTCCTTGCGGTCTTTGTTAGAGCAGGAGCCATACCAAGCTGTGATACAACCAGAAAGAATGCTTTCTATGGTGTATCCTCCCAGCCAGTGGGGTATTACAGTAAACGGCAAATTAAATGACCTGCCAAAATCACCAGGTAGAGATAATTTGTGGTGAGGCCATGAAATCCCAACCAAATATTCGATCCATGAACAATCTGAATCTAAGACCAGTCTGTGCTTTCGGGAGGCATGGGTTAAACATTTTATAAAGTTTACTGAGAAAAAGAAATGTTGGTTTCTAGATGCTCTCTTTAACCAAATTTAAGCAGAACCCCACCCAGGCCCTAATCCCGTAACCCCACACATTTGCCCTGCTAATCTCCCTGACATGGAATGGATGATTGAACACCACTCGACGATCACGAGGCAAGACTGTTCTCTTCCTGCTGGGGAACACTTTAGCGGCCATGGGCATTCGGCCTCTGATCTTCGGGTAAGCGTTCTCCAAGGCGGCCTTCACGACACACGACAGCGCAGAGTCGCTGAGCGGAAACTGATAGCCAAGTTCCACACACATGAGTACGGCCTCAACCGGGATCTTGGGTTCACGTCACACTATCTGTAACCCCCACAACTTGCCTGGACTTGCAAAATCTCACTAACTTTCCTGGCTGGAAACAATACACATCTCTTTAACCTGTGCTTAAAGCCCTTTCCACTCATATTGTCTGTACCTTTAAGAAGTGATCAGCTGTAAAGGCTCACATTCCAATCATTATGCATGTAAATTGAGTTTGTGTCTTTGTGTCATTTTTACGACCAGAACTCCCAGCCACCTGACGAAGGGACAGGCTGTCCCGAAAGCTTGCGGCCTTTGCTACAAATAAACCTGTTTGGACTTTAAACTGGTGTTGTGGGATTTCTTTGTGTTTAATCTCCCTGACACCAGGAGCAATTTAGCATGGCCAATCAACCTAACCCACACGTCTTCAGAGTGTGGGAGGAAACCGGAGCACCCGGAGGAAACCCACGCAGACACAGGGTGAACGAACCCAGGCTCCTTGTGCTACAAGGCAGCGGTGCTAACCACAGTGCCTTTTCCAAAAACAATCCCCACCTATCCAATCTTGATTTATTAATTCATTGCAACAGAACTTGGACAGGGCATGAGGTCAGGGCTGTTGGTTAGGGAAGAATCTGGAAAATGTTTGGAAAGCAGAATCGCTTGGAATCGATTGAGTTTGAAATGTTTAAAAGTTTACTTTCTGACTCAAGCAAATTCCATCAATTCCAGTAATTAAAAATAGTGAACTTTTGCCCTCATTTGGTTGCTGAAGTAATGATGAGATAATGTTAATGTTACTAATGTATAAATCATCCAGCATCCTGTTGTGGTAGCGCAAAAAAATCATGCTACGTATGAATGTTGGGCGGTAGAGATCTGCAGCGAATTTGGATAATAATTCATGCTTCTCACAATCACTGCATGATATCAGTGGTCTGAAGGTAATCAGTGGTTGCAATTTTCCCAAATATAATTCCTCCTAATTTGGCTCAAAATCAAATTCTGTTTGATAATCACTCCCGTGAGGAAGTAGGACACTTTAGCACATCACAAGTGATATATAAATGCAAATTGTTAATGGCTAAATTGTAGTGGTGTTGAACAGCAATTTGTCAATGTTTTTGTGGTACATAATTGGAAGGAATGAAACATATATTTTGATGTTTATAGATGACTGAAGTTCGACAGGCATTCCACATCCGCAGCTGGACAGATAGGAAAAGGAGTATTTTCTTTCCATACACTGTAGACAACTTGTCCTGGTCTCCCCCAAGCCAACATCAGAGTTAAGAAAGCCCACCAATGCCTCTAATTTCTCAGAAATTTGGCATGACCACAACGACTCTCACCAACATTTACAGATGCACCATAGAAGGCATTGGTTCTGGTTGTACCACAGCTTGGTATGGCTCCTGCTCTGCCCAAGACTGCAAGACACTAGAAAATGTCATGAATGTTGCCCACTCCATCACTCAAACCACCCATTGACTCTGTCTACACTTCCCGCAGCCTTGGCAAAGCATTGGTGGGCTTTCTTAACTATAGGGTCAGCAGGGGGGGAGTCCAGGATAGGTTATTGGTGATCTGGATACCTGAAAACTTGAAGTTCTCGACCCTTTCTACTTCGTCCCCATTGATGGAGACAGAGGAATGTTCTCCTTTACACTTCCTGAAGTTGGTGACAATCTCTCGTTTTGTTGACATTGAGGGAGAGATTATTATCGTCGCACCAGTTCACCAGATTTTACCATCAAACTGCACCCGTTTTCAGGCACAAAAACTTGGTAAAGTGAGGCGACTATTTATATGCATTTAAATTGACTTAATGGGCTGCAGGCCCAAACTCACTGGCACTCCCCCCTTTACCACCACATTCGCCCATCCAGATTCAGTGCGAAACAGATCTGGTCCGTAAAGGAGATGGAAAGAACATAAGAACATAAGAAATAGGAGCAGGAGTAGGCCATCTAGCCCTTCGAGCCTGCCCCGCCATTCAATAAGATCATGGCTGATCTGTCGTGGCTCAGTTCCACATTCCCGCCCTCTCCCCATAACCCTTAATCCCCTCGCTTATCAAGAACCCATCAACCCGCGTCTTAAAAATATTTAGCGAGGCAGCCTCCACCACTTCAACAGGCAGAGAATTCCAGAGATTCACCACCCTTTGAGTGAAGAAGTTCTTCCTCAACTCCATTCTAAACCGCCCCCCCCCCCTTTATCTTGAGGCTGTGCCCCCTAGTCCTACTGTCCTTTATGAGCGGGAAGAGTCTCTCCACCTCTATCCTACCCATCCCATTCATCATCTTATACGTCTCAATGAGATCTCCCCTCATTCTACTAAACTCTAACGAGTACAAGCCTAGTTTATCCAGCCTCTCCTCATAGCTCAACCCCCTCAACTCCGGCATCAGCCTAGTAAACCTCCTCTGCACTCCCTCCAAGGCCAAAATATCCTTGCATAAGTGCGGCGCCCAAAATTTGCGAGGTGCTGTGCAAGGATCTTTGGCGAATTGCTGCGATGCTAACCCCTAAATGCTGCAGCACAAATAAACACAGCCAATGAATAAAACACTTTGGAAAGGACGAGCTTCAGAAAACATTTGCCTGGCTTTACTGACACAAAGTTGCATTATTGGCTGTGAGAGAAAGTGACGTCTGCTTGATTGATCGATTCTGACTGGCTTCAGTGTCACACTCCAAGCCCATTCTGCGCACGTTAGCGCTTCTGATAGCATCCATTCACACCTCTCACCGGCTGTGGTTTGTTGGCACAGTGACAATCACAGTGATGCAAATGAATTTTCTTTGTGGAATGCCAATGAGTCAGCACGTTGGTTCAAACACCTGCCGTCTCAGAACACAACTAAAAGAGCATTGAAAGCCTTAGAAGTAGACCAATTATTTCAATTTCCTGATTGGGTCCTGCCTTACTCAAACAAATTGCGACGTTAGATCACTTCTCGTCACTGTAAAGTGCTGGTATATTCAGGTAATCATAGGATCATGGAATCCCAACAGTGCAGAAGAGGCCATTCGGCCCATCAAGTCTGCACTGACACTCTGACTGAGTATCCTACCCAAGCCATCTCCCCCACCCCGTGCTGTCACCCCACACACTTAAAGAATAAAGAACAACACAGCACGGGAAACAGGCCCTTCGGCCCAACGAGCCCGCGCTGCCATTTTAACAATGTGCTTTTCCTCTTCCACCCTTGACCCATCTAACCTACACATCATAGGGAGGCACAGTGGCACAGAAGTTGGCAATGCTGCCTCACAGGGACCTGGGTTCAAATCCCGATTTGGGTGACTTGTCCGTGTACTTCGTCTCTGTGCGGGTTTCCTCTGGGTGCTCAGGTTTCCTCCCACAATCTGAAAGACGTGCTGGTTAGGTGCAGTGGCCATGCTAAGTTCTCCCTCAGTGTTACCCAAACAGGCGCCGGAGTGTGGCAACTTGGGGATTTTCACAGTAACTTAATTGGAGTGTTAATGTAAGCCTCACTTGCGACTCTAGTGAATAAACTGCAATCTTAAACAGGGACGCAAAGGGGCAACTTAGCATGACTAATGCATCTAACCTGCACACCTTTGGACTGTGTAATATTGCATCTAGCATAAGTTTGGAAAGCAGCCTTAAGTCATCCAGACTCGAAGGGCAGAATTTTCCAGCGGCACCCGCTCCAAGGCTGGAAATTTCCGCTTGAGGTCAACATGGTTCGCCCCCTCCCCCCCCCACTCCTCATCCACCCCCCCCCACCTGCTACGATTCCCGTGACAGGTGGGATAAGAAAGTTCGTCCCAAAGTATCAGCTCTATTCTCTCTCCACAGACACTGGAGGCACAGTGGTTAGCACTGCTGCCTCACAGTGCCAGTGACCAGGGTTCAATTCCGGCCTCGGGTGACTGTCTGTGTGGAGTCTGCACTTTCTCCCTGCGCCTGCGGGGGTTTCCTCCGGGTACTCTGGTTTCTTCTCACAGTCCAAAGATGTGTGGGTTAGGTTGATTGGCCATGCTAAATTGACCCTAGCGTCGGGGGATTAGCAGGGTAAATATGTGGGGTTACGGGAATAGGAGCTGGGTGGGATTGTGGTCAGTGCAGACTTGATGGGCTGAATGGCCTCCATCTGCACAGTCAGGATTCTACTCTATTCCAGAAACGCTGTCAGACTTGCCGACATTTCCCAGTATTTTCTGTTTTTGTACCTCTGTTTCACCAGCTGTTATACGTATTATCAATATTTATGTGAAGCAAGTGTGTTAATTTTTAAAAGGAGACAGAGGTAGAACCACAAAGGCAGCAGCCCCATCGCAAGTGGTTAAACCGTTGAGTGCGGAAAGAATTCGGAAGAATGGAGATGAATGTCATTGGCTGCTTTAGGTCCGTTTCTGTGATGCATCACGATAAATCTGACGCTTTCAGAAGTCTTGCTGGGATCCAGGAAATCTGGTTTAAATATTCCACATCATGTGGGTTTTATTTCCCTCAGGGAAGCATGTCAGAGAGCTCCAATGTTTTATCTGCAACGAGCTGCAGGAAATTGTCCCCTTCTTCCTTTGCCTTTTGTTTGGTTGTTGACAGCACGTGGACTCCCACGGTGCACAGACTGTCAGGAGCAACACGGTTCCACACGCCAAGTGCCACTGAGCCAATGAGTCCAGTCCTCTTGCCCAGACGTTCCGGCTGCACTGTATTACTTCCCTTTCCTTGATGTTTGCCTGTCCTGCTTCTTCCTGGAGGTGTCTCAACTTGAATTAGTTCAATTTAAGTTTAATTCAAAGATATATTTAAAAGATATGATTCGGGCACACTGAGGGAGAATTTAGCATGGCCACTGCACCTAAGCAGTACATCTTTCAGACTGCGAGAGGAAACCAGAGCACCCGGAGGAGGCCCACGCAGACAAGGAGAGAATGTACAGACTGTACACGGACAGTCACCCAAACCGGGATTCGAACCCGTTGGTAAGCACAGTGGTTAACCCTGCTGCCCCACAGCAGCAGGGACCCGGGTTCAAATCCGGCCTCAGCTAACTGTGTGGAGTCTGCGTGTTCTCTCTGTGCCTGCGTGGGTTTCCCCCGGGTGCTCCAGTCTCCTCCCACAGTCCAAAAGACACGTGGATTAAGTGGATTGTCCGTGACAAATTGTCCCAAGATGTGTGGGTTAAGGGGAATTAGTGTGGTAAATACATGGGATTACATAAGAACATAAGAAATAGGAGCAGGAGTAGGCCATCTAGCCCTTCGAGCCTGTCCCACCATTCAATAAGATCTTGGCTGATCTGAAGTGCATCAGTTCCACTTTCCTGCTTTCTCCTCATAACCCTTAATCCCCTTATCTATCAGAAATCTATCTACCCGTGACTTAAACATATTTAGCGAGGCAGCCTCCACCACTTCAACGGGCAGAGAATTCCAAAGATTCACCATCCTTTGAGTGAAAAAGTTCCTCCTCAACTCCGTTCTAAACTGCCCCCCACCCCCTCATTTTGAGGCTGTGCCCTCTAGTTCTGCTATCCTTCCTAAGTGGGAAGAATCTCTCTACCTCTACCCTTTCTAGCCCCTTCATTATCTTGCAAGTCTCTATAAGATCCCCCCTCAGCCTTCTAAACTCTAACGAGTACAGACCCCGTCTATTCAATCTCTCTTCATAAGCTAACACCCTCATTTCCAGTATCAGCCTGGTGAACCTTCTTTGTACGCCCTCCAAGGCTAATATATCCTTGCGCAAATACGGGGACCAAAACTGCACACAGTACTCCAGTTGTGGCCTCACCAGTGCCCTGTACAGTTGCAGCAAGACCTCCCTACTTTTATATTCTATTCCCCTCACTATAAAGGCCAATATTCCATTCGCCTGCTTGATCACCTGCTGCACCTGCAGATTGGGTTTTTGCGATTCGTGCACAAGGACCCCCAGGTCCCTCTGCACTGTAGGGATTCTATGATTCTGTGAGTTTAACTTTACTCATTGGTGTCACAAGTAGCCTTACATTAACAGTGCAATGAAGCTACTGTGAAAATCCCCTAGTTGCCATACTCCGGCACCCATTCAAAGAACAAAGAACAGTACAGCACAGGAAACAGGCCCTTCGGCCCTCCAAGCCTGTGCTGTTCATTGGTCCAACTAGACCATTCATTTGTACCCCTCCATTCCCAGGCTGCTCATGTGACTATCCAGGTAATTCTTAAACGATGCCAGCGTGTCTGCCTCCGCCACCCTACTTGGCAGCGCATTCCAGGCCCCCAACACCCTCTGATATCAGAGTTATACCTCGCCCCTCTCACCTTGAGCCTGTGACCCCTCGTGATCGTCACCTCCGACCTGGGAAAAAGCTTCCCACTATTCACCCTATCTATACCCTTCATAATTTTGTACACCTCTATTAGGTCTATATATTAGGTCTATACCTCCATTCGGGTACACTGAGGGAGAACTTAAGCACGGCCAATGCACCCTAATCAATGCATCTTTGGAGTGTGGGAGGAAATCAGGGCACCCAGAGAAAATCCACACAGACACAGGGAGAGCGTGCACACTCTGCACAGATAGTGACCCAAGCTAGGAATCGAACCCAGGTATTAGCCACTGTGCCAATGAGCTGCCAAGAGAAGATTCCAATACCAGCCCTGCAATAAAGACAAAATCAATAAAGGCAATTGCTGCATTTCCTGAACCAAACAGCATTGCTGGAGGAGAGGGAGAAGCGAGTATTTATACTAGAACAAACCAGCAACAGCAGGGAAGAGCTACCACTGAGGTCAGACTCCACTGAACCCTGCCATCCTGCGACACAGATCGTCTCCTGAGCAGGCAATGGAAATGACAGTGGAAATGTGCCTGAGGACGGGGGTGAAGTTTAACAGGAGGGCCCTAGGCATCGACACGCTGTCTCCTTCACAAAAATCTCTGCACAATATGTGCAATCCTTGTGACACAGGCAAATCTGCATTGCGCTGAATGTGTCACTTTCGATTCAGGCTAGCCCTGGGGTCATCGACAGTGTCAGCTCCCAGTGTACTGTCCACTTATATTCAGACTTGTTAGTTGAATATCTGGCTCAATGTAAAGGAAGAGGATAAAAAAAAAGCAGCATAAAGTCAGCAAGGAATAACGTACTAGTAACTTATTTATTAGTCACAAGTAGGTTTTACGTTAACACTGCAATGAAGTTGCTGTGAAAATCTCCCACACTCCGGCGCCTGTTCGGGTACACTGAGGGAGAATTTAACATGATTAATGCACTTATCCTACTCATCTTTCGGACTCTGGGAGGAAAGTGGAGCACCGGGAGGAAACCCACGCAGAACAGGGGGGCCGTGCAGACTCCGCACAGACCCAAGCCCGCGTCCCTGGCACTGTGAGACAGCAGTGCTAACCACTGTGCCACAGTGCTGCCCCATGAGATGAGGAGGAATTTCTTCACTGGTGAATCTTTGGAATTCTCTATCCCAAAGGGCTGTGGAAGCTCGGTCACTGAGAATGTTCAAGATTGGGAGGGGCTGTTTTCTAGCTATTAAAGATAGCGAGGGGTATGGGGAGCATGCTGGAAGATGGCATTTTGGTAGAAGATTGGAGATTGATCCAGTTGAATGACAGAGGATGCCCAAGGAGCTGAATGGCCTACTCCTGCTCCAATTCTCTCAGTTACTATGTGCCCATTGAGGCTGAATGGGCAAGAGCAACTGAGTGATGGCAATAGCGACAATGAGAATCAAGCATGCTGGGAATTTTGGCCAAGTTGTGTTAAACACAGACGCATGTCAGAGATGCAGGCAGCAAGTCATGACCTGTCCTGTGAGGTGTGACCTGATGCTTCCTGTGCTTACCAAATAAGGATGTGTTAGCGGGGTGGCACAGTGGTTAGCACTGCTGCCTCACAACACCAGGGACCCAGGTTCAAGTCCCGACTTGGGTCACTGTCTATGTGGAGTTTGCACATTCTCCCTGTGTCGGCGTAGGTTTCTTCCGGGTGCTCTGGTTTCCTCCTACAATCTGAAAGACGTGCTGGTTAGGTGCATTGACCTGAACAGGTGCCAGAGAGTGGCGACTAGGGGAATTTCACAGCGACTTCATTGCAGTGTTAATGTAAGCCTTACTTGTGACTTGTAAATAAATGTTAATTGGACTCAGGAAACTAATGTCACAGTACAAAAGGTAAAAATTTAATAATTTTAAATTAAAAAAGGACCAGAGATCAGTGAGAGAAGCTATCTCAATGTCACAGATGCAAAATACCGTGGCCTCTCGGACAAGTTCTGAAGTTATCAGTAAAAGTAGAATGGCTAAACATTTTCTTAATTAGATTCCCCACCCTTCATTAGTTCAAAATTAATTTCATTTAGTATACACACATCAATACAAACCTCTGTCAAGTACCTCAGCCAACTTTATTGTATAGACCAGCATGATGGTATCTCATTCATCAATTAAACTGGGACATTAACTCCCTTTTTGGCTAAAGCTACTTCCCTTTTGCCAGGTTATGGTAGCTGCTACCATAAAGGTCAAAGTAGATGTTCCCACTGGCTCAGCTTAACAGACGTGTATTCCTGCATCCAGGAGCATATCTATTCTGTGTCTGGGCAGTGACTGAACGTATTAATTATTGTTGCAAAATATATTCCCTCATAAGAATCTTCCAGGTATGAGTTTTGCCAGCTAAAGGGTCCCCAGATCTTTGGTTCTCCACATTTACCTTTCCCATCATGCTTTTTGGATACTTGCTTTGGCCAAAGTGAAGAATGATTCATGTAATACTTAAGATACATTTAAAATATCAGCATAAATGTTTTGCAATCATCGTTACTTGTTTAATTATCTTACAGCATTCACATATGTGTCAGCTATTCTGTAGTTTTAAGAATCATTTAACTCTTTACTGTTGGCTTTGTCAGTGCTTTATGTATACTGTCGAAAAACTAAGAAAAATATAAAATTGTTGCTTCCAGGATGGTAGCTTGGACTGATGCTGGACACCCCAGAACCATGGATTCCTTATATGGTGAGGCTATGTAACTCATACTCAGCTTGGTTTAAACATTTGGGAGTTGTTTAGAGTAACTCCGTAGGCTATAATCGGATATTGTGTTTGGTTTCCAGTGGGATCATTGACTAAGTGCCAAAAAATTTTCTGGAAGATAGCACAAAGTCTAGGATGAAAGATGTGCTTTGAGTCTTTGCTCTCAGTGGAAATTCGAGATTCGCATTCGTGAGGTATGCCCTGAAGAACATCTTCAGAGAAGAACAAAGGAGCTACAAGGAAGAGTCATGCTGCAAACCTGGCCAGTTCGTTCAAGTGGGCAGCATTTGTTTTCAGTCAAAAACTTAAAGTTAGAATTCAAATTAAACTACAGTTAAAAAGAGTTAAAGTTAAATGATTTCAAGTAAGTGTTGTAATTAACATGGGTTTGTGTTGCGTATTGGCAGCTGAAGTATTTGATTAATTTATTATTGTCACGTGTATGAGGGTACAATAAAATGTACTGTTCTTGTGCACTGTACAGACATAGGGAAGGGAAAGAGAGGGTGCAGAATGTACTGTTCCAGTCATAGCTAGGGTGTAGAGAAAGATCAACTTAATGAGAGGTCGGTCCATTCAATAGTCTGATGACCGCAGGGAAGAAGCTCTTCTTGAGTCAGTTGGTACGTGACCTCCGACTTTTGTATCTTTTGCCCGAGAGTAGAAGGTGGACAAAGAAATGTCTGGGGTGCATGGGGCCCTTAATTAAGCCGGCTGCTTTTCCGAGGCAGTGGGAAGTGTAGATGGAGTCCATGGATGGGAGGCTGGTTTGCCTGATGGACTGGGCTACTTCCACAGTCGCTTTGTGTTAGATGAAGAGGGAGGTTATGTTTCAGTGGAATCTGAGTCACCTCTCCATCTTCTGGTTGGTCATGAGAGGAGAAAATATCTGGAAGAAAGGTTTAGCGTTCCAGTCGGATAACACTGTTATTGGTGAACAGGGTGACGCATTGCAACTTTCTCCATATTAGTTCCTGCAATGCTGTTGACAATTAATGATGAGAAAGAGGTGCATGATAATCGATAAGGAGCATGCAGTCACAACTCTGGAGCAACACATCCAAGTCGTAATAATTTCTTTTCCATCATTAATATTAATTTCAAATACTGAAAATGTCTCGGGTGGATTAAATGGCACACAGCAGATTGCATCAGACTTTACTGACATTGCATTCTTGCCAATGGAAATAGCTATTGGAGACAGAACAGGATCTATCTGATCTTTCTACTCAAAAGCATCAACAAGTTGGGAAGTTGGAACCTTGGGTATAAGCCAAAGTTCTAATCTTTTGGTCAGCAGGATGGCATGATGCCACAAAGGATGGTTCCCTAAAATATCTAACAGTATGAGGCATCCCTGCAATAACTTTTCCAATCTTAACTCAGTCCAACTTTCACTTCCTGTCAGCTAACCTCTGCTGTTGCAATTGTAGAGTGTGCCGAGTCACAAAATGAAGTCACAATTATTTTGGGTGAAGATCAGTCAGGAGGGACAGGGTGGATTTGAACATTGTTGGGGTGGTGTGGGGGGGTGGGGGGGGAGGTGTGTGTGTGCGTGTGTGTCGTGGTGGGGGAGTTGCAGTGGAGTTTGCACTTTGTAAACAGAGTAAAGTTCTTGTTACAATGCCAAACACACATCAAGAGCTTTGGAATACTAAAATTCCAACTGCATGGAATAAACAAGTTTATAAAGTTATTAATTTATTAGTCACAAGTAGGCTTACATTAGCACGGCAATGAAGTTACTGTGAAAATTCCCGAGTCGCCACACTGTTCAGGTACACTGAGGGAGAATTTAGCACGGCTAATGTCTCTCAGACTGTGGGAGGAAACATAGAAACCCTACAGTGCAGAAAGAGGCCCTTCGGCCCATCGAGTCTGCACCGAACACAATCCCACCCAGGCCCTACCCCCATATCCCAACATATTAAACCCACTAATCCCTCTAACCTGCGCATCCCTGGACAATTTCTTAGCATGGCCAATCAACCTAACCCACACGTCTTTGGACAGTGGGAGGAAACGGAACACCTGGAGGAAACCCACGCAGACATGGGGTGAACATGCAAATTCCACACAGACAGTGATCGAAGCTGGGAATCGAACCCGGGTCCCTGGTGCTGTGAGTACTAATCACTGTGCTACCATGCCACCCAGGGGCTTTGGCTGTTTTCCATGACTGACATGCATGACTTCCTTCATAGAATCGTGGAATCACCACAATGCAGAAGGAGGCTGTTTGGCCCATCATGTCTGCACCAACAACAATCCCACTGGGCCCTATCCCCTTAACCCCACCTATTTGTCCTGCTAGCCACCCTGACACTGATGGGCAATCAACCTAACCAGCACATCTTTGGACTGTGGGAGGAAGCTGGAACACCCAGAGGAAACCCACACAGACACGGGGAGAATGTGCAAACTCCACACAGTCACCCGAAGCCAGAATTGAACCCAGATTCTTGGTGCTGTGAGGAAGCAGTGCTAACCACTGTACCACCAGGCCACTCCATATTGTCAGGCTTCCTATCCAGCATTGCCCTCTGCAATTTGGATCCTTCCATAACCTCGTCCCACTCTATCACCACAGCTTCCTTCAAGCTAAATCCCCTTTCTGAATATCAGTTGCTCTCAGCTTGCCTGACTGCCCCATTCTGCTTTTCCTTTCTCTCTGTCAAAGTTTTGAATCTGGGATAGAGGAGAATGCCATACAGAAAAAGACAGGGATAAAATTATACTCGTCTGAAATAACGGCATGGTGGCAGACTGGTTAGCGCTGCTGCCTCACATCATCAGGGATCCAGGTTCAATTCCAGTCTCAGGTCACTGTCTGTGTGAAGCTTGCACGTTCTCCTCATGTCTGTGTGGGTTTTCTCCCACAGTCCAAAGATGTGCAGGTTAGATGGATTGGCCATGCTAAATTGCTGCTTTGTGTCCAAAGATGTGCAAGTTAGATGGATTGGCCATTCTAAATTGCCCTTTAGTGTCCCAAAATGCGATAGGTGGATTTATCGTGCTAAATTGTCATTTAGTGTCCAAAGATGTGTAGGTTAGATGTTTTGGCCATGCTGAATTGTGACTTAGTGTCCAACGATGTGAAGGTTAGATGGATTAACCAAGGTAAATTGCCCATTAGTGTCCCAAGATGTGCAGGTAATAGGGATTAGCCATGGAAAATTGCCCCTTGGTGTCCAAAGATGTGTAGGTGAGGTGGACTGGCCATGACAAATGCACGACGTTATGGGAAAGGGCAGATGGGAGTGCCTGGAAGGGGGATGCCCTGTTGGACAGTCTGTGTAGATTCAGTGAGCTGGAATGCCTCTTTCTGCTCTGTAGGGATTCTATGGTCTAATCTGTATGAAGATAGAATACAAGTAAAGTGGGGAAATAGGAATACTGGTCCGAACTGCTTTTTGCTTCCAGGGAGGGGTGGAATTAATAGCAAATAGAAAATTAACTCGATTTAATGGAACTAAGAGTGTCAGATTGAATTACTCAGAGGGAGAGAGACCGCATGAGAGAGAGAGGAGGAGGAATGCAGTATGAAATCGAAGGAATGATGGGGGAAACAATGTGTCTGTGTGAAAAGGTGGTGAGTTGGATGGGGCACTGTGAACCTGCAGGCTGGGAGAGTTTATTTGGGTGACTCTTAGCAGAGACATGATCAACCTAGTTTATCTGGTCCAGATCAAAATTTAATGTTAACCTCATTTAGAAATCATGCATTTTGAATTGAAAATACTTGCCATGGGGCAAATATCATGGGGGCAGTTCTCCAAATAAAAATTCTAAGTGTCGAATTTGCGTGAAAATTAGAGTAATTCACACTGGCTTTTACAGTAGGAATTCAGAGAAGAATCTTCCACATTCCATGCACTGCAGAGGCCACCAGCATAAATCCCATAAGAAATTAGTGGACAGGGCCTATCCCTGCTGGAGAGGCCAGAAGTATAGAGCTGAGGGGGCCACTGCGCATGCGCCAATCTGTCAGCACAGAGTTCGGCGCATGCGCAGTGGCCCCATACTGCCAGCCTCCCGATTGCTGGCCAGCTCCACACCTCGGCAACGCCGGCCATGCAAACCCTGCCCCACAGCCCCATCGCTCGTCCCCCGCAAGCACGGCCCAGCCCCGAACCCTCCACCCCTATCCCAGACTCGCTTCAATCACTACCCCTCCCCACATAGCCCCAATCTCCTGTTCGACGTTGCTGACCCATCTCCACCCCGGTAGCCCTGAATCCTCCCATCCCCCAGTAGGCTGAACCCACCCCCCACCCCCCAACCCCGACTGCCCATCCCAATCACGGGCCTCACTCCCTCTGTCACTCAGCCCAAGTGTGGCAGAGTGGCAGCGGGAACCCCCACACACCACCCACAGGCCCCCGGAGGGCCTTTCCAAATTAGGCCCTGCCCCCATTAAGCTCGGTCTCATTAGGCCCCGCTCTATTATGCTCTATCCCTTGGCACGCCCCTTTATTGATTGTGACATTAAACCAAAATTATTTCACCTCTTATACACATTTTGTACCTGAATAATTACTTCACCCCAGCTTTCAAAATATTGCCCATCTGTCGGCCATATCAAAACACAAGAAAAGGAAAGACTTCCCTTTGAAGTATTGTCCTCACTTTGAGTTTAATTACAATAGAATTGTTTTGGCTGCAGGGCAGTATGGAGACTTTAATTTGTGTTTGTTTACACTGGGCACAGATCGCAAATTCTTATAATGAAAGGATTATCTGAAAGATCCCATATTGAGCTTTCTGGCAATGAAAAAGCGTGTAACCGTGGGGGGTTCCCCACTCTGGTCACCACAGCAAAGAGTGGGCCGGTCGAATAGTATTGCCAACCCAGCCCCTGGTCCCCTGGCCCACTTATTTATCGCTGTCCTGTCACCAGGGACCAGGATTCTCCGATCTCGCACACCTCGCCGCCATTGGCAGCAAGAACGGAGAATTTGGCGCTTAGCCGCTGGACCAGCTGACGGGCGACATGACAGCTCAGTGACTATCACTGTTTGCTGTGCAGATACATGGATTTGGGCCGGTGTCTGTGGGAGTTTGCACATTCTCCCCGTGCTTGCGTGGGTTTTCTCCGGGTGCTCCAGATAGCTCCCACACCCCAAAAATGTGCTCTTAGGCTGATTGGTGTTAACAAATTGTCCCTAAATTAGTCGTCCCTCAATCTGGCTATGGTTCCTTTATTGTGGAGTCCAATAGGCGTAAACAAAGGGCATAGGTAGAAGAGGGCACTCACAATGTTAAAATGGCGGGGCGGGCTTGTTGGGCCGAAGGGCCTGTTTCCCGTGCTGTGTTGTTCTCTGTTCTCTGTTCTTTGTTCCATTCACAGGGGCCAGAGATTTCAAGTCGCAGGCGAGGTCAAAAAACCTCGGCCTGGGTCTGCAGGGAACATCTATCCTATCTAGAGGACACAGCAGGATACAGATGGGCTGGAAAACTGGGCGGAGAAATGGCAGTTGGAATTTAATCCGGACAAATGCCAGGTGATGCATTTTGGTAGATCCAATTCAGATAGGAGCTGTAAAATAAATGGCAGAACCATCAGGAGCATAGACACACAGAGAGATCTAGGAGTACAGGCCCACAGATCCTTAAACGTGGCAGCACAGGTGGAAAAGGTGGTGGAGAAAGTATATGCCATGCTTGCCTTCATTGGACGGGGCATCGAATATAAAAGTTGGCAAATTATGTTACAGTTATATAAATTTGAAATACTGTGTCCAATTCTGTACTACCAGAAGGAAGTGGAGGAGTACAGAAAAGGTTTACCAGGATTTTTCCTGGTATGGAGGGTATTAGCTACGGGAGAAATTGAATAAACTGGGATTGTTCTCCCTGGAGAGACGGGAGGCTGAAGGGTGACCTGATAGAAGTTAATAAAATTATGAAGGGTATGGATAAGGTGAACGGTTGGAAGATTTTTTTCCCCAGGACAGAAATGATAATTACAAGGGGGTTCAAAGTAAGGGGGAAATTTGGGGGGAAGTTTTTTTAAACAGAGGGTGGTGGAGGCCTGGAATGCACTGCCAAGTGAGGTGGTTAGACAGATACGTTAGCGACATTTAAGACTTATCTGGATAAACACATGAACAGGTGGGGAATAGAGGGATACTGGGGTTGGTCTAGATAGGACAACGTGATTAGCATAGGCTTGGAGGGCCGAAGGGCCTGTTCCTGTGCTGTACTGTTCTTTGTTCTTTGCATCTGTCCTAGGGGTTTGTAAGTCAATTATATAACTCTAACAAACCTACAAACATAGTCTTGTGAATTCCTGCAAATATTGTGTGGCACTGTGGTTAGCACCAGGGACCCATGTTGGATTCTGGTCTTGGGTCACTGTCTGTATAGAGTCTGCATGTTCTCCCCATGCCTGTGTGGGATTCCTCCAGGGTGCTCCAGTTTCCTCTTACAGTCAAGAGGTTAGGTAGATTGGCCATGCTAAATTGCCCCTTAGATCCCGGGGATTAGCAGGGTAAATGCATGGGGGGGTTACAAAGGATAGGGCTTGAGTGGGATTATTGTTGTTGCAGCCTAGATGGGCCAAATGGCCTCCTTCTGCAATGGAGGTGCTCTAGAACTGTGAAAATCAGTGCGACACCCTCATGTATACCGGTTTTGAAAATCCCAGATAAATCAAGCCTTCCTGGGAGACTGCGATGATGCAAATGATATCTGAGGGAAAATAGCAGGAGTATTGAGTTAACTGATTTCTAAGGAATGTTCTGATATATTTTGCCAGACAATCAAACACAAGCTGTGAATTTTCTTGTGAAATCTATAATCAAAGACAAGATTACTCAGCCTTGGAGAATATTATCATAATATGGCATAGTTTCTATATCAGAAGCTTGGCAGAGAAGGAGATGTCACTGTCAAGAACACTGAGCTAGATTTGTTACTTGCAAAGAAACTGAACGATAAGTCTTTTGGCATTTTGTTACTTCATTCCATGATTCCCTGCACTCGCTGATTGATTTTGACTAGAATACAAGGATCATTTCACCCAGGAATGTAGGGGGCAGTACCTTCCCCAAAAAGCTTTGACAGAATTCGGCACGGAGTAGCGATAAATTGTGGGCCGAAGGGCCTGTTTGTGCTTTAGTGTTCTATGTTCTGTGTGCTGTCGTGTTCTAAGTGGTTCTTGGTTGCCAAATCAGAAAGCGTCTTGATTTAATTTGGTTTATTATTACATGTCTTGGGATACAGTGAAAAGTATTGGGCGGAATTCTCCCCAAGATATTCTGAGGCTGGAATTTTACCGGAACAATTCCCGGGGCGGGTGAGGCTCGGAGAACATCATTGTCCATTGGCCTCAGATGGGATCGTATGAACCTCGGCTAATCTCGGCGAGAGTAGCGCACGCTCAGTTTCCCCACATTGCCGGCCTCCCAATCAATCGATGGCCAACCCCACGATCCCTGCGACGCTGGCTCTCTCACCGCCCCCCCGCCCACCCACGGCCCGAACACAGGCCCCCCCCCCGACTATTCCTGGGGCCAGCCCCGACCACCACCCCCCCCACTACCGACCACCGCGCGCCCCCCCCCGGATCGCTGCAATCTCCAACCCTCTGCCCCCAACTGTAACACCCACCCCCTGCAGCCCCAACCTGCCCCCACAGTGCCGCCCTCCCCCTCACCGCCCCCCCGCCCCCCCCCCCCAAAGCAGGCTGACTGCCCCCCCAACTTCCCGGACTGTCCGGCCAACCCCCAGCCTGCCCCAATCGATGGCTTCCCTCCTTTCCCCCATCAATCCCAACTGCAGAGTGGCAGCGGGGTCCCCCCAACCCCCCCCACTCACCCGTAGATCCCGCCCCCTCAGGCCAGACCCCTTTGGCACTGCCCCATGCCTGACGGGCACTGCCAAGGTGCCCCTGAACGTTGGCACTTTGCCCTTTGAGCAGGGGGCCCAGGGGGCACCACCCTCTCCACCAACTGACCCTGGGGGGCCCGATTGCCCCCACTTCATTCCAGTGGGATCAAACTGCTAGCACTCCAAAAGTGGGGAGCTAGAATAATCCCCGCTGGAATGAAACACTGTGGTGGGGTGGGAGGGTCTAGTGCATCTGAAGACTTTAGCCCTAGGCCTGCTAATGATATTCAGATAATATTAAAAGGACCAGTTAAAGGCCTGTGTGTCTCCCTACCAACTTCCAATGTGGAACAGACCCTTCGAAAGGTTATCCAGACTCGAATCATTGGCTCAATTCTCTCCCCACAGATGCTGTCAGACCTGCTGAGATTTTTCCAACATTTCCCATTTTTGTCCCCGTTTACATTGTCTGCACAGAGTCCTAGCTTCACATAAATTGCTCCCGTTTACAAAAATAAGCAAAATACTGTGGACACCAGCAACCTTAAACAAGAACGGAGCGTGCTGGAAAATCTCAGCAGGTCCGGCAGCATCTAGAATGAAAGAAATAGTGTTAACGTTTTGAGTCTGTTATGATGGCCAGGTGGATCACCTATCATTCACCTCGTACCATTCAAGCTCCCCTGGTGGGTGAGTACAGGTGGAGGAGAGGGGACAGAGAGCGAGGGGGTGGTATAGAATTTTAGTATGAGGCCCTTCATTTTAATAATATGTAGATTAGGTTAGAGTAATTATAAAGTGCCTTATATATATAGTAACATAGAACACTACAGCACAAACAGGCCCTTCAGCCCACAAGTTGCGCTGATCATATCCCTACCTACCAGGCCTATCTATAACCCTCAATCCCATTAAGTCCCATGTAGTAAGAATCCACAATACACCCGGAACCATATATGCAAAGGTGTTATAAACTGCAAAGGTATTATAAACTGCATAACCACAAATTAACCAAGGATTATAAGCTTAAATTGTATTTTCAACATGTATGTATTGTACGCTTTGGCCAACTTTGTTCTGAATGCAGCATGATGGGAAATACAGTGTGGACAGACCAAATTCTTTTAAGTCAATGGAGCACAGCTTCTGTTATCTGTTTTTGGATATGCAAAAGTTTAATCAAAGGCTTGTTATTTAAGGGGGTAAATTTGCTGGTGGATAGCGAGGATGGAGCAGTCTCTCAAGCTGATAAAGGAAGCTCCGGTTCCAGCGAAACAGTTACTCCTCTCACCAATTAAAAACCACAGACGTTGGCTACGGCCTTGGTTCCTGGTAGTGATGTGGGTTAGGTTTCCTAGGTAAAGGGGAAGGAACCTCCATGGACAATAAGCTAATAATCTCCTATTCCTGCTGACAGGTGGATTGTATAAAATCAAATGACTGCGAATGCTGGAATCTGAAACCAAAAGGGAAAACGCTGGAAAATCTCAGCAGGCCTAGCCGCACCCGTAAGGAGAGAAAAGAGCTGTCATTTCGAGTCGAATGCTGCCAGACCTGCTGAGGTTTTCCAGTCTTTTCTCTTTTGGTTTCAGGTGGAACAGTATTGGCTCAGGTAGTAATGTTGAATATTGTGATTGGGGTCTCCAATCTGATTGACAAGACTGGGTGTGATATTGAAGTGTTCAGAATAATATAATAATTTTACCTTGCAATATTAGCTCAGAGAGAACAGTCAGCCCTCTTTGACTGTGTCTCTCTCTCCTGATGCTTCCTTTTCATTCTTTAACTATATACTGTCTTGCGCAGACTATGTATTGGTTGAGTGAGGTTTAGCAAGTACAGAGCACCCCAGAGGATGACTCACATTCTAATCAGTAATCTATAAACTATGTGTGCTGTTACACGCTCTGTCTGAGACCAGAACTCTCCATTCACCTGACGAAGGGGCAAACCCCGAAAGCTTGTGAGTTTACTATCAAATAAATTGGTTGGACTTAAACCTGGTGTTGTCAGACTTCCTGCTGAAACAAGCAGAGAATTAACCCATTCTGTGCCAAATAGGATGGGTCTTTGTATTATAACACAAAGTAGTTTTAAGACATAAAATCAAAAATCTAACAGAAAGGGGAGTTGCATTAGGTAGACAGGGAGTGCTTGTTTAATGATGGGAATTAATTTACAGTCATACTGCATTCTAGTTAAAATGTGTGATATGGTTATGCAAAGTAGTGAATCAACTACAAAACTGGAGGGGTAGTTCTGAACACAAAGCACACCTTGTTGTAAATTTTGAACATGGGAAGGTTGAAAGCTGTATTAATTAGATGCCAGGCGGGCTAAAAGAGAGAGCCCACCTTTTACACCAAATTGACAGATTAATATAATTAGACATGAGGGAAATAATTCAGTGGAATAAATGAGAAAGGAAAATGAACAGGGTAATAAAAGATACGTTATAGAGGAACTGATAGTAAACAGAGGAGGACAGAATCAAAAGTGGGATTCATTAGATACAAGAAAGACATTTAAAGGGATTCTAAGAAGTGGAACGCAGTTTAGGTGATAGTTATAGGTAAAGGAACAAAATTCTCTTAAAGGAAAGATAGACACTAATAGACAGTTGAAAGCCTAAAACTCTGTTTTCTGAGTTTGGGATAATTCTGACATAGGAATCCATGCTGTAAACAAGTTACCTTAATAAAATGATGTTATTTAAAGCAAGAATAAATAAGTTATGACCTGGGATCAAATTGAAAATTTGATTTCTGTTTCAAAAATGTTGTTAATTCGGGAAAAAAGATGGTTTCCAGAGGACTGAGGGAAGGTTATTGGTGCACTAAGACTTTTCATCAGAAAAGGGATAAGACAAGTATTGAAGACTTTTTAACTATTGTAGGAATTTTGTGGAAGATTCTGCCTGGGTAGTAAAGCTCGTACAGGACTTAATAAAGGGAGGAAGGGCTAGTCAGGGGAAGATAGAGTGGGGAGATTTCAGATTTGAAATAGGCTTTGGTGATCAAACCATTCCACATTTTCTGTGAGGGAAACGATGGAATACAGGCATCTGGAGTTGTTCAACAGCATGAGGACAGACTGAGACTGATGGGGTGTTACTCCGCTCAGTTAGACTCAGTTGCCAGAGGGATGCATCGGTGTGTTGAGGGCACTAGCTCGTGCCTTATGGATGGTCAATGTTTCGGAGCCCCTCACCCTGATGGGAAAAAGATGATCCTCCATAGCCCACACACTCAGGAATTTACTCCCAGCAGCCACTGTCCCTATAGAAGCAGCAATAATAGAAGTTCAAGCTCACGGAAGAATTGAGAATAAAGTGCAGCAAGGAAATCATTTTGCCAAGCAGGCAACAAAGGCCTTGATAAAACAGGACTGGGAGTTGACACAACCTGTAGGGTTAGCAGTTGAGGACAGTCCAGATAGTGACGTAAAACAAATGCGGGGACAAGCAGATGAAGAGGAAAAGGAGCAATGGAAAAAAGATTGCGGATAGTGAGGTCATGATGGAATATGGAGGAGAGAAGGGAAAACAAGCGTTCCAAAAGTAATACAGCATTGGCTGCTGAAGTTTTATCACGGAATAGCACACTCAAGCTGGGACAGGATGCGTGATTTATTGAAGAAGTGTTAGTATTGTCAGAGATGTCTGCAGTGCAACCTAGTGGTGCCAGGACATCCCTGCAAGATTAAAATGGGAAGTCAACCCAGACCTTTGGTGAATTTACAAATGGACGTTCCAGAGCCGTTACCACGGGTACAGGGAAAGCGTACTGTTGAGTAATTGCAGATCAGTTTACTCCATGGGTAGGAGCATTCCCATGTAAAGATGTAACAGCTACAACAGTAGCTGTGATACAGTGCGGCCCTGTTATAACACGATGGTTGGAGTCCATCAAATGTTATCGCAAAAAAAGCAGGGTCGCGCTAAATCGGGGTTCAAGGAAATCTGCGTTCAATGTGACCCAATGTTGACCTAACATCCTAAAACAGCCCTATTATCGCCCTATTACATATATTTTTGACAGTTTATAATAGTTTTATATGAACTGACACTTCTGATGCTGTGAGAATGACCGCAATGATTTCACTTCATAGGTTTTAAACTTCTTGCATCGTGTATTAATATATTAATATGTGGTAATATGTCTTCATTCAGTTAAAACAATAAAAATAGCAAAGCATATTTAAACTTGTTTCCTGAGTTTTCTAAACTCTTATTGACAGCCGTCACTTGCACCTATCATTGCGCTTGTCATACTGTCTTGCTCCTGTCTTGCTTTCCTTAATTATGTTATTAATTTAGAATTATCTCATATTTAAATACTGTCTGTCAGACAGGATTCATCAGTAGAGAGGGAAGGAAAGAATTTCTTAACTGTCAGTCCTGTACAGGGAAGTTATAAACACATATACAACTATCTATAACTTAGGGAAGCAAGCTCCTAGTTTAGTTTTAAAAAGGAATATATTGTACCAGAAACATGGAAGGCCAAGGGGAAAACTTGGGCATAAGTGATTGTGACTACGTGGTAGATCGAACCACCCAGCTATGCCTGAATCCACCCAGTAATGACCAATCTTGCAATATTTCTTATTGCTTTACAGGAGGCAACACTTACACAACTTTCAATGGAACATATTGGATTTGTGAGAATAGGGCATATCCTTGGCTCCCTGTGGAATATAAGGGTCACGTTGCCTTGGATATGTAATCCCACACATATATCATTGTTTCCCCAATATGGAGTAGCTAAAGTGATGCATGAAATTCCAGTTCTACGCTCCTTTTTGGAACAATGTCACAGAAACTGCCCTTGCTAAGGTTAGTGATGAGATGGTAGCCTTGTGGTACTTGGCATTGGATTATGCCTTGGCGACAACGGGTGGGACGGGTGCGGTGATGGGATCAGAGTGTTGCACGGACATACCAGATAGTTCAGAAAACAGAACTAACCTAGTTAATCATATCAGGAAAGAGGTGGAGAAACTCAAAGGCACTGAACCATTCACCTTGGGTGGTTGGCTTTCAGGCTGGCTGAGCTCCTTGGGAACATCAACCCTACAAGGGATTGCAACATTCTTCATGTTGAGCTTAGCATTGATGGCGATTGTCAATGTGGTTAAGTGTGCCTGTGTAAGATTTGTCCAAGTTCACAGAAGGGATGGTACGAGTGACAGCAGTTAAGTTGAGCAAGCAAGGATACAAAGGGACCAGTCGTCCTTCAGGACACAGGAACAAGTATTGGGACACTTTTATTTCGAGGCCTTATCTTGAACTATAGCCAATGAGGCCCTTCATTTTAATAATCCGTAGTCTAAGTTAAGGTAATTATAAACTGTCTTACATATATAGAGTAAGAATCCACAATGTGCCTGGAACAGTATATGCAAAGGTATTATAAACCGCAAAGGTATTATAAACTTTACTGGTATTATAAACTGTAAAGCCACAAATTAACCAAGGATTATAAGCTTAAATTGTATTTTCAATTTGGCTTTGGCCAACTTCGTTCTGAGTGCAGCATGATGGGAAACAGTGGGAGACAGGCTGAATTATTTTAATGCAATGGAGCACAGAAAGGCAGCTTCGCTTATCTGTTTTTGGAAGGAAGTTTAATCATAGGCCTGCTATTTAAGGGAGTAAATTTGTTCATGGATAGCAAGGATGGAGCAGTCTCTCAAGCTGATGAAGGAGGCCCAGGTTCCAGCGAAAGAGTTACTCCTCTCACCAATTAAAAATCACAGACGTTGGCTATGGCCTTGGTTACTGGTAGTGATGTGGGTTAGGTTTCCTAGGTAAAGGGGAAGGAATCTCCATGGACAATAAGCTAATAATCTCCTACGAAAGAGAAGGAACCTGCATGGGCAATAAGCTAATAATTTTAAGCTAATAATAATCTTATTCCTGTTGACAGGTGGAACAGGCTAAGGTAATAATGTTGAATATTGTGATTGGGCCCTCCAATCTGATTGACAAGATTGGGTGGGATATTGAAATGTTTAGAATAATATAATAATTTTACCTTGTAATATTAGCTCAGAGAGAACAGTCAACCCTCATTGATGGTGTCTCTCTCCTGATGCTTGCATTAGCAAATAAATTCCTTTTCATTCTTTAACTATGTACTGTTATTCTATGTATTGGTTGAGTGAGGGTCAACAAGTACAGGGGATACCAGAGAAAATTCTTTTTACAGAGAGAAAAGTGGAGTTGAAGTCATAATCAAATCAGCCATGGTCTTATTGAATGGCGGTGCTGGTTTGAGGGACTGAATGGCCTATTTGTGTTCCCGACACTACAGTGGCTACAGCAGAAACCAACACCAAAAACAACATCCAAATGGATTTGTGACAGAACCTGCCCCTGAAAGATTGCCCTCTTCCTCCTTTAGCAAAGATGCACTAAATGAAGATACCCCATCCCCAGGGTTTTGTTTAGAATCACTGAATCACAGAATGGGTGGTACGGTGGCACAGTGGTTAGCACTATTGCTTCTCAGCACCAGGGATCTGGGTTCGATCCCCGGCTTGGGTCACTGTCTGTGTGGAGTTTGTACATTCTCCCTGTATCTACATGGTTTTCCTTCGGGTGCTCCGTCTTCCTTCATTAATCAAAAGATGTGTGGGTTAGGTGCATTGGCTGTGCTAAGTTGCCCCCTGGTGTCCAATGATGTGCAGGTTAGGGGGATTGGCCATGCTAAATTGCCCCTTAGTGTCCCAAGACGTGCAGGTTAGGGGGATTGGCCATGCTAAATTGCCCCTTAGTGTTCAAAGATGTGTAGGGTAGGTGGATTAACCATGGTAAATTGCCCCTTCATGTCCCAAGATGTGTAGGTTAGGTGGATTAGCGGGGTAAATGCATGGGGTTGCAGGGATAGAGTTTCCTCCGGGTGCTCCAGTTTCCTCCCACAGTCCAAAGATGTGCAGGTTAGATGCATTGGGCATGCCAAATTGCCTCCTGATGTCCCAAGATGTGGACATTAGGCAGATTAGCCATGGTAAATTGCCCTTTAGTGTCCAAAGATGTGTAGGTTAGATAGATTGGCCATATTAAATTGCCCCTTGGCGTCCCAAGATACGTATGTTAGGGGAAATAGCCATGGTAAATTGCCCCTTGGTGTCCCAAGATGTGTACATTAGGGAGATTAGCAGGATAAATACATGGGGTTGCGGGGACAGAGTGGAAGGGACTGGGTAAAATGGCGTCGGACAATGATTGCAGAACCAATGGGCTGAATGATCTCCTTCTGCAGTGCAGGGCTTTTATAATTGTTATGGCACAGAAGAAGGCCATTTGGCCCATCATGTCTGCACTGGCTCTTCAACTGTGCATCATGACTGGACGCCATTCCCATTCTTTCCCCCCATACCCCTGCACCTTGCTTCTACTCAAATAATCATCAGAATTCCCTCCTGATGGAACATTTTTGCAGCTTGCCTGTTATCTATTGTAGCTAGAGAGGATGTCACGTTCCTGCAGATTTTCAATGAAGTTTCCTTTGACTCTTCTCTGATAGAACAATCTTAAAATACTGAGGGACATTCATAAATTCCATTTCCTTCAAAAACAGGGTGTGCAGCCTGAGCCTTGCTGGTTTTTCTCTTTTACCTCTGTGAGATAGGACCATATCTTTCGGAATATGTCAGCACAAACCAAGAAGGCGCCAGCCACTTACTAGGGGGCTGTCCCGATCTGATAAAGGGTTATACAGGAAGCATTAAGTAATGAATTCACTACACACGGGGTGGCATGATGGCGCAGTGGTTAGCACTGCTGCCTCACAGCGTCAGCGACCCGGTTTGGGTCACTGTCTGTGCGGAGTAGTCTGCATGTTCTCCCTGTGTCTGAGTGGGTTTTCTCCAGGTGCTCCCATTACTTCCCACTGTCCGAAAGATGAGTTGATTAGTTGCATTGGCCATGCTAAATCCTCCCTCAGTGTACCCAAACACTGGAGTGTGGCGACTAGGGGATTTTCACAGTAACTTCATTGCTGTGTTAATGTAAGCCTACTTGTGACACTATTAAATCAACGTAACATTTTAAAAACAGATACTGTTATAGCTTTCCACTATTTCCAGCAGTTATAGGTTTTTTTTATTGGCTTTTATACTTGAAATTCGTACCATGTCCCACAGCCTCGTTCAATCTTTGCAACTCCTTCCAAAACTCAATTTAGAATCGTCGAATCTTGTGCACGGTACAGGAAAAAGAGGCCGGGATGATCGCAACAGATAAGAAGGAACTGAGTCACTCCATGTTCTCCAGTCAACAATTCAGAGTCCACAGTTAACAAGGTCGCTCCCACAAGTGTATAAACCAGGGAATTCTGTCACTGTAGCAGGTTCTCAATATGGGGGGAAATACTCATAGAATCATAGAATCCCTACAATGCAGAAGGAAGCCATTCGGCCCATCGAGTCTGTATCGACAACAATCCGTCCATGTCCTATCCCCATAACCCCACATATTTACCCTGCTAATCCCCCGACAGTAAGGAACAATTTAGCACGGCCAATCCACCTAACCTGCACATCTTTGGACTAGCCTGCAATTTCCTTGGAACTGTTCCCATCTTGCCAACGTAAATCTGAAGGAATTGCAACAACAGAGACCTGCATTAATATAGCACCTTTAACATAATAAAGCATCCCAGCGCGCTTCACAAGGCCACTGCAGGAGAAATTACAACGCCAAGGAGTTCTTGGGCCAGGTGCTTGGTCAACGAGGGTGTTTTAAGAAGGTAAACCTTACAGGTGGCACAGTAGCACAGTGGTTAGCACTGCTGCCTCACAGCACCAGGGACATGTGCTCAATTCCAGCCTTGGGTGACTTTGTGGAGTTTGCACATTCTCCCCGTATCTGCGTGGATTTCCTCCGAGTGCTCCAATTTCCTCCCAACCCCCCAAAGGTGTGTAGGCTAGGTGAATTGGCCATGGTAAATTGTCCTTAGTGTTGAAAGATGCGTAGGTTAGGTGGATTATCCATGGTAAATGCTTGGAGCTACGGGTAGAGAGGAGGGCCTGGGTAAGACAATCTTTTGGAGAGTCAGTGTAGCCTCTTTGGATGTATGGATTGTACGGATTCTATTGTTAAAATGAAATAGGTATATGTAGGGGGTGAATTCCAGAGCTTGGAGCCTAAGGAGCTGAAGGCACCCATTAAAATCAGGGTGCTCAGGAGTCTAGAATGACTGAAGATATCCCAGATGGTTATGGCACAGTGGTTAGCGCTGCTGCCTCACAAGACCAGGGACCCGGGTTCAATTCTGACCACGGGATCACTGTCTTTTCTCCCCTTGGAAAGAGTATCTGACTATCCACTCTGCCCATGCCACTCATTAGAGAGTTTTAAAAGCATAGACTGAGAATAAAAGACAGTGTGCTGGGGGCAACACGCAAGACTTCACCATGAGGGGAAGAGGATCAAATGTACAAAATGTACATGGGGTGTGCAGTTAGGAGAAAAATCTAATCATGAAGTTCTATAACAGAGAATGTCTAATACTAAACTTCTCTTCAGTTTGGGAAATCAGGGTTTGGAAATTCCTCATAACTTCTGTTTTCATTCCTAGACCAGACAATTCCAACAAACCATAAGCTGTTCTCTCTCCTTCATCCTCTATATGCTTGATGCCGTCAAGCTCATGCCCAGGGTGGGATTTTCCAGCATTCACCCTCTGGGATTGGGGGGGTGGGGTCCAGAAGTTTGGGCTCGAAGTCAATGGGCCTACTGCTGGTTGGTCAAATTTCCCATCCTGTCCATGACTGTTTCCATGGGGCTGGGAAGGGTCGGCCCAAATGTCTGTGCTCACAGCAAGTCCTGATCCTTTGCCGTCCCTCTGCCACATTAGCTCTCCACCTCAATACATCTTGATTTCACAGCTCTTGTTCTTCCTTTCAATTCCTTCCATGGCCTCACCCCTTGCTATCTCAGTAATCACCTCCCAGTCAATCCATCTAACCCTCACATCTTTGGACTGTGGGAGGAAACTGGAGCGCCTGGAGGAAACCCACGCAGACGTGGGGAGAATGTGCATACAGATGGACATCTGAGACCGGAATTGAACCCGGGCCCCGAGTTTGTGTCTTTAAATGCCCTGTTTGTGACCAGAACTCCCACTTATCTGCCGAAGGAGCAGCGCTCTGAAAGCTAATGGCTTTTGCTACCAAATAGACCTGTTGGACTTTAACCTGGTTTTGTAAGACTTCTTACTGTGAGGCAAGAGTGCCACCGTGCCATCCGTCATTCCTGATCACTCCCTTAAACCTATCCCACTCCACCAACCTCCCCCCCGCAGAGCCCCAATCCCCCTCTTCCGAATCTATAATCTTCCAAGCCCAAGACCCTGGATTTAACTGCTCCAGGGATCCAAGGCCTCAGGGTCCTCTCTTCACCAGCAGTTCCGGTGGCCACCACTAATGTCTTCCTGGTGCTGTTGGAAGTGATGGAGCTGCCAGCCAGAGAGCAAGGCTTGGAGCAGAAGCCCCATTTGGCTCTTGTTATTCAGTTATGTGGCGGCTTTATGTCTGTGGGTTGGGTGGATGGGTTGATTCCACACTGACATGATTTTTAGGAATGCATGCTGTCCGCCCGTCTCCCCATCCCAGCATTATTCACCTCGGAGTTAACATCTCGAGGCCAATTTGAGTCTTCTTCGGAACCTCGCTTCTGGGCTCATGGCTGACTCCGATGCGATAAGTTAAGATGTTGGCACAGTGATTAGCAATGCTGCCTCAAAGCGCCAGGGACACAGGTTCAATTATGGCCTTGGGTGACTCTGTGGAGTCTGCACTTTCTCCACGTGTCTACATGGGTATCCTTTGGGTGTTCCAGTTTCCTCCCACACTCCAAAGATTTGTAGGTTAGGGGGATTGGCCATGCTAAGTTTCCCCTTAGTGTCTCAAGATGTGCTAGTTAGGTGGATTGGCCATGTTAAACTGCTCCTTAGTGACCAAAGATGTGCGGATTAGAACAAAGAAAATTACAGCACAGGAACAGGCCCTTCGGCCTTCCATGCCTGCACCGACCATGTTGCCTGATTGAACTAAAACACCCAACCCTTCCGGGGAACATATCCCTCTATTCCCATCCTATTCATGTACTTGTCAAGGTGCCCTTAAAAATCACTATGGTATCTGCTTCCACTACCTCCTCCAGCAGCTATTTCCAGGCACCCACCACCCTCTGTGTAAAAAACTTGCCACGTACATCTCCTTTAAACTTTGCTCCTCACACATGAAACCTGTGCCCCCCTAGTAATTAACCCTTCCACCCTGAGAGAAAGCTTCTGACTATCCATTCAGTCCATGCCCCTCACAATCTTGTAGAGTTCTATCAGGTCACTCCTCAACATCCATCGCTCCAGTGATAACAAACCAAGTTTCTCCAAACCTCTCCTCATAGCTAATGCCCTCCATAGCAGGCAACATCCTGATAACTCTTTTCTGTGCCCTTTCCAAAGCCTCCACGTCCTTCTGGTCGTGTGGCGACCAGAATTGAACACTACATTCCAAGTACGGCCTAACTCAGGTTCTATAAAGCTGCAACATGACTTGCCAATTTTTAAACTCAGTGCCCTGGCCGATGAAGGCAAGCATGTCGTATGCTTTCTAGACTACCTTCTCTACCTGTGTTGCCACTTTCAGTGGCCTGTGTACCTGTACACCCAGATCCCTCTCCTGTTAATACTCTTAAAGGTTCTGCCATTTACTGTATATTTCCTCTCCGTATTAGACTTGTGTAAGAAGTCTCACAACACCAAAAGGTTTATTTGGCAGCACAAGCTTTCAGAGTCTCGCTGTTTCACCTTAGGTGAATTGGCTTTGCTAAATTGTTCCTTAGTGTCCAAAGTTAGGTGGATGTACCCTGCATCTTGTTGCTGGTACACACTGTTACCGCACATCAGTGGTGGAGGGAGTGACTGTTTATGGTGGTGGATTCCATGCTAATCAAGTGGCCTGCTTTGTCCTGGATGGTACTGAGTCTTTTGAGTGTTACTGGAGCTGCACCCATCCCAGCAAGTGGACAGTATTCCATCTGGGGAGGCTTTGGTCTCGTGGTATCATGGCTAGACTATTAATCCAAAAACTCAACTAATGTTCTGGGGACCTGGGTTCGAATCCCTCCACGGCAGGTGGTGGAATTTGAATTCAATAAAAAAAATCTGGAATTAAGAATCTACTGATGGTCATGAAACCCACTGTCGGAAAAACCCATCTGGTTCATTAATGTCCTTTAGGGAAGGAAATCTGCCATCCTTACCCCATCTGGCCTACATGTGACTCCAGAGCCACAGCAATGTGGTTGACTCTCAACTGCACTCTGAAATGGCCAAGCAAGCCTATCAGTTCAAGGGCAACTAGGGATGGGCAATAAATGTTGGCCCAGCCAGCGATACCCACGTCCCATGAATGAATAAAAAAAAACTCTCCCAACTGAGTGTTGCAAATGTCATTTCTGATTGTAGCTGGCTGCTTTATTTAGGTTTGTCATGATCAATGTGTAATGTGTCATTCCGAATGGGCGATTTTCAGAAGAGCAACTGCTGCGAAAGTTGTTCCTTGTACAATCGAAAGCAGTCTAGTGGCTTGGAATGCTTAAAGAAGGTTAATAGCTTTTTGGTTAATGATGAGGAGCAGTTTTATCCCCCTGATCATCTGAAATTTGACCAATCTTTTGCTGTAGTGGAGGTCACAGCGATAGTTGGAATTAATTGAAATGGATTACCAGTCTAAAAACTAATTGATGGAAAGTAATTGAGTGTTACTCAATGCTGTGCTTAGATTCATAAATGAGAAAACATTGCACAGAATCGATCAACTCTTTCTGGTTTGTTCCTTATTGCTTCGCTTGTGAAAAAATGTGGACCAACATGGTACAAGTTGCGGTGGGCTTTTTAAATGGGCGAAGTAACTTGCTGTGTCAAAGAGTTGGTGCAGATTTGATGGGCCGAATGGCCTCCTTCTGCACTATAGGGATTTTGTGAACTAGGTGCTGCTTTATGCAGAGGTCCATAGTGACTGAGGTACTTCACTAATGGGATGAAATTGATGCAAGGTTGGGCCATCTGAAACCAGGAGATTTGTCATAGATTATCACATGGAGAAACATAGACCAAGGTGTTACTGTAGGCCTGAGAATCCTGCTGGCTTGGTCAAGTGGGGATATGAAGCCCACACTGATGTGGGCTGAATGGCCTCTTCTGCGCTATAGGGATTCTATGGAAATTTGAAAGAGTTTGATTTGGTTGGATTTGATATATTATTGTCACATGTATTAGTCCACAGTGGAAAGTATTTCTTGCGCGCTATACAGACAAGGCATAGAGAAGGAAATGAGAGAGTGAAGAATGTAGTGTTACAGTCTTAGCTAGGCTGTAGAGAAAGATCAACTTAGTGCAAAGATCAACTTAGTGTGAAGTTGGGGCAGCGCAGTGGCACAGTGGTTAGCACTGCTGCCTCACAACAACAGGGACCAGGGTTCGATTCCTGGCTTGGGTCACTGTCTGTGTGGAGCCTGCACATTCGCCCCGTGGCTGTGTGGGTTTCCTTCGGGTGCTCTGGTTCCCTCTGAAAGACGTGCTGGTTAGCTGCATTGACCTTGTTAAATTCCCCCTCAGTGTACCCGAACAGGCGCCAGAGTGTGGCGGCTAGGGAATTTTCACAGTAACTTCATCGCGGTGTTAATGTAAGCCTACTCGTAAATAAACTTTAAACTTAAAAGAAACAGTTAGGAAAACACTTGACACGTTAGCAGGAGATATCCTTTGGTTATTACAGGCTTGATAAACATAAAGAGTTCTTCAAAACCTTTTTCCTCATGGAAGCACAGGCATAACCTAGACTGGGAATGGGAGGCGGAAGCCAAGCTCTTTTGATGTTTATGATGCTGCTCGCGCATAATGGACAGATGCCTTGGTGACATCAGTGCAGGCTGATGAAAACTGCACGGTTAATGAAAAATCCACTGAAGAGAATGAATTTCACTTTTCACACTGCCTTCTGAAGAATCAAACTGGGAGGCATTGAAGAAAATGTGTCTGTAACAACCCAGCTAATATAAAAATGGAAATAGATGCAAAGAGGAGATGTTTGCCAAGGTAGAACCCACTCAGTGGGGGTAAAAAAAACTCAAAGATAGAGGCAGAATACTTCAGTTTGTGTATAGCTTTTACAAATTGCGTTGGCTGTGTGAGTTTTGGAAGGAATGTTTGATGATCTATTTAAGATTGCTGCTATCTGCTGTATTTTAGACGTCTTCCCTTCAGAGCTGATAGAATTTTAGCCCATGGGAAAAAAACACTTAAGACTAGTGATGGCCTTATTTCAATGGGAGGTCCAGGGTGATGACAATTATAGGATCCCTACAGTGCAGAAGGAGGCCATTCAGCCCATTGAGTCTGCACTAATAGAGGATCCCACAAAGGGCCCTTTCCCGTAACGCTGGGTATTTATCCTAACAATCACCCTTGTCTACACATCTTTGGACACTAAGGTGTACACTAAGATGGCTCCTTCTTCAACTGCACCTTCCAAACCCTCAACCTCTACAACTTAGGAGAACAAGGGCAGCAGAAACATGAGAGCTCTATCATCTGTGATTTCATCTTCAAGCCACTGACCATCCTTGTTCCTTCAGAAGGAACTCTTAAATGCAGACAATAAAAATATAACCAAGCTTACTCCAAGTTATAAATCAAAGAAAGGGTTTAATAAAGAAACTTCATTATTCCAAACTTGGGGCCTCACCCTGGGCCAATCCAAGCTTCCCACAATTCCAAACAGGTTCTTATTTATAGTGAGTCAGCTGGTCAGCTGACTATTACATCATTCTGTAATTGGTTCAGTGGTTTATTGGGTCAGCTGACCCTTACAGTTTGTTATCATCAGACACATTACATCCAATACAAGGTTGTCACTGGGTAGCATTGTAACAATTCTGACTTGGAAATACATCGGCTGTTCCTTCACTGTCAATGGGTCCAAATCCTGGAATTCCCTCCCTAACAGCACTGTGGGTGTACTTACACCAAATGGACTGCAGCGGTGCAAGAAGGTGACTCACCCAGCCACCAGCTTCTCAAGGGCAACAAGGGAAGGGCAACAGTTCCAGTCCAGCCTGCGATAAAAGCAAAATACTGCGGATGCTGGAATCTGAAACCAAAACAGAAGAGGCTAGAAAATCTCAGCAAACCAGACAGCATCTGTGAAGAGAAAGAATAGAGCCAATGTTTCAAGTCTGGATGACCCTTTGTCAGAGCTAACCACAGATGCTGTCAGACCTGCTGAGATTTTCTAGCCTTTTCTGTTTTTATTAGCCAGCGATACCCACATTCCGTGAGCGAAGAAGTTTTTCAAAAGTTACAGTTTACTGTGTGAAGGGCTTTGACCTCATCTATCTAATAAATACAAATGTGATGACCAACACAGGATTGCAGTGCCATATCACTGGTTCCAGTAATCCAGGTCAGGAAGTGATGCGGGGCGTACACTTTTGAAAGCTTCACAAACAGAAGGATTAAAGTTTTCTGAGGAAGCAATTAGCTCACTCTGCATTCTTACTTTTATGCCATTATTAGTACTTCTTTAGTCTTTAATGTCACCCCCCACTTTGCATCGTGCCCACCTTGTCAATCTCTCCTTAGCTCCCACTTATCCCTAGTCTTCTATTCTGCCCCTCCTCCATTTCCCCACTCTCCAATTATGTAATATACCACGTTCCTACCACAAGTCAATTCTGAAGGAGAGACCATAAGACATAGGAGGAAAATTAGGCCATTCGGCCCATCGAGTCTGCTCCGCCATTCGATCATGGCTGATAAGTTTCTCAACCCCAATCTCCTATTTTTTTCCCCATAATCTTTAAACATCTTTACCAATATATCTATCTCTGTCTTAAATGCACTCAGTGACGTGGCCTCCACAGCTTTCTGTGGTAAAGAGTTCCACAGATTCACGACCCTCTGGCTGAAGATATTCCTCCTCATCTCATTTCCAAAGGGTCATCGAAGCTGTGCCCTCGGATCCTAGACTCTCCTACTAATGTAAACACATAAACGCAAAGTATTAACTCTGTTTCTCCCTCCACAGATGTTGCCAGGCCTGCTGAGTTTATCCAACATTTCCTGTTTTTATTTCAGATTTTCCGAATCTGCAGTATTTTGCTTTTATTACTATAATATGAAAGCTTACTTTGCAATAGACATGCCTTGAGTTAATTCTTGCTATTTAGCATTGCATGTATAAGCACTATTATTAATTATTTTGTGTGCAGTTCTTCATTTACCCAAATAGTTATAAATGCCTCTCTGTTTTTTTTCCAATTCCTCTAATTATCCTTTATGGTAAATGACATTTAAAATTTTTATGGCTTATTTGCATGAATATGAATGTCAAACGACCTGCATATTTTATAAACTAAAAATAATTCTTCTTGCTCAAATGTTTAATTAGAAATTATGACACCAGTTATCAGAAGCCTGCTGAATATTTTTATCAGATATACAATGAGTCAAGTGGTTCAGTTGTGAATTCTGCACATTTAAAGTGCTAGGCTGGCAAGTTGTTTTATTTATCCAGGTGTAATGTCCTAACAAAGTTAGGGGCTGTGGGTTTTAACAGAAAGAACAGAGCATGGTTTGCCCACGTAAATTCAAACTAACACACAACAGGTTTTATTGAGGAGCTGCTCTCTGCACTGCATTAACTACAAAACTGAAAGTAAAACAGCAGCCTGTGCACACACCCTAATGATATCACCTTTAAATCATACGCGCAGTTCTTAAAGCAACCATGCGCTTCTTTTAAATACATAACACCAGGAAAGGAAGGAGGCAGCACCCTTGCTGATCGTAAAAACTGCAGCTCACTTCAATTAATTGACACAGGCCCCCACTCAACAGTTGGCTGAAATAACTTCTCCTAGCTCAGTGTCCTTTTGCCAACTTTAGATTTATTTACTGGGATGACTTTAATCAGGGAATTGAGGTGGGTCTGTTGGAATATGACCTCTCTGATTAAGGGCCCAATTGATAGTCAGTCAGGGAGCCTCTTGCGTTGCACTTAACCAGGCGTGTCAGTTCCTCTGGGACTCCTAGTGCTATCTGAAAGCACTCTGTATGGAGTTGTCAGACTTGTAAGTAAAGGGATGATGAAGGGGCTTCTGCCTCCTAGGACTTTACATGGTAAGCAACATTTAGACAGGTACTTCCTCTACAGGGTATAAACCCCCAACTTCATATTATGTATACACGCAAGGCTCCCTGATTGGACAAGCCATTACTGGCTTCATCTGGGAGCTGGTGTTCTAAGAGGCCCATACTATGGGCCTTTATTAACATCATTGCATTGGTCACACCCCCAAGTGAGAGTGTGACAGGATGGCAAGAGGGGGGGAGTGGCTGCCCCCCAGCCGTTCTCAGTAGTTTCAAAGCTTTGCATTGGGAGGGGCTTTGGGGATGTCAGAGGCACAACTGGGGCCAGGTTGGTCTTCCCACAAGTGAGGGAAGGAAGGTGGTTCCCCTGGCTGGTGAGAGATCCATTGCCTCTTAGTGAGACCTGAAGGAACACACCTGGTTTACAAAAACAGTCCGAACAAAGTGAAGGAAGCAAAATGTTGTGGATGCAATTCCCTGATGGATGTTTCTAAAAGAATCTGCTCACACCTTCCTTTTAAGAAGATAAAAACAACTCGCTGCATAAAAATAAATTCTCCTTATCTCTTCTCAGTGTCCTCAATAACTCACGCTCCAGTGAATGTAAACAGCTTTCCATTGTTCCCTCAATGTCACCAGGTCAAATCCTGCAGCTCCCCAGCTAACAAAGCCTTCACCAAATAAATTGGTTCACAGAGAAGACTCAAGGATAAGAAATGCTCGCCTTGCTGTAGTGACGTCTGTATCTCGAAAATAAAGAGAATAACATTACCAATGACCAGCTGTCACATGTATTGCAACACACACATGCTGCCTCACTCACTCTCACTGAGATAGTCAATATTTCTTGTCAAAGTATTCTAGCCAAGAAACATAGAAACTAGGAGCAGGACTAGGCCATTTGGCCCTTCAAGCCTGATTCATTATGATCATGGTTGATCATCGAATTCAATATCCTGATCCCTCCTTCCTCCCTCATGTGCCTCAACCTTCTTTAGCCCCAAGAGCTATATCTAATTTTTTCTTGAAATCACACAACGTTTTGGCTTCAACTACTTTCTGTGGGAGTGAATTCCACCCATTATCACCCTCTGGCTGAAGAAATTTCTCCTCACCTCAGTTAGAAAAGGTTTTACCCTTTATCCTCAAACTATGACCCCTAGTTCTGGACTCCCCCACCATTGGGAACATTCTTTCTGAATCTATCCTGTCTAACCCTGTTAAAATTTTATAAGTTTCTATGAGATCCCCTCTCACTCTTCTAAATTCCAGTGAATATAATCCTAACCGACTTAATCTCTCCTCATATGGCAGACCTGCCATCCCAGGAATCAGCCTGGTAAACCTTCGCTGTACTCCCTCTATAGCAAGGACATCCTTCCTCAGATAAGGACACCAAAACTGCGCACAATACTCCAGGAGTGGCCTCACCAAGGCCCAATACAATTGCATCAAAATATTCCTATCCCTATACCCAAATCCTCTTGCTATGAAGGCTAACATACCATTTGCCTTCTGTTCTGCATGCTGTACCTGCACACTTACTTTCAGCAACTGATGCACGATGACTCCAAGGTCCAGTTGAGTATCCGCCTCTCTCAATTTAAACCCATTCAAGCAATAATCTGTTTTCCTATTCTTGCCACGAAAGTGGAAAGAGTTATTCACCTATTCGCTGCATTAGAGGTTCTCAAAGGCATTGCAAAGTTTGTCTCTTGGAGATGCATGGGGCTAAATTATACCGGGTGCCCAATTTCCCCGCACCCCATTAGTCACCCACCTTGGCTGCAGAGTTGAGGGGTGCACGCGAGAGCAACACTTGCACCATTTAAAGATCAATTGTCCACTAATAGGGTGGAGGCAAGAACGCTGCCATTGAGGTCCCGCCTCAGAGAGCTGCCAGCCAATCAGAGGCCAGCCAATCAACAGGCTCCCGCATACGGGCATGCAGTCTTGGACACAGGATTTGGGTACATGTTTTTTGGTCATGTACCAACCAACTCAAGAACAGCTTCTTCCCTGCTGCTGTCAGACTTTTGAATGGACTTACCTTGCATTAACCTGATCTTTCTCTACACCCTAGCTATGACAGTAACACTACACTCTGCACTCTGTCATTTCCTTCCTTATGAATAGTATGCTTTGTCTGCATAGCGCGCAAGAAACAATATTTTTCACTATATACTAATACTAATACTAATGAGAGGGCATGGGATCCAAGGCCCTTTGGCCTTGTGGATTCAGAACTGGCTTGCCTGCAGAAGGCAGAGAGTGGTTGTGGATGGGGCTTTTTCTGAATGGAGGTCAGTCACCAGCGGAGTGCCTCAAGGATCTGTTCTGGGACCCTTGTTGTTTGTCATTTTCATAAATGACCTGGATGAGGAAGTGGAGGGATGGGTAAGTAAGTTCGCTGATGACACTAAGGTCGGTGGTGTTGTGGATGGTCTGGAAGGATGGCAAAAGTTGCAGCAGGACATAGATAGGATGCAGGACTGGGCGGAGAAGCGGCAGATGGACTTCAACGCGGATAAATGTGTAGTCGCCCATTTTGGCAGAACCAACGGGATGAACGAGTACACTATCAAGGGCAGAAGTCTGAGTAGTGTTGAAGAGCAGAAGGATCTTGGGGTCCGGGTCCACAGGACTCTTAAATCGGCCTCGCAGGTGGAGGAGGTGGTCAAGAAGGCGTATGGTGTACTGGCCTTCATTAATCGAGGGATTGAGTTTAGGAGTCGGGAGGTAATGCTGCAACTTTATAAGACCCTTGTCAGGCCTCATTTAGAGTATTGTGCGCAGTTCTGGTCGCCTCACTATAGGAAAGATGTAGAAGCTATTGAGAGGGTACAGAGGAGATTTACAAGGATGTTGCCTGGACTGGGAGACATGCCTTATGAAGTTAGGTTGAGGGAGCTGGGACTCTTTTCCCTGGAGAGACGAAGGTTGAGAGGCGACCTGATAGAAGTTTACAAAATGTTGAGAGGAATAGATAGGGTGGATTCTCAGAGGCTATTTCCCCGGGTTGAAATGGTTGCTACGAGAGGACACAGATTTAAGGTGCAGGGAGGGAAGTTCAGAAGTGATGTTAGGGGTAAGTTTTTCACTCAGAGGGTGGTGAGTGAATGGAATCGGCTGCCGTCAGTGGTGGTGGAGGCGAACTCGCTGGGGTCTTTTAAAAGACTTCTGGATGAGTATATGGGGTTTAATGAGATTGAGGGTTATAGATAGGTCTGTAGGTTGGTAGGTGTTGATGTGATCGGAGCAACTTGTGGGCCGAAGGGCCTGTTTGTGCTGTAGTGTTCTATGTTCTATGTTCTATGTTCTAATACATGTGACAATAATAAATCAAATCAAATCAAAATCAAAGGAATAATCACAGGTTAAAGAGGGGTGAATTGTCTCAAGCCAGGACAGTTAGTAGGATTTTGCAAACCCAGTCCAAACGGTGGGGGTTACATGTAGTGTGACATGAACCCAAGATCCCGGTTGAGGTGGACTAGCTAGAATAAATGCATGGGGTTATGTGGATAGGACCTGGGTGGTTAGTGGAGACTCAATGGGCCAAATGGCCTCCCTCTGCACTGTATGGATTCTATGATTCTATGGCAATTGTTCGGATATGCAGTCAATGTAGTGGGCATCACACTGACACCAAAATTCACACACTACGTTGCTCATTGTGTGGTAGAAAGACGAGCCAAACAGTATTTTCCGCCAGCTGTTTCTAACATGCAGGGTACAGACCAAAAGCAGCTAACTGAGGTTGTAAAACCCAAAGTAAAGGGCAGTATTTCTCTACTCTGCACCTCCCCACCCCCACCATGTAGAGGTTCTTGCAGCGGTGAGTAGCCCAGGTAGCCCACCATAGGCTGGAGGCAGAATTTTCCAGTCATGCCGAAATCAACATCAACACCATCTACCATCACTGGTGAATACACTGCGTGGGGCGGGTGGAGGGGATGGGGTGGTTTGCTATCTGAGGGACCAGTGGGAAAGGCCTGAAAATTTCCAAACCATCTACTGTTGGAAGCGACTCTGTAATTGGACAGCACTTGCTGGATAATCCTAAGTGCGCTAATTGCAACACTAACAACCAATTTAAGATAATCAGTCAAGCTGATGACATGGTCCATTTACTCTCGCTGGAAACAATGTTCTCTGCAAATGAGAGGAATTATTCCAGTTTTTATCCGGGAACTCGAGGAGCCAAGAGTTCCCCAGTGTTTTCTCCAATGAAATGCCTCAGCCAATCGGAGTTGACTTGCCAACCAATCAGCACCCTGTTCTGTAGCGTAAATTGTGGTAAAATTTGTCATTTTTCTTCCTTTTGTCCTGATAAGTGCAAGATGAAAAACTTCAGCAGCACCTCTCTTTTTTGGCTGTGTTCAAGTCCTGTGCTGTATCCGATGTTACTTCTTGCTTGTCTATTCATTCTTTGGTTTGAAATCATGTTGTGTGATATTGCCAGAACTTGTGTAGTAATGCTCACAATTTTTGCAATGTTGAGGAAGAGATGTCGAGGGTATAATTAAAAGAAAGCTTGGAGCAAGCCAAGGCGAGAGCAGCCAGGAGCTTTATTAGGCATCAAAGAACATTGTTTGCCAAAGTGACAACTCAGAACATTGGCCGGAGGAGGTGCAGGCACAAGAGACCGAACTTTGCCAGACCAATTACACAATACAATGGACAAAGAAACAGATGGGAAATGTGTGCTATTGTCAACCCATCATAACCACCATCAAACTGGAGCCATTTTGGGGGCTAGGCCTCGTTTGGAAGAAGTCTGAGGACTGCACGATAACTCAGTCTCCTGAGGACACTTGGCATTCAGGGAATTGGCTCAACACTCTCAGAATTGAGGAGAGGCAATCCATAGAATATTTCTGTTCCTCCTGGTCCAACAGAAATAAAAGTGCACATTTTATTTGGGCTCCTTCTTGACTGGTCCTCAATGGCCGCTCTAGTTAAATAAATAGTGGGTGCTAAACGCTCATCAGATGCATACCTCATAACCTGCTGGCAAATTAAGGGAAGGTGATGATATTATCGCTAGATTATTAATTCAGGAACTCAGCTCATGTTCTGGGCTCTATGGCAGATGGAGGAATTTAAATTCAATGAAAAATATCTGGATTTAAGAGTCTACTGATGACCATGACGCCATTGTTGATTGTTGGAAAAATCCATCTGGTTCACTAATATCCTTTAGGGAGGGAAATCTGCCATCCTTACCCGGTCTGGCCTACATGTGACTCCAGAGCCACAGCAATGTGGTTGACTCTCAACTGCCCTCCGAAATGGCTGAGCAAGGCACTCACTTCGAGGGCAACTAATGATGAACAATAAATGCTGGCTAGCTGGTAATGCCCATGAATGAATATCAATATATAAATTATTCAGCATTTCCTATAATCATTATGAAATATTCAGCAAGTATTAAATTTATTCAATCTTATTTATGATAAGTGAACGAGTCTGATTTCAAATTTGTGGCCCATTGAGATGAAAGAGGTCCGCTAATGTGGCCCACTCGCTAGCCTAGGTTTCCCACGCTTCTGGATGAGAACAAATGACTGCGAATACTGGAATCTGAAATCAAAAGAGATACCCAGGAGGAAAAGGAAGGTGGGGGAGGAAGATAATTAAGGGTCTTATCAAGCTCAGACTTAGACTCAGCGTCATAGAGAGCTTGGCACTAACCAGAAGTCATATATTCTTCCAAAGAACTCGAGCCACAGAAGCTGCAACAGAAGTGACAGTACACTTCACTAACTATATAAGTACTGTGACTACAAGAGTACTTCAAAGACTGGGAATCCTGCGGCGAGTAACTCAACTCCTGACCCCTCCAAAAACCCATCCACCATCTACAACGCTGTAAAGAAAGCCCACCAACGCCTCTACCGTCGCAGAAGACTAAGGAAATTCGGCATGTCCACGATGACACTCACCAACTTTTACAGATGCACCATAGAAAGCATCCTTTCTGGTTGTACCACAGCTTGGTATGGTTCCTGCTCTGCCCAAGACTGCAAGAAACTACGAAGGATCATGAAAATAGCCCAGTCCATCACACAAACCAGCCTCCCACCCATTAGCTCTGTCTACACTTCCCACTACCTTGGAAAAGCAGCCAGCACAATCAAGGACCCCACATACCCCGGGCATTCTCTCTTCCACCATCTTCCATCAGGAAAAAGATACAGAAGTCTGAGATCATGCACCAACCGACTCAAGAACAGTTTCTTCCCTTTTGCCATCAAGCTTTTGAATGGATCTACCTTGCATTAATTTGATCTTTCTCTACATCTTAGCTATGATTGTAACACTACATTCCACACTCCCTCCTTTCCTTCTCTATGAATGGTACGCTTTGTCTGTATAACGCGCAAGAAACAATACCTTTCACTGTATTCAAGTACATGCAACAAAAATGAGTCAAACCAAATCAAACAAGGCACAAGTCAGGATTGTGATGACTCCCACCAATCACTGACCTTTCACTCTGCTCCAGTTACTTCACCCCCATTTATACACATATAATCCAATACATTTTGTCCCCATTTTACCTCTGAAGTGTCATAGCATTCCGACAGTGCAAAAGAAGGCCATTTGGCCCATCGATGCTGCACTGACAACAATCCCACCCAATTTAACTTGGTCCATCAGAGTCAGAGTACATTTTGTGTTGTTATTTATTTCTTTCCTCATTCCATATATTTTCCTGTCATAAAACATCATGAGTGGGTGTACATGAGACATTTAAGTTCAAGGTTTTGTTTATTTATTTGTGTCACAAGTAGATTTACATTAACACTACAATGAAGTTACTGTGAAAACCCCTTAGTCGCCACACTCTAGTGTCCATTCGGGTACACTGAGGGAGAATTCAGCATGGCCTGTGCACCCTAACCAGCGCGTCTTGCAGACTGTGGGAGGACACTGGAGCATGCAGGAGGAAACCCACGCAGACACGGGGAGAACGTGCAGATTGCACACAGTGACCCAAGGCCAGGAATCAAACCTGCGTCTCTGACGCTGTGAGGCAGCAGTGCTAACCACTGTGCCACCATGCTGCCCAGGAGAACGCAGTTCTGTTGACTTGAGTACTTGCTTTAAGCTTCCCAGTCCCAACATTAACCTGACAGCTATTAGTACTCCAGGCACACTTGGAGAGAAAAGCAGTCATGAAGATTTGAAGATGTTGCTTTGATACTATTGATTGATTTGACATAGTCTAGATTTGGATTTAATGAGCAAATCCCATGTTGCCTGCTTAATAAACTGAATGGATATCATGTTCCCATCAATTAGGACCTATCAGTGCCAGCGGTAATGACTATTATTTTTGCTTTCTTCCCTGTCAGTACTTGTTACCCTCCAGTTAGCCACCAATTAATCTCCGATGAGAGTGTTGGCAGTCACTCCAAGCTGATCTCAGCTTCCTTACAGAGGAGCAGACTTTTATCTCATTAGTTGCGGCATGGTGGCACAAGTGGCACAGTGGTTAGCACTGCTGCCTCAGTGCGCCAGGAACCCAAGTTCGATTCCTGATTTGGGTCACTGTCTGTGTGGAACCTGCATGTTCTCCCCATGTCTGCGTGGGTTTCCACCCACTGTCTGAAAGACGTGCTGGTTAGGTGCATTGGCCATGCTGAATTCCCCCTCAGTGCACCCAAACAGGCACTGGCTTTTCACGTTAACTTCATTGCTGTGTTAATGTAAGCCTACCTGTGACAAATAAATAAACTTTACCTTTACTTTGTGCCTGAATTTGAGTCAAGGTTTCCAGAAATGACGGCTTTGCATGTAATTGCTTCCACCACCTGACTCCCTTCCTGCAGTTGAAGTTGCTTTTCGCTCTTTGTCCACTCTTCGGGGGACGATTCATACTCGAAGCCTCTTGTTTTGTGAAGCAAGACTTGAAGTAAGTTGTTTCCTCGCTGTTGAGCTGTACAATAGGGAGTCTCATTCCCTCAGAGGACCATCGAAAAATTGCATGGTGTTTCAAATAGAAAGTATTCGTCATTTAAGGTATGCCTAATGTTTCATAGAAAGAAGTCTCACAACACCAGGTTAAAGTCCAACAGGTTTATTTGATAGTAAATGCCACAAGCTTTCGGAACGTTGTTCCTTCGTCAGGTGAGTGGAGAAACAGTGAGTGGAGTCTGATCAGAAACAGGACATATAAAGGCACACACAGTTTACAGATGTTTCATAGACACATAAAATCCTGACAATGCAGAAGGAGGCTATTCAGCCCATCGAAACATGCCTACAACAATCCCACCCAGGCCCTATCCCCGTAACCCATGTATTTACCCTACTAATCCCCTGACACTAAGGAGCAATTTAGCATACCAATCCTCTTAACCTGCACATCTTGAAGTGTGGGAGTGATGTTAGTGTACCTTTAATTTCTTTTTAAATCATGATCTCTGCGGCTCTCACAGTCAGCTTTTCTCAGGTCACAGCCTTAGCTGATGTCATGATTGTTTGTTTCTTGTTTGTAATTGATAAATGTTCTTGCTAATTTTCTTACTATACATGTCAACTATATTCTTAAATAAACTTTGTTTGAGCAAAGCTCCCTAGTGGATCACTTGAATCATACCTGAAGTGAAGCATCTTCTGCTTATCCAAGCCAAATTCAAGATGCAAAACTTATGATCCAGGCAGACTCTGTAGAACACTTTGGAGTTTCTGACCTGAACCATAACATGAGGAAACCGGAGCACCAGGAGAAAACCCACACAGACGTGGGGAGATCATATAAACTTCAGACATCTGAGGCCGGAATTGAACCCGGGTCCTTGGCGTTGTGGAGCAGCAGTGCTCGCCAAGGAATAGATTCTGTTTCAGAAATTAAAATCTGCTAAGTCTTTGCGGGTAGCTTTTCTTGTGGTTACATGGCAAGTGCCAACTTTTATCACTGAATGGGTTGATGAATCTATGAGTGTTGGCAACACTGAAAGAGTTTGTTAACTTTAAGACCCCTGTCTTAAAATGGCATCGTGGATAGAATCTTACCTTCTACCTGTTGTAGAACCTGTCCGATTTTAATTCAGCAGCGAAGACAAAACATTGGAGCCAGTTCTGGCTGCCACACAACCAGAAAGACATGGAAGCTTTGGAGAAAGTGCAAATAAAGTTCACCAGGATGTTTCCTGGTCTCGAGGGTGTTGGCTATGAGGAAAGGTTGAATAAACTAAGATTGTTTTCACTGGAAAAACAAAAGCTGAGGAGAGACCTGATAGAGGTTTACAAAATTATGAGAGACATCAACAGTGTGGATAGTCAGAGGCTTTTTCCCAGGGTGGAAGTGTCAAGGGAGCACAGGTTCAAGGTGAGAGGGGGAAAGTTTAAAGAAGGTGTGTGGGGAGAGTGTTGGGTGCCTGGAACATGCTGCCAGAAGAGGTGGTGGAAGCAGGCACATTAGCAACATTTGAGATGCGTCTGGTTGGGTACAGGGAAGGGAATAGGGAAGGAATAGAGGGATATGGACTGAGTAAGGGCTGAAGAGTTTTTTTAGTTTAGTTAGGGCACCATAATCGACACAGGTTTGGAGGGCCGAAGGGCCTGTTCCTGTGCTGTACTTTTCTTTGTTCTTTGTTTGTTATTTATCCCTCTCTCTCCACTTGTGCATTGGAGATTGGCAACCCTATAACTCACCATGTTAAAGGGTATGCTATCACGTTGCCACTTAAACATCATGAATAATGAAATCTCACTGACTCCTTGCATTTTCATTCAAAGATGTGACTTATTTTCCTATAATCACTTTGGTGCCACATGAGACGGGCAACGGGGAGACATTACTATTTCATGAGATGAAATGCTGCACTGTTAATGCATTTTATGAAGTTACATGAGGTTATTTTTGCGAAAATTAATCATAAGTGCGGTTACTTTGATTTAACATTAAAACACATGACTGTTTTCTTGAATGTAAGCATTTTGGAAGGAAAATGTAATGATTGCGCAGGGAGATTTCTGAGAGCTCATAAAGCAACTTCCCTGTTGTCGAACCAACTGACCTGAACCCCAGAAGCTAACAAACACATGAATCCGGTTAGGCTGCAGGGGTAATTAAAATTCAAATACATCCAAACATCAATCAAATGGCCTTCCCCTGTCTGGTTAGTACGTGACCTCAGTCTTTTGTATCATTTTCCCGAAAGAAGAAGATGGAAAAGTGTATGTCCGGGGTACGTGGGCTCCTTGATTATGCTGGCTACTTTTCTGAGGCAGCAGGAAGTATAGACTGAGTCAATGGGTGGGAGGCTGGTTTGCGTGATGGACTGGGCTACATTCACAACCCCTTGTGGTTTCTTGCGATCTTGGACAGAATAGGAGCCACATACCAAGCTGTGATACAACCAGAAAGGGTGTTTTCCATAGTGCATCTGTAAAAACAGTTAGTGTTTTATACAACAAAACATTAGCCACTTCCGGACTTCCAGTTAGGCGCCTTGACCAACTGTTCATTGGCGAGTAGTCGTCTGTGGGAGCTTGCTGTGTACAAATTGGCTGCGGCATTATGACTGTGTCTACATTTCCAAAGTACTTCACTGTCTGTGAGTTGTTCTTGTATATCTGGTGCTCATGAGAGGTGCGATATATTTAAAGAGAGGTTGGATAGGCTTGGGTTGTTTTCTTAGAGCAGAGAAGATGGGGGGGCCGGGGGCAACCTGATTGAGGTGTTCAAGATTATGAGGGGCATGGACAGGATGGATAGGGGGCAGTTGTTCCCCTTAGTTGAAGGGTCAGTTACTTGTGGGCACAAGTGAAAAGGGAGGGGGTGGGAGGTTTACCGGGGATTTGAGGAAAAACGTTTTTACTCAGAGGATGGTGACGGCCTGGATTTTGCTTGAGATGAAGGTGGGATGCCTCACAGCCTTTAAAAAGTACCTGGATGAGCACTTGGCACGCCATAACATTCAAGGCTATGGGCCAAGTGCTAGCAAGTTCGATTAGTGGGCAGGTCAGGGCATTTCATTATCGGTCCACCCTCGATGGGCAGAAGGGCTTCTTCTGCAACTGTAGTAACCTGTGATTCTGTGAAATATATCAGCAAATCTATTAAACGGTTTGTTATAGTCCCTGAATGTCATTTTCTGCGATTTTTAACTGAAGTTACTCGCAAGTGGAGAACTAAATACTTGTTTTAAAAAAACTTAGAAGCAGTTTTCAGCCGTATTAGTGAAACAGACTCCCACTGACAAATACATGCAGAATACTTCTTTAATGCAAAGAAGAATAAGGAATGATGTCCTGTTACGGTTGAACGGCGAAGCTTCATGCAGCACTGATTGCGAAAATGCATTTTCTCCAAAGCTTGAACTGTAGTGCGTCCAAGCGCAATTTTGGGAGCATTTTCGGTTCAATTCCCCTGTTGGGCACAAAACGAAAACTCTACCCCAGAAATCGTTGTCAACTAAGCTGCCCAAGGGATTACTGGCAGGATTGGATTGCTTGCCCATTTAATTTACCACTGAATTTAAATTAAAAATTATCCGCATTGTATTTGCCACTTGCTTGATTCTTGTCTGTCTTGCAGACTGCGCAGTGTGACAGATATCCCCCCGGAGGTATAACTCTCAGAAAGGTCTAAGAACATTGAAACTTCCTGATAGTACGACCTTCATTTTTTTACAAAAGAAAAGCCTCCCCTATTCCAGGCATCATATGCAAGCTACCAAACACCAAGCCTGAGATAGCCTGTCATATGAAGGAAAGACAGCAGAGATAGATAGAGCTGGAATTTATCATAGAATCATAGAAACCCTACTGTGCAGAATGAGGCCATTCGGCCCATTGAATCTGCACTGACCACAATCCCACCCAGGCCCCACTGCCATATCCCTACATATTTTACCCGCTAATCCCTCTAACCTATGCATCTCAGGACACTAACGGGCAATTTTAGCATGGCCAATCAACCTAACCCGCACATCTTCTTTGGCCTTTCACACCCAACTGGCCTCGCCAACAAGAACTTGATGCTAAGCCAAATCTCCGTTCACTGCAGTGGGACCAGGGACTCCCAGTGGCACTAACGGCTGGAGAATCCTGCCCCTGGTCTGCTGTGTCCAGCTCAGTGTGGAAGGGTCCATGAGCATAAATATCAGGAGAGTGCTGAATTCAGACAGAGCACCGCAGAGGTCACTGCTTCTGCATTTCTTATCTCCTCATGAACTGGGCTTCCTCATCTGGATAGTGCAGCAAAGTGGAAACTGCACTCCCCCCTCCCCCCTCCCCATGTTCTGTCACGGTGTCACTGCTGGGCACCATGTTGCATTATTGCTTTGAAATGCATGAGATCTCCCTCATGAGATCTTGAGACTTGTATGTTTAAACATGAACCATAAACTTGAACTACTTGCAGATTCAAGATATGACTATGCATAGCGCTGCTCTGATCAGGCTGCTTCCCAGAATGCATCCTCCAAGTCTATTACCATGTGAATCTACACATCATACGTGGGTGGCACTATTCTCCAGTCACGTGTTAACACTTGCTGTGCCATGCACTTTGTTAAGATCCAGAATTGAAGCTCCAAGGGTAAGTAGGCAGTTGGCCTAGATCAACTTTTATATTTGATTCTAGCATTAGAGTAAGCATAAGATGTTTCACTCCAGGTATGATTCAATTGGCCCACTAGGGAGCTTTTATCAAAACAAATGTTATTTTGAAATACAGATAGAATAAAATGAAAAGAATTGACATAACTTTTACCAATTAAATTACTTAGACTTGGCAAAGTATAATCCTTAACAGCTAGCAATCTGTTATTCCAGTTCAATAACTCATAGCAGTAATTTCTTTCTGGAGAAACAGAGAGCACAGAAATCGAAGATGATGCTCGACCCTCAGCTCTTCAACACTTCTGGGCAGAGATCCCAACAGCAATCTTCAAAGAAGGATATATCCTCAAAACAGCAAAGCTTCAAAGAACTAAACCCAGCCTCCGGCAGTTTCCAGTCTCCAGATTTCATGATATAAAAGCATACTTCTCTCTCTCTGCCGCAGCTCTCAGAGAAAGATCCACTCTCATACAACAGAATCTCCAAGAAAGAAATGTATCTCCTGGCAGATTCCAGTCTCCAACTTCAGAGAGGGGAAAAGAGAGACACTGCTTTCTCGCAACTCCAAAAGCAGCAGCTAAGCTTGAATATTCTATGTAAGCCCAGCTTCCCCGTCATATGATTATACCTGCCAATCATCCCAATCACACCACACTCTGCAAATTCCTAGGGGAAAGCAGCAGGACAGCATTCCTTCAGATTAAAACCAAGATTCTAGCCAATGGAAGCAATTATGCTGCTGCAGCAACTTCACAGGATGCTGGGAGACAGAACGATTCTGAGTGCATAAAACTGCTACAACAGATCCTGAACAAGAACATGATGCAAATAAATTTCTTAAAGGCACAGTATCATCACAAATTTTACGTTACAATGGCATATATTCAAATCTTAGCAGGGCAAATGGTAGAATTTGAATTCAATTAATCAAAAAATTGAATTAACTAATTAAAAATGTAGAATTCTAAACCAGACATCAGTAATGGTGAAAGTATCATTAAGTGCCATGAAAAACATTTGGTTTGCTAATGTCCATTGGGAAGGAAATCTGCCATTTTTACCCAGTCCAAAGATGTGCAGGTTAGATTGATTGGCCATGCTAAATTTCCCCCAAGTGTTCCAAGATCTGTAAATTAGGGGGAATTAGCAGGGTAGATACATGGGGTTACGGGGATAGGAGCTGGGTGGGGTTGTTATTGATGCAGGCTGGATGATCCGAATGGACTGCTTCTGCACTCCAGGGATTCTATGATTCAGTCTGGCCTACACGTGAATCCAGAGCCACGGCAATGTGGTTGGTCGGGTGATATGTGGGATTATGGGAATATGGTCTGGATGGGATTGCGGTCAGTGCAAACCTGGAGGGCCGAATGGCCTCCATCTGCACTGCAGGGATTCTATGATGATTCCATGATTCTAAGGCAAATGGACATTGCACTGTGTGCAGTTCTGGTCACCCTATTATAGAAAGGGTATTATTAAATTAGAAAGAGTGCAGGAAAGAGTTACTAGGATGTGGCCAGGACTTGATGGTTTGCGTTAGAAGGAGAGGCTGGATAGGCTGAGACTTTGTTCCCTGGAGTGTAAGAGGCTTCAGGGTGATCTTATGGAGGTCTATAAAATAATGAGGGGCTCAGATCAGGTAGATGGTCAACATCTTTTCCCAAAGATAGGAGCGTCTAAAACTAGAAGGCATAGGTTTAAGGTGAGAGGTGAGAGATAAAAAGAGTCCAGGGGGGCAATTTTTTCATACAGAAGGTGGTGAGTGTCTGGAACAAGTTAAGTAAAGTTTATTTATTAGTCATAAGTAAGGTTTACATTAACACTGCAATTAAGTTACTGTGAAAATCCTCCAGTCACCACAGTCCAAGCTGCCAGCTGTAGTAGTCGAGGCGGGTACAATTTTGTCTTTTAAAAAGCATTTAGACAGTTACCTGTGTAAGACGGGTACAGAGGGATATATCCAAACGTGGGCAATTGGGACTAGCTTAGTGGTTTAAAAAAAAAGGCAGCATGGACAAGTTGGGCCGAAGGGCCTGCTTCCATGCTGTAAACCTCTAAGACTCTATGATAGTCAGTAAAAAGAAAATCCTGTGTAGATCCAGATTCAACTACTCCAATGTTCTCATCGTTCATTCTTCATAAAATTCAGCTCACTCGACAATCCTCTGCCACATCCTAACTCACGCAATGTCTATTCATCCATTACCTTCCTCTGGCCTTGATAATTTACACTGGTTCCCAGTTTGCTGATACTCATAATACCCTTGAGTTCACCTCCCACTTTGACTGAATTGGCTCTGTTCTGTGAACTTGGCTAGGCCGACAGTGCTGATTTGAGTCAGCCAATCACGGAATCCCTACAGTGCTGAGGGAAGCCCATCGAGTCTACGCCAACACCAATCCAACCCAGGCCCTTTTCCCGCAACCTCATGCATTTACCCCACTAAGCCCTCTAATCTACGCATCCTGGGACAATTTAGCATGGCCAATCCACCTAATCTGCACACCTGAATTGTGGGAGGAAAGCAGAACATCCAGGAGAAAACCCACACAGACACGGGGGGAATGTGCAAACTCCACACAGACAGTGACCCGAGGTCGGAATTGAATCTGGGTCCCTGGCGCTATGAGGCAGCAGTGCTAAGCACTGTGTCATTATGCCACCATTGGCTTAAAGTCCACTTCCAGAATCAGAACACTGAGTTGACCCTTTAGTGCTGCCTTGTCAGAGGTGCCATCCAAAGGATGAGCTGTTTAGGGTACCCACTTCTATCAAAGATCCTAAGGAATTATTAGGAGAAGAGTGGATGATTGTGCTGCTACACTGGCCCACAATCTTCCTTCACTAGACATTTCAAAAATTGACTCATTGTTGATGCACCTCTGTAGTGTTTGTGGAATCTTGCTGTGCACAGTATGGCAACTGCATTCCCTCACCTCCAGAAGCACAGTGAGTGCAATTTGAAAGTGGGTCTTGGGGGTTGCCTCCGAGCTGTGATAGAGCAAAACCCACCCATGCAGGTGCCTTCCTCAGGAAGAAACAGATCAGCAGCAAAAGCATCTATCACTTCTCCAGTTGTCCACCTGCCTCCTCAGGAAGTGTCGATTCCTGCTGCGTATTTCCCTCACAGATGCTGTCAGCCTTTCTCAAGAGAACCATTCTTTACGTGCGAGCCGATGTTAAGGATAAAGGATGAGCTGCCATTCACCAATCTTGTCTCTAACAAGAAGCAATTTGGAAGGTTAATGGAGCTTGAATCCTCCACAGAGAGCAGTTTTGTACTGCACTTCACCATCTTGTGTATAAGTGCTGTGATATGTTCAAGTGGCACTTTAAGAGAGATTTGCAATAGCTCACTGGAAGTACATTGTCAAAAGATCACTGGTCGATACTGCCTATAAACTGGGCTTCTTCCACAGAGAGTACATTGAATACAACTTGGTTGTGTTTTGAGGGTGACACGATGGCACAGTGGTTAGCACTGCTGCCTCACAGCATCAGGGATCCGGGTTTGATTCCTGGCTCGGGTCACTGTCCGTGCAGAATCTGCACGTTCTCCCCATGTCCGCAAGGTTTCTTCCCACAGTCCAAAAGACGTACTGGTTAGGAGGATTGACCATGCTAAATTGCCCCTTCGTGTCAGGGGGACTAGCTAGGATAAATGCATGCATTGTGGAGATAGGGCCTGGGTGGGATTGTGGTCAGTGCAGACTCAATGGGCCAAATGGCCTCCTTCTGCAGTGTAGGATTCTATGGTTTGTGAGGCTTCATTAAGTTTTAGTTCTAAAGTTTATTTCTTAGTGTCACAAGCAGGCTTACATTAACACTGCAATGAAGTTACTGCGAAGAATCCCCCAGTCACCACACTTCGGCACCTGTTCAGGTACACTGAGGGAGAATTTAGCATGGACAATGCACCTAACCAGCACATCTTTTAGACTGTGGGAGGAAACCAGAGCATCTGGAGGAAACCCACACAGACATGGGGAGAATGTGCAAACTCCACACAGACGGTGACCCAAGGCTAGAATCGAACACGGGTCACCAGCTCTGTGAGGCAATAATGCTAACCACTGCACCACCATGTTGCCCTAAGATACTAAGTATAAAAAAGATTATTATTTTTCCATTTATCTTTCATAAATATATTTCAAAACATTTCTCAATTGATTTAACATTGGTATAAACAAATAATGATATTGCACACAGACTTCTTTTGGGCAAAAATTAAACTAACAGTATTTGGTTACAGCCATAATTATTGACATCTCAGGGGAGATGAGGTGTGTTTTTTGGCATGCAGGCAATATGTGTGTAAATATTCTCCATACCTAAGACCAGGAAGTTTACATCCATAGTGAAGGATGGTGATGTGTATTGACGGGGTGGCACAGTGGCACAATGGTTAGCGCTGCTTGCCTCTTGGCACCAGGGACCCGGGTTCAATTCCAGTCTCGACTCACTCTCTGTGTGGAGTTTGCACATTCTCCTCGTGTCTGAGTGGGTTTCCTCCGGGTGCTTCCACAGTCCAAAGATGTGGAGGTAAGGTTGATTGGCTGTACTAAATTAACCCTACTGTCAGGGGGATTAGCAGGTAAATATGTGAGGTTACAGGAATAGGGCCTGAGTGGGATTGTGGTAGGTGCAGACTCGATGGGCCAAATGGTCTCTTTCTGCACTGCAGGGATTCTATGACATATGGATCAACCAGGAAAGTGTGGTGAGGTTTAACACTAATCTGTACATGGTACTTCCTGACGTAGAATAAAGATCTGTATATATTACAGCCCGTGCCTGTTCCTTTTGCCTCCCCTGGGCAAAAAAAGTGCTTGAAAACCAACAGCTCTGTCCAAGTGGTTGAGTTTAATGATTTGTGATGCTTATTTAAGAGGCAGACAGCTTAGAGGGAGATGGACATGCTTCAGGGAAGAACGTTAATGAAGGTTAATAAAACATAACAATTGAAGCACTCCGAGCTAGGAAAATACACAGTGGTTAGAGAAGGGACATGAAATGAGAAGAAAGAAGAGGAAGATTAAGTGTAAAAACTTGAAGCGACAAGTCATAAATTATTACATGATGTATGTGGCAAATCAGGTACTGTGGTTAGCACTGCTGCCTCACAGTGCCAGGGACCTGGATTTGATCCCTGGCATGAGTCACTGTCTGTGTGGAATCTGCACATTCTCCCCATGTCTGTGTGGGTTTCCTCTGGGTGCTCCGGTTTTCTCCCACAGTCCTAAAGATGCACTGGTTAGGCACATTGGTCAGGATAAATTCTCCCTCAGTGTACCCGAACAGGCGCCGGAGCGTGGCAACGAGGAGATTTTCATTGTAACTTCATTACAGTGTTAAGCAAGCCCACTTGTGACGCCAATAAATAAACTTTGAAACACTAGAGGTGTCCATTAGCCTTGGGTATGGTAACCAGACTGGAATGCCAGCGGGCTGGTTGTGTGACCAGGGAAATAATGCCCCTGTGTAACGTGTGGCCATGTTTCCACATAACCATCAGCAGTAGAGGATGTGCCACCCTGCCTGGGATCAACAGGCACACTGGCAGTGTGCCCGAGAGCAGAGAAATATGGTCAGTCTTTACCTTCCCCAGCCATTGGAAACATTGCGCAGGATTTATCGCCATTTCAACAATGTGCTTTGCCACTCCAGTGGTGGCCCACCAATGACTAGTGGTGGGATCTTCCAGTCCTGCTGCTGTCAACAGGATTTCCTGTTGTTCTCATCCTCCACCACTGGGGAACCCACAGTAGGGACCAACTATCCCACTGACAGGAACATCCAGAAAATCACATCCAGCTTGGGAATTCCTGTCAGAATATGTTGGATGGAAGAACCTCACCAACTTCCTGTATGTTCCTGTATGAACTGTACACATACATTCTGGCTAATGAGAACCATTTTGATTGTGAGTGATATAAAGGATTTCCATAATTTGTTACCCCCTTGTGGCAGGATGTGGCAGCAATCTGAACCTTAGTAAGTAGGTTTACAACACCAAATTAAAGTCCAACAGCCTTATTTGTTAGCACAAGCTTTTGGAGTGTTGACCCTTCATCAGGTGAGTGAAGAATTAATTTCACAAATGGGGCATATATAGACACAAACTCAATTACAAGATGATGGTTATTTTGTAATTGAGTTTGTGTCTACATATGCCCTATTTGTGAACTGAACTCTTCACTCACCTGATGAAGGGTCAACGCTCCGAAAGCTCGTGCTACCAAATAAACCTGTTGAATTTTAACTTGGTGTTGTGAGACTATTTACTGTGCCCACCCCAATCCAATGCCAGCATCGCCGCATCGTAATCTGAGCCTTAACTGTGGCTAGCACTGCTGCCTCGCAGCACCAGGGACCCAGGTATGATTCCAACCTTGGGTGATTATCTATATGGAGTTTGCACATTCTCCTCGTGTCTGCGTGGGCTTCCTCTCGGTGCTCCGATTTCTTCCACAGTCCTAAGATGTGCAGGTTAGGTAGATCGGCCGTGCTAAGTTGCCCCTTAGTGTGCCAAAATGAGAAGGTTAAGGGGATTAGTGTGGTAAATGCATGGGGTTACGAGTATGGGAGAGATGTGGGCCTGGGTAAGATACTCTGTCGGAGAGTCAGTACAGACTCGATGGGCCAAATGGCGCCTTCTCCTGTACTGTAGGGATTCTATGAACCTAAACATGTAGCTATATTTCCCCTGATCTCTGGAGTTTCATAGTGGAAGACTGGACATTTTGCAAAGTCCTGCAAGGTGATTGGCCCCTGTGCCTGTGTCAAAAATGATGCATGTTGGGAACACTCTGACCCCCTAAACAGACGGACCAACAAGTGTAAGGTAGGCATCAATTTCTGGCAGTATTGTCATTTGTTCTGATTATTAGAGCAATTCTGACACGTGTGCTATCACCTCATGCCACGATGCAGACATCTCAGAATGGAATAAAAATATTTACCTTGGATGATGGCTTTTGAAAACGATGCTATTAAAATGCTTAACTTGGATTGGAGAGGCGATAGTCCAGTAGTATAGCCACTAGACTATTAACCAAGAAACTTCAGCTAATGTCCTGAGGACCGAGGTTCGCAATCCTACAGATGGACCATACCCAATCCGTTTTGCTTGACTATATCACCAAATATGGCCTAGTGGTATTATCTGCCATCCTTACCTGGTCTGGCCCACGTGTGACTCCAGATCCACTGCAATGTGGTTGAGTCTCAACTGCCCTCTAAGGGCAACTAGGGATGGGCAATGAATTTTGGCCAACCAGTGACGCCCAAGTCCCACAAATAATCGTAAGAAAGGGGTGGCATTGTGGCACAGTGATTAGCATTGCTGTCTCACAGGTCTCGCACCTGGTTCAATTTACTGAAAGTCTGCAGAGGGATATAGATAATCTAAGTGAGTGGGAGAGGGTCTGGCAGATGGAGTACAATGTTGGTAAATGTGAGGTCATCCATTTTGGTAAGAATAACAGAAAAATGGACTATTATTTAAATGGTAAAAAATTGCAGCATACTGCTGTGCAGAGGGATCTGGGTGTCCTTGTGCAGGAATCACAAGGAGTTGGCTAAGAAGGCAAATGGAATTTTGTCCTTCATTGCCAGAGGGATGAAGTTTAAAAATAGCGAGGTTATGTTGCAACTGTATAAGGTGCTGGTGAGGCCACACCTGGAGTACTGTGTACAGTTTTGGTCTCCTTACTGGAGAAAGGATATACTGGCACTGGAGGGGGTGCAGAGGAGATTCAATAGGTTGATTCCAGAGTTAGACAGGGTTGGCTTATGACGGAAGACTGAGGAGACTGGGGCTTTACTCGTTGGAGCTCAGAAGAAGGAGGGGAGATCTTATAGAAACATATAAGATTGTGAAGGGACTAGATCAGATAGAAGCAGGGAGGTTGTTTCCGCTGGTGGGAGAAACTAGGGGGCGTGGTCTCAAAATAAGGGGAAGCAGATTTAAGACTGAGTTGAGGAGGAACTTCTTCACACAAAAGGTTGTGAATCTGTGGAATTCCCTGCCCAGTGAAGCAGTTGAGGCTACCTCATTAAATGTTTTTAAGGCAAGGATAGATAGGTTTTTGAACAGTAAAGGAATTAAGGGTTATGGTGAACGGGTGGGTAAGTGGAGCTGAGTCCACAAAAAGATCAGTCCATCTTATTGAATGGCGGAGCAGGCTCGAGGGGCCAGATGGCCTACTCCTGCTCCTAGTTCTTATGTTCTTATGATACATTGTCTGTGTGGAGTTTTCACATTCCTCCTGTATCTACGTGGGTTTCCTCCATGTGCTCCGGTTTCCTCCCACAGCCCAAAGATGTGCGATGCTGGGTTGATTGGCCAATGCCAAATTGCCCTATAGTGCCCCGGGATGTGCGGGTTAGAGGGACTGGGGGAGCAAATGTGAGAAGTTGTGGGGATAGGAGCTGGGTTGGGACTGTTGTCAGTGCAGGCTCGATGGGCCGAATGGTCTCCTTCTGCGCTGTAGGGATTCTATGATTGGCAACACCTAATTATTACCTAAAGCACATAACTATACGTGGTTTCCCTGTAATATTCTATTTTTTTAATTGAAAGCTCACGTGCGGTCGTTTATATGAAATAATATATTTAGTCAGCATTAAGCTCAGATGCCCATCTTCATTCATCAGTGTTTGAAATGTTTGTTTACACCAGCACAATCCAAATTCTTGCAAGCGATTACCCATTCAGAGGATTACTCATGTTTACAGCCTATGACCATACAGAAGGTATAACTCCACGCGGGCACCCTCCATCAGAATATAGAAAGCCATCATAAACGTGTTATTACAAACCACTTACACTCAAGTGTCCCGCTGAAAACGAGTGTAGAAGCAAAGGTCACAAGCAAATTGGCTCATAAGTCAGCTCCCGAATTCTGTGCACTCGCTTGCCCTTTCAAACGGTTCGCCTGAATGGATAATGATGCACTTCTGGATTCAGTGCTGCATGATTGATGCAAGGTCACAGATGAATAAGCTGTGGTCTTAGCCAGCGAGGAGAATCTCATTTGCCGCGCTAACAGGGATCTGAGCAGTCACAATTCAGCTCACGTCTTCCCATAATGAATGAGGCTAATTTAGGAAAATCAAGATATGTCTTTGGTAAGGGGCTGGCGATGTTCTTTTGCGAGCGGTGCTTTTCTTTGGTGTTACTGTGACTGTAGATATGGGTAGGCCGGTTTTGGACCTGTACACCTGTTCCTTCATGGTAAAACTGCCAGCATGAGGCATTCGGAGTTCAAGGTGCAGAGTTACAAAAGCACCTATATGATTCATTCCATTGAACCATAAAATCCTTACCCTGCAGTAGGAGGCCATTTGGTGCAATGGCTGGAATTTTACCAGCCTACTTGCCACGGGAATCGGAGCAGGCGAGGGGCGGAGCATGGAAAGACCCGTTGACCTTAGCCGAAAATTTACGGTTTCAGGACAAGCGAGGCCGTAAGTTTTCACCCATTTAGTGTTTGGGTGGCACAGTGGTTAACACTGCTGCCTCACAGCACCAGGGACCTGGTTCAATTCCATCCTCGGGTCGCCATCTGTGTGGAATTTGCACATTCCCCGAGTCTGCATTGGTTTCCTCTGGGTGCTCTGGTTTCCTCCTACAATCCAAAGATATGAGGTTAGGTGCATTGGCCATGGTAAATTGCCTCTTAGTGTCAAGGGGGTTAGAAGTGTAAATACGTGGCGTTATGGGGATAGGGCCTGGGTAGAGGCCCAATGGGTTGGCACCGATTGTGGTCGGTGCAGGCCCAATGGGCCGAATGGCCTCTTTCTGGACTCTAAGATTCTTTGATTTTGTGATTCTTTGATCATAGTCTGCAACGACTCTCCATAAAATCATCTCATCACACTATCCTGCCCACACCCCATGCACTTAGCTTGGCTAATCCACATAATCTATACATCTTTGGACACTAAGGGACAATTTAGCATGGCTAGTCTACCTAACCTGCACATTTTTGGACACTAAGGGACAATTTAGCATGGCCAATCCACCCAACCTGCACGTCTTGCGACACTAAGGGGCAATTTAGCATGGCCAATCCACCTAACCTGCACACCTCTGGACACTAAGGGGCAAATTAGCATGGCTAATCCAGTGAACCGGCACAACTTTGGACAGTAAGGGGCAATTTAGCATGGCCAATCCACCTAACCTGCACATTCCTGGACACTAAGGGGCAATTTTACATCATCAACCAACCTAACCTGCATATCTTTGGACTGTGGGAGGAAACCAGAGCACATGAAGGAAACCCACACAGACACGGAGGAGAACATGCTAACTCCACACAGGCCCAAGGCTGCAATCGAACCCAGGTCCCTTGTGCTGTGAGGCAGCAGTGCCAACCAGTGTGCCACCATGCTGTCCCCTAATCCTTTCCATTAGCACTTAAAGTTTTTCACAGCGCAGAGCGTTGTATCCATTGGTTTGACATTCAGAGAACTTCATTAGTGAATTGTGATGGATATTTTTGTAGTTTTTCCTGTTCTTGACAACAGCACCATATCCCTCACATTCCATTCAGCAAGACCCCCTGATGTGAAAATCACAACATCTAATTCAGCATCTTGCCAGCTTTCTGGTAAAGTAAACATGAGGGAAAAATTCAAAATCTCTTTAAAACTTAAAACTTTGCCCTGTTCCCGCGGTCAGATTAGCAATTTCTAGTGCTCCAGGAGACAGAAATTTATGGGTTAAATACAGAGTTTTCCCCTTCACCATTTGTATAAGTTATTTATAAAATGATTGCCCTTTGGAATAAGTTTATATTTGACTTTCTAATAATATCATGCCTTAAAGGGAGCCCCAAGGGCTATTTGGCACTAAGTAGACATGAGAAAATGTTTCAGGCCTCAGAGAAGCGAAGAGGAACTTTCAAAGATCCAAAATAAGCACTTTGGGCCAAATACGACAGAATACGACAGTGCAGAAGAGGCCCTTCGGCCCATCAAGTCTGCACTGCCAAATGAAATGCCCTGATCTGCCCATCTAATCCCACTTGCCAGCACTTAATCCACAGCCTTGAATATTATGATGTGCCGAGTACTCATCCAGGTACTTTTTAAAGGATGTGAGGCATCCCACCTCCACCACCCTCCCAGGCAGCGCATTCCAGACCCTCACCAACCTCTGAGTAAAAAAGCTTTTCCCCAAATCCCCCCTAAATCTTCCACCCCTCACTTTTAACTTGTGTCCCCTTGTAACTGACCCTTCAACTAAGGGGAACAACTGCTCCCTATCCATCCTGTCCAAGTCCCTCATAATCTTGAGCACCTCAATCAGGTCGCCCCTCAAGTCTTCTCTGCTCCAGAGAATACAACCCCAGTTTATCCAACCTGTCTTTACAACTTAAGTATTCCATTCCGGGCAGCATCCTGGTGAATCCCCTCTGCACCCCCTCCAGTGCAATCACATCCTTCCTATGATGTGGTGACTAGAACGGCACACGGTACGCTAGCTGTGGCCTCCTTTTGGGGTGTAAGAGAGGCAGCAGTGCTAACCACCGTGCCACCGTGCTGCCCAAGACTCTGGACAAACGTTAGGCTCATCTATGTGTCCTGCAAGGCTATTGCAATGGGGCACAGCGTGTTGAGTTGGTCTGTGCTGTGCACCAGCTCATTCTGATTAGGGTTGATGACAAGAAACTTGGTGAACGGGCGGACCTGCGCAAAACAGACCGAGAAGGGAAACCTCGTCAGGTTGTAGGCTGTTGCTGTGTCATTGTCAAGTGTTACATATATTGACCCCGTTGAGGGATTGGATTATGTGACCTTGGGTGTGGGGGTGAGCTGTTGGGAACCGTCCTGTGCGGGCAGTTTGACGCGTGGAGCGAGTAGACTGAATAAAGAGCTGTGTTCCCAGATGCCTGGCTGTGGAATAGTTCCTGAAGGGAAGCCTCAGGACAACAGGATTTAACATCTAGGATTAGGGCAAAGATGTCTTTGACAACTATTTCAGAGGAAAATGAAATGTTTCACAGATAAAAACAAAAACAACATAAAAAAAGGAAGGTCAAACATAGTAAAGTTATATTTTCATAGTTCCATGTTCTCTACTAAGGAGGATACAGATAGAGCGATGAAATGTTGGAAAGGACCCAGCAGTACATCCTCACAAGATAAGAAAAGCGATTGACCTGCATTGACAGACAGAGCAGTTCCTCTGAATTTTTTTTCCAATTTCATTGTTTGTTGCGGAACCATAATCAGAACAAGACTAGACTCTGAAAAAAATTATTTATTATATTCAAGATGTCTGTGTGGAGTCTGCACATTCTCCCCAGGTCTGCCTGGGTTTCCTCCGCATGCTCCCGGTTTCCTCCCACACTTCAAAGATGTGCAGGTTAGGTGGATTGGCCATGCTAAATTGCCCCTTAGTCTCTCAAGACGTGTAGGTTAGGAGGAATTGGCCATGGTAAATTGCCCCTTCATGTCCAAAGAGGTGTTGATTAGGGATGTTGACCATGGTAATTTGCCCTTTAATGTCCAAGGATGTGTTGGTTAGGGAGGTTGGCCCAGGTAAATTGCTCCTTAATGTCACAAGATGTGTAGGTTGGGGGATTGGCCATGCTAAATTGCCCCTTAGTCTGAAGATGTGTTGGTTTGAGGGATTAGCCATGCTAAATTGCCCCTTGGTGAACAAAGATGTGTAGGTTAGGGCAATTGGCCATGCTAAACTGCCCCTTATGGTCCAAAGATGTGTCAGCCATGTGGATTGGCCATGGTAAATGTATGTGGGATTACAGGAATAGGACAGGGGAGAGCGCCTGGATCAGATTCTCTGTCAGAGACTCAGTGCTGACTTGGTGGGCCAAATGGCCTCTTCTGCACTGTTGGGGTTCAATAAATCTATGGCAGATCATTGAACGAAACTGAAATGGTACATAACTGAGGGAGAGGTGTTGTGATATAATGGTAACTTCCCTACCTTTGATCTAGAAGCTTTGAGTTCAAGTCCTGATGGACATGGAAGCTGTGGTCATAATGTGATCAAACAGGTTGATATCAACCTGTAAACCCTTTTAATATAGAGACAAAGTCATAGAGTCATACAGCACAGAAAAGCCCATCGCATCTGCACCGACAATAACTACTATTAAAGGGCATTAATCCGATTTTCTAGCACTTGTCCCATATCTTTGAAGGTTATGATTTTCAAGTGCTCACCCAAATATTTTTTAAAGGTTGTAAGGTTTCCGGCCTCCACTATCTTCCGTGCATCCCAGATTCCCACCATTCTCTAAGTGAAAGTTTTTTTTCCTCAAATCCCCTCTGAAGCTCCTGCCTCGTACCCTAAAACTATACCACCCCCCCCCCAGCCAAGGGGAACATCACCCTGTCCATGCCCCTCATGATCTTATACACCTTAATCATGCCCCCCACCCCCAACCTACCTCAGCCTTCTCTGCTCCAGAGAAAATAATCCAAGCCTATCCATAGAAACATAGAAACCAGAAGCAAGAGTAGGCCATTCAACCCTTACAGCCTGCTCCACCACTCATATTCATTCTGGCCGACCATCAAATTCAATATCCCGATCCCTCCTTCCTCCCATTTTTCTTGATCCCTTCAGCCCCAAGTGCTATATCTAATTTATTCTTGAAATCAGACAATGTTTTGGCATCAACTACTTTCTGTGGTAGTGAATGATACAAATTCACCACCTTTTGGCTGAAGAAATGTCTCCTCACCTCAGTCCTAAAAGGTTTACCCCTTATCCTCAAACTCTGATCCCTAGTTCTGGACACCCCCTCCATCGGGAACATTCTTTCTGAATCTCCCCTGTCTAACCCTGTTAGAATTTTGTAAGTTTCTATAAGATCCCCTCTCACTTTTCTAAACTCCAGTGAGTATAATCCAAACCAACTTAGTTTCTCCTCATATGACAGGCCCACCATTCCAGGAATCAGCTAGCAAATCTTCGCTGCACTTCCTCTGTAGCAAGGACATCCTCCTTCAGATAAGGGGGCCAAGACTGCACACAATACTCCAGGTCTCTCCTTATAGCTCAAATGCTCTATCTCAGAAAACATCCTGGTGAACCTCCTCTGAACCCCTTCTCTGCTATCACACCCTTCCTACAGTGAGGTGACCAGAGCTGAACTCTAGTTGTGTCCTACCCAATGTCCTGTACAACTCCAATATAACCTCCCTGCTCTTATACCCTACGCCTCTTGCTAAAAGCAAGAGTCGCAAATGCGTTCTTAACTACCCTATTCATATGCTCTGTAGACTTCAGGGATCTCAAGAAACCCCCAAGATCCTTCTGTTCCTCTGAGCTTCCCAGTGTCCTATTATTCATTAAGTACTCCCTCCTCAGGGAGGCGGTAAGATTAGAATAATTCCCCAGTTGGCCATATTGCAAACGACAATGACAAGCTCCTGCAATATTTTGTCAAGCATGATCATGGACCAATCCAAATGGCAGTCCATGGTCACCAGTGCCTCCTTAGTGCCTGGCCCCTGGAGGAGAAGGAGGGTATAGCTAATACAAGGTCAATATCACAAAACAGCTTCCCAATCCAGGATATATTTTGCTAATTAAAAACCAGCGCTTGGTACTGGTTGTAATTTAAGATGGCAAGATGTCTGCCACATCACCATTTACTTGCAAGACTGGCATGGTGGCACAGTGGTTCGCAGCGCTACCTCACAGCGCCCGGGAGTGTTCGATTCCAGCCTCAGGTCACCGTCTGTGTGGAGTTTGCACATTCTCCCCGTGTCTGTGTGGGTTTCCTCCGGGTGCTCCGGTTTCCTCCCACAGTCCGACAGACGTGCTGGTTAGGTGCATTGGCCGTGCTAAATTCTCCCTTGGTGTACCCGAACAAGCGCTGGAGTGTGGCGACTAGGGAGTTCTTATAGTAGCTCCATTGCAGTGTTAATGTAAGCCTACTTGTGACACTAATAAATAAACTTAAACTGTAAAAATTCTCGATGTAGTCTTCGCTACAGATCTCTGTCTTTTCTTCTTTTTCTTCACCCTTACGCATGGAAACTTGTATCTCGCCCTCTGCAGGCCACCATCAGTTGTTGACAATGAAGCCTGCAAGCTGTGCCCATAAAGCCCATTGCCAAGTGCCATGCCAACATCCTCAAAATACTCAATCTTCATTCAGTGCCCCTCAACAAAATCACTGGGCGGAATTTTACAGCCCCTCCCTCCGGCGAGATTTTCCAGTCCTGCTGTAGTCTACGGTGAAATCTTCCAGCCACACTCGCCCCGAAATCAGAAAATCCCACCCGAGGTCAACAGGTGCTTCTACGGTCTGCCCCTTTGCCCATTATGATTCCCACGGCAGGCAGAAAGGAGAATATTCTCCCCCATGGAGGTTTGAACAGCTCACTGCACTTTCTGTCACCCCTTCCACTCCCCACCATTCTCTCCCAGACCCGGCTATAGAATTCCGTCCATTGAGTCCCCTTGCGATGGGTACGGATTTTCCAAGGAAAGAGGGCAACTCTCCATGAAGTGCACACACTTATATTTTTGATGGCTTGAAGGCCCAGGGTTTGGATTGATTGACAGGATGGGAATTTTTCCAGGTATCGATGGGTGCAGCACGGTGGCGCAGTGCTGCCTCACAGTGACCTGGCTTGGGTCACTGTCTGTGTGGAGCCTGCACGTTCTCCCTGTGTCTGCGTGGGTTTCCTCCAGGGGCTCTGGTTTTCTCTCACAGTTCGGAGATGTGCTGGTTAGGTGCACGGAGGCCGTGCTAAATTCTCCCTCAGTGTATCCGAACAGGCACCGGACTAGAGGATTTTCACAGTAACTTCATTGCAGTGTTGATTGTAAGCCTACTTGTGACTAATAAATAAACCTTAAAACTTTAAAGGAAACACTCCTGTAAAAAGATGTTCACATCTCAACCAACCCTGAGACAATCCGTTTTGGGGAGTTCAAAATCACTCATCTGCGTTCTACCTCCCACTTGGCATTGTCAAATATTATAATTGTTTCCACCTTAATTAACAAACTGATTAATCAAATACAAATTTAGTCCCCCTCTACCTCCTGCTTCCAACTCAGCGTATATTTTTTAAATAGCAGTAACCGCTGCTACTTCACAAAAAATTGTAATTATATCATAAAATATTTACTTCTTTTTGAATGCGTTGAAGGGACTGTCACATGATTATGACTTTTCCCGCTCAAGTTAATTACTTTCACATTTTTATTCTAACAAGCCAGGAAAACTAATTACGGCAACCAGGGAGCACAGCCCCAGGAGAAAGTGATGGCAATAAATTATGCATTATTGCTTTACTAATCCAACAGGAAAGGTTGTCAAAATGCAAATCCGTTCATTACCGTAGCTTGAATTATTTCATCCCCTGTTTAAGCTGCTTGAAAGGATCCTTTGGTAGCTGAGCAAGTGATACACATCAGGAAGATCTCCGACTTGATCCCATCGGGGCCAAGGGAGAAGATCCCACCCAAAGTGTCTCATAATGGACCTCTGTTGAAGCACTGTGAAAATTAGTTAAGGGTTCCTGTCCCAAATAAAAGCAAATTAGTGCGGATACTGGAATCAGAAACCAAAAGCAAAAATGCTGGAAAATCTCAGCAGGTCTGGCAGCAGCTGTAAGGAGAGAAAAAAGCTGATGTTTCGAGTCCAGGGCTAGATGGCCTACTCCTGCTCCTATTTCTTATGTTCTTATGTTCTTATATTTCTTATGAAACATCAACTCTTTGCTGAGATTTTCTCTTTTGGTTCCTGTCCCAAAACCTAATTGTAACTATGGGTGCAAGTGGAAATTTGATTTGTAACATCAGTTGTGAGGGTTTGTTCTTCCCTGCTGCTATCAGACTTTTGAATGGACTTACTTTAAACTAAGCTGATCTTTCTCTATAACCTAGCTATCACTGTAACACTGCATTCCGCACCGTCTCTTTTCCTTCCCCCCTGTGTACTGTATGAACAGAATGCTTTGTCTGTACAGCCTGCAAGAAACAATACTTTTCACGGTATCCCAATACATGTGACAATAATAAACCAAATCAAATCAAAAACCAGTAAGTAGCGCCTCCGCATGTATTATATCTTGGTGTGGCTTCAGCTCTGACCAAGACCCCAAGAAACTGCAAAAGGTTGTGAACGTAGCCCAGTCCATACACAAACCAGCCTCCCATCCATTGACTCTGTCTACACTTCCCACTGCCTCTGCAAAGCAGCCAGTATAATCAAAGACCCCACACTCTGCCAGACATTCTCACTTCCATTTTCTTCCATTGGGAAAAAGATACAAAGGTCTGAAATCACATGCCAACTGACTCAAGAACAGCACCTTCCCTGCTGCCATCAAACCTTTGAATGGATCTACCTTATATTAAGCTGATCTTTCTCTACACCCTAGATATGACTGTTACACTATATTTTGCACCCTCTCCTTTCTTCCTGTGTTTTGATTTTGATTTTGATTTGATTTATTATTGTCAGATGTGTTAGCATGCAGTGAAAAGTATTTTTTCTTGCAGTCTATACAGACAAGGCATGCTGTTCATAGAGACGGAAAGGAGAGAGTGCAGAATATAGTGTTACTGTCATAGCTAAGATGTAGAGAAAAATCAACTTAGTGCAAGGTAGGTCCATTCGAAAATCTGATGGGAACAGGGAAGAAGCTGTTCTTGAATTGTTTGGTACGTGACCTCAGACTTTTGTATCTTTTTCCCAGCGGAAGAAGGTGGAAGACAGAATGTCCAGGGTGTGTGGGGTCCTTGATTATGTTGGCTGCTTTTTTGAGGTAGCGGGAGGTTTAGATTGAGTCAATGGATGGGAGGCTGGTTTGCGTGATGGATTGGGCTACATTCACCACCTTTTGTAGTTTCTTGCAGTCTTAGGCAGAGCAGAAGCCATACCAAGCAGCGATACAACCAGAAAGAATGCTTTCTATGGCGCATCTGTAAATGTAGATGAGCGTTGTAGCTGACCTGCCAAATTTCCTTAATCTTCTGAGAAAGTGGGGGAAAAGATGAGCTTTCTTAACTGTAGTGTTGGCATGAGAGGACCAGAACAAGTTGTTGGTGATCTGGATACGTAAATATTTGAAGCTCTCAACCATTCTTATTTCACCCCCATTGATGCAGACAGGGACATGTTTCTCCACTACACTTCCTGAAGTCGATGACTATGTCCTTTGTTTTGTTGACATTAAGGGAAGGATTGTTGTTGTCACACCAGTTCACTACCTGATTCCTGTACGCCACCTCTTCATTGTTTGAGATACGACTCTGTACAGTGGTGTTATCAGCAGACTTGAAAATAGAATTGGAGGGGAATTTGGCCGTACAGTCACATGTACTCTATGTATGGTTCGCTTTGCCTGTACAGTGTGCAAAACACAATATTTTTCACTGTATCCCAATACAGGTGACAATAATAAATCAAATCAAATTAAATCCCCCAAGTCTCAGGTTATAGAATAGCGGTGGAAGGATGTTATCAGAGCCTGATTTGAGTGTTTGAAGTAGACCCCACCAGTTTGGGGCCCATGTCCTTATCACCAAGAATCTCTATTGCTGTCAGCCAGATTGTGACAGGACAGGAATGGATAAAGCCCTGGTTTTATTCCAAAGAGATTGAGAGAGGAGAGAAGACAAATGTTAACCTCCAAACCCTGCCTGAGCAATTGATTTTGAAGCATTTTGAGGATCAGCTAACCAATCATATTGCATTGAATGAGAAACTGTAGCTATTGTAATGAAATTTTGAGCGTTTTTGAGATGGCTTCCTGGGGGCTAATTACACCATCCATCCCTTCCATTCTCCCTCCATTTATCTAAAGATGTGCAGGTCAGGTTGATTGGCCATGCTAAATTGCCCCTTAGTGTCAGGAAGATTAGCAGGGTAAATACATAGGGTGCAGTGATAGGGCCCGGATGAGACTGTTGATGGTGCAGGCTCGATGGGTTGAATGGCCTCCTTCTGCACAGTAGGATTCTATGATTCCATAATTCTCTTCCAGAAAGTATTCCCAAATGTGAACGCAATGTCTACATATGTCCATGACACAAAACCGTTCGAACAATTCATTAGGTTAAAAAGGAGAAAAGAACTCAAAACTATTCACAAAGCATTCTTCAAAACCATTCCTTCAACTTTCTTCTGTTCTTCATTTGTGAATTTAACAGCTAGAATCATAGAATCCTACATTCAGAAGGAGGCCATTCAGCCCATCAAGTCTGCACCAGCCACAATCCCACCCAGGCCCTATCCCCATAACACCTCAAATTTACCCTAGCTAGTCACCCTGACACTGAGGGAGAATTTAGCGTGGCCAATCCACCTAACCAGCACATTTTCCAAGGCAATGGGAGGGAACTCACGCAGACATGGAGACACCGTGCAAATTCCACACAGACCCAAGTCCCGGAATTGAACCCGGATCCCTGGCACTGTGAGGCAGCAGTGCTAACCATTGTGCCACCATGCCACCAATCCCTGAAAGCTTTAGTACAAAGGCAGATTGAATTCTAGGTCCCGACCAAAGCAGAAAGTGTTCGATGTTTACATCGTGTTATTTATTCCCTGCCATAACATTAAAGTCAAGTTTCCTGCACAGTTCAAAGTGCAGATGCAAAACACACAGGAAATGTTAAGGCGTGGATCAGAGAAGGCATTTAAATATTACAACAAGGAACTAGTTTATATTTAGCCAAGGATTCTGAATTTGATAGACAGCAAATCTATTTCCCAAGCTGTTTGGAGCTTCCAAGGCTACCGAGGCGGTTTCATGGAGGAAATTGCCACTTCAGTGAAAATGACAAGCTGGAGCCCTGTGATATGTGAAACTGAAGAGTTGCAGTTATGGCCATACAGCACTGCTTCTCAGAGCCAGTGTTTTCAATGCTTGATGGACTATTGCCAATTTCTTGCAACTCATCTTCTTCTGTCCTGCACTTCATTCACATATCAGTTACCTTCATCAGGGCACAGTTTTGCATACGTTTGCCATGGTGGAAATATCATAGAATCATACAATCCTTCAAGTGCAGGAGACCATTTGGCCCATCAGGTCTGCATTGGTCCACATTTTTTTATCTTACCCAGGCCCGTCTGCATAACCCCATATTTTCCCTGCTAACCCCTTAACCTACACACCTTTGGACACTCAGGAGCAATTTAGCATGGCCAATCCACCTAACCTGGATATCTTTGGACATGAAGGGGCAATTTAACATGGCTAATCCACCTAACTATGTCCATCTTGGGAAACTAAGGAACAATTTAGCATGCCAATCCACCTAACTTGCATATCTTTGGACACTAAGGGGCAATTTAGTGTGGCCAATCCACCTAACCTGAATATCTTTGGACGTGAAGGGGAAATTTAGCATGGCCAACCCACCTAACCTACATACCTTTGGACACTAAGAGGCAATTTAGCATGGCCAATCCACCTAACCTGAATATCTTTGGACGTGAAGGGGCAATTTAGCATGGCCAATCCACCTAAACTACACATCTTTGGACATGAAGGGGCAATTTAGCATGGCCAATCCACCTAACCTGCACATCTTTGGACACAAAGGAGCAATTTAGCATGGCTAATCCACCTAACTGTGCGCATCTTGGGAAACTAAGGAACAATTTAGCATGGCCAATCTACCTAACCTGTACATTTTGAACCATGGGAGGAACCGGAGCACCTGGAGAAAACCCACACAGACATGGGGAGAATGTGCAAACTCCACACAGACAGTCACCCAAGGTTGGAATCAAACCTGGGTCCCTGGCGCGGTGAGACAGCAGTACTAACCACTGTGCCACCATGCCGCCTGCAGTTTATGGGGCTAAATACTGAGCTCTCAACACAGATCCTTGCTTTGACTTGTCTTTTATATTTAACTTTCACAGAAAAATTGACTCAGTTGGGAAAAGTGGCTTCTTCCTGCATCCATTGGCCCAACATAAAGCAACGGTAAAAACTTTGAAGTTATACGCGCTGAAAATAGAACCTGTCCACCTGTAACAAAGCAGCACCCTTTGTCCTAGGTCTTATTAAGCCCTAAATAAGTTGAATGACTCTGACGGAGGGTCATCCAGGTTTGATTTGATTTGATTTGATTTATTGTCACATGTATTAGCATACAAGCGAAAGGTGTTTTTGCATGCTATACAGACAAAACATATGTCCATAGAGAAGGAAAGGAGAGAGTGCAGAGTGTAGTGTTACAGACTAGCCAGGGTAAACACGTGGGGTTGTAGGGATAGGGCCTGGGTGCAGACTCGGTGTGTGTGCTTGATCCTGGACCGGTAGACGGGCGCCGCAACAGCTCAGTGACTAGCACTGCTGGCTGTGCAGATACATGGATTTGGGCCTGTGTCTGTGGGAGTTTGCGCATTCTCCCTGTGGTTGCGTGGGTTTCCTCCGGGTGCTCCGGTTTCCTCCCACACCCCAAAGATGTGCTCTTAGGCTGATTGGTTTTACCAAATTGACACTATTCTCCCCTGAATCTGGCTAAGTTAGGGGTTCCACTCATAGACACGCAGGGTAGAATAGGTGTAGGAGGATGCGGCGGCACGGGCTTGTTGGGCCGAAGGGCCTGTTTCCCGTGCTGGGTTGTTCTTTGTTCTTTGTTCGATGGGCTGAATGGCCTGCTTCTGCACTGTATGACTCTATGCTTCTATGATTAATTCAAACTATAAAATACTTTTAAGGCAGTTTCCTTAAAGCTTTGCACCATGATGCTTGTGTTTATCCTACTGCAGCTTTCGTTCTCGCCCAAGACTAAGAGTGGGACGTGCGGGATTGAAACTTGCATTGTTAGAAGTCCGAGATTATCCAGTGCATTTTTTCTTCTGTAATTTCTGTCCTGCGTGTTAAAAAGTAAAGCTGCATTAATATTTGACAGTGACAGGCACTTTCAATGGCTGGAAAGTACTTTGCGTTACCCTGAGGTAGTGAAAGGCGCTGTCTAAATGCAAGTAGCGTTCAAGCATCCTACGTCAAGTTCCTGCCAAGTTTTAAACATGTTGCTAATCTCAGTGGAGGAAGGGAGCTATGAATCTAAACAGAGCGTGTCTGTTGGTTTACACTGTAAACTCCATGGGTGGGATTTTCCGGCACGTTCGCCCCAAGGCCGGAAAATCCCACTCGGGATCGACGGACTTTCTGTATCCCTCCTGCTGCGATTGCCTTGGCGGACGGGACGGGAATGTTCCGCCCCATATGACTTTTCATGACTGCCTAGCCTTTCCCTACCTCTCCTTAGATTGCTAGTCTATTCTGAGGAAGTGTTTGGGATGTGGGCCAAGTGCATGTTTTTCTCCCCTCGATTCCAGCAAGAAAGTATGAAATGGTACAAATGGATGTAATTTACAAGCCAAAAATGTTACACTGCCCTTGTGTCTCTTCTGCTCCACTGACCCTCTGCAGAATGATGTTTTCCCACAACACGCGCGTCGTAAGTTATGAGAACAAGATTGTGTGACTTGGCTTGTGTTCCTTGAGAACTGAGGAGCAATTGATCAAAGTTTGAAAAGACTTCAAAGGATTTGATAGGGTAAGTGCAAAGGAGAAACAATTAACTCCTCAGGAGGAGGAATCCAGAAAGAGAGAGCCGGCACGGTGGTGCAGTGGTTAGCACTGCTGCTTAGCGGTGCTGGGGACCCAGGTTCAATTCCTGCCATGAGTCACTGTGTGGAGTTTGTACATTCTCCCTATGTCTGCATGGGCTTGTTCTGGTTTCCTCCCACAGTCCAAATGTATGTAGTTTAAGTGGATTGGCCATGCTAAACTGACACTTAGTGTCAGGAAATTAGCAGGGTAAATATAAGTGATTACAGGGTTTGGGCCTGGGTAGGATTGCAGACTTGATGGGCTGAATGGCCCCTTTCTGTACTGCAGGAATTCTATGAAATAAAATTTTAATTTCTGAGCTAGGTATTTTGTGAATGAAATCAGGAAACACTTTTTCCACACAAAGGTTGTGGAAGAATAAAATTCTCTTCCCAAAAAGAGTGCAGACACTGAGACAATTGGAGCTTGCAACACTGAGAGAGATTTTTTCTGGTTTGATTTGAATTATTGTTGTCACATAAATTGGGAAACAGTGAAAATGATTGTTTCTTGCGCATTATACAGACAAAGCATATGGTTCACAGAGTACATAGGAGAGATGGAAAAGAGAGGGTGCAGAATGTAGTGTTGCAGGTATATTTGATTTGATTTGATTTATTATTGTCACATGTATTAGGATACAGTGCAAAGTTTTGCTCCTTGCATGCTAAATAGATAAAGCATACCCTATATAAAGTTTATTCATTAGTGTCACAAGTAGGCTTACATTCACAGCACAATGAAGTTACTGTGAAAATGCCCTAGTTGCCACATTCCAGTGCCTGTTCAGGTACACTATGGGAGAATTTAGCATGGCCAATTCATCTAACCTGCACATCTTTGGACTGTGGGAGGAAACCAGAGCACCCTGAGGAAACCCACAGAGATATGGGGAGAATGTGCAAACTTCACACGTATAATGACTCACGCTGGGAATCAAACCCAGGTCTCTGTGAGACAGCAGTGCTAACCACTGTGCCACAATACGTAGAGAAGGAAAGGAGAGGGTGCAGAACGTAGTGTTACAGTCATAGTTAGGGGTTAGAGAAAGGTCAATTTAATGCGGGGTAGGTCCATTCAAAAGTCTCATGGCAGCAGGGAAGAAGCTGTTCTTGAGTTGGTTGGTACGTGACATCAGAGTTTTGTATCTTTTTCACGACAGAAGAAGGCGGAAGAGAGAGCGTGGGGTCCTTGATTCAGCTGGTTACGTTCTTGGAGGCTGCGGGAACTGTAGACAGAGTCAATGAATGGGAGGCTGGTTTGCATGATGGATTGGGCTACATTTACAACCTTTTGTAGTTTCTTGCGGTTTTGAACAGGTAATGTATAAAGGCTCCCCAGCAAAATGTGGCGTGGACCCAACAGATATCACTGCCTTTAATGTAGCACAGCATTGGCATCATATCCGGAGTCTAAGAAAAAGTTCAGGCATGTAGTAGGTAGCATACTCTTTTTAACCTGGGGGAGAGGGGCTGAGGTACACTGCTGAAGCAGAGTGGAAGGGAGTTTTATTTTTCCTCCGCAAGAACTGGGAATGATTAATGTTGAGACTGGACGCTGAGGATGGAAAAGTGTTCCATTTTCTGGGACTGTAATCTGTCTTACTGACAAGCACAAATAAACAGAGCACTCAATCATTCAGGAGCTGCTGTCGTTGAGGCAGTATATCCATGAGGGAAAATCTGAGATGCACGGTCATTTTTTTCCACTGGAGGTCAGGAAGTTAAAGAGCAACGTATTAGACCAATTCAGGAGTATGGAGAGTGATAATGAAGAAAATAATGATCGATTGCTTTCTCTTATCAGCCAAACAGCAACAAGGGAGTGAAAATTGGAGATAATCACCAAATGAGTTAAAGACATTGATGGAGGAAATTGGTGCACAAGGTAGTTATTAGATGGGATTCCCCATAAACTACATTTGAAGCACAGACTGTAAATTCTTTCAACTAACACTTGGATTGTTATTGGAAAAGAATATTGTAAGATATGGATAGTGATTAGGAGATTAAAATTAGATGGTTCATGTGAAGCAATGATGGGGAACACTTCAGCAGTCACGGGCATTCAGCCTCCGATGTTTGGGTAAGCGTTCTCCAAGGCAGCCTTCAGAACACATGACAACACAGAATCGCCCAGCAGAAACTGATAGCCATGTTCCGCATGCAGGAGGACGGCCTCAATCAGGATTTTAGGTTCATGTCACACTACCTGGGATAAACTAGAAGAAAGTTTTACTTTTCCTCTGCAAGACCCCCACCATTTGGCCTAGGCTTGCAAAATCCTACTAACTATCCTGGCTTGAGACAATTCATACCTCTTTAACCTGTGATTATCCCTCTCTCCACTCACATTGTACCTGTAAAGACTTGATTACCTGTAAAGACTCACATTCCAACCATTTTTCACATTCCAATCAGTAATTATTTTGCACTCACCTGGTGAAGGAGCGGCACTCTGAAAGCTAGTGATTCCAAATAAACCTATTAGACTTTAACTTGATATTGTGAAATTTCTTACATGTGAAGAAAGACAGAAGTCGAGAGTTGATGAGGCAAATGATCTATTTTTTTAAACCGTAAAATCCCTACAGGACAGAAGGAGGCCATTCTGTCCATCAAGATCTTGATCAATTGGGCCAGTGGGCTGACTATTGGCAGATGGAGTATAATTTAGATAAATGCGAGATGATGCATTTTGGTAGATTAAACCAGGGCAGGATTTACTCAGTTAATGATCAAGTGTTGGGGAGAGTTACAGAGATCTAGGGATACAGGTTCATAGCTCCTTGAAAGTGGTGTCATGGACAGAGCGGTGAAGACGTCATTCAGTACGCTTGGTTTCATTCGGTAGAACATTGAATACAGGAGTTGGGACGTCTTATTGAAATTGTACAAGACATTGATAAGGCCACACTTGGAATACTGTGTACAGTTCTGATCACCCTATTAGAGAAAGGATGTTATTAAACGAGAAGAGTGCAGAAGAGATTTATAGGATGCTACCGGGACTTGATGGTTTGAGTTATAAGGAGAGGCTGGATAGACTGGGACTTTTTTCTCTGGAGCGTAGGGGGCTGAGGGATGATCCTATAGAGGTCTATAAAATAATGAGGGGCATGGATCAGCTAGATAGTCAATATCTTTTCCCAGAGGTGGGGGTGTTGAAAACTAGATGGCATAGGTTTAAGGTGAGAGGGGAGAGATACAAAAGGGTGCAGAGACGTGATTTGTTCCATATAGAGTGTGGTGAGTATCTGGAACAAGCTGCCAGAGGTAGTAGTAGAGGTGGATATAATTTTGTCTTTTACGAAGCATTGAGACAGTTACATGGGTAAGATGGGTATAAAGGGATATGGGCCAATTGCAGGCAATTAGGACTAGCTTAGGGGTTTAAAAAAAGTGCATGGACAAGTTGGGCTGAAGGGCCTTGTTTCCATGCTGTAAACCTCTATTACTCTATGACTCCATAACTCTGAGTCTGCACGAGACTCTCCGAAAGAGCACTCTACCTCGGCCCATTTCCCACCCTCACCCTATCCCTGTAACCCCACACGTTGACAATGACCAAGCCAGCTAAGGATTGGTGGAAGGATTTGTTGAACCGCACTGAATGTTCCTCCCGTGGCCAATAAGTCCTGGGATTGAACTCAAACGGCACAGTGGGACAATGGTTAGCATTGCTGCCGCACAGCGCCAGAGACTTGGGTTTGATTCCTGGCTTGGGTCACCATCTGTGCAGAGTCTGCATGTTCTCCGTCTGTGTGCGTGCGTGTCCTCTGACTTCTATTGCCTAAGCAATCTCCTCACTAACTCAATACTTTCTCTTCAATTACATGATGTTTAATTTTGGATAACAGCCCCTTTTCATCCAACAATTTCAGAAAGTCCAGATAAATTACACCCATGGAAGTGACCCGGTCAGCTACTTTAACCACTTCCTCAACAGATTCCACAAAGTACGGCCTGTTGTTTCCAAATCCTTGTTGTTCCTCACTAATCAGTTCCAGTTTCTCAGTGTGTTGTATCAGTCTGTTCCAACGAACGGAGGCTGCTTTCCCCTTTGAGGGGGGAGAGCTGACTGGTGCTGCTTTAACCTGAGGGTCACCACACAACAGACGAGGGTTAAGTTTGAGAAGGTGGGGCCTCCACAAACAACCTCAGCCAGTACGGGAATTGAACCAACACTGTCGGTGGCGCTTTGCATCATCAACCAGCTGTCCAGCCCACTGAGCTAATCAACCAGTAGGTTCCAATGAAGGTTAGTGCAAGTAATGCTTAAAAAGAACATGTGGGTGAATTTTCCCTTTCCGTCCGCCACGGGAATCGGAGCGGGCGAGGAGGCGGACCATGAAAAGATCCGTTTACCACGGGCTGGACTTTCCGGATTTGGGGTGAGCGTGGCCAGAAAATTCCAGTAAGAAGTCTCACAATACCAGGTTAAAGTCCAACAAGTTTATTTGAGAGTAAACCCACAAGTTGTGGGTTTGTAGGTTTACTATCAAATAAACTTGTTGGACCTTAACCTGGTGTTGCGAGACTTCTTACTGTGTTTACCCCGGTCCAACGCCCGCATCTCCACATCACAGAAAATCCCACCCATGGGGTTGGTGACAGACAGGACATGAAGTTTGACATGACCTAGAAATCCTTCCAAAGCCTTCCCTCATTCTACCTAATCTAGCAAATCTAAAGATGTACAGGTTAGGTTGGTTGGCCCTTAGTGTCAGAGGGTTAGCAGGAAAAATAGATGAGGTTACAAGAATAGGACATGGGTGGAATTGAGGTTGGTGCAGACTTGATGGGCCAAATGGCCTCTTCTGCACTGTAGTGATTCTATGAGTTTATGAATCTATGAATCTCATTCAGCTTTCCCAACCTAAGGTTGCTGACTTTGAACTTCGCACATTGTCCCCTACACCCAACCGTTAGGTGTCAAAGCTTGCAGCCTCCTCTTCCCCAATTTCAGCAGATTCTCAAAGCCATCTTTTGCATTTTATTTCTAACTCCCCTGATCACAGCATCATGGCACACAGGTTAGCACTGCTGCCTCACAATGCCAGGGACCTGAGTTGGAATCCTGGCTTGGGTCACTGCCTGTGCAGGGTCTGCATATTCTCCCCATATCTGCGTGGGTTTCCTCCGGGTGCTCCAGTTTCCTTCCACAGTCTGAAAGACATGCTGGTTAGATGAATTGGCCATGCTAAATTCTCCCTCAGTGTGCCCAAACAGGCGCCAGAGTGTGGCGACTAGGGGATTTTCATAGTAACTTCATTGCAGTGTTCAGAGTTGAAGAGTCAATTACTAGGGAGCAAAGGTTTAAGGTACGAGGGATAAGATTTAAAGGAGATGTACGAGGCAAATCTTTTCCCCCAGAGGGTGATGGGTGCCTAGAACTCGCTGCCGGGAGAGGTAGTGGAAACAGATACAATGGTGACTTTTAAAAGGCGTCTTGACAAATACATGAGCAGGATGGGAATAGAGGGATATGGTTCCTGGAAGGATAGGGGGTTTTAGTTCGGTCACGCAACATGATCAGCGCAGGCTTGGAGGGCCGAAGGGCCTGTTCCTGTGCTGTAATTTCCTTCATTCTTTGCTCTTTAATGTCAGCCCACTTCTGACACTAATAAATAAACTTTAAAAAAAACACAGTATTCATTCTGATCTCTTTTTTTCCCATTGCAAGATACCTTGAGATTTAATTTACCTTAAAAGCAATATATAAATGCAGATTGTAATCTTGTATGGCTTCAGCTATTTAATATTGTCACAGAAGATATTTTTCATGCTTCACCACAGTTGGTTATATTACCAGATTTTTAATGACAATGTGTGTCATAGTTTCTGAGCATTGCAAGAAGCTACAACACTAATAGGAAGAGATCAGCTAAAAAATGCTTTCGTTCACAGTGCAGAAGGAGGCCATTCGGCCTATCGAGATTGCACTGACATCAATCCCACCCAGGCCCCATCCCCATAACCCCGCATATTTATCCTGCTAATCCTGACATTAAGGGGCAATTTAGCATGGCCAATCATCCTAACCTACACATCTTTGGATTGTGGGAGGAAACCAGAGAAAACCCACGCAGATACGGGGAGAACATGCAAACTCCACACAGACAGTGACCCAAGCTGGGAATGGAACCGGGTCCCTGGCACCGTGAGGCAGCAGTGCTAACCGCTGTGTCATCGTGCTGCCCATAAGGAGGTCAGTTAATAAAGGCTTTCGTCCACAGAATCCCTACAGGAGGAAGGAGGCCATTCGGCCCATCAAGCCTGTGGGAGGAAACTGGAACACCCAAAGAAGGCCCACACAGACACGGGAAGAATGTGCAAGCCCCACACAATCACCGAAAGCTGGAACTGAACCCGACCCCTGGCGCTGTGAGGCATCATTGATTGATAATTGATTTATTATTGTCACGTATTAGTATACATTGAAAAGTGTTGGTTCTTGCGCGCCATACAAAGCATACCGTATGTATAGAAGGAATGGAGAGGGTGCAGAATGTTGTGTTTTAGTCATAGCCAGGGTGTAGTAAAAGATCAACTTAATAAACGGTGCGGGTTAATCACTGCTCCACCGATCCACCCAAAATACGGAACACTTAATCAGTATGAGAGTTTCTACCTAAAGAAAGATACTCATTGGTGTAAAGCCACCTAAAATGGAAGGCACGGTGGCACAGCTCCAGGGACCCGGGTTCAATTCTCAGCTTGGGTCACAATCTGTGTGGAGTTTGCACGTTCTCCCCATATCTGCGCATGTTTCTTTCGGGTGCTCCAGTTTCCTCCCACAGTCTAAAGATACGCAAGTTAGCTGGATTGGCCGGGCTAAATTGCCCCTTAGTGTCAGGGGGGACTAGCTAGGATAAATGCCTGAGGGGTTATGGGGATAGGGCCTGGGTGGGATTGTGGTCAGTGAGGACTCGATGGGCCGAGTGGCCTTCTTCTGCACTGTGGGATGCTACGATTGCACGATTCTATGAAAATGTACGTAGAAGTTAACTATAACGTGGATTCTCCTGTTAATCTACACCAACTGCAAAAGCAGCTCTTTGTCCTTGGCAAATGGCCAAGTGCAACACCAAGGATGAAACCATCTCTCCTGAGCTTTCCCTATCACATGGGCTCCAGTGATTCGAGAAGGCAACTAACTATCAATTCTTTCTGAAAGGCATTTAGAGGATGGGCAATAAATGCTGGCCTTGCCAGCAATGTCCACATCCTTTTAATTAATTTTGGGAAGGATCTGGAACATGGAGCGATTTATGGGTCTACCCATTAAAGCAGCTTTTAACAGCCCATCTCTCTGTGAATTCCACACATTTCATCTGATATGCCGCTGATAAATCTTGCTCATTATCAAACTTGACAAGTTGGGCTGAAGCTCCAGAGGACCAAAGTGGGCCTCCTAATCTGCTTGTCCCCATTCCCGCCCCACCTCCGTCTCTCTCCCCCACCCACCCCCCTCCATTACCCATGGTCTGCTAACCATTGTCAGCCGAACCAACTCTACTCCATCCCAAAGTGAAAAGCCTGCGGTTCACAGTGCTTTTTACTGAAGCGTGTCCAGCAAGGCAGGGCATTTCCTGACTCCAGCTATTCACATCAGGAGCAAAACATCTGCCTCATAAGACCATAAGACATTGGAGCAGAATTAGGCCACTCGGCCCATCGAGTCTGCTCCGCCATTCAATCATGGCTGACATTTTTCTCGTCCCCATTCTCCTGCCTTGTCGCCATAACCCCTGATCCCCCTATTAATCAAGAGCCTATCTATCTCTGTCTTAAAGACACTCAATGACCTGGCCTCCACTGCCTTCTGCGGCAAAGAGTTTCACAGATTCCCCACTCTCTGGCTGAAGAAATTCCTCCTTATCTCAGTTTTAAGGGATTGTCCCTTTAGCCTGAGATTGTGCCCTCTGGTTCTAGTTTTTCCTACTCATGGAAACATTCTCTCCATGTCCACTCTATCCAGGCCTTGCAGTATCCTGTAAGTTTCAATAAGATCCTCCTTCATCCTTCCAAACTCTAACGAGTACACACCTCTGAAACACTGTCAACAAAATTGGCATCCTTTGGTATATTATGTACCATTCTAAACAAATAAATGTGAGGTATGGTGTTCTCTTTGATAATAAATAGTGCGTGGACCTAGCAACAGCTGCTTGATAAACTTGGATCACTTCTTGCTCCATATCCCAAAGTAATAATTCTCAATCTACAGTAAGTGCTGAGTACCAAATTATGACTACGCAAAGTGAGGTGTGTGGAAAGTTCCCACCCCCAGTGGAAAGTGGAGAACTTGACGAAGGAACAGCATTTCCGAAAGCTTGTGGGTTTACTACCAAATAAACTGGTTGGACTTTAACCTGGTGCTGTGAGACTTCTTACTGTGTTTACCCCAGTCCAACATTGGTATCTCCACATCATGACTACCATTGGGTCAGGTAGCCAGCCAGATTGCTATCTAGCATTGCCTGGTCTGTAGAATGCAGCTCAGTATGTGTTATGTCTTTGCGACGTGTGGAAAATGAAAATGGTTTTCGTTCACAGGAAATTGCTGCAAATCCATTTCTATGGGTCTATTCAAGGCAACAGTTTTAGTTTGAGCTTCAGGCAAGCCCTTTCTCTTCAGGACACAATTCCATTCTGACAAATAGAAGGCCTCATCATAGAATGGAATCACTACAGTAAAAAATGAGGCCATTCGGCCCATTGAGTCTGTACCGACCACAATCCCACCCAGGCCCTATTCCTATAGCCTCACACATTTACCCTGCTAATCCCCCACTGATACTAGGGTCAATTTACCATGGCCAATCAACCGAACCCGCACATCTTTGGAGTGTGGGAAGAAACCAAAGCAAACACACGGAGAGAAACTGCAAACTCCACCCAGATGGTGAACTGAGGTCGGAACTGAACCCGGGCCCCTGGCGCTGCGAGGCCACAGTGCTAACCACTGCGCCACCGTGCCACCCCTTGCAAAATGGAAAGAGGTTAGAATTATTTTCTTTTTTAAAAAATGAAAGGTAGTTCTAGTGTCAACACAACGCTACGAAAAACTGCGTACACGGTTGTAATGAAAGACTTTCTACGCATTTATTTTTTTAACACATCATTTTGACGGCTTAGAGCAGACAAAACCCTGAAAGAAAATGCTGCGGCTTTGAAGATGTGTTGTTTAGAAGGAATTAACTCTTGGCTGGGAACCTGAAGGTAATCAGACCACTCTCAATTCTCCACTTGAGCATATCTGCAAAAATGCTTCCACTTTCTATGTTTCTATCGCAGAGAATCTGTGGAATGCACTACCACAGGAAGTATTTGCGGCCAAGACATTGTGCGATTTCAAGAAGAAATTAGATATAGCTCTTTGGGATCAAGTGATATGGAAGGAAGGGGGAGGGGTCAGGGTTTTGAATTTGATGATCAGCCATAATCATAATGAATGGCGGAGCAGGCATGAAGGGCCAAATGGCCTAATCCTGCTTATAGTTTCTATGCTTTTCACGTTCTCTGGCACTGTGACACAATGGTTAGCACTGATGCCTCACAGGGTCCTCTGACCTCGGGTGACTGTCAGAGTGGAGTGTGCACGCCCTCCCAGTGTCTGCGTGGGTTTCCTCCGGGTGCTCTGGTTTCCTCCCACCATTGAAAGATGTGCAGGTTGGGTTAATTGACCATAACTAAATTGATGCTCAGATGCTAGGGGAATTAGCGGGGCAAATACATAGGTCTTGGGTAAGGTGTGCTATTGAAGTGTCGGTGTAGACTCAACATTCTTCTGTACTGTAGGTATTTTATGATTCATTCAAATTCCATCTCTTTTTCAAAATACTGAAGAAGCTCGTAGCTTAAATATAAACACTACTTTTGCTTGCACTAAGAGCCATTTAATAAACTAAAGCTGGGTATAGTTGAGAGACACAGTGCACCTGGGTTCATCAATCATAGAAACCTACATGTAGAAAGAGGCCATTCAGCCCATCGAGTCTTCACCGACCACAATCCCACCCAGGCCCTATCCCCACAACCCCATGCATTTACCCTAGTTAGTTCCCCTGACACTAAGCAGCAATTTAGCGTGGCCAATCCACCTAACCTGCACATCTTCGGACTGCAGGAGGAAACCGGAGCACCCAGAGGAAACCCACACAGGCACGGAAAGGATGTGCAGACTCCACACATTCAGTGACCCAAGCCGGGAATTGAACCCGGGTCCCTGGCACTGTGAGGCAGCAGTGCTAACCACTGTGCCTCCATGCCGATTTTCCATCTACATGGATGCAATCCATTGCTTCAGGATTAGAGGTTTAGAGCAGAGAATGAGGTCATTAAGTCCCATTATATCTGAACTGACTCTGGACTAGAGCAACCCCAGGGCTAAGCTAATGTAATGCCCCGTATCGTCCTCTGTTTTGAATATATCTCTGGCTTTTAAGATGCAGTGATCATTAGTTCAATGCTCCAGTTCAGTCTGTGGAATGATGATGGGCTGGATTTTCTGCGGCTGGGATTCTACAGTCCTGCCGCAGTGCACGAGGATTTGGCTGTATCTCAAATTCTCCATTCACGCTGTTGACAGGGGTGGGAGTGAACGAGCGGAGAATCCCAGCCGATGGCGCAGTGGATATGATCACTAGATGAATGTATCTCTTGCCACATGGCTTCAAATCCCACCATTGCTCAATCTGCTATTTCAGAGAAAGCATAAATTTATTCAAAAAAACTCAGGCCTCCCACGGATGGTGATGATGGCTAGAATTGTCCAGTCTCGCACTCCCCACTGCCCCTGCTAACAAGAACAAAGAATTTTAAAGTTTAATTATTAGTATCATGAGCAGGCTTACATTTGTCAGAGTCAAAAGTGGGCTTACGTTAATATTGCAATGAAGTTATTGTGAAAATCCCCTAGTCGCCACACTCCGGAGCCTGTTCGGGTATGCTGATGGAGAATTCAGCACGGCCAATGCACCTAACCAGCACATCTTTCGGAACTGCGGGAGGAAACCGGAGCACCCGAAGGAAACCCACGCAGACACGGGGAGAATGTGCAGACTCTGCACCGATGGTGACCCAAGCTGGGAATCGAACCAGGTCCTTGGCACTGTGAGGCAGCAGTGCCGCCGTGCCATTTAGCACTCAGCCCCAAACTCCATTCACTGCAGCAAGGCTGGAGAATTGCGGACCATGTCCGAGAATTCCAGCCGGGATCTCTGACACAAAAGCCGATTTGGTGTGGAGATGCCGGCATTGGACTGGGTTAAACACAGTAAGAACACAGATGAATTACAAAAGCCGTTTACCAGACAGGAAAGATTATACAATAAAAATATTTGACACATCTAAATCATTTTGTAAGTATAGTTGCGGTATCAATATAATGAAATAAAACGGTTTATTTTCCTTTATCACCTATTCTTTTTGGAGCAGACCCGTTAAGAGGAAGTTCAGCGTCTAATCTTTCGAGCAAAACCCATTTATCAAGCGGTGTAGCCTGTGCGTACTTTGTTTCCTTTTCCTTATTTTAGTCTTGGGTAAACATTGTCCTGATGGGTGCACAGAATGCTGGCCCTGGGAACTGAAATCCTTCCTTTGAACCATTTTTGGCCCTTGTCAATTATTCAGCTGCGACAGAGCCAAGCCCAGAATTGCCTCTGCTCCGGCTCCATTCTGACCCCAAACACAGAACGCCCACTTACTGTAACATGTTACATTCCAACTCACATTTCCCATTAGAGTTGCCAACTGTGATTAACTGTATTCCTGGAGGCTCCATCACATGACTTGCCTTCACATTCCAGCCTTGAGGGCAAAATGACCCATTATCCAATTGGCTATTGTCCACGCAGCCCTTCTGTTTTACGTTTTCAATATTCTTATATCATAGAATCTCTACAGTGCTGAAATAGGCCATTCAGCCCATTGAATCTGAGCCAACAACAATCCCACCCAAGCTCCCTCCCTGTAACCCCACATATTTACCTTGCTAATCCCTCTGACACTAAAAGGCAACTTATTATGTCCAATCAACCAAACCTCCACATCTTTTGACTGCGGGAGGAAACCGGAGCACCCGGAGGAAACCCACGCAGACACGGGGAGAACTTGCAGGCTCCACACAGACAGTCACCTGAGGCTGGAATTGAACCTGGGTTCTTGGCGCTGTAAGGCAGCAGTGATAACCACCCTGCCACATCTCTGGTGAAGAGAAATGCTCAAAGAAAATGACAGCCAAAAAATAAACCGACCTTTTTTAATGTCCCAATGGCTTTTCTTCAGGGTGGCACACAGCAGTATCCTGGAGATCGATCTTCAATTGCTGGAGAATCCCAGCCATCTTGAAGGGTTGGCAACCCTTCCCCCAATTTCCACCCCAGTCACTCCTGGGGCCTTGCTAAATTAGACTGCCAACTTAGTAAATTAACAAAAGGGAAGAGTTCTGTTTATATCACACTTTCCACCACCTCAGTCTTCAATGGAAATTCAATGGAAATGACAATAAGGGTAAATGTTTAATGAGCAGCTTATCGATGCAAGCACTCATACACTTTCAACCCAAAAGTAAATTTTCCATAATCAGGAACAACTCACAATAGATGTTCAAAAAATGACGACATTCCTTTTCATAGAATGGATTAGAATCCCTACAGTGCATTGAGCCTTCACCAACAACAATCCCACCCAAACCCCCATCCCAGTAATCACATGTATTTACCCTCCTGTTCCCCCGATACTAAGGAGCAATTTAACATGGCCAATCGACCTAACCCCTGGATTGTATTCCACAGCTCACAAACTATGAGAGTAAACAGAAGCACCCAGAGGGAACATGGTGGCACAGTGCTTAGCACTGCTGCCCCACAGCGCCAGGGACTTGGGTTCGATTCCCGGCTTGGGTCACTGTCTGTGTGATGTCCGCACATTCTCCATATGTCTAAGTAGGTTTCCTCCGGCTGCTCGGTTTTCCTCCCACAGTCTGAAAAACAGGCTGGCTCGATGCATTGGCCATGTAAAATTGTCCCTTGTGTACTCGAACAGTTGCTGGAGCGTGACAACTCGGGGATTTTCACGATAACTTAATTGCAATGCCTGTGACACCAATAAATAAATTTCACAAAAAAAGAGAATGTGTAAACTCCACACGAGCAGTTACCCAAGGCTGGAATTGAACCTGGATCCCTTGTGCTAAATGCTAAAAATGCCACCCATTTTTTTCACAGTTTGTTCCCTAACTGAAGACTTCACCTATGAAGAACAGCAATCCATCGCAGTAACAACTGTTACTAGGCATTGGAAAGATACACCAGACCCATGAAAAGAATACTATGATTCAGCAATCTCAGTCCGTCATTCAGAAATCTCAATCCTTGACTGAGCACACATTCTTTCACCAGCCTTTCTGTGGTTAAATAAAATCTTTAAACATTTTGTTCTAATCTTGAGTCACTATATTGCTTCTGATTTGATTTGATTTGATTTATTATTGTCACATGCATTAGTATACAATGAACAGTATACTTTCTTGCACAGACAAAACATACCATTCATAGAGAAGGAAAGGAGAGAGTGCAGAATATAGTGTCACAGCGAGGGTATTGAGAAAGATCAACTTAATGCAAGATAGGTCCATTCAAAAGTCTGATGGCAGCGGGGAAGAAGCTGTGAGACAGTTTGTACGTGTCCTCAGACTTTTGTTTATCTTTTTTCCCGATGGAAGAAGGTGGAAGAGAGAATGTCCGGGGTGCGTGGGGTCCTTAATTATGCTGGCTGTTTTTCCGAGGCAGCGGGAAGTGTAGACAGAGTCAGTGGGTGGGAGGCTGGTTTGAGTGGTGGACTGGGCTACATTCATGACCTTTTGTAGTCTCTTGCAGCCTTGCTCAGAGCTGGAGCCATACCAAGCTGTGATACATCTGGAAAGAATGCTTTCTATGGTGCATCTGTAGACATTGGTGTGAGTTGTAGCTGACATGCCAAATTTCCTTAGTCTCCTGAGAAAGTCGAGGTGTTGGTGGACTTTCTTAACTATAACATCCACGTGAAGGGACCACCACAGACTGTTGGTGATCTAGGGCAGGTCGTTGGTGACCTTGAGATACAGGGAACTACAAACCAACCAACACTTGCATCAAATACCCTAGTAGTTTTTTACAACTATTTGTGTCAATGTGACATGAATTTATCTCTCTATACACCACTTGTGAGCACACACGTCTACAAGCCACATGAGACCAGGGATCTGTGATCGAGACAGCTGCTGTAAGATGTCTTGTGCGATGGATTGTCTCAGGTTTTCCATGGGCTCAGGACCTGCTGATTCTTTCTCATGGTCGTACATGGGTGAAACCTTTTGCAGGGGGTTGATCGTGGTGTCCCACTGTGCTGCAGCTGCGAGGGAAGCAGCTTCTGAGTCACGTACACGGGACAGTTTACTACACTGTAACCTGCCCACTCCAGAATGCTTGGGAACAAGTCATTTCTGGATTTTGACTCTTCCCGGATAATCGAATGACGTTCAGATGCCTCAGCACAAGCGTGTGAACAGGCAAACAGCACTGAGATCAAAGTTTACCTGAAGCTTAAAACAGCGACTATACATTATGAAGCAGATAAGAACACCATCACCTACCCCACTTTCCATCTTGACTTGGAAATTTATCGCTATTCCTTTGCAATCACCGCATCAAAGCAGTAGGGACACTCCATTGCTGTTAAGGAGGGAGTTCCAGGATTTTGACCCAACGACAGTGAAGGAACGGTGATATATTTCCAAGTCAGGGCCATTCAGTACCAAAACAGTAATAACAGAATCTTAGAAAATATATATAACCAGGTCCGATGGCTAGCAAAAGATTTGGAGCTCTTCTGCAGTTGTCCGCTATCTGTAAGCACTGTCCGTTTTGATACTTTACACTGGTGAAATGGTGGGCTCTCTTAAGACTTTTTGAAACTGGCAGAATTACGAACTAGCTGTTTCAGTTGATCTCACTGCCCTGAACTGCCTTTAACTGCTTCAGTGGATCTGGCTCTGACCATGGCCCTGTCTCTGGCCCTGGCCCTGGTCCTGGCCCTGATCCTGGCCCTGGCCCTGGTCCTGACCCTGATCCTGGCCCTTGCCCTAGTTCTGGCCCTGAACCTTGCCCTGACCCTGGCCCTGGCCCTGAACGTTGCCCTGACCCTGGCCCTGGCCCTGGCCCTGGTTCTGGCTGTAGAGATGTTCCTCAGAGAGGGCTGCTGCTCTGGCCTTCATACTTGCGATGACCTCACAACTTTCTTACACCATGATTGGTCTGAGGTTGTCAACAACAGCAAATTCAAATCTGATTGGCTCTTAATACCTGATTGTCTTCTTTTTTAAACTGATAGGCTATTAAAATACAAAAGCCTGTTACCAAAGCAACCCTGATGCTTGGACCTTGAAACAAATGTTGTAACTTAGGTGTGTGTGTCTCTGCGTCCAAGCACTGAACTCCAAACCAGCTTTTAAAGGGACAACACAGTGTTTTTCTCCTTCTAGTATTTTATATTCTTTACAATCTCTACTTCACAACACTACACCAGTCATTTACAGCTACTGGCTTCTCTGTGGCCCAAGTCTCAACACGTGATAACATGATACCATGCGCCTTACCCACGAACCCACCCATCTATGAAAGCCCGCATGGAGAACCATGTTTGTCACTCAGGCTGGTCATGCAGAGAAGGTTGTCTGTCCCTTTATCACCCTGCAGACAGGTTCACCAGCTAACCCATGACACTAGACTTCCTGTGTTGCCTCCAATCAGGCTTGCCTGCTCTTCTGCGCGATGTCTCTTCCATTCTTCCTGCAGGAAGGGTCCCTCTGGCTTTTCCCTGGTGGAGGACACACAGGGGGGCCTTAATTGAATCCTGGGACCACCCAGGCGATCACCCCCAGCACTGCTGCAGGCAGGACCCCCAGACATTCCATAGAGGTGGAGACTCAGATCTGAAAGGGATGCCCGGGTGCCATGGGTAATCTGTCAGACTCCATTCTATGCCATTCACAGGGATGGCAGCTGGAGCTGGCAGTGGCTCGTACGGCTGCCAAATCATCCACATGAGGTTCTGATGTGCCACCCCTCCAACTGCGGTGCAGCACTGCTTTTTGCTTTTTTAGTTTTCTTTCCTATCTCTGAGAACAGCCCCTTGTTGGCCACCCATTGCTGGCAGCTTCTTAAACTGGCTGGCTACTCCTGGGTCAATTCCCAGCCCCGCCACCTGATACTGGTGTCGCGTGTGCCAGCAATCCTTCCTGGCACCCGTTACGTGGCCAACTGCTGCTGGATCACTGGCGCTCAATCTCCTAACCCACAGGTGAAATGTCCACAGTTCCACTCCCATGGAGTGGAAGTCCTAAGTCAAAACCCAAAGTCTTGCCCAGTCTGTGACAGCCGCAGCTCAAGGAAGAGTGACTATCGTAACATTCTCTTTCGGAATAACACTAAGTTTTGTTCATCTACAAACATTCCTGAATTGTGGGGTGTCATTGGTGGCACACTGGTTAGCACTGCTGCCTCACGTGCCAGTGACCCGGGTTCGATTCCAGCCTTGGGTCACTGTCTGTGTGGAGTTTGCACATTCTCCCCGTGTTGACGTGGGTTTCCTCAAGGTGCTCCTGAGATGTCCAAAGATGTGCAGCTTAGGTTGATTGGCCATGCTGAAATTAAGCCTAGTGTTGGGGGAATTTAGTGAGGTAAATATGAGGGGTGAAGGGAATAGGCTCTGGGTGGGTTAGAGGTGGGTCCAGACTGGATGCACTGAATGGACTCTTCTGCACAGTAGGGATTCTTTGAATTAGTTTAATCATAGAGTCCATACAGAGCAAAAGGAGGCCATTCGGTCCATTGAGCCTGCGCTGAACACAATCCCACCCAGGCCCTATCCCCATAACCCAATGCATCTACCCTAGCCAGTCCCCCTGATGCTAAGGGGCAATTTAGCTTGGCCAGTCCACCTAACCCGCACACATCTTTGGAGCGTGGGAAGAAACCGGAGCACTCGGAAGGAACTCACGCAGACAAAGGGAGAACGTGCAAACTCCCACAGGCAGTGACCCAAATCGAACCCTGGATCCCTGGCGCTGTGAGGCAGCAGTGCTAACCACCGTGCCACCCCTATCATTACATTACAGCCGGACTGTGGTAAACAGGTACTAAAGTGGTTAGAAGACTGGCAGTCGTGAATTCTTAAGGAAACTCAACCTATTTGTCACTATTGACAAAGGCAGTCTTTTGTCAATCCTTGACAATCTGTCTAAGTAGTGTCGCCGATGTGACGTATTCCTCTTTGGCAGGTAACCAAGAAACCAATCTCATGTATCTGAATGCAATTTACTCCAAAGCTATTAATATCAGTGACCAGTGAACAGGATGAAGATGTCACACTGTGACAGAGGCTAGACTCTACAGCACTGGAGCATTGTGACTGAATTATTAACTCTCCAAGATTTAGGCCGGAATTTTACCGCCACATCCGCCATGTTTTGTACGATCCCACCTGAGGCCAACGGAGAATGCTGTTCTCCGAGTGTCGCCCGCCGCCGGAATAGGGGCAGGTAGAATTCGAACCTTAGAATCTCTGAGTGGGATTTTATGACCTCCCTCAAACGAGACCAGAAATTTCCACCCAAGGTCTACAGACATTTCCATTGTCCGCCCCTCACCTGCTCTGATTCTGTGATGGGTAGGGCCATAGGATTCCAATGATAGAGTTATAGAGAGAAGTGGCATGGATACAGGCACTTTAGACCTATTCATATATGTAAACCTGGTTTCCTAAACCAAACTAGTCCCATTTGCCTGTGTTTGGCCCCTATCTCTCTAAACCTTTGCCATCCATGTACCTGTCCAAATGTCTTTTAAATGTTGTAATTGTACAGGGCACTGGTGAGGCCGCAGCTGGAGTACTGTGTGCAGTTTTGGTCGCCGCACTTGCCCAGGGATATTTTGGCCTTGGAGGGAGTGCAGAGGAGGTTCACTAGGCTGATACCGGAGATGAGGGGGTTGAGCTATGAAGAGAGGCTAAATAGACTGGGTTTGTACTCGTTGGAGTTTAGAAGGCTGAGGGGGGATCTTATAGAGACGTATAAGATAATGAAGGGGATGGATAGGGTAGAGGTAGAGAGATTCTTCCCGCTCAGAAAGGACAGCAGGACTAGAGGGCACAGCCTCAAGATAAGCGGGGCGCAGTTTAGAACGGAGTTGAGGAGGAACTTCTTCACTCAAAGGGTGGTGAATCTCTGGAATTCTCTGCCCGTTGAGGTGGTGGAGGCTACCTCGCTAAATATATTTAAGACACGGGTAGATAGGTTTTTGGTAGGCAAGGGGATTAAGGGTTATGGGGAAAAAACGGGAAAGTGGAACTGAGCCACTTCAAATCAGCCATGATCTTATTGAATGGCAGGGCAGGCTCAAAGGGCTAGATGGCCTACTCCTGCTCCTATCTCTTATGTTCTTATGTATCCACCTCTATCACCTCCTCTGGCAGCTCATTCCAAATACTTACCATCTTCTGTTGCCCCTCAGGTCCCTTTTAAATCTTTCCCCTCTCACCTTAAGCCTAAGTCCTCTGGCTTTGGACTCCCCTACCCTGGGGAGAAGACCTTAGCTATTCACCTTATCTATGCCCCTCATGATTTTATAAACATTGATAAGATCACCCCTCATCCTCCTACACTCCAGGGGAAAAAAAACTCCCAGCCTATTCAACCTGTCCTTATAATTCAAAACCTCCATTCCCACCCAGACCCTATCCTTGGAAATCTTTTACTTGGGCTGAATAAAATTGTAAAAATTGATTGTATTTAAGTCAGATTTCCATGAATGTGGGGGGAGCTGTACTTCACCGTTCTATAATAATAAATCAAATCAAGTCAAATTAAAATATCGCTTGGGAAGATCAGCCCTTGAGTGCAAATGTTTCGAAGGAGAGTACGCCAGCACTTTCTGAAGAACACGGCCCTAAAACCATGGGAAAACAGAGATTTGTTCACTCGCACAAGTTTCTCTGGGTTGCTCTCCACTCTCTCCATCCACAGGGCCAATTTTCGCTTGATAGCATCAAGCTGCTTCTCCCACCAGCTGCAACTGCAAGATTTGGCAAAGATACTCAGAGGAAAGTTGAGGGGCTGCCAAGTGTTGTCCCTCTCGGTTGAAAATGATGATTGATGTGCTGCACTATTCTGTACAAGTCGATACGGGAAATATACCAATGTCATATTTCTGATCCAAGGTTTGGAATGGGTGTCATTTCAGCAAAGGAGGGAGAAAGTTAGACTCACCACGTTCTATAACAGGAGGCAACACGGTGGCACAGTGGTTAGCACTGCTGCCTCACAGCGCAAGGGACCTGGGTTCGATTCCAGTCACTGTCTGTGTGGGGTTTGCACTTTCTCCTGGTGTTTGCATGGACTTCCTCCAGTTGCTGTGGTTCCTCCCACACTCCAAAGATGTGTAACTAAGGTTGATTGGCCATGCAAAATTTCCCCTTAGTGTCCAAAGATGTGTAGCTAAGACGGAATTCGCCATGCCAAATTGTCCCTTAGTGTCCCAAGATGTGCAGGTTAGGTGGATTGGCCATGTTAAATTGCCCATTAGTGTCCCAAGATGTGCAGGTTAGGTGGATTGGCCATGTTAAATTGCCCATTAGTGTCCCAAGATGTGCAGGTTAGGTGGATTGGCCATGCCAAATTGCCCCTTAGAGTCCCAAGATGTGTAGATTAAAAGGGAAATGTGTCGGGGACAGGACTGGAGAAGGACTGGATAAGGTGCTCGTAGAGTCGGTACAGACTCGATGGGCCAAATGGCCTCCTTCTGCACTGTAGGGATTCTATGATTCTATAAACTAGTGGAAATTGATGGAACCAAGAAACCAGTGCCCTCTGTTTATGACAGAACACAAGGAAGTCATCCATGCGAACTGTAAAGGCTGGATGTTCCAACCGCGCTTGCCCCAAGGCCAGGAATTTCCGCCCAAGGTCAAAGGATCTCTGTATGGTCCCCTACCACACCCCCCCACCCGCACTTGCTACGATTCCTGTGGTGAGCGGGACGGGAAAATTGGGTTCCCTATTGGTTTTCAAGACATCAACAATCTTTCTTCCCACAGACAATCCGCCAGCTTGCAATGAAAATAGACAAAGCCCCACCTGTATGGCGCGCAAGGAGCAATACTTCTCACTGCATACAAAACATGTGACAATAATAAATCAAATCAAATCAAATCACTTGAATTCTTCAAAACTCATATCTCCATTTATATGTTTTACATATTCAGGGGCTATGCCACCAGCAGGTCTTGGTTTCATTGGTCAGAACATTGAATATAGAAGTTGAGACGTCTTGTTGAAGTTGGACAAGACATTGGTAAGGCCACACTTGGAATACTGTGTGCAGATCTGGTCACTCCATTATAGAAGGGATATTATTAAACTAAAAAGAGTGCAGAAAAGATTTGTTAGGATGCTACCAGGACTTGATGGATGGAGTTATAAGGAGAGGCTGAATAGACCGGGATTTTTTTCTCTACAGCGTAGGAGGCTGAGAGGTGATCTTACAGAGGTCTATAAAATAATGAGGGGCACAGACAAGGTAGACAGTCAATATCTTTTCCTAAAGGTAAGGGAGCCTAAAACTAGAGGGCATAGATTTAAGGTGAGAGGAGAGAGATACTAAAGTGTCCAGAGGGGCTATTTTTTCACACAGAGGGTGGTGAGTGTCTGGAACAAGCTGCCAGAGGTAGTCATAGAGGTGGGTACAATTTTGCCTTTTAAAAAGCATTTAGAAAGTTACATGCATACGATGGGTATAGAGGGACATGGCCAAAAGCGGGAAATTGGGATTATCTTAGGGATATTAAAAAAAAGGGCAACATGGACAAGTTGGGCCAAAGGGTCTGTTTCCATACTGTGAACCGCTATGATTCTAAGTCATGCCTGCTTTAACCAGCACTAACACTATGGATGTTGTAGAATGTGGATGTTAGTCCATGATGCCAAGAAAATAAATGCAGAAACAGATTTTGATATCGAGCATCTCACTCTGAAAATTAAACAGCACCGTATCCTTCAATGGCAGTGGGCGATCTAACTCATTCTTATGGGATATTCACCAGCGTTGACAGCTCTGAAAGGATAGGCCTGATGACATGGCATGCCTACGCTCTAAAAGATATTGCTCCTAGGCATGACAGGTGTGTTAAAACAAGAGTTGGGTTGGAGCACGAAAGACAGCAGTCACTATCTGATTTCACTACAAACAGATTTCACTGAAAACTCTGTGTGTGTGTGTGTGTGTGTGTGTGTGTGTCCAGAATGTATTAATCCCGTGGCACAATGGTTAGCGCCGCTGCCTCACAGTGCCAGGGACCCACGTTCAACTCCAGCCTTGGTGACTGTGTGGAGTTTGCATGTGCCTTGGTGGCTTTCCTCCGGATGCTCTGGTTTCCTCCCATAGTCCAAAACATGTGCAGGTTTGGGTGATTGGCCGTGCTAAATTGCCCCATAGTTTCAGGGGGACTAAAAGGGTAAATATGTGGGGTTACGGGGGCAAGTCCTGCCTGGGACTGTTGTCGGTGCAGGCCGGATGGGCTAAATGGCCTCCTTCTGCATTGGAGGGATTTATGAATTCTTGGTCTCCTGAATATTGATAGTCAACAACCTACAACATTAACCCCACTTCTCCCTCCACAGGTGCTGTCAGACCTGCTGAGCATTTCCAACATTTTATGTTTTAATTAAAGCAGATTTTCCCAGCGCTTGGCTAAAGTATGAAGACTTGCTTCACAGACAGGTTTTTCATGACTGAGAATTGTTTTGCTATCTCTTGTCTCCCATTATTGTTAATCCAACTTTAAATGAAGATTGGAAAATAAAACGTTAACACTAACCATTAGGGTACCAGATTAGAAACCCCAAGGTATAATGTGAAGACAGCTAGACCCCAACAATTTTCTACTTTGATTTGATTTGATTTATTATTGCCACATGTATTAGTATATAGTGAAAAGTATTGTTTCCCGCATGCTATATAGACAAAGCATACCATTCATAGAGAAGGAAAGGAGAGAGTGCAGAATATAGTGTTATAGTCATAGCTAGCATGTAGTGAAAGGTCAGCTTAATGCAAGCTAGGTCCATTCTAAAGTATGATGGCAGCAGGGAATAAGCTGTTCTTGAGTCAGTTGGTACGTGACCTCAGAGTTTTGTATCTTTTTCCCTATGGAAAAGAGAATGTCCGGGGTGCGTGGGGTCTTCAATTATTCTGGCTGCTTTGCCGAGGCAGTGGGAAGTGTAGACAGAATCAATGGATGGGACGCTGGTTGGCGTGATGGATTGGGCTTCATTCACTATTTTGACATTAAAGAGGGCATATGGGGATTTCTCCAGCCATTCATGCCAAAGGGATTTCCTGGTCCCACTGCAATGAACGGAGATCGACCTGAGTGCCCGGCAACCATATCCACTGCATTCAAAACATGAGCTGACACAATGGAAGCAATGATGAAATTTGTCTGCCTTCATCAGGAAGAGGTTGAGGCTCCCAAGATAGGAAGGTGATGGCCTAGTGGAATTATGGCTATTAATCCAGATACTCAAGCAATGTTCTTGGGACCCAGGTTCGAATCCTGCCATGGCAGATGGCGAAATTTGAATACAATGAAAAATATCTGGAATTAAAAATTTACTAGTGACCATAAAACCATTGTTGTTTGTTGGAAAGTCCATTTGGTTCCCTTTAGGGAAGGAAATCTACTGTCCTTAACTGATCTGGCCTAAATGTGACTTCAGAGCCACAGCAATATGGTTGACACTCAACTGCTCTCTCAACAAGGACAACTAAGGATGGGCAATAAATGCTGGCCAGCCAGCGATGCCCATGTCCCACAGATGAATTTTAAATAAGTATCTCACTTCTACATTAGAGAAGTAAGACCAAATTTTCCCTTTTATCAGTGATTGTGAAATCTGTGATCGCACATTCAAAATGTCATGTATCCCAAAGACAGAAGACAGGCGATGGTTCTCAATAGTAGGTTGGGCTTAGACAATGCCAGAGACCCAGAGCAAGATCTGGGTTCAAATCCCACCATGGTGAACTTTGAATTCAATTAAAAAATTTACTGATGACTATGAAACCATTGTCGGAAAAACCCATCTTGTTCACTAATGTTCTTTAGGGAAGGAAATTTGCCGTCCTTACCTGGCCTGGCCTACATGTGACTCCAGAGCCACAGCAATGTGGTTGACTCTCAACTGCCCTCTGAAGTGGTCTAGCAAACCATTCAGTTCAAGGACAATTAGGGATGGATAGCAAATGCTGAATAGAATCATAACAAAGCAGAAGGAGGCCATTCAGCCCATTGGGTCTGCACCAACAACAATCCCACGCAGTCCCTGTAACCCCATGTATTTACCTTGTTAATCCCTCTGACACTAATGGTCAATTTTGCACGACCAATCAACCTACCCCACACATCTTTGGATTGTGGGAGGAAACCGGAGCACCCAGAGGAAACCCACACAGACACAGTGACCTGAGGCTGGAATTGAACCCAGGTCCCTGGCACTGTGATGTAGCAGTGCTAACCACTGTGCCACCGTGCAGCCCATGAATGAATAAATTGGGGAAAAAAATGAAACATTGTGCGACAGTTGTGCAGCAAAGTGTGATTTGAGGTATCTTGTGACACTCAATAGAAGTCATAGAATCCTACAATGCAGAAGGAAACCATTTGGTCTGCATCAACCACAATCTCACACAGGCCCTATCGCCATAACCCCATGAATTTAGCCCAGCTAGTCCTCCTGACATTCAGGAGCAAATTAGCCTGGCCACTCCACCTAACTCTGCAAAAAGCTGGAACAAAATGGATTGCTTAAAAAGAAGCAAAGTGGCTTCTAATCCCACCATCACAAAGGGGCAATTGATCATGGCCAATCAAACTAATCCACACATCTTTGGATTGTGAAAGGAAACCGGAACACCCAGAGGAAACCCACGCAGACACGGGGGGAATATGTAAACTCCACACAAACAATGACCCAAAGCTAGAATTGAACCTTGGAGCTGTGAGGCAGCAGTGTTAACCACTGTGCTGCCCATTTAGTCCATTTTGTCCATGCTGACCCAAAAACACCCAGGTACCCTTGCTAATCCCACCTTCCTGCAAATTGTCCATAGCCTTGCAGCTTACAGCAATTAAGGTGCAGATTCAAATACATTTAAATAAGTTTAAAGTGAAGTGAGGTGTGTGCTGGTTACTCACAGCATTGACTGTGGGAGCCGTACTCCTGCTGGTCCAAAGTGTAGATATTTCTTTTGTTTTTACCATTTGACGTTGCTGACAGTTCCATTAGTATATAAACGATTCAGCATTTTCTATTACTCATGATGAAATATTCAACATGTATTAAATGTATTAAATTAAATGTCTTAAATATCTGGAATTAAATGTCTGGAATTAAGAATCTACTGATGACCATGAAATCATTGTTGACCCGGGTTTAAATCCATCATGGTCACATTTGAATTCAATATGAAACTGGAATTAACAGTCTACTGATGACCATGAAACCATTGTTGATTGTTGGAAAAACCTATCTGGTTCACCAATGTCCTTTAGGGAAGGAAATTTGCAATCCCGACCCAGTCTGGTCTACATGTGACTCCAGAGCCACAGCAATTCATTCTCAACTGCCCTCTGAATGGGCCTAGCAAGCCATTCAGTTCAAAGGCAACTAGGGATGGACAATAAATGTTGGCTAGCTGGTGACGCCCAAGTCCCACGTATGAATATTAATATATAAATGATTCAGCATTTTCTATAACTCATTATGAAATATCCAGCATGCATTAAATCTATTTCATTTTATTCATGGGCCCTGGTTAGTGAATAATCCTGATTTCAATCTTGTGGCCCACTGAGATGAAGAAGGCCCAGTGGGCATGATGGCAGAGTGGTTAGCACTGTTGCCCCACAGCACCAGAGACCTGGGTTCAATTTCTGGATTGGGTCCACTGCCTGTGTGTCTTTGTACTTTCTCCCTGTGTCAGTGTGGGCTTCCTCCGGGTGCTCTGGTTTCCTCCTACAGTCCAAAGATGTGCAGGTTAGGCACAATGGCCAGGCTAAATTCTCCCTCATTACCCAAACAGGCACCAGAGTGTGACGACAAGTGGATTTTCACAGTAACTTCATTACAGTGTTAATGTGGCTAATAAATGAACATTATTTATTTTAGTGTGGCCCACTCACTAGCCTAGGTTGCCTATCACTGTTCTAGATGCACAGGCAAGGCAAAATAACCTGAATGACCCCCTTCATTCTTTGTACCGTTCTTTGCATGCCTGCTGTCCATTTGCATTCTCAGTACTTGCCTCCAGTTGACCAGATGCCCCTGGGGTATGACTGAGGTACAATTTCTTTCCCTTTGCAACAGCTGACAGTGAGAAATTGTTGAAAGACTTTGACTGAGGAGTGAATCTGACCTACCTTCTAATAATTCTCATATCTACTGCTTTTCATTTAGAGTTGTTACAGGTACTGATGCCGTATATTTGCTGAAATGATGGCACGGCATTCATACAACAAACTGATTGCATTGGGTCTTGTGAAAAGTATGACTAGAATTTGAGATCTAACTTATACAATCTGTGTCAGTATCGATTATAGTGGCATATATTTCAGTTGCAGAATCTACGCAGAAAGATCTATACTTCCCCACTTCAATGTTCACATTTCACACCCACAGATTGCATAACTGCTCTTAGCTAAAGAAGGGAAGAAACTCTTTTAAAGTCAAGCAGGCAGGTCATATAGCACAGTGGTAGTATTCCCTGATTCCAGGCTAGGCATCGTGTGTTCAAGTCCCACTCCAGAGATTGATGGCCATGGGAAAGTGTTTGCATGGTGAGGTCAAATAGGTATCACCTGTCACTTTCTCCTGGTCCAAGATGTGGAGATGCCAGCGTTGGACTGGGGTAAAACACAAAGAAATCCCATGACACCAGTTTAAAGTCCTTAAAGCAATAAACCTGTTTGGACTTTAAACTGGTGTTGTGGGATTTCTTTGTGACTTTCTCCTGGTGGCAGGCAGGAAGAGTGGGAGAGTTTTCTGGTCAGCTATAATACAGAAGACAATGGCAAACCCCTGCAGTGCTTTCACCTGGAGGTGATTCACTAATGTCCTTCAGAGAAGGAAATCTGCCGTCCTTACCTGGTCTGGCCTACATGTGACTCCAGAGCCACAACAACTGTTACCTGTCCTCTAACTAGGGATGGACAATAAATGCTGGCCAGCCAGCGATGCCCATGTCACATGAACATAAAAAAATAAACAGAATGGCCACAGTCATTAAATCATCAAATTTCTGCATAAATTGGAACACTTAATTCACAAGCTGCACTGATGTAACTTTATTCAGGTGTATTGAGATACCCCAAAGTATATAAAGATATATTTTAATTTTTTTTTACTCAATCCTTAAAAATACAAACCCAAGGCTCAGAAGGAACCAGGAAAACACAAGTGCATTCTTTGCTTGCCTCCATAAACCAAATTCAATGTTCAATTGAATCCAATTCATTGTCTCTTTATACAATATATATATTATAATAGTTTAAGTTTATTTATTAGTGCTACAAGTAGGCTTACATTAACACTGCAATGAAGTTACTATGAAAATCCCCTAGCCGCCACATTCCGGCGCCTGTTCAGGCACATTGAGGGAGAATTTAGCATGGCCAATGCACCTAACCAGCATGTCTTGTGGACTGTAGGAGGAAACCGGAGCACCTGGAGGAAACCCACGCAGACACGGGGAGAACATGCAAACTCCACGCTGGCAGTGACCCAAGCCAGGAATCAAACCCGGGTCCCTGGCACTGTGAGATGGCAGTGCCAACCACTGTGCCACTGTGTTTAATCAATACTACTGGATAATTTTCATTAAGAACAGTTTTATGAAGAAAGCTAGCCTATAAATTTAGCTCCGTGATATTAACATAAAAGTGTCTGCATGATTCATCGCACAAACCTTTAAATAATTTAATATGTTAACATCCCCAATATGCCAGAGAACAGTGGAATGACATGTTAGTGGGTGACAAACATTTCTGTAATAATGCAAATAAATTTGTAGATTTTGTGGGGGGGTGGTTGAGAGAAGCTGTCAGCAGAAAGCAGGAATATATACATATATCAAGCAGTTAGAGTAAAAATATGCTATACAGGTTCCCCTCCAAGCCACTCACAGAATCACAGAACCCTACAGTGCAGAAAGAGGCCCTTCGGCCCATCAAGTCTGCACCAACCACAATCCCACCCAGGCCTTACCCCCATATCCCTACATATTTACCCACTAATCCCTCTAACCTACACATCCCGGGACACTAAGGGGCAATTTCTTAGCATGGCCAATCAACCTAACCCACACATCTTTGGACTGTGGGAGGAAACCGGAGCACCCAGAGGAAACCCATGCAGACATGAGGAGAATGTGCAAACTCCACACAGACAGTGACCCGAGCCGGGAATCGAACCCAGATCCCTGGAGCTGTGAAGCAGCAGTGCTAACCACTGTGCTACCGTGCCGCCCCATCCTGACTCACCATCCTGACTTGGAAATATATCATCATTCCTTCGCAGTGGCTGGGTCAAATTCTTGCAATTCCCTCATTAATGGCATTGTGGGTCAGCCCACAGAACATGGACTGCAGTGATTCAAGAGCAACTAAGTCTAGGCAATAAATGCTGGCCAGCCAGCGATGCTCATGTCCCAGAAATGAATTTTAAAAAAATTTGCCCAGCAATTTTTGAAAATATTTATTCTTTCATCAGATGTGGGCATCGCTGACAAGGCTGGCATTTGTTGCCCATTTCCAGTTGCCCTTGAATTGAGTGTTTTCCTAAACCATTTCAGAGGGCAGTTGAGAGTCAACCACATTGCTGTGGATCTTGAGTCATGTGTAGGCCAGATTGGGCAGCAGATAACTCTTCCCTCAAGGAGCACCAGTGAACCTTACAAACAAACAATGATAGCCATTGAGACAATGGGCAAGATTTTCTGGCTGCCAAGGCCAGAAAATCCTACCCGAGGTCAATGGACCTTTATACAATTCCCATGGTTCCCATCCTATAGGTTTCAATTCTAGATTTTATTAATTGCATTTCAATTCCACCAGGTATCTTTGGTGGGATTCAAAGTCGCATACATTAGTACAACAGCCCGATCCTTTGGATTACAGGTCCAGTGATATTACCACTTGACCATCACCTTCTCCCACCTAAAACAGAGACAGAAAATGCTGAGAATATCAGGCAGCACCTGAGGAAAGCCCAAAGATGTGCGGGTTAGGTGGATTGGCCATGCTAAGTTGTCCCTTAGTATCAAGGGGACTAGCTAGAGTAACTGCATGGGGTTATGGGGTTGTGGGGATGGAGCCTGGGTGGGATTGTTGTTGGTGATGGGCTGAATGGCCTCCATCCACACTGTAAGATTTTGTGAAAGGCAATTGAGGAACTGATGCAAAAACTGAGGGTGCTGGAAAAACTCAGCGACATCTGTCGAAAGAGAAAAACAGAGTTAATGGCCAGAATTCTCTGACCTCGCCCACGGCTGGGATTCTCCAACCCCGCTGCAGTGAGTGGAGTTTTGGGCTGAGTGCCAAATTCTCCACCCTCACTGGGCAATGTTGGTGGGGCAAACGAGATTGGAGATTTCTGGCTTATGCTTCGAGTCCGTTTGACTTGGGAGAGTGATAAAAATAGAAACTGCTGGAAAATCTCAGCAGGTCTGACAGCACCTGTGGAGGGAAAATAGAGTTTTGTGTTTGGATGACATTTCACCAGAGCTAAAGACAAAAAAAAATAGGATGAGATTTATACTTTTGGGGCGGAGGGGATATAATTGACAAAGATGACATAGACAAAAAGGCAAAGGGAATGTAAAGAATGGTAGTAAAGGCTGAGAATGGTGCTAATAGCGTCCATTAAGAGATTGCAATATGCAGTAAAAAAGGTGCAGAGTGTCAACGGACAACCTGAGGCATGTGGCAGTTGGCCCGAGTGAGGAGGGGGAGAGGGGAATTGGAAACAAGACGGAGATTTTTAAGAAATGGACAAATGAAATGGTGGAAGAAATGAAAATGAAAAATAATAAGAAGAACGCAAAACAATAAAAATGGGTTAGCAAGGTTAAAAGAAACAAAATAAAATCGAATAAATGGAAATGGAGTGGAGATAGAGGAGCGAGTTCATGCTCTGAAGTTGTTGAATTCAATGTGAAGGATGTAAAGTGCCTAATCGGAAGATGAGGTGCTGTTCTTCCAGTGTGCACTGGGCTTAGAGCTAATGTTTTGAGTCTGGCTGGATGACGTTACATTAGGTCAGGTAAGTGACACTTCAAGAAGTCAGCATCTTTTTTGCAGAATACGAAACACTCTCAGCTGCTCCAAATAATGGACAGGATTTTTTTTTCATTCCCCTTTGGATGAGCTTTAGATTGGGAAAAGGTTATCTGCCCTGCTTTAATTCCACGTTAAGTCCAAGGCCAGTGTTTTCAGCAAATTCGTTACACTTGACTGACAGCGAACAGGGATCTTTCTCTTTTCATTTGTTAACTCTGACCTCAGGTAGCAAGGACCTCAGCTTTGGAACCTATCCCCGAAGAATCCAAATGAATTGCTTCACCTCAGCTAGAGTGGAAATAAACAGTCATTGAAATGTCCAAACTAATCTTCAAGAAACCGTAGACACCCCATTCGAATCTTAATTCACATCTCACACAGTTTACAGCCTTGCGAATTTAACCTCTTCTGAGCAAAACTTAAGTCAATGGCATTTTTTAATAAAAGACATTTCATAAAAGTGTTCCTTCCAGATATGCATTTTATTTCTACATTTTCTGAGAATATAATTGCTGTGCATAAAGAAGCAGCCATTCAGTTCCACACGTCCATGAGTGATTGTTTGAGCGTCATAGAATCATAGAATCCTTACAGTGCAGAAGGAGGCCATTCAGCCCATCGAGCCTGCACTGCCAATAATCCCATTCAGGCCTTACCCTCATAACCCTACATACTTACCCTGCTAATCTCCCTGACACTAAGGTTATGATGGCCAACCAACCTAACCGTGCACCTTTGGAGTGTGGGAGGAAACCGGAGCATCCGGAGAAAACCCACGCAGACACCGGCAGAATGTGCAAACTCCACACAGACCGAGGCAGGAATTGAACATGGCTCCCTGGCACCGTGAGGCAGCAGTGCTTACCACTGTGCCACAGGTGGGTTCAAGAGAGGGATGCGTCCTAGTAGGAACGCCTAACATTTCTGCTGTCCAGAGCCTACAGCCATCGAGGGGGCTTGGTTAGCTGGAAAGGGAGTCTTTACAATGTATGCTGCAGCTGGGGAAGTCCTGAAGTTCCCTCACCATCAGGACCGCAGCTGATCACAGGACAGGCTTTTGTGTGGGAGCATGCATCCTCCACAAATAAAGAGCGAGGCTTAAGTTCAAAAGTGCCGACAACCCCAGCCGCACGCTCCAATCAACAGCATCTTGTATTTGGCAGCTTCGCCACTGGCAATGTGAAGACGGAACTTCTGTGCAGTGACAGACGATATAGCAGCAGAATTAGGCCACTCGGCCCAGCCAGCCTGATCCGCCATTCCATCGTGCCTGATAAAGATGTGTGGGTTAGATGGATTGGCCATTAGTGTCAAGGGTACAAGCTAGGGTAAATGCGTGGGGTTACAGCGATAGAGCCTGGGTGGGATTTTGGTCGGTGCAGACTTAATGGGCCAAATGGTTTCCTTCTGCACTGTAGAATTCTATGATTCTATTTGCTCCTCATCTCCATTTTCCTGCCTTCTCCCCATAACCCTTCAACCCATTACCAATTAAAACTCTGTCTAACTCCTCCTTACATTTACTCACTGTCCCAGCATTCACTGCACTTTGGGGCAGTGAATTCCACAGATTCATAACCCTTTGAGAGAAGTAGTTTCTCCTACTTTATTCTGTCTTAAATTTGTTGCCCCTTATCCTGACCTCTCGCCCTAGAATGTCCCACAAGAGGAAGCATCCGCTCCACGTCTACTTCATCCAGACATTTTATCATCTTGTGTACCTCGATTTGATCTCCCCTCATTCTTCCAGACAGTATAGGCCTAGAAATCTCTCTTCAAACAGCATCTCTGGAATCAATCTCGCAAACCTCCTCTGAACTGCCTCCAATGCCACTACATCTTTCCTCAAATAAGGGGACAAAATCTGTGCACAATATAATAATATTGTGCTGTTGTAACAGTTTGCTCTTTCTTCCTACAGGTCAATAACTGCCTGATGAGGCAAAGGAGATGTGAAGGGCAAGTTTTTTACACAGAGAGTGGTGGGTGTCTGGGATGCACTGCCAGGGGTGGTCGTGGAGGCAGATACAATAGGGGCATTTAAGAGGCTTTTAGATAAGCACATGAATATACAAGGATAGAGGGATATAGACCAAGAGCAGGCAGAAGGGAATGACTTAAGTTGGCTTCATGTTTGGCACAACATGTGGGCCAAAGGGCCTGTTTGTGTGCTGTACTGTTCTACATTCTATATCCCTCTCTTTTAACCAGTAATTGTAAATAAATGTGACGAGCTGGTGTATTCTGTACAAAAACACTGACCTGCATTTAATTTCCAAAGTGAGTGACCATGCAGTACGTGCTTCTGATTAGCCTAACAAGCAGGTTACTGTGAGTAGGATAATTGTCAATGCTTGCTCGATACAACTTTGCCAAGGATAGGTTGCTAAAAGTAAAAAGCGCTGTTTCCAAAATGAGAGAAAGTTATGGTATCAATAACCAAGAAAAGGAAGGGGGGATAGGATCACGTGAGATGTTAAAATTTGTTAAAACTAAAACCCAATCCTAAACACCCCTCCAAACCTTTCAGTTCCTGTTTTAACAGCGACATGCTAGGAGCAACCCACTCCTAGTCTACCCATTGGACATTTTAATATGATCATCAGGGTGGGATAGTGCTTAGCACTGCTGCCTCACAGTGCCAGGGACTCAGGTTCAAATCCTGCCATGGGTCACTGTCTGTGTTGAAGTATACATGTTCTCCACCATGTCTGCTTGGGTTTCCTCCGGGTGCTCTGGTTTCTTCCCACAGTCCAAAGATGTGTGGGTTAGGTTGATTGGCCGTGCTAAATTAACCTTCAGTGCCAGGGGGTCTAAATGGGTAAATACGTGGGATTATGGGTGGGATTGTCATTGGTACAGACTCGATGGGCTGAATGGCCTCCTTCTGTACTGCAGGGATTTTATGTCTCATTTTAAATCGATTTTCCAAATTTAACCTTCGCTGTTTAAAAGGAGGTAAAGACTGCTTCATGGGAAATGCAAGAGCCTTTTACAGCATTGCTTGTGGGCTGAGAGAAAGTTCTCTCACCAAGCCTACCAATCCTGATTTCTTCTCTGTCCACCATTGGGGTCCCCACTCTTCACCCCACCTAATCCAAACAACCACCATGTATTTGGTCCTCTTGGGGCCAGTCATCAGATCAGCGACCAGCTCCCTCGCAATCTCCCCTCTCCCCCCACTGTGCTCATGTCTCAGGCCTGCCCATGGTCAGAACCCTGGGATTGGAGATCGGACCCTTTCCAGATCAGCAATCAACCCCCCTCCCCCCACCCCCGAGATGTCATGCCCCTCCGTCCTTTAGGGAGCTAAGCCTATCAATCAGGCTGGCTTCCAGGTGGGGAGCCCAGTTAAAAAAAAGAGATCCACCCACCAGCTGTTAAAACAGTATGAGAACGGCACCAGACCCTGCCCTCCCCAAAACTGCTCAACCCACTCATCAAACCCACCCCAGTAAACATTGAGACCAAAGTTTCTATAAGGAGGCACAGAACGGTAACAATAGCCCACTCACAAACACATTCAGGTCAGAAACTCCGAAGTGTTTTATGAAGTCTGCCTGTATCATAAGTTTTGCATCTTGAATTTGGCTAGGGTAAGCATGAGATGTCCCACTTCAGGTATGATTCAAGTGCCCCACCAGGGAGCTTTCATCAAATAAAGTTTATTTAAGAATATAGTTAACATGTATAGAAAGAAAATTAGCAAGACCTTTCCCAATTACAAACATGAGAATAAACAATCATGATATTGTATGAACCTTAACAGCAAAATATTGTTCCAATGAAAGAAATCCCATAAACAGAGCCTTTGCCACAGGTTTAATACAGTAAAGACTAATGCTCACGTGATGCTGGAACTTAGTCCTTTGGTTGAATGCTGCAGTTCTCTTGAGGTACACACAGACAAGCTTGGAGTCAGAACAGCTTCCCAAAACACCAGGGCGACTATAGTCAAGCCAGTCAACAACAGCAGATTTTCTATTACAGGAAGGCCAAGAACCTGCTTCCATCTAACAGCAGAATTTCCAAAACCAGGGAGAGAGAGAAAAAAAAACACTGCATTCCAGTCTGATGATGACCCCCTTCCAAACCAAAACTGAAAATGGATCCTTAGATTTTTTTTCCTGGGGAGGAACCACCTGACTCTGACTTGTTAATGAATCATCGCCCTCACAATGCAAGGCCATAAAAGATCCCAGAGTAAAAATTGACAAAACCCCATTTAAACCATTGAAGAAGTGATAAAAGGACTATTACCAGATGGCCCGGCAACAATGGGAAAAGAAACTGAAAAGTTCTGCTTCCAACTGCAGAGAACATGGTTTTTTAAAAGGATTCTTAAAGGTTCACTAACGTCACACACAGGACATTGAAAATATACAATTATTTCATTAAATATACAGATGAAAGTGAACCCTTGAGGATCTAATCTAAAAATAAAAAAATTGGCAAATACCTGACATACATTCTTCATTTTGTTATTAGGTACTAACCTGTGGCCTGACCACATAAGAAACTAGAAATAACATGTATTTCATATGTTATTTTTGGCAAACGTTCATTTGAATGATCAATTTCCAGATGATTCCAAAGAAAGTCAGTGAAATTTGATTTCACAAGCCAGTGTGTATGCGGCAATTTAACCCAATTGTTGCATAATTCACAATCTTCAGTCTCCAAAGTCTGTAAACTGGTTAGTTCCCAGCAGCATAGGGGGATTGCGTTATTTAGCGAATTAATCATTCGCAGGAATAAATTGGAATACAATTCTGCACTATCAGCACTATTCTGTAGTTGCAGCAAGCACATTAGTTCAATTGCACAGAGGGCCAATTGAAAAGAAACCCTGAACAGATGAGTTATTACTTCTTTCTTTTTTGTGTGAATATCTATTATTATTCACTTTTGTCTGTAGCACTGGGCCTTTCAGACTGAGGGGGATCAATACTGATGCAGTCTTTCATCCCCTGGAACTGGTGTGTTTACTGATGTGCCAATGGGCCATTAGGTTAAAGGAAACCCCTCTCAAACTAAACCTTGGCTTGCCTGCATTACAATAGCGGTATTAAGTAAGAATTCTCCTTGAAAAACCAAGGCACTGTAGGGATTCAATGGCCCATTCCTATGGTTCTTCTACTTGCTCTAGCTTTACGTACAAATCACTTCAGACAGACCAGTAGGAAAAAAAAAACTACACGGGTGGAAATCATTGGAACATGGTAACTCTATGCATGAGCAACAATCAACAAAATGCCTAGAGACCTCCCCCTCCCCTCCCCCAGACTGCACGTTGCCCACCACTGATCCAGTTTGACTATGAATAAGTAGTGTAATTCAGATGAACAGTGAGACTAGTTCTGGAGTGTGCAGTGTGCTGTTACGGTGGCCCTGTATCCAAAAATATATTAATTCAATAGAAACATTGAAGAAGCTTTCATTTAATGTAGGCTGGAGAAGCAGAAGAACTCAAGCTGGAAAGATCACAAATCTCTAGAGTGTATTTGGGACAGATTTCTGGAGCCAGGTGCTATTGAACCAACATGGGAACAGGCCACACTGGATTCAGAGATTCAGAGATATGGCAGTGGACATGCAGTGAGTGACATGATGATGAAGAGAAAAACATAGAATTACACATAAAAAAATTAGACTTGAAAAAGGCCTGAAACACACCAATTTTTACAGATGCACCATAGAAAGTATCCTTCCCAGAGGTATCACATCTTGGTATGGCTCCTGCTCTGACCAAGACCGCAAGAAACTACAAAGACCATGAATGTAGCCTAGTCCATCGCGCAAACAAGCCTCCCATCCATCGACTCTGTCTTCACTTCCCGCTGTATCAGGAAAGCAGCCAGCATAATTAAGGACCCCACGCATCCTGGACTCTTCCACCTTCTTCCGTCAAGAAAAAGACATAAAAGTCTGAGATCACATGCCAACCGATACAAGATCAGCTTCTTCCCTGCTGCCATCAGACGTTTGAACGGGCTTATCATATATTAAGCTGATCTTTCTCTATGCCCTCGCTATGACTGTAACACTACATTCTGCATTCTCTCCTTTCCTCCTCCCCTATGTACACTATAAATGGTATGCTTTTGTTCATTTGGCGCATAAGAAGCAATACTTTTCACTGTATCCCAATACATGTGACAATAATAAATCAATTATTCAATCAATCAAAATGGACACAAACCCCAAAGACGGCTGACAATTTGTAGTTAGCCACCGATGGAATGTTGCAGGGTGTTTCTCTAAGTGACATTGGTTGCAAAATACTTTTACTATTAGTGTACTTCTAAGATTAGTGCATTCTGGTGCTCCTGAAATACATATAAGAGAGGGTTAAAAGCTTGTTTGCTACTGGCTTGCTGGTGTCTATCTGTGTCTGTGTGTATGTGTGTGTGGGGGTGTGTATGTGTATGTGTGTGTATGTGTGGGTGTGTGTGTGTGTGTGGGTGTGTGTGTGGGTGTGTGTGTGGGTGGGTGTATGTGGGCGTGTGCATGTGTGTGTGTGTGTCTGCCGTGAGAAAGAGCCTTTTCTACATTGAAGGTATGTGACACAGTAACTGAAGCAGGACCCCTGCAAAAGTAATGATCTTTTGCAGGAATATCTCAAAACTCTCTCTCTGACTGTGGAAGCCAACCAGAAAAAGGATTGCAGCTGGAAAAAGAACTAAAATCTCTCTACTGCACCACAGTGAATGGGGCCAGCTTCCAACAAGATTTTTTTTAATATAGCACTAAAGATCACAGAGATTTGAATTGCTCCGAACTTATCTACAAACTTTTGTGCCGCAGTCACGCTGATTTTGTACAAACTGTGCCAATAAAGACAGGGCAACCTAATGGAACTACCAGGCCTTGATGTATGCTTTTCAAATATAGAGTCATAAAATCCTGACAGTCCAGAAAGAGGCCATTTGGCTCATTGAGTCTGCATCAACTCTCCAAAAGACCATTTTACCCAGGTCCAACACGCCATCCCCATCCCTGTAATCCTGCATATTTGCCATGGCTAATCCACCTAACCAAAACATCTTTGGTCCTTATGAGCAATTTAGCATGGTCAATCCATCTAACATGCACATCTTTGGACTGTGGGAGGAAATCAGAGCATCTGGAAAAAAAGCCCATGCAGATATGGGGAGAACGTGCAAACTCCTGTGTGGATTATGGACAATATATCCACATAAATCATCCACCTCTCAATTTCTCAATCCTGTGTGTTTGCATACCAATTTTACTTAAAGGTACTTAGCAGATCAAGCGTTAACATGGGACGGGAGAATAGCACCACCCAAGGTATAATGTATAGAGTCACATGGTAATAGATTCAGACAATAGTCTAGGACAAACCTGCAGGGGAGCAGCACCATGCATGGAAGTAACTGGTTAATATAGTTAAGGATTACCAACCAAGGTTCATGTATAAACACAACATAATGACTTCAATCAGGCCATTAAAGTTGGCCCATATGAACTCCCAGTCAATTAATGGGCTAATCAGTGAGTCTTTTTCTTGTATTTAACTGGGAGTGTCAGTTCCTCTGGCACTCCCGAAGGGTGGCACAGTGCGTAGCACCGCTGTCTCACAGAGACCCGGGTTCAATTCCCTGCTTGGATCGCTGCCTGTACAGAGTCTGCACACCCTCCCTGTCTCTGCGTGGGTTTTGTCCAGGTGCTCTAGTTTCCTCCCACGGTCTGAAAGACGTGCTGGTTAGATATATTGACCCGGACAGGCACCGGAGAGTGGCGACGAGGGAATTTCACAGTAGCTTCACTGTAAGTCTATCTGTGACACTGATAAATAAACTTTAAATTTTAGACTGCACTCTGCGTACAGCTGTTGGAATTGTAAATGAAGGGATTCTGGTGAAGGGACTCGTGCCTTCAAAGACCTATTACACCCAGGAGTCTCAAGGACTCATCAATGAGACTCTAGACAAGACCATTACACAGCAAAGACAACTGGCAAGAAGGCACAGTCAGCTAAGAGTTACTCTGCATGTTAAATGTAGTTTATTTAATACAGAAGGATTCCCATTATCTCCATCCTTGCCCATGTAAATGATTGGACCCCACATGAGTGCCTGAGATGAATACGTCTGCTGAAGAAGATAATAGTTAGATAGAGAGGGGAGCTGCATTTTCAAGGCTTAAACAATTGAATGATTTGATTTTTGACTTGATTTATTATATGTCACATGGATTAACATACAGTGAAAAGTATTGTTTCTTGCGCGCTGTACAAAGCACGCTGCTCACAGAGAAGGAAAGGAGAGAGTACAGACTGTAATGTTACAGCCGTGGCTAAGGTGTTTAAAAGAGTTAGAACGAAGTTTTAGAAGCATAGAACGAGAGTGAAAGATAGAATTGGAAGGTACGCTGGGCACAGCTTGCAAGAAGTCTCCTCGCTCCGGCACCATCTGTTACTGTTAACATTGGCCGATACACCCTCCTCAGGAATGTCTTCGAAACTGAAGAAAAAACACCTTACATTTCTTTGTGACCAGATTCCAAAAAAAGACACGAACAGTTTGAAGGAAGGCTAACAAAAGAAAAACTCTTGCAAATTCCTGACACTGAGATCTGAACACGTACTGACTCGCTTTGTGATTCTAGAGTGCCACAGTAATCAGGATACATGGTGGTAATTGATTTGAAAGAGTGTTTTGTCACTCACTGTTTAGCATCGACTTGCAGAATGTATTGATTGGAGCAAGCAGCCAGCACATTAGAGGGAGCACAGTTCCCTGTATTGAGGTCTGTTTTATTTCTTGCAGCCCGCAGCGCCCCAGGAAGCAATATTATAAAACAATTTTATAATAGCCAGATCAGGGCCTTTACTGGTGAAATTAATATTATTGTCGTCAATAAAATGCAGTTCAGAGTATAAAGAGAGTAACTAATCCTTAAACAAAGTCTCAGCTCCTAAGGGGCAAACATCTGATTATAATGCCGCAGACGTTGTGAGAGGAACATTTGTGAAACCGTTACATTCCTCTGGCGCCTGTATTTGAAGCAATCGTTCCATCTGGGGAAGGGCCAGAGGGTGTGACACAGCAGCCGTAACCAAAACCAACATGCAAGTACAATGAAACGTGTGTGCTGTCCGCAGTGAAAATGTTTTATAAGTTTTGAAGCTTTAAAAAGTTTATTTATTAGTGTCACAAGTAGACTTACATTAACACTGCAATGAAGTTACTGTGAAAATCCTCTATTCTGCCCACCAAGCCTGCACCGACGGCAATCCCACCCAAGTCCTATCCCCATAATCTTGCTAATTCTCTGACCCTAAGGGACAATTTTAGCATTGCCAATCTATCAGTGAAAAATTCCCATCATCGATATCCATTACTGTAATACAAAGAAGAAGAATGTATTTATATGTGATCAATTTGATTTTTGATTTGATTTATTATTGTCACATGCATTAGTGTACAGTGAAAAGTATTGTTTCTTGGATTTTTAATGGTCATCATTAGACTTTTAATTCCAGATTTTCATTGAATTCGAATTTCGCCATCTGCCCATGGTGAGATTCGAACCCAGCTCCCCAGAGCATTACCCTGGCTCTCTGGGTTACTTGTCCAGTGATAATACCACTATTCAGGGGAGGTGATGGCTGAGTGGTATTGTCACTAGCCTATCAATCCAGAAATTCAGCTAATGTTCTGGGAATCTGGGGTCGGACAAATGTGAGGTAATGCATGTTGGAAGGTCTAATACAGATAGGAAATATATGGTAAATGGCAGGATCCTAAAGAGTATTGATAGGCAAAGGGACCTGGGTGTACAGGTACACAGGTCACTGAAAGTGGCAATGTAGGTGGAGAAGGTAGTCAAGAAGGCATACAAGCATGCTTGCTTTCATTGGCCAGGACATTGAGTTTAACAACTGGGTAGCCATGTTGCAGCTTTATAGAACCTTAGTTAGGCCGCACTTGGAATATAGTGTTCAGTTCTGGTCACCACACTACCTGAAGGATGGGGAGGCTTTGGAGAGAGCACAGAAAACATTTACCAGGATGTCCCCTGGTATGGAGGACATTTGCTACGAGGAGATGTTGGGGAAACTTGGTTTGTTCTCACTGGAATGATGGAGGTTGAGGGGTGACCTGATAGAAGTCTACAAGATTATGAGAGGCGTGGACAGAGTGGATAGTCAGAAGCTTTTTCCCAGGGTGGAAAGTCAATTACTAGGGGGCATAGGTTTAAGGTGAGAGAGGCAAGGTTTAAAGGAGATGTATGAGGCACTTTTTTTACACAAAGGGTGGTGGTGACTGGAACTCGCTGCCGGGAAGGTGGTGGAAGCAGGTACGATATTGAGTTTTCAGGGGTGTCTAGACAAATACATGAATAGGATGAGAATATAGGGATATGGTCCCTGGAAGGGTAGGGGGTTTTAGTAAGTAGGTCAGCTTGGTCGGTGCAGGTTTGGAGGGCTGAAGGGCCTCCTCCTGTGCTGTAATTTTCTTTTTTCTTTTTCTTCTTTGTTCAAATCCCATCTTGGCAGATGGTGGAATTTGAATTCAGTAAAAAATTTCTGGAATTCAGAATCAACGGATGACCATTGCTGGAAAAATCTATCTGGTTCCCTAACGCCCTTTAGGGAAGGAAATCTGCCGTCCTTACTGGTCTAGCCTATATGTAACATCAGAGCCACAGCAATATGGTTGACCCTCTGAAATGGCCTAGCAAGCTATTCAGTTCAAGGGCGACTTGGGATGGGCAATAAATGCTGGCCAGCCAGCGTTGCCCATGTCCCAAAAATAAATAAGAAACAAAAAGGCTTCCCATAAACATTTCTTAAAGCTGTAAATCTTATGCAGTTAGATCTTCATGCACCACCATTAACAGAATTTGGAGATGTTGGTGTTGGACTGGGGTGGGCACAGTAAGTAGTCTCACAACACCAGGTTAAAGTCCAACAGATTTATTTGGAATCATGAGCCTTTGGAGTGCCGCTCTTTCATCAGGTGAGAGGAGGTAGATTCACAAACATGACATATATAGAGAGGGACTCAACTGCAAGATAATGGTTGGAATGCGAGTCTTTACAGCTAATCAAGTCTTGACAGGTACAGACAGTGCCAGTGGAGAGAAGGATAATCACAGGTTAAAGAGCTGTGAATTGTCTCAAGCCAGGACAGTTAGTAGGATTTTGCAAGCCCAGGCCAAACGGTGGGGGTTACAAATAGTGTGACATGAACCCAGGATCCCGGTTGAGGCTGTACTTGTGTGTGCGGAACTTGGCTATCAATTTCTGCTCGGCGCTTCAGTGTTGTGTGTTGTGAAGGCCGCCTTGGAGATCGCTTACCTAAGATCAGAATGCTGAATGCCTTCGACTGCTGAAGGGAACACTCCTGCCTGGGTGATTGTTGCATGGTGCCCGTTCATCCATTATCATAGTGTCTACATAGTCTCGCCAATGTACCATGCCTCGGGACTTCCTTTCCTGCAGCGAATGAGGTAGACAACATTGGCCAAGTCGCATGAGTATGTACTATGTACCTGGTGGATGGTGTTCTCAAGTGTGATAAGACCATAAGACATAGGAGCAAAATTAGGCCATTCGACCCATCGAGTCTGCTCTGCCATTCAATCATGGCTGCTATTTTTCTCATCCCCATTCTCCTGCCTTTTCCCCATAACCCCTGATCCTCTTATTAATCAAGAACCTATCTATCTCTGTCTTAAAGATACTCAATGACCTGGTCTCCACAGCCTTCTGCGGCAAAGAGTTCCACAGATTCATCCCTCTCTGGATGAAGAAATTCCTCCTCATCTCTGTTTTAAAGGATTGTCCCTTTAGCGTGAGGTTGTGCCCTCTTGTTCTAGTTTTTCCTACTCGTGGAAACATCCTCTCCGTATCCACTGTATCCAGGCCTCGCAGTATCCTGTAAGTTTCAATAAGATCCTCCCCTCATCCTTCTAAACTCCAACAAGCACAGACCCAGAGTCCTCAACCGTTCCTCATATGACATGGGTCTCAATCGATACCAAGAAGGGAGAGACAAAGAAAGGCTTTTTTCTTTTGGTGAAATAGTAATTATGCATAATAAGAATGAACCTATTGATGAGATAGTAAAGTAAGGGAGTCGTTATGCCTTCTTGTATCCGTGTCAATGACCCGGCACAGTTTGCAGAGTTGCGGTAGAGTTGTATGGTGTCATGGTCGCTGTTCTCCTGAAAGCTGGATAGGTTGCTATGGACAATGGTCTGTTTGAGGTTGTGTGGTTGTTTGAAGGCAAGAAGTCGGGGGGGTGGGGGGATGGTAACAGGAAGGTTATAGTTCATAGCAGCAGTGTAGTGAATGACACAATCAATCATCACCCGGAATGAATGATGCGGGCTGACTGCACAGGGGAGGCTGCCACACTGGGGGATTCATAGCTCAAGGAAAGAACCTTGTACACTGTTGCCTTTAGATAACCTTCAATGGCTGAATTTCTGATGCTGTAAGGATTGTAATTACTGCGGTCGATGTTATCTGATAAACACTTAATATCCTCGTATCAAACCCAACATTTTGCTGTTTTAAACGAGGCGTGGATTTTAAGCAGATTATTGACTTTAAAATTAATGGAATACAAAAGCATCAGGTACGATAACATCAAAGACAGTCACTCCTATCCTTGCGTGGTCGGCAACCATGCAACAATATCAATTAAAGTGATTTTTACTCAATCTTATCTTGCAGACACAGTACGCGAGCAAATTAAGACAAAGTGGCTGATTGCTGAGAGCAGCCTGATCTGTCCATATAAGCATCAGCTTAGTAACAACAAAGTCATGGATGAAATGTAAGCGGTCTGCATGGATTGCAAAGGATTGTCTTGCTATTCTGCTTTCAAAGCACATATACACAAAGGCTTCAAAAATTCTCGTTTTTTTCATTTTGTGGCACAGTGGTTAGCACTGCTGCCTCACACTGCTAGGGACCTGTGTTCGATTCCCGGCTTGGGGTCACTGTCTATGTGGAGTTTGCATGTTCTCCCCATGTCTGTGTGGGTTTCCTGCGGGTGCTCCGGTTTCCTCCCACAGTCCAAAGATGTGTAGGTTAGGTGGGTTGGCCATGCTAAATTGCCATTTAGTGTCCCAAAATGTGCAGATTAGGTGGATTGGCCATGCTAAAATGCCCCTTAATGTCCCAAGATGTACGGGCTAGGTGGATTGACCATGCTAAAATACCCCTTAATGTCTCAAGATATACAGGCTAGGTGGATTGACCATGCTAAAATGCCCTTTAATGTCTCAAGATGTGCAGATTAGGTGGATTGGCCATGATCAATGCATGGGGTTACAGGGTCAGGGTGGGGGATTTGGCCTAGGTAGGGTCCTCTTTTGAAGGGCTGGTACAGACTCATTGGGCCAAATGGCCTCTTCTGCACTGGGAGGATTCCAGGGTTCTCTGATAACAAGAAACTTAATTAACATTGCAGTTTGCTTCCTAATATTTCAGAAAACTTTATCTCACTGTAGATAAACAATGAGTTCCTCAGAGGAAAATATCTAGTGATGTCTAATCCCTCTCAATCGATACCGAGAAGACAGAGACAAAGAAAGGCTTTTTTCACTTGGTGAAATAGCAATTATGCACAATAAAAATGAACCTATTGATCAGATAGTAAAGAAAGGGAGTTGCTATGCCTTCTTGTTCCCAGAATTTTCAAACAATCACACTTTTAAACTCAAAATACTGGAGCTTCATCGAGTGTATTTCTCAGAGCTCTCCTGATGACTGGTGGTCTGATATATTAGAATCATAGAATCCCTAAAGTGCAGAAGGAGGCCATTTGGCCCATCGAACTTGCACCAACAACAATCCCACCCAAACGCTATCCCCGCAACCTCACCCTGCTAATCCACCTGACACTAAGAGGCAATTTAGCATGGCCAATCCACCTAACCCTCACATCTTTGGACACTAAAAGGCAATTTAGCATGGCCAATCCACCTAACCCTCACATCTTTGGACACTAAAAGGCAATTTAGCATGACAAATCCACCTAACCCTCACATCTAAGGATACTAAGGGGCAATTTAGCATGGCCAATCTGCCTAACCCGCACATCTTTGGACACTAAAAGGTAATTTAGCATGACCAATTCACCTAACCTTCACATCTAAGGATACTAAGGGGCAATTAGCATGGCCAATCACCCTAACCCGCACATCTTTGAGGAGACTGAAGTACCCGGAGGGAACCCAAACAGACACAGGGAGAATGCGCAACTTCCACGCAGACAATGACCCAAGGCTGGAATCGAACCTGTGCCCCTGGTGCTATAAGTCAGCAGTGCCAATATGTACACTAGCACGGCCATTGTTGCTCAGCAGTGCGACAGTGAATGTGACCCCCCTGGATGTACAGCCCCACGCAATCCCTTAACTTTTAGTTTTGGGCTTGCATCTCATTCGTTACCTGTGTGTGTGGGTACATTATTTTTTAAAATTATTTTCATCTCGTGTTTTAGTAATCTATAAACTCACCGGAATACATGAGGACTGGGAAAAGGGATCTACAAGGGAGGGGATCCTTTTTAAAATTAACTTTGTTGTGATCAACTGAGAGTTTTGAATAAAGAAGGGGGAACCAGTTCACCCCTACTCACCGGCAACAAAACAATTTGGGGGACAACAGCTGTATTACTCACAACATTCTTTCAAAAATATTACACCACCGTATAAAAAGAAGCTGTTCCATTCATTGACTTTTTTTGCTGAAGTAGAAAGGATTAATGATCAACTTCTATAATTAAACAGAATAAATTCCTTTAAGTATCCCAACTGAGAGCTTGGGAATCAAGGACAAAGAAAATTACAGCACAGGAACAGGCCCTTCGGCCCTCCAAGCCTACACCAACCATGCTGCCCGACCGAACTAAAACCCCCTACCCTTCCGGGAACTATATCCCTCTATTCATAAGAACATAAGAAATAGGAGCAGGAGTAGGCCATCTAGCCCTTCGAGCCTGCCCCGCCATTCAATAAGATCATGGCTGATCTGTCGTGGCTCAGTTCCACATTCCCGCCCTCTCCCCGTAACCCTTAATCCCCTTGCCTATCAAAAACCCATCAACCCGCGTCTTAAAAATATTTAGCGAGGCAGCCTCCACCACTTCAACGGGCAGAGAATTCCAGAGATTCACCACCCTTTGAGTGAAGAAGTTCCTCCTCAACTCCGTTCTAAACCACCCCCCCTTTATCTTGAGGCTGTGCCCCCTAGTTCTACTGTCCTTTCTGAGCGGGAAGAGTCTCTCCACCTCTATCCTATCCATCCCATTCATCATCTTATACATCTCAATGAGATCTCCCCTCCTATTCCCATCCTATTCATGTATTTGCCCAGGTGCCCCTTAAAACTCACTATCGTTTCTGCTTCCACTATGTCCCCCGGCAGTGAGTTCCAGGCACCCACTACCCTCTGTGTAAAAAAGTTAAACCTTGCCCCTCGCACCTTAAATCTATGCTTCCCTAGTAACTGACTCTTCCATCCATAGGATGGTTGCAGCAGCAAAGGAGGCCATTCGACCCATCATGTATGTGCCAGCTCTCTGCAAAGGCAATTCGCCCAGTTTCACAAATACAAAGTTCCAGCTGTATTCACCCTAAGACCAGAAAGTTCTGCCCACGGTCAACGGAACTTTGCATGGTCCGTGCCCCGTTTCCTATGAATACTGTGGAGGGCGGGCCAGGAAAATTCCAGCCAATACCTTCTTCTTGTTTAAAGTTTACTTATTAGCATCACAAGTAGGCTGACATTAACACTGCAATGAAATTACAGTGAAACCCTGAGTTGCCAGACTCCGGCGCCTGTTCGGGTACACTGAGGGAGAATTTAGCACCTAACTTTCAGACTGTGGGAGGAAACTCATGCAGGCACAGGAAAAACGTGCAAATTCCACGCAGACAGTGGCTCAAGCAGGGAATTGAACCCGGGTCCCTGGCGCTGTGAGACAGCAGTGCTAACTAACCACTGTTACACCATACACACCAAGATTCCATCACAGCTACAACTTAATTAAACAAGAACATTTGTCTTGCAGCAAGGTATTTTTCATTCTGAATGCTAAGCAATTTTTAAACACCCAAGTTATCTTTCTGCTGGATTAGGTTACTAACTTCCCAGGATCTCTTAGCTTCTTTTGCCACCGCCCACCCCCCCACACCCCTCTCCGTCCCCCGCCTCCTCCTGTTAAACGATTGTTTTAAAAAAAAGTTTATTATTTGTATCACACGTAGGCTTATATTAACACTGCAGTGAAGTTATTGTGAAAATCCCCTAGTCGCCACACGCTGGTACCAGTTCGGGTACACTGAGGGAGAATTTAACAGTGAGCGGACACATCTTTCAGACTATGGGAGGAAACCAGAGCACCTGGAGGAAACCCACGCAGACACGGGGAGAATGTGCAGACTCCACACAGACAGTGACCCAAGCTGGGAATCGAACCTGGGTCCCTGCTGTGAGGCAGCAGTGCTAACCACTGTGCCACCGTAAAATGCACAGTCTTACGACATGGTGGATATGAATTCAATTGTCGCCTCCAAAAGGGGTAGGATAAATATGTGAAGGAGAGAGAAAATTGCGGGGAGGTGAGGAATGAGCGAGAGGGCGTGGGGCTAACTATATTGCCCCTCAGATTACGAGCTGACACAGGCTCAGTGAGTCAAAGGCTCTCCTTCTGCCCTGTACCATTCCACAATTCTTGATGCTAGAAAATCCATTATTCATTTTGCTTCCTGTCACGCAGCAGTTTCTGTAGCTCCTTTGAAAACGCAACAACAACAACAAGGGAAAGAAATTGAGAAGGTAAAACAATCACAGGGGACGTCGAGAAATTTGTGTGGGGTTGGCAAAGGCAGGAGAAAAGAAACTGTGCCGGGAGGAACAGATTACAAGGCAACAAAGGAATCCAGCCGAGTGCCAAAGAACATTCAATGCCCCAAACTGATTCTTAGACAGACAGGGAATCAGTGAAGATCTGTAACATAAATGTGTAATACCTGGAAGAGAGCGCTCGGAAAAAGTTACTAAAAATTATCCCAACCAATTCGCACGCATTTTTGTCAACATATTTAAAATTTATGTTTAAATAAATCTCAAAATCTATTCCCAAAGCAGGGCTGGTTATTCCATTGAGCTTAGTTAAATTGATATGTTACGGACAACATGCAGAGCTGTACAAAGATCGCTGATACAAGACAGGTAATGAGGCAGTGTGGCTCAAGTTAGCAATTTTGGCTGTGGAAGATCATATGTTTTGAACTAAATTCTCCTCATCCCTTCGTGTTGCTTGCTGAGGTTCCAACGCATTCATAAATTATTTCAAATTAATATTTTACGTTGTTTATGAGCACTGCGAAGATCATTCTGACCTCCAATAACCTACAGCAGGCACACTTCAACTTCTGGCTGTGTGACTCGATGGAACATGATGAATATAGAATCATAGAATCACTGCGGTGCAGAAGGAGGTCATTCGGCCCATCAAGCCTGCACCAGCAACAATCCTACCCAGGCCCTATCCCTGTAACTCCACATAGCTACACTGCTAATCCCCCTGACAAGTATATCAAAATCCATGGGAGATTCATCCAAGCTCCCAATAAATTTGTTGATCCAAGATGGTGCTGAAGCCTAGTGACTTCTTGCGAGCTGTGCCCAGGACACCCTCTATTCTATTTTTTACTCTCATGCTATGCTTCTAAAACTCTACTCTAACTCTAATACACTCAAGCGATGACTAACACTACATTCTACACTGACACTAGGGATGGCACTGTGGCACCAGAGGGCACAACCTCAGGCTAAAGGGACAATCCTTTAAAACAGAGATGAGGAGGAATTTCTTCAGTCAGAGAGTGGTGAATCTGTGGAACACTTTGCCTCAGAAAGCTGTGGAGGCCAGATCATTTAAGACAGAGATAAATAGGTTCTTGATTAATATAGGGATCAAGGTTATGGGGAAAAGCCTGGAGAATGGGGATGAAGAGAATGTCAGCCATGATTGAATGGCAGAGCAGACTTAAAGGGCCAAGAGGCCTACTTCTGCTCCTACGTCTTATAGTCTTATGGTGGTTAGCACTGCCAACCAGGGACTGGATTCGATTCCGGGCTTGGGTCACTGCCTGTGCGGCGTCTACACGTTGTCCCCGCGTCAGCATCAGTTTCCTCCGGGTGGTCTGGTTTCCTCCCACAGTCCGAAAAACGTGCTGGTGCATTGGCCACGCTAAATTCTCCCACGGTGCACCCGGACAGGCACCAGAATGTGGCAACTAGGGGATTTTCATAATAACTTCATTGCATTGTTAATGTAAGCCGACTTGTGACAATAATAAACATTCTGCACCCTCTCCTTTCTTTCACTATGAACGGTGTGCTTTGTCTGTACAGAGCACAAGCAACAAAACTTTTCACTGTATACTAATATATGTGGTGATATGTATTATGAATTTTGGGGCAGCATGGTGGCTCAGTGGTTAACACTGCTGTCTCGCAGCACCAGGGACCTGGGCTCAATTCACGTCTTGGGTCACTGTTTGTGTGGAATTTGCACATTCTCACTGTGTCTGCGTGGGTTTCCTCCGAGCGCTCCAGTATCCTTCCATCATCCAAAGATGTGTGGGTTAGGTTGATTGGACGTGCTAAATTGACCCTAGTGTCAGGGGGATTAGCAGGGTAAATATATTAGCAGGGTTACGGGAATAGGGCCTGGGTGGGATCGTTGTCAGTGCAGACTCGATGAGTCAAATGACCTTCTTCTGCACTGTAGGGATTCTACGAATAATAAATCAAATCAAATTAGCAGTGTAAATAGTTTCATTGTGAAATGTGTGGAGCAGGGGTCGTAGTCTAAGGATAGAGGGTAAAAGTTTGAGGACCGAGATGAGGAGAACTTTCATAACCCAAGATGGTGGGCCAACAATTCCTCATTCGTGTTCATGTGTAGCCTGGACACTGAAAGTTGTGAGATCAGAGAAACAGCATTTTCACAATCGGTTCCAATTACACTCCTGGTCTCCACGCAAGAACAGTTCGGAGCAGCACCTATCAGGTTAGGATTAGGAGCAGAATTTCCAGATGAACTCTTCTTCTTGCAGAGCTGAAGTGGGGTGAGGGTAGTTGCAGTCTCGTCGCTATAGCGGGGATCATATAACATGTCAAAAACCAGGACTTGCCGGTGATGAAGCTACACCTACATCCACTTCATCGTCCAGTTTTGGAGGCAGCCACTTCACATATTTGACAAGAACATAGGAAACTTCAAATTCTGAAGTTTGACTGCAAGAAACTGCAAAGGGTTGTGAAGGTAGCCAAGTCCATTAAGCAAACCAGCCTCCCATTGACTCCATCTACACTTCCCACTGCCTCGGGAAAGCAGCCAGCATAATTAAGGACCCCCCGCACCCTGGACAGTCTCTCTTCCACCTTCTTCAATCGGGAAAAAGATACAAAAGTCTGAGGTCACGTACCAATTGACTCAAGAACAGCTTCTCGCCCTGCTGCCATCAGACATCTGAATGGATCTATCATACATTAACTTGTTCTTTCTCTACCTCTACCTAAGACTGTAACACTATATTCTGCATCCTCTCCTTTCCTTCTCCCCTATGTATTCTATGAATGGTATGCTTTGTCTTTATGCCGCACGAGAAACAATACTTTTCACTGTATCCCAATACATGTGACAATAATAACTCAAATCAAACATGGAATGGAGATATGGCAAAGAGCAAGAAAATTGTGTAAAAAATGGTGATAGCAAGTCAGCTTCCACTAATTCAAAAAAAATTCCTAATTTTACATTAACTCTCAGCAATTTTTACAAATGCACAATAAAAAGCATCCTTTCTGGTTGTATCACAGCTTGCAATGGCTCCTGCTCTGCCCAAGACCGCAAGAAACTACAAAGGATTGTGAACGTAGCCCAGTCCATCTGGCAAACCAGCCTCCCATTCATTGAATCGTATGCTTTGTCTGAATAATGTGTAAGAAACAACACTTTTCACTGTATCGCTATAATAAATTGAAACAAATCAAAGAAATGTGCATGGATTAGAAATCTTTTATTCTGACCAAATGAAAATAATAACTAAAAGAATAAATGATACAGATACTTTAAATCTGTAACTAAAAACAAATCATCAGTTGCAAAGAAGGGTTTACACTCTAGCCTGTCCTTACTCTTTGTAGATGAGGACTGATCAATTGCAGACATTGGGGGGTTATATTCCCAACCCGCCTGCCATGGGAATCATAGAAGGCAGAGGGCAGTCCATACAAAGGTTGGTTGACCTTGGGCAGGATTTTCTGGCTTTAGTGCAACCGTGGCCAGAATATTCCGCCCCCGTATTTTCTGTTGGAAGAAATTTAACACAGGACGGACTGTTTGATGGGCATGTCTAGTGGGTGGTAACAAAGGCACTTGTTGCAACCTGAAGGAATACAATACTTACCAGAAAAAGGTTCAGTGACTTCAGAAGGGTAGTCAAGACAAGAGAAGGCTCTGGTGTCAATGCACAACCTCTACCACTCACAAAGCTTTACTTAGCTGGAGTAACATTTTCTAAAGAAGAGTCGAAATGTTAACTGTTTCTCTCCCTGCAGATGCTGCCAGACCTGCTGAGTATTTCCAGTAATTGCCGCTTTCTATTTCAGATTCCCAGCGTCCGCGGTTTCTTTCGGCTTTTATTTTCTCAATGTGTCTCATGTCAATCTCACACCAGAACAGGGCAAACGCTTCAAATTTTCAATCACTGGCTTTACACAAAATCACTTTCTCCGACTGTCACAAGGCCATCCATACGGCTTAAGGGCACTTTGTGTAAAAAGACAAATCACTGCAGCCTTTCATAGCATTCATCATCTCTTACAATCTCCATGACACCCATAAACCTTGGTACCATCTTCTCTTTAGACCTTTAAGAATACATTCTACTCTGCTGACAAAAACCTACCCCAAAGTAGATCGCAATTCAAAGGGGGAATTAAGGTCAATGTGTCTCAGCATCTCATCAGTAAGAATCAGACACTTTTTACTCAAGTTATTAGGGATTAAATGATAAAGTTTTGTATTATTACCTGGAATCAACCTTTTTTCTCTGAAAATAGAACCATCATACATTTTCTACCTTTACAAAACTCAATAGTGTTGAACCTTAGTGCTACACAGCTACAATACTGCCATCTAGCCAGCGATGTGGAAAATTGCCCCAGTATGTCCTGTCCAAATAGTCATGATGTGGAGATGCTGACATTGAACTGGGGTAAACTGCCAGCTCCAAGTGGAGAGGATCTCCAAGAAGAAATGTTTACCCCAGTCCAACACTGGCATCTCCACATCACGACTACCATCGACACCGCAAACTGCTGGCTCCAAGTGGAGAGGATCTCCAAGAAGAAACGAAAGCTAGTGGCTTTCGCTACCAAATAAACCTGTTGGACTATAACCTGATGTTGTGAGACTTCTTACTCTGTCCAAATAAAGCAGGACAAATTCAACTTGGAAAATTACAGCCCCATCAGTCAACTCTTGATCATCAGCAAAATGATGGAAGCAGCTGTTTACAATGCTCCCAAGTGCCACGTGCTTGGCAATTACCTGCTCACTGCCACTCATTCCACTTCCTGCCACTCAGCTCCTGACCTCATTACAGCCTTGGTCCAAACATGGGCAAAAGAGTTGAAGTCAAGAGGTGAGGCATGAGTGGCTGCCCTTGACATCAAGGCAGGATTTGAGCAAGTGTGGCATCAATGGGTGGCACGGTGGCACAGTGGTTAGCACATCTGCCTCACAGCGCCAGGGACCCGGGTTCGATTCATGGCTTGGGTCACTGAAATTGTGGAGTTTGCACGTTCACCCCATGTCTACGTGGGTTTCGTCTGGGTGCTGCGGTTTCCTCCCACAGTCCGAAACCAGAGAAGAGGGTTCTATACTCAAGAGAGATTGTAAGACCTGGAACCAAGAGTAAATATTCGGGATAAAGCATCACGAGTTCTTAAGTCATAGCAAGAAAACTGATGGGAGGCTTTGAAGGTTAAACAAGGTAGATTGATGGGCTTCTGCTTAAAATATGATCACATTACTGCAGAGGATGCATCAGCTCCCCCTCCCCGCCCTCCCTGTTTAGGATATTCAAGTCACTGGGCAGGATTTTATTTGAGTTCTTGAGCTAGACCGGAAATTCCCACCCCAGGTCAATGGACATTTCTGGTGTCCGCCTCTCGCCCACTCCGATTCCGCAGCAGGCGAGGCCGTTGAATTCCAACAATAGAGTCATAGAGATGTACGGCACGGAAACAGGCCCATCGGCCCAACTCGTCCATACTAGCCAGGTTTCCTAAACTGAACTAGTCCCATTTACCTGCGTTTGGCCCATATCCCTCTAAACTTTCCCATCCAAGTACCCATGCAAATGTCTTTTAAAGTTATAATTGTACCCGCCTTTACTTTAAAGTTTATTTTGTTAGTGTCACCAGTAGGCTTACATTCACACTGCAATGAAGTTACTGCGAAAATCCCCTAGTCAAACTGGATCACCCAGAGGAAACCCACAGACACACGGGGAGAATGTGCAAACTACATACAGACAGTGACCCAAGCCAGGAATCGAACCCGGGTCCCTGGCGCTGTGAGGCAGCTGTGCTAACCACTGGGCCACCATGCCAACCCTTCTGACCGCTCATCTCATTGACACACAACCCTCTGTGTGAAAAAGTTGCCCCTCAGGCCCTTTTTAAATCTTTTGCCATTCACCTTAAACCTATGCCCTCTGGTTTTGGACTTCCCGACACTGGGGGAAAAGAGCTTGGCTCTTCACCTTATTAATGGTCCTCATGATTTTATAAACCTCTATAAAGTCACCCCTTATCCGCTTATGCTCAAGCGAAAAATGTCCCAACCTATCCAGCCTCTCCTTTTAACTTAAACCTTCCAGTACCAGTAATATCCTTATAAATCCTTTCCGGTTTAATAACATCCTTTCTATCGCAGAACAACCAGAATTGTACACCGTTCTTTTGAATGTGGCAAGCAGAGACAAAGGGAATGAATAATTGGCCACACCACATCAGGAGCAGTGTTGGCAAATGCCAGGGTCAAGTTTCCTCGACAAACAGAGAATATGTAATGAATGATATTTCCGATAGGCAGGAGTAAAGCAGATTGGAACCGTTATAAATGTCAAGCGATGTTAATTGTACCCGTGGCATGCACTAAAAAGATTACATTTAAAAAAAAGGAAGTGCTTTTCACTCCTGATTGACACTTGGAAGGTTGCCCGAGAAATGTGCAGGAAGACTGGGGACTATTTTCAAGAAGTTACTTCTTTTCATAGAATCATAGAATCCCTTACAGTGCAAAAGGAGGTCATTCGGCCCATTGAGACTGCACCGACAGCATTCCCACCCAGTCCTACATCCGTAACCCTGACACTAAAGGACAATTTAGCACGGCTGATCTATCATTGAAAAAGTCCCATCATCGATATAAAATTCTGTAATGTAAAAAAGAGGAATGTGCGATTGAGTTTAAAGTTTATTTATTAGTGTCGCAAGTTGGCTTACTTTAACACTGCAATGAAGTTACTGTGAAAATCCCCTAGTCATAGAGACATAGAGGTTTATAGCATGGAAACAGGCCCTTCGGCCCAACTTGTCCATGCCACCCCTTTTTTATAAAACCCTAAGCTAGTCCCAATTGTCCACGTTTGGCCCATATCCCTCTTTACCCATCTTACTCAAGTAATTGCCTAGATGCTTTTTAAAAGACAAGATTGTACCCCCCCTCAATTACTGCCTCTGGCAGTTTGTTCCAGACACTCACCACCCTCTGTGTGAAAAAATGCCCCTCTGGACCTTTTTGTATCTCTCCCCTTCTCATCTTAAACCTATGCTCTCTAGTTCCAGACTCCCCTACCTTTAGGAAAAGATATTGACTATCTAGCTGATCTATACCTCTCATTATTTTATAAACCTCTATAAGATCCCCCTAAGGCTCTTATGCTCCAGAGAAAAAAGTCCCAGACTATCCAGCCTCTTCTTATAACTGAAACCATCAAGTCCCAGTAGCATTTTTCTACACTCTTTCTAGCTTAATTATATCCTTTCTATAATAGGGTGACCATCTTCAACAAGACGTCCCAACTCCTGTATTCAATGCTCTGATCAATGAAACCAAGCATGCCAAATGCCTTCTTCACCACTCTGTCCACCTGTGACTCCACTTTCAAGGAGCTATGAACCTGTACCTCGAGATCTCTTTGTTCTGTAACTCTCCCCAACACCCTCTCATTAACTGATTAAGTCCTGCCCTCGTTCAATCTACCAAAATGCATCACCTCGCATTTATCTAAGTTAAACTCCATCTGCCATTCGTCAGCCTACTGGCCCAATTGATCAAGATCCCATTGCAATCTGAGGTAACCTTCTTCACTGTCCACTATGCTACCAATCTTGGTGTCATCTGCAAACTTACCAACAATGTCTCCTATATTCTCATCCAAATTATTAATATAAATGACAAATAACAGTGGACTCAGCATCAATCCCTGAGGCACACTACTGGTCACAGACCTCCAGTTTGAAAAGTAACCCTCAACAACCAGCCTTTAGCTTCTATCATCAAGTCAATTTTGTATCCATTTAGCTATCTCACCCTGGATCCTGTGAGATTTAGCCTTATGCAACAACCTACCATGCAGTACCTTGTAAAAGGCCTTGCAAAAGTCCATGTAGACAACATCAACTGCACTGTCCTCATCTACCTTCTTGGTTACCCCTTCTAAAAACTCAATCAAATTTGTGAGACTTGATTTTCTACTCACAAAGCTATGCTGACAGTTCCTAATCAGTCTTTGTGTCTCTAATGATTGTAGATCCTGTCTCTCAAAATACCTTCCAACAACTTACCCACCACAGATGTAAGGCTCACCGGCCCGTAGTTCCTAGACTTTTCCCTGCAGTCCTTTTTAAACAAAGACACTACATTTGCTACCCTTCAATCTTCAAGCACCTCACGTATGACTATCAATGAAATAAATACCTCTGCTAGGGGACACGCAATTTCCTCCCTAGCCTCCCACAATGTCCTGGGATACACTTTGTAGGTCCCAGGGATTTATCTACCTTGATGCTCTTTAAGACTTCCAGCACCTCCTTCTCTGTAATACGTACACTCCACAAGACATCACTATTTACTTCCCCAAGCTCTCTAACATCCATGCTTTTCTCAAGAGTGAATACTGATGAGAAATATTCATTTAGGATCTCACCCATCTCTTGTGGGCACATAGATGACCTTGTTGATGCTCAAGAGCCCCCAATTTCTTCCTAGTTACTCTTTTGGCTTTTATGCATTTGTAGAAGCTCTTTGGATTCTGCTTTACGTCATCTGCCAAAACAATCTTGTGTCCCCTTTTTGCCCTCTCGATTTCTCTGTTAACTCTATTCTTACACCCCCTATAGTCTTCAAGAGGTTCACTTGATCCCAGTTACTTATGCATTGTCATGTGCTTCCTTCTTCTTCTTGACCAGAGCTTCAATATCCTGAGTTATTCAGGGTTCCCTACTTCTACCAGTCTTGCCCTTCACTCTATGAGGAATGTGGTACCCTGAACACTTTTGAAAGCCTGCCACTTACAAGATGTCCCTTTGCCTTCCCACTGACTCCCCCAATTAACTTTTCAAAGTTCCTGCCTGATACCATCAAAATGGGCCTTGTCCCAATTTAGAATTTTAACTTTTGGGCCAGACTTATCATTCTCCATAGCTATCTTAAAACTAATAGAATTATGGTCACTGATCCTAAAGTGATCCCTCACTAACGCTTCCGTCACCTGCCCTTCCTTATTTCCCAAAAGGAAGTCAAGTTTTGCCCCCTTTCTAGTCGGGCCATCCACATACTGAATGAGAAATTCCTCCTGAATGCACTCAACAAATTTCTCTCCATCCAACCCTCTAATACTATGGCTGTCCCAGTCAATGTTGGGAAAGTTAAAATTTCCGACAATTACCACCCTATTCTTCTTTGAGCTACCTGTAAGCTCCTTACATAATTTCCTGCTGATATTTGGGGGCCTATAGTACACCCTATCAAAGTGATTTCCCCCTTCTCATTTCTCAGTTGTATCCATAGAGACGCAGTGGCCAAACGCTAGGATATGTCCCCTCTCAGTACTGCTGTGATATTTTCCCTAATCAAATGTGCAACTCCCCCTCCTCTCTTACTTCCTGTTCTATCTTTCCTATAGCATCTGTATCCTGCAACATTGAGCTGTCCCTCTCTTCACCATGTTTCAGTAATTGCTATAATATCCAGTTCAACATACCCATCCACACCCTCAGTTCACCTGCCTTGATTTAAGGCCTCTTGCATTGAAATAAATGCAGTTTAATCTGGTCTTCCCTTGCTATCTGTCTTGCTTTTGCCTGATCTGTCAGATTCTAGGATTACTGACACTGCCTTTACTATTTAATGTGCTCTCTTTAACTTCTGTGCTGTCCTCAACCTTCTCTTCTGTCTCCCTACTGCTTTGGGTCTCACGCCCCTGCCAAACTAGTTTGAACCTTCCCGAGCGTCTCCAGCAAATCTCCCCACCAGGATATTAGTCCCCCTCCGGTTCAGGTGTAACACATCCCTCTTGAACGGGTCACTCCTTCCCCAGAAGAGACCCCAATGATCCAGGAATCTAAATCCCTTCCCCCTGCACCAGCTCTCAAGCCATGCATTCATCAGCCTAATCTTCCTATTCCTACTCTCACTAGCACACGGCACCAGTAGCAGTCCAGAAATTACTACCTTCAAGGTCCTGCACTTCAGCCTTCTGCCTAACTCTCTATATTCACACTTCAAGACCGCATTGATTTTTCCTACTTATGTCGTTGGTACCAATATGTACAACGACCTTTGGCTGCTCACTCTCCCCCTTAAGAATGTCCTGCAATTGCTCAGAAATGTCCTTGACCCTGGCACCAGGGCAACACACCATCCTGGAGTCTTGATCGCGGCCACAGAAATGCCTGTCTGTGCTTCTAACTAGTGAGCCCCCTGTTATTACTACTTGCTTGCTCTTTGCCCGACCCTACTCTACAGCAGAACCATCTCTGATGCCACAGGCCTGGCTAGTGCTGGTATTTTCCCCTGACAGGCTATCCCACTCAAAAGTATCCAAAAACATATACCTGCTTGAAAGGGGAATAGCCACAGGAGATTCCTGCACTACCTATCTGCCTCTCCTGGCTGTCACCCATCTACCTGTCTGAACCTGCGGTGTGACAACCTCCCTGTAACGAGTGTCTATCACACTCTCTGCCTCCTGTGTGCTCTGCAGTGTGTCCATCTATCGCTCCAGCTAAACAGTGCGGTCTGTGAGGAGCTGCAACTGGACACATTTCCTGCAGACAAAGTTGTCAGGGAGACTAGATTGCTCCCTAATTTCCCACATCTGGCAGGAGGAGCATATCACTGCCCTAACACAGGTAAAAGGATAGAATCCTTACAGTGCAGAAGGAGACCATTTGGCCCACCAAGTCTGCACCTAAATCAATCCCACCCAGGTGCTATCCCTAGTTAGCTACCCTGCTAATCCGTCTAACCTATCACATCCCTGGAACCTAAGGGTTAATTTAGCATGTCCAATCAACCTAACCCGCACACCTTTGGACTGTGGAAGGAAACCCACACAGACACAGGGGGAACGTGCAAACTCCACACAAACAGTGACCCAAGCTGGGATTCGAACCCAGGTCCCTGGAGCTGTGAGGCAGCAGTCTTAACCATTGTGCCACTGTGCCACCCACAATTCATAGAATAATCTCAACTCACCTTTCCCTTGCTTGTGGTCCTCCCGACGACCTCTTTTTTTTGGTTAGAGAGGAGGGAAGCACTGAAGTAGTGTTTGGGGTTTAACTGTCCCTTTACAACAGTTCCTTCACTGACCCCCTCTGGTAGCAGTGACTGTGCCTGTACAAATCTTACCTGCAACACTCTGGTGCCTGTTCCAGTACGCTGAGGCAGAATTTAGCATGGCCTCTCCTTCTAATTCAAACCTTCCAGTCCGGGTAACATCCTTGTAAATCCTTTTTTGCTCCCTTTCCAGTTTAATAACATCCTTCCTATAGCAGGGTGACCAGAATTGTACGCAGTACTCCAAGTGTGGCCTTTCCAATGTCTTTTACAGTTGCGACCATAGTGAGAACTTTGCACAAACTGGTCACTGAGATCCTACTGCTTTCCAGTAACAAATCCAACCTACAAAAGGGTTTCAACAATTGTTTTTTGATATGAGAACACATCTCACAATAAAGCGACTGCTTTTATCCATGGTGTCATCATTTATACTTGAAGGTTTCTTTAAGATTTCCAACACAAATAACTCAGCCTCTCCTGGATGGCTGGGCTTTTGAGATGATACTCTGTCTCAAGGTGCGACCTCATGCTGGACTTTGTCTGGTTTACTCTAAGCTCGTACGTTTTCTGTCATCTCGGACAGTGGGAGGCTTTTCTTTATCTCCAGCACTTTAGGCAATTCAACTTCAAAGCCTTCGCTGAGATGAAGGAAGACTGAGGGTTTATTTATGAGTAAAAAAATACCCAAACCCAATCGATGGAGAGGGGAGTAGGGGAGGAGGAGAGAGAGAGAAAGAACGAGAGAGAGTGTGAGGGAGAATGGAATTTAAAGTGAGGTGAGTGGCGCTGAACAAGTGAAAAATTGGTTGGTCAAAGGAGAAGAGATAGGAACAGTCATTGGAGTAAAGGGATAGCATGAAGGCCAATGGGTAGTGGGAGACAGATAGGGAGAGAGATTGATAGGACTAAACTGGTTGGAGGAAGCAAAAGTGAGACTGAGGGGTGGGAAGAGAGCCACTGAAGGGTACACTTTTTGCCACAGCCCCTCCCAAAATGCAGCTCCCTCCCCACCTCCTCCCCCACAGAAAGAAAGAAGGAAAAAAGTAGGGTACGAAATAGAAGTGGACAGGGAAGCTAAAAGAAGATTTAACGGGACAGAGGCAACAAAGAGAGACACTCAACATTGTCCCAATATTCTCCATTTTAAGTGGGTCTGTAATGTATATTGGGGCATGCCTCTTTAAGGGAATGGATCTGGTGACCCAGGACACATGCTCTACCCCCGGGTGGAGCGTGCCAAGCCGCGGGGGGGGGTTGGGTGGGGGGGCTGCAATTCTCCGATCCCTCTGTGCTGCTTTGTTGGGCCGGGAGATGCAGTGGCTGCCGGTTTGTGCTGGGAGTCCAGGCCTCCGCATATCGGCCTGCGCTGAATTTCCACCCCGTCAGCTGCCAAATATACGCAGCAGCTCATTTCAGTATAATTTAAGTAGCATTAGCGGGGTCGGGACTGAAGTCTCTGGGCCCACTAGTCTTACCCTCTCCACCATCCCACCCCTCAAGGCCAGGAGTATTTCACACCAGCAGGAGCTCCCCAATTGAGATGAGCCGGCAGCCTGACCCCGCTGGAGTGAAGAGTCAAGCGTCTGGCCCACCCCCTTGGACGATCAGATGCGAGGGCATCGCCCCATGGGCATCACCACATTGGCAGTGCCAGTCTGGAGCCCCTTGGCACTGTGCAAGGGGCAAAGTGGCACTGCCCCTTGGGCATTGGGCAGTGCCAAGGAGGTGGGGCCCAATGGGGGTGCAGGGCCTGATGGGACAGGGCCTCTGGGCGGATGATTGGTGGGGATAGGGGGTCCCACTGCTCATCTAGTGGGGGAGGGAGGGAGGCCAACAGTCAGGGCTGGCTATTGGAGTGAGGTCTGAGGCAGCCTGCTGGGAGATTCAGGGGTGCAGAGAGGGGGGATTGGGGCTGTCGGTGGGGGGAGGGGGGACTGATTGGGAAGCAGGAGACTGAGGCAGGCCGGGGAGGGGAGAGTGGGGGTCGGGGCTGGACCTGGACATGTTCGGGAAGGGGGCAGTGATCGGGCCATGGGGGAGGGGGGGTTGCATGGCCGGTGATGCAGGGATCACGGGGCTGGCCACTGATTGAGTTGACCAACAATTGGGAGGCTGGCCGACAGGGGCCAATCTTGGTGCAGGCAGATTGGCACGTGCGCAGTGGCTCACTCAGCACTATGTTGGTGGCCTCTCGGCCAGGAATAGGCCCCACTGGTTTCTGGAGTGAGTCACGCTGGCACACTCTGCAGTGCACAAAGTGTAGAAGATCCATTGTAAAACGCCCGCTGAGAAAGCCAACATGATTTAGGGCCAAAGGGCCTGTACTGTGCAGTACTGTTCTATGTTTCTATCTATTTACTCCAGCTTTTATGCAAATTCGACACTAAATTTTTTTGGGGGGGAGAATCCCAGTTGGGAGAATAGACATGTTAATAAACAGTTGCAGTTAGTTTACTTCCACTGACCTTGTGGTCTTTAATTAGCCCATATTAGACCTCATACGTAATAGAGAATGGACTCGTTCATTATCAGATTCAAAACTCTGGTCCCTTCTGAAACACCAACCTCAGTGATAACTTTCTGACAACATAATTAATTTGAAATGTAACAGGCTGAGCTTTTTGTGAGATAGCTTTATGAAACATTCACGAGTTTGCGACGAAGGTCGGGATTCCCCGAACTCATTCACAGCTGGCATTCTCTGCTCCCGCTGCTGTGAATGAAGATTGGGCTGAGCGCCAAATTCTCTGTTCTCGCTGGCAGTGGCAGCGAGGCCTGTGAGATTGGACAATACAAGCCCGAGGGTCTTGATTGTATCAGAGCAAACCACGCTGCTATAATGCACATTCTCAACTGTAACATCAGGAAATAAGCTGCGGACATGATTGTTTAGAACACTTCCCATTCTTTCAAACATGCAGGGTGGGAATTTTTGCCCACGCTCACCCCACAGCCAGAAAATCCTGCCTGAGGTCAACAGGCCTTTACATGGTCCGTGCACCACCAACCCCCCCCCCCCCACCCCCTCTCCACCCCCCACCCACTATCATTCCCATGGTGAGCGGGACTGGAAAATCCCACTCTCTGTGTCAATATTTGGCGTTATACCCATGCACTGCAGGTGACAGGAGAATTCTGGCTGCGAGCGAGGTGGAAAAATCCATTGCCCGGTTGACCGGCTGGTGTTTAGGTAACACAGTGGCACAGTGTTTAGCACTGCTGCCTCACAGTGCCTGGGACCCGGGCTTGATTCCCAACTTGGGACACTGTCTCTGTGGAGTATACACATTCTCCCCTTACCTGTGTGGGTTTCCTTCAGGTGCTCCGGTTTCCTCCCATATTCCAAAAATGTGCATTGGCAACGCTAAGTTGCTCCTTAGTGTCAGGGGAGCTAGGGTATATGCATGAAGTTATGGGGATAGGGCCTGGGTGAGATTGTGGTCAGTGCAGACTTGATGGGCTGAATGGCCTCCTTCTGCACTGTAAGGATTCGATTCTAGATAAACAATGTTAAAATACATGTAAACGCCAATCGTCAGTCTGCAACTACTGTTCTAACGAATAGACCTCATGAATACTCACAAGAAAGGATTTGAACCAATAATTCAAGAGGAAGATCTTTCTCTTATTCATCATATTTTATTTCCTTTTATCAACATGAACCCAGTGATCTGTGTGCTCTAAACCTAGAGCATATAGACATCTAAATTTATATTGATAAAAGGAAGTAAAATATGATTAATAAGAGAAAGATCTCGTTCTTGAACTGTTGGTTCAAGTCCTTTCCCATGAGTATTCATGAGATCTGGTAATTGGGACAGTTAGTTACACCCAGAAGATTGGTGTTTATATCTAGTTTAACATTGTTTATCATAGAATCGAATCCTTACAGTGTGGAAGGAGGCCATTCAGCCCACCGAGCCTGCACCAATAACAATCCCAATCAGGCTCTAACCAATGGTTAGCACTGCTGTCTCACAGCCCCATGGATCCGGGTTCAAATCCAGCCTCAAGTATCTTTGTACGTTCTCCCCTTATCTGTGCAAGTTTCCTCCGAGTGCTCTGGCTTCCTCTCACAGTAAGACATTACACAACACCAAGTTAAAGTCCAATAGGTTTATTCGGTAGCATAAGCCACAAGCTTTTGGAGCACTGCCCCTTCATCAGGTGAGTCACCTGATGAAGGGGCATTGCTCCGAAACCTTGTGATTTGAGCCACCAAATAAATCTGTTGGACTTTAACCTGGTGTGGTGAGACTTCTTACTGTGCTTACCCCAGTCCAACGCTGGTATCTCCACATCATTCCTCTCACAGGCCAAAGGTGTGCAGGTTCGGTGGATTGGCCATGCTAAATTGCCCCTTCGGGTCCCAAGATGTGCAGGTTAGGTGGATTGGCCATGCTAAATTGCCCCTTTGTGTCCCAAGATTTGCAGGTTAGGTAGATTAACTATGCTGAATTGCCCCTAAATGTCCAAAGATGTGCAGGTTAGGTATATTAGCCATACTGAATTGCCCCTTAATGTCCAAACATGTACAGGTTAGGTGAATTGGCAATGCTAAATTTCCTCTTAGTGTTCCAAAATATGCAGGTCAGGTTGATTGGTTATGCTAAACTGCTCCTTGGTGTCTAAAGATGTGTGGGTTAGGAGGATTAGCAGAGTAAATATGTGGGGTTACAGGGATAGGGCCTGGTTGGGATTGTTCACGCGTAACCTCGATGGGCTGAAGGCCTCCTTCTGCATTGTAAGGGTTCAATTCTATGATAAACAATAATAAAATACATATAAACGCCAATCTACTGGGTGTAATTAACTGTTCTAAATCCTAGATCTCATGAATGCTCACAGAAAAGGATTTGAACCAATAATTCAGGAAGGATATCTTTCTCTTGTTAATCATATTTTCCTTCATTTTATCAATATGCAACATTTCCTCAGATTATGTCGATGTTTCCTTTGAAAACCAGTTCACAGTGGATATGAATAAACATCATAGAGTCTTACAGATTTGCCACTGATTGAGTCTAATGACATGATCTTATCTCCAATAAATACTTGGATACAAAATGCAATAAGATCAATTCAATCTAGTATCAGGAGCTGTTCTGTTCCAATTCACTTGGACTGTCAAGTACACGGATGTTAATTGAGACTAACTGCACTTCTTCTCCTCTTCATTGCTGAGAGTAACACTGGTGAACCTTTTTTTTCCCAAACCATAGAATCCCTTCAGTGCAGAAGAAGGCCATTCAGCCCATCGAGCCTGCACCGACTACAATCCCACCCTATTCCCGTAACCTCACATGTTTACCCTGCTCCATCCCCCCAACCCTAGAGGGCAATTGAGCATGGTCTAGCAACCCAACCTAGCTTTGGAGTGTGGGAGTGAACCAGAGCACCCGGAGGAAATCCATGCAGACATGGGAAGAATGTGCAAACGCCACACAGACAGTGGCCTGAGGTCGGATTTGAACACAGGTCCTTGGCGCTGTGAGGCAGCAGGGCTAACTACTGTGGATTTAAGAACAACAATTGCACTCTGTTGCAGTACCGATGGAGTAACAGATTTTTGCAGGTACCTTTTCTCAGGTGAGGTGTTGAACTGTGGCCCTGTTTGAAAAGTTAAAGTTTATTTATTAGTCACAAGCAAGATTTACATTAACACTGCAATGAAGTTACTGTAAAAATCCTCCAGTCACCACAGTCCAGTGCCTGTTCGGGTCAATGCACCTAACAAGCATGTCTTTCAGAATGTGGGAGGAAACCAACGCATCCAGAAGAAACCCATGCAGACACGGGGAGAATGCACACAGGCAGTGACCTGAACCAAGAATTGAACATAGGTCCCTGGCGCTTCGAGACAGCAGTGCCAACCACTGTGCCACTGTGCCTTCCATGTAAGATCCCATGACATTACTTCGGAGACACAGTGGTTAGCACTGCTGTCTCACAGCGGCAGGGGCCCGAGTTCAATTCCCGGCTCGGGTCACTGTCTGTGTGGAGGTTGCACATTCTCCCTGTGTCTGCATGGGATTCCTCCGGGCGCTCCAGTTTCCTCCCAAAGTCCAAAGATGTGCGGGTTATGAGGATTGGCCATGCTAAATTGCGCCTTAGTGTCAGGGGGACTAGCTAGCAAAAATGCATGGGGTTATGGGGATAGGGCCTGGGTGGGCTTGTGGTCGGTGCAGACTTGATGGCCTCCTTCTGCACTGTAGGATTCTATGATTCTAACAGACAGAAGGTTATCCCTGGCTTACATTTATCATCACTCAACAGCACAAAAGCAAATTATCTGGTTATTATTACATTGTGGGAGCTTACTGTGCACAAACTGCCTGCTGCATGTCTGAACACCACTCGACAATCACTAGGCAGGACTGTTCTTTTCCTGTTGGTGAACACTTCAGCGGTCATGGGCGTTCGGCCTCTGATCTTCGAGTAAATGTTCTCCAAGGCGGCCTTCATGACACACAACAACACAGAGTCGCTGAGCAGAGACTGATAGCCAAGTTCCGCACACATGAGGACGGCCTCAACCGGGATCTTGGGTTCATGTAACTATTTTTAACTTGCCTGGGCTAGCAACATCTCACTTACTGTCCTGTCTGGAGACAATATACATCTCTTTAACCTGTGCTTAATGCTATCTCCACTCACATTGTCTGCACCTTTAAGACTTGATTAGCTGTAAAGACTCAGATTCTAATCAGTATTCTGTAAACTGAGTGTGTCTCTTTACATCCCCTGTTTGTGATCAGAACTCCCCACTCACCTGATGAAGGGGCAGCGCTCCGAAAGCTAGTGGCTTTTGCTACCAAGTAAACCTGTTGGACTTTAACCTGGTGTTGTGAGACTTCTTACTGTGTTTCCCATACTACCACAGTGACTACAGCTCAAGGTCCTGGCTATTCACTTCTGGGAGCCAAAACATTGTGACCAAAATCATGGGACCGCAAGCAAGTACAGAGAATTTGGTGCTCAGCCAAACCTCCGTCCATTGCATCAGGACCAGAAAATCCCACTGGCGCAAAAACGGCTAGAGAGCTCTTCCCATGATTTTTGATTTTGATTTGAAAGGCATCTTCAGATTTTCAAAGGAATTGCTCAGGTGAATAGAGAGAAACCTTTGCCACGGGTGGCGACACCACTTGCTGGGGCAAGTGATTAGAATCACAGGAGAGAAGTGAGGAAGCACTTCTCTACTCATCGCATGTTAGTATTGATCAATTTTCCCACAGGAAAAAAACAATCGATCCAAGCTCAATTTTCTTTTAAATCTGAGATCAACAGAGCCAAAGAAAGGAAATGGATCCAATACAGGTGGGTGCTGTTAGAGTACCACAATCTCACTGAATAACAGTAGGTTTGAGGAACTGCTTAGGGGGGGGGGAGGTGATGGCCAAGTGGTATGACCGCTAGACTGATACTCCAGAAACTCATCTAATGCTCTGGGGAACCAGGGTTCGAAACTCTGCCACAGCAGATGCTGTAATTTGAATTCAGTTAAAAAAAAAATCTGGAATTAAGAACCCACTGATTCTCCCTCAGTGCGGCGCTGGAGTGTGGTGACTAGGGGATTTTCGCGGTAACTTCATTGCAGTGTTAACGCAAGCTGACTTGTGACACTGGTACATAAACATTTATTGACCATCACTTGAGTGGTGTCAAAGCAGCCTTCTTTTGTACAACGAAATGATTTGCTCAGCCATTCTGTGGGCAGTTAAAAGCTGTCCACATTGCTGTGGGTGCAGAGAGATGGTCTGTGTCACCAGTTGCTTGAGTATCAATGTATCTGCACACTGTTGTAAGCTAAAAGCAGAATTTTATTCACACAAATAATAAATGGCATGGGTGGAAAAAAAAAATTGAATGTTACAATCCGATTTGTTCCATTATTGCACTTACGCAAGGATATTTTGGCCTTGGAAGGAGTGCAGAGGAGGTTTACTAGGCTGATACCGGAGTTGAGGGGGTTGAACTATGAGGAGAGGCTGAATAAACTAGGCTTGTACTCGTCAGAGTTTAGAAGAATGAGGGGAGATCTCATTGAGACGTATAAGATGATGAATGGGATGGATAGGATAGAGGTGGAGAGGCTCTTCCCGCTCAGAAAGGACAGTAGGACTAGAGGCCACAGCCTCAAGATAAAGGGGGGGCGGTTTAGAACGGAGTTGAGGAGGAACTTCTTCACTCAAAGGGTGGTGAATCTCTGGAATTCTCTGCCCGTTGAAGTGGTGGAGGCTGCCTCGCTAAATATTTTTAAGACGCGGATTGATGGGTTTTTGATAAGCGAGGGGATCAAGGGTTATGGGGAGAGGGCAGGAATGTGGAACTGAGACACGACAGATCAGCCATGACCTTATTGAATGGCGGGGCAGGCTCAAAGGGCAAGATGGCCTACTCCTGCTCCTATTTCTTATGTTCTTATTGTGTATCTTCACTCCCATTCTGTTTTCTTTTACCCTTTGGTGAATAGTGGTGAAAGGAATTCTGAGCTGAGAAAAAAGTTTGAAAAGATGTGCTGGCTAGGTGCATTGGCCATGCTAAATTCTCCCTCAGTGTATCCAAACAGGCGCTGGAGTGTGGCAACAAGGGGATTTTCACCATAACTTCATTGCTGTGTTAATGTAAGCCTAATTGTGACGCTAATATTAAACTTCAACATAAGCTTCTCGCCTAGCAGTAGGGTTGCTGTGCCAGAAGGCTTCCAAATGATATTTTAAGTTTATTAATTAGTCACAAGTAAGGCTTACATTAACACTTCAATGAAGTTACTGTGAAAATCCCCTAGTCACCACATTCCAGCACCTGTTCGGGTGCACTGAGGGAGAATTTAGCATGGCCAATGCACCTAACCAGCACGTCTTTTGGACACTGGGAGGAAACTGGAGCACCCGGGGGAAACCCATGCAAACATGGGGAGAATGTGCAAACTTTGGACAGACAGTCACCCAAAAAAATAGAATCAATCATTTCTGTCCTTAAAGCATTTTGGTTTTTTTTTGCATTTTGTTCATATCATTTCATATTGCTTTTTGATAATGACTCGGTGGAAAATTCTGCAGGAGTCTGAAAAGCTGGAATGATATCAATTGTTTTGGTGTGCAGACAGATTGGCAAGGCCAGCTATTTTAAAATTCTGTCTGGTACTCGGCACCTAGTACATCCTGTGCTGTGGTCCTGCTTTGTTCCACAAATGCGCCACCATTTGTTGCATCAGAGATGAATGTTAAGGTGAAGGATATTGGCCTCGCATCTTCTATAATAAAGCTTCCAAATTAATGTCCCATTACTCGTCCTTTTATTATTCTGTACTTTCCTTCTTTTAAGTTTTGCCAAGATCCAATTAGAATTCATGGGGATGGAAAATCGATTGAGCCGTGCCTGTCTTGCAGACATAAAATAAGCAGCTAATGCGTTGGAGAAAGTTTGTTTTATTTATTAGTGACACAAGTAGGCTTAAAATGAAGTTACTGTGAAAATCCCCTATTACATGCACTGCCTCAATGCAACCCTCACCTCCACTCCCCCCTCCCTCTTCTGTACTGCCTCAATGCAATCCCCCCAGCACCCCCATCCCACTACCCCACTCCCTCTCACACCAGGTCATCTGTCTTTTGTCCTTAATGTTGTTACTTTTTGCAACTCGAACACGGGGTGGAATTTTACTGGCACGTCCGCCCAAGGTTCGTACGATCCCGACCGGAGCCAACGGAGAATGCTGGAATCGGGGCGAATGTGCCGATAAAGTTCCGGCTACAGTCTCCATCCCTTCACTTCTGACAAAGAGTCAAAGGACTAGAAACGTTAACTCTGCTTCTCTCCTAAGGGGTGCTGGCAGGCTTGCTGAGTTTTTCCAGCGTCCACTGGTCTTGTGAAAGGTATCTCAGAGAATCCCTACAGTGCATAAGGAGGCCATTCAGCCCATCGAGCCTGCAATGCCAACATTGCCACTCAGGCCCTATTCCCGTAACTCTACACATTTACCCTGCTAATCCCCCTGACACTAAGGGGCAATTTAGCACGGCCAATCAACCTAACCCGCACGTCTTTGGACTGTGGGAGGAAACCGCAGCAGCCGGAGGAAACCCACGCAGACACGGGGAGAATGTGCAGACTCTGCACAGACAGTGGCCCGAGCTGGGTCCCTGGCGCTCTGACACAGCAGTGTTAACCACCGTACGTGAGTAAATATGAGTCAGGAAACAGAAAGTTTTAGTTTACCAGTAGTGCTGATACATCGCCCATGTGAAACATAACTTCTTATTTAAAACAATGCTACACCAATATATTGTGTTCCTTCAATACGAACAGAACACCTAAAATGTCAATGTTACTTGTGAATTATCCTTATGCTACAGTGGTTAGCGCTGATGCCTCACAGCTCCAGAGACCTGGGTTCAATTCCCAGATTGGGTCGCTGTCTGTGTGGAATCTGCACATTCTCTCCGTGTGTGTGTGTGGGTTTTGTTATACGTGCTGGTTAGGTGCATTGGCCATGCCAATTTCTCCCTCAGTGTACCCAAACAGACACCGGAGAGTGGCGACTAGGGGATTTTCACAGTACCTTCATTGCAGCATTAATGTAGGCTTACTTGTGACACTAATAGATAAACTTAAAAAGGCAACTCACCCTGTTGGTGGTATAATCTTCATTTTACAGTAGCACTCTGACCTCTAGTGGACACTGTCATTTGTGCACAAGAAGTAGAATTATAAAGAGTTTATTTCAATGTTCCAAATTCTAGTGGAAACAAAGTTCGATTGATTTACTTTACCTAGTCTGCAGGTTACAGTAGCCACATTCTGTTATTACACACTTAGAAAAGTTTTAAAGTTGGAAAAGTTTTCTGTAGTTGGCAGGGCTGAAGCCACTGTCCCGGAACTCCGAGCTCTGGGAACGATGAACAGGTTGCTGCTCCACTCGAAAATTCCTCTGACCCAGCACAGTGGCACATTTCCTCCAGAGTCTCCCAATCCAGACTACATTTTTTGTGAAAAGGTGTACCGTATTTATAAAGTATCTGAAAGAACATTACAAAATTGCTGCCTCACAGCACCAGGGACCCAGGTTCAGTTCCCGGCTTGGGTCGCTGTCCATGCGGAGTCTGTACATTTTCCTTGTGCCTGCATGGGTTTGCTCCAGGTGCTCCGGTTTCCTCCCACAGTCCAAAGATGTGCGAGTTAGGTAGATTGGCCCATGCTAAATTGACCGTTAGTGTCAGGAGCATTAGGAGGGTGTGGGGTTACGGGAATAGGGCCTGGGTGGGACTGTGGTCAGTGCAGCCTCGACAGGTTTGATTCCTGACCTGGTCACTGTCTGTGCAGAGTCTGCACATTCCCCTCACCATCGTGTCCGTACAGGTTTCCTCCGGGTGCTCCGGCTTCCCGTCACTATCCGAAAGACGTGTTGGTTAGTTGCACTGGCCGTGCTAAATTTTCCCTCAGTGTACCCGATCAGGTGCTGGGAGTGTGGCGACTAGGGGATTTTCATTGCAGTGTTAATGTCAGCCTACTTGTGACTAATAAATAAACTTTAACACTTTAAAGTGGCCATCACACAAAGTGCAATAATGTTCAGGTTCTCTACATGTATTATGTTGCCCTCTTGAGGTGATTCAATGCAATCAAAGAAACATTACACATATTTTAAAGTGGTCATTACAAATGGTGCAACAGTATTTAAGTTGTCTACCTAGAGCAAGTTACATTCTGAGGTGTTTCAATGCCATGATGATACATGTAATATTCACTGTGCACATTCAATGTGAGACACACAGCTCGAGGGGTTTTGATGTAATTCCACTCCTCTCCGGGCCAAAAACTCTTAGAGAGCAACTTTCCCCCATTGCATCTCCATGGCAGCTGCCCCAAGCTTCAGTGTGTTCCTCTGCACATGGTCCTGGTCTTTGGAATGTGCCAGTCTGCATCACTCAGTTGGGGACAACACCTGATACTTGGGTGGTACAGTGGCACAGCGGTTAGCACTGTTGTCTCACAGTGCCAGAGACCCACGTTCGATTCCCAGCTTGGATCACTGTCTGCGTGGAGTTTGCACATTTTCCCCGTGTTGCATGGGTTTCCTCCGGGTGCTCTGGTTTCCTCCCACAGTCTGAAAGACGTGCTGATTAGGTTCATTGACCCAAATAGGTGCTGGAATGTGGCGACTAGGGGAATTTCACAGGAACTTCATTGCGGTGTTAAGGTAAGCCTTACTTGTGACTAATAAATATACTGTAAAGACCAGCATGTTTCGGGCAGTGGGTGTCTTTCACCCAGTCAATAGCTCCCCTGTAACAGCCAATGTTTGACTCGGAGTGCATCCCTGGGAACACCCCTTGGAGCTCAAGAGTCCTGCAAAACAGAGTTGGTCAGGATGAACCTTGACACAAACCGCCTCATTTCTCTCCAGGCCTTCTTTGCAAAGGCACGGATAGTCAATCAAATTGCTATCTAGCGATGCCCATTTTGTAGAACGCAGCTCAGCACATCTTATATCTTTGCGACATGTGGAAAGTAAAATGTTTTCACTTACAGGAAATTGCAATTCCGCCACAGATCCATTTCTATGTTGGACGTATTCAAGGCAACTTCTTTCTCCTCTAAACACAATTCCATTATGACAAATAGAAGGTCCAATCTTTCATCATAGAATCATAAAATCACTACAGCACAGAATGAGGCCATGTGGCTCATTGAGTCTGCACCAGCCACAATCCCGCTTAGGCCCTATCCCCCCACAGACTTATCCTGGTAATGCCCCTGATACTAGGATCAATTTAGTATGGCCAATCAACCTAATCCACATGTCTTTGGAGTTTGGGAGGAAAACAGAACAACCAGAGGACATCCACGCAGACAACATTGCCTGATGGATTTGTGGTCAAAGATTTTCTCTCTTCAGGGAAATCAGAGGGAGGACAGGACACGCTTCTTTCCTATGGCAGTAGGTCCTGGACTTCATATATTTAAACATTAACTCTTTGAAAGTTAGTGAATGGAGAATAGGTGAACGGGTGGGTGAGTAAGTGGCTGAGGGGTAGATGTGAAGGTCGGCAGAGTGGGGAAGTGTGTAGGGTGACTAGGTGGGTGAGTTGGAGAGGTGGCTGGGTGAACAAATGGGCAGTCATAGAAACATAGAAGATAGGAACAGGAGGAGGCCATTTGGCCCTTCCAGCCTACTCCGCCATTCATTAAGATCATGGCTGATCGTACAACTCAATAGCCTAATCCTCTTTTTCCCTATAACCTTTGATCCCATTTGCCCCAAGTGCTATATCCAGCTGCCTCTTGAATGCATTCAATGTTTAGGCATCAACGACTTCCTGTGGTAATAAATTCCACAGACTCACCACTCTTTAGGCGAAGAAATGTCTCCTCGCCTCCGTCCTAAATGGTCTATCCTGAATCTTCAGAAGGTGACCCCTGGTTCTGGACTCCCCCACCATTGGGAACACCCTCCCTGCATCTACCCTGTCTAGACCTGATAGAATTTTATAAGTCTCTATGAGGTTCCCCCCCCCCAGAGGAGATGGTAGGGACAGTTGGGTCTGGGGGATAGTTGGATCTGGAGGATAGTCGGAGAGTCAGGAAGGTGGTCAGGTGATTGGGAAGGGTAGTCAAGTTGGGGGGCAGATGGAGTAGGTGGGTTTGGTTAAAAGTGGGTGTTCAGGGGAGTAGTCAGCTGGTCAGAATTCCAGTAGTCAGGTCTGGACAGCTGGTGATGGATTGTATACCGTTTAATTGGGGATGAAGCAAGTGGAGCAGAGTAGAAGGTCAGTGATCAATGGGGGCAAGGTTAAGACTGTAAAAAGATCTGTGGATCACAAAACAGAGGGCATTACTAGCAGGAGAAGGTGCTCATAGTTGTGTAAAGGGAAGGTACCAGAAGGTGTTAATAGGGCAATAAAGGTCAGTGCTCAGTGAAAGCAAAATAGAAGAACAAGTGACAGATGGCCCAGTGTGTGGGGGGGTGCAGTGGTGGTGGTGAAGGGAACATTTTTGCATGGACAAAAAATGTTTTGGATCATAAAAGAATGTCAAGATACAGGAGAAAGCTCGCAATCCAAAGTTGTTGAACTCGAAGTTGAGTCCTTAGGGTTGTAACATACTGACTTGGAAGATAAAGTGCTACTGCTCCAATTTGTGTTGGGCTTCTCTACGGCATTGCAACAGGCCATGGACAGACCATGTGGACAGGAAAGCAAAGGTGCTGAGTTAAAATGGCAATCGACAGGAAAGTTGGAGTGATGCTTGCAGGACTAAGTGAAGTGTTCCACAAAGTGGTCACCCACTCAGCCTTCATTCTCCACGGTGTTGAGGAGAGCGCATTGGGCCGACAGTTGACCAAATTGGAGGAGGTACAAATGAAAAGCTGCTTCACATGAAGCGACCTGCTGAGATTCTCTAGGTGTCCAGATCAGCAACAGTCTATCCTGGTCTCTCGATGCTGACGCTATAGTTAATAAAGCCCACTAAAACCTTTACTTTCTCAGAAGACTAAGGAAATTTGGCATGTCCACTACGACTCTCACCAACTTTTACAGATGCACCATAGAAAGCATTCTTCCTGGTTGTATCTCAGTTTGGTATGGCTCCTGCTCTGCCCAGGATGACAAAGATCCAAAGGGTCGTGAGAGTAGCCCCATCTATCACACAAACCAGCCTCCCATCCATTGACTCTGTCTACACTTCCCGCTGCCTCAGCAAAGAAGCCAGCATAATCAAGGACCCCATGCACCCCGGACATTCTCTCTTCCACCTTCTTCCATCAGGAAAAAGATACAAAAGTCTGAAGTCAAGAACAGTTTCTTCCCTTCTGCTGTCAGACTTTCCAATGGACCTACCTTGCACTAAGTTGATCTTTCTCTACACCCTAGCTATGAATGTGACACTACATTCTGCACCCTCTCCTTTCCTTCTCTATGAACGGTATGCTTTGTCTGTAATAGCACGCAAGAAATAATACTTTTCGCTGTATGTTAACGCATGTGACAATAATAAATCAAATAATTTTTCTTTCAGATTCCTGTATTTTATGAGATAAGGGGGAGGGAAATGCAGGTGATTGACGTGCCGGCCGACCAATGGTAAGTGTGAATGTGTCCGTGGGGCGGGCTCTGGAATGATGGACGTGTTGGACAGCCGGTGGTGGCTGTGCTTGCCCGTGAGGGGCAGGGCTGGGAATGATTGACGTTCTGGGTGACCAATGGAGAAAAGGGCGCATGGGGTGGGCCATTGACATGCTGAGTGACCAGTGGGGCGAGAGAGCGAAGCCGGGAGGAACGGGGCTGATGATTGACGCCTGGGTCGACCAATGAAGGGAGGGCGTGTCTGTGTGAGGGCTGGGTCTGAAATGATGGACGTGCTGACTGACCAATGAGGTGGGAGAACGATAGGAGGGGGGCCGGCGCAGGAGGTGTACGCACGAAGGGAGGGCTCTTCTACACCACGTGACGAAGACGGTTTTTCCCTCGGCGCACATCGACGTCGGCCCCGCCCACTCAACTGCAGGCGCGTGCGCGCACACACTTTGTTGGGTCGAGCCTTTGCAGCGGGCTGTCTCTGGCCAGCCGAAGCGCTTGCGCGCTATTCTGCCCTCCGCTCTCTCCTACCCTCCCCTCCCCTCCCCGCCGCGCCATCCCGATCCAATCAGCAACAGCGGCGCGCGCAGATGCCGGCGCAGCGCGAGGCGCGGCGGTTGGGACCGCCGGCGCCGGGAGAGGGCGGGGCCTGAGTGGCGCGTGCGCGGAGTTGATGGGCCGCCGGAGCAGCCCGATGGTCAGCCGGAGCAGCCCGATGGTCAGCTAGAGTCCTGCCGCCTGGGGTCGGGGGGGGGGAAGGGAAAAGGGGGCAACAAATCACCCCCCTAAACCCCCAACAGTCCTCCAACACACACCTACACACCCTGCACAGGCCGAGTCCCGGATAGCAGGTCAGTCGGTGCGGGAGAAAGTCGTTTGGTTTGTGAGGGAGGGGAACCGCATTCGGCCCGGGACTCAACCCCCTCCCCCTCAATGTCTGTATTGGGGGGGGGGGCGATGGTAGAGGCTGTAGGCCCGGGAGGAAAGAGACCGACAGGCAGTGGGGGAGAGACTCATGTCCAGCGCTGGACACCCCCCTCCCCTTTTTGTCCCCACTGCTTGGAGGCAGCCAAATGTCAGCTAGCACCACCCCCCCGCCCCCTCACACCATTGCAGCAACCCCCTATAGATCTGTTTTGTTCATCTTTAACCTGCATTTGGTTCAGTAATGAGACCCCCCCCCCATCTCAGACGTTACTGAGGTGTCCCCCCCCCCCCTTTTTCATCTTGGGTGGCACAGTGGTTAGCACTGCTGCCCCACAGTGCTAGGGACCTGGGTTTGATTCCAGGCTTGGGTCACTGTCTGAGTGGAGTCTGCACGTTGTCCCTGTGTCTGTGTGGGTTTCGTCCAGGTGCTCCGGTTTCCTCCCACGATCCGCAAAGACTAATTAGGTGCATTGGCCGTGCTGAGTTGTCCCTCAGTGTACCCACAATGGGGCAATTTGGGGATTTTCATAGTAACTTCGTTGCAGTGTTAGCGTTGCCATGATGTGGAAACGCCGGCGTTGGACTGGGGTGGGCACAGTAAGAAGTCTCGACACCTGGTTAAAGTCCAACAGGTTTATTTGGAATCATGAGCATTCAGAGCACTGCTTCTTCCTCGGGTGAATGTATTGAAGGAGTAGCATGCCAAATAAACGTGTTTGACTTTAACCTATTGTTGTGAGACTTCTTATAGTGTCAATGTAAGCCTACTTGTGACACTAATAAATAAACTTAACATTTCCCAGTTCAGGTGCAGCTTAAAGGTCTACCTTTGTGAATTGATATAAGGCTTGTGCTGCTGGAGTGTGGGGTGGCACAGTGGTTAGCACCGCTGACTCTCAGCACCAGGGACCTGGGTTCAATTCCTGGCTTGGGCCACTGTATGTGTAGAGTTTATGCATTTCCCAGTGTCTGCGTGGGTTTCCTTTGGGCACTCTGGCTTCCTCCCACGGTCCAAAGAAGTGTGGGGTTGGTGGATTAGCCATGGTAAATGTGGGGTTATGGGAATAGGATGAGGGGGTGGTGGAGAGTCTGTGCTGACTTGGGCTGGATGGCCTCCTTTTGTCATGTGGGAATTTTATGGGATGCTTCAATTAGAGTGATTAGTTTGGGAGATGTTGGATGCTGTGACAGCAGAGGCGTGTGTGAGAAGGTTACAGTTAACTAAAACTTCTAACTTGAGTCATGACATTACCATCTCTCTGCTTGTTAGTTCACTCATCTGCAGTTCCGCTGCAATCACTCAAACTCACCCTGGAGACTCCCAGGTTTCGGTCTCTGAGAGATGTCCCTGAAGGAACATGGGCAAGCAGTCAAAGGGTAAACCCTTAAAATACAGGCCAGTTGGTTGCGTTGGGCTGCAAGTATAGAAGTGGTCCTGGGGCTAAATGTTTTAGTTCAGCATCTTATTCCTAACACACAATAAAGAGCACGTACTGTAGGGGGTAAAAGTCAGAGGATGTTGGAATGTCAGCATCTCGATTGGGAAAGGACAGGTTAGCAATGTCAGAGATGCACAATACTTTGCTATAATAGCGCTGTCTAAAGTGATCTCTTGATTTTTATGACGAATCATTTATTGCTGGTGAGGCTTGCATGTATTTAGTCCAAAGATGTGCGGGTTAGGTTGATTGGCCATCCTAAAAAAAGAGTTGCCCCTTAGTGTCCTGAGATGTGTAGGTTAGAGGGATTAGTGGGCAAAATATGTAGAGATGTGGGAGTAGTGCCTGGGTGGCATTGTGTTCGGTGCAGACTCAGTGGGCTGAAGGGCCTCTTTCTGCACTGTAGGGTTTTGATCATTTACTATATATTCATTGTCTCGTTGCATGTTTTCTCCTTAAAACCTCTGCAGACCTCACGTCACACATTATTTTGTGGTTTGTTATGACTATGGCAGTTGATATTAGACCAAGAAATGAAAAGCCTGGCAGCATCGTGTAGAGTGAGGACAGCAACAATACAGTTTTGGGTCTGTGATCTTTCATCAGAAAGGACCTGAAATGTTAACTCTGCTTTTCAGTCCACAAAAGCTGCCTGTCCTGCTGAGTATTTTCATCATTTTTGGTTTTTGCTTTTGTGTTGTAGTTAATATGTCAGTGCCGTGCTGGACCACAATAGTGTTAAGCATCAGCCGTGTTTGAGCAGGTTGCCTTTAGGCCAGATCAAGTAATGATGAAAGATTTCCTTCTCTAATGGACATTTAGTGATTTTTTTTTAATGACAGTCTTTTGCAACGATCTAGCTATCTTATTTTTTACTGTCACAATCATTTATTTCAGATTTTTTTTAAAAACTGAATTCATATTCTCAAACTGTCATCACGGGTTTTGAAGCAGTCTCTAATACCTGGTTCAATAACAAGTGCTGCACTTCTGTCATAGATACTAATTGACTTGCATGTGAATTAGGAGAAGTAGTACACCATTTGGCCCCTTGAGCCTGCCCGGCCATTCAGGAAGAGCATGGCTGATCTGATTGTGGTCTCTAATCCACATTCCATCTATGTCCAATAACCTTTAATTCCCTTGTTGGTCAAGAATCTAGCTACCTCTGCCTTACAAATACTCGATGGCCCTGCTTCACTGTGCCCTGGGGAAGAGAATTCCAAAGATTCATGAGGGAATCTGAGGGAAAGGATTTCTTCTCATCTGTCTGAAAAGGGTGACCCCTTATTTTTATACTTTGTCCCTTTGTTCTAGATACAAGTAGATTTGCTGTATAATCCCAAAATTTGTTCTTATTAAAAATAACTAAACAGTAAGATAAAATTTTCATGCATCCCGAGCAAAAAATGTTTTTGAGAAATTCGTAAGGGTGATGAGGGATTTGCTGACCTTCAGTTTTGCTAGCCTTTTTTCATTTCTCTGTGCAGATTTATAAGCTGAAGCCTGCTCCTTTGTGGGAAACAAGGCAATTTTAAATATTGAAATGGTAGTCCTAAAACCCCAGCTTCGTTTTTGCTGAATTGTTTTATGACTGCCATCACTCAGCTCCCAGCAGCATCTGTGCGTTCAATAAACAAAGAGATGCAAACTAGATACAAATGCTCATGGTATGGATCAGCACAGTGGTTAGCACTGCTGTCTCACAACATCAGGACCCAGGTTCGATTCCTGGCTTGGGTCACTGTGTGGAGTATGCATGTTCTCCCCATCTCTGCATGGGTTTCCTCCAGGTGCTCCGGTTTCCTCCCACAGTCCAATAGACATGCTGGTTAGGTGTATTGGCTATGCCAAATTCTCCCTTGATGTACCCGGACATATGCTGGAGGCGACTAGAGGATTTTCACAGTAACTTCATTGCAATGTTAATGTAAGCCTACTTGTGACAATAATAAATGAACTTTAAACTTTAATTTGTAAAATCTTATCTAGAAATTCAAAATTCTTTAAATTATCTGATTTATTTTTTAGCATTATGTTTATAACAGTTAATTCAAATTATTGGATAAATCAATTTGAGTACAGATTATTGAAAAAAAAGTGTTTTAATTGTTTTGATTTGTTTTAACCCGTTGAACCAAATTCCATTCACAGAAAAAGACTTAAAAACACAATATTGCTTTTTTTCTTTTAATAGGTCAACCAGGCTTTTGTTTTGTTAACTTATTCTTGAAGTGCAGGACAGAGTTAGAAGGTTGAGGTGAACCAGAAGTGATATTTAAATTTTACCAAACTGAAGTTTTGGAAATACAAATACAAACTGCAAATCCGAAACTAAATTTAAAAATGTTGGAGAAACAGTTTGGTTAGTGCCTTCAAAAAAAATTATAATGCTCAAGGTGAATATCAGGCTTGGCCTTTCTCATTACAGGTGCTGACTGCCCTTTTAAGTTCACTTTCTCCATTGTTATGAGTTCTGTTCAAATATGTGCGGGGTAGGTGGATTGGGCATGGTAAATTGGTCCTTAGCGTCAGCAGGATTAGTAGGGTACGTGCGTGGGGTTACGGGAATAGAGTCTGGGTGGAACTGTTGTTGGTGCAAGCTTGATAGGTCTAATGTCCTCCTTCTGCACTGTAGGGATGCTAACTTGTAAAAGGAAAGAATGATCAAGGGAGACAGGTTTCATAGTTTTAAGACAAATGCATTATCGTAGAAGTATGCAATAAGCTTTGGTTTCACCACAGTGTAGGGACACAGGAGTATATGGAATGACACAATTACAACTTAAAATAAAGGTTCTGAGAGATCTGATCAAATTGGTTTCAATAAAATAAAAACAAAGCTTCCGGAGAAGGAAAAAAAGTGTTGGGGACAAGAGATGCCTTTTCTCATATCTCTCTAGTGTGTGACATATTAGAATCCTACGAATTTAGGGTTGTCAATTTGGAATTGAATCGGTCTGAGCTTGATGTGAAAGCAAGGAAATTTGATTTCCATTTGAAGTCCAAGAGTTCCTGATGAGGGAAGAAAAAGTAAGCTGTAGCTATGAAATGTAGCAGCAGTTAGATTGAGGGACATCCAATTGAAAAACCTGAAAATATATTTTTGTCCAGGAGGCCAAAAGGCACCGACTAATCTTTTAAGACTAGAACAGATAAACGTTTGAAGTTGAAGCCACAAAGTATGGGAAAAGCCAGGAAGTGGGGTTAATTTCAGAATGCTCTAGCATAAATCCAGATACAATAGGCCAACAAGACCTGCTCCACTCTAAACCTCTGTTGTTCTATGTAGTGATTATTACTCTGCAAGGGAGTGTAGGTTGTGTGCAGTTAGGACTTGTAATTGGAATTAAGTTGATCAGTAAAAGAACTTGAGATCAAATGCTGAATTTAGGAGGTCATTTGTATGGAGTAAGAACAGAGTGGAAGAGGAGAGAGCATTGGGAAACTCCGAAGTTAATGGAAAACAGCCTTGGAGCATGCTACCAATTATAGTGTAGATGGAGGGTAATAATCAGCAAAGTTATATTCATGATACATTGCCAGTTTTTGACGCTGCATTTTTAAACATTGTAAAAGGCAAATGCCAGCATTTTGAAGTGATGAAAGTCAGTGGTTCATTAAAATGTAGAAGTATACAATTCTAGGGCAGAAAATAAACATGGAGCTGCTTCAATCGTTTTTTAGAACTTCTTGTAATTTTTAATTGACAGTGCTGCTGACAACCAATGTATTCATAATTTTCAGAGTCATTAAAATGCAGAAATGTTCCGAGATGGCATTGGTGCCTCTGAAAAAACACTCCAGTTTGTGTTTTCATCCTTTTTAGGCTAGAATTTAGTGTCTATTGGTATAATCTGTCTCCCTTCACCACGCCCCATGAATGTTTCTGTTGCCAATGTACCTTTCATCTGGAATTTCAGCGAGTCGCCACTGGCTCTTTGACTGAGGTAAATTGGTATATTCTCCTTGACTAGGTCCCAACAATGTCAACTTGGCACTGAAATTATTTGTATTGGCACCAGATGCTTGGAAGACAATTTTACCAACAAAATGCTGAAAATTATTAATAGAAAACTTAAGAGGAGAAATCTTTGTTTGATCAAATTAGTTTTAGAAGTTCTTCTTTAAGTCAGACATGGTTTAGTCTCTAAGAACTAAAAAAGTCAAGTGAGAGAAAACGGATTGGTTTTGCCTGTTGAAACCCATTACTAAAAAATAACTTAGAGGTATTTGCTTTGTGGGCTATTATTGGTTATGTTTATGCTTAACTGAAGTACGGTGGCCCACTGAGTATTGGCAAGATAATGTGTTTCATCTCAAAGAGCCTTTTGATTTGCACTGCTGATCTAATCTACTTGTTTGAAAAAATGGGGGAAGCTTTGTCCAAGGGAACTGTTACCCACTTTGACACCAACTATGAGCATATATTGATGTGGAATAACTGTAATATTTTCCTTGCATTATAATTTGCAGCTGGCAATTACAATCCGTGATTAAATTATGCCTAATTAGAAATAAATCTCTTGTGAATAAGTTGCTCTAATTTGCAATTAAAGTAACCAAGATAACTTGCAAAAAGAAGTTCATTTTTAAAAACAAAATCTTAACTTTTAAAATGAAGATTAAAAGTTGCATAAAATGCATTGTACGGTCCTAGACTGGTGCTCATGTGATCACTAAACACTGATTTGTTAGCACTACTAACATGTTCAATATTCGGCAGGTTCCAGACACCCCTCTGCTTTCTGTATACATAAGTAACAAAAGCAAAGTTATGAAATTTGGTTTTTGTCTGATAAGGAGTTGGAGGGAAATTTCAATGCAGGGAAACATGCCACTTAAAACCAGAGAACCGTGGGGCAAGTTGATCCTGGCTTATGTTCTTTCTTTCATGGCTACTTTACAAAGAAGATGCAGAAAGGTTGTTCGACCAATGCCCATTTTGTAAATGATTCTGTGGCAATTGTTGAAGAGGAGAGGGGAGTTCTCTTTGTGCCCTGAAAGGGGTGCACAGCTTATAGATACTGTTACTGGAGGACAATCTTTTTTAGTATAAAAAAGAAATAGTTGGTTGTAACAGCTTGCATCTTCATGACAGGTTTTCAGCAAAAAATACTATTTAACAAAATATCTGACCATATAGAAAACAAAATTGGTTAATTTTATGAATTTTAACCTGTAAAAGGTTGCTGAATCAAAGTGAATTGAAGGTAGCACACAGTGATACAAGACTCCACTGCTATGCCCTTAGGAAAATCTTACCAGCTGCTGTAAGGAGGATAAGCTTCAGCTTTATTACACAGAAGAAGATTCAAATAACTCATTTATATCTGGTAAGTTAACTTCCATTATATACATTATGCACTTTTATGCAACTGTAGCACATAATTTGATCTAAATTACTTATGTTATAGCGTATTAATTTGAAGTTTTAATGTTCATTGTCAACTTACATAAGCAATTTTTTATTCATAGGTTGTTATTCAGATCAGAAAGGTTCACCGATCTTTCGATCAACATAAATTCAGTATTTCAGCTTTCATATATTCACAGATTGAGTTTGCTTTACGATCCAGTGACAAAACTTGCCTCTGCAAAGAAGGGGCTAACAACAAAATTACTACTTTTGGAGGAGTTAACGTCCAGTACATTGGGAGGAAGACCTCTCCAATACAAAGATCTCTGCAATCACCTCCGAAGGCGATGATGTGTTAGCCATAGGGATCAGTGCTAAAGTTGATTCAACAATGCTGTTCCACTATCAAATCTGGAACATGTTGAGACTCAGAATGTCGTGGCAGAGGTTGCCTCCAAAATGCTACTTTATGCAGCTGCTTGAAATTAAATTCCAGTGCTTCACAAAGATGATCCAATAGCCAAACCTTGCAGTCAGTCTGTTATTGATGCATATGTATGACCACTTATGACCTTCACTGCCATGCAAGGTGATGACCAGAATTGTCAAAGAAATAGCCTAAGGTACGATTACACTTAATGATGTCATTTTGATCTTGAGGAATCTGTGGAGATTCATGCTGTAGAGAGAACAATGCTAAAAATTGTAAAGAAAGAAAGTCCTATATGATTTGTGATTGCCAGCCTGGCTTGGTTGTTAACAGGCATTCTTGAATCAAAAGATTGTGGATTCAAGCCCAAATACAGGCTTGAGCATGTAATCCATGGGGTTTTCGTGCTCTGCTGAGGGAGTGCTGTAAACCTAATCTGCATCTGTCCAGCTGGACGTAAACGTTCCGGTGACATATTTCTCTGGCAACTCCCCTCCCCTCCCTCAACACTCCTCCCCCCCCCCCCCCCCCACCCCACCCCCTCATGCCAACAGATCCAAAATAGGTTACTGTTTCATTAATTTGCCATCCATAGGAACTTTGTTTTATGCAAATTGGCTGTTGTATTTGCTTCAATAAAGTGTCAAATAGTTATTCAGCATTCTAGAATGCCCTGAGAACATTAGTCATGATATGAATTCAGTTTCCTTCTTCCTTTCAAGTAACCATGTGAGTTGTTTTGAATTTTGCATTTATTGTGTAGGAAGTAATTGATTCATGAACTATTGTTCATTTTTGCAGAATAAACCGCTGAATTTCACCATCTAATGCTTCGCCAGTTTGTTTTTTCCTCCACATAGATGGTTAATTAAAATTCTGAGGAATATCTCTCTCCCAATCACTCTCTTCTACCAGTCACCTCGGTGCACAGATTGTACTGCAACGTAGTTTCTTGTCTTCTAGATCCACGTTTTAAACTTTGCAACATAGCTTTGAAAATAGGAATGCAAAACAAAATAAGTGATCAATTTCATAATCTATAATAGTGGACTAGAAATACAATTGGACATTTATCGTGAGTGTTTTATATCAGTGTCTTGTTTTTAAATTGGAGTGTGGAAGGGTTGCATTTGGTGGTTATGTGATGTGGATGAGAAGATTGAGAAATACCAGCATGATTGCAGTTTTCTTCTAAGAGAACTTTAAAGTGGTTCCGTTTTTTTTTACAGGTGTTGGGGGAAGGGTCAGGAATTCAAGTCCTTGTGGAAATGGGATGAGAATAGTTAGAGGGAACTTTGCAGGGAGACCAACATTGAGGATTTCTGAAGTCAGGGTGGGGAGCTCAATAATTGCAATGTTTGTAATCTGTCAGCAAATTACTAGTGATAGTTCAAAGGGTTTTGCATTCAAAATTCAACATGTTAAAACTGAAGACTTGTTTTCTAACACATTTTGGAAATGAGAATATTTAAAAGACTGAGGAAAGATATTGCCTTTTTGGCCAACGATGAACAACATGAAACATTAATTCTGTTTTTCTCTACACAGATGCTAACAGAGAATATTGTTGGTTATTGACCTCCTCTTCCCAATTTCAGTAATCCTTCCCTCAGTTCTCTTCACCCCCCAATCCCCAAATTTCCTCCAGTATTCCCCCTAACTAGTCTCAGCCCATACGCACAAGGAATTAAATTCTCCAGCCTGATTGCCTCCAAAACCCCATAAAATAAAAATAGAGTCACCTTAAAGTTCTCCTAGAATAGACTGCAGTCATACTCATACTTCTCACCCATATCACCTGATGCAGCCCTCCCACACTCTAACTCACTTGTTTGCTACGAAAAGCATCAGCTGAATGTTTTCGGCTGTTTCTGTTTTTATCAGTGCCTACCACTGTGTTTCGTGATTCAGAGCTTTTTGGAATTTATACATCTGCTGCACCTTTAATCAGTACACTTTTGGTTGCACTCAGTCTAAAACCTATGTACAATACTTACAAACTCACTGTTCTAAAAGGTCAGCCTAAATTTCACCTGATGCCAATGCTTTGAAATTTGTTCTCAAGCTTTCAAAGAACAAAGAAATTACAGCACAGGAGCAGGCCCTTTGGGTCTCCAAGCCTGCACCAACCATGTCGCCTAACTTAACTAAAACCCCCTACGCTTTCGGGGATCATATTCCTCTATTCCCATCTCTTTCATGTACTTGTCAAGATGCCCCTTAAAAGTCACTAACGTATCCGCTTCCACTACCTCCCCCGGCAACAAGTTTCAGGCACCCACCTCTCCCTGTGTAAAAAATCTGCCTCGTACATCTCCTTTAAAACCTTCCCCTCGCACCTTAAACCTATGTCCCTTAATTTTCAAAAGTAGCAAAATTGTGTGTTAGAAGCTGCAAGAACATTGCATTACTTATCAGGCAAGGTGTAACTAGTGCATTTTAGGGCATAGTGCACACAATCAGTTCGCACAATCTGCTTTCAAGTGACAGTGTCAACACTCACAAATATGAAATCCAAACCTCACCTTCAATTTGTGGCATTTAATCAAAATGGACAATTTACACATAAATACACTAATGGTGGGTTGGCTGTGTTGAAAAGTCTTTAATGAATAGAAAGTCACATGAACTAAATCATTCTGATAAAACACTCAAGTTCATAAATTGCAGTTTCCAATTTTTCACATGAAGAAAAACCTAAAGCTCATTGTTTCAACTGCATTCCTGCATGAAAGCAAATGACTAAAAAGAAACTTTATTTTCAAACTCTCTTCTAACTACAAACAAGGAAATCATAATAATCGGCAATGTCTGCTTGCGGAATTTATAACAGAAAAATACAATGAATAAATATAGTAGCTGTACTGAGACCTTAAGTAAAGGTTTTAATGAAGTATTGTTGAGGGCTTGTGGGGCGAGTGGTGAGGTTTTGAGAGAGTTTCTTTGCTTCAAATGGTTTTTAAGAATTCAACTTGTTTGGAAAGGTTTTGAAGATATTAAATTCAATTCCACACATGCAGAGCATCAGCCTGCACTGATGCATAGATTAAATGCAGACAAATTCTGCAAACAGCATGTGTTCAGTAGGCACAGATGTATTTGAAAGTTTGTTCAACTGCACTGAGCCGAAAAACCCACTGATGCTCAGGTGCAACAAACTGAAACCTTGAAGTAAAAGCCACATGATTAGTGGGTAAATGTAATCTTGTTATTATGAAATAAGTTTTTATTTTGTTTAAAAATTTATTCTGGACATAAGTTTGTGTTACTAAAATAAGACAACGAATGAATCTGTTTCGCAAAGTGTGAATTCTGTTGGTTTCTCAAAATATGGCAAATGTTTATATGGGGGCCCAGGTTCAATTCCGGCCTTGGATGACTGTCTGTGTGGAGTTTGCACTTTCTCCCCATGTCTGCGTGGGTTTCCTCAGGGAGTTCTGGTTTCCTCTGAGTCTAACGATATGCGGGTTAGGTTGATAGACCATGCTAAATTGACCCTAGTGACAGGGGGATTACAGGATGAATACATAAGGTTGCAGGAATAGGCCCTGGGTGGGATTGTGGTTGGTGCAGATTTGATGGGCTGACTGGCCTCCTGCACTGTTGGGATGCTATGACTGGTTATGCCTGTCAGCGATGACTCAGTTAGACCTCTCTTGAGTCACAATTTTGTGGTTTCAAGTGCCGCATTAGAGAACATAGGAATTTTGGCTAATGCTCCAGCGCAATACTGAGCGAGTACTGCGCTATCTGAGGTGGATTCTTTTAGATGAAGCATTAAGTTAAGGCCCCATCTATCCCACGTGAATGTAAAAGATTACATGGCACTTTTTCAAAGAAGAGCAGGGATCTGATCTTCGATGTCCTCACTAATATCCCTCAATCAACATCTCAAATAATGTCTGGTCATTATCATATTGTTCGTGGCAATTAGCTAATTGTGTAAATTTGCTGCTGCATTTGCTACGTTACAATAGTGACTACACTTCAAAAGGACTTCACTGGTTTTAAAGTGCCTTGGAATGCCTGGTAGTTGTGAAATGTGTAATATAAATGCAAATCTTTTGAGTTTTCCCATCATGTGCATTTGCGTAACAATTTACAGTGTTGAATGTCGATGTGAAATGGTATGTCTCAAAAACGTGATGCAAGAATTTGGATTTATAGACAGGGATTATGTTTTGAATGCTAGATGGTGCATGAAATGTACCAAATATTTAGAAAAGGACAAGAACAGAGACTAATATAAAAAGAGACTATATGAAGTATCACTAAGAGAATTTAGGGGGCATGCTGAAATGAAAAGATGTAAAACAAGATACCAGTGTCTACATTTCAAATTATGTGCAGAGGCACAGAAAAATTGCCCTTTCCTGCCTTAAGTCAAACGATTCTATTGATTTGAAAGGTTCATGGTTGAAATTTTAACGCTGGAATAGTTCCACTGGAGTCTTAGTGCCAGAAAAAAATGTATATTCATTAGGTCTTTAATCTGGTCAAAATTAAGATTTCTGAATTTCATCATTGAAGAACTACTGTCATCATGTGGAGAAACCTCTGTTTTTTGGGAGATGTGCAAGTAAATGTTCATAAATGTTCATAAACTTTGGCATGTTTATGTAATCTTAATAAAAATTATAATGAAAGCACAATGCACTTTTTATAATTTTTCTTACAATTGGACATAGATTTTTTCAAATGTGAACTTTCTGCTGTTAAACTGATTAAAAAAAAACTCTCATCTCAAATGCTAAATACGTATAAAATCATTAGACAGTAACTTATGTAATCTCTGTGGGACATATTCAATGTTGTACATCCATTTTTGAGCATTGAGTTCAATGGCAGATGAACATTGGGCACAATGTCCTATGTCCAATTGCCCAAAAAGTGCAGTGGTTGTCAAATTAAGTTCGTAGAGTGCCTGCCTGAAAGAGCAAATGCACCTTCTGATGTAAGTCAAGGTCTTAACATCTCTTGTAGAATCCACCTGAAATTGATCAAGTCAGAGGAGCTTCCAGCCAAATGTTCTAATTTAATAAAGCAAAATATTGCGGATGCTAGGAATCTGAAATAGTAGCAGAAAATGTTGAAAGACTTTGGCAGGTTTGGCAGGATTTGTGGAGAGAGGAAAACAGAGTTAAAGTTTTGCATCCATATGTCTCTGCGAGAAAGTTAATTAAGATCACTAAGTTCTAGATTCGGAAGTGGAATTATTTGCCTTGAATAAAGAATTCATTCAAAATTGATTGTTATCTACCCCTTTATTTAATTGTTACTTCATTGATAGATGTAAGACTTTTAATTGTCCTGTGTTTTATTTCAATTTTATATTTTCCTGTTCCTATTCCAAAAGGATGGATCCATACAGAGTTACCATGGAATCAAAGGCTGCTGCTTCAAATCTTCTGAGTGCACTGCATTCTTTCTATCAGTTTGGCCATCTGTGTGATGTGATTGTCCATACAGAGCACCTTGGAGTTCAAGAAGAGTTTGCTGCTCACAGGGCGGTCCTGGCAGCATCTAGCAATTACTTCAGAGAAATATTCCTCAGGGAGGAGCTGTCTGAGAAAAAGGAAACGACAGTCACCTTGCAAGATATTTACACTGAGGATTTTACCTCCTTTTTAGAGTTTGTGTACACAGCAAAAATAGAGATTGAACCTCAGAAGGTATATCGAATGCAGGACATTGCTGAGAGATTAGAATGCAAAGACCTTGTGGAAGCCTGTGAGCTTCTAAAGGTTGAGCTATCGAGGCAAAGCCCGGAGGTGAAGGGGCAAGCCTGCCAGGAGTGCCAGCTTGCTGGTGGATTGGAAAGTGCTCAGAATACAACTGACTCAGAGCATCTGGATAGCCAGGAGGTGGAGAATTTGTCCAGGATTGTAGCTGCACCAATGAGAAACAGACTTTGGGACAAAGCACCAAAAAAGAAAACCTTTGAAACTGGGCAACTAGCGGTAGAACACTGCACACAGGGAAATGTAAAAGAAGTCACTGAGTCAATCACTGTCATTGATCCTAGCACAGGAATGGTTAAATCGACTACCTATACCACAGAAGAAGTGAACGATGAAGATGCTGATGCTGCTGCTGATCTTAATCAGAAAGATGATTGTAAAACCAATCCAATAATCCATGCAGATTCCCCAGAAACACGAATTGTGATCAAGAAATTGCATTGTCTGGAAGATGAGGACGGAATGCATGATGAACCTGAAGGCTCAGAGAATAACGAACTTAAAAAAATGACTAGGAGCATGTCCAAACGAATGCCGCAGAGTTATACATGCGACAAATGTCACCAGATTTTTCAATTCCTGAAACCATATCAAACTCACATGACCGCCCAGCATGGTATTACCATTGTGGTAAAGTACAGCTGCAGTATGTGTTCTCAGCTTTTTTCTAATCATCAGAACCTAAGACAGCACAGACTTACTGTTCACAACAATGAGCGCCCTTTTGCATGTTCATTATGCGACAAACGATTTAAGCGCCAAAAAGACATCAATGATCACGTTAGGAGAGTGCATGAGAAGAGAAGGACTCCACAGACATGTCCTTATTGTGATAAAATTATTAGTTCAAAATGCGGACTGACAGTTCACATCAGAACACATACGGGGGAAAAGCCATATAAATGCCAATTTTGTCCAGCAAGCTTTGCTCAGAGATCTGCTTATAACACTCACGTAAGGTATTACCAATTTCTGTACATATTACTGTCCCATTTTTGAAACTGGTTTGTTTCTTTATATGATACAAATGCACCCATACTGGAGTTTTAAAAGGAAGTTGAAATCAAGACTAGTAATAAATTGTGGTTCCTGATATGCCAGAAAAAACATAACATAGAATTCCTACAGTGCAGAAGGAAGCCATTTGGTCCATCAAGTCTGCACGGACTCTGACAGAGCATCTTAACCAGGCCCAGCCCCTGCCTTGTCCCTGTAACCCCACATATTTATGATAATTCCACTAGCCTACATCTTTAGGGGCACTAAGGGGCAATTTAGTATTGCCAATCTAGCTAACCTGCCCATTTTGAACTACATTAGCATAAACAGAAAATGTTGGAAATACTCAGTGGCTCAGATAGCATCGATGAAGAGAGAGTTTCACTTTTCATGAAATATCTGCTTAATACTTACAACATTTTCTGTTTATATTCCAGATTTCCAAAGTACTTTGCATGTTTGATAAAATTTGAAATAGCTCTGATATATCATTTTAAGCCTGGCGTACTTTTCAACACACTGTAGATGGTGAGAGCATGTCCAACTCATGAATGTTTGTTTATCCTTGAGGAAATGGAGTCATAGGTTCTATGTCTCAGGAAATAAATCTACCTGACCATACTTTTTGTTTATTATGATGGGAGAGAGAACATCTCAACAAATTATAAAAAAGCAGCCAGAATATCTGTTACCATTGCCAAGAAAAGAGCTTTCTACTGTTGAACATGCTCAGGTTTCAATTGCTTTGCCAGAGTTGTTAAATCCCCATTCTGATGTCAGTGAACAAAGTAATATTGTTTGACCCTTTGAATGCTGATTGGGAATTAGAAATGAGTGCACTGACTAAGTAAAGAATGCAAAGCATTTCACATTTTTAGTGGCATGAGTGCCAAAACACATTGGACCAGATCCCGTTGGAATGGAGCATCTTGTACCATACAGCATTAGTTAGATTTTCTCTTATGCCATTCAGTTCAAGGTTTTTGCACCATAACTTGCTGGAAGCGCAAGCTGGTCATGTGGTCACTACATGTAAGGTCAATGAGTCATCAGGGACCTTAGTTACATGTGGGACCAACTGTCTATCTCCTTAACCAAGAGATTAAGAATTAAGAATGGAACAAGAACAACAAAGAAGAGGGGAATGAATTAGTCATATCAAGCATTGAAAAATAAATAAATAGAAAAGGAAGAAAAACAAAAAGTGCTGGAAAATCTCAGCAGGTCAGACAGCATCTGTGGAGAGAGAATAAAGACAATGTTTCGAGTCTGGATGACCCTTTTGGAGTCTCCAGACTCAACGTTGGTGAGTTTGATGCTGTTTTTTGTTTCAGATTCCAACATCCACAGTATTTTGCTTTTATTTTTAGGGAAAAGGAAATTTCCAGCAAGACTTAGAAAAAAGGGACAGAGTGAAAAAGTACTTTTAAAAAAATACATTTTTAAAAATCTCAAAGCAATTGAATACATGAAGGAATTAATTTGAGTCTTTTAAAATGTTTCTTCCTGGGTCACAGAGGTTTGACTGGATTTGCATTAACAATTGTCATGCAATCAAAGAGGTACTTACGTTAATTACCCAACTTGGCTTTGTATGCTGAATGTAATGGCCAGGTATTATGTAAATTCACAAAGTTCTGTTGGGGGGAGAAGAAAGAAGAATTTGTGCAATTAAATGCAATAAATGTGACTGAAGAAAATAAATACCAGGGAGGGTGAGATACTGTTTGTGAAAATCAAACTATAGTGCAGTGTGAAGCAGAAAGTTGTAGAGAAATGCAACTCTGTGTCAACCTTAATCACATAGATTTGTCTGATTTGCACATTAACAATACTGGGCATTAACACGCTTTTTTTTTAAACATCATTTGGCCCATTGTGTGAAGGTGTTTTACGCTCACTTTGGGTTTTAGAAGAGCAGCACTGCACCTAACCGGTGTTATGGATAATGTTTTATCATGGATAGAGGATTGGCTAACTAACAGAAAGCAAAGAGTGTGGGTAAATGGGTGTTTTTCTGGTTGGCGATCAGTGACTAATGGTGTGCCTCAGGGATCAGTGTTGGGACTCCAATTGTTTACAATTTACGTAGATGATTTGGAGTTGGGAACCAAGTGTAATGTGTCAAAATTCGCTGATGAAATTAGGATGAGTGGCAGAGCAAAGTGTACAGAGGACACAAAGTCACAGAGGGATATAGATAGTCTAAGTAGGGGGTGAGTGTCTGGCAGATGGAGTACAATGTTGGTAAATTGACGTCATCCATTTTGGTAGGAATAACAGCAAAATGAACTATTATTTAAATGGTAAAAATTGCAGCATGCTGCTGTGCAGAGGGACCTGCATGTCCTTTGTGCAGGAATCTTAAGGAGTTGGTTTGCAGGTGCATCAGGTAATTAAGAAAGCAAATAGAATTTTGTCTTTCATTGCTAGATGGATGGAATTTAAAAACAGCGAGGTTATGTGTAGGGTGCTGGTGAGGCCACATCTGGAGTACTGTGTACTGTTTTGGTCTTCTTCCTTGAGAAAGGATATACTAGCACTGGAGAGGGTGCAGAGGAGATTCACTAGATTGATTCCGGAGTTAAAAGGGTTGGCGTATGAGGAAAGACTGAGTAGACTGGGGCTACATTCATTGGAATTCAGAAGAATGAGAGGAGATTTTATAGAAACGTATTATGAAGAGAATAGATAAGGGAAGTTGTTTCCACTGGCAAGTGAAACTAGAAGTCGGGGCCATAGCCTCAAAATAAGGGGAAGCAGATTTAGGACTGAGTGGAGGAGGAACTTCGTCACACAAAAAGTTGTGAATCTGTGGAATTCCCTGTCCAGTGAAGCAGTTGAGGCTACCTCATTGAATATTTTTAAGGCAAGGATAGATAAATTTTTGAACAGTAAAGGAATTAAGGGTTATGGTGAGCGGGTGGATAAGTGGAGCTGAGTGCACGAAAATATCAGCCGTGATCTTATTGAATGGCGGAGCAGGCTCAAGGGGCCAAATGGCTTACTCCTGCTCCTAGTTCTTATGTTCTCCTGTTCAACACTCGCCTACGTCTATACATTATGTGCCTCAACTCTCCTTTGCCATCATCCAGTGTGGATTTCTAAAGTAAGAGGCCTGGCAATTGCCTGAATCTGTCCGATCCAGTTATCCCTCAGGAGGGTGGAAGAACATTTTGCTAGCAAGCACTAAGCTACTTAAGGTATCTTGGTTGAATAGGTGCATAATTATCGGTGGCAATTTTACATCGTGACCTAAGCATGCTGAGCATGGTTAGATGCAAAGATAGGAATTGTAATGGTGGCTTTATAAATGGGAACACAAAAAATGGAGGTCCTCCAATGCTTTCAATTGAATGAAAGCAGGTAGCTTTACTTTGGGTGGTCTTGTTGACTGCTGAACCTGTGTTATGGATAGATGGCATAATAATGTAAATATGACATTATACCTGTCAGTAAGAATCAAAGATGTCCTGCTGTTTGTTTATCAGATCTGCCACTTTAGGAAAGTTGCCTCACCAAGAGCTAATAGTAACATGGTAATGTTTTGGACAGGGTGGGACCACATCACCGTGACATAGTGGTTAGTACTGCAGCCTCAGAGTACCAGGAACCCAACTTCAATTCCCAGCTCAGGTCACTGTCTGCACAGAGTCTACACGTTCTCCCTGTGTCTGTGTGGGTTTCCTCCAGCTGCTCCGATTTCCTCCCGCAGGCCGAAAGATGTGCTGGTTAGGTGCATTGGCCATGTTAAATTCTCCCTCAGTATACCCAAACAGTGTGGCAACTAGAGGATTTTCACACTAAATTGCAGTGTTAATGTAAGCCTACTTGTGACTAATAAATAAGCGTTAACTTTTCTTCTAAATCTCCCATTAGTTTCCATACTGTAATTTTAAAATCAATGATACTGAATGCTTAACTGTACATTGAAACATTTTATTTGCGAACTTGACTGCTTGTGAGCATTGTAACAAGTTTTTTAATAATCAACCATTTAAATTCCCAGTACTCTTTCTTGCTCTGTTGCCCTAAAATGCTTATCCATTTAATACATACTCCAACAAGTTACCCCTTTCACCTAATCTTGAGTGCACGCTAATTTCTGTTGACCTTTATCTGCCAACTCTCCACCTATTGGTTAAACCTGTACAGAAACATTTTTTGAATTTCAATCATTGTTTAGTACCCAACTTGATCTCATCAACAATCTATTCTCATTACTGTAACGGTATCCAAAAAAGAATGAGAGGTTATTTGGACTGAAGAACTACCATCCAATCCTATATTACAATGTTACTGAGCATAGATTGCTTCATTGATTGCAGAGTAAATACCTTAGACACAGTCATTCATTTCAACCCTGTGAGGAAGAAAAAAATCATTTTGGTTTATTCCAGGTTACGTAATAGGGCTTAATTTAAGTATGCAAAGTGTTGTATTAATGTACAGTAAAGCCAGACTGAGAAATTGAAACCAGGTGAAATGCTACCGGTAGAAGCAAATGTTTGTTCCTGACAGCAGTATTCATTAAAAGCAGAGGTAACATGCAAATAATGCTAAAATATTTTGTAACCATACTTGATGAAGGTGAAAATCATTATCACAAATGTATTGTATTTCACTTTTACTCTGGAAGATGTAGCTCACTATCAACTCTCCAGTTGAGTTGATTATGGTTGGTCTGGGACCTACAGCACAGTTTGTACGACTGATCTGACGTAGGAACAGGCCAGCCTGAAGCTCCTGAAGCGCTGTGTCAAAGTGGGTTCTGAGATCAAGTATGGGAGGTTTTATCTAGTTTGTTTAAAGCCTGTAATTTGCCCTGTTGTCTGAACCTTCAGATTATCTCAAATGCAGGAAATGATCAAGAAATACTTTTTTAAAAATCCTAGAAAAACTCTGAGGGTATGGCTGCAACTGCAGAGAGAAAAAAGTCAGTGTTTTGACTTTTTTGGGGGGAAAGTCAAGAAATAACTGGGTTTCTACATAAAACTGCCTTTCGCACATCAAGGCAGGGGGATTGTAATATGTTGTATACTTATACCGAGGATACATTGACTTTTTAATGTTAATCAGTCACGTATATTGTACTATCAAATTTCAATATTTGATTTGTCAGGTTTCAATTATCTAAAAAAAATTGTGGACTCTTTTTCTGAAATAAAATGATGATGTAATCAAGTTTTATATTGCCAGTGATCAGTAAGAGTGTCAAGTTTTATCTAACTTCATAAAATTGAGAAGCTGGTAATATACATAAACAGGTTAGTCACCAGGCACATTATCTTATCAAAAGCAGAGTCTGTCTGCGACATTTTAGATAAAATTAGATAATCGTTTTAAAATCCAGACAAATACAAGCAAAAATCCATCAAATTTGCCTAAATTAAAAATTAAGCTATTAACAGGTATTATGCTGCCCATATCAGAAAATCGAGGCTTCATTTTTTCTACTAAAAAATTGGCATATTGTATAATTGGATTTGGTTGTATTCTGCTGGGACTTTGGTAGTGAAACCCAGGGTGCTGGTTTATTTATGTTCATTATTTATCCTATAAAGAAAATTATGTTTTAGTTTGGGCTGATTAATCACACTTGCATTGGACACCTAAAATCAATGACCATAGATTATAGGAGACTTAGTGCTTTCAGAATGTGCTGCACAATAGTTGCTAAGGAAGCAGTTTCCAACATAGAGGTTGCCTCATTAAAACTCCCTTACCACGTGCCTAATCCATGAACCCTTTGTAGCCAACACAAAACAAGGTTACTTCAATCTTTCAAAATCAAAATCTCCAAGATTGCAACTATTTTTTCAGATCTTCTGTAACAGGTGAGGCGGGGGAGGAGTTAAAAAGAGACGAGGAAGAAACACAGTTTAAATTGAATCAATGAAGAAAGGTGATTTGGCAAAGATATCACAGCAGGAAAAATTAGGTGTAAATCAATAATGCTACATTATGCTGTAATTAAAATAGAGTGCTTTATTAAAATAACAATTCATAGATCTCACTTAAAATCTAAGAACTAGCAAAAACTGAGCTCTTAAACATTATCTTTTGAAGTTCTGATAATTCAGCTGAAAGCAGTACTTAATATTGATTAAAGAGTTAGATTTAGTTGACATTAGATTTATTCAGGATATGCGAAACTCAGGGAAATTGCAGTATAGTGTCTTCATAAACTAATATAGCGAACTAACTTAAGCTCCATTTATAAGAACAAACAAAGATTGGATATCTCAGAAATCTGACCTTCATTTGCAACTTAAGTTATGAATTCTAAATCAGAAATAGTATCAAGTAGATATTACTTAGAAGTCATTTGTTCACACATTGGCATTGTTTTCATCAACCCTATCTTTCAAATAACATGACATATTCCTCCTCCTGGCTGTTTTAAGAATCAAGTACTTTATTTTCGTTATCTATTTTCTGATCCCATAGTTTCTAAATGCCACAATATGAAAAATAGCAACAAGAGTTGGCTATTTGGCCCATCGAACCTGCTCCACCATTCAATATGAGCATGGCAGATCCTCCATTTCAATACCATTCTTCTGGTCTCACCCAGTACCCCTTGCCACCTTTAGTGCCTAGAAATCTCATGTATTTCTTTCTTACATTCAGGACTTTGCCTCCACAGCCTTCTATGGTAGAGAATTATACAGGTTCACCATCCTCTGAATGAAAGAAATTCTCCTCATCTCAGTCCTAAATCACCTACCACATATCCTGAGACAGTGACCCCTTGTTTTAAAGCCCTCCCCCTCCCTGAAGCTTGGGAAAAGGTCATCCCTGCACCCAGTCTGTCCAGCCCTGTCAGAAATTTAGACCTTTCAAAGAAATCTCCTCTCATTCTTCATTGTACTCCCTCTATGGCAAGTATATATTTTTTTAGGTCAGGAAACCAAAACTACACACTAATCCAGGGCTCTCCCAAATCCCTGTACAAAAGCAGTCAGACATCTTTGCTCCTGTACTCAAATCCTTTTGCAATAAATAGCATATTATTTGTCTTCTTAACTGCTTGCCTCACCTGTATGCTTTTAATGATTAGTGAACAAGGAGAGCCAGATCCCTTTGTACATCAACATTTCCCAATCTGTCATTCTTTCAATAATACTCTGCCATTTTTCTACCAGAGTGGATGACTTCACACTTGTTATACTGCCTTTGCCACTCAACTTGTCTAGTGGGCAAATACTACAAGTCTCTTTACCACTCACAATTCCACCTAGTTTTGTGCTATCAGTAAACTTGGAAATATTGCATTTGATTCTTTCATTCAGATCATTGATACGTATTGAGTAGCTGGGGCTCAAGCATCCTGTAGCACCTCACTAGTCACTACCTTCCACTCTGGAAAAAGACCCACTTATTCCTACACTGTTTCCTGTTTCTGGCCAATTCACAGTCTGTGCTACTATATTACCCCCAATCCTGTATGTGGGACTTTATCGAGCACTTTCTGAAAACCCAAATACACCATGTCCACTGGTTCCCTCTTAACTATTCCAGCAGGCATGTCCCCAAAAAAAACTAGTAAGTTATCAAACATGATTTCTCTTCCATAAATCCATGTTGACTTTGTCTGATCCCATCAGTATTTTCAAAGTATCCTGTTATCACATCCTTTTATAATAGATTCTAGCATTTTCCCTGCTGTTGGTAGCTAACCGGTCTATAATTCCTTGCTTTCTCCCTCCTTTTTGAAATAATGGGTTTACGTTTGCCACTCTTCAATCTGCTGTGACTGTTCCAAAATTTACAGAATTTTGGAACTGACGCAAAATTTACAGAATTTTAGAACCGACGCATCCACTATTTCTGTGGCCACCTCCTTTAGTACCCTGAGTTGTAGATTATTAGGCCCTGGGATTTTTCAGCTTTCAATCCCACTAATTTCTGTGGCCTTAGTGCCTTCCCCTTAATCCTTAATATTTGGTAACCTATGGACAAGTCCCATGAATATTTTCTGCCCTTATTGTTTCTTAGCTCTACAAAGACTGCATAGACATCTAGATATTCTGATCCAATATCCTTTCTCACTATTGCACTAATTTCACCCTTTACTAATAACACCATCCTACCTGCTTTTCCTTTCTGGCTGTCATTCCTAAATTTAAAGTTTAAAGTGTTTTTTCAAAGTTTATTTATTAACGTTACAAGTAGGCTAACATTAACACTGCAGTGAAGCTATTGTGAATATCCCCTAGTCGCCACAGTCCGGTGCCTGTTCAGGTACACTGAGGGAGAATTTACATGGCCAATCCACCTAACTAGCACTGTGGGAGAAAACGGGAGCACCCGGAGGAAACCCACGCTGAAATGGGGAGAACGTGCAGACTCCGCACAATGACCCAAGCTGGGATTTCAACCTGACTCCCTAACCACTGTATTACCGTGCTGCCCATATTGTATACCCTTGGATATTTAGCTCCCAGTCTTGGTCATCCTGCAGTTATGTCTCCCTAATTGCAATCCCGTTGTACCCCTTCACAACTGCTTGTGCTGTTAATTCATTTACCTTATTGCAAATATTCCCATACGTTCAGATGCAGTACCTTTAGATTTGTCATCTTAACATTTTTGCTCATCTTGTTTTGTACAATGACCCTATTTGGTACTAGCCTTTGTTTCATCTGCCTTCCACTTTTGCTTTTTACTCTTCTATCTTTCATGTCCTTCTCTCGTTTTTCTCTGCTCAGGTTCCCATTCCCCGCCACTCTGGTTTAAACCCTCTCCCATTTGCTAGGGAATGCCTGAGATGCAACCCTTCCAGCTTGTACACTTCCCTTCTTCCCCAGAATCAGATCCAATACCTCAGGAATCTCAATCCCTCCTTACTACACACTCTGTCTAGTCATGAATTCATCTGGTCCAGTCTCCTAAACCTTACTAGGTAGGGTTTGCTGCTGGAAATAATCCTGAGATTTCTACTTTTCCAGCCTTGCTTTTTAATTGATTTCTTAGCGCCCTATATTATGTTTGCTCATCCTTTTTCCCTACCCCCCCGCCTCTGCCTTTCAGAATGTCCAGCAGCCACTCAGTGATACATTCTTGACCCTGGTACCATGGAAGCAACATGATGTCCTGGTGAAATGTCTGCAGCTACAGAAATAACTATCTGTTCCCTTTACAATAGGATCCCATATCACCATTGCTGTCCCACTCTTTTTGCTCCACCCCTGTTGAGCTGAGCCACTTGCAGCACCACAGTCTTGGGTCTGGCTGTATTCCCCTGAGAAACCATCTTCCCCCAGCAATATCCAAAGTGGCTAATCTGTTAGAGGAGGATGGACCCAGTGGACTACCTGATTTGATTTGTTATTGTCACATGTATTAACGTACAGTGAAAAGTATTGTTTCTTGTGTGCTATACAGACAAAACATACTGTTAGTAGAGAAGGAAAGGAAAGAGTGCAGAATGTAGTGTTACAGTCATAGCTAGAGTGTAGAGAAAGATCCACTTAATGCAAGGTAAGTCCATTTAAAAATCTGACAGCAGCAGGGAAGCTGTTCTTGAGTTGGTATGTGACCTCGGACCTTTGTATCATTTTCCCGACGGAAGAAGGTGGAAGAGAGAATGTCCAGAGTGCGTGGGGTCCTTAATTATGCTGGCTGTTTTGCAGAAGTAGCAGGAAGCGTAGACAGAGTGGATGGGAGGCTGGTTTGCGTGATGGATTGGGTTACATTCACGACATTTTGTAGTTCCTTGTGGCCTTGGACAGAGCAGGAGTCATACCAAGTTGTGATACAACCAGAAAGAATGCTTTCTATGTAAAAGTTGTTGAGAGTCATAGCTGACATGCCAAATTTTCTTTAGCGCCCTGAGAAAGTAGAGGCATTGGTGGGCCTTTTTAACTATAGTATCAGCACACTCTGTGTGTGTGTGTGTGTGTGTGTGTGTGTGTGTGTGTGTGTGTGTGTGTGTGTGTGTGTGTGTGTGTGTGTGGGGGGGGGGGGGCTGCAGGTGGTGGTGATGGTCAAGTACAGGTTGTTGGTGATCTGGACACCTAAAAACTTGAAGCTCTCAACTCTTTCTACTTCGTTCCCTTTGATGTAGACAGGGGCATGTTCTCCTTTACGCTTCCTACATTGTAATGCTACGTTCTGCACTGTTTCATTTTCTTCTCTGTGAACAGTATGTTTGTCTGTATAAGCACGCAAGAAACAATACTTTCACTGTATGTTAATTCATGTGACAATAATAAATCAAATCTAAATCAATTCCTGGAGTCGATGACTATCTCCTTCATTTTGTTGACATTGAGGGAGAGATTATTTTTGCTGCACCAATTCACCAGATTCTCTATCTCATTCCTGTACTCTGTCTCTGCCTAGAGCTTTAACAGTGTCAGACGGTCACCCATTCCCTTTCTTATGCACTCTTTACTTGCAGTGCGACCACCTCACTAAGCACTTTCCACAGGGATCTCGGCTTGAGGATACTCCACAGTGATGATTCCAGCCACCACACCAGATCCAAAACAGATTTCAAAACAATCCAGAATCAGCAACCAGTTTTCAAACATCCTCTAATGCCAATCTGCAGCTGGCTGCTTGATATATACGAATTACAATGGGATGACCATTTTTCATCATTTCCAACCCCTTTGCAACCAAGTGTGAGCTTGACACAGTTGGTAATATTGCCCCATGTTAAGATTTTCTGGATTCAGGACTTGAGAACATGACCAGGGCATTGATATGTCAATGTAGTAACGCATAGTTGGAGGTGTGTTGTCTTTTCAGATGACAAGTTAAACTGAGCCTCTAGGTGCCTGCTCAAGTGGTAATTATACAATCAGTACTTGCTAAAAAATAATAAAAGGAAGGAACATTATCCTATGATGAACTGAACATTAGAGGATCATTATTTAATGAAGAGAAAAATATTCTTCAGTTACCCAGATCAATATTCATCGCTCACCCAATGCCACCAAGAAAATGTTAGCTGATCATTCATTCATTTGCTGTCCGTGTGAACTATTGTCTGTCACATCTGATATAACTTACCTTTTACTCTAGAAGTCACCCATCCTTTCTCTTTCTTTCTTACCCTGTGAAAATGCCCATCTTCTGTTGTGTTTTGAGCATGGGATCGCTGCGTGGGAAGGAATTTCACATTCTATCATTCTCTGATTTAGTGGTTCAGAGTGCCAGCACATGGTTTATCTTATCTCTACCCTGTGACACCTGGCTTTTCAGCAGAAACAATTTAATATTTTGTGCCCTGATATGTATGCACACTTTTTTCTTTAAACAACCCAGACTTTCTTCTTGCAACTGTTTAGGACACTGCACCAGAAATAAAAGCAAAAGTTGTGTTTTTCGTAATTACTCTGAAGTGCACTCTGCAAACATTCTTTTTCCAAAATTGTCTCTCTATCCATTTTCCTGATTCCAGTAACTCTGCAACAGGATCAATTAATTCCCCCAGAGCTCATTTTATTGAATGCTTTGAAACAGAAAATAAACTCTGAAAAATGCAACTTAAAGTGATTTGAATTTTAGTTGCACAGCATATTTATATTCTTTCAACAAGCATGCCATTGTAAAGCGTCACTGCCAAGGAAATAGTTTCATGCTAAAGTTATTAAGTATGAGTTACCAAGAGTATGTCAACTCCATGTATTGTTATTCTGGGGACCTGGGTTTAAATCCCACCATGGCAGATGGTGGAATTTTAATTCAATAAAAAAAAGTCTGGAATTTAAGAATCTATTGTCAGTTGTAGTAAAAAACCCATCTGGCTCTTGAATGTCCTTTAGGGGAGAAAGTTGGCTGGCCTACATGTGACTCCAGAGCCACAGCACGTGGGTGACTCTCAACTCCAAGAGCGACTAGGGATGGGCAATAAATGCTAGCTAGCCAGCCAGCGATACCCACATCCCACAAATGAATTTTAAAAATTGTTCTTGGAAGCAATGGCCTGGATTTTGAAGTCAGTGGCACAGGAACTTTCTATATCACAAAGATCACCTCCATCGCCTTTTCTGCCTTTGTTTGTATTGTAGCCTTTCCGCCCATTGGAATCCTCATTAAGACCTATAATGCTTCCAGAGCCAGCTGTTGCAATATTCTCCAAGCCAGTCTCTGTCTACTTTCCAGTGACAATGGCCAGCATTGTTTCTTGATTCACACATTTACATATTGAATTTAAAATTATGTTTAACATTTAAATCCATCCAACACTTTGCTCCTCCTCAACCTCTAGCCTTCTGCAGTGCGACAGCTGCCTCCTTCTCCCCAGAGCTTTCTGTTCTGAGTACAGCTTGCATATTTTTACGTCACCCAACCATTAGTGGTTGCCTTCACCTTGGTTTTACTACATTAATGTCACCATACATGATTGTTCCCAAAAGTGTGATAAATTATGAACTGGGGGATAATTTCAATATTGCTTATCTAAAAGTATTAGTAATGTGAAATCAAATTATTATTTCAATCTCTGATCGTATGAGTTTCACTTGTGATTTGATTATGTTCCAAGGAATCCAAGAAAGGCATGGCGGCACAGTGGTTAGCACTGCTGTCTGACAGCTCAGGGACCCAGGTTTGTTTCCCGGCTTGAGTCACTGCCTATGCAGAGTCTGCACGTTCTCCTTGTGTCTGCATGGGTTCCCTCCCATAGTCCGAAAGATGTGCTGGTTAAGGGCATTGGCCGTGCTAAATTCTCTCTCAGTGTACCCGAACAGGTGCCGGAGTGTGGCAACTAGGGGATTTTCACGGTAACTTCATTGCAGTGTTAATATAAACCTACTTGTGACACTGATAAATAAACTTTAAACTAAAATGAGGTTTATGCGAACAGAAGAAAACTATTCATGAGATAATTTATGTTGTGATGCCATTGTACTTTTTGAATCTAGAAAACTATTTAAAATTAAATGAGGTGTTTTTCTTTACAGAAAGATACATGAATCTGGCCAAGAGAAGAAACAGCCATTTGTATACTGGAAAGTAGTGCCACAAGTAGAGAAGTCAGATAATGTGGCTGGTTTTGTCATGGACGTCAATAGTAACAGGGACAAATGGGATAGATCAGAAGATAATGACTTGGTCATGGATGTTAATGATAACAAGGAAACAGGTCATGAAAAAGAGCAACAGAGCACATTCGATACAGAAATTGGATGTAATAATGGTAGCGAAATGGAAGACGAGAGAAGTGCAAGTGCCAGGAATTCACAGAATAGTCCACTAAATCACAAAGGAACTCATGTTAAGAATGAAGATGATATTGGAGAGGATGAAACCGAAGACTTGGAAAATGATGATGACAACGATGGTGACACAGAATGTGAGTTAGAGGCTGAAGAAGAAAATAGTACAGATAATGAAGATCATAATAGTAAAGATGAAGACTATCCACATGAGCATGATCCTGAACCAAACGATTCCGATGAGGACTTTGATGTGAAAAAAAACAGCAAGAGGGGAAGATCACGAAAATCAAATCACATCATTAAGTGTGACAAGTGCGATGATGAATTTGATTCCAGAAAGGATTACGTTGTTCACTGCAAAGATGTTCATCAATCATTACCGGGGAAAGTCTATCACTGTGAGATCTGTGGGAAGGCTTTTGCAACCCACAATAGTTGGAAAGAGCATTGTGCTTGTGTTCACAGTGATGAAAGACACTTTGCTTGCACTCTGTGCAATGCAACCTTTAAGAGAAAAAGAGATGTACGAACTCACTATGCTCGGAAGCATGAAGGACGTATCAAACGTCCGCTATGCTCTGTTTGTGGCAAAATTCTGAGCTCACGAACAGCACTGGTATTCCACATGCGGACACACACTGGAGAGAAGCCTTATGAATGTTCTATTTGCCATTCTCGATTTGCCCAACCATCTCAGCTAAAAATTCACACAAGGTCATGCCCTTATATTTAGTTTCTATTATCCACAATTTTTTTTCTACTTTGCAGATGTCCATCTGTACAAGACATCCCTTTCTAAGCAAAAGGGCAAGCAGGCTTTCCCCCTCTGCAGAGTTTTTCCTTCTAGTAGTGTGGACTAAAAGCAAACTTTTACTTCATTAAGTGTACTGTGCTGGTTAAATGGGTAGGTGGGCAGACAGGCAGCTGTCATCTCCACATTTGCACCAACTTGGGTTAGAGTTGAGTAACTTCTTGCTGCAACAGCGTTGCTTATTTGAATGTTTTTGCTATTCAACAACTTGTGCAAGAACTAATAAAGCTCATCACAATTGTTGGCTGGTGCTATGTCACATTTCAGACAATTCTGGGACTTGTGGAGCAAGTGGCTTATCTATACAGGATTAAACTTATCCCTGAGGTTTTCAGAATGTTGTAATAAACTTTCAAAGTGATGGATTAACTGTTGCATAATAATAGTTTTTAATTTAAACATATATGTGTTATCTAATATTAAAATGTCAGATCATGTGGTGGTGAATCGTGTTTGTCTGCATAATGTTACTTATCTTTACTTTCATAATATTTATTTTGAATCAAGGGTAGTTTTAAAACCTGATATTGTTTTATACAAATTTCAGGTCACACACTGGAGAGAGACCCTATATTTGTGAGGACTGCGGGGCCTGTTTCACTGATAAGGCTAAATTAAATGGTCATAAGAGGACACACACAGGTACAAAAATGTTGTAGCTATATGCTAAAATTATTGGTAGAATAATCATGACTGCTAAGCTAGTGAATTTCGTGATATCCTACCAGGAAGGCTGAAATAAAAAAAACTTGTTGACAATTGTCCATTACAGATGTATTGAGAACCAAGGTCCTTCAGTCTCTCCAGATAGATACTGTTGACAATGATTGTTACTGTTGGCCTGGTGATCTGACAAGTCCATGTACTATGATCCAGATGCTGTCTGTACAATAACTATCAATTGCTAAAGTAGCTATCTTTCATCTCCAGCACATAGGCTGTGGAAGATGTATCCTGTGTCTAATTTTAGTTGTGGAATTTATAGAGTATTAAACTAAAACTGAACTATTCATTATGGGCTCTACGATTTCGTATTGCCCAATTCCTAGAAGCTGTTTATTTTCTAGAAACTGCATTAAATATACATGCAGTAATGCTATTATTGGGGAAGGCAATGGCCTAGTGATATTATCGCCAGACTGTTAATCCAGAAACTCAGCCAATATTTTGGGGACCCGGGTTCGAATCCCACCACAGCAGGTGATGGAATTTGAATTCAATAAAAAAAAATCTGGAACTAAGAGTCTACTGATGACCATGAAACTATTATTGATTGTCAGAAAAACCCATCTGGTTCACTAATGTCCTTTAGGGAAGGAAATCTGCCATCCTTACCTGGTCTGGCCTACATGTGACTCCAGAGCCACAGCAACGTGGTTGAGAGTCAACCACTCTCAACTGTCTTCAGGCAACTAGGGATGGGCAATAAATGTTGGCCAGCCAGTGACAGCCATATCCCATAAATGAATTTAAAATATTGAAACTTTGAAAATGTTAGGATTTATGAAGTGACCACAATTGCTCCTTTGATAAGGTCTAAATTACATTTGTCAATTATAGGTGTCCTAACTAGTGCCATTTTTAGGGTATAGCTCTACCTGTGTGATAAAGTTAAAGTTCATTTATTGGTCGCAAGTAGGCTTACATTAACAGTGCAATGAAATTACTGTGAAAATTCCCCCAGTTGCCACACTCCAGCATCTGTTCAGATACACTGAGGGAGAATTTAGCATGGCCAATGCATCTAACCAGCACATCTTTCAGACCATGAGAGGAAGCCGGAGCACCCGAAGGAAACCCACGCAGACACGGGGAGAACAGACAGTGACTCAAGCCAGGAGTTGAACCCGGATCCCTGGTGCTGTGAGGTAGCAATGCAAACCACTATGCCACCGTGTCGCCTTTTCCTCTACGATACTCTTGTATACAATGTTTGCTGTGGCTGCATCAACCTACAATGGGAGCTTTTCTCATCAACTAGATTTATACAGCCAAGAAGAGACATTACTCAATTATTTTCAAGCAATTATTATTTTGTTTTAAGAACAACGTAAAGAATCGTCATTTATAAAATTCTCACCGATGTTCTGGAAGTTACTGGGGGATTTTCACAGTATCTTCATTGCAGTGTTAATGTAAGCCTACTTGTGACAATGAATAAACATTAAACTTTAACTTTTCCTGCTTTGCACTGCTGTTCAAAATTAAAAGTACTGGATGCAATTAAACTACATTTTGCATCTTAGATGTAAAACTTTAAAAAACTTGTCAAAGCTTCTCTGTTCATGCTCCTCAACTATCTCAGCTACTTAATGAGTCATACAGACCAGAAGGAAGCCAGACTTAATTCTCTGAATGACCTGAGTTTGCTGATTTCAGCACTTCTGGCAAAAGACAGAAAAGAAGGTGCCAGATTCCCACTTGCAATTACTATCCAGTGATCCCTGGTGGAAGTGCAATTATATGAATACCGGGTAAGGAGACAGGATGGACTCAGCAACACTCAGTCCTAAGGCGCATGCTTTAGGAATTGTCACTTAATTGGTGTTTAGGGGTTCAGATGGGCAGCCAGTGTTTTGTTAATTTACCCAGAAAAGAATTAACTTTAAGAGAAAACTAAGGGAGAGATTTGGTACAAAAACATAGAAGAAATATGAAATCTTTTGCTTTATGAATGTATTTCTGATCAATTTAACGTTGATTAGACCTACCCGTGTACTTTAGTGTGTCCTTTATATCTTGATTTAAAGAGGCTAGTTTGATCAATAACAAATAAAGTTAATGATTTATATTGCAGGGGAGCGCCTTTTTGGGTGCGATGTATGTGGGAAACATTTTGCCACCAATGAATATTTGAAGTGTCACAAGCGATGTCACATGGGTGCCAAACCTTATAAGTGTGATGTATGTGGGAAAACCTTTGGGTTGAGAGCATCCTTGGCCCAGCACAGCAATATACATGCAGGTGCGTAGCAATTCTACTACATCTCAATTTGATATCTCTGCATAGGTTATAACAGAGTTTTTATTCTGGTGTAAAAAACAGCAGTGATTCAAAGTATCAGGTAGACATTGTGTAAAATATTGTTAGAGAGCCAACCAAAGTGGTCATGTTAGAAAAGAGCATGTCTGAACTATTAACAGATGATCATGGTGGTACTTTTACAAAATATAGATGTTTTAATCGCCAGTATTTGTCAAAACTTCTGATCCTGAGCAGCGGTGTTTTGAGGTTGAAAAGTCTAAAACCACTGTTACCATCCCAGTAGTGTTACTACAGGAAGATTCCAGAATGGAACCTTGACTCAGACAATCGTAACTTTTACCTTTCTTTTAGAAAAAAGTGGAAAAACGGAGTCACATGACTGCTAATTAGATTTAACAACAAGAAAATACATTTATTATACATGAAAACTTTGTAATACAGTGCTCCTTTATCCCCCCCCCAACTTCACAAATGTTCGCTGAACCAAAAGACTGATGCCACTTAGCTGATCTCTCATGGCTTTTTCTCACAATCCCACCAGATAATTGTCACATCACAGTTTCCAAATTCCACTCTCAAAAAAACACCCTTTCAAACAATGTTTTCCATCAGCTCAGAGATGTTCAGGTTAGATTGATTTTTCATGCTAACTTTGCTCCAAGATGAGTAGGTTAGAGGGATTAGTGGGGTAAATGTGCAGGGTTATGGGAATGGGGCCTGGTTAAGGAGCTCTGTTGGAGAGTCAGTGCAGACTCATTGGGCAGAATGGCCTCCTGCACTATAGGGATTCTGTGATTATTTATAATGTTGATAAGTTAAGCTCTACTATCATACTGCCCAAGTTCAGCAGTGTTGCAGCATAAAATACAGGTAAATAGCTAGCTTGCATGGCATTTTTTTTTTAAGAACAAGCCTCCTTTCTCTAGTAGGCTTGGACCCGCTAAACCTCAGGGCCCGAACCATTGGGGCCAGGAAGGTTCCATAATTAATCCCTAGCCTCCACTGAACTAGCTAGTCTCAGCACAGACAGAACCGTGGTACTGCACAGAAGGATCTGTATCAGTGCCAACTATTTCAAGTACCTCTATGATCTTGCCCTTTCCCCGTAATTCACCTAGTTCTATTCTCCTGCTTTTCCCTCCTTTTCAGATGTCAGTCAAACTCCCTTTGGAATGCTTCAGTTGAACTTGTCTCCACCATACATAGGCAGGGCATTCCAGACCCTAACCACTCATTGCGTGAAACTCATAGCTTAGTCCTGTTTAGATTTCTTTGCCTTGAGGAATGAGAGACTTCCCAAACACCAATCTTCCTTCAGCTCCACTAAGTGCTTATTTAATAGCAATCAGACACTGAAGCCCCGATAGGAGAATTTTATGAAGAAACGGTAAAATGATCTTAACTGGACAGTGATTTATAATAAAGCAGTGGACTGAATAGATTTAAGCAATACATTTTGTAGATATGTAACAGACAATTTTAAGATGCTCATTAATAAATTTCCCAAACGTACTAAGTGAGCAAATTGATCAAGTTCAAAATGTGTGTCCAAAGCATACATTATTAAAATAATAGTAGCATGACCTCATACAGAAAGTAAGATCTGAATTACATTCCTAGGCCCCAAAAGCGTGGATTGACTTGCATGTTTAATCGTAAAGTCAAACGTTTAGGCAATGTCTTATTGCCTCTCTGTATCATGTGGAACTTTTCCTTGACTCCTGTAATTTTCCACAGAAACACGTCCATATTTTTGTGAACAGTGTGGAAAGGCGTTTACTCAGCAGGGAGCACTTCGACGTCACCAGCGAATTCACACAGGGGAGAAACCTTATAAATGCAAGGCCTGTGAACGAACTTTCACAGATATGTCCACTTTGAGAAGACATGTGTCTGTAAGTGCTCCTTGACTTCACATTTTGAGACAATACGTTATTTTCTTACTGAAAATACATGTTGGAAAAGAGAATAAAACAAAAGTTTATTTATTAGTCACAAGTAGGCTTACATTAACACTGCAATGAAGTTACTGTGAAATTCCCCGAATCGCCACACTCCAGCGTCTGTTTGGGTCAATGCACCTAGCCAGCACATCTTTCAAAATGTGGGAGAAAACCAGAGCACCTGGACGAAACCCACACAGACACAGGAAGAACATGCAAACTCCACACAGACAGTGACCCAAGTCAGGAATCTAACCCAGGTCCCTGGCTCTGTGAAGCAGCAATGCTAACCACTGTGCTACCAATCACACATTGTCAGTGATTTTCACTATTAAACCCCTCATCCCCATTCTTGAGCTGTATACTTATATTAGTTGGCATATGTCTGTACCAGATAGGATGTCATTTGTGCTTTGTTTTGGTGCTACCTGACTGACGGGTTCAAATATGGAGTTCCCAACACATGATATGTACAAAGGCTTTGGAGACAAAAGCAGTTTTCCACATAGGCTGGAGCCAAGGTTTGGCTTTTGAGGAGAAGAGTAATGGCAGCAGATTTAAAGAAGTGCAGGACAACACCTGAGGAGAGAATTGTTTTCCATATTAGCTAACAAATGGGCTAGGAGGGGAAGTTGGGTGGCCAACAGTTTAGTGGAAATATGATCGAAGGGGGCAGGAGGTTGATCAATAAGACATTGTCACGTCCTATCCAACTGTGGCAAAAGTAAACGATCCTTCTTCGACCTATCGACAGCTTTTGGCATGGTTGATCTCACAATTCTTCTCCAACCCCTTTCCACCAGCTCAGTGTGACCTGGTTGCATTCTAATCTACCCATTTTAGCCAGAGGATCACCTGCAATGGCTTCTATTCCATTTCCTGCACTGTGTCCCCAAGATCTCACCTTGGCATTTTCCTATTGCTCATTGACATGCTGCTCCTCAGCGACTTACCTGGAGGCACAGCATTTGTTTCCACATGCACATTGACATCCCCACCACCTCTATTGACTTCTCCACTGTTGTTAAATTATCATACTGCTTATCAAAAGGGAACGACTCCAATCAGGGGTGGGGAATGAAGTCCCCTGAGACCTCTGTGGTGGGCTGGTGTGAAGGTTTATACAGGTTCTGATTGGGGTGCCCTTTAAAGATGGCGCCATGATCTCTGTGCAGCCAGGTTTTGCTGGCGTGTTTAGGCCCAGCCCCCTGTATGACGGCCTGGGACGTGTCCCCTCATTTTTTTTTGGCACTGTCTTTAATATTCTTTGTCAATCCTAACGCTAACCAAAAGTATGACCTTCAGAAGTTTTCTGGTATAATTCTGTTCCAGGACGTCTTCAGAACCCCATTGAATAGTGTAATTCAAGGTTCAACAGATGTGTCCTCTATCCAAAACTGTAAGTTGGAATTGGTGGCAAAAACACAGTGCAGGCGTAGGATTGTGCACCTAGTTAAAAATGGACAAAGGACCAGCTAATGGACAACTGCAAGGAGGGTGGGGGAGGGGGAATGTACTCAGAAACCCAAGGAACACTTTTTCTTTCGCAAAAAGTTCACGATTTCCCTCAACTGTCCTCATTTGTCCGTCACACATGTCACTGAATAACTATCCCTACTTGATTTTCAAACCTGATGCAATGAAAATCTCTTTCGCTTTGGATTTCGTCAGGCACATCATCCAACTGGCCAATATTCATGTGTGGACTGGCAGGTAAGTGCTGGCAGGTTATTTCTTTGGAGCATTAAAGCCAAGCTGAGTCACGTTCACACTCAAAGCATTCTGCAATTGATCACAGGAACCCTGCTGACATTTATTCCTCATCCAGGGAGGATGATTGTGCAGTCAAACTGTGTAATACTTGCTGTTCACTTAACTCAGAGACCAGGAGTTGAACATGGGTCCTTCTTGTCTGGCTTGTTCCTGTCACCAGAGAATACGTTACCCATTTGGCTATCAAGAGAGCTAATACAATCTGTCGTCTTATAAATATATAGAAGACCTTTACTATAAAATATGCACATATGTTAAATGTTGTCTGGTTCCTCCTCAAGTAGCTTTTTAATAAGTTGCAGTTTGATGAATTTATGCTAAAACATTTAATGGCAATGTGTTTAAAAGGTGTCAATTCAATTTTCTGGTCACATTATGTTTGCTTCTAGGTCCATGATCGAAATGCTCATTGGAGATCCTACTTGATTGATCTTACCTCAAAGAAAGATCATAATTGGTCCAAAATTGAAACTTTAGCAGACGTATGCCTCTCTGATGATCCTGTACCTGTTAGCTGGATGAATATTCGCAATGAACGACCAGTGGAAGGAATGCAACCAAGTCATTGACCAATGTTACTAAAACAGGTGCACACAACACACAGTATGTATTGTTTTCAAATTGATAATGAAATGTAGGGTATATTTTTATTTCTATTGAACTGTTTCTGTAAAAAGCTAGTAATAATTTAATCATATATTCGCATACATACATTGTGAGTCAAATATACAGCGATTGACCACATTGTCATTTATAGATCTTTTGTTGTGCATCAGGCACAGTTTCTGTAGTCAGTCCATTAATGCAAACCTGAACAATCAAAGACCATCATATTGATTCGGTATTAGTGAAGCATGATAGGAAATCCATGTCAGACATCTGTTTATTTCCAGTGGTGAAAGTAATTCTTTTGTACTTGGCTGTTGGAGTTCAACATATCATTAGGGCATTATATGGTCTGACAGAAATAAAACCTTTTCCTCAGAACCATTTTTTTCAAAACAATTACCAGTAAGCAGTGGCAGGTGGAGGAAGTATGCTTCACTGGTGCAATGGATTAAAGTGCACTTGCAGGTTAAATCTACATGGCTAAATTGTTTTAATAAATCACTTCAGTAATATTCTAAAATGTAACTCTTTGTTTGACACCTTAGAAATTATCTAATCTTAGTGTATTTCTATTTCTTGTAATATTAGAGAAGTATAATTCGTAACATGTTTTCTGTGAAGGTGGCTGTTTGCATCTCTGCTTGTATCCCTAGATTAATTTTAAATCTTTTTTAACGTATTTAAATGTGATAGTGTAATTCCTGAATTCAGGAATTTAGAAGAATTTGGTTAATGACATAAATTGCCATGGGATTTCTTTTCCAATGCTTGCAATATGTTTAGAATCAAATACGCAGCATAATACTGCAGAAGATGAATGGTTTGCAAGTAGGGAAGCAAAAACGCCATCAAGAAGCATTGTTATTTGATCAGAATAGACCTTCACAAGGTGTCCGCTTTTGGTATTTGCTGCAGACCTACTGTTGATCATTTTTCAGTATTGTGATTGATACCTGAAAATTGAATGTTCATTCCCTCCGCTGATCAGATCTTGGTAGCACTGTATATGTTGGAACATACTACACTCTGATCCTACTCAGACGAGTTGTAAATTTTTAGTGTGCAATAAAAACTCAGTGTTAGACATGTACTTGCTCAGCATCTAAAGGATTATGATGTCTCGTTTGCCAATAATATCATGTCATTGCATTGTAATATCCTGTCTGAAGGATTACAACTATATGATGTTATTTTACTGGTCTTTTGTGTATTGTGCACCATTTATTCCAGTGTGGTCATAGGGAGTGAACATCTGCTGTGGTACAAAGCTTGTTATTTTTAAGAGACATTCATTGTAATTTAAGGATGCATTAATTAATCCTAGTCTGTCAAATATACCATAATGGTATATTTTAATGAATTTAACTTTGAATTGTTAATAGAGATGTCACATTGGAAATTTTAGTGCAATAATCATAGCAAAACATATGATTGTTAATCTATTGAAGCAGCAGTATGAAATCAAGAAGCATTAAAGTGTTTTACTTCAAACCTTTAAAAATTAGTACTTATTTTGTTAAAGCAACAGCATATGAAAACTAGATGTTCTAATACCTATCTAGACAGTTTTTTCAAGTGATTTTCATGCAGTATTAGTGAATGTAACTTTTATAATTGATGAATTTTACGTTTTCACAAATTTAGAAAAAGACTGCGTAGATTTCACAGTAAAAGTGGTGGTTGGTTTGTTGGCTTCAGACTGAACCAAGGCTAACGATAAGCAAGGGAGGGAAGGGTCCCCAATGTCAGACCATCTGCCTTGAAAATGTACGTCAGCAAGTCTTAGACTGCCACTCCATCTCCTATTGATCTGAAGACAACGGTGGCATGGGCAGAAAGTAAGGTATTGGGCAGCTAGCCTGGCTTCACCTCACCAATTTACCAAGATCCAATGGGTAGGGAAGAGATGACTAGCAGCCATTGTTATTGGAGTGGGAGAGATTAACAGTCAGGGTAGTATTATAGCTGAAGGCCTCATGGTCAGATTTCCCCATGTTTTTCTCCATTTTTAATGGCTGACTAATTCCCAGACAGAGGAAGAGTTACAGATCATTTCCTTCACTTGTCCAACATGAGAGCACAGGTATGTGATTTGTTCAACAATTGAGATGATATCAGTCATTTTAAGATAGAACAAGATAGATTCATAAAGAACTAACAGGCAAAATCTCATTTTGTTTCCTTTGTCATGTGAAATGATGCAGTATTATACTGAAGAGCATTTGGATTGCTCCAATTTTTTTAATTCACTCAATAATTGTACAATATACCAGTTGGCTGATTTGTATTATTTTGCAAGATAAAGGTGCAAATGTAAGAATTGAATATGTTCCTCAATTAAAATGAGGACACGCTATCACTCGATTAATTATCGGGCAGTTTTTGTCGAAGATCAAGTGTAGTATTGACATGCTGTGCTTGGTTGAAGTCATTAGGTTACATTTTAGCTTCATTTGAAGCAATTTTTAAAAGCGGCATCTCGGCCTTTTGGCTAAGATGCAAATGAGATCAAGCCTTGGAGGAGGAGTTATGTCTACTCCATTCAGCTTGGATCATGTAGATCAAGTCCAAGACAGGAGAAGAGAGCCCTGCCTTGTCAGCTTGGATCGGGAATGTCTCAATTTGTTGAGACTTTGAATTGGACTTGATTTGATTGAATCGGAATAAAAACAAAAAAAAAAGCTGGACTCCTGAACATAAATGGCTTTTGGAAAAATTAATGATGCTGGGTATTATACATATTCACAACTGGGCCTGAAGCTGATACTTTCGAACGTGGAAAATGCCCAGTCTACTTCCAGTTACCCTGGAATGGTATGGTATTTCAAAAATTTGAACAATAGGTGAGTTGTGCAGTAACAACATCAGTAGTATTTTCCACTTCCGCCTTGCTGCCATCATGTCAAAACATTCTGCCTACCACACAAATGAGTAATGTGATGTATGAATTTCAGTGCCAGGTACATAGGCCATATGTCCCAATGACTGCTGGATCATGTCAGACAGTACGCCCCTTCAGTTGTTTGCAGTGGACAGAATACTAACTATACTCACCTAGCCTGTGGTTATAAAACCCAGATCATAATGCCTAACAGTAGATGTGATTCTGCAATTGGACAGCACTTGCTGAACAATACCAAGTGTGCCCAGAATTACACTAACAACTGATTTAAGATTATCAGCCTGTGGCTCACTTAGGCTTGCTGGAAGCTATAGTATTCATAAGTAGAGACTTGTCCTCTGCAGCAAAAGAAACGTCTCAAGGCATTGCATTAATTTTGAATTGAACCAAAGCATGAGGGCAGCAGTTCCCTGGTGCTTTCTCCATGATAACACCTCTACTAATCAAACTTGAAATGTTATTCCCTTTGAAATCTGGCATTCTTCCATCTATCCTGATGAGTGCAAGATGAAAAGCTTTGACTATGTCTCTTTTAAATGCAATATTTCATACCACTTATTTTTTGGAAGCCATTATTTGTACTAAAAAAAATGAAGATTCACTAGATTTGAATGTAAATGCCTCAGAAAAACTGTTAAAATGTCAGTGTTCATTCTATAGATGAAGGTGACAAGTCTATACCTTAAAGTTTCTGCACAGTCTAAATCAAATGGGCATGCCATGGCGCAAACTTAGACTCAAAGAATCGTGCTGTTGGTACGAAATTTGAATCCTAAACAAATTGCAGAACAAATTGATATTTCCTTCAATGATAGAGGTGAGGAAATATTTTTCTTTGGTTAAGGTAGCCTTTGAATATCTTTAACACAAAAGTAGATTGATGAGCAAAGGGGGTAAAAGGTTATTGGGGGTAGACAGGAATGCAGAGTTGAAGTTAAAATGAGGTCAGCCATATTATTGAATGGCAGAGCAGGTTTGAACAGCCTACTCTTAATTCATACGTTTCTATAGATGCTGAAATTATAACAGGCAGATTTCAAGAAAATAGTGTTTATTCCTCAAGTAATACTAAGCCCATCAGATGTTGAGACTTTCACATTCCATGATTATAAACAAGGCACAAGCATCTTGATAACATTTGTACTTTTATTCAGAGGCTTAGTCTGCTGTAGCCTTTTATCCGAATTGAAGCATTAGCAGGGAACTAAAGCTTGTTTATTAGTGTCCCAAGTGGGCTTGTATTAACACTGCAATGAAGTTATTGTGAAAATCCCCCAGTTGCCACACTCCGGCACCTGTTTGGTATACGGAGAGAAAATTTAGCATAGCCAATGTACATAACCAGCACGTCTTTCAGACTGTGGGAGGAAACCGGATACCGGGAGGAAACCCATGAAAGCACGGAGAGAACTTACAAACTCCATACAGTGACCCAAGCTGGGAATCGAACCTGGGTCTCTGCCACTGTGAGAAAGTAGTGCCAATCACTGTGCTATTGTGCTGCCCACTCGTAAATTAAACTTCTTTTTGAAAAATAAGAATGCGCAGGATCTCAGACACAAGGCAGGAGAATTAGGCACCAAGTGAATGCTCATACGGGGCAATCTGCAGTGTAACAATTCTGAGGGAAGTTCTGACCCTGTTTAAAAAGTTTCTCCTGAAATGAGAAGCAGAAATCCTGCAGTGCATTTGCCATCAAGATACCAATCTGAAGGCCAGGGGATTGCGCGGCTCTGTTGATGTATTTTCATAGGGAAGCGCCAGATCAATATTGCTGCAATTCTCCACACGCCCCGGCTCTTTCTCGAACTAGAGTTGCCTCTTACCACTGGAGTAGGCAGCTCGCGCATGCGTATCACGGCAGTGTCAGGGAGAATTCTGAACGCATGCGTGTCACGGCGGTGCCGAGGACAGGTTGTACGGTGAGCGCATGCGCATCACGGCCGTGCCGATGAGCGTTGTAGGCGCATGCGCATCACGGCAGGGATAGCGAGTATCGTGGACGAATGTGTATCACGGCGGCCACGAGGCGGAGCGTGTATGTTCGGCGCTTGCGCATTGTCACGCCCCGCTCTCCCCAGCGGCGCGCGCAGGTGCCGGGAGCGCGAGGCGCGGCCTTGGCCTCGGAGTGCGCATGCGCGGACTTGAGGGCCGCTGGAGCAGTCGGATGGTCAGCTAGAGCCCCGCCGCTCGGGGGGAGGGGGCAACAAACCCCCTCCCCCTAATACCCTCCAACACACACATACACACCCTGTACAGGCCGAGTCCCGGACAGCAGGTCAGTCGGTGCGGGAGAAAGTTGTTTTGTGAGGGAGGGGAACCGCGTTCGGCCCGGGGCTCAGTCCCCCACCCCTCACTGTCTGTACGGGGGGGGTACAGGCTGCCGGTCCTGGGGAAGAGGGGTGAGGAGGATGGAGAGAGACTGACAGGCAAAGGGGGAGAGGACATTGTCTGCGGGGCAAGGATTGGGGGCAGGAAAGGCTCAGAGACTGTGTACAGAACCTTCCCCACCCCCATCAACAGAACCTGCTGCCAGGAGAATGGGGTCACTGACCCCTCCATCTCCCCCCTCCCCTCCATCTCCCCCCTTCCCATGCTGCTTGGGCACCATTGGACCTCAGGTTTGCATGTTGACAGCCACAGGGCAAGGAAGGAACCTCTGGCCCATCCATCTGCTGATATTAAGGTGGCATGGTGGTTAGCGCTGTTGCCCACCGCGCCAGAGGCCTGGTAATATACAGGCCGAATTGGCCCACAGGCCACATTTTGCTCACCTCTGTTGTAACCCTTCTTACCCAGTATCCCTGTAACCAATATGGTTAGCACTGTGGCCTCACAGCGCCAAGGACCCGGGTTCAGTTCCGGCCTTGGGTCACTATCTGTGTGGAGTTTGCGCTTTCTTCCTATGTCTGTGTGGGTCTCCTGCAGGTGTACCAGTTTCGTCCCACAGTCTGAAAGACATGCTGGTTGGGCGGATTATCCATGCCAAATTGCTCCTTCGTGTTCCAAGCTGTGCAAGTTAAGGAGATTGGCCATGATGAATGCGTATAGTATGATATAGGCCTGGGTAAGATGCTCTTTTGGAGAGTTAGTGCAGACTTGATGGGCCAAATGGCCTCTTTCTGTGGAGTAGCGAGCCTGTGATTGAGAGAGGCCATGCTTTCTGGCCATTCCAAAAGCAGCAGCTTTTAACCACCCCCATGGCAGTTGTAACTTATAAGAAGTCTCACAACACCAGGTTAAAGTCCACCCTTAAGATCAATCTGACCTGGCATTCCAGGTACTACCCTCTGTACAGGATGAGTTGTGCCACGGTTGGAAGCTGATACAGTTTGTGCTTTGGAGAATTTGATAATCCAGTTTTCCTATGCAAGCCTGTTCCAGGGTTTCAGATCCAGCCTTGTGCAGAATTGTGACATCTTTAATTGGGGCAAACTGTTATGTCAAACATAACCTGTTGCTTTCATTATCATAAAACCCTCAATTAAATTACACCCCCCCCCCCCCAGACAATTGTTCTTCTCTAGAGGGAAGGTGCCTTAAAGTATTTTTAAAAGAACTGCTCCCAGAAGCAGTAGAGTTGGTAATATCTGAGCATCGATGGGGCAACATAACATTTATTTAACCCCTTTAGCATTTCACAGCACCAGAAGGCTGTCTGGCGTAAGCATGCTGCCAGCAACTTGAACATTCAGTAGTGTTTATGTGCAATCTAGGAAGTGTTCAAACTATCCTTTAGGCTAACCTGAATTAGTAGTAAACGTTGGAAAAGAGCACTATGTGTCTAAAACGTAGATTGCCAATTTTAAAAGAAAGATCAAGTTTAATTGCCATTTTGGCAGCAGACAGCTGTATACAAATAATTTGCTGAAACCAATTTCTTATTACACTATAATGGAATTGTCCAATATCTTTGCAACTTTTGTTTTTTATCTACCTAATAGGATCTTATACGAATGTAAGAATTTGTGCGGGATTAGGCCATATGGCCCCTCGATCATCTTCAAAATCCACCAATTCTCTTTGCTTTATCATTTCACATTTTCATCAGATCTTGATACAAGATGATTCTTTTAACTTATCCATGGTTTTATATTTACCATCTTAGGAAACAACGCTATTTCAAAATATTGTGATATTTCGCAGTACAATCATTCTGGTAAGTTTACTTTTTCTGAAAGCAGGTGATTATATTTGTGCAATTAATTATGCTCTTCGCCAATTAATAATTTTCAGTGCAGGAGCGCTGCTACCTCACAGCGCCAGGGATCTGGTTCAATTCCTGGCTTGGGTCACTGTGTGGAGTTTGTGTGTTCTCCCCATATCTGCATGCGTATCCTCTGGTTTCCTCCCACAGCGTGAAAGACATGCTGGTTAGGTGCATTGACCTGAACAGGCACTGAAGTGTGGCAACTAGGGAAATTTCACAGTAACTTCATTGCGTTAACGTAGGCCTTACTTGTGACACAAACTTTTTAGATCTGACTAAACGGAACAACGTGCCCCTGCTTCTGTGACAAGACATTGCTGACTGCTGCTGTTAAAGTATTGCGAAAGTTGAGACCGTTTTCACTTTTGGCTGTGCCGAGGATAGCTTTATTTCTATCCGTTCCAGGTTACTGAGGCAATAAATCACGGAACAGGAAAACCACTCAGTCCGTCGAGCCTGCTCCTTCCACCACGTAATCGAACCGACAATGAGATCTGTTCCACTCACAATGGGAACATAATTTTTGGCACTGTAATTATTTTATCTTTCTGCGTAACCACTGAAAGTCTTGTGTGAGACATTGCAAGCCTATTTACACCAGTTTCTTCCTGTCTAATATAAATCACCTCCCTAAGAAAAGTTAAATTCAGATTGAACTTGTTTTCATTCCAATGTCTGGGGAATTGCCGTTCCATGCATGCAAAACTAAAATTTGGAACTCTTCAGCAGTTTCCATTATTCATGTTTGGGTCCCTCCATTTAGTGAATAATAGACGTTCTACTGTATCCTCAAGTGGCATGTTCTGTATAAATACTCCCAGTTCTCCAAAGGTAATCAGGCAAAACTCCAGAAGAATTAATGTATTCCAACATCTGTATGATTAAGCAAAGCTCTGTTGCCCTCAACAGATAATACTCACCCACGAAACACAACAGCAAAAATGTTTCTTTTGGAATATTCATTTAATTCCACATGTTTCTCAAAAGGCAATCAGTTTGATCTTTCCCTTTTCTCACGCTCAACTTATTGGGCGGCACAGTGATTAGCACTGCTGCCTCACAGTGCCAGGGACCTGTGTTTGATTCCTGGCTCTGTGCACAGTGTGCACATTCTCCCCATGTCTGCATGTATTTCCTCTGGGTGCTCCGGTTTCCTCCCATAGGCCAGAAGATGTGCTGGTGCATTGGCCATGCTAAATTCTCCTTCAGTGTACCCAAACAGGTACCAGAGTGTGGTGACTAGGGGATTTTAACAGTAACTTCATTGCAGTGTTAGTGTAAGTCTACTTCTGTCACTAATGAATAAACTTTAAAACTACAGAACAGAAAATGCTATTGAGCAGCTACAGATGCAGTTCCTTTAAGGAAAAGCTGCTATTGACAGCCATCATTACTAACAATGTAAGTGTAGAATTTTTCTGGACTGGATGAATTTTTTTGTCTTGTAGCTTGTTCTTGTTGGAGGTGATCTAAAAATATAAGCTTTAGAATCAAAGCATACCCTGCAGATGCTGTTTTTTTAAAGTTTATTTATTAGTGTGACCAGTAGGCTTTCATTAACACTTGAATTAAATTAGTGTGAAAAATCCCCTAGTCGCATCCTGCTCGGGTACACTGAGGGAGAATTTAGCATCGCCAATACACCTAATCAGCACATCTTTCAGACTATGGGAGGAAACCGGAGGAAACCCATGCAGACATGGGGGAGAGCGTGCAGACCCACACAAATAGTGACCCAAGCTGGGAATCGAACCCGGGTCCCTGGCGCTGTGAGGCAGCAGTGCTAACCACTGTGCCACCGTGCTGCCCTGATATGTAAAACATACATGGAAACAGGTTGTATGTCAATATCCATACATCATGTGACCTCTTTCCAGCCTTTCTCCTCTTCTCATATATATGCACTAAGCCTTGCCTGAAATGCAGCAGTGCTTTCTGCTTCATTCATTCCGATTTAGTAGTGAGTTCAACTCTCACCACTTCCTCGTCACATGTATGAGTGCTGAATTAATTTGGCTTCTAGACCTCGATAACTGCTAACTCCCAGTTCAGCCGGGCTGTGACATTAACCAAGCACCATCCATTGTCTCAAAAATGTGAGTTGGTAATAATTGCCAATCAAGCCTTGATTATAGATTATGCTTTACAGCAAGAATTCGAAATGGAAAATTGATACCGTGGAAGATTAAAGAGGGTGAGACCTCACCTCAGCATCAGTGTTCTGTTTTATCAGTCAGAACTATTTTTTATGACTGAGGTTTAATATATCTTGCATGAAAATTCAGGTATTAGTTTGAAATTATTAAGTGATGTAAGTGCATGAACATCATCCCCCAAATTCCTTGTTTGAAGTAATGCATCTTTTTTTGTAATGAGCACTGGTTTTCCCATATAGTCGTTTTCAAAAGTCAACTTTTGCAAAGTTCTGCCATTCCTTCTACTACACTATAAGTAGAGAGATTGGGCACTATGAGATCTGTAAAATAAACAGTGATATATTGAATTTTTTCACCTAAGGAATAGGGAGTGTAACTCAGATGTAATATTCATTGAATCATATCTCTAGCAGCTATCTGAGACATCAATTACAAACTGCCTTCCAGTCCTCTCTCCTATAGAAGGAGACTAACCTAGTGGAGAGAAAACAAGGTAGTCTTCATATAAATGGGGTGCATACCCTCCCTGCAAAAGCTGCATAGCTTCCTCAATGTGATCACTTAAATGACACTAAAGTTAAGTTTATTTATCAGCCACAAGTAAGGCTTACATTAACTCTGCAATGAAGTTACTGTGAAAATCTCCTTTGTCGCCACACTCCGGCACCTGTGCTGGTACACTGAGGAAGAATTTAGCATGGCCAATGTGCCTAACCAGGACGTCTTTCGGACTGTGGGAGAAATCTGGAGCACCTGGACGGAGCCCATGCAGACATGGGGACAATGTGCAGACTCCTCATAGACAGCGACCCCTAAGCGGGAATCGAATCTGAGTCCCTGGCGCTGTGAGACAGTGGTGCTAATTACTGTACCACTGTGTCACCCTAATGTTGTTAGATCAGATTTGAATGAATCTGGCTTTTATTTGTTGTTAAGTGTTAACAATTATACTGTTTTTATTAAGGTTGACAACATCACCAGAATTTACACTTGATTTATATTTATACTTCAAGTACACAATGGCAATCATCATAATCGTGACAAAATTGACTCTGGCACACTAAACCTCGCAAGTAAGTGTGCATCTTTTAGGTTTTTTTTGCTGCTTAATCAAACTGAATTGCGTTGTTGGGCCTTTAAGGCCTGCAATCTCTAATGTAATGCCAGTTGTATTGGTGGCAGCAACTTCTGTTTACATAGTGCCTTTAACTTAGAAAATATCCCAAGGTCAGATTCAGAAGTTGAATCCAAATGGACACCAAATCTAAGAAGAAGCCATTAGGAAGGTTAACCAAAGCTTGGCAAAAGCCTTGGATTATAATTTGGTCTCAAAGGGGGAAAAGGCAATTGAAAGTTTTAGGGAGAAAATGCCAGAGTATTGGATCTAGATGGTTGAAGGCATGCCACTAATGATGGAAAGATTGGAGGGAAAAATACCTAAGAGACCAAAGTTGGAAAGCAGAGTTTTGTGGGCATATACGCTAGTGGGAAGGAAGGCCACCTGGGAGAAGTTGCACACATGGAATAGACAAAAGTCATGAAGGGATTTAAACCGAGTGAACGTTTAAAGTTGAGGGTATTGAAGACTCAACCCAACATAGTAAGAAGCTTTCGGAGCACTGCTCATTCATCAGGTGAGTGACAAACCAGCATAGATCAGCAAAGGTAATGGGTAATTGCTATTTATTGTCAGATAAGGTTACTTTTAAAAAACCTAGTTGAGTTGAAACTAGTGCAGGACAAGCGGCCAGGACTGTTGGAACAGTCAAATCTGAGATGGATAAATATTTAACAGCACGTGGGCCGAAGTAATCCAGTCACGGAGGAGAAAGTAGGCACTCCAGCTGACGCTAGATGTGGTGTCACAAGCTAAAATTGGTGTTGAGTCAGACATGAATGTTGCAAACAGTTTGTTTCAACCTGAGGCAGCGACTGAGGAGAACGATGGAATGAGTGGCCAAGAACATGGTGTTTGAGGGAGTGATTGCTTTGGAGTTATGTGGTTCTGAATGTCAGACAAGCAATAGGACAAGACACAGGAAACCTCATGGTCAAATCAGGTGGTGGAGAAATAAACATAGAAACTAGAAGCAGGAGTTGGCCATTTGGCCCTTTGAGCATGCTCCGCCATTCATTTTGATCATGGCTGACATTGAATTCGATATCCTGATTTTCCCTTCCTCCCATATCCCTTGATCCCTTTAGCCCCAAGAGGTATATCTAATTTCTTCATTTTGTGGTACTGATTTCCATACATTCACTATGCCCTGAGTGAAGAAGTTTCTCCTCACCTCAGTTCTAAAAGGTTTACCCTTTATCCTCAAGCTATGACCCCTAGTTCTGGGCTCCCCCCACCACACGGAAAAACTGATTCAATATTCAAAATTCAATAGTTAACATTTTGCTGATTTTTATAGGACAATATTATGCTTCACTTTATTGGTGTCTGATAGTTTTTCAACTCCTTGATTGGATTTCTAGCTTGTAACAATTATCTTACACTTTCCAAGGGAATGAGTAATTTATGTCATGGGAGCCCATATAATAGCATTTGACATTCATTTAGTCTATTGTTTATCTCGTTTTTAAATTAATCTCTTGTTGAAGACAGATTATCATGTCCGTCAGTAATGGATAAACAAAAATGCTTTTTTTTGTTTTATATGGTCCTAAACGTGTTGGCTGGAAAGAAAAAAAAATATAGATTTAATTTTGATTTGAAGCCCAAAGTAAGGCAACCCAGCCTCTCACAGTTCATTGAATCCCTACAGTGCAGGAGGAGGCCATTCAGCCCATCATGTATGGAAACAATCCCACCTAGGCTCTATCCTTGTAACCCCATGTAATCCCCTGACACTAAGGGACAATCCCACCCAGACCTGTTCCCCATAACCCCAAGTATTTATCCTGCTAATCCTCTTAACCTACACATCTTGGGGCACTAAGGCGCAATTTAACATGGCCAGTGCACCTAATCTGTACACCTTTGGAATGTGGGAGAAAAGTGGAGCACCTGGAGGAAACCCATGCAGACACGGGCAGAAAGTGCAAACTCCACTCAGTTAGAAAATATATTTTCATATGTCAAAAATAAGTTGAATTCCTATGTGGATTTTCTGTATTGCTGTTCTACATGGCTTAGTTCAGTTGGCTGGACACCTGATTCATGATGTGGAGTAATGCCAACAGCGCCGGTTCATTTCCCGTACCTACTGAGATTATTCATGAAGGCTCCACTTTCTCAACATTGCTCCTCACCTGAAGTGCAGTGATCCTCCGGTTAAATCACCACCAGTCAGCTCTCCCTGTCTCGCTCTCCGAAAGGGGGAGATCAACCCTTGGTCTTCTGGGACGTTGGCGACTTTCATAAACTGGCAGTGAGCTAATTTTTATATAAGAGGACTGGTTCAGGGGATGGTTTCAATATGTTCTCATCATGAATGCATTGATTCAAATAAATTGGTCATTTGTAAGATCAGATTTTTTTTCCTACAAACATGGTTGCTAAATTAAGTTAGAAAAATCTGAAGAGACAATGTTTAAAACATTATTGTGCACTTTTTAAGGATAATTAAATGTTTGTAATGTGGGCTTGTACTAAACTTTGCACCATATGGTAACTTGTATATAACACACAAAAAATGAAAAGTTATCACATTACGCTTGGATTCATTTTTTTCTTCAAATCCAAACGAAAAGCTGTTTTTATTAGATCCATTTTACGTAATATTGGCCATTTGCTATCTAAATTTAGAATGCAAGACATGAACGTAACTAACGAACAAAGAAAAGTACAGCACAGGAACGGGCCCTTCAGCCCTCCAAGCTGAAAATAAACAGGGGAAAAAAACCTTCCTCCCTTACTTGGTTTATATCCCTCTATCCCCTCCCTATTCATGTATCCATCCAGATGCCTCTTAAATGTTGTTAATGTGCCTCCTTTCACCACCACCTCTGGCAGCGTGTTCCAGGCACGCTGTCTGCATGAAAAGCTTAAACTTCCCTCCTTTCACCTTGAACCTGTGCACCCTTGTAATTGACACTTCCAACCTGGGAAAAAGCCTGACTATCCACCCTGTCGATACCCCTCATAATTTTGTAGAGCTCTATCAGGTCTCCCTCAGTTTCTATCTTTCCAGTGAAAACAGTCCTAGTTTACTCAACGTCTCCTCATATGCAGTGCCCTTGAGACCAGGCAGCATCCTGGTGAATGTTCTTTGCACTCTCTCCTAAGCTTCCACATCCTTCTGTTAGTGTGATGACCAGAAGTGCACACAATACTTCAAATGCGGCCTAACCAAGGTTTTATACAGCTCCAAAACGAATTGCCAACTCCTGTATTCAATGCCTCGGCTGATGGCAAGTGCGCCATATGGCTTCTTAATCACCTTGGCCACTTGTGTTGCTGCTTATAGGGAACTGTGGACCTGCATGCCCAGCTCCCTCTGTATGTTAATATTCCTAAGCGTTCTACCATTTACAGTACAATTCGCACCTAAATTTGATCCTCCAAGACGCAGCAGCTGGCATTTGTTGAGCTTGACTATGTAATTTCTGTTACATTGCAGGGGTTGACGAAATAAAGGAAGATGGTCAGCAATCAAGTAGTATTGGAGTCAAGGACAGCCCCTAAAAACTTGTTGGATGAGATGCACAAACTCCGGATCCTGTGCTGTTTGTGTGATGTGACAGTGCAGATAGAGCACCAGGGCAACAAGGAGGAGTTTGTTGCTCACAAAGCTGTGTTGGCAGCTGCCAGCAGTTACTTTAAGGAGCTATTCCTCAGTGAAATGGTGCACACCAAGATTACCATTGTCACTTTGCAAGACATTTACACAGCAGACTTTGCCTCTTTCCTAGATTTCGTATACACCGCAAAAGTGGAAGTTGAAGCTGACCGGGTGCAACGATTGCAGGAGATTGCGGAGAAATTGAAGTGCAGAGAACTGGCAGAAGTCTGCAGTCAAGTAAAAACGCAGATACTTGAGTCGGCTCTGATGGACTTGGGCAACTTGGCTGACTCCCAGGGAGTAGAAGGAATTAGAGGCAATAGACAAGATAGCGATTCTGTTCCAGTTTCTTCTCCGAACATAGCGGCAGTGCACAATCGGCACACACCGACTGCCCAAGAAGTTTCAGACGAAGAGAAATCTCATCAGCAGGATTGCAAGCCGGTGCTGGCAACCACTCGAAGCAAAGGATGGGAAAAGGAGAAGAAAATGGGGAAGCCTGTGAGCGTAAAGCCCAAACGAGCCAGCGGAAGGCTGGCGGGACGAAAAGTCTTTCTGGAAATCCCCAAAAAGAAATATACGCGCAAGCTTCGCGAGCAAGAGAGGGTTGACCAAAATTTGGAAGAGGAGTCTGGAAAACTGACCTGTGTAGATGATAATCAAGACATTGAAGACCAAGTTAAAAAGGAAGCTATGACAGACATTGCTGAAGAGCCAGAGGGTGACGTTGAGATAATGGGAGGCGATGAAGATGAGGAAGAGGATGCAGAGAGTGATGATAGCGACTTTGAATTGGATGAAGATGCAAAAAAAACACCTGATGAGATAGAGAAGAAGAGAAGAGGTGGAAACTTCAAGTGTGACAAATGTGAGAAAGATTTTCAGTACGAGAAGAGCTACTTGAAGCACATAGAGCAAAATCACGGTGTTACGCCTGAAATCATTTACCGCTGTGAGACTTGCAACCAGACATTTGCCAATCGGTGCAACTTAAAAAGCCACCAAAGGCATGTCCACGTTGAAGAGCGCCGCTTCCCCTGTTCTCTATGTGGTAAAAAATTTAAAAGGAAAAAAGATGTGAAACGGCATAACCTACAGGTTCATGAGGGTGGTGGGGAGCGCCACTTATGCTTACAATGTGGCAAAGGACTGAGTTCCAAAACTGCCTTGAGACTCCATGAAAGGACGCACACTGGAGACAAACCTTATGAGTGCACGGAATGCCATGCTAAGTTTTCTCAGCCATCTGCACTGAAGGTGCACTTGAGGTACGGCGTAACTTTTTATAGTATGCACTTTTCACCAACTCAGTTAGATGTGTTTGGTGGCACAGTGGTTAGCACTGCTGTCTCACAGCACCAGGGAATCTCGGTTCAATTCCTGGCTTGGGTCACTGCCCGCGCGGAGTTTGCACGTTCTCCCTGTGTCTGTGTAGGTTTCTGCAGGGTGCTGCGGTTTCCTCATACAATCCAAAGCTGGTTAGGTGCATCGGCCATGTTAAATTCTTGCTCAGTCTACCCAAACAGGCACCGGAGTGTGGTGACCAGGAGATTTTCACAGTAACTTCATTACAGTGTGAATGTAGGCCTATTTGTGACTAATGAATAAACTAAAACTTTTATTACCAGGATATGAGATTGTGAAGAAGTTGTCTGATCAGTCTTGTTCTTGTTCCAACAGTATAATCTTACTTCTTAATAGTCACAAAACTAAAATATTACATTGAAGGAGTAAGTAATCAGTATTAAAGTAAAGCAATCAGAATTTTCAATCATACAATTTGTGTCAAAAACTCTGCTTTCTGTTCTTATGAGTGCGTATGTTTCATTGAATTCTCTACTGTATCTCAGACCGAAAATTACATTATTAGCTCACCAAAATAAAATGCAAGGGATTAGGTGATGAGGCAGCCTCATACCTATGGTTCCACATAGCCAATTCCCTGAGGGAATTGAGCGTTTTGCAATGTAGACATAATATTTTCTGTAGGGAACAACCAGAAATTGAAAGGCAAATTAGATGCTTGCTTCCTGAAACCCAGCACTGGGTTAGAAACCAACAATGACAGCAACCTGATGTTCCTTCTCATTCCCTTTGTTGTGTGAAACCAGTTTTGTTGCACTACATGGTCTCTTTCAGATTACCATCTGGCCGTGTATGTACAGATCTTAAAATGAACAGCCTGTTTGTCCGTTACATGGTTTATGTAGTACGTGGTTTATCCACACTATGTGTGAGTGACACAGTGGTTTCACTCCGGAAACAGCTTTGTCTTGTTAACTTGCTTTTTCCGCCTTCAGCTGTCTCCTTGAGCTTCAGATGTGATTTGGGATTTCTCCCTGACCCCCTGGGGTGGCAGGGTGGTGCAGTGGTTAGCACTGCTGCCTCACAGCTCCAGGGGCCTGGGTTCTATTCCAGGCTTGGGTCATTGTCTACGTGGAGCTTGCACATTCTCCCATTCTGCTAGGTTTCCTGCAGCTGCTCGGTTTCCTCCTACAGTCCGAAACATGTGCTGGTTAGCTGCATTGGCCATGTTAAATTCTCCCTCAGTCTACCCTGCAGTCTTGCTGCAACTGTACAGGGTACTGGTGAGGCTGCAGCTGGAGTACTGTGTGCGATTTCGGTCGCCGCACTTGCGCAAGGACATATTGGCCTTGGAGGGAGTGCAGAGGAGGTTCACTAGGCTGATACCGGAGATGAGGGGCTTGGTCTATGAAGAGAGACTAAATAGACTGGGTCTGTACTCGTTGGAATTTAAAAGGATGAGGGGGGATCTTACGGCGACATATAAGATAATGAAGGGCGTGGATAGGGTAGAGTTAGATTCTTCCCACTTAGAAAGGATAGCAGGACTAGAGGACACAGCCTCAAGATAAGGGGGGGGACAGTTTAGATCGGAGTTGAGGAGGAACTTCTTCGCTCAAAGGGTGATGAGTCTCTGGAATTCTCGGCCCGTTGAAGTGGTGGATGTTACCTCGCTAAATATATTTAAGTCACGGGTAGATAGGTTTCTGGTGGACAGGGGAATTAAGAGTTATGGGGAGAAAGCGGGAAAGTGGAACTGATCCGCTTCAGATCAGCCATGATCTTATTGAATGGCAGGGCAGGCTCGGAGGGCTAGATGGCCTACTCCTGCTCCTATTTCTTAGGCACTGGCATGTAGTGACAAGGGGATTTTCATTGTAATTTCATTATAGTGTTAATATAAGCCTGTTTGTAACACTAATAAACTAAACTTAAACTTGCATGGCACATTCCCTATTGCGTTGTAGTCATAAACACACAAACATAGAAAGTTAATGATGACTTTTATATAATGCTGTTCCTCTGCGATAAAGTTAAAAACAAAAGCATGGGTAGTAAGCTGGAAAAGTTTAAAAGTTTATTTATTTATTAATTTCACAAGTAGGCTTATATTAACACTGCAATGAAGTTACTGTGAAAATCCCCTGGTTACCACATTCTGGCCCTTGCTCAGGTACACTGAGTGAAAATTTAGTATGGTCAGTTCACCTATCCAACACATCTTTCAGACTGCGGAAGGAAACCAGAGCATCCGGAGGAAACCCACGCAGACACAGAGAGCGTGCAAATTCCACACAGTAACCCAGGCCAGGAATCGAACCTGGGCCCCGGTGCTGTGAGGCAGCAGTGCTAACCACTGCGCCACCATGCTGCCTCAGGGGGTCAGGGAGAAATCCCAAATCACAACTGAAGCTTAAGGAGACAGTTGAAGGCGAAAAAAGCAAGTTAACCAGACAGAGTTGTTTCTGGAGTGAATTTCAACGCACTGTTTTATTATCAGCCCCTTTGTTTCGTTATTGAGATTGTCGAGGGAACGAGGGAAGAACTTAGTTCACGTGTGTTTCACATGTCAAAAAATTGATTTTCTTAGACTGGTGTTGTAAAACAGTCATTATGTTTAACATCTGAATAATTTATCAATACAAGGAGAAAGCAACTCTGGATACCCATTTGAAAATTGAGATTTTGTCAGAAAGAGTTCCTAATGCAGTAAATTTTAGTACACATGGAAAAGTAAACAGCTAACTGACACTGGGTGTTTTGGAGTGGTAACTATGATGCATACAGCATTGGAAAAGCCTTTGAGAATTCAATCTAGTTCTTTTACAGCCTTTGAAGTTTAATCTTTAAACAATAGTATCTGTATGTCAAGACCCTCTCTTTCTCTCTCTTGTATGCACTGTCAAGGGTCCATACTGGTGAAAAGCCATTTGCCTGTGATGAATGTGGTGCCAGGTTTACACAGAATCACATGTTGATTTATCACAAGAGATCTCACACAGGTAACTTGTTTCATGTGTCTTTTTCTTATTTGTATAACTGCTTCGAGCAATATGTTTAGTACAACCTGAAACAAGATGTTTTTGATTTGATTTATTGTTGTCATATGTATTAGTATATAGTGAAAAGTATTGTTTCTTGCATGCAATACAGACAAAGCGTACTGTTCATAGATAAGGAAAGTAGAGAATGCAGAATGTAGTGTTACAATCATAGCTAGGGTGTAAAGAAAGATCAACCTAATGCAAAGTAGGTCCATTCAAAAGTCTGAAGGCAGCAGGGAAGCAGCTGTTCTTGAGTCGATTGATACAGGTCTCAGACTTTTGTATCTTTTTCCTGATGGAAGAAAGAGTATGTCCGGGGTGCATGGGGTCCTTGATTATGCTGGCTGCTCTTCTGATGCAATGGGAAGTGTAAATAGCGTCAATGTTTGGGAGGCTGGTTTGTGTGATGGACTGGGCTCCATTCGTGACCCTTTATAGTTTCTTACGTCTTGGGCAGAGCAGGAGCCATACCAAGCTGTGTTACAATCAGAAGAAGTGTACAGTAAGTCAAGATTGTGACTCACCCATGTCTCATCGCCTGTTAGCGAGTATTTGAAATCAGCTACGCTGATGAAAACAGTTTGGAGTTGTGCCACAACAAACAGCACACAATTGAAGGGGAGGGAAGAATGAAAAAAAAGTACTAACTATAAATAATAAAAGAATTGTGTGCATCACAGGTGTATATAAGAAATTATACTGACAATATGAGACTTCTATCTCTGGAGTGGTCTTAACTTGACCAACGCTGGCTCGTGTATTGTTAATCAGCACCAGTAGTCCATGGGCATATTAGCTTCTGAAAGGGAAGTCCCCAGACCCTAGAGATATTGAGGAAGTTTCTCAGTGTAGCACTGTTGGTGGAAATTGAGTGAAAATATAGCCCTGCCAAGGACTGCCTTCTACATTGTTACTTTTTACAATATTAAATCAGGCTGTGGGGAAGTTATGTTCTTTGTGCTCACTGGATGGCAGCCAGGAGCACAACTGTGGCCACTTTTCCTCACCTTGCCTCATCATGCTGCTAGCTGACAGACCAAGTAAGCCTTTGCTGACTGGAGATTGAAGTCAGGACGTTTTTTTTCTCATGTGCAGCTTAGTTACTCGTGTGATGAACTTGTTGAGACCCAGAGGCAGCCCTGAGGCAATATTTTCAAATGTTATTTTTTGAGTTTGCAGAAGTTTTGAAAGGAAAGATGGATGCTTGTGTTAAATCGCAAACTGGTGAATGTAATTGTAACTGCCACTTTCTGGGTAGTTCCAGATATGTGAAGAAATTTAGGAACTACTACTATTCCGCTAAAGTTGGAATTTTTTACAAGCTTAAATTACCAGAGAAACTCGAGAGCCAGGATTTTCTGGAGAATTAATTTACTCTGTCGATGGGAATAATTCGCAGATAGGTAATCAGTGTTAGCATTTGAGTTCAAAGTTTTAGCAACTGTGAGTTACAATTTATTTCTCCAGCGTACCAGTGCTTAGTGTTTAGTGGTGTGGTATGCATAGTTTGTGCATCTGATGACTTGGAAATGGTTGCAGAAGAACTGTGACGGAACTGGTTATTAAAAATTAAATTCTCCAACCTATGGAATACATCAACACAGTGCTAAAATGCCAAACTTCAAGTGCAGAATGACTCTTTTGATGTTTCTCAATGAAAAGAGAATGTAGGTTTCACGGCAATGCCTTTGCAGTTAACTTAAGAACATTAGAAATAGGAGCAGGAGTAGGCCATCCAGCCCCTCGAGCCTGCCCCGCCATTCAGTAAGATCATGGCTGATCTGTCGTGGCTCAGTTCCACTTTCCCACCCTCTCCTCATAACCCTTAACCCCCTTGCCTATCAAAAACCTATCAACCCGTGTCTTAAAAATATTGAGCGAGGCAGCTTCCACCACCTCAACGGGCAGAGAATTCCAGAGATTCACCACCCTTTGAGCGAAGACGCCAACTTCCATAATGTAAATGTTCTAATGGCTGAAATTCGAAAAGTTAAAATGTTTGTTTCTAACTGAAATGCCTTTACTGGCTCTGGGTCTTTCCTGCACTATCAAAGATTTTGTTTTGGGCTGGGGTACGGTTTAGAGGTGCCAGTGGCCCCCTCTGTACACTCACTGTTGATGATTCTTCCTTTTGAGAACTTGGCAATGAGCTTTACTGTAGAGGGCATGAGAATCAAGTCTGACTCTCACCCTTTGCTGACATTTGTCTCCATGTACTTTGCGCAGGGATTCCAGAACAGCCAGGAAAGCTGCATGAATCGGGATCCTAGGGTAATTCTGATGCTCTACCTACTGCCCTGGCTAATATCAGCTCGCAAGTTTTCTGATCTGTCCTGTTTTATGCAACGTAATTGTAAATATCAGATTAACCTATTTGATGAACTTCAGCCAACAGGTTGACAATTCAAGACCCACTCCGTGGTTAGAGTACTCACTTCATTGCAGTTAAATTGTACTGTTAGTTGAAGTGAGCATTGAAATGCTATGACTGCGTTTGAAATACAGAATCTTTCCATATTTAATTTGATTTTGATTTATTGTTGTCATGCTTATTAACGTACAGTGAAAAGTATTGTTTCTTGCGCGCTATCCAGACAAAACATACCGTTCATAGAGAAGGAAACAAGAGTGTGCAGAATGCAGTGTTACTGTCATAGCTAGGGTGTAGAGAAAGATCAGCTTAATGCCAGGTAGGTCCATTCAAGAGTCTGACAGCAGCAGGGAAGAAGTTGTACTTGAATCAGTTGGTACGTGACATCAGATTTTTGTATCTTTTTCCCAAAGGAAGAAGTCAGAAGACAGAATGTCTGTGGTGCGTGAGGTCCTTAATTATGCTAGCTGCTTTACCAAGGCAGCGGGAAGTGTAGACAGTCATTTAATGTACCCCCATGGGAAGAATCATTACGTTGTAATTCATTGATGTGCCGTGCTTTGCGACATTCCTAAGAAATAGAATGAGGTACTTTATGAAAGCAAGTTTGTTCATTAAATTTAGGAAAGCAAACTGGTGCCAGTTGCAACCAATCATATTGATGGATGTAGCTACTGCATAGAATCCCTACAATGCAGAAGGAGGCCATTTGGCCCATGAAGTGTCCCAGGATGTGTAGGTTAGAGGGATTAGTGGTGTAAATGTATGGGGAATTGTGGGGATAAGGCTTGGGGTGGGATTGTTGTCAGTGCAGATTCAGTGGGCCGAATGGCCTCCTGCACTGTAGGGATTCTATGAAGTTTGCACCGACCACATTGCCGCCCAGGCCCAATTTCCGAAACACCACATATTTACCTTGCTTATCCCTGACAGTAGGTTTAGCATGGCCATTCAACCTAACTCGCATATCTTTGGACAGTGGGAGGAAACCGGAGCGCCCAGAGGAAACCTGCGCAGACACAGGGAGAATGTGCAAACTCCACACGGTGACCTGAGGCTGGAATTGAACCCGGGTCCCTGGCGCTGCGAGGCAGCAGTGCTAACCCCTGTGCCACCATGCCACCCCTAAAAAGAAAGCTGCTGATTAATGGATGTGGACCTGTGGAAACAGAAAATGATGGAAGAGTACAGCTGGTTTAATGAGAAAGGGATAGAACTATATTTTGGATGCAGTTCTTAACCTCCACAATTTAACATGTTCTTCTGACAACACCAGGTTAAAGTCCAAAAGGTTTATTTGGTAGCACGAGCTTTTGAAGCGCTGCCCCTTCATTGGGTTAAAAGGAGCAGTGCTCGGAAATCTCGTGCTACCAAATAAACCTGCTGGACTTCAACCTGGTGTTGTGAGACTTCCTACTGTGCCTACCCCAGTCCAACGCCGGCATGTCCACATCATGTTCTTCTGAAACTGATGAACCTACTGTGAATTGCTTAAGTTTTCTAGTTTTTATTTCATGTATCAGCCATAAATGGTTTTCTTTGTAAAGGATCACACTCTGATCATTTGATGATCTACCATATTGTCCAAATGGTTTTATCAGTCAAACTTCAGTCTCAATTTGTGCACATCTAACAAAGAGGATGTAATGTATAAACGCTTCCACAATATGGTACATGGTAATATGAATCGAATTCAGCTGAAATTCCCTAGTAGAGATAAATTGGGGTTCTGATTATTTGTTTGACTTTGTTCAATCGCCAGTGGTTTCAGTATGTATCAGGTTTGCATTTTGTCTTTTACTTTAATGCTATTGAAAATAGGAACATAGGAATTAGAAGCAGAGTAGGCAAATCGAGCCTACTCTGTCCTTCAATCAGATCATGGCTGATCTCTCCCTGGTCTCAAATCCACCTCCCCACCACTTGAGGCCTATGAGGCCTTTTCTATTCCATTAGTTGGCTGGTATATATTTTTTCCCTATCCCATGCATTATTTAGATGAAATGGTTGATGTATGAGGAGAGATTAAACAGTTTGGGTTTATACTCCTGGAGTTTAGAAGGTTGAGGGGAGATCTGATCGAGGTATATAAAATTTTAAAAGGGATTTACAAAGTAAATGTACACCAAATGTTTCCTCTTGTGGGGCAGTCTAAAACAAGAGGTCAAGGTAAAGAGGCAGTAGATTTAAAACTGAGATGAGGAGGAACTACTCGCAGAAGGTGGTGAATTTGTTGAACTTGCTGCCCCAGAGCGCGATGAGTGAAGTCTTAATCATTGGTTTCAAGAAGAATATAGATATATTTCTCATAAATAAAAAGGAAATGTTAATGTACTGAATATTGCGTTTTGGTCACAAACTATTTAATCAATAACAGCAGATTTAGTGTAAACCAAATGTCCAGTCCAAATTTATGACTGGTGGCACTCGTGTTCTGGCATGAAATGGTAGCAGATTGGTTCATGCCTGTAAATTCCCAAAGCAAGCTTCTCTGCTTGAGATTGTCCTGTTGGAAAGAAGTGTGTAGCAAAGACCTATTAATTCCCCCGAAAGGAAAAACTACTGTTGTCTTCTTTGGTGCTCTTTGTTTAGTCAGATATGTATTGTTGCTAGAACCTGGGTGGCGTGGTGGCACAATGGTTAGCACAGTACCAGTGAGCCAGGTACGATTCCTGGCTTGAGTCAACTATGTGGAGTTTGCATGTTCTCCCTGTGTCTGTGTGGGTTTCCTCCCACAGTCTGAAAAACATGCTGGGTAGGTGCATTGACCCGAACAGGCTCCAGGTGTGGTGACATGGGGAATTTTACGGTAGCTTCATTGCAGTGTTAATGTAAGCCTTACTTGTGACTAATAAATAAACTTTAAACCTGGAAGCACAGGAGAAATTTTAATGCCTTCATGAACTAGAGGAAAGGGTCATTAATATCATAGCTAATTGGAATGGATTGTCTTTACAAGATTTTATAGATCTGATTAAAAATCCACAGGATAAACTTCAGATTGAAGTCTTGACCAGGCAATTCTTGTTAGTTAGACTTCACTATTAAAACCTCTTGAAGCTGTTAATGAAGTTTATAATTGCAACAGTTTATTGAACTGATCAGCCTCTTGCAGAATTTTCAATTCTGGAATTTCTTCATTTGTTTAGTGACAATATTATTGACAATTATTCTAGTTGATCCACAGACTGGGTTACAGTTGATAAAGTAAGTGCTTCAGTAAATTAACTGTGTCTAAGGTCTTGTTAACTATCCTCTAGTTTCTGGCATGTTTCCGCCATTTGTGTATTTTTTTTATTCATTCATGTTTCATGGGTGTCGCTGGCTGGTCAGCATTTCTTGCCCATCCCTAGTTGCCCTTGAGAAGGTGGTGGTGAGCTGCCTTCTTGAATTGTACGTGTTGTGGGCTGACCCACAATGCCAGTGGGGAGGGAATTCCAGGGTTTTGACCCCACGACTGCAAAGGAATGGCAATGTATTTCCAAGTCAGGATGGTGAGTGGCTTGGAAGGGAACTTGCAGGTTGTAGTGTTCCTATGTGTGTTCTGCCTTTATCCTTCTAGATGGAAGTGGTCGTGGGTTTGAAAGGTGCTGCCTAAGGATCTTTGGTGACTTGCTGGCTTGAATTGCCATTTTCACCGACCCAAAAAGCCTCTGACTACTCCCGTTTTCACTTTGAAACGGGAAGGGAATAAAGATAGGTTTTGGCAAATGCTGTTGGAGCATTATTGAAAACTGACCAACTTGGATTTAGCTTAATTCCCTTTATTAGTCATGCTCTCACTACGATATCCATACAAGGTTTGTACTTTATTTTCGTAAATTCCTCAACTAAATGAGGGTGACTGCCATTTCAAAAAATAAAATCTAATCTATAACTTGAGCAGTTTGGCAGCCGATTTTACCAAGGTTCAGGTGCCAAGAGCCATTATCTCGAAAAAGTAATGAGTGAAGCAAGCTTAAATTTTCAAAGCTCATAGGAAGAAAAGGCAGGGAAGGTGAAGAGCTCATAGCTGTGAGGTCAGGAGAAGAAATGGATCTCAATTTCGTTGCAGTCAGAAGGACAAGAAAGCATTTGCAGCTTAGAACTGTATTGCAAAGCACTGATCAAAAATCTTGGTAAAATAAAGGTCACAACACAGTGAGGGATGAATCGTCTATCACCACCTTAAATGCAAGAGTTGGAGAGAGAAAAATGAATACTCGCTTGAAATAGAGAACTGAATTTAAAGGCAGCTTTAACAATTGGAAGAATTGTTGCAGTTGTGTTTGAACTGAGGAGAGAGAATGGGCAAGATGTCAACAGTTGAAAACTATTTGAGGCGGAGCCATTAACGGTATCTGATTGGGTTTGCAGGAGGTATGAAGAAACAAGGGTTCTGATCCTGATCTTTTAGCCAAGAACAAGGGAATGTACTTTTCTCTCTAATTATAGACACTGACAAAATTGAACAGAAATAAAAAGTATGATATTTCTATAGCACAGGTTATGTAATCCGAATGTCCCAAGCCTTGTGGCTAATAATTAGGGTGCAAGCTGAGGCACAGTTGCGCTGCTGCCTCACAGTGCCAAGGACCCGGGTCCGACTGCCGACTTGAGTCACTGTCTGTGCGGAGTCTGCACGTTCTCCCCATATCTGCGTGGGTTTTGGCCACGCTAAATTCTCCCTCAGTGACCCTGAACGGGCACATGGGTGTGGCAACTGGGGGATTTTCACAACTTCATTACAGTGTTAATGTAAGCCTACTTGGGACACTAATAAATAAAACTTTACAAATTTAGATTACTGCTGTAATGAAGACAAACGCAGTAGGAGTCTGTACATATCAAGGTCCAACAAACAGCAGTTCAATGAATGACCAGTTCGTGGTGTTGGCTGTTGGATAACTGTTGGTCTAGAAAGCCAGTGAACTCTCGTTCTTCAATGAATAATGCTTTGGAACGTCTTGCGTTCAACTGAATAGGTAATCCAGACATTGGCTTATATTTAATCCCCAAAAGTGTAACTTCATAATGCAGCATTTCCTGAAGTAATATATTGAAATGTCAACTTAAATTTTAATTATTTTCAAGCACATTTTAGCATGCTTAATTCCTGAAATTGTACATTGCAAAGTTGCACGGTAATGTAATTTTGTTAAATGACTTAATGGTGAAATCAGACGGACGCTTTTTCATTTAAGAAAAATTTCACTCTGTACAGAACCTTTGAAATAAACAAGACTTTCAGTGCTCCATCAGATGAGGACATAAGTTCAAAAGAGAGAAAAGCCCACTGCAAATAGAAACTATAATGGAGAGGAGCTGACAGAAATAGCAGGGCTGGTTTTGGAGGACGCTGGAGAACCATAAATATAACTTCTGTAGAGTTGTTACAGAAGAATGGCATCATTTGGTTCCTTTTGCCTGTTAAGCTCATAGAACAACCCAATTAATCACCAAGTTTCCACATGCAACAAAATGAACAGTGAAATGTCTTTGTTGGAATTTGTGCTGGTGATCATTAGTTAGGCTAGAGCTTTAAAGATCATGGATAATTTGTAAGTTAACAGTAGTTTGCATAACTTTGGAATGTAGTTCTGTATTACCAGAAGAGTGCTAGATGGAAGGATAAGAGAGATCACCTTTCTTGGGGTCAGGGTGAGTATAAGCAAATGTTTGAGAAGGGAATGAAGCCTGGATAAGCAGGAATGTTGCAGAGATGGCTTAAGATAGGGTACATTTAGAGGTACACATTAAGAATGGTGCCATCAACTCCAAACACGTGATGCCATTGCTCACCTCCTGCACCACTGTCTTCAAGGGTTAAGTTATAAAATCCTCTAATTACAAGCCGACTCATCTCCATCTGTTGCAAGTTCAAGTCATCCAAAATCTAAGGATCCATGTCACCTGTGCACTGGATAACTTGCTCTCAGTGCTCAAATCCTTCCTAAACTCCACTGGCTTTGTTCCTCCACAATGAAATGATTTTACCCTCCATGTTTTTGTTTTGCACCTCATAATGGTCCCTTGCTGAGCAATCTCAGTCTGCCTTTAACAAACCTTTTCCTTTTACAGTTTTGATGTAGTGCTTGTCTATTCTGCCACTTAGTTATCAGTCATTGCACACCCACCCTCTGGAGGTCTTTTCCCAAGCCTGTTAACCGTGCCACTTGCAAAACCTCTTGAAACCCTATCATTTCACCCGTGCGCCCAGTAACTGCTTAATTCTGCCTCATCCCTGCTGGTATCTTGTGTTTTGTATTGTTGCATTCCCTGAGCTGTCACATTACATGAAGAGTGGTTTAGAAATGCAAAGTGTTAAAGTAACTGCTCTTTTGGGACTTTTACAGAAAAATCACACCAGGCACTAACTAGTAAAGCAGCTTGTGTGCTGTATTCATTATGTTGGCATTATGACAGGGCATGCAATATAATATTTATAAGTAGAATGTCACCACAGCAATTCATTTGATTTCCCTATGTATGATTTTGTGGCCTCTCTCATGAAGTAGCTAAATTCAAGTTCTGAAAGTTGAGCTTTTGTTTTTATGCGTCAGCTTTCAAGCTGTGGCATGTGCAAACCACCTGTACCACTGGGGCATGCAAACCACCCCTACCACTGGGGCATCAGGAGCCCACATGCTGGCTGAAGCATAATCTCAAGTTGGAATCACTTGACTCACCAAACTCTGCATTTAAAATAACCAAACATACAGCATTTCCCAGGACTGGTCTGTTCCCCAAGAGCATTTTGATTCTGTTACTCATCTTTATCTGGAGTTTCTCCATTCTCAAACTTTACCTTGTATAAGCATTTGGAATAAAAGCTTTCTGCAGATTTGTAGAATGTAAGTGATATTTGCAGAGTGCAGTCCAAAAGCAGCTTTGACAGAATAGAAAAAAAAATAAAAACGCTTTCTCCACGATAGGCCAACATTTCAAACATCAGCTCTGAGTCGGCATAATCTTTGCGTACTCCGCTGTCAATAATTCATTAAACTGCTCTTTCGACTGGAACCCATTATCGCATTTTGTTCTAGCATTCTTGGATCTATTGATCCACGTGTATAGGAGCAGTTACAACAGTTTGTACCATCTAATGTTTCGGTTAGTCTGTCTTTCTCTTTCAGATGCTGACCGGTCCATCTATATTTCTGCAGTTTGTGCTTTTGTTTCTGAATTCCAGCAATTACACTTTCTCTTTGTATCTCTGTGAAGGAGAAACTGTTGTCACAGTTATAGAACATAGAACATAACAGCGCAGAACAGGCCCTTCGGCCCACGATGTTGCGCCGACCAGTTAAAAAAAACAAAAAAAACCAAAAAAAAACAATGACCCTCTAACCTAAACCAATCCCTTTTCGTCCATAAACCTATCCACGGATCTCTTAAACGCCCCCAAACTAGGCGCATTTACAACCGCAGCAGGCAGGGCATTCCAATCCCTCACCACCCTCTGGGTAAAGAACCTACCCCTGACATCCGTCCTATAACTACCCCCCCTTAATTTAAAGCCATGCCCCCTCGTGCTAGCTTTCTCCATCCGAGGAAAAAGGCTATCACTGTCCACCCTATCTAAACCTCTAATCATCTTATATCATCTTATATGTTTCAATAAGTCCAGATTTGGACTGCAAGTGGAATAGTGTGCACAGTTCTGGACAAGGCACCTGAGGATATATTGGCTTTCGAAGAATCAGTGTACAGTCACCAATGCTCCAAGAGTTAGGTTATGAGGAGAGTTTGCATAAATGTAAGCACTGAAATATTAAAGGTTAAGGGGTGAATTGATTATATAGTATTTTGAAAAAAATTTAGGAAAGAAAGAGAAATTGTTCGTTGGTGGAGTTGTCTCGGACAAAGGGACATGACCTTAAAGTCAGCCAGGCCATTCGGCGAGAACTAGGAAAATCTTGTTCATGTGAAGGATAATAGGAGTGTTGAACTCTCTTCCACAAAGCAGTGGGTGCTAATTCAGTTAGTAACTTTAAATTTGCTATCAATATGGAGCTAAGGCATAAGAACAAGCTGGCACAGTGGTTAGCACTGCTGTCTCACATCTCCAGGGACCTGGGCTAGATTGCCAGCTTGGTTCACTGTGTGTGTGGAGTTTGCACATTCTCCCCGTGTCTGCATGGATTTCCTGCGGGTGCTCTGGTTTCCTGCTACAGTCCGAAGACGTGCAGGTTAAATGCATTGGCTGTGCTAAATTGACTTTTAGTGTCTGGAATTCTCTGCCCGTTGAAGTGGTGGAGGCTGCCTCGCTGAATATATTTAAGACGCGGGTTGATAGGTTTTTGATAGGCAAGGGGATTAAGGGTTATGGGGAGAGGGCGGGAATGTGGAACTGAGACACGACAGATCAGCCATGATCTTATTGAATGGTGGGGCAGGCTCGAGGGGCTAGATGGCCTACTCCTGCTCCTATTTCTTATGTTCTTATGTCCAACGATGCATCAGTTCAAGGGATTAGCGGGGTAGACATTAGAGTTACGGGGATAGGGCCTGGGTGGGATTGTTGTCAGTGTAGATTCAGTGGGCTGAATGGCTTCCTTCTGCACTGTAGGGATCCTTGGATTCTCTGAACATAAGAATTAGGAGCAAGAGTAGGCCAGTCTTCTCCTGAAGCCTGCTCCGCCATTCAATAAGATCATGGCTGATCTGATTGTGGCTTCAACCCCACATTCCTGCAGACTCCCGCTCACCTTTCACCTCCTTGTTAATCACGAATCTACCTAACTAGGCCTTAAATATATTCAGAGACTCTGCTTCCAATGCCTTTTGAGAGAGAGAGAGAGTTCCAGAGACTCAACATTTTCTGAGAGAATTTTTTTTTCTTCATCTGTGTCCTAAATGGGCAGTGACTCCAAGTTCCAGATTCTCCCACAAGAGGAAACGGCCCCTCCACATCCACCCTGTTAATACCCCTCTGGAGCGTAAAGATTTCGATCAGGTTGCCTCTTACTTTTCTAAACTCTAGTGGATACAAACCTAACCCCCCCCCCCAACCTGTTCTCATAAGACAATCTGCCCATTCCTGATATTAGTTTGACACACCTTCTCCAAATTGCTGCTAATGCATTTATATACTTCCTTCAATAAGGAGACCAATACAGTACACAATATTTCTGATGCCCTGTGTTACTGAAGCATAACCTCCTGGGCAGCCCATTGGCACAGTGATTAGCATTGCTGCCTCACAATGCCAGGGCCCTGGGTTTGATTCCTAGCTTGTCAGTGCAGAATCTGCACATTCATGCTGTGTCTGCACAGGTTTTCTCCGGGTGCTGCTGTTTCTACTCACAGTCCAAAAGACATGCTGGTTAGGTGCATTGGCAATGCTAAATACTCAGTGTGCCCAAACAGGTGCCTGAGTGTGGTGACTAGGGGATTTTCGCAGCAACTTCATTGCAGTGTTAATGTGCGCCTACTTGTGACACTAATAAATAAACTTTAAACTTCACACTTGTGGTCAATTTTTCTCACATTAATTGATAGCTTACTGTACCTGCATGCTGCATACCTAATACTTACTGTACCTGCATACTAGCCTTTTGTGATTCATGCATTAGAACACTCAGATCCCTCTGCACCCCAGAGCTCTGCAGATGGGTGGAGTTGGCATATAGGTCAGCCATCATCTCATTGAATGGTGGGACAGGCTTGTGGAGCTGAACAACGTTCTGTTCCAATGTAATAGTCACTGCAGTTTCAGATCACAAATTTCAATATTATGCAGTTATATTAATTTGATCTTTATCTTACAGGTGAAAGACCCTTTATGTGTGAAACATGTGGCAAGAGTTTTGCTTCAAAGGAGTACCTGAAGCATCATAACAGAATCCACACCGGATCAAAGCCATTTGTATGTGAGATCTGCTACCGAGCTTTCGCACAAAGGAATTCTCTTCACCAACACCTTAGAGTTCACACAGGTGTGACAGGATTTGATCAGACTTTATTCCTTATGAAAGCTGAATGGATCAAAACACAGGCCTCATTTTATTATTTACTTCAGTCAAACGCTAAACCTGAGCATGCTTTAATGTAGATTCTCTAAATGTAGCATTCATCTGGAGCAATTGTATCAAAATAACTCACATTACAGATCAGAAACGCAACCCAGTTGGAGGAAAGAAATGGCTGGCTTTGTTATGGGTGGGAAATAGTTTTTGCACTGTTTCTGGTTCTGTTATAGGTATTAAACATCCTTATAATAATTTAGTAAATTGAATTTTGAAATAATTTCTCAGGCTGTAAAGTATATATACCAGAATCCTTTGCCATGCCATTACTGTTGGAAGACGTGTGCCATCTTATAACAGATCAGCCTCAGCTGTAAGGTCCTCAAATGCCACCCACTCAACTCCAAACATGGAAGGAAGCTGGTTGGGTGGGGCAGCACAGCGTCCCAGTGGTTAACCCTGCTGCCTCACTGTGCCAGGGACCCAGGTTCTATTCCTGGCTTTATTTTTTATTTATTTATTAGTCACAAGTTGGGTTACATTCACACTATAATGAATGGGCGGAATGGTAGCACAGTGGTTAGCGCTGCTGCTTCACAGCTCCAGGGATCTCGATTCAATTCCCAGCTTGGGTCACTGTCTGTGTGGAGTTTGCACATTCTGCCTGTGTCTGCATGGGTTTCCTCCCACAGTCCAAAGATGTGCTAGGTTGATTGGCCATGTTAAAATTGCCCCTTAGTGTCCTGAGATGCGTAGGTTAGAGGGATTAGTGGGTAAATGTGTAAATATGAGGGTAGGGCTTGTGTGGGATTGTGGTCAGTGCAGACTCAATGGGCCAGTGGCCTCCTTCTGCACTGTAGAGTTTCTGTGATTCTAAGTTATTGTAAAAATCCCCTAGTAGCCACACTCCAGCGCCTGTTCAGGTACACTGAGTGAGAATTTAGCTCGGCCATTGCAGCTAACCAGCACGTCTTTCAGACTGAGGGAGGAAACCAGAGCACCTGGAGGAAATCCACGCAGACACGGGGAGAACTTGCAGACTCCACATAGAGAGTGATCCAAGCTGGGAATTGAATCCAGGTCCCTGGTGCTGTGAGGCAGCAGTGCTAGTCACTGTGCTGCCCCGATGACTTGGGTCACTCTGTGTGGAGTCAGTAGGCTTTCCCCATGTCTGTGCGTTTCCTCCAGGTGCTCCGGCTTCTCCCACAGTCTGAAAGACGTGCTGGTTAGGTCATTGGCCATGTTAAATTTTCCCTCAGTGTACCTGAACAGGCGCTGGAGTGTGGCAACCAGGGGATTTTCATAACTTAATTGCAGTGTTAATGTAACATTTGTGACAGTAATAAATAAACTTATTACCTTTTTAAACTTCTTAGCAACAGGCTCTTGGTGCGAGTAGTCAGCACCCTAAGAAAGGAGAAGGGAAAAAATAATCATGAAATTATAGGTGATCTTCGGTTAAGTGCATTGGCCTTGGAAGAAATGTTCATGTCACAGCTTGTTCTGCTGAATCAGCCTGTGATCACTTTCGCTCCTTCACCTTACTGCCTAAAGGAAGTGTGTAAAGCGATTAAACAGCACCACCCTGGATCATAATTTGAAATTTGTATTTGCTCGTTATAATACTGATGTTTGAAGGTTTTTGAAACATTAAGGCAAGCAGTGTTGTGTTTTAGCCTCCGGTAATTTGTGTGTTTTTCAGGGGAGAGGCCCTATTGCTGTGATCAGTGTGGCAAACAGTTCACACAGCTGAATGCCCTGCAACGCCACTATCGCATACATTCAGGGGAGAAACCTTTTATGTGCAGTGCATGTGGGAGGACCTTTACTGATAAATCTACGCTCAGAAGACACGCTTCCGTAAGTATCTGAGTGATTCCACTTAATAAATCTGTTTCCCCTGTGAGTCGTTGTTCAGTGTTTTAGGGGAGGCGATGGCCGAATGGTAGTACCTCTAGACTATTAATCCAGAAACTCCTCTAATGTTCTGGGGACCCGGGTTCGAATCCCATCATGACAAATGGTGGAATTTGAATTCAGTAAAAGATATCTGGAATTAAGAATCTACTGATGTCCATGAAACCATTGTTGGGAAAACCCACCTGGTTCACTAATGTCCTTTAGGGAAGGAAATCTGCTAGCCTTTCCTGGTCTGGCCTACATGCGACTCCAGGGCCACAACAATATGGTTGATTCTCAACTATCCTCGATGGGCAATAAATGCTGGCCAGCCAGCGACACCCATGTCCCACAAACTAATTTTTTTTAAAAAGCTTCAGCCTCAGTTGGAGCACTGTGTCTGAATCTGGGCACCACCCTTTAGGGAGGACATGAATTCTTTATAGAAAGAACGCAGAAAATATTCATGACAGTGATTCCAAGAGTGAGGGACTTAAGGTCTGTGGCTAGATTGGAAGACTGGTGCTTTTCTCCTCAGAAGAGAAGGCTGAGATGAGATTTTAATAGAGGTGTTTAAAATCTGTCGAGGGGTCTGGCCTCAAGAGAAAGAGAAATCTGTTCCATTGGTAAATGGTGAAAAAGCAGAGGATGGCAAATTTAAGAACAAGGGGACAACAGAGGAAAATTATTTGATCTGGAAAGCCTGACACAGCGTGTGTTAGAGGCAGGTTTAATCATGGCTTTCCAAAGGGAATTGTATAATTATCTAAATAATGTGGGGCTATTGGGCAAAGGCAGGGTAGTGGAACTAGCCGAAGTTGTCTTGCTGGGAGTGAGCATGGGATGTGATCATCATTATGCAGTCCGTACGGTGCAGGAGGAGGCCATTGAGTCTGCACAACTTTCTGACAGAAAGCATCCCAACCAGACCCCATCCTCGCAGTCCACTGCCCCAGTAATTCCCCCTTTATCTAAGTTTAAACCTACTTATTAGTGTCACATGTAGGCTATCCTAACACTGCAATGAAGTTGCTGTGAAAATCTCCTAGTCCCCACATTCCTGCGCCTGTTCGGGTACATGGAGGGAGAATATTTAGCACAGCCAATGCGCCTAACCAGCATGCCTTTCAGACTGTGGGAGGGAACCCACGCAGAGACGGGGAGAACATGCAAACTCTGCACAGGCAGTGACCCAAGCTAGGAATCAAACCCAGGTCCCTGGCTCTCTGAGGCAGCAATGCTAGCCACATTGCCACCCCAAATGGGATTGCCTGACCAGGAATCGAACCCAGACTGCGGCTGTAAGTGCCAAATCCTAACCATTAGATTTGTGCTGCCATTGTTGGACAGATCCAATTGCATTTTACCTTTTTAACTCTCCTCCTCCACCCACCCCCTCACCCCCAATTCATGCACAGTTAGAAGAAAGTTGCATTCATTTATTTTGATGAATGGTCATTTTTCTCTCAAGTGTTAAAACCTCATTGTCCTTATTGCGTTAAATATTGTTCAAATACCTTTGCAAAATACTGCAGTGCAAAAGAGGCTCTTTGGCCCATCGAATCTGCACCGCTACAAAAGGCCCTGATCTGCCACCTAATCCCACTTGCCAACACTTGGTCCAAAACTTACCAGACCACCCTTCAACCTTCTTTTTAGAAAGAAATATCCCAGTTCCTAATAGTTATAGCCTCTCAGTGCTGGTACCTCTTGCAGCTTGTCTTGTTTTCCTGTAAAACTTCTCTAACCTTCACTATGAACGTAAGAATCATAGAATCCCTACTGTGCAAGAGGAAACCATTTGGTCCATGTAGTGCACAATCCCACCCAGGCCTTATTCCTGTAACCCCGTGCATTCACCCTGCTAATCCCCCTGATACTAAGGGACAATTCAGCATGGCCAGTCCACCTAACCCGTACATCTGTGGACTGTGGGAGAAAACCAGAGGAAACACATGCAGACACAGGGAGAACGTGCAAACTCCACACAGACAGTGATTAGGAATCATATGCCAAAGAGCTCATTACCTGCTTCAAATCATCAACTAATTGGTTCCATGACCGGAATTGAACCCGGGTCCCTGGCGCTGAGTGGCAGCAGCGCTAACCACTATGCTGCCGTGCCGCTCTGAATTAGGAGTATCAGGAGGCCATTTGGCCCCTGGAGCCTGCTGCACCATTCAAAAGACCATGGCTGATTGTGGCCTCAACTCCACGTTCCGCTGTTTATGCTATTTCTGGACCATTTTCGCTTTTGCTCTACAGTAGTCATGAAAGTGACATATAGTGTGACAGAATGAGCACATTCAGCAAGGTTCCAGCTCGGTGCATTGTGCTTGGTACGTGCTTCGTTAATTATTTAAAACTTGTGTGCATTTGAGCTGTGTTGTGTTCTAAACTGTTTAAGTAATCTTTCAATGACTGCTGCAATTTTTAAAAAATTTCATTGTTAACAGGTTCATAACAAGAATGCACCGTGGCAATCCTTCCTCGTCATTTTGGATGAGGGTGCTAAAAAGAGCCATATTCAAAGAACGGATCTCCACTCATTTGTCGATTGTGAGCAAGTTGCCCCCTCAGAAACTCAAGAGGAATCGGTGGCTTGTCCAGAAATAATCAGTGACCAGAATGCAGTAACGCTCCATGGAAACATCTCTTCACACGAACAACATACGTCTGGTACGTCAGATTGGAGGTCAGCTGGTTTGCCTTCCATCACAATGGTAACTCAGGCAGCCTCCATGACAGCCACTTTCAATGAGCTTGCCGTACTCCATGCACCAACAGACTCAGTGCAACCTCACCTGCACACCTTGGCTAATGTTGAACAGCTGGGCGCTGCAAGTGCACAGGCTCTCGTGCTTGACAGCAGTGCATTGGAAAAAAGCGGAACCCCTAGCACGAGCATTGTGACTACAATTTCTGTACCTGCATGCCTAGCCATGACTAGTCACATCGGTAACATGTTGACACATGCCGCTGGGGTTGGGCAAATGCAGAGTGCGACACCTGTCACCATATCAACAGGTTCTTCACAGCTAACTGTAATGCAGACTGATAATCTGCCAACATTGCAGAGTACGGTGAATGGAGTGACCAGTATGCAGAATATTCAAATGTAGATTGTATTAATCAGCTATATTGTTTCCACAATCCCCTAGATTTATGGATTAACTTTAAAGTGATCAAAATCTAGGCTTTGGAAGGGAGTAAAGAATAAATTATAAGTCACGTTTTGCCATCTTTCGGTCATCTGTGAAATACTTGCAATTTTTACCCTGCAGCCGGATAATCTGGAATATCAAGAGCACTGGTTTATATCCTTAACTCCTTTTGAACCTCAAAGCTGCAGTTTAGTTTATTTTTGTGCTTCCAATTTTTCCTGATATATTTTGTGCTGGGTTTCCATGCAATGTGTTTTTTCTTGAAGCAAGTAAATTTTAATGAGCAGTTAAGCTTTGACTATTGGATGATGAAGGGTTGGAGGTCCTTTTCATTTGGTATGATTTGGTGGGTCCTCCAGAGCAAATCCAGTGATGCTAAAAGGGCAGGATTTTTTGGCTGCACTCAACCCAAGACCGGAAAATCCCACCTAAGGTCAATAGACCTATGCTCGCTACAATTCCCGGCGGGCAGGAAGATTCTGAAAAGTGTTTAATTGTCCTTTTGTTACACAGAATGATTAATCTGTAATCTGACATTAATTGTGGCATCATAATATGGTACATAATTCTTTGATAACCAAAACTGCATGTTTAGGTTTTTGTCCAAAAAAAAACTGTTGGTTAACAACGGACAAATGTACTTTCTTACTATTTTTGTGGATAACTGTAGCATTTCAGACCCGTAGCCTTACGATGTGGGTAACAGCATTTACCTCCCAATATCCCCCATGGAAATGCACGTACCTTTTAGTACCGTGTAGACAGATGAGCAATTTTGAAAGAAAAAATTGCCATTTGATTTCACAATTTTTTTGGTAATTTCGTAAAACCAAACGTGTGTGAATTGAACATTTTTTTTAAGAAAAACCTCTTTTAAAGATTGCAAATTACTCGCCAATGTCTTGAAGCTTAAGTCAGGATGATGATTAACCCTGTAAAACATATGACGTGGTAATTTAGGATGTATAAGGCATATAGTGAATTCTTGTAGTAGGAAAGATTTGTTTCACTCCATCGCTGACTATGATATTCAGGTTTTGGGGACGATCAAGTCAAAATGCCGTGTGGCGCTCTCTCTCTCTCTCTCTCTCTCTCTCTCTCTCTGTATCTGTGCACGCTAACTTACTCAACAGCTTCAGGCATCTTTTTGGGAAGTTTTTCAGTTTTTCTGATTTTTTTTATTTATCAGATTGTGATATCTCTTGAAAACGAATGTGATGGGAAAGTTTTTAAACACCCAATATATCCCATCAGTAACGAACAAACTCATCAGTTTGTCCAGACTTTCTCCAACCTTATTTTCATTTACCAACTTGACATCTGGTTCTTCTCAAAAAGAAAACTTGTTAGAGATTTATCAATCTAATTCAATATCTTGATAAACGCTTTCTGCCCTTCTATCTTCCTATTTTCATTTAAAAGGTATGGAAGAACTTTAAAAGTAAAATCACATTGCCTTCTTCCCCCTCCCTTGATCCAGTAAGATGGCACAGTGGTTAGCACTGCTGCCTCACAGCGCCAGGAACCCGGGTTCGATTCCCGTCTTGGGTCACTGTCTGTGTGGGGTTTGCATGTTCTTCCTGTGTCTGCATGGGTTTCGCCTGAGTGCTGTGATTTCCCCCCTCAGTCTGAAAGACATGTTGGTTAGGTGCATTGACCCGAATAGGCACTGGAGTGTGGCGACAAGGGGAATTTCACAATAACGTCATTGGAGTGTTAATGTAAGCCTTTATATGTGACTAATAAATAAACTTTACTTACTTTACTTTTACAGTGATGGAAAATTGCAGATGCCTTTACTTACAGCAATAGGACTCTGTCTTAAAGAGCCAGGGCTCATTAAATCACATTAGCAGCATTACATGTATACGCATGGGTTATTTTAACACTTAGAATGGGTCCCATTGTGGGCAGTGCTAGGAGGCCCACTGGCATGGTGTTTTATCTTCAAATTCCATCTGGGAAGGTGGAAAAAAAAGTTTTATATCAGCTTTTCTCTGCTGCCAGGCGTTTAAGCAAGATCGCAAAATCCTTGTCAATCCTTGGAGGCCACCCTTCAGCCATCAGGGATGTGTGTCATGAGGGTGTGGTGACCTATCCTTTCCGACTTCTTTCAGAACCAACTCTTTTTCCACAACAGTTGTTCCACATCGTCTGGTTGTACTTAAATTTTCACTTGCACTGCAATTCATTTAAAAAAAAACACTAAATATTCAGTTAATCCCTCCACCTCCATTCCTCATGAAACCGGCTTCATCCCTGAGTGGTTCTCCCTCCTTAACGACTTATACTTTGGATTTGCCGATGAAAGCGCTTACTCTTTTCCTTCTCCCACAAATCTTTTCATACGTTCTTTTAACCTTTAAATTTTGTTTATTCGTGTCACAAGTAGGCTTACATTAACACTGCAGTGAAGTTACCGTAAAAATCCCCTAGTTGCCACACTCTGGTGCATGTTCGGGTGAACCGAGGGAGAATTTAGCATGGACAGTGTACCTTAAGCAGCATATCTTTCGGACTGTGGGAGGAAATCGGAACACCCGTAGGAAACCCACACGGACACAAGGAAAGCGTGCAGACTCCGCACAAACAGTGACCCAAGCCAGGTCCCTGGCACTGAGTGTTAACCACTGCAGCCCTGCAGTTCTAAGCTTCCCTTTCACCTTAATGATTGATTTTATCAGATGTTCCAAGTTTCATTTCAGTTTTAATCTCTATCTAGAGCTCAGTTTTTTTAATGCCCTCCCATAAAGATGTGTTTAACTTGCTGTCTACACATTTTGCTGTTTAGGTTCTTGCTGCTGGTCCATAGGTAGTCTTGCGAGAGATTTCTGTCCTGTGAACCTAAACTTGCCAAATTTTACTCTTCTCTATAATTGCACAAGCTTAGAAATATGATTTTCGTCGCTTTCATAAAAGAAGCGACATCTCTGTCATAGCTTCAGTATTACATCCCTCACAGCAGTAAGAAAATGTGGGTGCGCTGGCTAGGCCAGCATTTATTGTCCACTCCTAATTTCCTTTTGAGAAGGTGGTGGTGAGCCACCCCCTTGAGCTGCTGCAGTCTGTGTTACAGGAAAAGAGTCCCAAGATTCTGACTCAGCACCAGTGAAGGAGTCATGTTATGCTTCAAGCCCAGATGGTGTGCAGTTTGGAGGGGAATATGCAGGTGGTAGTGGTGTTACCATGTATCTGCTGCTCTTGTTTACCCAGGTTTGGCACGTGCTGGTGAAGAAGCTTTGGGAAGTTGCTGCAGTGCAGCATCCAGATGGTTTCAAACTCTTGACTCTTGCTTTGAATACTTTGTACGTTCATATATGCGCCACTCAAATCTGCCACTGTTACGTTTGAGCATTACTTGTATTCTGTTTGCCAATTTTCTAATGTTTTGTTCCCTTTTGCCCCTTCTGCACCAGTGTTTTCATACCTCTTAGAATCCCTACAGTGCGGAAGGAGGCCATTCAACCCATCGAGTCTGTACCAATCACAATCCCACCCAGGCTCTATCCCCATAACCCCACATATTTACCCTGCTAATCCCCCTGACACTAGGGTCTATTTAGGATGACCAGTCTACCTAACCCGCACATCTTTGGACTGTGGGAGGAAACCAGAGCACCTAGAGAAAACCCACACAGACACAGGGAGAAAGTGCCGACTCCTCACCAACAGTGAGTTGAGGCCAGAATTGAACCCGGGCCCCTGGCACAGTGAGGTAGCAGCGTTTAACCACTGTAACACCTCTACACCTTGTTGCTGCGTTCTACCCTCCAGTGGTGGCAGGATCCATTTTAGATGTTCTGCTAATCCTTCTGGATTTTAGATGGTCTAATCTATCATTGTTTAATACGTATCGTCTATTTTTCAGTTTTGAGCACAGATTGGTAATGTCACCTTGTCCCACCCCAGTCGGATTTTCCACTGGTTGATTATGAAACAGGATGATTGCAGCTGTTTGGAGTTCATGGCCTAATTACCCCTTTCTCAGCCTGAGGATTATGGTGTGGAAAGTGCCTTTGATTAAAAAAAATTATGGAGACAAAATGCAAATAATAGCATTTTCTGCTCCGCGAAAATGAAGTAGTCTCAGCCCAATTTCTTCAGTCAGATATCCCGTTTATATGGTTGAGCAATTTTCACTGTGTCACATGAGCAACAATTGACGAAAGTAAAAGCAAATTAGTGCTGATGCTGCAATCTGAAACCAAAAGGGAAAATCTCAGCAGGTCTGGCAACGGCTGTAACGAGAGAAAAGAACTGAGGTTTCGAGTGCAGGTGACCCTTTGTCGATGCCCAAGCAATTGACGGTTGTGCAGACTGACATTTTCAATTGGTGATGGTAGTTACGTGACAAATAACACAAACGCTCTGGCAAAACTGCTCGAGAGCATTCTGACTTCCTGTGCCCGTGTCCGAGATAGTGGGCACAAACCAGACTGCTGCCAATGGCACCTTTTTTAAATCACCAGCAAACGCCAGGTGAACCCTCCCTATAGGTGGGAGTTAAAATGCTTCCAATGCTACTGATGTTGTTTGATTCAATGGTTCTCCCCCCACTCCTCCCCAACAGGTGTGTAATCTGAGGCAAACATATAAAAAAGGGGATGAATGTGTACATTTTTTAGCGTGATTAAAGCATACAGAAGGCATACCATACTTGAAACCTTCTGAAATTTTGAATTTGAGAACAGTATCTTAGTTTGTAAATTTTTCTCTTCCGCCTGTTTTAAGTTGAAGTGATGAAGTGTTCCGATTTTGCAACTCTTTTGTGATCAGGTATATTAATATCAATTTGAAATACGAACTGAATTTTTAACCAGAGCAGTCAAAGTGTCTGTTAGAGTAGAATTTAAAAGCTCCACAAGCAACAAGCTCATTACGGTGCTGGCTTGCTTACATTTGTGCGTGATCCAAGAGGCAATAATTGGTTTTTTCAGAATTATTTTGAAAGTTCTGATGAGCAAAGTTTCCAGTAGCTTTTGATGCTCTCACACAGATCTGGCTGTATATTTCCCCAAATGCTGGCATTTTCTATTCTTTTGTCCTGTGGCATACCAACCTATCTATCTCTATCGCTATCTCTCCATCCGTGTCTCTCTCTCTCTTTTGCGGTCTCTCTCCCCCCCCCCCCCCCCCCCCACTCCTCCTCCTCCTCCTCTTCCATCTCTCTCCCCCCTCTCTCCTTCCCGCTCTCTCTCTCCCCCCACCCCTGACTCTCTCCCTCTCTCCCCCCACCCCTGTCTCTCTCTGCCCTCTCTCTCTTCCCCCCCCCCTCTCCTCTCCCCCCCCTCTGCTCTCCCCCCCTCCTCTCCTCCCCCCCCTCTCCTCTCCCCCCCCCTCTCCTCTTCCCCCCCCCTCCTCTCCCCCTCCTCCCCCCTCCCTGATGTGGAGATGCTGGAATTGGACTGGGGTGGGCACAGTAAGAAGTCTCACAACATCAGGTTAAAGTCTAACAGGTGTATTTAGAATCACGAGCTTTCGGAGCACTACTGCTTCATCAGGTGAGTGGAGAGATTTTTTGTGAACCTACCTACCTCTCCACTCATTTGATGAAGAAGCAGTGCTCCGAAAGCTTGTGATTCTAAATACACCTATTAGACTTCAACCTGGTGCTGAGTCTTACTCTCCCCCTCCCCACACCTTGCTCATACCCTCCACCTGTTTGCAGAAAAAAAAATTGGCAAGGTAAATGCAATCTTTCACTTTGAATGCAATGTTGCATAGCTGCACCACTGTAATATTCCATTATGTCTTCCACATAACAAATCTTGCTGAAAATTGAGTGATGCAGGAAAGGAAATTGAGTGGAAAAGTGAATATTGCTCACGGCTTAAATAAGGAAATGTCAGACAAAGCACCCATTAAATTCAGGCTATGTTACAGACTTGACAGATTATACATTGGGAATTTTTAGATAATTAAAAACTCAATAGTCAAACTTTGACATGAATAGTTCTCCCAAAAATGTCTTATTTATTTTATTTTCATACCTCAAGTATGTTATGGTGTGTATTTTCATCATGTGAAAATCAGAGCAATTGAACATTGTCATTATTACTAATGATTTGTTTGCATTTTTAGTCTAATGCTTCAAACAAAAATGTTATTTATCTTAGAAAACATCAAGTACTATGTTTATTTTCTTATTTTCCTATGAAAGTGCTTATATAGGTAGTAAAAGATATAAATGTACAACTGACACTTTTTATGTCGTGTTTTCCTTTACCTTCTCTCCACACACTGGAGCAGCCTGTAAAAGTTTTACAAATCTAGAATTTCATTTAAATGTAATGGGTCTTGGCAAAATAAAAGATGTACGGGTTAGGTTAATTGGTCATGCTAAGAAATTGCCCCTTAGTATCCAGGGATGCGTAGGTTAGAGGGATTAGTGAGTATAATATGTAGGGATATGGGGGGTAGGGCCTGGGTGGGATTGTTTGGCACAGACTCGATGGGCCGAAGGGCCTCTTTCTGCACTGTAGGGTTCTATGATCTATGAATAAGTACGGCACACCAAGAAAGAATATAGGAACAGGAGTAGGTCATTCATCTCCTTAAGCATGAACAGAACAAAGAACAGTACAGCATAGGAGCAGGCCCTCCAAGCTTGTGCTGATCATCATGTCTGTCTAAACTAGAACCGTTTGCACTTAAGCGTCTGTATCCTTCCATTCTCATCCTATTCATGGTGGGTGGCACAGTGGTTAGCCCTGCTGCCTCTCAGTGCCAGGGACTTGGGTTCAATTCCCGTCTTGGGCCACTGCCTGTGTGGAGTCTGCACATTCTCCGTGTCTGCATGGGTTTCCTCCAGGTGCTCCGGTTTCCTCCCACAGTCCAAAAGACGAGCTGGTTAAGTGCGCGCGTTGACCTAAACAGCTGCCAGAGTGTGGTGACGAGAGGAATTTCACAGTAACTTCATTACAGTATTAACGTAAGTCTTACTTGTGAATCATAAATAAACTTTAAAAACTTAACTTTTGATTCATGTATTCGTCTAGTTGCTCCTTGAATGCCACTATCTTACCTGCTCACACCACCTCCCCGGGCAGCGTGTTCCAGACATTCACCACCTTCCGCCTCGCATATCTCCTCTAAACTTTTCCCCATGCACCTTAAATCTGTGTCCCGTAGTACTTTTCTATCCTAGGAAAGAGCATACTTCACCATTCAATTAGACCATGGATGCTGAACCCCATTTACTTACATTTGTTCCCTACCTCTTAATAAATATCTGTTAATCTGTCTAAACTTTCTGCTGCCTCAGAAAAGCAGCTAGCATAATCAAGGATACCACACAACCGGAGACACTCTCTTCCACCTTCACCTGTCAGTAAAAATACAGAAGTCTTAGGACATGTACCAATCAACTCAAGAACCTTTTTTTCCCTGCTGCCATCAGACTTTTAAATGCATGTACCATATATTAAGCTGATCTTTCATAGAATCTACAGTGCAGAAGGAGGCCTTTTGGTCCATTGTGCCTGCACCAACAACTATCCCGCCCAGGTCCTATCCTTGTACCCTGATGTATTTAACCTCCTAATTCCCCTGACACTTAGGGGCAATTTAGCATAGCCAATCAACTGGACACACACATCTTTTCGTCTTTTGGAGGAAACCCACGCAGGCATGGGGGAGAACTATCCCTACACTCTATCTAACTGCAACACTATATTCTGCACCCTATCCTTTCCTTCTCCCCCATGTACTCTGAATAGTGTTTTGCCTGTACGTGATCTAAATAAGGAAATGTCACAGCCAAAAGTATTGTTGAGAAGTGAATCTATTGCCAGCATAATCAAGGACCCCACACACCCTGGACATTCTCTCTTCCACCTTCTTCCATTGGGAAAAGGATACAAAGTCTGAGGTCACGTACCAAACAGCTCAAGAACAGCTTCTTTTGTGGTGCCATCAGACTTCTGAATGGATCTAGCTCGCACTGCGTTGGTCTTTCTCTACACCCTAGCTATGAGTGTAACATTATATTCTGCACCCTCCTCCCCAATGTACACTATGAGTGCTTTGTCTGTGTAGTGTGCAAGAAACAATACCTTTCGCTGTATCCCAATACATATGACAACAAATCAAATCTTTGTCTTGTAGGCTCCAAGTGTCCTGTCATCCGCACTCTTTGGGATGGGATAGACGTGCAGATAGAATTCGAGACATCTATGGTCTATCTTTAATACTAAAGTTAAAGCCACTTGTTCCTGATTTCAGTGAACGTTGGGTAGGTACAGAGAACTTCCAGATCATAATTCAAACACCTTGATTCACTTTCTCTTCAACCTTCAAAGCTCAAGTAAGTACAAGCCCAGTTTACATCCTTATAATCTAACCCTCCAGAATCATACAACCCCTATAGAGCAAGTCGAGACCATTTAGTCTGCACTGACCACAATCCCACCCAGGCCCTATCCCCATAACCCTACTTATTTACCCTAGCTAGTTCCCCCTGACACTAAGGAGCAATTTTAGAATAGCGAATCTACCTAACCCGCACATCTTTGGAGTGCGGGAGGAATGTGTAAATTCCATACAGTCACCCAAGGTCAGAATTGAACCAGGCTCCCTGGCACTGTGAGGCAGGAGTGCTAACCACTACACTGCCCTAGCTCTCTATCATTTTGGTGAATATATAATACATTCCCTAAGTGGCCAATGTATATTCTTTCAGATGCAGTACTTCAGATGGGAGATATACAACTGAAGTAATTCTTCACTTTGTATTCCAAGTACTTTGATGTCAAGGCCAACTCTACATTATCCTTTTTCATTGTTTTAGTACCTGTCCATTAGCTTGTAATGGACAGTCCTAGTTCCTCAGTAATTGGAAATTGGACCCAAGGAAGATCAATGTGGAGGATCTCTCAATCGCCCACGTCCACATTTTTGCCCTCTCCCTCTGCAACTTATTGTTCCTACTTTTACTACTTGCCGATCCTTCCAGCTTGGTATTGTCTGCAAACTTGGACAAGCAACTCATCTTAATCCAAGCCATTTTTGAATAAGGTGAAAAGTTGAGTCCCCAACAGATACCTGGGACATGCCACTTTCATGACATCCTGATAATCAGAGTGCCTACCCTATGCCCCACACTGAACTCCCAAGCAAAAGGCTAACTCCAATTTTGTCTGCGCTCATCTTTACTGATGTCCTGATCATTTTTGGGTTGCATATAAGAAAGAACGCTGTACTTTAGTAATCCCTAAACTATAGAAAGAGGTCATTTGGCTCATCATGCCTGCACTAACAACAACCACACCCAGGCCCTATCCCTGTATTCCCATGTATTTACCCTGCGAATCCCCCTGACATTAATGGTCAAATGAGCATAGCCAAAACATAACCCACACATCTTTGGACTGGGAGGAAAGCCACACAGACACGGGGAGAATGTACAGACTCCACACAGACAGTGTGGCCTGAGACCGGAATCAAACCCAGGTCCCTGGTGCTGTAAGGCAGCAGTGCTAACCACTGTGCCACCATATTGCCCAAGCTGTACCATGTGCTCCAGATGTTTCAAGGTACTTTGGATTGGGTCACTGTCACATCTGCCCAGCATAGCCTTCCCACACCCCCACCCTACCCCAGCAGCAACTGGAAATAAGGCGAGCAATATCGAACTGGATGGCTGGAAACCTGTGAATGGTGATGAGGGATCCTTGATGGCAACCTTCAGGGTACGCAAGGCCATTGCTCAATATCTGATTAAAAATATAGCAGCATCTCCAATCAAATGGTGGACAGCTTCAAGTTTTTAGATGTCCAGATCACCAACAGTCCATGCTGGTTCACCCCCTGCACCCCCCCCCCCCCCCACCAACCCCCCCACGCTGACACTATAGTTAAGAAAGCCCCACCAATGCCTCCACTTTCTCAGAAGACTAAGGAAATTTGGCATGTCAGCTACGACTCTCACCAACTTTTACAGATGCACCATAGAAAACACTGTGGTTGTATCACAGCTCAGCATGGCTCCTGCTCTGCCCAAGACCGCAAGGAACTACCAAAGGGTATGAACAAAGCCAGTCCATCACACAAGCCAGCCTCCCATCCATTGACTGTGTCTACACCCTCTGCTGCCTCAACAAAGCAGCCAGCATAATTAAGGACCCCACGCACCCTGGGCATTCTCTCTTCCACATCCTTCTTTCTGGAAAAAGACACAAAACTTGAGGTCACATACCAACTGACTCAAAAACAGCTTCTTCCTTGCTGCCATCAGACTTTTGAATGGATCTACCTCACATTAAGTTGATCTTTCTCTACATCCTAGCTATGACTATAACATTACATTCTCTACTCTCCTTCTCTATGAATGGTATGCTTGGTATAGCATGTAAGAAACAATACTTGTATACTAATACATGTGACAATAAATCAAATCAAAAACATTAGAATCATAGAATATACAGTGCAGAAGGAGGCCATTTGGCCCATCGAGCACAATCCCACTAGGTCCTATCCCCATAACCCCTCGTATTTACCCTCCTAGTCCCCCTACACTAAGGGGTAAGTTATCACGATCAATCCACTAAACCCGCACATCTTTGGACTATGGAAAGAAACTGGAGCACCCAGAAGAAACCCACACAGATATGGGGAGAACTTATAAGCTCCACACAGACAGTGACCCAAATTGGGAATTGAACCCAGTTTCCTGGTGCTGTGTAACAGCAGTGCTAACCACTGTGCCATCATGACACCTATTCAGTAAGTATGTAACTGTGATCATAAAAGAATTTTATTGCAAGGTTGCGACATGGTTTGCAAGTGTCAGACTAGATTGCGTTGTCAAGTCCAGTTACAGCCTTTGACTCAAACGTAAGAATGAGCTCAGCTAATATCAAGTCTAAAAAGTGGTTTTAATTATTCCTGTGTGTTTGATAAGCCCGTTTTACTGCATAGAATATGGATGACTGCTGACATAGTTCTAAACCATATCTGCAGTAGTTTGCTCAAAGTTCTCCTTAAGTTCACAGCTTATCAATGCACCATAATTGCAGAAAGGGTAATTGCTGAAAATGTCAATGTAATAGTTCACTATAATAAAATTATAAGCTAGGGAACTCGTTTCTCCCAGTCCATAGAGGTGTGGGCTAGGTGGATTGGCTTTGCTAAATTGCCCCTTGGTGTCCCAAGATATGTGGATCAGGAAGATTAGCAAGGTAAATATATGGGGGTAGGCTAGGCCTAGGTAAGATGCTCATAGAAGCAATGTGGGCATGACTGACTGAATGGCATCCTTCTGCACTGGATTCTACAGTTTTGCCTCACAGCGCCAGGGACCCGGGTTCCGGCCTTGAGTGACTGTGTGGAGTTTGCACATTCCACTTATCTGCGTGGGTTTTCTCCACACTCCAAAGATGTGTAGGTTCACTGGATTGGGCAAGGCAAATTGCGCCTTAGTCTCCCAAAGTGTGTGAGTGAAGTGAATTAGCCATGGCAACTGCATTGGGTTACGGTGATAGGTCTTTTGGAGATTCGATGCAGACTCCATATGCCAGATGGCCTCCTTCTGCATTGTGGTGGTTCTATTCTATGTTTCTAAGATTGTTGACACCAGAAACCTAAGTACTCTTGCCTGTCCCAAGAGTAGTGAGAACTAGAGGACCAGATTTGGGCTCTGTGGCCCAAATGTCCAAAATATGTCACTGATGTATCAAGCTTCCTGGTGGGAGAACAAATGAAGAGGACTCACTTTGTGGTGCTTTGGTTCTTAGAGCAGGAATAATGTTCTGCTTTTTCTCACATTTCTTTAACAATAACAATGTCCAGTGTAGGTTGAGTCCTTTGTTTGTAGGATGTATATCCCAACAATTCCCCTGAATGATCCAGAACCACTTGGTGAACCTTAGAGAGGTTTCCATTTGACCCATGTGGGAGGGATCCAGAACCAAGCTGAGATGTTTGTTCTTCAAAAGACTATTTGCTTAATATCATCAATCTGCATTTTGTAACAATTATATTGATTGAAAAATAGTTTTTGTTTATGGTGTTAACATTCCTCCACTGAACAAAACAAAGCTTGAGAAAATGATTGGTGTACTTTGCATCCCACTGTTATTTTTGTATCCCATGTTGAAGGCAATAGATTTCACAGTTGTGTTGATAGACACCAATATAGAAGGTGTGACACAGTGGTTAGTGCTGCTGCCTCACAGCGCCAGGGATCCAGGTTCAATTCCTGGCTTTGGTCACTGTCTGTATGGAGTCTCTAAGTTCTGTCTGTATGGATTTCCTCTGGGTGCTCCAGTTTCCTCCCACAATCCAAAGTTGTGTGGGTTAGGTGAATTGGCCCTGTTAATTTGCCCCATAGTGTCAGGGGGACTATAAGTTCAAGTTTATTCATCATTGTCACAAGTAGGCTTACAGTAACACTGCAAAGAAGTTACTATGAAAAGCCCCTAGTTGCCTGTTTGGATACACTGAGGGAGAATTTAGCACTGTGCTAAGGTATAGGTGTTACCGGGTAATGTGGAAACAGCCTCTGTTCCTCTGTACTCCACTGCTCAATATTATTATCCAATGTGAATGAGCAACTGCAGTAAGTAGTCTCACAACACCAGGTTAAAGTCCAACAGCACAAGCTTTTGGAGTGCTGCTCCTTCTTCAGCATTCACCTGATGAAGGGGCAGCACTCCAAAAACTCATGCTTTCAATTACACCTGTTGGACTTTAACTTGGTGTTGTGAGACTTCTTACTGTGCCCACTCCAGTCCAACGCCGGCTTCTCCACATAATGAGCAAGTGGATAGGGAGTAAGGGTGGAACCCCAATGTGAGTTCGAGGCTCAGGGAAATAAAAGTCAAGGAACACAAAGCTTTGATAATAGACGGGATATTTTATTTTAATGGAGGAATAGGGTTTTTTTTTAAATTGTCTTTCAATATCAGACCAATTTTCAGAATCACTGGTCTTCACATTTCTGCAAAACTGACAAAACACCACAAAGACTCGATTGTCTTGATGCATTCGATATTAAACGATTTCTAATACACAGTCACAGATTTGTTAACGATACCTATGAAGACATAACATGCCGCATGTAAATAATTACACTGGGACAACGCTCCGTAACATCTAAACACAACACATTGAAACAAGCGTACAATCTGCACAACATAGTGGCAAACAGCTCAGTGCTATTACAAACAGGCAGGATAAAATACCAAGGAAAAAGCCAGTGAAATTCCTGCCAAAATACTTACTGGTCGTCCTAACGAAAAAGGGATACACAGCTCTGTAGATGCAAAGGGCCTTCATTTCAAATTTAAACCGGGGAGATGGATGGAGGAAGTACTTATAATGACTTCTGAACACGAGTACACCACAGTCACTCCTTAGAACAGTAAAGGGGTGTCAGAATACCTTCTCAAGTGGAAATAACAGCACCATTTTCACCCCCATCTTCTTTCAAAAACTCTCTGGCTTTCTCTTTGACAAATGTCCCACATTTGTCAAACATTTTCAACTAAGTTCAGTGAGAGCGAATGGGATCTCACTCATACTTGCCAAAATGAAAGTCATCCGTTCTGAATATATTTACAATTTTACAGGTGGGAATGTTTAAAAAAAACTCTAGTGTTGCATATTTGGATGAGCCCTGTTTTTAACCAGCTAGCCAGAGTATGGAAGATAAAGTTTTGTATATAAATTGTTGGGTCTCTTGCTACACGTGGTATCATCGAATTTATCAAGAAATTGAAGCTATGGATTTTATTCTTAAAAGGGGATGAGGAGGGAGACTGGCTTTCTCAATTTCCACTATAAAATTGGTAAGATTGCAGGGTGAAACATTTCTGGCAACTGTGAGTCAGTGCATTTCTGGTCAACTTGGGTTGTTGGCGGTGGAGGAGAGGTTTAACTCAATCTAAACAAATTCTTTAAAACAAGAGATGGAGATATTAATTTGCAAATCATTTGCTAAAACCTCCAATGAAACAATCTGCAACCAATTCCAAACAGTACTGAAGCGACATATTTCAAAGAACGCAGGAGAAGTTATTTAAATGATTACTACAGTTGTGTGTGACAAGTTGCAACTCACTGGATTATCACACATTGACATTTCACTGGGAACCTAATGGGGGAAACCCCAAATAAAGTATTCTTCTTATTTAGTATCCAAAGCATAAAAAGTTTATCCAGCGTACATAATTCATACTGCAATAAAATTTAGCCTCCGTCTGCACCGTAGGGATTCTAATGGTTCTAATCAAATCCACCATGAATAGAATGCCTAATAAAGGAAGTTTCATCTACATCCGTAAGTAAATGATTGGAGAATTGCATTCAGTAAAAGTAACCAAGCTTGCTAAACTGGCCTTTGCTAACTTGAATCGTGGTCACCGACGTTTGTCTAATTATTATTCACTCCATTGTAACTTCTGTTTTTTGCTTTCACACAATTTCCAATTGCAGGTACAAAATTAGACGAACTAACGAAACATTGTAGCTTCTAGTTTCTCTCCGCTCGTCAAAAATAAATAACTTTAGTTCAATCGATTAACAGTTGAGGATTTAGTATTTTTTTTTAAAAAAATCAATTTACAAAATACTGAGACAAAGGAACATGAATCACTCAATATAACTAAACAGGTTTGGATAAGCATAAGCGAACATGGAAGACACGGTCTGGACTTTTGTTTTAATTTGTTCATGGGATGTGCGCTGGGTCAGCATTTAGTGCCCATCCCTGAGGGAGTTAACCACGTTGCTGTGGGTCTGGAGTCACACGTAGGCCAGATCAGGTAAGGATGGCAGATTTCCTTCCCTGAAGGACATGAGTGAATCAGATAGGGGTTTTACGACAATAGTTTCATGGTTATCATTAGACTTCCAATTCCACCTTTTTAATCGAATTCAAATTTCACCATCTGCCGTGGTGGGATTCGAACCCGCGTCCCCCACAGGATTACCCTGGGTGGCTGGATTACAAGTCCAGTGGCAATCCCACTATGTCACCGCCTCCCCTTAACTGACACCAAAACCTGTCGCTGTAAGATCAGCCTGCAGTTTTCATAGTGAAATTGTTACAAACTGAAATTACACAGCAATACCTGGACTCAGCTCATCTGTCAGTACACAGCATTTGCATTTTACGAGACTAAAATATTCTGAAAGATAAAACGCATGTTCGTGCAACGCGAGTCAACAAGTCAAGTCTTGTGTTTTCGTCAAACGGCCAAGGTCAAGGAAGTAGAGTAAGTCAACAAGTTAAAGATCAGCGTCAAGACTGATTCACAAACACAGGAAACAATACATCATTGAATGAAATTTTGTGTGGCTAAAATGTGTCAATTACATCCACAGGGAACACTTACTGGCCAATTTCTTGGGACACTTCACAAAACTCCCACAAGAACATGCTTTTCTAGAGGGTGCTTGGCCTCTGAAGGTTAAATAAGGGGAAGGATTGTATTTATTTGATGATGGGTAAATGTGTAGGGATATGGGGATAGAGCCTGGGTGGGATTGTGGTCAGTGCAGACTCGATGGGCCGAAGGGCCTCTTTCTGCACTGTAGGGTTCCAAGTGTACTTTACGGAGACGGACACTTTGAATGGATTCATCTGCATCCCCCTCTTCCTCCCATGCCCCGAGGTGCTATTTCTTGTCCTCCGTTCAGCTAATTGGCTGGAATTCTCCGGCCGTTCACGCCGGCAGGATTCTCCAGTCCCGCCGACAACGCAGGCCCGCCCCTGCGGCTTTCCCGTCGGATTGGGGGGGTGATGTCAAAGGGAATTCCCATGGTCAGCGGCGGGACTGGAGAATCCCGCCACCAGCAAAACAAAAAAAAGGGCCAACGCCTGCTGGCAGGAAACACACGGCTGGAGAATCTTGTCCATTGTCTCTACTCGCCATTGGTAGATGGACATTTATTTAGTCTTGAAAACACTAAGGATAAAACTGCTTATCTAAATCTAGGACACTTGAGGTGTAATGACTCTGGATGGCTTTTCGGAACAAAAGCAAAAGGAAAACAGTGGCATTTCTTTGTGTTCTCATGAAGCTGAGAGACTGGGAAATAGAACATTTCAGACCATTGTTATACAGTTTCATTAGACATGTGTTTAGCATTATTTGTGGAAGGCAGTATTTGATCAGTGGACTCACTTGTTGCATCAAGTGCTTACAGTGAATTAACAAGACCTTAACAACATCATTAATATTTTTCTACTACATGGGCAGATGTTTCACGCAGTAACCAAGTGAATAAATTTACTCTGGGCAGCTTCCTCTTACAGGAACTTCTGCAAAATCATTGCCAACAATAACAGCTGAACACCTGTCCAGGCTAATATTGTGTCAGTGACGGACCTGCACCCGCATACAACATAGTAGCACACAATTAGACGCAAGGTAGGCTATCATAAACTTTGTTACAGACACAAACACACGCATACATAGACGGGGGAAAAAATACTTGCGAAAGCCTTTCACAAAATATTCAATTTTTGGATTTACACACAAAAAAACTTTCCGTTTCGAACCCACCTCCCCACAGCATTACCCTGGGTCGCTGGATCACAAATCCAGTGGTAATCCCACTATGTCACTGCCGACCCTTAACTGACACCAAAACCTCCCGCTGTAAGATCAGCCTGCAGTTTTCATTCTGAAAATAGTGAAATTGTTACAAACTGAAATTATACAGCAATACCCGGACTCGGCTCATCTGTCAGTACACAGCATTTGCATGTTACAAGATTAAAATATTCTGAAATATAGAACATTACACGGAGCATTCTTGTAGCTTGCAACTCAATCATACCCCCTGTTGCCAGTTGGCAAAGTCTCCACGCCATCAACTCAAACAGAAACAACTTGTGCCTGCCACTATGTTATATAACCAGTCTAAAACAACCCTTTTCCACCACGTCGAAGGTTAAAAATAAATAAATAAGAATAAGTGGTTAAAAGAGCGCCAATTAAAAAGAAAAAAAAATGTACCTCAGCCAACCCAACAGGAATGTTTACAGCTGAGAGATAGTGGTGTTTTAATACATTCTTAATCCATTCTAGGTAGAGCTAACCAGTTTACAGACCATTCAAAACATAACCCTAACTGATATGGCTAATGTCAAACAGTTTAATTCAATACAGAATGAGAATTGAAGGACTTGCTGAATTTTTCCTGTTATAGTCATCTATAAATCTTGACATATATATATATTTTCTTTTTAACTCAACTCCTAAGAAAAAGTGCTGTTTAGTTTTCCAGTGGACCATTTGGTATGGCTACAGAATCAACATTTTTAAAAACCGTTTTAACGTTGTGCCATTTGGTAAATTAGCACCACAAACGTCAGGGTTGCTCAGAGTAGCAGAATTTCTGGAAACGATACTCCAACGTAAGCCTCCCGGCAATCCTTAGCTGCAGAATTTGGTTACCGCCCCAGAGACTTTTCACAAAACAGGAGATTTTACTAGGTTTCAGAACGGCGGACAAGCAAGAAATGAACGTTACGGGTGTCTTAACCATGCCCCTCGCAGTGCTGCCATGCTGATGGCTGGGATCATTGCCCCCAGATTGGACATTAATCAGCAGGATGGGCAAAAAAACCCCAAAATCATTGAATGATACATTACTCCGGCGTGTTACACAAAGAAAACAAAACTGAACTATTAACATTGAAACAGGTATATCCATGTTTGTCACAACCCAGTGCACACAATAGCATGTCACAACTTGGGAACGATGGCTCAATGTGTGTAAAGGCTTTCACTTGAGGTCTCCCTCTCCATGAATGGATTTTTTGATACGCAGCAACATTGTCGTCAGCCACTGGTCCAGTCGTGAGATCGAATCAAATTCTTTCACCTGCGGGAACAGAGAAAACAAAATATCGCCCATCTAACTGACAAGGACATGTGAGAAAATTTCACCTGCTTGATAAAAACACACACGCACTCCTAGAGATACCGACCAACTGGGCTGCCACACCATTCCATAGAATAATAGAAAATTACAGCTCAGAAACAGGCCTTTCGGCCCTTCTTGTCTGTGCCAAACCATTTTAAGTTAAGTTTAAGCTTATTTATTTGTGTCACAAATAGGCTTATATTAACACCGCAGTGAAGCCACTGTGAAAATCCCCTAGTCATCACACTCTGGTGTCTCTCACCTATACCAAGGGAGAATTTTGCACCTAACTAGCATAACTTTTGGACTGTGGGAGGGACCAGGCCCTATCCCTGTAACCCCATGTATTTACTCTGCTAATCCCCCTGATACCAAGGGGCAATTTAGCATGGCCAATCCGTCTAACCCGCACATCTTTGGACTGCGGGAAGAAGCCGGAACACCTGGAGGAAACCCACGCAGACACAGGGAGAATGTGCAAACTCCACACAGACAGTGACCCAAAGCTGGGAATTGAACCCGGGCTCCTGGTGCTGTGAGGCAGCAGTGCTAACCATGGCGTCAAACATTATGGACAGGGGAAACGGCAATTGTTGGCAATGACCATACAAATTACGTGTGTGCCATTCAGCCTGTCTTTTGATGCTACACCTTTTGATATGATCCTGGCCAATTATCCATTTCAATGTCTTTTTCTTCCCCCCCCCCCACCCCCCCACACTTGTATCCCTTTAGAGCATTGGTATTTAGAAATCTATCAAACCCTTGCTCTAAACACATTCATTGACTGAGCTTCCACAGCCTTCCAGGGGAGAGAATTCCAAAGATTCATAACCCTTTGAATAAAGAGATTCTCCTCATCTTGGTCCGAGTGGTTTCCCGCTCATTGTAAAATTGTCTCTCTTGGTCTAGACCCCCTAGCGAGGGAAAATCTTACTCGCATCTATCTGGAACTTCTAGTCAGTTTCCAAAAGGTGCTCAGTCAGAGGTTTATTTGTCTGTTTGATCCAAATGCCATGAGACGTCATGTCGTCCAGATTCAATACGAAAGGCTCCCTCCTATGGCTTACCACTGGGGTGACACAGCAGTTAGCACTGCTGCCTCATAGCGCCAGGGACCTGAGTTCGATTGCCAGCTTGGGCCACTGTCTGTGCAGAGTCTGCACATTCTCCCTGCAGGGGTTTCCTCTGGGTGCTCCGATTTCCTCCCACAGTTCGAAAGATGTGCTGAATTCTCCCTCAATGTACCCGAACAGGAGTGTGGCTACTAGGGGAATTTCACAGTAACTTCATTGCAGTGTTAATGTAAGACGACTTGTGACACAAATAAACTTTAAAACCTGTGCCAGGGCATTCCCATTGATAGTGATGAAGGAAACTGGGGACAGGTATAGCTCCAAGTAACAATTCAGTGAGTACGGTTAAGTTGACTGGTCTGTGAGACAGCTCTCCCAGTCTTGGCATGTGTCCCCAGATATTAGTGAGGGCGATTTTCAGGGTTGGCAAGACCAGGGTGTCCATCTGTCATCTCCAACGCTTAGATCAAACTGTACAATTTGACTTTTTTGCAATGGTTTGATATAACTGAGGCCATTTCAGATGGTAATTCAGAGTCATGTAGGCAGCATGGTAGCACAGTGGTTAGCAGTGCTGCCTCACAGTGCCAGGGACCCTGGGTTCAATTCCCGGCTCAGGTCACTGTCTGCATGTTCTCCCTGTGTCTGCGTGGGTTTCCTCCAAGCGCTCTGGTTTCCTCTCACACTTCCTCCACCAGTCCCACAGGCATGCTGGTTAGATGCAGAGGCCATACTAAATTCTCCCTCAATGTACCCAAACAGGCACCAGAGTGTGGCGATTCAGCGATTTTCACAGCAACTTCATTGCAGTGTTAATGTAAGCCTACTTGTGACACTAATAAATGAACTTAAAACTGTGTGTGTGTTGGGGGCATTAGCAGGATAATAATAAGGGATTACAGTGAATAGAGTCGGGGTGAGCCTGGGTAGGATGTTCTGTCAGAGAGGCAGAGCAGACTCAATGGGCTGAATGGCCTCCTGCTTTGTAGGGATTTTATAAGGTACATTTCTGTGGGTCAGGAATCCGGTGTAAGCCAGCCTGTCTAAGGATATCAGATCTCCTTCTCCAAAGGAGGTGAATGAATCAGATGGGTGCCCAGAGCAATCTGGTCATTTTAGGATCATGATTAATGAGGCTAGTTTTTTTTTAAACCAGTTCTATTCAAATTCCCTTAGCTGCCGTGGTGGGATTAGCATTAGTCCAAGCCTTTGTAGTGCTGGTCCAAAAATATTATCACCAAGTGACTATCCCCATATATCTTGCAATATGGCCTTGCAGGAGTTGAAAGTTCTCTATAGAGAAAGTGAACCAATATCAACAGTAAAACCAATAATATGCACCAGCCAGTATCTCGTTGCATAAGATGCTTATGTTTTGGGATTGTGTCTATAATTTAAGATAAAATGAAGTTGACAATGCAATCTGCTCTGAGGTCTGCCTGACAGCCAAGTTGGCTCCTCTGATTGTTGAGAGATTAAAGAAGGGCCAGATTGCTTACTTGGAGGAAGATGCAAGGTATTTACATATTGAGTCAATGCCAGGAGCCTCTGTGCTAACAGACTGCAAGTCTCCAAAGTCCCAGAAAAAAGTGTCGAGAATGTCTGATTGTAAACAGTTATGCTTTACGTTATTCAAGTATTTTAAAGATTAAAAAAAGTTGGAGTCTCAGGAATAACAAATGAGCATCTCTACCTGGATACAGGACCCATGTGATTCACATCACCATGGATATGTGCTTTGAGAGGGGAAGTTGTGTGAGATATCACTGAAAAGTCTCAGACAAGGTTAGTCTTCCAGAATCCCAGAGAGAGAGCAGCTACAGACAGCAAGATACTATGGTTCACATGAGAAAGAGGGTGAGAGTCCACACTCAGAATAAAAAGACCAAATTCATGAGGAGTTAAAATGAGACTGGAAGATTCATCCAGCTTGCACATAGAGGAAGACTTATGAGGAGAAAGCCTATCTGTGAAAGACAGTTCTAAGATTAAAAGCTACCACGCTGAGGAAGGAAAAGAGCAGCAATAAACTGTCATGAGCTACAGATTGCCTCCATCTGATGCTGAGAGAATTGAACATCAACTTAAAGGAAAGTACTTCTGTGAGGCATGTTTCTAGCTCATACTGAAAGAAAAAGGGGAATATTCTGTTTTGTAATTTGTAGTATAAAATACCCACAAAGATAGTGTTTGGTCAGTAGGTGTTTTAGCCTTTTGTTACAGTAAAAGTCATAAAATGTGAAATCTTATTTGTTAATCCTTACGGCTATTAACTGGAAATTTAAATTTGATTTTAAAAGGTTATTGGTCTCTATAGAGATCTTAACATTATGCATCTAATTCCAGAACTCTTTCAATACAATGAACGAATCTAAACTCTCACACCACAATGGGTGTAGAGCTATGTTTGTGAAACAAATGTCATCCAGAACATGCACATTGAAATATTAATCGGTGTAAACCTTCCACAATTCATCAGTACTTACTGCCTCGGTGTAAGCTTCACCATTTTGTTCCTCGTGAGCTTCAAGCAATTTCTATGAACAGGAAAAGAAGAACAGTCAGTATGGCAGCAGGATCGAGTACACAATAAGGCCGCAATCCACCTACCGTCACGCGTGTCGCAATGAAAGACATGATCACGCAGATGAACTGGCAAAAACCCAACAAGGAGCTGAAGGGGTAGGGTGGATATCCTGGGCAGTTCTGATATTTGAAAAAAAAGAACTTAAAGGACTTGCAGAGATATAGCATTTTTGATGACCACAAGACTTTGCAAAGAGCTTTACGGCCAATGAAGCACTTTTAGAGAGAGAGAGATAGCCCACACCAAAGGTAAAAATATAGTGAGGGGAAATACTGATGACAGATCTTGCTCCCATGTCCATGTCTGTCCTTGGCCTATTGTAATGTTCCAGTGAAGCTCAACACAAACTGGAGGAACAGCATCTCATCTTCCAGAACTTTACAGCCTCCTGGTCTCAACATTGAATTCAACAACTTTGGATGATTTGCTCTACCCCATCTCAACCCCTCTTTTCATTTTATTTAATTTTTTAACTGTTCTTTATTTTTCTTCCCTCCCCCCCCCACCTCTTTCCCTTCTTTGCTTCCCTTCTACTCAATTTTACTTCTCTCCCCACCCTCCCCTCACATCTTCATCTGTCACAGTTCACCCTCTGACTTCAGCTTCTCTGCTACTTGGCCATTCATACCTTCTATTCTCTCCATGGGCTGCCATTAGCAGCCTTTCCCCTGGTTTCCGTGACAATGACTCATCTTTCATTCCCTCACCCTATAGTATAAATATCTTCCACTTTCTATGCCTTTTAGCATTGACAAAGGGTCATCTGGACTCGAAACATCAGCTCTTTTCTCTCCTTACAGTTGCTGCCAGACCTGCTGAGATTTTCCAACGTTTTCTCTTTTGGTTACCAAGGACGGATCCTAAATTGGGGCTGGAATTTTCTGACCGTTCATGCAGTGGGATTTTTCCATCCCGCAGCAGTGAACGGAGATTTGTCTGGGTGGCAAATTCTCAGTCTTTGCTGCAGTGGGAATATGGCATGAACAAGTAGTAAGATCATATGATCAATACATTTCTAACTATTGTTTTCAATTCTGTCTTTTTCTGTTAAACGATAAGAACATTTATTCTGATTTATTCTCACAACTTCAAGTAGTTTTGGGACTGATGCTTCCACCAAACCTTGAAGATTTGTCCCTGTACTGCAAGATTACCATAATAACATAGCAACAACAGGTGACACAGTGGTTAGCACTGCTGCTTCACAGCGCAAGGGACTTGGGTTTGAATCCTGGCTTGGATCACTGTTTGTGTGGAGTTTGCACATCCCCCCCATGTCTGTGTGTGTTTCCTCCCACATTCTGAAAGATGTGCTGGTTAGGTACATTGACCCAAACAGGCATCAGCGACTAGGGGAATTTCATAGTAACTTCGTTGCAGTGTTAATGTAAGTCTACTTGTGACCAATAAATTAACTTTAATGCATACGGGAATATTAAGCTGACCATGCACCAAAAGCTTAAATCCATTTTTATAAAGTACAAATTCTGAGAATAAGAAAGAAGTAAAAAGTCATCTCATGTGTTGCCACTGGAAGTAATTGCAAACAGATATTGGCCAGATACACAATGTTCACATGAAACAGTAATCCTCAACAACTCGGAAATGATCAATGATAGGCATGATATACCCTTACGAAAAGGGAAGGGGTTTATACAGAGAGGTTGCACTCACAGCTGCCAAAAATGACGCGATTTAATTCAATAGAATATAAAATAATCAGTTCAGACAGACGAGTAGAATGGAAATCTTTGCGTCAATACTTCTCGCGGCTGTAAAGTGAGTTGCAGCCCCAGAGATCACTAAACCATTCGGGATTTAAGGTAACACTGCGCTTTAATTATTGATCCTATAAATATTTTAGTCTGTGATAAGAGTTGTTTTTAATACAGAATTCCATGTAAGAAATAAGATTATATTTTCTAATGTCTTTAAGGTTGCAATGTGTTTCATGACTTCGAGTATATTGCAAGTTATGGTTCTGTAATTTTTTTTTTAAAGTTATTCGCGGACATGGGCATCACTGACTGGCCAGCATTTATTACCCATCCCTTTACCAGGATGTTGCCTGGTATGGAGGAAAGGTCCTATGAGGAGAGACTGAGGGATTTGAGGTTGTTTTTGTTGGAAAGAAGGCGGCTGAGAGGGGACCTTATTGAAACATACAAGATGATTAGAGGTTCAGATAGGGTGGACAGTGATAGCCTTTTTCCTCGGATGGAGAAAGCTAGCACAAGGGGGCATAGCTTTAAATTAAGGGGTGGTAGTTATAGGACGGATGTCAGAGGTAAGTTCTTTACCCAGAGGGTGGTGGGGGAATGGAATGCCCTGCCTGCTGCAGTTGTAGATGCGCCTAGTTTGGGGGCGTTTAAGAGGTCCGTGGATAGGTTTATGGATGGAAAAGGATTGGTTTAGGTTCGAGGGTCATTGCTTTTTTCTTAATTGGTCGGCGCGACATTGTGGGCCGAAGGGCCTGTTCTGCGCTGTTATGTTCTATGTTCTATGCTCTTAGTTGCCTGGAAATAGATGAGAGTCAACCTCATTGATGTGGCTCTGGGGTCACATGTAGTCATGATGTAGAGATGCTGTCATTGGACTGGGATAAACACAGTAAGAAGTCCCACAACACCAGGTTAAAGTCCAACAGGTTTATTTGGTAGCAAAAGCCACTAGTTTTTGGAGCACTGCTCCTTCGTCAGGTGAGTGGGAGTTCTATTCACAAACAGGGCATTTAAAGACACAAACTCAATTTACAAAATAATGGTTGGAATGCGAATCTTTACAGGTAATCAAGTCTTAAAGGTACAGACAATGTGAGTGGAGAGAGGGTTAAGCACAGGTTAAAGAGATGAGTATTGTCTCCAGCCAGGACAGTTAGTGAGATTTTGCAACATATTTGATCATTATTAAAAAGGCTGTCTGGAAGGAGATAATATCTCCTGATGATTATCTTCCTTGGGAAAGTAGTTCACTTGCTCATGGGATACAAGGCCAGGTATGTAGATGGGTGGAGAACTGGCTTGGGAGGAGGAGACAGCGAGTAGTAGTGGAAGGCTCCTTTTCCAATTGGAGGTCTGTCACCAGTGGTGTGCCGCAGGGCTCAGTACTAGGACCTCTTCTATTTGTGGTATATATTAATGACTTGGAAGAGGGGGTAGGTGGTGTGATCAGCAAATTTGCTGATGACACTAAGATGGTTGGATTGGCGGGTACTGAGGAGCAGTGCCTGGCAATGCAACAGGACATAGACAGGCTGGTAGATTGGGCAGATAGATGGCAAATGGAATTTAATCCGGAGAAATGCGAGGTGATGCACTTTGGCCGGAATAATGTGGAGGGGAGTTATACGATAAAAGGTAGAACTATCCGGAGTATAGATACGCAGAGAGACCTGGGGGTGCAAGTGCACAAGTCCCTGAAGGTGTCGGTGCAGGTGCAGAATGTGATGAGGAAAGCGTATGGTATGTTAGCCTTCATAGGAAGAGGTATAGAATATAAGAGTAGGAGTCTGATGTTGCAGTTGTATAGAACGTTGGTTAGGCCTCACTTGGAGTACTGCGTCCAGTTCTGGTCGCCGTACTACCGGAAGGATGTAGAGATCCTGGAGAGAGTGCAGAGGAGATTTACCAGGATGTTGCCTGGTATGGAAGGGCTGTCTTACGAGGAAAGATTGAATGAACTTGGGCTGTTTTCCCTTGAGAGACGTCGGCTGAGGGGGGATCTAATAGAGGTTTATAAGATTATGAAGGGGATAGATAGAGTAAATGGTGGTAAGCTTTTTCCGCTATTAGAAATGGATAGAACGAGGGGTCACGGGCTTAGGGTGAGGGGGGCTAGGTATAAGACAAATATTAGAGGGCAGTTTTTTACGCAAAGGGTAGTGGGGGTGTGGAATGCACTGCCGAGTAAGGTGGTGGAAGCAGGCACGCTAGGGTTGTTTAAGAGTCACTTAGACAGCCACATGAGCGGGCTACATATAGGGGGATATAGTAGGCCTTACTAAACATTGTAGGCTCGGGAATACGTTTTGCCTCAGGGATGTTAGTCTTTGCCTGTTTAATAATGAATTTTTTTTGTCTCCACAGGCATTTAAGTCCAGCAAGGGGCATGCATGCGGCAGGTTGTAGTGGGCTGCTCTTGGACATTGCTTCGGGAGTTGCCTATTGCTTCATGTCATTAGTGTGCTTAAACTGGACCATCTCGAGGGCAACATGACAGCTCAGAGACTATCTCTGTTGCTGTGCGGACACATGGATTTGGGCCTGTGTCTGTGGGAGTTTGCACGTTCTCCCCGTGGTTGCGTGGATTTCCTCCGGGTGCTCCGGTTTCCTCCCACATCCCCAAAGATGTGCTTTTAGGCTGATTGATTGGGTACTAAATTGTCCCTAAATTGGACCTCCCTGATCCTCTCACATTAGGCGTAGACTAAAATCATGAATAGGTCACTGAGACAGTGGGACGGCGGCGCGGGCTCGTTGGGCCGAAGGGCCTGTTTCCCGTGCTGTGTTGTTCTTTGTTCTCTTTGTTCTTTGTTCTTCGACCCAAAATAAGTGTCTGCAGGAAGTGGCTGGTATAATATCAAGTCAAGGTCTTTGTTAAGAAAGCATTCCTTATATAATCATAGAATTCCTACAGTGCAGAAGGAGCCTATTTGGCCCATTGAGTCTATACTGATAACAATCCCACCTGTAACCCCATATATTTACCCCGCTAATCCCTCTAACCTTTGCATCCCGGGACACTAAGGGACAATTGAGCATGGCCAATCAACCTAACCTGCACAACTTTGGAAGGTGGGAGGAAACCGGAGCACCCGGAGGAAACCCACGCAGACACGGGGAGAATGTGCAAACTCCACACAGACAGTGACCCAAGCCAGGAATTGAACTCGGGTCCCTGGATCCATGAGGCAGCAGTGCTAATCACCGGTCCCCATCGGAGATGGCTTATAATAAAGGAGTTAGGGTTAAAAACCACTTCAAGCTGATGAGGCCCTGAGCTCTCTGTTTTTTTGTTGAGAACCTGGTGGTGCATTACCTTTAAAAGTTTGCATTCTCGTGAATCTGAAAATGCTGGGAACATTTCTTCGTACTTCTCCAGAGCAAGCTGCGGATAAAACAAAATGATTTAATTTCATTACACGCTCACTAAATACGCATATCAAAACGGGAGGATAAAAGAAAATAGTGAACCGATTTTTTATGTGAATCGGTTCATAGAATCATAGAAATCCTACCGTACAGAAAGTGGCCCTTCAGCCCATCAAGTCTGCACCAAACACAATCCCACCCAGGTCTTACCCCCATATCCCCACACATTATACCCACTAATCCTTCTAACCTACGCATCCCTGGACACTAAGGGGCAATTTCTTCTCAGGATGGGGGGGAATTCTCTTGGCTGTTCAGGCCAATGGGATTCTCTGATCCCGCTGGTAGCACGCCCCCTCCTGTGGGTTTCGTGGCATCGTAGGGTGACACCAAGGGAAAGCCCAGTGGCGGGACCAGAGAATCTCGCTGGCAGTGCTACTCATCGGGTTTATAAACTGAGGCCCCAGATTAACTTTCTTTTTTGTCCGCTCATGGGATTATTACTCATCCCTAATTGCTTCATCTTACTCATTAATGGGACGTGGACGTCACTGGCTGGACCAGCATTTGTTGCCCACCGCTAGTTGCCCTCTAGGAAGAGCTGCTTTCTTGAACTGTTGCAGTCCGTGAGGTGTGGGTACACCCCACAGTTTTGGTAGGGAGAGACTTCCAGGAGTTTGACCCAATGCCCTTCAACTGAGTGGTTTTCCAAGCCATTTAAGAGTTAACTACATTGCTGTGGGTCTGGAGTCACATGTGGGCCAGACCACGTAAAGACAGCAGACATGTGATTTGATGTATTACTGTCACATGTATTAGTATACAGTGAAAAGTATAGTTCGTGTGCTATACAGACAAAACATACTGTTCATAGAGAAGGAAAGGAATATAGAATGTAGTGATATAGTCATAGCTAGGATACAGAGAAAAATCAACTTAACACGAGGTAGGTCCTTTCAAAAGTCTGATGGTAGATATCCTCACCAGTTGGGATTTTACGACAATCGACAATGGTTTTACAGCCATTAGACTCTTAATTCCAAATTTTTAAAAATTGAATTCAAATTTCACCACCTGCCATGGTGGGATTTGAACCCTGGTCAGAGCATTACCTTGGGTCTCTGGATTACTAGTCCAGTGACAATATTACCATGCTTCCCCAAGAACAGGGTTAAGGCTGTTGAAACTAATTTTATTTGTGGGCCTTACAAAACAAACTTTCAACTCACCAACCTGAGCTTGACTTTTAGCCGAATTCTGCTATTTACCCAGCTCCCCGTGTAATGATGCACCAGAATGAACTCACACCCACCTTAGCATTCAGCTCATCGACAATAAAATGACACAGTGCTGCTTTGAAGAAATATTCCTTTGCACTATATTTCAGCAATGGGTTGTCCATGGTATTGGTCCCAACCTGGGGAACAAGACAAAACCATCACAAAAAATTTGACTAGCACAGAACAGAACAATGGGAATTTTTCTTCCTAATCAGAGATCCAATATCTGAAAGCAATTATCACAGCCTGTCATGCACTCCAAAAACCACAACCGCAAGGTTAGAATCGGATACCCTCCAAAAGGTGTCAAGAGCCGGGATAACGCCTCAAGAGTGATCCGAGGTAAGAGAATGGGAAATGATCCAGGGTTGAGAGGTTAGAAAGACCCAAAGCGTTGCAGTATAACCAAGATGCCTCTCCCACTCTGGCTTACAAAGAAGCATGCAAGCGGTACAGAATATAATCAGGGATGATACAAACATGGGGGAAAGGAGGTAGGACAAACACGGAGTAAAACAAATCCCTTCTGGCAACTGACCTGTTCGTAGATTTCTATTGCCTTCTGATATTGCTCCAGCTGCGCTGCGTAAGCGGCCACTTTTAGCAGACACTTGTTGGCAGAACTGAAAGAAGATTGGCCAAATCAGTCGTGCTTCTAGCAACATGAATAGAAATATGATGTATTTATTTATTGCCGGTATAAACTTTTAAATACCTGTTTGATTCTTCTCCTTTGTAGTAATCTGCAGCTTGCTCATAGTGAGCTATAGCCTGAGAAATTAAACATGTATTAAATGGTTAAATGTCACCATTAGAAATAGGAGCAGGAGGAGGCCATTCAGCCCCTCAAGCCTGTTCTGTCACAGTTGTACTTTTTGCAGCTTCTGTTGACCTTTTTTTTTAAAATTTATTTGTGGGACATGGGCGTTGCTGGTGGGCCAGCATTTATTGCCCATCCCTAGTTACCCTTGGAGGGCAGTTGAGAGTCAACCACATTGCTGTAGCTCTGGAATCACACGTAGGCTAGATCGGATAGCAGATTTCCTTCCCTAAAGGACATAGTAAACCAGATGGGTTTTTCTAACAATCAACAATGGTTTCATGGTCACCAGCAGATTATTAATTCCAGATATTTTTAATTGAATTCAACTTCCACAATCTGCCATGGTGGGATTCGAACCTGGGTTCCCAGAACGTGAGCTGAGTTTCTGGATTAATAGTCCAGCAATAATACCACTATTAATCCAGAGACTCCCCTGATCTCTCTGCTATACATTGCCAAAGGAAATATCTATGCATTATCATAAAAGACTTTGGCCAGAATTCTCCAGTCTCGCCCATTCGATTTTCCAGTTCCACTGCAGTGAATGGAGAGTTGGCTGAGCGCCACATTGTCCATTCTCGCTGGCAGAAGTGATGGGATGAATGAGATTGGAGAATCCCAGCCTTTATTTTTCTTGCCACCAGTCTTGGACAGGTTCCCCCTCCAATCCAGAGGATATTATTTTGATTCATTATTTCATGTGATGTAGATATCACCGGCAAGGCCAGCATTTGTTGCCTGTCCCTAATTGCCCTTGGCCACAGTTAAGAGACAACCACATTGCTGTGGCTCTGGAGTCACACGTAGGCCAGACCTGGTAAAGGCAGCAGATTTCCTTCTCTAAAGAACATTAGTGAACCAGGATTTTGGGACAATTGACAATGGTTTCATGGTCAGCATTACTGAGACTAAGGGAGGGATTCCCTGATCCTGCCCTGTGGCCAGCGCGAATGGAGAATTTGGCATTCCTGGGAATGGCAGGTCTGTCATATGAGGAGAGACTAAGTCGGTTAGGATTATATTCACTGGAGTTCAGAAGAGTCAGACGGGATCTCATGGAAACTTATAAAATTCTAACAGGGTTAGACAGGGTAGATTCAGAAAGAATGTTCCCAATGGTAGGTGAGTCCAGAACTAGGGGTCGTAGTTTGAGGATAAGGGGTAAACATTTTAGAACTGAGGTGAGGAAAAATTTCTTCACCCAAAGAGTGATGAATGTGTGGAATTCACTATCACAGAATGTAGGTGAGGCCAAAATGTTGTCTGATTTCAAGAAGAAATTAGATATAGCTCCTGGGGTTAAAAGGATTGTTCCAATTTGATCAATTTCCAACATAGAATCCCTACAGTGCAGAAGGAGGCAATTCGGCCCATCAAGCCTGCACAGACAACATTCCCACCCAGGCCCTCTCCCCGCCACCCCAGGTATTTACCCTCCTAATTCCCCTGACACTAAGGCCAATGGCCAACCCAACCTAACCCGCACATCTTTGGACAGTGCATATCATCATAATTTAGTTCTTTTAGCAGTAGGGGCAAATGGAGGCTGCCTCTCCAGAGCACCCAGAGGAAACCCACACAGGCACAAGGAGAACATGCAGACTGCGCACAGTCACCTAAGGCCAGAATTGAACCTGGGTCCACTGGTGCTGTGAGGCAGCAGCGCTAACCACTGTGCCGCCCAGGGGTTTCAACTCCAAATAATAACTGGAAGAACGAAGGGAAAGTTGGAAGAGCTTTTTTTTCTCCCGCCGCCCCGAACCCTTCTCCCCCCCCCCGAACCCCCACCCCTGCTACCCCACACAGAGGTTTGTTAGAACATGCAACAACAAAACCAAATGATAAAAAGGAAAATGAATATGAACAGAGCAAGAAAAACCATGACAGGAAATGAAATTTAATTAGGTAGATTGTGCTGCAAATTGAGCAGCGATAATGCCCAGCATTACGAACCCCTGCAGAGACAGGTAACATTTAAAGGAAAGGAATCCTCACATTGCCATTGGAAACAAAAGTGATAGCCAAGATTTATTTTACTGTAACAAATCAACCAAAAGCAACATAGTTCAAACATTTCCAGGCAAAGGATATTTCCTATAAAATTTTAGATAGTCAATTCAACAAAGCTGTGGCTACAGTAGTTATAAGGATTTGCATTACTTCCTGGGGGCAACACGGTGTCACAGTGGTTAGCACTGCTGCCTCACAGCGCCAGGTACCCGGGTTTGATTCCTGGCTTGGGTCACTGTTTGTGCGGAGTCTGCACATTCTCCCCGTGTCTGCGTGGGTTTCCTCTGGGTGCTCTGGTTTCCTCCCACAGTCCAAAAGACCTGCCGGTTAGATGCATTGGCACGCTAAATTCTCCCTCAGTGTACCCGAACAGGCGCCGGAGGCTGGCGACTCGGGGATTTTCAAAGTAACTTCATTGCAGTGTTAATGCAAGCCTACTTGTGACACTAATAAACTTGAACTTACAGACATGTGGCACCAAATGCAAGATTATAATCTTCCCCACACAACTTCCTCTATGTAGGATCTCTCACTTCCCACTCAATCATGTCAGCATTGAGTTACATTCACCAGAAGCCGTATTCCAACCGCACTTCTCAGACTCTTAACACCAACTAGGCACATGTCAGTGACCCTCTTTCACTTGAGTCATGATAATCTTATTGGGACAGAACTCCCAGAACTTCCTGCGAACCCCTTTAAATGGTCTGGAGTAGCAGTGTGTCTTTCCCAATCCACCCATCCTCTGCTCTTCCCATCTTCAGCCCACTGTCCTTACCAGCTGTATAATGTGCACACCTTAACACAGTCTCGGCTCCATTCTCAGAGACCTTCTTCTGTTCTGAAGGCCGGACAGAAAATAGACCCATTCGTAAAGAACCCATTTCTATCTATTCTATTGTGTGTTCTGAACTGCCCCTTACCAGACAGATTGGTATCCCACCATTTTGTACCTAGCTTTTTTGTTTCTTAACTTTTTATCCCTGTGTCAACCTCATTTTGCCTGGGCATTCCTTAGAACCTACTTTTGTCATGGTCAGGAAATTAACTAACCACCTTCCAGAATAGTCCCAAATTCACCTTGGCTTAGTGGAGACAACACACAAAAAAAAATAGGCCTCTCCGAATGCACGTGGGCTATCACAACAGTGTCTGCAAGCTCTACGATGATACAAAATAGGTACCAAAGTGGTTTCGCAGTTCAAGCACATTATAACAAAGGCACACGGTGCGCAAAGAAGATTCTGTCTAACGTCATACCTTTTCAATATCTACCAGTTCCGACTCATAGATTTCTGCAATGGTGATGTGGTGTTTTGCTGCAATTGTAAACCTCCCCTATGGAAATGAAATTAGAGAATCAGTCACTAAACGGTGCCTTCAAACATTGTCCGTTGCTCTGCACAGCACAGGCACATTAATCCATTTCTGAGATCGCAACAATTTAAATGAAACTTCTTACCATATCGGTGTATATGTCAATGGCGGCATTTAAACAACTGATCGCCTCTGTGGGAAAACAACAAAGGTTGCTTCAGAAAAGCAAAGTCCAGTTTTATAACAGGGAGGGTATCTCAGTCACTTCTATTTACTTTTCACAAAAGCACAGGGGATCTACTCAAGTGTCTTCACGGTGGGGTTTTTTATTCATATATTGGACCTGGGTGTCACTGGCCGGCCAGCATTTATTGCCTACCCCTAGTTGTCCTTGAGGTGGTGGCGGTGAGCCACCTTCTTGAATCGCTGCAGCCCACATGCTGTGGGTTGACCCACAATGTCGTTAGGGAGGGAATTACAAGATTATGTCCCAGCGACTGTGAAGGAACGGCGATATATTTCCAAGTTAGGACAGTGAGTGGCTTGGAGGAGAACTTGCAGGTGATGGTGTTCCCATGTATCTGCTGCCCTTGTCCTCCTAGATGGAAGTGATCGTGGGTTTGAAAGGTGCTGTCTAAGGATCTTTGGTGAATTGCTGCAGTGCACCTTGTAGATAGTACACACTGCTGCTACTGAGCGTCGGTGGTGGAGGGAGTGGATGTTTGTAGATGTGGTGCCAATCAAGTGGCCTGCTTTGTCCTGCTTGGTGTCAAGCTTCTTGAGTGTTGTTGGAGCTGCACCCATCCAGGCAAGTAGAGAGTATTCCATGACTTGTGCCTTGTAGATGGTGGACAGGCTTTGGGGAGTCAGGAGGTGAGTTACTTGCCACAATATTCCTCTGACCTCTCTTGTAGCCATCGTGTTTGTGTGATGAGTCCAGTTGAGTTTCTGGTCAATGGTAACCCCCAAGGATGTTGACAGTGGGGGATTCAGTGATGGTAACACCATTAAATGTTGAGGGATGGTGGTTAGAATGTCTCTTATTAATGAATCAAATGCAATATTTAGGTAAGCATTTATTATTTAGAATGTAAATCAATAATCTGCAAAGATTGACAATCATGTGGATAAACCTGATCCAACAGGGTCACCCTCTCAGTTTTTCTATTGGCTACAAGACAATTGTACTTTCTTTGATAAAAGATAAACTAACATTTTGTATGGACTTGATTCATTTATCTGGGCCTGGACACACCCTGGTTCTCCCACCTTCTACACACTGCAAACTTGGCGCCATCCAAATGTTGCGGCCAATGTCCTGACGCCAACTCCCATTCATTCATCATCCCTGTCCTGTAGGGCCGAAGGGCATGTTTCTTGTGCTGTGCTGTTCTTTGTTCTCATTGCCCATCCCCTCTCCATCCCTTCCAAATTTATTATTGTCACATGTATTAGTACACAGCGAAAAGTATTATTTCTTACGCACTATACAGACAAAGCATACCATTCATAGATAAGGAAAGGAGAGAGTATAGAATGTAGTGTTACAGTCATAGGTAGGGTGTAGACTTAATGTGAGGTAGGTTCATTCAAAAATCTGATGGCAGCAGGGAAGAAGCTGTTCTGGAGTCAAATGGTAACCTCAGACCTTTGTATCATTTTCCTGACAGAAGAAGGTGGAAAACAGTCCGTTTGGGATGCATGGGGAGCTTAATTATGCTGGCTGCTTTGCCAAGGCAGCGGGAAGTGTAGACAGAGTCAATGGACGGGAGGCTGGTTTGCGTGATGGATTGGGCTACATTCACAACCCTTTGTAGTTTCTTGAGTGATGCTGGAGCTGCATCCATCCGGGCAAGTGGGGAGTATTGCATCACACCCCTGACTTGTGCCTTGTCAGTGGTGGACAGGCTTTGGGGAGTCAGGAAGTGAGCTACTCAGGGCAGTATTTCTAGCCTCTGACCTGCTTTTGTGTGAAAATGTCCATCCTTGTTTTCAGTTCCCTCCATTGTCTCAGCTCCTCCCTTTCTCTGTTATTTCAACACCCACCCTGATTCCCCCAGCATTTCAACCTTCAAGAGATATCGGGGAGCGGCTGTTGAGGGACACTGACTCACCTGTACAAACATGGTGGTTGACCCCTCTGAGGGCTGCAAGTCAATACACTAATTCTCCCTCACGTCGCCTTCCTTTGGCAAGAGAAAGGTTTGTGTGCAAAAGGGGCAGTTCAATTCTTTTTATGGACCGGGAGATACCAAGGGTTTCCCAACTTATCATGCTGGATGAGACATAAAATTGTGTACAAAAACAGGAGGACCTAGCTAGTCCATTTCTTCTTCAAATGTCACTAGATCTGAGGGTTTTTTTTATTTATTCAGGGGACGTAGGCATTTTATTGCCCATCCCTACTTACCCTTCAACTGATTGACTTGTTTGGCCATTTCAGAGGGCATTTAAGAGTCAACCACATTGCTGTGTGTGGGTCTGGGGTCACATGTAGGCCAGGCCGGGTAAGAATGGCGGATTTCCTTCCCTAAAAGAACATTAGTGAATCAGAGGGACAAATGGCCATCATCAAATGTTTTTCATTTCAGATATTTGTTGACTTCCAATTTCTTGATCTGCCGTGGCGGGATTTGAACCCGGGTCCCCAGAATAATAGCCGAGTTTCTGTATTAATAGTCTAGCAATGTTACCACTAGGCCATAGCCTCCTCCAATCGACAATAGTTTCATGGTCTTCATTAGACTTGTTAATTCCAGATATTTGTTGATTTCAAATTTCACTATCTGCTGTGGTGAGGTTCGAACCCAGGTCACAGAGTATTGTCCTGGATCACTCAACTACTAGACCAGTGACCCAAGGGCACCACCTCCCCACTGCAACAACTCAGTCAAGGCCGTCCCTAGTACCAGGCAGCTTTGCTTCAGATGGGACCATTCTCCTTTGGTGAATCCCCTGCAGCAGAACAGACAACCCTCCCACCTCAATGGTAGAAGTCCTGTCCACACATGTCCTCTGAGACACATCAGTATGTTTTGCCACGGTTACAATTCCCTTTATTAAAACTGTGAGCAACAGGGTCTGGTGCCTTGCTGTATTTGACGTATTCCCCGACCAAATGCCAAGTCCTCGGGGCAAACCTTTCACGTGCCAGACACCCACCTGTTCAAGTTAAAAAAGGCTTCCATGACAAGATTAAGCAAAGGCATTCCCGCTAAACCTTCGCTACAGGTGGGCCCAGCATCCTAACCATCTCTCTTGCACAACTGATGCTTGTAGGGGTAACCCTGGATCAGGGGGAAGTTGCTGATGCAGCACACTTGGGGCTCTAAACAACTCACCAACAGAAGGACAAAGTGTGCTACTTTATAGCAGCAATTCCTCACTCTCAGCTATCAGGGAACATGCTGATCTGTCTTGGTCCCTCCCATGCTGACACTGTAGTTAAGAAAACCCACTAAAGCCTCTACTTTCTCAGAAGATTAAGGAAATTTGGCATGTCTGCTATGACTCTCACCAACTTTTACCGATGCATCACAGAAAGCATTCTTTCTGGTTGTATCACAGCTTGGTATGGCTCCTGCTTTGCCCAAGACTGCAAGGAGCTACAAAATCCATCATGCAAACCAGCCTCCCATCCATTGGCTCTGTCTACACTTCCCACTGCCTCAGCAAAGCAGCCGGCATAATTAAGAGCCCCACACATCCCGGACATTCTCCCTTCCGCCTTCTTCCGTCGGGAAAAAGATACAAAAGTCTGAGGTCACGTACCAACCGACTCAAGAACAGCTTCTTCCCTGCTGCCGTCAGACTTTTGAATGGACCTACCTAGCATTAAATTGATCTTTCTCTACACGTTAGCTATGATTGTAACACTACATTGTGCACTCTCTCCTTTCCTTCTCTGTGAGCGGTATGCTTTGTCTGTGGAGCGCTCAAGAAACAATACTTTTCACTGTATCCCAATACACGTGACAATAATAAAGCAATCAATCACTCTTGCACAAGTGCTGCTTGTGGGGGTAATCTTAGATTGGGGGAAGCTGCTGATGTAACTCGCTTGGGGTTCTAACCAACTCACCAATAGAATGACAAAGTGTGCACCTTATAGCAGCAATTCCTCACCCTAAGTTATCAGGGGACGTACAGAGCGCAAAACCAGATGCCTCCTTCTCACAGGAATCTTCAAACTGCGTGGCTTGTTAGGCCATTTCAGAGGGCAGTTGAGAGTTAACCACATTGCTGTGGCTCTGGAGTCATATGTAGGTCAGACCAGGTAAGGAGAGCAGATTTCCTTCCCTAAAGGACATTAGTGAACCAGATGGGTTTTTTTTTTACAACAATTAACAATGTGTCATGGTCATCAGTAGACAAGATATTTGTTGAGTTCAAATTTCCCCATCTGCCGTGTGAGATTATGGCATGAACTGGAAAAGGGCTGGACATGGAGATTTGAAAGCAGGTCGCACTTAAAGAGGAAATAACAAGAGTATTGCTTAAGCCCTCTCCCATCCATCCACCAACCATCCCCCCAACCAATTATTACCAAGGCCCCTGAGTCACTCAAACAGAACGTCTGAATAAATAAACAAAGCAGGAATTCTGCACCCGGCTTGTTTTAACAATTCCTACCTTGTGGATCTGCCTTCTTGTACGCATTCCCGGCATCCACAAAACTGGTGGCAGCGTCATGCTTGCTCTGTAGCTGTAGGTGCAGCTTGGCAGCTTGGCAAAATGCATTCCCCGCAGCTAGACAAGGCAAAGAAAACAATAGAATCTGCTGTAACACAGGGAGGGCGACTGTAATTTCCCCGTGGAACCCATCAAAACAGCCCCCGTCATTCGCGGTATTTAAACAGCCTGTGGCTCATCACAGATCATTACATCAGTGATGACTGAATTCTATTGAATGGCGGGGCAGGCTCGAGGGGCCAGATGGCCTACTCCTGCTCCTATTTCTTATGTAATGTTCTTATGTTATGGACAGGGCAGCACAGTGGTTAGCACTGCTGCCTCAAAACGCCAGTTCAATTCCCGGCTCAGGTCACTGTTTGTGCCGACTCTGCACATTCTCCCCGTGTCTGCGTGGGTTTCCTCCAGGTGCTCTGGTTTCCTCCCACACTCTGAAGATGTGCGGATTAGGTTAGATTGGCCATGCTAAATTTCCCCTAAGTGTTATGGAGATTAGCAGAGAAAACACAAGGGGTTACGGGGATAGGGCCTGGGTGGGATTGTGGTCAGTGTAGACTCGATGGGCTGAATGGCCTCCTATTGGACTGTAGGGATTCTATGTTATTCTAATTTTTGCTGTAAACTTTGATCCTTTAACAAGTGCTTCAACAGCATTAGTTCATATATAACAGCATTCTCATCTGAGGTGCAATCTCCTTTTACACCCTTGCTTTGCATTCTACAAATCCATTTCAAAGTTGGGTTAAAGAAATATGGGTAGGAATTACTGTTGCCAAGATCAGTGGGTTGACACATATCTAACAAACATTGTCTGGATTCTTGCCAGTTAAAATAGCGTCAAGAAGAATGCCATCTGAAAATTTGAATGGTTCACCCATAAATTGTGGGTGGCACAGTGGTTAGCACTGCTGCCTCATAGTACCAGGAACCCGGGATTGAGTCCAGGTCACTGTCTGTGCGGAGTTTGCACATTCTCCCCATGTCTGCGTGGGTTTCCTCCACATCTTAACATACCATAGAACCCTACAATGCAGAAAGAGGCTCTTTGGCCCATCGAGTCTGCACTGACCACAGTCCCACCCAGGCCCCACCCCCATATCCCTACATATTTTACCTGCTAATCCCTCTAAGCTACACATCGCAACACACTAAGGGGCAATTTTAACACGTCCAATCAACCTAACCCGCACATCTTTGGAGTGTGGGAGGAAACCAGGGGAAACCCATGCAGACATGAGGAGAATGTGCAAACTCCACACAGACAGTGACCCGAGCCAGGAATCGAACCCAGGTCCCTGGAGCTGTGAAGCAGCAGTGCTAACCACTGTGCTACCGTGCCACCCTAAGGTGTGCAGGCTAGGTTGATTGGCTATGCTAAATTGCACCTTAGTATCAAGGGGATTAGCTAGGGTAAATTAGCTGGGGTTATGGGGACAGGGCTTGGGTGGGATTGTGGTCAGTGCAGACTCGATGGGCCAAATGGCCTCCTTCTACGCCATAGGGATTCTATAAAAATGACGTCTAATAAGGTAGCTATTCAAACGACTCTACAAAAAGGTTGGAGTTGCTAGCACATCCAATTCGATCATTTATTCCATTTTAGTTTCTCTTGAATTAACAAGTTCAACACAGCAGTGAACTGCTATCAATGTGCGAGTGGGTAACTGAACTTAATGTTCCGATAAATGCCACTCAATTCTATTTCAAAGGCTCTGCAAAAATAATCACATGTCTCTGCCACACTATGAATAAAGGTAGAAAAGTCATTCATAAAGAAAATATCTTTGATGTGACATTAATGAGATTATTCCATTCGCATTCAATTATAAGGGGAAAAAGATGTGTGCTCCATGGCAACACTAACAAACATTCTGATAAAACAAAACGTTTACGTGGGAATTAAGCATGTAGGACACAAGTTCAGAACATTTCTGTCTTTACCGCGGTGCTAGTGAACTTCACAAATAGGAAGAAAACAATTCATGAAGTCACAGGTCACTCACGGGTCAAGAGGTCACAGGGAAAGGTTGCGAGGCGGTAGATTTAAAGCTGAGATGAGGAGGAACTACTTCTGGCAGAGGGTGGTGAATTTGTGGAACTCGTTGCCCCAGAGCGCGGTGGAATCTGAATCGTTGAATGGTTTCAAGGAGGAAATAATATATTTCTAATTCAAAAAGCGCATTAAAGGGATTTGGGGAACAGGTGGGGAGGTGGATTTGAGACCAGAGAGAGAGATCAGCCATGATCTGATTGAATGGCGAAGCAGGCTCGGAGGGCTAAATTGTCTACTTTATTTATTAGTGTCACAAGTAGGCTTACATTAACACTGCAATGAAGCCATTGTGAAAATCCCCCAGTCGCCACATGCTAGGGACAATATAAACATCCAGCATTGTTACTGATGTGCTGGTTTAGGTGCATTGGCCATGCTAAATTCTCCCTCAGTGTACCTGAACAGGCGCCGGAGTGTGGCAACTAGGGGATTTTCACAGTATTAATGTAAGCCTACTTGTGACTAATAAATAAGCTTTAATCTTATATAAATAACTACAATAACTATCACTGGAGAAAAAGTACTAGGGAAACTAATGGGGCTAAAGATCGATAAATCCCCTGGGTCTGATGTATTGCATTCTAGGATATTAAAGGAAATAGCTACAGTGATAGTGGATGCGCTGGTAGTAATCTTCCAAGTTCTAGAAAAGTTCCAGAGGAATGGAAAACTGCCACATAGGGACATCTGTCATTGGGAAAATGTTAAGAGTCCATTATAAAGGATGTAATAGCAGAGCACTTAGAAATCAATAATATAACCAAGCAGAATCAGTGTTACTTTATGAAGCGAAAAATTATGGCTGTTAAATTCATTAGAGATGGTAATGAGCAGGATAAATAAAGGGGAACCAGTAGATGTAATATACTTGAATTTCCAAAAAGCTTTCGATGAGATACCATCTAACAGGTTACATAATAAGATTCAATGGTGTCAGGGGATAGTATATTAGCATAGACAGAGGATTGGCTAACTAATAGGAGACGGAGAGTTGGGAGAAGAGAGGCATTTACAGGATGCCAACTTGTAATGAATGGAGTGCCACAGGGATCAGTACTGGTGTCGCAATTATTTACAATATATATTAGTGACTTAGATGAGGGGAGTGAATGTATTATTGTTGAGTTTGCAGGTGGATAACCCAAAAAATAGCTGGGCAGGCAAGTCATGAGAATGACACAAAGAGTCGACAGAAGGATACAGATAGGTTAAGTGAGAGAGTGAAAACTTGTTAGATGGAATATAATGTAGGAAAATGTGAAGTTATGCACTTTGGTAGGAAGAATAAAGGAGCTGAATCTTATTTAAATGGAGAAAGACTGCAGAAAGCTGCAACACAGAGAGGATTTGGGGGTCCTCGTGCCTAAATCACAAAAAGCTAGCAAGCAAATTTAGCAGGTAATAGGGAAGGCAAATGGCCTTTATTTCAAAGGGAATGGAGTATAGAAAAGGGGAAGCTTTGCTAACACTATACAGGCACTAATTAGACCAAACCTAGAATACTGTGAACAATTTGATCCCCATATCTAAGGAAAGATATACTGGCATTAGAGGTAGTCCAGGGAAGATTCATGAGGTTGATCCTGGGTCTGGAGGGATTTTCTCATGTGTAGAGGTTGAGTAGGTTGGGTCTATACTCAATGGCATTTAGAAGAACAAGAGGCGACCTTATTGAGACATACAGGATTCTCAGGGGGCTTGACAGGGTTGATGCTGAGAGGTTGATTCCTCTTGTGGGACCAGAAGGGCACAGTCTCAGAGTAAGAGGGTCACCCATTTAAGACAGTAGTGAATTTGTGGAATTCTTTACCACACAGGGCTGTAGAGGCTGGGTCATTGAGTATGTTCAAGGCTGAGACAGACATTTTTAGTAAGGAAATCAAGGGTTATGGGGATAAGGTGGGAAAGTGGAGATGAGGACTCGGGGGAATAATATCCATTCTAATAATTCTGGAGGTGAATAGTAGCCATATTAATAACTGCGTCCAGTGAAAGGGTTAAAAGAGATAAACCACTAAAGCCTACATAATGTTTCACTGCCGGATAGTGAGCAGCTAGTTCCAGACACCTGACCTTCAGATAAAAAAGGGAGAAAGATATAGTGTGGGGACTGTTTTCGTCTCAGGCTGATAAACACCACTAAACCAGACACTTGGAAAGATCTATTGACGTAATTATACCTCACATTGAGTGGATATTATAATTAAACAACTGTGAAGTTATTGTGATCGATTTCAATATCTGAATGATGTAACCTTAATCAATAACTGTGAGTGGATTGAGATAATACCCATACCTTGATTGATATATGCTAATTACTTGTAATCAAATTTGAAACTATAAATACTTGTATATTTCTGAATGATCTTAAAGATGGATCACAGTGGTTCGCACTGCTGCGTCACAGCTCCAGAGATCGGGGTTCGATTCCCGGCTTGGGTCACTGTCTGTGTGGATTTTGCACATTCTCCTCCATATCAGCGTGGGTTTCCTCCGGATGCTCCGGTTTTCTCCCACAGTCCACAGATGTGTGGGTTAGATGGATTGGCCGTGATAAAATTGCCCCTTAGTGTCGGGGGGGCTAGCTAGGGTAAATACATGGCGTAATGGGGATAGGGCTTGGGTGCAGGCTTGATGGGCTGAATGGCCTCCTTCTGCATTGTGTGCTGTTAAGGTGCTGGAGCGCTACAATCAATAAATTGTCTTGGAATCCACTCCGCGACTTTGCCTAGCTATTTGAGGGCAATGGCAGTTTTAACTACAACAACAAATAAAACATTGTAACAGGCCCGTAACAAAGATTATCACATCAGATCAATCATGATCTCACTGAATGGCAGAGAGACTTGATGGGCCGACTGGCCTGCTTCTAATCCTACGTCTTACAGTCTTCGTGTAAAAACAGGCATTGGCAAACAGAATTGAAACGTAAAAAGAGTTGAGATGAATATCGATGGCCCAAATTGACCATTTTCCCTCCTGCGTTCTCGGATTACCTCTGCAGGGATGGAGACAGCCAGTCTTGCAACAACTGCGCAGTGTTTTCCTATAATTGACTGCGACTGAAGACAATCTGCTGTAGAATGATTATCTATCACCCGGTTTGACAGAGATCTTTGCACCGACTGTTGGAATGGTGGGTGACTGATTGAACAGAATGCAAAAAAGCTCAAGCCGCCAGCATCAATCTGCACAGTTACATCATTGGTATGAAATTTAAACAGCAAATCAGAGCAGAATCTACTAACACCCCTATAAAGGATAACAATAAGCAGGTGAACTATTCCATTACATAACCAATTGGTTAAAAGCCAAGGAAGCTGATAGATAATGTTCAGCGCTGAGATTCTTGCTTGTGGGTGGCTCAGAATCTACATTTTTGAAGTCAGTGATTCAATAATAACATCAGTTTGGAAATAAACTAAAAGGCTGAGAGCCACTTTCCTGAAAGCTAAGAAATCTCATCCAAATAGCCCTTCATTTCCTAAGTGGAAGCCGCTCCTGCCTGGAATCCCGCTGCACTGTTGGACATAAATTGCAGCATAAGAAAGCTAGAATATCCTAGAACAGAATATCATAGAATCACTACAATACAGGAAGCCATTCGGCCCATCGAGTCCGCACCGACCACAATCCCAAACCGGCCCTATTCCCAGCAACTCCATGCATTTTACCCTGCTAATCCCCCTGACACTAACGGACAACTTAGCGTGGCCAATCAACCTAACTTGCACATCTAGGAAATGGACGGATAGCTTCCGTCCCCGGTGCAAGCGCGGAACAAGCCCCTCTGGCACTGGCTGGGATTTTGTTCTGAGTTAGGGCGGCACGGTGGTGCAGTGGTTAGCACTGCTGCCTCACAGCACCAGCATTCCAGGTTCAATTCCGGCCTCACTTGCACATCTTTGGACTGTGGGAGGGAACCGGAGCACCCGGAGAAAACCCACACAGGCACAGGGAGAATGTGCAAACTCCACACAGACAGTGACTGGAGGCCAGAATTGAACTGGAACGCTGGTGCTGTGAGGCAGCAGTGCTAACCACTGTGCCACCGTGTTACCCCAACTCAGTAAAATCCTAGCCAGTACCAGAGGGGCTTGCTCTGTGCTTGCACCAGAGAAGGAAGCTATCCGTCCATTTCCTAGACAGCAAGGTTGATACTGCAATCCTATTCCGCCTGTGTTATTCCCCTACCCACATTTAACCTAATGGATCTTGGCAGAGCTGTCAGAAGGTATCAAGAGGTGGGAGTTCCTCGAGGGAAAAAAACCTAATTCTTCTAAGTGGGAGAAAGGAGGGGCATTGTTGTTACCCTGGCAGCATGGTGGCACAGTCGTTAGCACTGCTGCCTCACAGCGTCAGGGACTCAGGTTCAATTCCTAACTTGGGTCATTGTCTGTGTGGAGATCGTACGTTCTCCCCACGTCTGTGTGGGTTTCCTCCGGTTTCTTCCCACAGTCCGAAAGACGTGTTGGTTAGGTGCATTGGCCATGCTAAATTCTCCCTCAGTGTACCCAAATGGGTGTCAGGAGTGTGGCAACTATGAGATTTTCACAGTAACTTCATTGCAGTGTTAATGTAAGCCTACTTGTGACACAAATAAATAAATAAACTTCAACTTGCAAGATGGCAGCCATCAAGCGGAACAAGCAAAGAACAAAGGACAGTACAGCCTCCAAGCCTGCACTGATCATGAAACTAAAACCATATGCACTTATGGAGTCCGTATCCTTCCATTCCCATCCTGTTCATGTATTCGTCTAGTTGCCCCTTCAACGTCGCTATCATATCTGCTCCCACTGCCTCCCCTGGACAGCGCGTTCCAGACATTCACCCCCCTGCGTGTAAAATCCCACAGCAGCACTCCACTGGGCTGAACCTGGCACTATTCTTAATGTTTGAGGTTGATGGTCTCTCATCAACAGCTCTGCTGAAAGGTCATAGACCTGTTTAACTCTGTTTCTCCTTCAATCTCCACAGGTACCACCAAATCTGCTGTGTATTTCTGGCATTTTCTGTTTGTATTTCAGATTCGCAGCATCTGCAGTATTTGACGTTATAATTTATTAGTGAGTGGTGATTGTGTGTGTGTGTGTGTGTGTGTGTGTGTGTGTTGGGGGGGGGGGGGCGGGGGGCACTGCTGAAACCAAACTGTGGAACTTGTGTTTGTTCTTAGAATAATAACATCGTACAACTGCCACGTTACACGGTTAATCAAATGAACCACACATTTGATTCAAGCTACAAGTGGAATTTACATGTTACATGTACATAGCTATAAACATAATGCCAATTAGTGCACATAAGACATAGGAGCAGAATTAGGCCACTCAGCCCATCGAGTCTGCTCTGCCATTCAATCATATCTGGTCTTTTTTTCTCATCCCCATTCTCCTGCCTTTTCCCCATAACCCCGATCCCCTTATTAATCAAGAACCTATCTATCTCTGTCCTAAAGACACTCAATGACCTGGCCTCCACAGCCTTCTGCGGCAAAGAGTTCCACAGATTCCCCACTCTCTGGCTGAAGAAATTCCTCTCATCTCTGTTTCAAAGGATCGTCCATTTAGCCTGCAATTGTGCCCTGCGGTTCTAGTTTTTCTACTTATGAAAACATCCTCTCCGTGTCCAGTCTATCCAGGCCTTGCAGTATCCTGAAAGTTTCAATAAGATGTCAGGGGTAAGATTTTCACTCAGAGGGTGGTGAGTGAGTGGAATCGGCTGCCATCGGTGGCGGTGGAGGCAAATTCGATAGGGTCTTTTAAGAGACTTCTGGATGAGTACTTGGGACTTAATAGGATTGAGGGTTATAGGTAGGCCTAGTAGGGAGGGATATGATCAGCACAACTTGTGGGCCGAAGGGCCTGTTTGTGCTGTAGTTTTTCTATGTTCTAAGATTCCCCCTTCATCCTTCTAAACTCCAACGAGTACAGATCCAGAGCCCTCAACCATCCCTCATTCAACAAGCTCTTCATTCTAAGGATCATCCCTGTGAACTTCTTCTGGACCTTTTCCAAGGCCCAGCACATCCTCCCTTAGATATGGGGCCCAAAACACGCAGAAAGATATGGCATTGAGAAATAAGCAATTATTTTTCAAAGGTCACTTGCTAAAGCTTAACACTAGATTTTGCAAATGGGTATCGCTGTCGAAGAGATAATTCTGCACTGCAAATTGTGATAAGACTGTGCCTTAAAGGAATGTATTTATGTTAAGTAGCTTGTGCAGGGTTTTTTTAAGCAGATAATCCTATTGTTGGTGCCGCTTTGTCTGTCCCTGCCAGCCCATACTGTTACTGCAGCAGCCTAACTGATCTTAATTGCTGGTATGTTTGTTTTAATGCAGTTCTGGTATTTTAGTGTTTCCTTCCCCAAGTTTTTTCCAGACTGGGGCTTAATTCAGTTGATTGACAAGTGAGGTCATGTGACTGGGCAGGGCTAGGCCCACAGAGAGAAACCCAGTTCAATTGCTGTTTGCGAGTGGGAGAGAGAAGAAATAGCTCTGTGTTTATCTCCTTCTTTCTTTGGGTTTGGAGACTAGGATCTGCCAGAAATCAGGTCTCTTACTCTGAAGTTCTGCTGCTTTAAGGTCGATCTTTCTCTGGAAACTGCTTCATGGGAGTCAGAGGACAGGTGTCTTTCTATATCTGTCTAGGGAGGTTAAAAGGCTGGAAATCCAGCATCGATGTGAGCATATTTGTTTTTGGTGCTAATTGGTTCTGAAGAAGGATGTATATCTATGGGGATATTGTTTAAATTGGAACTATAGAAATAGATAACTGCTAATTATCTTGTTTCAGTATTTTAAACTGGCAAACGTTACACTAACTCTTTTGTTATATTCTAACTCTGTTCTTAAATAAAGTTTGCTTTCATAAAATTGAACTTGTGGGCCAATGGAATAAAAGTTGGAGTGAAACACCTTATGCTCACACTAATGCCAAAATGAAATAAAGTTGGGGTCTAGGCTAACTTCATAATATACCTTGGCATTTCTGATCTGGTCCCTGATAGAATCAAGTTCCACATCATTTCTGCTGACAAGTAGCGGACAGTTTTATTTTGAATCCTGTTTTTGGGCAGCACAGTGGTTAGCACTGCTGCCTCACAGCACCAGAGACCTGAGTTCGATTCTCAGCTTGGATCACTGTCTGTGTGCAGTTTGCACATTCTCCATGTCTGCATGGGTTTCCTCCGGGTGCTCCAGTTTCCTCCCACATTCTGAAAGACGTGCTAGTTAGGTGCATTGACCCAAACAGGCGTTGGAGTGTTGCGACTAGGGGAATTTCACAGTAACTTCATTGCAGTATTACTTGAGACTAATAAATAAACTTTACATTTTATTTTACAGAAAATCCCAATCATGCTTTTTCTTTAGCTCGATTTATTTAGCAGGGAGTTGTAGAGGTTTACAGCATGGAAACAGGCCCTATTTGTCCATACTGCCCTTTCTTTTAAGCCACTAAGCTAGACCCAATTGTCCATGTTTGGCCCATTTAATATGATATCTGTGTAATATCTATTGAACTACTTTCTGTTCACTCCCGAGAACAGTTTGGACATGATGGCAGTCAAACCTGGCCAAAACACCTCAAAGTGTAATAAGCTGAAGTGTGGAAGGTCAGCCATGTGCGAACAATTAAATGCTGCAAGTTAAAATGGGAATCGCCTTCGAAAACTCACCAGAAGCTTCAGCAATCCATTGGCACATGATTACTTCCAAACGTCACAGCTAATCCTCTAATCTCCTTTCATCTATTTTTTGTAGTGTTTTTCAATGAAGATTTATTTTTGCTCACCCACTAAGTAGACCTGTCGATTTTTTTTAAATCTGTTCTTCCATCTACCTGTCTACGAGACCTCAAATACTGAGCATTATTGTCGAGAGTTAAATTTAGTTTGCAAACAGCTGATGTGCTGGAGGTGGGGTTTATTGCAGAGGCTGGAGGAGCAGTGATCTCCTCACAGGCTGAAATCAGAATTCATTACAAAAGTAAGCAACGGATAAAACAAAAAGAAGCCTGAAGCCGCCACCAGTCACATTCTGATCGGCGCTGCTGACAAGCAGCTCTGCAGAGGCTGAGTGTAGTCACACATGCTTGACTGCAGTATGACTCAGTTTCACGGGAGGCCGCTGGTACTGTAACATAAGCCACAGGCATTCTGTTGCATTTATCAGTCCAGCAGATGTGGAGGAAGGCAGCCTCCCCCCCCACCTCCTCCTCCTCCATTGCACATCTGTCGGGACGGCTGCACTGAAATCGGTGGGGCGAACGTGTCCTTTGACAGGCAAATCTTTGCTGAATTTTAATCCCATTTAATCAAACCTTGCGTTGCGTGGGATTGCAGCCTCACTACACACTCAGGATTTGTATTATTGACAGCAAGGTTCAGATCACACAGAGATTCCATCTCAGTAATCTCTGCCGACGAGAAATCTGGGACGATCTCAGAATGCACAAACAGGATTCAGTCACTTACGCAAGGACTGATTTGAAATGTAGCAGCACTGTTAGTAATAATTTCACCCATAGATGATGGAGCCATGCAGTCCAGCCATGTTGCATTAACTTGATATCATTCCCTTGGACACAGTGAGTGCCTGGGATTTGTTAAGTGTAATTATCCCTTTATCTTGAGCAACATTGAGACAGCGTTCGCCCTGTAACCCGGGTTTAAAAATGTAACTCACCACTCCAGTTTTTAGCCATCTTGAACATGTTTGCAGCCCTGGCAAACATTTCACACGCCTCTTCCACTCTTGTGTTTCCTCTGTTATGAAATACAACATTAAAGATATAACCAGCTGTGAAATACTTACTCCATTTGTCCTGTTTCCCTTCCTGTAATGTTATCATACATTCATCGTAGCATCCCCACAGTGCAGAAGGAGGACATTCGGCCCATCGGGCCTCGCAAGGGCATCTCACCCAGGCCCAACTCCCGCTGCCCTATCCCATAACCCTACACATTTATTATGGCCAATCTACCTGACCTACACATCTTTGGACATTAAGGGGCAATTTAGCATGGCCAATCTACTTAACCTGCATATCTTGGGATACTAAGGGGCAATTTAGCATGGCCAATCCACCTAATCTACACATATTTGGACATTAAGGGGCAATTTAGCATGACCAATCTACTTAACCTGCATATCTTGGGATACTAAGGGGCAATTTAACTTAGCCAGTCCACCTAACCTTCACATCTTTGACATTAAGGGGCAATTTAGCATGGCCAATCCACTTAACCTGCATATCTTGGGATACTAAGGGGTAATTTAGCATGACCAATCCACCTCACCAACACATCTTGGGACACTAAGGGGCAATTTAGCATCACCATTATCCTGTGACCACCCTCTCCCCATCCCCCTCACTGGAAAGTGTGCCAGGGTAGATATTCAGCGAGGACAGAATTGGAAGGGACAGTGATGGCTCCACAATTAAATGCTCACCGACAAGACTCACAAAAAAATGACCATTTAGACGAGGTATTAACACCAAGTGGGTGTACAGTTTGCTGCAAGGAGGAGGGGGTAGGGGGTAGGGGGTGTGGGGGAGGGGGAGGGAGAAATTTGGCTTTTCAGCCAATTTTGCCTCAAATGTATAGACAGACTCTAAGCGTTACATCTTGCACATTTCCAATAGAATCATAGAATCCTTACAGTGCAGGAGGCGGCCATCTGGCCTGCACAGACAACAATCCCACTCAGGCCCCATTCCTGTACCCCATATATTTACCCTGCTAGTACCCCTGATACTAAGGGGTAATTTAGCATGGCCAACTCACCTAACCTGCACATCTTGAGACACTAAGGGGCAATTTAGCATGGCCAATCTACCTGCACATCTTTTGAACACGGGACAGCATAAGAATAGAATTCTCTTCACAAATCACTGTTTCCAGATCATTTTTCATTTAACCACATTTTCAGTGACTTTCACTATGATGGAATGCTGCTCTATGCATTTGGTTGTGTCAGGAGATAGATATTATTTATTATAAAACATTCTTTCTTAATGAATACAAGACAGAGATTTCGGGATACTAATAACGTCAAGAGATATGGAGACAGCATGGGTAAATGGTGTTGAGATCAATGATCAGCCAGTTGAATGGTACATCTCGATGGGCTGAATGGCCCACTCCTACATCATAAACTATGGAATATAGGCAGAGATAGGCCTCAGGCTTGTTCTGCTGTTCAGGAAGATTATGGCTGATCTACGATCTTAACTCGACTTTTCTGCCTGGTTCCCGTATCCAAAATCTGTCAATCTCAAGCCTTGAGTTTATCCAGTGATTCCGGGATGGAGATTTCTGGAGCAGCAATTACTCTCTCAGATCCAGGCGGCCAATCTCATATCCTGAGAGTGTCCCCCCTCCTTCAGGGCTCTTTAACCGAGGAAATGCCTTCAACATCTACCCTGTCCACCCATTCTCAGCGTGAGGCCACCTCTCCTTCTGCTACAGAGCACGTAGGGCTCATTCTGCTTGACCTAATCTCCTAGGGCAACCGTCCCAATCAATCCAGCAAACTTACAATGCGCCCAATCTAAGGTAATCCTGCGGTACGTTTAACTATTACAGAGAAAACTTTAATCCAGGAACCTAAAGAATCACCACAGTGCAGAAAGAAGGCATTTGGCCTATCGAGTCTGCACCGATTTCCCAACAATATTCCTCCCGTGCCCTATCCCTATAGCCCCATGTATTTTCCCCGCTAATCCCACTGACCCGAACACCTTGGGACACTAAGGGGCAATTTAGCATGGTCAATCCACCTAACCTACACATCTTGAGATATTACATGGCAATTTAACATGGCCAATGCACCTAACCTATACATCTTAAAACACTAAGGGACAATTTAGTATGGCCAGTTCACCTAACCTGTACATCTTTGGATAATGGGAGGAAACTGGAGCACCAGGAGGAACCCCCCCGCAGGCACCCAATCATCAGGAATGAAATCCGATACACTAATAAACCACAGTTCAAGTCTACACCAGAAGAGATATTTTAAGTCCCATTTTATGGCAAACTCCACAAAGACAGTCACCCAGGGTATGGGAGGAAACAGGAGCACCTGGAGGAAGCCTACACAGGCGTGTCAAGAATGTGCAAACCCCACACAGACCATCATCAGAATCGAACCCGTGTCCCTGGAGCTGTGAGACAGCAGTGCTAACCATTCTGCAGCCCAATCAATAAGAATAAATAACCCTGAACTTTAGCAAAATTGTGCAACATCACATCCCTTGGCCTCCAAAAAAATCGAGGCTTAAAAATGTTGGTGTTATGAATTTTCAGTTACATTAATTAGAGACACAAAAATAAACAACTTTTTTTTGAACAGCATATCAATTTTCTTAAAAGTCACTTGGGGACATTTCAGGGATCAGTTTAAGTATCTGTGCGACCATGATTGGTAGGCGTTTTTTGCCACTTGCAGTCTTCAGGGCTGTACCATGTGGTCAAAGTCTAATATTGTGCAGGGGCCACACAGCCCAAGCTCAACATGATTGTCAGGAATCAGCACCAGAGACTGGACAGCTCCTGTCACCTTGAACTGCAACCCTTGATTGCATGTACCTCCCTTTGGTTCTCTGCAACGCCGCATTTGAGACAATTTCAGCAAAAATAAATCATCAAAGCTCCTCCCCGAAATGGAAAAGATATTTCTCAACTGCCTGGGGGATCAATTGTACATGTCATTAACCCATGTCAATCTTAATACATGCAGTGCAGATGGAGAAAAATATCATAAATTCTCCCTTCTATTCCCAAGCAGAGAGAAAAAAAATGCAACTGAAATTATTCTAACCCCCCCCAAACCAAGATAAAAAGATGGCAGCCAGCACACACTGCAGTATTTTCAATGAATCTGCAGAATAATGTACCCCAGAGAGAGAAAAATTCTGAATTGCAATTTGGTACAATATTATTGTATTTTTAAAAAGATTGCAAGCATTATTTGTTGGAGGCAACTGGAGCATTAAAGGCAAAAGAAAAACAGGGCTGTCCCACAAGACAAAACACAGAGCAATGCTGCTGTGCTGTTCTTACCCGAATAAACCTCCCAGGAAGGAATGCGATGATTTCACCTTCTTCTCGGCATCAGCCATCAGCTGCATGGCTTCCTTCTCCTTGCCGGAGTTGTCCATGTTCTTTCGTTCTGTCTGTCTGTGTGTGTGTGTGTGTGTCTGTCTCTCTCCCCCGTCCTTAATTCAAAGCAACATGCAATGTATTGCTGCTGCTCTCCACCCCAGGCTTTGCAGATGGTACAAGCTTGTTTAATTTTCCCCCCTCCCTCCCCCCACTTCCCCCCCCAAAAAAAAACCTCCTCCTTCTTCTCCTCCTCCTCCTCCTCCTCTCCCGGCTTTGGCACAGTGAGAGGGATCTGAGTCTCTTTAATCCGCCCACAGCAGAGCAGAACCCTGACTCACTCTCCGTCTCCACCAGCTGATGGCAGCTCCCCCCTCTGCCTTCACTGGAGCAGCGGCGCGCGCAAAGCCTGCCGGTCTTTGTAGTCCTCGGGCCTCTCCCTCTCCCAGCGCTCCCGGCGCCCGGCTCCCGCCACAAAGACTACAAGTCCCAGGGGGCCGTGCGCCCGCCGCTGGGACTTGCTACATTGGATTTGTTACATTGTCCCCACGTTGCTACAGAGGCAGCCTTGATGCTCACCGCGTCAAGACTATTAGACCAAATGTATTTAGTCAGTCTGCATCAAGACTCGCCAGACCTGACTGCTGGAGGATAATTATTTTACCAAACTCAAAATTGCAACTTTTTTAAAATTTGATTTATTATTTTTAAAGTTTACTGATTAGCGACACTTAACACTGGAAGTTAACATCACTAGTAGGTTTGCATTAACACTGGAAATCCACCAGTCGCCACACTCCAGCGCCTGTTCGGGTACACTGAGGGAGAACTTAGCACTGCCAATGCATCCTAACCAGCATGTCTTTCGGGCTGTGGGTAGAAACCGGAGTACACAGAGGAAACCCACACAGACGTGGCGAGAACTCCACACAGACAGACAGTGACCCAAGCCAAGAAACGCAGACGGAAGGAGAATTCTGAAAGATATGTTGGTTAGGTGCATTGACCGGAACAGGTGCCGGAATGTGGCAACTAGGGGAATTTTCAGTAACTTCATTGCAGTGTTAATGTAAGTCTTGCTTGTGACATAAGAACATAAGAACATAAGAAATAGGAGCAGGAGTAGGCCATCTGGCCCTTCGAGCCTGCCCCGCCATTCAATAAGATCATGGCTGATCTGTCGTGGCTCAGTTCCACTTTCCCGCCCTCTCCCCATAACCCTTAATCCCCTCTCTTATCAAAAACCCATCAACCCGCTTCTTAAAAATATTTAGCGAGGCAGCCTCCACCACTTCAACGGGCAGAGAATTCCAGAGATTCACCACCCTTTGAGTGAAGAAGTTCCTCCTCAACTCCGTTCTGAACTGCCCCCCCTTTATCTTGAGGCTGTGCCCCCTAGTCCTACTGTCTTTTTTGAGCGGGAAGAGTCTTTCCACCTCTATCCTATCCATCCCATTCATCATCTTATACGTCTCAATGAGATCTCCCCTCATTCTTCTAAACTCTAACGAGTACAAGCCTAGTTTATTCAGCCTCTCCTCATAGCTCAACCCCCTCAACTCCGGTATCAGCCTACTAATAAATAAACTTAAAAAAAAGAACATGCAAACTCCACACAGACAGTGACCCAAGGCAGGAATCAAACTCGGGTCCCTAGTGCTATGCAGCAATGCTGACCACTGCACACCGTGCCGCCCTAGTTACAGTCTTTAAAAACGTGATTTCAAGTTTATTTAAGCTTACATTAACATTGCAATGAAGTTACTGTGAAAATTCCCTAATCACCACACTCCGGTGCCTGTTCAGCTATACTGAAGGGAGAATTTAGTATGGCCAATGCACCTAACCAGCACGTCTTTCAGACTGTGGGAGGAAGCCCACATAGACAAAGGGAGAATGTGCAAACTCCACACAGGTGGACAGTGACCCAGGCCAAGAATTGAACCCAGGTCCTTGGCATTGTGAGGCAGTAGTGCTAACCGCTGTGCCACCTCAAGACCAGGCTGTCAGAGGCAACTTCTTCAACAATTACTTTAATTTAAAAAATTGCAACTTTTCTTCTTTGATTTGATTTATTATTGTCACATGTATTAGCATACAGTGAGAAGTATTGTTTCTTGTGTGCTATACAGACAAAGCATACCTTTCATAGAGAAGGAAAAATGTTACAGTCATAAAAGTGTTAGAGTAAAGTTTTAAAAGCATGGAACGAGTAAAAGGTAGAATTAGAGGGTCGCTGGGGCACAGCTTGTAAGAAATCACCTCGCTCCAGTGCAATCTTACAACTGAGCATTAGTTTACAGTGAAAAGTATTTTTAAAATTTTCTTTTTTTGTCTTTGTTACTCTGGACTTTGCAATGCAGAGGTGCTGGGAATAATGAGCCAAAAGATCTCGGTTAACAGTTGGAATTTCTTGGGTACATATTGAGAAATCATGATTTAGAAAGTCTGATACTGATGGAGAAAGATCGAAGGTAAAATATATCACAGAAAACACATAAAAACATAGAAACTAGAGGCAGAAGTAGGCCATTCGGCCCTTTAAGTCTACTCCACCCCACCATTCATTTTGATCATGGCTGATCATCGAATTCAATATCCTGATCCCCCCCTTTCCTCCTCATATCCTTTGATCCCTTTAGCTCCAAGAGCTATATCTAATTTCTTCTTGAAATCACACAATGGTTTGGCCTCAACTACTTTCTGTGGTAGTGAATTCCACACATTCACCACCTTCTGGGTGAAGAAATTTCTCCTCACCTCCATTCTAAAAGGTTTATCCCTTATCCTCAAACTATGACTCCTAGTTCTGGACTTCCCCACCATCGGGAACATTCTTTCTGAATCTACCCTGCCTAACCATGTTAGAATTTTATAAGTTTCTCTCAGGTCCCATCTCACTCTTATAAACTCCAATAAATACAATGCACTTCTCGCTGCCTCAAAAAAGTAGCCAGAATAATCAAGGACTCCACACACCCCGGACATTCTCTCTTCTACCTTCCTCCATTGGGAGAAAGGTACAAAAGTCTGAGGGAGCATAGCAAGCTACTCAGCAATAGTTTTTTCCCTGCTGCCATGAGGATGGGCCTATCTTATATAAAGCTGATCTTTCGCTACACTCCAGCTATGACAGTAACACTATATTCTGCACTCTCTCCTTTCCTTCTCTATGAACAGTATGCCTTGTCTGTATACTGCGCAAGAAACACTACTTTTCACTGTATCCCAATACGTGTGACAATAATAAATCAAATCAAATCAAAAACAATTCAAGATTGAGGTAGACAAAGAATGATCTTTTTAAAGAGCCTTGCAAACAAATGTACCACCAATGAAGGTAACCCATGCCTCCAGAGCAAGATTACCGTAGAGGGCATGACCATTTTGGGCATGGTACCTGAACAGAGAACAAGAGAGAGAGACTCCTCTAGATTTGACTGTTCTGATGCACTCCTGAAAAAACACAGTGAAACTTGGGGAATGAATGGTACTGGTTTGTGCACCTTAACATGGAACTCCAATTCAGATACAATCAGGTTCAAGAGCAGCGATGTACTTCTGAGGCTGTATAAGGCTCTGGTCAGACCCCATTTGGTATATTGTGAACAGGTTTGAGCCCCATATCTAAGGAAGGATGTACTGGCCTTGGAAAGGGTCCAGAGGAGGTTCACAAGAATGATCCCTGGAATGAAGAGCTTGTCGTATGAAGAATAGTTGAGGACCCTAGGTCTGTACTCATTGGAGTTTAGAAGATTGAGGGGGGATCTTGCTGAAACTTACAGGATACTGCGAGGCCTAGATAGAGTGGATGTGGAGAGGATGTTTCCACGAGTAGGAAAAACTAAAACTAGAGGGCACAACCTCAGACTAAAGGGACAATCCTTTAAAACAGAGATGAGGAGGAATTTCTTCAGCCAGAGAGTGGTGAATCTGCGGAACTCTTTGCCGCAGAAAGCTGTGGAGGCCAGGTCATTGAGTGTCTTTAAGACAGAGATAAATATGTTCTTGATGAATAAGGGATCAGGGATTGTGGGGCAAAGGCAGGAGAATGGAGATGAGAAAAATATCAGCCATGATTGAACAGCGGAGCAGACTCAATGGGCCGAATGGCCTAATTCTGCTCCTATGTTTTATGGTCTTATGGTACTAAGGTTCTATGATAACACATCCTGTTACAACATACATATCTGAGTATGATTGTGATTGATTCCCAGTGCAAACTCCTTACACAATACATTTGGTTGTACTATTCCTTTGTAAACTCTGGGATTAGTGGTGAGCACTGCTGCCTCACAAAGCCAGGGACCTGTGTTCGATTCCCAGCTTGGGTCACTGTCAGTGTGGAGTTTGTACATTCTCCCTGTATCTGCGTGGGTTTCCTCTGGGTGCTCCAGTTTCCTCCCACAGTCCAAAGATGTGTGGGATTGGCCATGCTAAATTGCACCCACAATTTGACTCCATTTCATACTGCCGCATTCAGTCCCTTCCCACTTTCACCCAGCACTTTATTCTCCACTCTTTCCCCCTCTGTAAAGCCTGGAAGGTCAGAGTCTTTCCAATAGCCTTGAAGAATGTTTGCCCACCTCCATCCCAGTCATTCCCCTCTCGGTATTTTTAAATCATTTAATCCCTTTCAGAGTCAGCTGAAACATAATTTCCCGAAATAATAATCTCCATCCAAAGCCCGTGCTTCCTGAAGAACTGTGATTAATAACGCAAATCCTTTTTTCATTCATTAATAACACAAATCCTTTTTTCATTCTTTTCACCAGATCTGGGCGCCATTGGCTGGGCTGGGACTTTTATTGCCCTTCGCGAATCACAAGTGAGCCAATTGCCGGCATAATTAAGGACTCCACACTACCCCGGACATTCTCTTTTCCATCTTCTTCCGTCGGGAAAAAGACGCAAAAGTCTGGGGTCACATATCAACCGACTCAAGAACAGCTTCTTCCCTGCTGCCGTCAGACTTTTGAACCGATCTACCATACATTAAGTTGATTTTTGTCTACACCTCAGGTGTGACTGTAACACCACATTCTGCACACACTCCTTTCCTTGTCCCCTACATACTCTATGAACGGTATGCTTTGTCTGTACAGCACACAAGAAACAATACTTTTCACTGTGTTCCAATGTATGGGACAATAATAAATCAAATCAACTCAAAATCAATCGTAGGCAGCCAAATTACTGTTTAGTCAGCCCACTTTGACACCATAATCATTAGTTCCAATCCCCACAATTTGCATGAATCTGAAGAAAGTTTACCATAAGGCACCACATGAAGGAAAACATTTATATTTAATTGATATAAAGTGGGAGTTACATGTTTTAGACACCAGCTGCTATTTCGATACAGCTTCAGTCAAGGCCCTGCAAAGAACCAACATCACACCAGCATGTTACTGATTCAGCTGACAAAGCTGTTCCCTACTCTGCTATATTCATTATAATCAAAGGACTTCTGGGTGAGTATTCACTATATCCTGGGTAGTGGCTAATGCTGCTATTGCAATTAAGCTAATAACCACATGGTGGCAGCATAAGACCATTGTTCTGCTTTGTTGCGATTCATTACATCCATGAAGTGTTTCTTTGGAAATGAACGTTTCCAGTTTTGTTTAGATTCATTCCTGGGATTTGGGCATTGTTGTCTGAATCAGCATCTATTCCCTATCCTTAATTGTCCCTGAGTAGGCCAATTAATAGTCTACCACATTGGTTAACCTAGGCAGACCAGGTAAAAATGGCAGGTTGCCTTCCCCAAAGGATCTTAGCGAACCAGATGGATTTCATTGAACCCTACGGTGCAGAAAGAGGCCCTTTGGCCCATCAAGTCTGCACCGACCACAATTCACCCAGGCCCTATCCCCATATCCTACCTGCTAATCCCTCTAACCTACGCATCTAGGATACTAAGAGGCAATTTTAGCATGGCCAATCAACCTAACCCGCACATCTTTGGGACTGTTGGAGGAAACCGGAGCACCAGGAGGAAACCCATGCAAACATGAAGGAGAATGTGCAGACTCCACACAGACAATGACCCAAGCCAGGAATCGAACCCAGATCCCTGGAGCTGTGAAACAGCAGTGCTAACCATTGTGCTACCGTGCTGCCCCACGTTGTTCTAACTACAGTCAACATGGGTGGCACAGTGGCACAGTGGTTAGCACTGCTGCCTCACAGCATGAGGGACCTGGGTTCAGTTCATGGCTTGGGTGACTGTCTGTGTGGAATCTGCACGTTCTTCCTGTAGCTGTGTGGGTCTCCTCCGGGTCTCCGGTTTCCTCCCACAGCCTGAAAGATGTGTTGGTTAGGGGCCTTGACCCCGATCAGGCACTGGAGTGTGGCGACTAGGTTAATTTCACAGTAACTTCATTGCTGTGTTAATGTAAGCTTACTTGCAACACTAATAAATAAACTTTACTTTAACAGGGTCGTAGCTAGACTTTTAATTCCAGATTTTTATTGAATTCAAATTTCACCATCTGCTGCAGTGGGATTCGAACTCGGGTCCCCAGAGCATTCTCCTGGGTTTCACTACTAGTGACAATGCCATCATCGCTCCTTAAAGTAATGACCCAGCCTTCCGTTTCAATCCCGTGAATGCTTGATTCCCTCGATGAACCAATTCCCTTTCAGTGCTAAGACAGACACCAGGGATGTACGACACACTCCCTCGGATTGTAATTCAGAAGCTGTCTGGCTATGAGCCAGACGCAAAATACTGCGGATGCTGGAATCTGGAACAAAAACAGAAAAATGCTGGAAGATCTCAGCAGGTCTGGCAGCATCTGTGGGGAGAGAATAGAGCCAACGTTTCGAGTCTGGATCGCCCTTCCTCAGCTTTCATGATGGGTCATCTAGACTCAAAACATTGGCTCTATTCTCTCTCCACAGATGCTATCAGACCTGCTGAGTTTCTCCAGCAAATTATCAGCAATTTCCAATTCTAATCATCTCACAATAATATTTATATATTTGTCACACGTTTTTGCAGTGTAAACCTTATTCGGCCGAGATGCAAACAAACGATATTAGTTCACCTACCCAATATAGATTTACTTTATTGAAGTCACACCTAAGATGGGGTTGCGATAGTTGCGAGGAGGTACTAGCTTCATAAGAAGATTTGCCATTCCTTGGGCAGCACATTGGCACAGTGGTTAGCACTGCTGTCTCACAGCGCCAGGGGCACAGGTTCGATTCGCGGCTTGTCTGTGCAGAGACTGCATGTTCTCCCCGTGTCTGCGTGGGTTTCCTCCCGCAGTCTGAAAGACGTGCTGGTTAGGTTCATTGGCCATGCTAAATTCTCCCTCAGTGTACCCAAACAGGTGCCAGAGTGTGGCAACTAGGGGATTTTCACAGTAGCTTCATTGTGGTGTTAATGTAAACCTACATGTGACAATAATAAATAAACTCTACTTTAAAAAGAAATGCATCTTTTTCATTTATCTGAAACTCGAAGGGCACATTTAGGTCATACAATCGAGCTATAATGACGCCTGACTGATCTTATCATTTCTTTCCCTCAGTTTTAATAAAGTTTATTTGATGAAGGGCATGTTTAATCTGACACATAGGGGTAACACATACTAACTACACTTTTCTAAAACTCAAAGCCATTCAGTGTTTTGTGAAGGAATTAAGTAATGTTCAACTTTTTCTATTAATTTCTCATTAAAACAGTTACATAAATGTTTACTCCCTGTACATTGTGCGCAAACAATGGTCTTATTGATTCATGTCACAAGTAGGTTTACTTAACACTGCAATGAAGATATCGTGAAAATCCCCTAGTCGCCACACTCCAGTGTCTGTATCTTCCACATTCCAAAGATGTGCAGATTAGATTAATTGGCCATACTAAATTGCTCCTTAGTGTCAGTGGGGTTAGCAGGATAAGCGCAGAGGACTGGCGGCCTCAATACATAAATCTGTGTCGTTTGCTACCTGATTTTGAAGGGGACTTTAAATCTATGAGGAATATTGCTTAAATTGGAACTAATGGAGATAGGTTAGCAGTTAAGAATTGTATCTTATCATGGTGGCATGGTGACAAAATGGTTACCACTGCTGCCTCACAGCTCCAGAGATCTGGATTTGATTCCCAGCTCAAGTCACCATCTGTGTGAAGTCTGCATGTTCTCCTCGTGTCTGCATGGGCTTCCTCCGGGTGCTCCAGTTTCCTCCCCACAGTCCAAAAATGTGTGGGTTAGATGCATTGCCCCGGCTAAATTACCCCTTAGCATCCCAGGATTTATAGGTTAGAGGTATTAGCGGGGTAAAATATGTCAGATTATGGAGTTAGGGCCTGGTTTGGATTATTGTTGGTGTAGACTCAATGGGCTGAATGGCCTCCTTCTACACTGTAGGGATTCTATGGTTTCTATGTTTAAGTATTTCAATTCATTAAAGTTAAGCTAATTAATGCATTATATTGAAACTGTATTATTAGATGAAGTTTGTTTTGCTAATAGCTTCCTAGCGTGTCAATAGAATCATACCTGGAGTGAAACACCTCATGCTAATCATAGACTCATAGAACCCTACAGTGTAGAAAGTGGCCCTTTGGCCCATCGAGTCTGCACTGACTACAATCCCACCCAGGCCCTACCACCATATCCCTACATATTTTATCCGCGAATCCTTCTAACCTAAGCATCCTAGTACACTAAGGGGCAATTTAGCATGGCCAATCAACATAACCCGCACATCTTTGGACTGTGGGAGGAAACCAGAGCAGCCGGAGGAAACCCACGCAGTCATGAGGAGAATGTGCAAACTCCACACAGACAGTGACCCGAGCCGGGAATCGAACCCAGGTCCCTGGAGCTGTGAAGCAGCAGCGCTAACCACTGTGCCACCAGTCTGTCCCAACTTCATTGCAATGTTAATGTAAGCTTACTTGTGACACTGATAAATAAACTTTAAAAGCTTCGTGAAAATATTTGATTTCAGAGAAAGAATTCGAGGGCTCGTCATTCCAGTTTCCACACGTGGTTGAAATTGAGACAGATCATTAAAATGTGGAAGTCGGAACGCACAACAGGAAGAGTTTTGCATCTCACTCCAAAATAATGTCACTCTTATCTATGGGCAAAGTGACTTTCCTAGATAGAACATAGAACATAGAACACTACAGCACAAACAGGCCCTTCAGCCCACAAGTTGCGCCGATCACACCTACACCTACCAATCCATAGACCTATCTATAACCCCCAATCCCATTAAACCCCATATACTCATCCAGAAGTCTTTTAAAAGACCCCAGCGAGTTCGCCTCCACCACCACTGACGGCAGCCGATTCCATTCACTCACCACCCTCTGAGTGAAAAACTTACCCCTAACATCACTTCTGTACTTTCCTCCCCGCACCTTAAGCCTGTGTCCTCTCGTAGCGACCATTTCAACCCGGGGAAATAGCCTCCGAGAATCCACCTTATCTAATCCTCTCAACATTTTATAAACCTCTATCAGGTCGCCTCTCAACCTTCGTCTCTCCAGGGAGAAGAGTCCCAGCTCCTTCAACCTATCTTCATAAGGCATGCCTCCCAATCCAGGCAACATCCTTGTAAATCTCCTCTGTACCCTTTCAATAGCTTCTACGTCCTTCCTATAGTGAGGCGACCAGAACTGCGCACAGTACTCCAAGTGGGGTCTGACAAGGGTCTTTTAAAGTTGCAGCATTACCCCCCCGACTCCTAAACTCAATCCCTCGATATAGATAGTTAGGATATGTGAGGAAAAACCCAGAGAAATGATACAGGGAATCTACAACTTCTTAAAACATATATCAGGCACATTTTGTCTATTTTATTCTGTGCTGCCATTAATGTGCTGCTCCAGTTTTCTCCCACAGTCCAAAGATGTGCGGGTTATGTGAATTAGCCATGGTAAATTCTCCATCAGTGTATCCGAGCAGGTGCTAGAGTGTGACGACTCTGGGATTTTCACAGTACCTTCACTGCAGTATGAATGCAAGCTCACTTGTGAGTAAAAAGTAAACTTTACTGTGAAAATCCCTTAATCGCCACACTCCGGTGCCTGTTCGGGTACACTGAGGGAGAATTTAGCATGGCCAATGCATCTAACCAGCACGTCTTTCGGACTGTGGGTGGAAACCGGAGCAAACTCACGCAGCTACCAGGGAGAATGTGCAAACACCCCACACAGACAGTGACCCGAGGCTGGAATTGAACCTGGGTCTCTGATGCTGTGAGGCAGCAGTGTTAACCACAGTGCTGCCTGGTGGTAGAGATAGCAGGTTTCCTGTATATCCTCAAGGTGTGGAGATGCCGGCGATGGACTGGGGTAAACACAGTAAGAAATCTCACAATACCAGGTTAAAGTCCAACAGGTTTATTTGGTAGCAAACACCGCTAGCTTTTGGAGCTTTTCTCCTTCAACACCTCGCGAAAGGGAAAAGTGCCAAAAACTAGAGGCATTTGCTACCAAATAAACATATTGGACTTTTACCCGGTGTTGTGAGATTTCTTACTGTCTTTATCCTCAAGGTGTCAGCCTTCCCTCAGTAGCAGCACTCTCTGTCTCTGAGCATAGAAGGCTTCATATTCATCTAAGCTGACACTTAAGTGTGGTTCTGAGAGAGCTGTGCTATCGGATGTGCCACATTCCTGTTACGACTTCAAGCTAAGGCTCTGCCTGCCCTTCAACATGTATGCAAAAGATTCAACAACAACCCAACATGAAGAATAATAGGGAATTTTACTCAGTGATAATGTAGGGGGAGTCAGGTGGGGCACCATTGGCGGGTCTGGAAGATCCTGCCAGCAGAAAGGGCTGGAAAATACATAAATTCTGCTCAACATATAAATTCAAATTCTTATGTTCTCAACTGTATCAGTAATTTCTGAGGCATGGTGGTATTGTGTGATGAAACTATGCTATTGATATACATTTTATGTTTCTGTAGAATGTTTTAAGATTGAGTCATTTTTTACAGTCAGTCAGTATGTCTGGAAAACATACAGCTCAGATGCTGAGAAAGCAGGATAATCATTCACTTTAACCATGAAGTGTTTTTTTAGCAGAAGGCTACTGGAGTGTTGAGTAAAAATGGAAATTTCTTCTGGGTTTATTCTTAATTAAAGGAATGGAAGTTTTTTTTAGGTATACTGGGTTGTGCGATGCAATGAATGGGAGAAATTAGCTTTCTGTTTCAATTTAATTCTATTGATGGAGAGGGCTGTCTAAAGATAAAAGCCTATAAGCTTCCCTCTCTCTCTCTCTCTCTACCTCTGAACGGTCTTTCTGGAACTTTCACAGCTTTTTAACCACAATTTCAAGCAAGTATGCCTGAGTTTGCTGACTATATTTAAAGTGGGGTTTAATTCTAAGTTGCTTAGTTGGAACTGAAATAGTGATAAGTTAGGAGTTAGCATTGTTTTTATTTCATATTTAAAAATTGATCAACTGTTTATCTATTTGTTTCATTTTGTTTGAGCTATATGTAAACTGCGTTATGAATGAAGCTTGTTTTGATAAAGAATCCTAATTTGTCAGCGGAAATCTCATGCAGGGCGAAGCATTCTATTCTCACATTAATGTGAAAAATTTGTTTGGTTGCAATCTGACTTCAAACTATATCTTGGGGGTTCAAGTCCATGATCCTAACATTTGTCACTGGACTAGTAGCCCTGAGACCCAGAGCAAGATCTGGTTCAAATCCCACCATGGCAAATGGTGAAATTTGACTTCAATTTTTAATGAACCATTAAAATATTGTGAATTGTCATAAAAAGCCATCTGGTTCACTAAAGCCCTTCAGTTTATTTATTTTATCAATGTCACAAGTAGGCTTACTGCAATGAAGTTACTGTGAAAATCCCCCAGTCACCGCACTCCAGCACCTGTTCAAGTACATTGGGGGACAATTTATCATGGTCAATGCATCCAACCAGCATGTCTTTCGGACTGTGGGAGGAAACCGGAGCACCCTAAGGAAACCCACACAGACATGGGGAGAACATGCAGAGGAACTAAATAGTTACTTTGCATGAGTCATCACAGTGGAAGACACCAGTGGGATACCAGGAGAGTCAGAGGGCACAGGTGAGTGTAGTGGCCATCACTAAGGAGAAGGTTCTGGGGAAACTGAAAGGTCTGAAGGTGGATAAATCACCTGGACCGGATGGACTACACCTCAGGGTTCTAAAAGAGATCTCTGAGGAAATTGTGAAGGCATTGGTGGTGATCTTTCTGGAATCACTGGAGGCAGAGAGGGTACCAGAGGACTGGAAAGTAACAAATATAACACCATTGTTTAAGCAGGGAGAGAGGCAGCTAACGGGAAATTATAGGCCTGTTAGCCTGACTTTGGTCATTGCCAACATTTTAGAGTCCATTATTAAAGATGAGATCGCAAAGTACTTGGAAGTGCATGTTAAAGTAGGACTGGGTCAGCTTTGTCAAGGGGAGGTCATGTCTGACAAATCTGTTAGAGTTCTTTGAGGAGGTAACAAGGAATTTAGATAAAGGAAAATAAGTGGATGTGATTTATTTAGATTTCCAGAAGGCCTTTGACAGGGTGTCACGTAGGAGACAATTAAATAAGTTTAGTGCCCACGGTGTTAAGGGTAAGATCTTGGCATGGATAGAGGATTGGTTGGCTGGCAGAAGGCAGAGAGTGGAGACAAAGGAATCTTTTTTAGGATGGCAGCCGGTGACTAGTGGACAGGGATCAGTGCTGGGACCACAACTTTTCACAATATACATTAACAATTTGGAGGAAGGAACTGAAGGCACTGTTGTTAAGTTTGTAAATGATACAAAGATATTTAGAGGGACAGATGCTACTGAGGATTGGAGGGCTGCAGAAGGACTTGGACAGGTTAGGAGAGTGGGCAAAGAAGTGGCAGAATGGAATACAATGTGGAAAAGTATGAGTTATGAACTTTGGAAGGAGAAATGGAGACATAGACTATTTTCTAAATGGGAAAATGCTTAGGAAATCAGAAACACAAAGGCACTTGGGAGTCATTGTTCAAGACTATCTAGAGGTTAACATACAGGTTCAGTCAGCAGTTAGGAAGGCAAATGCAGTGTTAGCATTCATGTTGAGAGGGCTAGCATACAAGAGCAGGGATGTACTTCCGAGGCTGTATAAAGCTCTGGTCAGACCCCATTTGGAGTATTGTGAGCAGTTTTGGGCCCCATATCAGGATGTGCTGGCCTGGGAAAGGGTCCAGAGGAGGTTCACAAGAGTGATCCCTGGAATGAGGAGCATGTCACATAAGGAACGGTTGAGGACTCTGAGTCTGTACGTGTTGGAGTTTAGAAGGATGAGGGGGGATCTGATTGAAACTTACAGGATACGGCAGGCCCTGGGTAGAGTGGATGTGGAGAGGATGTTTCCACTAGTAGGAAAAACTGGAATCAAAGGACACAACCTCAGGCTAAAGGGGCGATCCTTTAAAACAGAGATGAGGAGAAATTTCTTCAGCCAGAGAGTGGGGAATCTGTGGAACTCTTGGCAGCAGAAGGATGTGGAGGCCAGGTCATTGAGTGTCTTTAAGACAGAGATAGATAGGTTCTTGATGAATAAGGGGATCAAGGGTTATAGGGAAAAGGCAGAAGAATGGGGATGAGAATAATATCGGCCATGATTGAATGGCGGGGCAGACTCGATGGGCCGAGTGGCCTAATTCTGCTCCTATGTCTTATGGCCTTATTAAGCTGATCTTTCTCTACGCCCCAGCTATGCCTGTAACACTACATTCTGCACCCATTCCTTTCCTTCTCTCCTGTGTACTCTATGAATGGTATGTTTTCTCTGTATAGCGTGCAAGAAACAACAGTTCTTACTCTATCCCAATAATAAATCAAATCAAAAAACATCAAATGAAATCAAAAAGTAACACCATTGCCAAAGCCAGCATCCACTGACCTTTTTAAAAAATGTCTTTTAACCTCCTTGGATATTTATATCTATTGGAAATGTATTTTCTCATTTGCCTCCATGGTACTTGCAAATCAGGGCTGACTGCATTTTCGTTGGGTGGGCACATTGCCACAGTGGTTAGCGCTGCTGCCTCACAGCGCCAGAGACCCGGATTCGATTCCCGGCTCGGGTCACTGTCTGTGCGGAGTCTGCACGTTCTCCTTGTGTCTGCGTGGGTTTCCTCCGGGTGCTCCGGTTTTCCTCCCACAGTCCAAAGATGTGCAGGTTAGGTGGATTGACCATGCTAAATTGCCCCTTAGGCTGGAATTTTATCGGCATGCTAGCCCTGATTCCGGGATGGGTGAGACTTGGAGAATGGCATTCTCCATTGGCCTCGGGCAGGATTGTGCGAAACATGGGCAGACGTGCCGGTAAAACTCCAGGGAGATTAGCAGGGTAAAGTGCATGAGATTATGGGAATAGGGCTTGGGTGGGATTGTGGTTGGCGCAGACTCGATGGGCTGAATGGCCTCCATCTGCACTGTCGCGATTCCATGACATGGCTCCTGAAGGCATTTTCATTTGACTGGCGCCTAGAGGCATAGCTTGTTCTCAGTATAGCACGTCCATCACAATCACAATGAGATTGATTTCTCCTTGGCTAATCACATCATGGCTGAGACAATTAATTATTTCAGAGGAGAAAATGCTGGAGCAGGTCTGTCAGTAACTGTGAGGAGAGAAAAGAGCTGACGTCTCGAATCCAGAGGACCCTTTGTCAAAGATTCCAGCATCCGCAGTAATTTGCTTTTATTTAATTATTTCAGATATTGTTCAGAGCGATGTTTGTGGAATAATTGATTCGAGAGCTGGGGAATAATAGATTAAACCACCCAGTGAAAATTAAAATTAAAATTAAACAACTGGAGACTTGTTCCTGTTTTCTCATGCACTTGCCTGAGTTACACTAACGTTTGTTTCTCAAAAAATGGTTTCTAACCACAGGATTCAAAGCTAATAACACCATCGACTCACATATTACCTTGACCAACTATTCAAATACTGGGGAATAGCAGGTTAGGTGTAAAGACTCGCATTCTAATCAGTAATCTGTAAACTGTCTGCGCTGTTATACGCTCTGTCTGAGGCCAGAACTCTCCATTCGCCTGGCGAAGGGGCAAACCCTGAAAGCTTGTGAGTTTACTATCAAATAAATCGGTTGGACTTAAACCTGGTGTTGCCAGACTTCTTACTGTGCTGCATGTGCACGTCAGAGGCTAGGAATCCTGCAGTGAGTAACTCACCTCCTGACTCCCCAAAGCCCTGTCCACCATCCATTTATTTATTATTGTCGCACGTATTGGGATACAGTGAAGAGAATTGTTTCTTGTGCAGGCAAAGCATACTGTTCATAGAGAAGGAAAGGAGAGTGTAGTGTTGCGGTCATAGCTAGGGTGTAGAGCAAGATTAACTTAATACGGGGTAGGTCCATTCAAAAGTCTGATGGCAGCAGGGAAGAAGCTGTTCTTGAGTTGGTTAGTACGTGACCTCAGAATTTTGTATCTTTTTCCCAAAGAAAGAAGGTGGAAGAGAGAATGTCCGGGGTGCGTGGGGTCCTTGATTATGCTGGCTGCTTTTCTGAGGCAGCGGAAAGTGTAGACAGAGTCAATGGATGGGAGGCTGGTTTGTGTGCTGGACTGGGCTACGTTCACGACCCTTTGTAGTTTCTTATGGTTTTGGTCAGAGCAGGAACCATATCAAGCTGTGGTATATCCAGAAAGGATGCTTTCGACAAGGAGCAAATCCGGAGTGTAATGGAATACTCTCCATTTGTTTGGATGAATGCAGCTCCAACAACACTCAAGAAGCTCAAGACCATCCAGGACAAGCAGCCCAGTTTGATTGGCATCCCATCCATTTCAGTAAACCTCCACCACCAATGCACAGTGGTGGCAGTGTATACTGCCTACAAGATACACTGTCGTAACTCACCAAGGATCCTTAGACAGCACCTTCCCAACCCGCGACCTCTACCATCTAGAAGTTTCCCTTCAGCAGTCAAGGACATTCAGCCTCCGATCTTCGGGTAAGCGTTCTCCAAAGCAGCCTTCAAAACACACAACGCAGAATCGCTAAGCAGAAACTGATAGCCAAGTTCCACATGCATGAGGACGGCGTCAAACAGGATCTTGGGTTCATGTCACACTACATGTAACCTCCACGACTTGGCCTGGGTTGCAAAATTTTATTAACTGTCCTGACTTCAGATAATTCCCAAGACTTTAACCTGTGATTAACCGTCTCTCCACTCACACTGTCTATACCTGTAAAGACTTGATCACCTGTAAAGACTCGCATTCCAACCATTATCTTGCAAGTGAGTCTTTGTCTATATATGCCATGTCTGTGAACCCAACTTTCTACTCACCTGATGAAGGAGCAGTCCTCTGAAAGCTCGTGATACCAAATAAACCTGTTGGACTTTAACCTGGTGTTGTGAGACCTCTTACTGTGACCATCTAGAAGGACAAGGGCAGCAGATAGATGGGAACACCACATCTACAAGTTCTCCTTCTTGCCACTCACCATCCTGACTTGGAAATGTATGAGTGTTCCTTCACTGTCGCTGGGTCAAAATTCTGTAACTCCCTCCCTAATAGCACTGTGGGTGTGCCCACACCACATGGACTACAGCGGTTCAGGAAAGCAGCTCACTGCCACCCTCAGTTAGCGATGCCCAATAGATACTGGCCTTACCAGCGGTGCACAAGAGCAAATTAAAAATAAATAACATTTTAATATTTTGGAAAACGTACTGATCAAAGCTCTGAGATTAAACAACCACATTAATGAATGCAAATAACGTGTTTCTCACGGGAATAAAGCCTCATATTTTACTAATCAACTGGAACTGGGATACCTGACTGGAGATATTACAATGAAATTAAGCAATATATTCAAGCAATGGCTGATCTAATTAATGATATTTGCATATTCCCTTTGACCATCAAAGATTAAAATGTAAAATAGAACAAGCATCATTTTGCCATTTACGAATGAGTTACTCATGCACCCATCATGAATGTCGCAGAGGCCTGGATTAATAACCCATGCAATGTAACTTGAGATTTTGGACGGGATTTTATTTTCAATCTAGGCAAGTAAAGCTTTGCCATCAGTAAAAGTGAACAAGAGGTCACCAGATTGTCATTAAAAACTCAACTGGTATGAGCGTGAAGGGGTTATGCTGAACAAGATACTGGTTAGATCTCAGTTGGAATATTGTGTACAGTTCTGGGTGACACGCTGCACAGAATTTTCCAGCTGCGCTCGCTCCAAGGTCGGAAAATCCTGCCCAAGAGGTCAACAGGCGCTTCTTGTGGTGGGCAGGATGGGAGAATTCCGCCCACTATGGGAGAGGGTGCAGAACGTGGGCAAATGGTGGAATTTGAATCCAAAAAATAATTTGGAATTAAGAATCTACTGATGACCCATGAAACCATTGTCGATTGTTGGAAAAGCCCGTCTGGTTCACGTTTAGGAAAGGAAATCTACTGTCCTTACCTGGTCTGGCCTACTGGTGATGGAGATGCTGGCGTTGGACTTGGGTAAACACAGGTTAAAGTCCAACAGGTTTACTTGGCAGCGCAAGCCACTAGCTTTTGGAGCACTGCCCCTTCATCAGGTAAGTGGGAAATGTAAATAGTAAATTCATCAAATAAATTGCACTTATCTGATGAAGGGGCAGCACTCCAAAAGCTAGTGGCTTGTGCTACCAAATAAACCTGTTGGATTTTAATCTGGTGTTGTGAGACTTCTTACTATGTGTGACTCCAGAGCAATGTGGTTGACTCTTAATTGCCCTTGGGCAACTAGGGATGGGCAATAAACACTGGCCAGCCTTGTTCCATGAATGAATTTTTAAAAATGCTCGTTTGGAGAGTCAGTGCAGACATGATGGGCCCAATAGCCTCCTGCACAGTAACTATTCAGTGATTCTGAGAAAGGCCTTTAAGGAAACAAACCTGCCCTCCTTATCCAGGTTGGCCTATTACTGACTCCAGTCCATCATCAACATGGTCACACCTTATAACGTGGCCCAACAAAGAACTCAGTTCAATCAAGATGGCAGCAGCAGGAGATGGGCAACAAATACCTAAGACACTCAGGTCCAAAGAAGTAGATTTTAACAAGGAAATCCTGTTCCACGTCTTTGAGTCGGAGAGTGTTCTCAGCAGAAGATGAAATGGGGAATATGAAAGTCCCACATCTTCCTTCAGGAAACCAGTTGTTGCCATTGAGCAGAAAACATCATCTCCAAGAGGGGAATGTGGGAGGAAGGCATAGGATTGAGTACATAGAAGAATTAATAATCATTTTAATAATATTAGTTGGCAGTTGTACCATGTCCCTAGCGAAGTATTGAGCATAATTCCCTTTAGATAATTGTCACTTTTTGATAACATTCAATTCTATCCACCATCTTATAGGATCATAGAGTCCCTATGCTGCAGAAGGAGGCCATTTGGCCCATCGAGTCTGCACCTATCCCACAAAACCCTATCCCCATGACCCCATGCATTTACCCTAGCTAGTCCCTCTGACACTAAGGGGCAATTTAGCATGGCCGATCCACCTAATCTTTTGGACTGTGGGAGTAAACCGGAGCACCCGGAGGAAACCCACACAGACACAGGAAGAATGTGCAAACTCCGCACAGACAGTGACCCAAGTCGGGAATCGAACCCAGGTCCCTGGCGCTGTGGGGCAGCAGTGCTAACCACTGTGCCGCCCCAATCTTACCAATATTGCCTAAGATATTTTGAAAGGAGAAGTATTTCATAGAATCCCTACAGTGCAGACGGAGGACATTCAGCCCATCGAGTCTGTACCGACTGTCTCGCAAAATATCTTACCCAGGCATCTCCCCCTGCCCCGTAATCCCACACATTTAGCATGGTTAATCCCATCTAATCTACACATCTTGGGACGCCAAGAGACAATTTATCATGGCTAATCCACCCAACCTGCACTGAACCTAGACTGTGGGAGGAAACAGGAGTATCCGAAGGAAACCCACGCAGGCACGGGGAGAGCATGCAGACTCTCCACCGGCAGTGACTCGAGGCAGGAATTGAACTTGGATCCCTGGCGCGGTGAGGCAGCAGGTTTATTTGGTAGCAGAAGCCACTAGCTGGCACTGTGAGGCAGCAGTGCTAACCAGTGTGCCACTGTGTTGCCGTATTAACCACCATATTAATGTATTTCCTATGAGCTGCAAGTAAAACAGAATATGGAATGCTTTAGAGTTATGCCACCGATGTGAGTGCAGTCCAATGGTCGTGTGGCCCTTTTAAGGGGTCCACGTGATCAGACCGGACCCTCTTGAGAGGCAGTGCGGGAAGACAGTCATGTGCAAGGGTTCATGTCCTGAGTTGGGGAGGAACCTCAGTTGGAGCCAGGGAGGAGAAGAGAACAATATTGCAGTTTTGAAGACAAACGCTTATTATTAAATAATAATTTATTATTATTTAAATAAATAAATACTACTGATAATAAATCTTTCATAACTCAAAGCTACAATAAGTCCCCTTCGAAGTTAACATAAGAAATAGGATCAGGAGTAGGCCATCTAGCCCTTCGAGCCTGCCCCGCCATTCAACAAGATCATGGCTGATCTGAAGTGGATCAGTTCCACTTTCCCGCTTTCTCCCCATAACCCTTAATTCCCTTGTCTACCAGAAACGTATCTACCCGTGACTTAAATATATTTAGCAAGGTAGCCTCCACCACTTCAATGGGCAGAGAATTCCAGAGATTCACCACCCTTTGAGTGAAGAAGTTCCTCCTCAACTCCATTCTAAACTGTGCCCCCCCCAACCCCCCCTTATTTTGAGGCTGTGCCCTCTAGTTCTGCTATCCTTTCTAAGCGGGAAGAATTATCACAGTTCCCAAGCAGTGACAGTGAAACTTTCTTCTCTTATTTGAGTCAACTGCCGGCCACACCTACTTTCCTGAAGGTGTGACGAGTAATTAGTATCACCCGGAGTTCAACCTCAATAGTGTAGATAACGCACGTTAAAACACACACAGATAACACGTGTGTTATCTCCACTATTAAGGCTGAACTCTGGGTGATACTAATTGTCCATCACACCTTCAGGGACGTGGCCAGCAGTTGACACGAATAAGAGGGAAAAGTATTGACATTTTTCGCAAGGCAGGCTCACGTGACTGCACAGATAAGACCAAGCTTGACCCCGAAGTGGAACCTCGTGCTTGTCACTAGGTTCGAAAAAAATGCCACGTCAACAGCTCCAGCAGAGGGCAGAGTGATTGGCACTGAGCCAGACTGACTGGATGTGTACAATTCCCCACATTCCGACGCCACGCCCTTCAGGAGAGCGTTACGGGAAAGGGGAAACAACCCGGCAAGTACGGTGCCAACCACATTTTTAGTTGCCTGCCCAGGGAGAAGTGGCACTGACACAGGCTGAAAACTGAAGAACGGCCACCAAGTGGGGTAGATTGGGGCAGCACGGTGGCACAGTGGTTTACACAACTGCCGCACAGCACCAGGGACCCAGGTTCAATTCCGACCTCGAGTCATTGTCCGTGTGGAGTCTGCAGGTTCTCCCTGTCTTCCCTCCGGGTTCTCCGGTTTCCTCTTACACTCCAAATATGTGTGATTTAGGCTGATAGGCCATGCTAAATTGCCCTTAGTGTCAGGGAGAGTGAAGTGACTACTTAAAGGGTGTAACAGGGATGGGGGTGGGTTTCCTTTCCCTGCCCCTGCTCGCCCCACTATGACATTGCATCTGGGATGGGATCCCGGAGAGATCCCCCAGGTAATTTTCTGCTCCCTACATGCCTAGGAACCCAACCTTGGCGGGGGTATCTAGGGTGTTTTAGAGCAGGAGAGTGTAAAATTCTCTGGGGATCCAGGTTCAAATCCCAAGCACGCCAATTGGTGAAACGTGAATTTAATAAGAATCTGGAAATAAAACCTACTGATGACCATGAAACTGCTGTCAATTATTGGAAAACCCCAAAGTTTTTGGTTTGGAAAAACCAAAAAACTATTGACTGGTTCACTAATGTTCTTTAGGGAAGGAAATCTGTCGTCCTTTCCTGGTCTGACCTAATGAGAGTAGGATGGTGGTGTAATGGTTGGCACTGCTGCCTCACAACGCCAGGCACCCAGCCTCAGGTCACTATCTGTGCGGAGTCTGCATGTTCATAGAATCATAGAAACCCTACAGTACAGAAAGAGGCCATTTGGCCCATCGAGTCTGCACCGACCACAATCCCACCCAGGCCCTACCCCTGTATCTCTACATATTTACCCCCTAATCCCTCTAACCTATGCATCTCAGGGCAATTTTAAGTATGGCCAATCAACCTAACCCGCACATCTTTGGACTATGTTGTATCATGTGTCATGTTCAGCCTGTGTCATGTCCTTCCCGTATCTGCATGGGTCTCCTCTGGGTGCTCCGGTTTCCTCCCGCACTTCAAAGATGTGCAGGTTAGGTGGATGGGTCATACTGGATTGTTCCTTACTGCCCCAGGACGTATAGGTTAGGGGAATTTGTAAGGTAAATATGTGGGATTACGGGGATAGGGCTTGGGTAGATGTTTTGTCAGAGAGTCGGGGCAGACCCGATGGGCTGAACGGCCTTCTTCTGCACTATAGGGATTCAATGATTCTACATGACCCCATATCCACAGCAATGTGGGTGCCCTACGCAATGTTTGAGCAGATGACTCAGTTCAAGTGTCAATCAGGGATGGGTAACAAATGTTGACCCAGCCAGTGACGGCCATATCCCATGAGGGACGAAAACAAAAATCAGACATGTGTCCAGGAAATAAATGATATTGTGGAGACAAAGCAGACTCAGTTTGTAACATGGGATTGTTTACACCATAGCTGTGACTTGGTGAACTTGATACCAAATGTTATCAATGAGGCCTTCCTCGTATTTATGATGCACTCACCCTGCATATTATTGTTGAATCGCTCGGCCAGAGGAAGTCTTGTTGTCACCACAATATTTGGCATTTCAATGTCATCAGCAACAATTATACTTATCCTCTTCCTACTCTTCACTGTATTTACCAACACACTCATATTGTACCTGGGTAGCTCAGTGGCGTAGTTGTTAGCAGATTACTCAGTTCAAGGGGCAATAAAGGGCAATTCAGTTAAGGAATCAAGGGCTAGGAAGCATACTCTAAAAATTATAGAATCCCTCCAGTGCAGAAGGAAACCATTCGGCCCATCAAACCTACACCAACTCTCCGACAGAGCATCTTTACAAGGTCCACCCCCATCCTTTTCCCTCGTATATTTACCCCGCTAATCCCCCTAAGATACACACCTTTGGACACTAAGGGGCAACTAAGCATAGTCAGAATAACCTCTGGAGGCTGGTTTTGACTTTATATCTGCTGTGGCTACATCAAAACCATAATTTAATAATGGCTCAGATCTAAAGTTCATTTATTTGTCACAAGTCGGCTTACGTTAACACTGCAATGAAATTACTGTGAAAATCCCCTAGTGGCCACAATCTGGTGCCTGTTCGGGTACACTGAGAGAGAATTTAACACGGCCAATGCACCCAACCAGCACGTCTTTCGGACTGTGGGAGGAAACCGGAGCACCCGGTTAACTTTGAAATTGGGTTCCTCAGGCTTGATATGAGGAAGCACTTCTTCACACAAAAGCCAGACAAAGCCCAGAACTCTCATACCCAAAAAGCTGTCAAAGTTGGGAGTTAATTAAACATTTCAAAAAGAAATCGAAGGATTTTTGTTAGACCAGGATATCAAGGGTTACGGAACCAGAACGTGTAGCTGTTGTGAAATGCCGTGACCTAATTGAATGAATAAATTGGCTCAAGGCACTTAACGACCTCCTCTTATTCCTACATTCCAGTTGTTACGATAAGATGAGCTTTAAAAAAACAATTCACCCACTTATTCCACCCTCTGAGTAGGTTTATTGTGCTCCGTAATTACCTCCTCATGCAATCGAAACATTAACCAATCATCCCTCCCCTCCCCCCGAATGGATGGAATTTCTTTGTACAATTGCTAAGTTGCTTTGCCACACAAATATGAGGGTGGGTTTTCCCGTTCTGCATCTAGGTGGCTTTGATCACCTGCGCGCCCAGCAAATGTTTGAAAGCCAGGCGGACTGGAACCCTTGTGTTGCGAAGTTGAGTTTGTAAGGCTATAAAGAATGTTGATAAAGATATAAAAGAATTGTAGAAAAAAAACGTTCACGGGAAAGTGCGTGGTCCCTTTAAAAGCTGTTTTGTGCTAAAATGCAGAGCTGGGGAGTGGGTACAGAGGAGAGGTCAGGGGTAGGTTTTTCACTCAGAGGGTGGTGGGTGAGGGGAATTGGCTCCCGTCAGTGGTAGTGGAGGCAACCTCGTTAGGGTCTTTTAAGAGGCTTCTGGATGAGTACATGGGATTTAATACTATTGAGGGTTACAGGTAGGCCTAGTAGGTAGGGATATGATCAGCGCAACTTGTGGGCCGAAGGGCCTGTTTGTGCTGTAGTTTTTCTATGTTCTATGAAACTGACAGAAGCCTGAAAACAAATTTTTGGATCCTGGCGGATCTCCCCCCGTCCACTGAACCCGTCAGTGAGAGAATTCCACCCATACACCTTTGACCTGTCAAAGCCCGTTCACCAGCAGCCGTTTCTGGATGATGAGCCAGTAACGCAAATGGACTAAACGCTAACATTAGCCGGCGCACTTTCAGACAGAGAACACATTAAACGTTCCAGTAACTGCAGTAACTTCATGAATAGGCTGTTCACCACACTGGCAACGACGGTTCCCAAGTGCGTGTGACGAATTGTGATGTGTGTCTGCACTGGCTGCCAGTCTACAAATAATGAGGGGTTTGGGAAACATTTATTCCTGAGGACTTTTGAAGTGTTTAGGATATTTGTGGCTCCCTTTGAGAAGTCCAGTTTAACTCTGATGTTCTTCATGCAACACGATAATGTTGTGATGTTGATGTGTTTCTTAACTAGCAATCCAATACCCAAGCCAGTTTATACTGTACTAAGACGTCAGCTATAGCATTACTAGTTAGGAATTATTGAAATAGAGTCTGCTAGGAGTAACTCAATCCTGAATCTACTCAGAGGCCTAGTATGTCTCCTGGAATTCAACACTCAGTTACAGATTCTAGGAACATGGAGACTAAGTAGGACTCATGTTTGGTTATTTTCTACTTGCATTGCTGCTTGTGTTGATTCTTGAAAGAATCCCAGCACATCCCCCCCCTTTACATGCTTGCCCCCTGTTGCCTCACAATTATATCCTAAATGCCATTGATTCGGGCGGCACAGTAGCACAGTGGTTAGCACTGCTGCTTCACAGCTCCAGGGTCCTGAGTTCGATTCCCGGCTCGGGTCACTGTCTGTGTGGAGTTTGCACATCCTCTTCGTGTCTGCGTGGGTTTCCTCCGGGTGCTCCGGTTTCCTCCCCCAGTCCAAAGATGTGGGGGTTAGGTTGATTGGCCGTGCTAAGAAATTTCCCCTGAGTGTCCAGGGAAGAGTAGGTTAGAGTGATTAGTGGGTCTAATATGTAGGGATATGTGGGTAGGGCCTGGGTGGGATTGTGTTTGGTGCAGACTCGATGGGCCGAAGGGCCTCTTTCTGCACTGTGGGGTTCTATGACTCTATGAACTGCTTCACTGAAAACAGAAAGGACTGTTTTCACACCATCACCACCCACCCCCTCCTCCCATGGTCACCAAGTCAGCCACTACCTGGCAGTAAACAGCAAATGTTAATGTCACTTGCAAGGTTAATACAAGATGGTGGGCGCCAGGGGCAGCAGAGATACAGACCTTCCTTTCTCCTGCTCAGAAGGTACACTGCTGTTCCTCAAAGCCCCTAGTAAAGGAAATTCTTCTACAATTGCCGCCTGTTGACTCTAAGGTTACGGAGGGCTCCGAGAGGGTAGACACAGAGGAGGTATTTCCACTTGTAGAGGAGCAAACCAAACTCAAGGGCAGCACAGTGGTTAGCACTACTGTCCCACAGGGCCAGAGACCTGGGTTCAATTCCCAGCTTGGGTCATTGTGTGGAGTTTGCGTGTTCTCCCCATGTCTGAGCGGGTTTCCTCCGGGTGCTCCAGTTTCCTCCCTCAGTCCAAAGATGTGCGGTCAGTTTGATCGGCCATGATAAATTGCACCTTTGTGTCGGGGGGTTAGCAGGGTAAATAAGTGGGGTTACAAGGATAGGGCCTGGGTGGGATTGTGGTCAGTGCAGGCTTGATGGACCGAGCGGCCTAAATCACTGACTAACTGGCCTTGAAGCAAGTGTGCCACCACTGAATCAATTCAGAGAACACTTTATGAATCTATGGAAGGCTTTGATCATTCTGTAACTGATTCATGAGGGTTTTCTGTGTGCTGGATAAGCCGGTTTTACTGCATAGAATATGGATGTCTGCCAACACAGTTCTAAATTATATCTGCAGTAGTTTGTACAAAATACTCCTTAATGTATATGTAATCCATGGCTTAGCAATCCTCCACAATTCAGAGTGAAGCAGCAGAGAGTGAAATTACTGAAAAAGTCACTTAGGTTAGTCTTAGCAGAGGTTTAGATGGTGCATCCATCTTTCCGAGCTAACCGTGGGGTTTCAGTTTGCATAAAATTTTATTCAAATACTCATTTTTTAAAAAGTTTATTCATGGGATCTGACTAGACCGGCTTTTATTGCCCATCCCTAATTGCCCTTGAGAAGGTGGCGGTGAGCCGCCTTCTTGAACTGCTGCAGCCCATGAGGTGTAGGTACACCCACAGTGCTGTTAGGGAAGGGGTACCAAGATTGTGACCCAGTCACAGTGAAGGAATAGCCGATATATTTCCAAGTCAGTGCAGAAGGAGGCCATTTGGCCCATCAAGCCTACACCGACAACAGCCCTACCCGGGCCCTGACCCTGCACATCCCCCTGACACTAAGAGGCAATTTAGCATGGCCAATTAAACTTTGTACAGTGGGAGGAAACCTAAGCACCCGGAGGAAACCCACGCAGACATGGGGAGAACGTGCAAACTCCACACAGACAGTGACCCGAGGCCAGAAGTGAACCCAGGTCCCTGGAGCTGTGAGACAGCAGTGCTAACCGCTGTACCATCATGCTGCCAACAACATGGAGAGGAACTTTCAACTGGTGGTGCCCCATGTGTCTGCTGCCCTTGTCCCTCTGGGTGGTAGAGATTATGGGTTTGGAAGGTGTTGTGGAAGGAGTCTTGGTGAGTTCCTGCAGTCCATCTTGCAGATGGTACACACGGCTGCCACTGTGCTGTTGCTGGAGGGACTGGATGCTGAAGGTGGTGGATGTGGTGCCAATCAAGTGGGCTGCTTTGTCCCCTGCTCTTTGTGAAGTGGTGGCAGAGTAAATAAAAGCTCTTTCAATGAGTGAAGTACAGTGATATAAAGTTGTGTCAGCTGAGACTCAGTTGACTGCTCTCCTGCCTCTGAGTCTCCGGTTTCAAATCCTGTGCCAGGACCTGAGTATAAAATAACCTACATCAACAGTTCAGTGCAATACTGAGTATGTAAGAGATCCTACAACACTACTTCACAGAACCGAGTGTCCTGACCAATATTTATCCCTCAATCAACATCTCAAAAATTGAATTAACTGGCCATTATCACATAGTTTATTGTGGAACTTGTTGTGTGCAGGCTGGTTGCCGCATTCTCTACATTACAACAATGGCTACACTTCAAAAAGCGCTTCATAGAATGCTTTGAGCCATTTGGTGGTCATAAGAGTAGCAATATAAATGCAAGGATGTTGAATATGGGAATCAGTGTACAAGATCCAGATGTATCTCCCTGAACTTTAGACTCTGCATACGGCATGGCTTAGAAACACGGTTGGAATTGACAATATTGAGACAGCGAAGGTACACACATCTCTGGGAAGGAGTTATAGAGCCGTAAAGGTTCACAGCGTGGAAACAGGTCCTTTGGCCCAACTTGTCCATGCCACCCTTTTTTTTAACCACTAAGCTAGTCCCAATTGCTTGTGTTTGGCCCATATCCCTCGATATCCATCTTACCCATGTAACTGTCTAAATTTTTAAAAGACAAAATTGTACCCACCTCTACTGCTATCTCTGGCAGCTTGTTTGAGACACTCACCACTCTCTGTGTAAAAAAAACTTGCCCCTCTAGGTCCTTTTGTATCTCTTCCTTCTCACCTTAAACCTATGCCCTCTAGTTTTAGACTCCCTTACCTACAAAAGATGTTGACTATCTAACTGATCTATGCCCCTCATTATTTTATAAGACTTCTATAAGATCACCCCTAAATCTCCTGCACTCCAGGGAAAAATGTCCCAGTCCATCCAGTCTCTCTTTATAACTCAAACCATCTAAGACCCAGTAGAACCCTAGTAAATCTTCTAGTTTAGTAATATCCTTTCAATAATAGGATGACCAGAACTGTACACAGTATTCCAAGTGTGGCCTTATGAATTAGTTTTCCAGAGTTTGGGATGTTCTGCCATGTTAAATTTTAAAGTTAAAGTTAATTTATTAGTTCAGAAGTCAGCTTAATTAACACTGCAGTGAAGTTACTGTGAAAATCCCGTAGTCGCCATACTTGCCTGCTTGGGTAACTGAGGGATGATGTAGCATGGCCAATGCACCTAACCAGCACATCTTTCGGACTGTGGGATGGAACTGGAGCACCTGGAGGAAACCCTCACAGACATGGGAAGAATGTGCCGACTCCACACAGGCAGTGACCCAGGCTGGAATCAAACCCAGGTTCCTGGCACTGTGAGGCAACAGTGCTAATCGTTGTGCCACCGTGCCATTAAAGGTACCAATAAAAACAAGAATCTGTTGTAGTTGGTATAGGTGCCTCCACCATTCCTGGATCATCCTGTGATATTAGTCAGGAAACAGGTGTAAAATGATGTGCTGTATCTCATGCTGCAGAACTTACATTCAGTCCATTCGAACATAAGGGACTGACAATGAGCTGTGACAATAAAAGATGATGTGGCATTGCCAGGGGAGACTGGAAATCGTCTGATTGTTAGCAAATCCAGTTAGGCAGCTTTCTATGTTAAGAAGAAACGCTCTGAATGCTGGGATTCAAACAGATGATATTTATAGATCTATCTTGCAAATCTTGAAACATATAATATCTGCAGCAACTCCATACATTATCTACTTTTGGTCTAGTCTGCCTTCCCCTTATTGTTCTGCAATCACCTCTAACCGGCGATGGTATTCCAATAACCAGTCAAAAGCACATATAATTGGATGAAAGTGGATAATAAACTGTGTGGGTTTCCCCCCCAAAAGATTCTGGTTAGGTGGATTGGCTGTGCTAAATTCTTCCTCATTGTACACTAACCGGTGCCAGAGCGTGGTGACTACGGGATTTTTGCAGTAACTTCATTGCAGTGTTAAGGTAAGCCCTCTTGTGACACTAAATAAACACTAACTTTAGATAAAACCATCTGGTCCATTGCTTTGAAAAATCAATGTGCAACTTCTAATCTGTATGGGGGAATAATATCCACACTAATAATTATGAAGGTGAATAGTAGCCGTATTAATGAGCATGTCCAGTGAAATAGTTAAAAGTGGCAAACCAAGTGGACAAAAACCCGCACACAGTTTAGCTGCAAAGACAAGCATCTCAGGACACCAAGTTGTAGGCTGTTAGTTCTCGACAGTAAAACAAAGAAAGACTGTCCTAATGACAGATGTGGCCTTCAGATAACTGTATGGAGGCAGACACTATAATATGGGATTGTTAATGTCTTTGTCTCAGAGAGGCCATTAAACCAGACATTTGGATATGGAAGGATAGATTTGTGATCTACAACCCAGACAAAGGCTGGGGTTTTACAAGATAGTCGATTAATGCGGTTAAACCCAACACTGATTGGATACCATAATTAAGCAGACGTGCAATGATTGTGATCGGTTTTAATATCTGTATCTTAGAGTCACAGATTTACAGCATGGAAACAGGCCCTTCAGCACAACTGGTCCATGTCGCCCTTTTGTTTAAACCCCTAAGCTAATCCCAATTGCCCGCATTTGGCCCACATCCCTCTATACCCATCGTACCCGTGTAACTATCTAAATGCTTTTTAAAAGACAAATTTGTACCAGCCTCTACTACTACCTCTGGCAACTTGTTCAAGATACTCACCACCTTCTATGTGAAAAAATTGCCCCTCTGGACACTTTTGTATCTCTCCCCTCTCACCTTAAACCTATGCCCACTAGTTTTAGATTCCCCTACCTTTGGGAAAAGATATTGACTAACTAGCTGATCTGTGCCCCTCATTATTTTACAGACCTCTATAAGATCACCCCTCAGCCTCCTACACTCCAGAGAAAAAAGTCCCAGTATATCCAACCTCTCCTTATAACTCAATCCACCAAGTCCCAGCAACATCCTAGTAAACCTTTTCTGCACTCTTTCTAGTTTAATAATATCCTTTCTATAATAGGGTGACCAGAACTGTACACAGTATTCCAAGTGTGGTCTTACCAATGTCTTGTACAACTTCAACAAGACATTCCAACTCCTGTATTCAATGTTCTGACCAATGAAACCAAGCGTGTCGAATGCCTTCTTCACCATTCTTTCCACCTGTGACTGCTTTCAAGGAGCTATGAACATGTACCCCGAGATATCTTTGTTCTGTAACTCTCCCCAGTGCCCTACCATTAACTGAGTAAGTCCTGCCCTAGTTCAATCTACCAAAATGCATCACCTCGCATTTGTCCAAATTAAACTCTATCTGCCATTCGTCAGCCCACTGGCCCAATCGATCAAGATCTTGTTGTATTTGGAGATAACTTTCTTCACTGTCCACTATGCCACTAATCTTAGTGTCACCTGAAAACTTACTAACCACGCCTCCTATATTCTCATCCAAATCATTAATATAAATGACAAATAACAGTGGACCCAGAACTGATCCCTGAGGCATACCTTATGCATGATGTAACCTTAATCGGTAGCTGTAAGTGAAGGGAAATAACTCCTATACCTTGTTGGCACCTGTTAATGATTTGTAATTTAATTTGAAACTACATCTGCTTGTGTATTCTGTACTCTGACTGGTCTTGATGACATTCCAGAATCCTGTTGCTATAGAATAAATCATTTGAACCACATTGTGATTTTGTTTGGCTACTTCAAGGGAACAAAATGATAAATACACTAATAGACAGAACAACAAATAAGCCCTGCAATAATCTACGTGCTTTCTTTTGTACTTGTATTTCCTATAACAAGTAATTTAACAGAAGTAAGAAATCAGAACTGTAAATTAATGTTGGCATGGTATATCTTTAAGACTCTTAGACTCTTACAGCTCAGGAGAAGGCCATTTGGCCCATCATGCCTATGCCAGTTCATTGAATGAGTGATCCATTTAGTCCCACTGCCCCTTCTCTCTCCATAGCCATGCAAAATCTTTCCCATTCAAGGACTGATCCAATTGTCCTTTTGAAAGCTCCTGTAGATTCTGCTTCCCCTGCCCTTTCAGGCAGTGCTTTCCAGATCACCACAACTTGCTATGTTAAAAAAGAAGTTCTCTTTAACTTTTCACTCCATCCTTAAAGTTACAAATTCAATGCTCAAAAAGAACCCAGCAAACCCATGTCCATTCCTTACTTCCTCCAAAAACCAAATTCAAAATCCAATTGATGGTCCCCACAAGACAGACAAACCAGATCTAAGGTGACAAGATAAGGCTTTGGATCTCATCTTGGGCTTGATCTGATGTTTGACCTAAGCCAAAATGCCAAGAATCCTGCCTTATCACTGACTAATCAAAACCCCATTCTGAGACATAAGAACATAAGAAATAGGAGCAGGAGTAACACCTGATTACCTAAAACCAATTATTCTCCTACATTGTCAGCATGGAGCTGCTTGGTGCATACAAATTGGTACCTGTGTAAACCAGAGCTGATTTTTAAACATACCTTGCACAAGAAACATGACAAAAATACATTTCTCAAAAGCAGAATATCATCACAATAGCCACTGCTATATAAGAAAATGGCAGCCAATTTGCACAGAGCAAACTCCCTCAAACAATATTTTTTGATTTGATTTGATCAATTATTGTCACATGTATTAACATACAGTGAAAAATATTGCTTCTTGCACGCCATACAGACAAAGCATACCACACATAGAAAAGGAAAGGAAAAAGTGCAGAATGTAGTGTTACAGTCATAACCAGAGTGTAGAGAAAGATCAACTTAATGCAAGGTAGGTCCATTCAAAAGTCTGATGGCAACAAGGAAGAAGCTGTTCTTAAGTCGGTTAGTACATAACCTCAGACTTTTGTATCTTTTTCCCAGCAGAGGAAGGTGGAAGAGAAAATGTCCAGGGTGCGTGGGGTCCTTGATAATGCTGGCTGCTTTACTGAGGCAGCAGGATGAGAGGCTGGTTTGCGAGATGGATTGGGCTTCTTTCATGACATTTTGTAATTTCTTACGGTTTTGGACAGAACAGGAGCTATACCAAGCTGTGATACAACCAGAAAGAATGCTTTCTATGGTGCTTCTGCAGAAGCTGGTGAGAGTTGTAGCAGACATGACAAATTTCCTTAGCCTCCTGAGAAAGTAGAGGCATTGGTGGGCTTTCTTAACTATAGTGTCAGTACTGGGGAGCGAGGACAGGTTGTTGGTAATCTAAAGACAGAAGCATGTTCTCCACTATGCTTCCTGAAGTTGATGACAATCTAATGTGATAATGGTGAAATAATATGTTTCTGTACCATGGGTTGAGAGACAAATGTTGGTTCCCCACCTCTCCATCCACCTACTCTTCTTCTGGTACTGCCATGGGATTTTTTACATCCACTGGAGAGGACAGACTGGCTTTGGTTAAACACCTTAGCAGGAAGATAGCACCATCAACAGGCACAGCTCCTTCAGAAATGTGCTGGAATGTAAGCCTTAATTTTCAAACTCAATTCCTGGATTGGGAATTGAACTCAGAACTTTGCGTCTCGGCGACAATCCCAAAGAGATCGCGAGAATGAATTGGAACTTGTTTACAGATCGGAAATAGCACTGAAATCTCTCAAGTCAGCTGAGGGGGATTATTGTTCAAAACTTCCTAAGTGAGATAATGCAAAGGAATTATTCCCAATATTACAGAACATATAAAACCCAGTGACTAAAAGATAGCAGATAATAAATAGAGTGGCACAGTGGTTAGCACTGCTGCTTCACAGCTCCAGGGACCCGGGTTCAATTCTGGCCACAGGTCACTGTGTGGAGCTTGCACATTACTGTGTGGGTTTTGTCTGGCTGCTATGGTTTTCTCCCACAGTCTAAAGGTGGTGGATTAGCCATGGCAAATTGTCTCTTAGTGTTCATAGATGTGTAGGTTAGGGGCATTGGGCATGCTAAATTGGCCCTTAGTGTCCAAAGATGTGCAGGTTAGGTTGATTGGCCATGCTAAATTGACCCTAGTGTCAGAGGTTTAGTAGAGTTATGGGTTATATGTGGGATTATGGGAAAAGGGTCTGGGTGGGATTGTGGTCAGTGTAGACTTGAAGGGCCAAATGGCCTCCTTCTGCACTGGAGGGATTCTATGATTCTATGATCCTTCGGTGGAGGATACCTACCACGCTCCACTAGTCAAGCAACAAGAGGTCATAGATATAGGGAGAGAGGAAATAGGTTCAAGACTGAGATAAGGAGAAAATGCTTCTCTCGGAGGGTTGTGAATCTGTGGAATTCACCCAGGGGGCGGTGGAGGTAGAATCAATCAACAGATCCCAGGAAGAAATAGATACGTTTCTGATGAAAAGTGGGATAAAGGGAGCAGGCGGGAAAGTGGAGTTGAGACCAGGATAAGAACAGCCATGATCATATAGAATGGCAGAGTGAGTTCAAAGGGCTGAATTGCCAACTCCCGCTCCTACTTCCTATGTTCCTATACCATAATTTGATTCATAACTTCCCTCTGTAGTGACCCTGGCAAACCACTCAGTTGGATTAAATTGCTGCAAAGAATTACCAGTTTAAGAAGATGGCCAATCTTCATCTGCTCACTGCCACGTGGGCCGTGCGAGAAACATCAGCCTCGCCAGTGAAGCTGAGTTCCCAAGAATAATCCTGTTTTTAAAAATAACAGAAAGTGGCAATGCTCTTCAAAACCTCCCCCAGTCAAATAAAGTGCCTATCAAGCACCTCCAACTTTGCAATTATTGTATTGTTCCTTCAAATAACAAGGCTGGATAATCATTCCGTTTCAGTTCTTCAAGCACATTCAAAAGCAGGGGGAGATTTTGGTATCTACAGAGTTGAGAGTTTGGAACTTACTTTTGTGATCTGGTTACCCAAAGCAGAATTACAATATGAGGGAGTATGGGGATGGAGTCAAATGAATGCTCGATAATCCCACAATAAAAAAACAGAATCCATCACTGATTTGATTGGATTTATTATTGTCACCTGTATTAACATACAGTGAAAAATTTTGTTTCTTGCGTGCTATACAGACAAAGCATACTGTTCATAGAGAAGGAAAAGAGAAATGTAGTGTTACAGTCATAGCTAGGGTGTAGAGAAAGATTGCAAACAGTATTCATCCAAATGAAATTATTTTGCCTTTGTTTTATGCAAACAAATGTTTCAAAGTTATTTGGCTTGTCCTAACATGTTGAATATTTTTTCCAATACAGCACACCATTATTCTAAATGAATTATGCCATGTGGGGAAAGGGTTAATCATCATACAAGTTTAACCATTTCAATCACACAGGGAAAGCCTGTCTTGGTTAAAAGTCTTGGTTAAAGCAGTTCCAGATAGTCAGGAACCACTTAATTAAACGATCTGTAGCGCATGTTTGCCCATTAGAACAATGGAAAAGGAGATTGATATACCACTGATCAGAGCTATAGCTATCATTTCTTGATGATATTACATGAACAAGTTATAATTGGACACTATCCTTATGTATGCATGATGTAACCTTAATCAATAATTGTGAGCGGATAGAGATAACTCATACCTTTATTTGTACTTGTAATCGAATTTGAAACTATTCCAGGGATGACGGGACTGATGTATAAGAAAAGAATGATTAGGTTAGGATTGTTTTCAGACGATTGGAGTTCAGACGAATGAGGGGAGATCTTATAGAGACTTATAAAATTCTAACAGGTCTAGACAGGATTGACGCCAGGAGGGTGTTCCAGATGATGGGAGAGCCCAGAACTAAGGGTCACAGTCTGAGGATTCAGGATAGATCATTTAGGGCGGAGGTGAGGAGACATTTCTTCACCCAAAGAGTGGTGAGCCTGTAGAATTCATTACCACAGGAAGTAGTTGATGTCAAAACATTGAATGTATTCAAAGGGTGACTGGATATAAGCACTCGGGGCGAACGGGATCAAAGTATTGGAGAGAAAGCAGGATTAGGCTATCGAGTTGGATAATCAACCATGATCGTAATGAATGGCGGAGCAGGCTCAAAGGGCCAAATGACCTCCTATTGCTCCTGTCATCTATGTTTCTATACAATTGCTTGTGTATTTCTATATTCTATATGCTGAGTGCTCGGAATGGCTTTGTCAGAGTTCTGTAGCACGAAGGCTCTCAATAAATCATCTTGAGGAACTCTGTGACATTGTCTGGCTGCTTGAGGGGAACGATAGTTTTAAATACAACAAGAAAGACACTGTAACAGCCACGTAGCATGTGGCACATCAAACCTCTAAGTTATATAAAAGCTGCGGTCACATTTGTCAGGAGCAAGGCAATATCAAATTTCATGTGAGGATTTTTATCATTAGCTCTGCTAACAGAGCGATAAAAAGTGAGATGGAATGTCTGACGTCGATGTTTCACATTTCAGCAAAATTAAAAAACATTGAATTTATTATTTGCTGCAGCAGAATTTTCATTAATGCATGAATCCCTGTAGAACAGCAGACAGCATTTTCAGTACAATCAAAACTTAATTAAAAATTACACTCTACGAATTCAGCAAGCTGTGTATTCCAGCTCACTTGGAGGATTTCTCTGGTTGCACATCAACAATCAATATAGGGGCCATTAGAAAATGCAGCAGAAATGATAAACTACCCTACTGTACTTATTGCAGCATTACTGATTTTGATTTGATTTATTACTGTCAACATACAATGAAAAGTATTGTTTCTTGCGTGCTATACAGGCAAAGCATACCGTTCATAAAGAAGGAAGCAAGAGAGTCCAGAATGTAGTGTTACAGTCTTAGCTAGGATGTAGAGAAAGATCAACTTAATTTAAGGTAAGTCCATTCAAAAGTCTGGTATCAGCAGGGAAGAACATCTTGAGTCGGTTGGTACGTGATCTCAGACTTTTATATTTTTTTTCCGAAGGAAGAAAGTGGAAGAGAGAATGTCCGGGATGGATTGGGGTCCTTAATTCTACTGGCTGCTTTGCTGAGGCAGCAAGAAGTGTAGAGTTGATGGATGGGAGGCTGGTTTGCGTGATGGATTGGGCTACATTCACGGCCTTTTGGTAGTTCCTTGTGATCTTGGGCAGAGCAGGAGCCCATACCGAGCTGTGATACAACCAGAAAGAATGTTTTCTATGGTGCACCTGTAAAAGTTGGTGAGAGTCATACTGGGAAGAATGAATCTCTCCAGCTCTGGACTATTGCTGAGTCTTCGCTTTATGTCCATTGTAATGGGTCAAGGAGCTTTGGGTTTCAGACCCTCTCCAGGACTTCATAGGACGTCTACAGTTCAGAAGGAGGAAGAGAGGTTAAGAAGAGGGATAAGAAAGTAGCAGACATTGAATGAGTATTTTGCCTCTGCATACATGTTAGAAGGCACATTCCAAAAACAAAGGGGAACTAAGAGTCCAATGAAAATGAGATAAAGAAATGGTACTGGAGAGATTAATGGTCATAAAGTCTAATAGTTGCCTAAACCTTGTGGTTGATGTTGTAGGGTTTTCAGAGCTAGCTACAGAAATAGTGCATGCACTGGTTTTGATCTTTCAGAATTCTCTAAATTCTAGAATGCTCTCTGTTTCTTGGAAGGTAGCAGTTGTAACACTACCATTCAATAAGGGACAAAGAGAGAAAGGGAACCACTGACAAGTTAGCCTGACATGGGAAGTAGGTAAAATTCTAGAATATTTGACATTTGCCATCCCGGATGAGCCCTTTAAGGGGGGGGAACAGTGACACTGTAGTTTTTGATTTGATTTGATTGGATTTGATTTATTGTCACATGTATCAACATGCAGTGAAAAGTATTGTTTCATGCGCACTATACAGACAAAATATACCGTTCATGGAGAAGGAAAGGAGAGAGTGCAGAATGTAGTGTTACAGTCATACCTAGGCTGTAGACAAAGGCCAACTTAATGCAAGGTAAGTCCATTCAAAAGTCTGACAGTAGCAAGGAAGAAGTTGTTCTTGACTCGGTTGGTATGTGACCTCAGACTTCTGTATCTTTTTCCAAAGGAAGAAGGTGGAAGAGAGAATGTCCGGGGTGCTTGGGGCCCTTGATTATGCTGGCTGCTTTGCTGAGGCAGCAGGAGGTGTAGACAGAGTCAATGGATGGGAGGCTGGTTTGTGTGATGGATTGGGCTACATTCACGACCTTTTGTAATTCCTTGCGATCATGCGCAGAGCAGGAGACAAACTAAACTGTGATACAACCGGCAAGAATGCTTTCCATGGTGCGTCCATTAAAGTTGGTGAGAGCTGTAGCTGGCATGCCAGATTTCCTCAGTCTTCTGAGAAAATAGAGGCATTGGTGAGCTTTCTGGACTACACTGTCAGCATGGTGAGGCCAGGATAGGTTGTTGGTGATCTGGACACGAAAAAACCTGAAGTTCTACTTCATCCCCATTGGTAGGGATATGTTCTCCTTTACACTTCCTGAAGTTGATGGCAATCTCCTTCATTTTGTTGACATTGAGTGAGAGATTATTGTTGCCGCACAAGTTCACAAGATTCTCTATCTCATTTCTGTATTCTGTCTCATCATTGCTTGAGATTCAACACAACTACAGATGGTGTCGTCAGCAAACTTGAAAATCGAATTGGAGGGGAATTTGACCACACAGTCATAGGGGTATAAGGAAGCTAGTAGGGGGCTGAGAACCAGTTTTGTGGAGCACTGGTGTTGAGGATGATTGTTGAGGAGGTGTTGTTGCCTATCCTTCCTAATTGTGGTCTGTGAGTTAGGAAGTTCAGGATCCAGTCACAGATGGAGGTGCTGAGACCCAGGCACGGAGTTTGGAGATGAGTTTCGTGGAAATGATAGTGTTGAAGGCTGAGCCAATAAATAGGAGTCTGACATAGGTGTTCTTGTTATCTAGGTATAGAATCCTACAGTGCAGAAAGAGGCCCTTCAGCCCATTGAGTCTGCACCGAACACAATCCCACCCAGGCCCTACCCCCATATCCCTACATATTATACCCACTAATCCCTCTAACCTCCGCCACCCTGGACACTAAGAGGCCAATCAACCTAACCCGCACATCTTTGGACTGTGGGAGGAAATTGGAGAATCTGGAGGAAACCCACGCAGACATGAGGAGAATGTGTAAACTCCACAGAGACAGTGACCCGAGCCGGGAATCGAACCCAGGTCCCTGACGCTGTGCGGCAGCAGTGCTATGAAAAGCAACTGGTCCGGATGGGGTACCCGGACATGCACTCGGATCAACTGGTGAAGGTATTTACAGACATCTTCAACTTCTCTTTAGAACAATCTGAGGTCTCTATCTGCTTCAAGAAGACAATCATCATCCCAGTACGTGAGAAAAACCAAGCAAGTGTGCCTTAATGACTATCGGCTGGTGGCTCTGACATCCATCATTATGAAGTGCTTTGAAAGGTTAGTCATGGCATGAATCAATTCCAGCCTCCCGGACTACCTGGATCCACTACAGTTTGTCTACTGCCGCAACAGTGCCACAGCAGACGCCATTTTCCTGGCCCTGCACTCAATCCCAGGGCAGAACAGTAGCACAGTGGTTAGCACTGCTGCTTCACAGCTCTAGGGTCCTGGGTTCGATTCTCGGCTCGGGTCACTGTCTGTGTGGAGTTTGTACGTTCTCCTCGTGTCTGCATGAGTTTCCTCTGGGTTAGATAGATTGGCTGTGCTAAGTTGCCCCTTAGTGTCAGGGGGATTAGCTAGGATAAATGCATGGTGTTATGAGGATAGGGCTAGGGGGGATTGTGGTCAATGCAGACCTGATGGGCTGAATGGCCCCCTTCATTGCTTTAGGGATTCTATAATTTGTGCACCGTGTGAAAATAAAGATTTCAATGCAACCTTTGCCTTTTCGGCTGTGTGTTTAGGATTGCTTTATTTGTACTTTTGATAATATTGGTGTTTAGTATAGCATTGTACTGTTTACAAAGAACAAAACAAAGAACAAAGAACAACACAGCACAGGAAACAGGCCCTTCGGCCCAACAAGCCTGCGCCACCATCTTAACAATGTGTTTTTCCTCCTCCACCCTTGACCCATGTCTATGCTTATGGTACCACCATTGGAAACCAGATTAAGGGGAGAATAATTTAGGGGCAATTTGTTACACCAATCATCCTAAGAGCACATCTTTGGGGAGTGGGAGGAAACCAGAGCGCCCGGAGGAAACCCACGCAACCACAGGGAGAATGTGCAAACTCCCACAGACACTGGCCCAAATCCACGTATCTGCACAGCTAGCAGTGATAGTCACTGAGCTGTCATGGTGCCCATCCGCTGGTCCAGTTTTAAGCATACACAAACGAAGCGAAGTACTAGGCTACTCTCAAAACATCCAAGAGCAGCCCACGCACGACCCACTGTGTGTATGCCCCTCGTTATACAACAAGGTGGACTGATGCACCACCGTTGGGTTTCTGGCTCCCTTGGGTATATAAAATAATAAATGAAAAAGAGCTGCTGCATAATTTTTAATTCGATCCTGGGATGTGGACAAGGCCAGCACTTATCGCCCAATTCTAACTGCCCTTGAGAAGGCGGTGGTGAGCTGTCCCCTTCAACTGCTGTAATCCGTGTGGTGTAGGTACATCCACAATGTGTGAGGGAGGGAGTTTCAGGTTTGTGACTCAATGACAGTGAAAGAACGGCCACTACATTTCTAAGTCAGGGTGGTGAGGTGTTCGGGGTGGGGGGAACCTCCAGATGGTGTTGTTTATAAGGATGTTACCCAGGGTGGGAAGTTACATTCATGAAGAAAGGTTAGGGAGGTTAAATTTGAGATCAACGGATTCTTGTTAGGATAGGATATAAAGGGATATGGATCAAATGAGGTTGAGGTATAGATGAGCTAGGATCTAAATTGAATGGTAGAAGTCCAAGGACTGAATGGCCTGCTTCATTGTTTGGACTATTTTGTGAGAGCTAATAAATAGAATTCTTCAAGATTATGAAGTATTATGATCAGGTAAAAAGTGATGGATTGTTTGCAGTTGTCCACGAGTCAGTAAAGAGGGGAAGCAAGTGTAAGATTATCATTTAAAAGAATTCAAGGGGAGGCTAGAATTGATTATTGCGTAAGGCAGAGGAATTCTCTGCTGTGCACTATCATTGAAGCAGAGTTATAAATCCTTTGGAAGGGAAATTAGAAGGTTATTGAAAAACGAATAACTAAATGCTGCAACAAGTGAGCAAGATAATGAGATCCAACTGGATGGTTTATGTAAAAGAAAATGCCATCACAGACTTGGCAAGCCTATTCATCTCTCACTATGCCACATCATTCCATCATCTGAAGATAACTTTGATCATTGTCTTCTCTGTTTCTGTCCATAGATTGTGCCAGATTTGCTTCGTGTTTTCAACATTCTTCCATTTTTATTTTCATAGTTCTCCAAGTGGCATAGTGATCAGCACTGCAGCCTCACAGTGCTAGGGACCCAGATTTGATTCCTGCCTTGGGTCACTGTCTATGTGGAGTCTGCATGTTCTCCCTGTGTTTGCGTGGGTTTCCTCCAGGTGCTCCTGTTTCCTCCTACACTCCAAAAGACGTGTTGATTAGATGCATTGGCTATGCTAAATTGTCCCTCCCAAACTGGCGTCAGAGTGTATCGACTAGGGGATTTTCACAATAATTACCTACTTGTGATGCTAGTAAATAAACTCAAAGTTGAACTTGCAATATTGCAAGATCAAGCTGATGTTGTAGCCAGGAATTTATAAAATCCCTATGATGCAGGGGGCGTTCAGCCCATTGAGACTATACTGACAACAATCCCACCCAGGCCTGTAACCCCATGTATTTACCCTGCTAATCCCCCCCGATACAAAGGGATAATTCAGCATAGCTAATCAACCTAACCTGTACATCTTTAGATTGTAGGAAGAAACTGGAACACACAGAGGAAACCTATGCAGACACAGGGAGAACGTGCAGACTCCACGCAGACAGTCACCCGAGGCTGAAGTCAAACCTGTGTCCCTGGCACTGAGGCAACACTGCTAACCACTGTGCCACCGTAAATATACAAAAATTCTGTTCACGCTGTCTCTTTTAATCCCCTTCACTCTCTTGTTAGATTGATTGTGCCTGGCTGTAGGGTTTTCTAGTGTCATTGGCAAGGTCTATCAGCACTGTAGGGATTCTAAGTATTCAGTCACTTATTAATTCTAATAACTTCCCCCAACCGTCTCCCATTTCCTGGTTTCTCTCGTTCACGCTTCTTAGATAATGGAATCACCTTTAAACTTTTTCCAGCCGAGAAGGTTAATTCCTAAATTTCTTTTCAAATGGCTTGCTAGGCCACGGTAAGAAGTCTGACAACACCAGGTTTAAGTCCAACCGATTTATTTGATAAGCTTGTGAGTTTACTGTCAAATAAATCGGTTGGACTTAAACCTGGTGTTGTCAGACTTCTTACTGTGTTTACCCCAGTCCAACGCCAGCATCTCCACATCATTGCTAGGCCACGTCAGAGGGCATTTTAAGAGGCAACCAATTGCTATGGGCCTGAAGTCACATGTAGGCCAGATTGGATGAGGATGGTTGAGAGCACTTTGGAAGATTAAAGATGAAACATCTACAATTTCCTCAACAAAGCCTCTTAAAAGCAAGGGAGGCCAGCAGATCCTGGTGACTTATCCGTTTTAAGTATCATTATTTTTTCTTTTCCTTGGAATATCAGAATTTTTACTTTTCTCCCTTTGGGTGAAATCTGAGGCAAAGTGGCAACTTACTTAACAAGTTTGCCATTTCTTTCCCATTTACTACATCACCTTGCCTTGTTGAAGTTATACAAGACATTGGTAAGGTCACACTTGAAATACTTGGAGTGTACAGCTCTTGTCACCCTAATAAACAAAGAATATTATTACACTAGAAAGAATGCATAAAAGATTTACTAGGATGCTACTGGGACTTGATGGTTTTGAGTTATAAGGAGAGGCCGGATAGAATTTTTTCTCTGCAGTGTAAGAGGCTGAGGGGTTATTTTATAGAGGTCTATTAAATAATAAGGGGCATAGATCAGCTAGATAGTCAATATCTTTTCCCAAATGTAGGAAGTCTACAATGAGAGGGCATAAGTTTAAGGCGAGAGGGGAGAGATACAAAAAAAAAAGGTCCAGAGGGGCAATTTTTTCACACAGAGGGTGGTGAGTGTCTGGAATAAACTGCCAGAGGTAGTCAGGTACAATTTTGTCTTTTAAAAAGTTACATGGGTAAGATGGATATAGAGGGATATGGGCCAAATGCAGGCAATTGGGACCAGCTTAGGTGTTTAAAAAACAGGTGGCATGGACAAGTTGGGCCAAAGGTCCTGTTTCCATGCTGTAAACCCGTATGACTATGAATTATTCTAAAATAATTCTTGTGTAAATCTTGATGTGCCTTGCACATTTCTTCATGGATTTCTTTTTGCAAATCTTGCCTACCTTTGCTGTTCTTTAGATATACCTCAGCCCCCTGTACCCACACTATGCTTTGCATTTCCATTATGGGGTTTAATTTTGTTGTTCTATCTTCAGTCTGCCATGACTGTTTCACCTGGTAAGAATTCTTGCTCCTTAATGGCACATACTTGTCCTGCACCAAGCTAAATGCTTGTGCATATCCAATTGTTAGTCTGTAGCTTCCTGATGGAACTGTTGAAAAGAGGAACTCCATGTTGTGATCTGGAGAAATTCTACCACCTAAATGGTGACTCCTCTGCTGTTTCCACTGAAGCTGCAGCAGATAATTGAGAAATGATAGACAAGGAAATCCATTTATCCCATCTTAATTTATCAAGGGGAAAACTTGATAGAGGGGTCCAAGATTAGGACAAATTAGAATAAGGTAGGCAAAGAAAACCTTTCCCCTCTAGTACATACATGCTGGAGGGCACACTAAAGAATTTGGGCAAGAGATGCAGGGGAAATTATAGCATCTTATGCGAGGAATGGTAATGAACTTGATTTCACCACCTATCATAGTGGTAGTAGCAGTGACAATGGATGACTTTAAAAGCAAATGGGAAGGAAATAAACTTGTAAGGGCTAAGGAGATAATGGGACATTTGGATCACTTGACAAGAGAGCCACCAATGACTCAATGGCCTCTTCCTGTGTCAGTGTTTGTGCCTCCTACGAGGATTTTAATTTCTGTGATCCTCATCAATCCCAACTGCAGATTCAATTGCTTTTCGAATTTTCACCTCATGCCAAGGATGGACACCATTGCACTGGAGAGTGTAGAGAAGATTCACCAGGATATTGCTAGAATAGAGCATTTGAACTATAGAGGCTGGCTAGACTTTGTTTTCTTTAGAGCAGAAGAAGCTTGGGGAGGGGGACAGGATGGCAGTAAGGAGAGATCTGATTGAGATGTATAAGATTATGAGTGGTATGGACAAAAAGGGGATAGGAAGCAGCTGTTCCCTTTAGGTGAAGGGCCAATAATGAGGGCATAAGGTTTTGGGGTAGGAGGATGGTGGCAGTTTGGAATGCATTCCTAGGGAGCATGGTAGAGGCAAGAAATAACCTTTATAAAAGTATGTGGATGTTGTAACATTCAAGACTATGAACCGAAGTGCCATTTGTGTAGATTTAGTGCAGTTTTGTTATAGTAGTTATGGCCCAATGACCAGGCTTTATTTTTGAAAATATGATTTTTCAACCCACTGAAAAGTTTGCAATTTGAATTATGAGCAAACTGCTTTTGAATGCAAGGCCACATCCCAAGATGAGAAGCCAACAAATCAGGTATGTGAAGAGTCATTTCCTATAATCCAGACACCCATTGGAAATCACCACCTAAGGAAGCAACATTAAAATTACAAAGTACTGGATATTGAAACAATGGCTGCCAAGATGACTCACACAAAACCTCTTGGGAACACAGTGCATTAAGTTTTTCAAGGTAAGACTGCTGGCCACAAGAGATTGCAGATGACAAAGGTGCTGTCCAGAAAACTTCAGAGGAAACATGCTGCTGCCTCTGAACAAAAAGCTATTTAATAATTGTAGCATCTGACTGAAACCAACTAACCTAAGTCACGCACTAGCATTTTAAAATCTACACTAGGAAAATATTAGACTCCAACTCCCCTTATTTCTGAAACCAGTGTGTGCACATGACCTAATGATTGCGCAAGGGTCGAATGCTTAACTCTAAATCCAAGAGGGTTGATAGGATTAACAAGTCTGCCCTTTTGATTCAAGATCCTTAAATAGCATCTTTCAAACCCATGACCATTTCCATCTAGAGGGACATGGGCAGTAGATACATGGTGACATCAGCACCTGCAAGTTCCCCTCCGAGCCACTCACCCTCCTCACTTGAAATAAATATCACCATTCCTTCACTGTTGTTGGGTCAAAAGCCTAGAATTCCCTCCCTAATGGGACCGTGTCAACCCACAGCAGATGGACTGCAGCAATTCAAGGTGACAGCTCACCATCACTTTCTCAAGGTCAACTAGGATGGGCAATAAATGCTGACTAGCCAGCAACACCCATGTCCTTTGAATGAATAAAAGAGGTAATGAGATGGAATAGTGGCCAATCAAAAAGACAGTACTATCAGACTACGACCTCTGTTTAGTGTAGTCATTCCCATGCCCTTCCAAATGTGTTGACAAATGCCAGGTATATACCAACACTTTCCAAAAAGGAAGCTTTCAACAAACTAAAAACATCCAAAGTAATTTCCAGAGCCTAACGAGACAAAACGTTTAGGCAAAGAGTTAGGCTCTAAGATGCATGAAAGAGAAAGGCAAAGCATGGTTGAGTGAGGGGCATGCACAAGGTGCCAGAGAAACCCAGAAACAATTGCGTATTTCTATTTCATTTAAGATATGGCATAAATAACCATGATTTTATTCTATATTAAGTATACAACTATGTATAACAGGTAGGACAAGAACAAAGTTACAGTCAATCCATGCCTGACTATATATTTCCTGAGTACACAGAAGCGGTTTCAGTCTTTAAGATTCCAAAACTACTTTTTCATGCATAGAAATTGGGAGATTTAAGTGAAAAAATATGCAAGAACCCATGGTCAATTATATTGATTCACACACCTGCTGCACATGCATACAAAAAAATATAATTGCTAGCTTTAGATCCTTTTCAATTCTGCTTAGTTGTACAGAACTTCCATGCTGTGAAACGTTGTCCTGCGCACACTGGGACAGATGTGAGAATACCAAATTTCAAAAAGGGAATTATTTATACTGCATAAGTAGTGTTGGTTGGTTGGCAAGTGGACTCTGGTTGAGATGTTATCACGGAGAACACATCAGATAACTGTCAAACCTTTGCTTTAACTCAAACCAGTTGACTTGTCTGCTTTGAATTGAAGCAAAAGCCTGGCTGTTAACTGTTCCTTGTTGTATCCTCCATGGTAACACGTTTGACCAGAGTCCGCTTGCCAACCAACCAGCACCCTCTCATTGTGCAATACAACTGTTTCTGCAGAGATCTGGTATTCTTGCACCAGTCCTGGTGAGCGCAAGGTGAAAATTTTCAAGTGTCTCTCTCTCTCTCCTTTCAGCATATCTCAAATTCTGCAGCATTTGTAGAATTCCACACCATAACTGTAGGCACAAACAAGCAATGATTACAGCTGTGCTGTCTTGGACTGCAGTAAAGATGGTATTGAACAAATTAATGCAGAGTTGACACAAGCAAAATTTCTATTAATCCAACACTTGCCAAAGCAAGGCATATGGAAGAGATTTATAGATCTTGAGCAACTGAAAGCCTATGCAGAAATGCAAAAATGATATACTGAACAATTTTACAGCAAATTGAATTGTTGATCTTTCACTAACAATTGAAGTACAAATTATAGTTGATTCTATTAATTCAAAGAATTATGCTTGAATTGGCAAAATTCAAGAGTAAACTATAAATGCTGAGTTGTAATAATGTAGAAATTTAATGTGCACTTGGATCCTCAGGATGCATCAATGGGTATCCTCATGCAAATATGGACTTAACAGTCGATTTTTGTGAAAAAAAAGGTTATTTAGTGGTTTAAAGGTTACATGGTGTTAAAAGTTCAAGCCAAATCTTGGAAACAAATGAGGTCATCAAGTTGCTCAAATTTTGATCACAGCTCATATTAGAATCTTTACCCGAACTGCAAAGTAACTTACAGAATCATCAAATGATCATTTGTGAGATAAGTGTGGATACTATGGAAATAGATTTCCAAAACTCCAGCAATACATGCAATGTTTTTGCCCAGTTGAAAAGTGCAGTACCACTGCAAGCATTAGCCTATACAACCGTATGGTGTTGCATTTCACTTTCATTTTATAGAGATTAATATTTATGCTGAATTAGAACAATTAATGCTGAATTATTGTTTCAATTCCATGCAAGTATAGCATATTTCTTTTCAATCTTACTTCATAAACTACAATAGAAAGTCACAATTCTTTCACTATTCTTAAAACACAATATTTTAATAGCAAATTTACTATCTGTACAATGTCAAATTTATGAAAGGTATGATTGCAAGAGGTGTACTCAGCCTGTATAGCAGAAATTTTGATTTATGGATTTTAGAAACCAACAGTTGACATTTTTAAACACCAAAGGTGAATTGCAAGATTACTCTTCATACTGAAAAGAATTCACAATATTCTAATAAATAGTTTTGTTCCTTGTAACATTATTTCTCTCATTTATACAGCAGCGGTGTTCCACAAGGTAAAATGGTGAAGCCAATACCCAACTACATATAAAACGAAAAATATAATTGTCACTCAGGTGAATAACCTTTCATATATTAAAGGTTTTGTGGCATGGACGGTGGAGACCTGGAACAACCATGCGTACGCTTTTACAACATCTAACGTAAAAAAATAATTCAGCCAATGCAAACTAACATTTGGCCTCCATTTCTGATTATCATAAAAATAATCATAATTTGTTTCATAAAATGCACACTTAATGGCAAAGAAAGTAACGTTCATCATACCCATGAAACAGACCATATATTACCACAGCTGGTGATTGTAATAATTTCTATTTGTTAACTTCCATGAAAACAATTGAGCTTTTCTCCCCCAAAGTAGAAAAGAAAATTACAATGCATACACTCAAATCTGAGATCAATGCACAAACTACAGAAGGTAACAGAATAAATGTAAAGTGTAAACATTGACATAACTGCATAATGCAAATGCCCCCACTATAATAAAACTTAAATGGCACACAAATATATTACAAAATAAAAAAGCTATCGCTCCCCGCTGAAGAAACTGCATATACAGTAACCAAAATGATTTAAAAAAAATAAGCAATATGAAAACTAAGGAACTAAATTATTGTTCATGCCACGGTGGATTGAGGGACAAAAAACAAAAAATTGTGGCAGGATCAAATTGAGGTTGGATCAAAATGAACTGCAACTTTGCCCAGAGTCAGATTCTGTACTGTATGCTTCTTGTTCACAACTCTTTATTTCGCTTGGATAACTGCTCCTATTGAAATTGTCCACAGGAGTTGACTGGCAACTATAATGGTTGACATCAGAACATGTGCAATCAACAAATGCCTCCTCTGACAACTGTTGCTTCAATTCATCTAATTCTTCTACTTGGAAGATGTTGGTCTGTCCCAGCAGTAAGTCACAGATCCTGTTTTAAATGAATAAAATATTTGTCACAAGTGCGCAGAATGTTAAAATACTCCAGTTAACATGCTTAGAAACAAAATCATTGCAATTTAGAAAAGAATGGTTCAAACTAGTAAAATCACGAAGGTCTACTTTCAAACCTCAGTGGATACTGAGTTAGCAACTTCAGAGCACAATTGATCTTATGCCACTGGACTTGGGAGGGAAGATGGAAGGGGGAAAAAACCACAATCCCAGCTTACTATTGACTAATGGCTTATAAAAAAAAGTATGCTTGTAGCTGTCTGGTGAAGTTCAGACTTGATGTCATTGTGCATGATAGATGAATAACTCACCAACATTCACTGCCATGACTCAACCAGCTTGGTTCGAGGGCTACAGGCATGGATCTTTATGGTGGTGACAAATATAACATGACAATGCACTTACTAAATTGTGAGTTTTGAAATAAGAGGACAATGTGTAAGATATTGTCTGAGTTCAAAAATTAAATTAAAATATTAATGAACATTGCAATGTCGAAAAATACGCAATCCAAGAAATTCTGATGATTTATTTTGTGGTAAAAGACCCAAATACACCATGAAAATAGGAAGGAGAGAAACTGAGCAACTATTGAGTAGTAAGAACATGGCAGAGATTAACTCAGCAGACACATAAATATAGGATGGCTAGACTTAGAAACACACAACCTAGTATCCTCCACACAACTTGCTCTCAAAAAGAATTACAGAATGACTTGGTATCCAAGGTGCCTGAGGTATAAACAAACCAGAACTACAGGGTGATTAGGTGTTCGAAATACAAGCAAGTGGATTCTGCACCTATTCTGTATCTGCAGTAAACTGAAAGATGAGTTGATTCATTTGCTGTGTAGCTTGGATTCAAAGACATTCCCTGATTGAAGTCTTAATTAACTTGAGTTTTAAGCTCTCTTATATAGAAACAGACTGAAAATGTATTACAGCATCAAATTTGCTGCACTTTTCTCTATTTAAAAAGGGCTATAAAAACAAATATTACTTCTATAACAGTATTAGCTTATCCTAAAACTGATATTTAGTAAACTTGGGTGAAGTTTACTGATTTATGTTTATCTGATATACATAGGATTCCAATTACATACCAATGTTCTTGATTGAATACTGGTGTATTGAAGCATGTTGAGTTCTCTGAGAAGATGCTCCACCTTGACTTTGTCAGGCCAATTAGGAATGGGCAGTAAATACTGGCATTGCTACTATCTAACATATTCCAACAATGCTGATAAAATAAAGATGTATTCTTCCCAGTGATGAGAGTTCACTGATTTTGGTATTTAACAGCAATTCAAGTACAATTCAATGTTACGGTTTTGATCTTACTTGTCATAGATGAGGCCATCAATTCCATTCTCCTTCAGTATTTTCCTGTTTTCCGAGTCATTGGTATCATCACCCCAGCAAAAAACGACCAATTCTTTTGACTTGGCTTGTTGAATATAGTCCAGATTTCGTAGCAAGTCCTCAGTGTGAACACTAATTCCCTTTTAACAAAACCAAAACGTTTAAGTGAAATAAAGAATTATTTGAAAGCATAATATTAAAGACAGTCCTCTTTCACTTAAATACATGGAAATGTATAGGAGTGGTACTCACTAGAATATTTTCTGACTGTGCAAAACTCATTGCAATTGGTGTGCTTCGGCACCGGAGATCCATCAGTTCTGGATAGATATTGGAAAAGCCTTGGGTCAAGAAAAGAACTGGATACTTGTTTTGCTTCTGCCTGATCCTGGGAAAACAAAATGGTTCAGCATTTAAACTTTGGAAGAATCTAAACATTAACTCCCTTCTTTTTGCCAGTTCCTTTTAGAAGGCCAATGGGAAAGAGGCAGTAACGCCAACTGCCTCCAACATATGACAAATATCATGTTTTAGGCACTGAGGGGGACGCAGAACATCCCACTGTTATTTCATACTATGCTACTGGTGGCAGAAATAGTTCATCTCTGGTACATTATTGATGTAAAAATGTTCAAACTTGTTAACTAGTTCTAACAGATCAATTTAACCATTAGCCTTAGAAATTTGAAGAATCACAGAAAGCTGATTAGTGACTTATATAATTTTGCAAACACTAAGGAAATAAAATTGGTTTTGCTTTTTGCTAGATATCGTAAATTCCCGTATTAGGTAGTCATTTATGTTAGGCAGACTTCAAACTAGTGCACAGAAGTAATCACAAAGGCAGAACTACACCTCACTGCAGTAATTTATTGGCTAAGAAATAGTTAGGGAAGCGCAAGTGAAAGTGCCATTTAAATGCATGCTTTTAAGAAAGGCGATGTCAAGTTACATTCAAATTTGTCAAAAAAAACTTATCACTCAACATTTAACCTCTGAATGCAGTAACAAGCAAATCAGCTTGTCAGCAACAGCACCACAAAGCACTTTAGCAGCTTTAACTCCCAAAGTGTTAGATTCTTGGGTTGGAATCAAGTCTTGATACTCGACGTTTGGAAAAGAATCGAATATGAAGATTTTCCAGTCTCAAACATACATGATTTTTCACTGCAAAGGAGAAAAGGAATGGGAACAGTAAATTGGTCCCATTCCTTTTTGCAGAGGAGGTTCACTAGGCTGATACCGGAGTTGAGGGGGTTGAGCTATGAGGCTGAATACACTGGGCTTGTACTCATTAGAGTTTAGAAGGATGAGGGGAGATCTCATTGAGACATATAAGATGATGAAAGGGATGGATAGGGTAGAGGTGGAGAGGTTCTTCCCGCTCAGAAAGGACAGTAGGACTAGAGGGCACAGTTGCAAGATAAGGGGGGGTGGGGGGGCGCAGTTTAGAACAGAGTTGTAGAGGAGCTTCTTCACTCAAAGGGTGGTGAATCTCTGGAATTCTCTGCCCGTTGAAGTGGTTGAGGCTATCTCGCTAAACATATTTAAGACGCAGGTAGATAGGTTTTTGGTAGGCAAGGGGATTAAGGGTTATGGGGAGAAAGCGGGAAAGTAGAACTGAGCCACTTCAAATCAGCCATGATCTTGTTGAATGGCGGGGCAGGCTCGAAGGGCTAGATGGCCTACTCCTGCTCCTACTTCTTATGTTCTTATGGTCCCTTCCTAAGCTGCCAAACTGCTGTTTGAGGAAGCAGTGTGTATATGGCTTGGATCCATTTATTTTATTTCATTCTGTTTCTACTTTTCATCTCATTCATCCATTTTTATCATCCCTCTTTCTCTCTTCCATTTTTCCAGCCCCCCACCATCTCCTTTCAGGTCAACTGCCTTAACTATCTGTACCTCCGTTCTGCCATGTACACATTCTGATCTCTTAAAGGACACTTCTTGCATTTCGCTCTGCTGACTTTATCCTCATTTAAATTTCCTTTGCCCTTTCACAGCATTTCCCCCAACCCCTCCTGCCCTCATAGCATAAATCTTTCTTGATTTTCTTTCCCCTCAGCTCTGACGGAGGGTCATCCAGACTCCAAACATTGGCTCAATTCTCTCTCTCCACAGATGCTGTTAGATCTGCTGAGATATTCCAGCATTTTCAGTTTTTGTTGTATATGATTACGTTGTCAAGTCCAAATCCAAATTCACAGTATTTGTATTATACAGCAATGAGGGAATTTTCCTTAAGTAGAGGTTAACTCAGTCTGAAGGACCTCTTGATTAGCAATGGAGTGGAAAATGAAGACTCAGCTACAACTGCTATGCCTGTTTTCCATCTGCTTTAAGTGTGCACACATGTATATAGGATGTTCTTGGTAAGTTGGATAAGGTCAGGATCAAGCTGCACCCCATCAGGAGAAAGATATAATACTTCTGCAAGGTAGATGGCTAGTGATCTCACAGAACCATACTCAAGCAACATGTCAACATGGTGATCAGAATCTGAAGTTGCGTGGAAGTAAAAATACTAAACCCAAATATTTAAAATAAACTTACATTGAACAGATGTCAGCAAGAAACGAGGAAAATACTATTCTCCGATTAGATGCATTTTCCAAGGTACATTTTAGGATTATGTCAACAACGTGATTCATGTCCAAATAGGATGGCAAGTTGCCCTCCCATGTACCATCCTAGTAATGGGAAAAGACACATTTTAAAACTTGTTTTAGTTAACACCGACAGTTAATACAGTTTAAAAGTAATTGATAAGCAGTGCAGAAAACGAAACTTCAAATATGACAGCATACATGAATCATAGTATCCTTTGGCCAATGTTGCAGTGACTTTCAGGACATGACAAGCCTTTTTTATTGAAATCACAACTAAGTTTAGTATCTATATTCCCCATTCCTTCCTCCTGTTTCCTTTCTGCTTAATTAGAAGATCGCCACACTGGTAATCCACAAGATCTTAGTACAAAATTGATTATATGAACTAATAGCAGTAGACCATTTAGTTCCTTGAGCTTGCTTGGCTATTTAATAACTGTAGTAACCTTATACTTCATTCCACTCCCCCCGATAACCTCCCTTGTTTAACAAGTATCTATCCACCTGCCATAAAAATATTTCAAAGACGCTGCTTCCACCACCTCTTCAGAAAGTGTTTCAAAGACTCATAACTCTGGAAAAATGCTTTGCCTCATCCTCATTTTAAATGGCTGGCCCATAGTTCTAGATATTCTCACAGAGGAAACAGCCACAGCAAATCTATCCTGTTAAGGCCCTTGAGTATCTTGTATTTTGTATGTTATTTTGTAGCAAATGGTGCAGAAAGTAATCAATATTGTGCTGCATGAATGTGCTTCTGAGTTTATACTTCAAATTAATTTCCCTGTAGGATCAACAAATTGAAAATCTTAATCTAAAGTCTATGCTAGCTTTAAAAACAGGTAGCATAGATGCACAGAAGAATATCTGCATCTTCAAATAATGCTTCTTGGATTAACATCTCATGAGAATGTCACTTTCAATAGAAGTCATCATTCAGCCCATCAAGTCTACACCAACCACAATCCCACCCAGATCCTATTCCCACAACCCCAAACATTTACCCTGCTAATCCCCCTGACACTAGGGTCAATTTAGCATGGCTAATCAACCTAACCCGCACATCTTTGAACTGTGAAAGGAAATCAGAGCACCCGGAGGAAACCCATGCAGACACAGGGAGAATGTGCAAACTCCACAGTGCGAGACCCAAGGTCAGAATTGAACGTGGGACTCTGGTGTTGAGGCAGCAGTGTTAACCAGTGCGCCGCCCAATGGAAAAAAAAAACAGTACAGTAGTGCAGCACACACCTTGTGCTAGCCTAGATTAGCTATTCAATTCGCTATTTTAACAGCCTTGAGACAGAGGCAGCAATGCTACTACTGACTGAAGTCAACACTGGCTAATTCACCGAGCTTAGCGATCGTTTGAGGCCTTCCTTCCAGTCCGATAAAATTCAACAATTGAAATTTACCCTACAAAGTATGTCCAGAATAGACAAACTCTCATCAATTCATTTTCATTAAAGGCTGCCCTAGAATTCATCATCAACAGTTTGTGCTATCAAGCGGTTGCACCGACCACAGCACAACAAATAAAAAACCCCTCAAAGTTGAGGTACCGAGGATTTAGGTTACTTACCTTTTGTTGATAAGGCCATTTAATTTCAATGTTGAATCCAATATTTTCAGGCACACATACTAAAACCTAAAAAGACAAATTATACTCTTAATTCATGCAAAAAAAAAATGCATCAATAGTAGCTGACCCACAAACTTCAGAAGTACAAAATAACTTTCTAAAATTGACCATTAATTGCACAACTGAACAAAATTTGTCTCTGAAAGAATAGTATTTGGAGAGCACTATATTCCTAACTAAATTAAATCAATGTCTTGGTATTTTTTTTAAAAAACTGATGCTAACCTCAGAAATACCCATGGTTGAATGAAAATGCCAACAGTGGCTTACCATTCCGTGCAAGAGTGCCACAACTCACATGCAAACTCTTCTCATTTAAGAGATGAAAACAGTGCTCCAAAGTTAGCTACTGGATATTCTATACATTCAATATTTTGTACATCAAACTGTGTACCTGCTGCAAGGAAGGGAATGGCTGGTTATCTGATGCATCATTTTCATCATCCGCTGAATGTTCTAAGGAATTAAAAGAACTCGGATGTGAGTTTTGAACACATTAGATCAAATACGTACTTATAAAATTAACACAGCAATGGTTATTTGAAGTCTATATCTAATTTAGAGTTCAATTAAATGAAAATCTGAATGACATGTTTCAAACATTAATTTTCAAAAGTTGCCCAAAGGTTAATGCATGAAATCAATTGTGTTTTTTTTTTGCTTATGTATGAATTCAAGAAACCAATTTCATATAGTAGAATAATTGAATTTCTTTATTCACCTTTTTGCTGTATTTGATAATTCTAATCCTCTGATTAGTATACTCAGAAGTGACCTATTAATTCTATTACAACTTTTTATAAAGGTTTATCTTGCAGGTGGTGGAGAGTTTCAAACACCTACAGTGCAGAAGGAAGCCATTCGGCCCATCATGCCTGCACTAACAATCTCACCCAGGCCCTCTCTCTGTAACCCTGTCTATTTACCCTATTAACCCCCTGACACTAAGGGTCAATTTAGCACAGTCAATTCACCTAACCCACCACATTTTAGACAGCTTCTGTGAAGCTGGTAGTTTTAGGGTTGGGTTGACATCAAAATTTCAAGGCAACATTATCCACTGGGAATAAGGAACATTGCTGGTGAGCGGAAGCTCAAACTCACATCTATGTATGAAAATGCATGTAGTAACCATTTAAACCACAATGATTGAAAAGACAATGATGGTCAAATCTTACATAGTAAACAATGAAATATTTATATTTCACTGATCCAGATTGCAGAATCATGACCAAGCTGCATAGGGTATTCTCAAGTAAAAACAGCTTCTATACTATACATTCCACCAATTTGGGTTTCACAAAAATAGAGACACTGGAGGTATGTAAAAAGTCACTGTGGGCCCAGATAACCATAGGCTGCTCACTCCTTTGTGTGTGTGTGTGTGTGTGTGTGTGTGTGTGTGTGTGTGTGTGGCCCTGACTGGTGGAAATTTAACCCGAGGATCTCCATACCTCAGATTAGGGGCATGGTTGAGAGGATGACCTCAGCTGGTACAAGAATCCAACCTGTACTATTGGCTTTGCTCTGAATCATAAACCAGCTGTCCAGCCAATTGAGCTAACTGATAGGTAAAGGAGATGGAAAGTCTATGGGAATATTTGTTATTCAAATACTCAATTTTCCAAAAGTAATGGAGGCCAAGGTGGGAAAGCAATACATGCCATGAGACACCTTGCTTCAATTGGTCTGCAATGAGTTAACTAATCTCCATCAGGATTGGGAATATGGGGATGCTGAAAGTAGTCAGGATGTTACAGTTAATACCCTGTATACTGCACTGAGAATCAAATTTACATGGGTTCATAAATCCTGATCAATGGCCAGTGACATTACTAAAAGTGCACTTACTTGAGCATTCGGTCAAGACATTGAGACAGTCACCTTCAAAACTCATTGTCTATTTGGTTAGGGGAAAGCGAGTAATGGAAGAGCAGCTGTTGCCTATGGAATCCCATCAGCAGCAGGAAGATGGAATGAGGGGATAAAATACTGGATGTGGGGATTGTGGAGAGAGGAAGTATTTTCCCATGCTACAGGAAAGGAACTTTAAAAGATCTTAACAAATGTATCCACGCCATTTTTCTCAGAGGCGAACTGCATGTTAAAGGCTCAAGTTCCATGCTAAGCATTTATACCTCTTGTGTATATTGGGAGAATCAACATCATTTCATTTCTTTGTCCTTGTAAACATAGCGCTCATTAAATATCAGGAGAAATGGTGAGAGTTTAATTATAGCTATTTTCTAACATAACTCGAGTAGGTATCCATCCTGGTAACTCATTGTTTTATATGCTAAGTTATTAGGAATACATAGGCAGCACATATTTCTGTCAGTTTAGGCCTAACTATTGATGTCAGTGGAACAAGGTTTAAAGATTACATTTACTTTCTTTACTTTAAATACTTCACAGCACCTGCAACAACCTTGTGCATAGATGTCTTCCATATTTCTACATTATTATTGCTGGCAATTTTGGGAATATTTGTTTATTACTCCTACAATAAATAAAATCAAGTGATTTTCAACTTAAAATTTGGTGCATTGCAAACATTAACTCCTTTATTTTGCCTTTGATAGTGAAAGTGATCCCACATAGTACTGCAGCAATGTAAAAATGGTCATTATGAATCTTAGATTCTGAAATTTCATTGGAGTTCAAGATGTTAACCTCAGGGGGGTTCACAGGATATAAATTACAAGAACGAAGATTCAGAGAGTTTTAACTCAAACATGAGATCATAACTGAAATCATTTCCACAATCTCATTTTTAAAAATGAGAATTTTATTGGGACTTTCTTTGCTCAGATTACGATCTGTTGACTTTCAACATTGTCTGTAGACAATCTACTGCAACTGTGTAACATAGCAAGCAATCCTGTAGGTAATCAGTTAAAAATTTGTTTCAAAGTAGGAATGTTCTTTCAAAGAACTACATACAACAATATTCCTGTTAGTGAATTTACATACGGAATAGAATACAAGGTCTACAAAAACAAAAGAATCTTTTTGAATTCAAAATCAGGCTTGTTACTCTTGCAGAAATACTGCAAATCACAAAAGAATTAAACACGCATGTTTAAAACATGGTTTAAAAGATCATTTTCCAGATTGTCATTCAGGAGAACACCATGATAGCTCTCAAAAGGATTTCAAAACGCAATTCTAAGAAAATAAAATGACATTTTTTAGCTCAATATGTACCTTTATCGCCGTTCATCTTCAAAGCAGTCACATGAGCCAACTGAAAGATAAAATGACAGGTGATTGTGGCAACATACAAATACAGTAGTTCTAAAAACTGCACTAAACATGTAACCTTGCTATATAAGCACAAATGTGCATCCTTGCTTATGCGTTTAACATTTGCATATCTTGTAAGATGAAAACAAGAATCCAAGCAAATTTCAACACATCAGAAGACAATACTGAATGATTAGAATTTGTAATTTTCAGCTTTGAGATTTTGCTTACAAGTGGCTTCATGCAAAAGAAAAATTAAAGAAAGCAAATGATGATACAATAATTATCCCCAAGTAGATTTTTAATTAATTATAGCAGTTTGTCAAATCCTCTTGGTTTTAGGGATTCCCATACCAGGCATTATTTCATAGCTAACACAATGGCCATCTGACCCGCTCCCAAATCTTCAGCACTGTTGCCCAAATATATTGCTAAGTGATTAGAGAGAGCAGCTGGGAGAAACTCATCCACTGATTTTTGACTTCTCTCTCTCTCTCTCTAAGGGTTACATCCAAAACTTGACAATATACAGATTTATGAACGGGAGCGGTGCAGTATGTTGCTATACCAAATACAAAATGTTATACTGAAGCAAACAATTTCCTAATTTCTCAAGAGGACCAATTTCTTTTAGTACTCAGGAATTCCTAAGCGGTATTGCTGATTAGCATGGCTTAAAAACCATAAGTCTATGGGTATTTATCAAACCAGAATTAGAAGGACCAGAGATTGAAGACATTTTTAAAAAAAGTGAATATAAATAGAGTGGCTTGATTGTAGTAAATTTCACTAATGCTGAAAATCAGAGTCAGAATCAAAGGTTTTCACCTTACAACCAGACAGACGCAAGAATATCAGATTTTAAATGCAGCATAAGTAAAGGCGGTTGACTGGTCAAGGCATTGCCATGGAGAATGTACCAGGGAACTACTATCAATGCTTAAACATGCAAATGAGCCATTCTATATGAATACATATAGCTAGCAAGTGTGAGTCACATTGTGAACTCAACTGATGATTTAAAATTGATTCTTACTCTTAATTCTTAGAAACATAATGCTTACAAATCTGCGATTGGACAGCACTTGCTGAACAATTCAAAGTGCGCTGAATTGTACAGGCATAGGCCATGACTCTGCCTATTGCAAAAAGTTATGCTGTTTGATAAATCCACCACTCACAAATGGGCCAAGCTGCCATTTTGAGACCCAAAAAGTGCCAAATCTGTCTGCCTCAAATTACCTTTGAAGGGCAAGGCATCTCAAAAATTTCAGCAACAATTTAAGCTCGCTGTCTTACATAATTACTTTGGAATACTAAACAAGTGCTATTTTTCATTAGCAGCGTGTTAGAGTCAAGCCAAAAGGCTGTTCTGCCTACCACATAAATAAACAATGCAGTATATGAATTCTAGTGCCAGTGGGGGGAGAAGGGGCTGGATGCATATGTCCCAATGACAGGCAGATTGAATCAAACAACACACAAGGATCTGATCTTTGAAGGCAGAAGGAATATATCCAGGCATTGCACTTTTTCAAATGTGGGCAATAGTTCCCTGTTGCATTTTCAATGGCAACATCTTGACAAGATTAAACTTGCCAATCAGTACCCTTTTCTCATATAGTTTAAATTGTTGCTTGTTTTGAAATTTGACATTCTTACATCTGTTCAGATGGTTGTGAGATGCAGAACTTTGACAGTTATGTCTCTTTTTTCAACAGTACTAACTGGTCATTCAAAAGGGTCAAAGTTAAACTTAAAAATGAACAGAAGACAAAGTAGAAAAAGCTTATAACTACAGACGAGAGGATTACAATTAGACAAGGCTTTCAATGAATGGAACTGACAGGAGAAATAATTTTACAAAAGCATATGGCTGCTTCAATGCAAAAAGATTTTCTTCCAAACAGAATTTGGAACAGGCTGGGGCTCCCAGGGTGGAAAAAAAGACAGGTGACCTGATGGATGGTCTTCAGAACTGTGAAGGGATTGATGAAAGTAAACACAGCTAAAATGTTTCTACTTGCGGAGCAATTCAAAACCAGGGACCATAAGATGGTTATCCAAGAATTCAGATGAAACTTTTCATTCAAGAGTAGTGGGAATGTGGAAATTGCAGCAAATGGAATGGTTGAAATAAATAGCATAATCCTATTTGAGAAGCTAGGTAAGTACACGAGGGAGAAAGGAATTGAAGGATGCCTTGACAGGCTAAATGAAGGATGAAATTTCAAGAAGAGTGGGAATAAGTCCAGGTAGAACATGAACACTGGTATAACTGGTTGAGGTGAACAGTCTGTTCTCGTGCTGATAATAAAATAAAACTCAAGAAAAGTCTGGTACAAGATGGTTTTAATTGGCTGTATTGTAACCCGAGAATGTTGTTAATAAATAGCGAATCAGGTCTCAATGCAGTGAAATAATACAAACAAAACATCCACCCAGTCGTCCCCAAGCAGGGCCATTTAATCGACTATCTCTAGAACTTTGATAAATGTTTTTCACATATCCAAGTTTTCTAGACCCCTAGCTACAGTAGACGTTTTTCTTTCTATGAAACTAGCCAAATGTAAGCGGATGTCTATTTCATGTACAAGTTAATTGTATTCATCCAGATCAATCTACCATATCTTGCTCTTTTTGACATTAAATATATGACTGAAGTGCACAGCACTGTTAGATCGTCTTAACTATAAGGTTTCATACCTTTAATAATTGCAACTGTTCAAACGTAAGTTCCTTTACTGGAATTTCAAATAATTCTGAAGATTCTTTGTCCAGTTTCTGAAAGCATTAACAACAATGTTGGAAACATAACACGTACAACAACAAAAATCAGAACAATTCAAAACTTATTCAGAAAAATCAGAACCTCATCAAAAGGACCAAAATCAAGGAGGCACAGATTTAAAATTATTCGTAAAAGCAGCAAATGTGAGGTGAGAATTCCCCCCCCCACCACACAGCGAATGCCCGAAAGTGTGGTAGCAGGTTGAATCGAGGTATTCAAGATCTAATCAAAGTAATAGTAAGAAGTCCCACAACGTCAGGTTAAAGTCCAACACGTTTGTTCATTAGCATGAGCTTTTGGAGCCCCCTCATCAGGTGAGGGGCAGCGCTCTGAAAGCTTGTGCTACCCAAAAAACCTGTTGGACTTTAATCTGGTGTTACAAGATTTCTTATTGTGCCTATCCCAGTCCAATCCTGGCATCTCCACATCAAAATAAGGTACGAGGGCACGAGAAAAGACAGTGAGCGGCACTAAGTCATGGTGCTCTTGGAGAACCGGTGCAGACATGATGGGCCAAATTATCTTTGACAATGGGTCATCTGGACTCGAAACATCAGCTCTTTTCTTTCCTTACACATGCTGCCAGACCTGCTGAGATTTTCTGGCATTTCCTCTTTTCGTTTCAGATCCCAGCATCCACAGTAATTTGCTTTTATTTTGGGCCAATTATTTCTTTTGCACCAAACAATTCATAGAGTCAGAATTCTGAGATTCTATTGCACAGAGTATGTTTTATAAACACAATGTAAAAATTGGCCCAGGAAAAATAATGTCTAGCATGTTAAGCTCAGTGAAAAATAACATTGCAACCAGAAGGCTGACTGCTTCTCTGTAGCTTTCAATCCTGGGAAGATCAAATTTCCTCAGCAAAACAAGATTAAAATATTACTAATCAAAAACAAAGTACACTGAAACACAAACTTCAAGCAGCAGATGCATATTTCACACAAGGAAAGTAGTGCCATCACCAAAAAGGGCTGAGTCTTTCACCCCACACCGAATAAAAGTCAAGGCATATTTCACAATGTTTGTAATCACTTTAAAGATGTGCTATTTGCACCAATGTTGCCAACTGGCTGTGTTCTCTTACATGCAGACAGTGCAAAAATGAAATATTACATACCTTTTTCATTGATATACAACAGGTCAGATCATGGTACACAATAGGAACAAGGTCTTTTGAAAGATGGACATCAAACTCTACAAAGGCAGCACCCTGCAAGAAATCAAACACTTCTTTATATTCAAAATACTTTACTACAATTAGCTGGTGTAACTGAAGTCAACTTATCAATTTCAGGCCTTTTTCAGAAACTTTATAATAGATTCTGATTTATAATTAATTTGTAAAATAGAATTACATTTCATTAACTAAACTTTAAGCTTCCGCTCAACACCTCGCTAATGGTTCAACAAAAGTCAATATATGCGAGGGAAAGTGCTATTTAAACAGGTCTTATCATGTCTCGTATAAATGCTTCAATGTTTCCCAACTTGTTGCACAAGTAAACATGGTAGCATTTTACATAAAACAATGGATGAATGCATTTTAACGTGTGATGATTAACAGAGGAATCACAGAAAGAGGTCTTACAACACCAGGTTAAAGTCCAACAGGTTTATTTGTAGCACAAGCCACAAGCTTTCAGAGCGCTGCTCCTTCAACAGGTGAGTGAGAGTTCTGTTCACAAATAGGGCATAAAGACAAACTCAATTTACAAAATAATGGTTGGAATGTGAGCCAGGACAGTTAGTGAGATTTTGCAAGCCCAGGCAAGTCGTGGGGGTTACAAATAGTGTGACACGAACCCAAGATCCCGGTTGAGACCGTCCTCACGTGTGCGGAACTTGGCTCTCAATTTCTGCTCAGCGATTCTGCATTGTGTGTCGTGAAGGCCACTTTGGAGAACGCTTACCCAAAGATCAGAGGCTGAATGCCCATGACTGCTGAAGTGTTCCCCAATAGGAAGAGAACACTCCTGCCTGACGATTGTCGAGCGGAGCTCATTCATCCATTGTAGCATCTGCATGGTCTCTCCAATGTATTTTAAGACTTGATTATCTGTCAAGACTCACATTCCAGCCATTATTTTGTAAATTGAGTTTGTCTTTATATGTCCTGTTTGTGAACAGAACTCCCACTTACTTGATGAAGGAGCAGTGCTCTGAAAGCTTGTGGCTCATGCTACCAAATAAACCTGTTTGACTTTAACCTGGTGTTGAAACTTCTTACTGTCCTTACCCCAGTCCAACGCCAGCATCTTCACATCACAAGAGGAATGACAGAGATAATGGGAGAATGCCAACTTACTTTCATTCGTCCATGCTTGCTTGAACCATTGCAATGATTAGGTAGTTTGGTTTTATATTTCAGTTGAACCAACATCTTCAAGAATTCATCACTTGCTCACTATTCAAATTGGAATGTCACCCTAGATCATTGTTCGTTTAAAGCCAGGTTGCAGGATGTTAAAGATGGGTTGCCAAAATTGATTTTGCAAAGATTCTCTAACTCTTCGTCATCCGGATTTGAAATATTATCTATTCTTTTCCACAGATGCTGTCCGATCTGCTGAGATCTTCCAGCATCTGCAGTATTTTGCTTTTAAATAGACAATGAATGATTGGACACCAGGAAGTAGAGAGATCTTGGGTTCCAAGTCCAAAGATGCCCAAGACAACAGGACAGGTAGATATAGTGGTTAAGGCACACGGGATATTTGCCTTTATTAGCAGGGGCAGAGAATACAAGAGCAAGGAAGTCCTGATACAGCTATATAAAACACTCATTAGACCACAGCTAGAGTTGTGTGAAGTTTTGGTCACCACACTATATGAAGGATATGATTGCACCTACAGGAATGCAGCAGAGATTCACCAGGATGTTGCCTGGGCTAGAGCGTTCCAATCTTTAGGTGGAGAAAGCTGACTCTTACTATAGATGAAGGGCAAGCAATCTAACAGGGTAAGGGCACAGGGGAACTTAAGAGAACTCAAGCTTATGCCATCAGCATGCATCATATTGGACCCCATCATATTAGATACTGTTGCAAGGACAACATGTGGATTAGGAATGGGGTGGGGTGGGGGGGGTGGCAGGCAAACATGAATCCTCGCAATAATGATGTTAGGATGAGAAGACAAGCTAACAGTAGTGAAGAATGAAACCAAGCTAAGGCTGTGGGGAGAGGGATTGTTGATCATATAACCAATTGCATGGAAGATTACAGAGACTGGAATATTATAAAGTATTTTATAAGCAAGAACATTAGTAAGAAGAACAGACCCATTTGGCTCCCCATGGCTGATGATCTACATTAACTCCATTGTAGCAGGTACCACAGAAAGGCCTTAGACTTGTACAATAGCAAACTTTTAAATAACCAATATCGCCTATATTTTTGACTCATTTAGATGGAAAAGATACTGAGCTGTACAACTTAATTCACTCAAGATCGAAAATCTGCTCCTCATGTCAAAAGTGCAATTGTTCTTGTATTGAAAGCAAAATTTATAGTCTGAAACTGTGCCATAAATTTAGTTCAAGTTAAATCTAGCAATACCAGTCTGGATCAGAAGATGTGTTTATTGTGACCCTTAAAGCCACAAATGCCAGAAAAGCAATGTTTTTATTCTACTTACATGATTAGCGGCATTTTTAAAGGAAGCTATCGTGTTTTCTCGAACTTTTGCCAGGCTGAAAGACAATTTGGAAAAGGTCAGCACCAATAAACTGAAATGTGTTGAACGCACATGTACACTTAAATAATTTCAGAAATTAAAGATGAACTAATCCTTTTTATTAATTCTCCAGTGTGAGCAGGCAATAACATTTTGGTGTAAAATGGAAACAAAAAATCCAGAAAACATTAATGACATTTCTGTTTACTGCTGAGACACCAAATATCACATGTTGTTTAGGGAGGGGTGCACAGACTTTTTTTTTAAAACTTGCACGATTGCTTCTATTTTAACCAGGCAGAAGGATTGCACTTGTGTTTCAGCTCCCAAATGAAAAAAAAAGACAAGTCATTATACTTGCTGAGTTGAGGCTAAAAAAAACAGCCTTCAGGATGAAGTGAGACTACAGCACAGGAGATAATTTTCTCAAGGAGAGCAGATATCTTCAGCATGGCGACTGAATTGTAAGTCCGCTTTTATTTTCATACTTTCTTTATAAATCCGTTTTTACAATGGGAAACAGTACAACAAACATATCACAATGCAGTTACACACTTGCACTGATTCTGGTGATCTTGAGTGAAGAGACAGGAAAGAAAAAGATCAGAGATGGAAGGTGAAGAGAAAGGATGAAGGAGAAGAGCAAGAAAGGGGCATCTCCTAACCACAATTTAAAAAAAGGCTCCCGTCTAGATTCTCCATTCTAGCAACAAAATGGACAAATCACTGCTCCCAATGTCTCTCATGCTGGGGACTGCATGGTTGGCCTACCTGCATCAAGAGCCAGGGTGGAAGTCAAGAGGAAAGAAAGCACAAAGATATCTCACTCATGATAGACTCAGTTAAAGGGGGCTAGACACATTCAAGTCACCTGCAGTTTGTGACTTTTTGAAACAAAATTGAACTTTAGGCTTTAACACAGAATCAATTTTATATCTATTCAGACTGAGGGCAAAAATAATTTCAATGTTTAATCTGAACAGTCATTCTTTAAATTTTATATTGCATGTTATGAATTATATGGCATCTTCAGAAGAGCAGTTCACATGAGGTTAATTAATCTCTTAAAAAATGAGTTAGTAACAGGTTTAAGAATACAAGGGAAGGTGGAAATAGCAACTGCAGCACCACATGCTCTTGTGGTTTGTATTTTGTGTGCAATTTTGGGGTAGGTTTGAAAAAATTCAGCTATACACCCAACTTAGTATGAATACACAGTATAAAAAATGTTATCACCTCTCACAACTGCTTTGATTACCAAAAATGAGGATTTTAACTAATTTAATACTTACTTTGCAGATGATGTATTCACTGCACCTCTGTGCCCAACATCTAAAGCCATTCTTGGTTTCCAATACTTGGACAAGGAAGGAGACATGTCACAAATATAGACGTCCAAAGGCTTAATAACGAGGTAGTCAACTATGTACACAGATAAAGACAGATAGAAGTGGTTAGTATTTTACAATTCAATTGCGATTGCTAAAGCAGTAGATTTTGTTGCATTTTAATTATATTACAATTAAATACCCCTTTTTGTAGATGAAAGGTAACTCCTTCAGAGACTGAATGAAATAGGCAATTATCTATGGAGCCTTAACATGCCTGAAAGGATGTAACTTAACTAAAATAGCCTTGGACAATTTCTATTTTCTCATGAATATCTCTTTTGATGTGAATGTCAATAGACAAGACAGTTTATGTTATGTCTTCAGACCATGCTGTGGAGCCTTTTACCTCCTGATTACAGCAGAAGGTAAATCTTTGGAATGTTGAGCTAATAGCAGCCACTGTAACATCAGAAACGAAAGTCATGGAGGTGGTGATATAATAGTCTTGTGGCTGAGCTTATAGGGCAATATGACCTGAAGAGCACAAAGATAAACAGAACAGATCTGGAAAACTGAATTCAAATACTGTAATTTGAGAGTGTGTGTGTTTTCTGGGCGTTGTCTAAGAGTATGCTCTTGTAAACGTTACTAAACTTGCACTTGACTCATAGGACTAGAACCCTCGTTTCTAGTACGGAGACCAAGGTTCATTCTAGTCCATCAAACATTTAAATAATTTTAATATAAAATGATGCAACTATTATTTGTTATTTTCAAATGAAAGCTTTAACCATTGTAGTTAATTACCTTGCTAAAAGATCTTAATTTAAGACAATTTTTAAAAACCAGCATCTTACAGTATGCAAGGCGTTATTAAAAGCGAGCAGGTTAAGCTGACATTAGGTTACATCTCAGCTGAAGTACTGCATTCAGTTCTGGGTGCCAAATTTTAGGAACAACGTGAATGAAAGCATTGGAGAGACAGGGCAGAAAAGGTTTATCAAAATGGGTTGCAGGGATGAGAAACTTTGGAAAAGTTCCTGGACAAAAGACAGCTGATAGGAGATTTGATAGGTGTATTCTAAATCATGAGGAGGCTGGACAAAATGGACATGGTGAAAACTGTTCCATTGCTAGATTGAAAGTCAGAGGGTATCAATTAAACATAACTGATAAAAGAAGAAAGTAGTTAGGGTTCTGGAATGAAGTCTGAGGGTATGTTGGAGACAGGTTCAATTAAGGCATTCAAGAGGGAATTGGATGATTGTTTGGAAACAAGCAAAGTGAAGGGTTACAAGAAGACAGGAGAATGGCACATGGTGAAATGCTCAGAGAGCTGATGTAGACAATGGGCTGAATGGCCTCCTTTTTTTATAAAAAACTGGGCAGCAATATATGACAAATTCCCTAAATAATTATGAACCGATGGCAGAGGTTTCAATTTGGTAGGGGATAAACCATGAAGTCCAGGAGGAAGGTTTCAACTTTGACATTGTCCAGTATTAACAGATCACAGCTTGGAGGATAATCAGGTTTACGGAGGAAAAATAACTCTGGTTCTCAACACTACTCGGCTATCGCTTGTGCAATTGCGGATTGGAATTTATTTAGATGCAAAAATCACCTACTTACACTTGACTAATGGCCAGAATCCATTAATTTATCTACAATGAACAGTCAACAGATTTGAGAGAGGATGAAAAATAAACTTGGCAAAGGAAAACAAAGACAGACAAATTAAACAAAAAAACTGCACCAGCACATTATTCTTATAGCCTTTAAAATCTAGGTTACTGAATTGTTAGATAATTTGTAATGCTCATGGTTTAGAGCTATTTTTTATTTAAAATTACCTTAATTATATATAACTGACCAAAAACGATTTGTACATAGTATTTAACTTTGCTACCCGGTGTCCAAAGCATTTGAATAAAATATGAATATATGGTAGGAAATCTTTAAATTGAACACAGACAACCACAGACTATTATGACTAGCTTATTGAACACACAGTGTACAATTTGCAATGATGCAGTCACACAATCTTCCAGTTTTGAGTAGTGATACCTTTCACTTTTCCAATAGTTTGTCTAGAATTTCTGCTCATGATGGGAAGTGTGATAATTCCATTGGATTTTTCTACAATTGTTGAAGATAGAAGACAGGCTGTTCCTACAAGCCCAGGTAATGCATCACCTTGCACTACTGCTACACCCAACTCTTCCTGAAAAAGACACACACGAGGTACAAATTTAAACAATATTTAAAAATACAAGCGATCCAACTTGCTCATATTGGATAAAACAACAAATCCAAAGAGAAATGTAGTAGAAAAAAAATGTACGTAACTATTCTTCAATACTCCTGCCCAATTTTTCAGCCCCCATTCCCAGCTGAGTACCAATCATCCTTCCATCTCCAAGGTCCTTCAACGTGTATATGGTCTTCAAATTCGGCGTCCGTTCCTCATGATTTTCAATACTTCTATCAAATCAAGTCTCTCTCTCTCTCTCTACACTGCATTATCCAAGCCATTGTCACTCTGAGTTGATTACACTAACACTGTTAGCTTATTTTCCTACAGTCCAATTCACCTTAAATTTGGTTGGCAGTATTTTTATGCTGCACTGCTTTCTGCTTACCCATTCCATCTGTCCTTACTCAACTCTATTGGTCATCTTTGCTATCTACTAGTCAAAATTCATCTGACTTTTTTGGTCATTCTCAACTCCTCCTTTGCCTTGATCTTAACAGTAGTGCTCATTTGGTGCTTTCTTAAGCTTTATTGAGCTCTAGATTTACTTCAGGCAATGAATGGAGGCAACACCAAGAGCCATTTGAAGATTATGAGATCCAGATCCAGATAGGAAAAGAATACTTCTGCCAAGTGAGACGTCAGAAAATGAAAGGTCGATAAACAGAGCTTTTCAACAGCTGAACCCAGAAAGGCTAACCTGTAAATATATTTATTGTATCCAGGATCTTTACTTACTACCAGTACAGTCTGCGTTTATGCTTATCAAGAGTGAAGTGCTGTCAATGCTTTCGAAAGAAAAAACTTCTGGAATAGAACTTCCTTCATTTTCATTTTGTTCTTCAAAAAAAAAACTGCAGGTTCACCTTTTGATTAAAAACACTTCCCACCCTATGAACAGTGAAGTGGCTGCATTAATGAGAACTCAAGTATCAGTAAGAGGTCAAACATTCCACTTATTGCTAATAGCAACATTTGATTCTGATTTAGTGTTGTAATCCAACAACAGAGGCAAAATGAGAATGACATTCTCTGTCCCCACATAAGCATGTTTTGTTAACAGACAGAGTACGATACAGTGCCTCACACTTCACTCCTTATTCTAGGATTGAAAGAGATCTTTGTTATAGGTGGTGTTCTGGATAGACGAACATCTATATAGTCAGGCGGACAGGATTTTCTTTCAACAACCATAACAAATGTATTTGCAGAGTCTGGAGAAAAGGTTTGTCTGTGAGAAAATTGGAAAGCAACTGACACTGGAAGATGCACTGTGGCTGGCTGTTGGTAGGAGGGCTCCTCAACAGCCAATGGTCTGAAAATGAACACCAATAAAGATGGGGAGCAACACAGAAGACAATTCATCCCTGATGTAAAGTGACAAAAAAATCCAGCACTGAAGACTTCTTCCAGAATGAAATACAAGTGGAAGCTGAAAATACATAAGACTAACCTGCTCAAAATCTCTCCAGGACTGAAACAGAGGCCTTACATTTCCTAACCACTAAACATCCCACAACATATTGCATTACCCAAGAAATTACAAAATTTGTTGAACAGACTGAAAAATACAATGTTTATTTCCAGTCTTGGAGAAAACCTTTAAATGCAGTGCTTCTGACTGAATGGCAAAGGCTTTCTTCAGAACAAGGTTGTTCAGCAGCAAGGTGTTGGATAGGGGTGCAAACTTTGTCAACAAAGCAATGCTTTGAATAATTTTCCGTATTGAATTTAGCAATTACTTTTCCAATATGAAGGCTTCATAACCAGTTCTTTCCTTCAATCCTGAACTTCAAAGCATAATTTTACATAGTTCCTCCAGAAGATTTTTATTTCATAAAGAACTGCAATAGCATAAAAACTGCCATACCTCAAAGAAGTCAAAAATGAGCTCCAGGTTATCTGGCTCCATGGTTTGAATGCTATACTCTGTCCACTGTCCAGGTTCCAAGGCATACCCACACTCTGGCTGGGAATGACGCGATTTGTATCCACTGTCGCTGATTAAGGAAATTTCTAAAGTATTGGGCATTTTCTGCACTGAGGTAGTAACCAGTTTGGGGTCATCGTCTTCATCCTCCTCCTCAAAACCCTCCAACGTCAACTTCACCCTTTAAACACAATGAGCATTACAGAATTCAATTTTTAAAAAATTGCAGGGCATTTACTCAACATTCACTGTAATTTTACATTTATTTTATTAAAAAATGACTTTTTATAAAAGGCAAATTAATTTCCTTTGTGTGTGCGCAAGGTCAGTGCATTAGCTAGGCAATTCCTAAGGTTATTACAAACCTCTGACATTCAACTAGAACCATATTACTACCTTGTACATATAACATATGTTGCATATCTGGGTCAGCAACATTCGGTATTCCCATCTACATAAAGCAATCTTCTATTCAGAATGAATTTTATTTTAAACTGTAAATGTTTTCAATTGCATTCTGTGTTAATTTGCTGGTCCAATTCATATCCTCTTGCATAGTGGATTAGATCTGTAGCATTGATGACCACATGTCAACCAGCTAATAGCCAAAAAATGGAAATGGGATATTCCCCCTTCCCAAGTGGACCAAGATTTTCCCTCACCCCCTTGGAACATTCAGCTAACAGCCTTCTCTTTATTTGCTATTCAGGCCTTTTTTTTTCCTTTTAGAGGAGCAGGGTGGGAGGAGAAAATTAATTTCATGCATCACATTTATTCCTGATCTGCTACGGCAGTTGATTTTGTTGGGGGTGGAGGTGCGAGTATCAAAAAGCCAGATTCTTCCCTTCAGCTAAACATACTCATTGCACAAGCCTCAAACCATTTTCTTTATTCTATGATACATTTGTTCTCCCTCAGAGAGCTTTCCAAAATTGGACTATTGTTCCTACAAGGTTAATTGGAATACTTCAATTGTATCGCTTATAATGCTTTTCGTAAGTTAAGAGAGTTTGCTAAAAACAGCTGAGTGCATTCTGCTAATTTTCTCCACAGTGGCTGCCTCTCAATTCACTAAAAAGCCCTCTGCTTGTCAAACCCTATGCTTGTCTGACATCCAGAACTGGATGAATAGAAATTTCCTCAAATTGCACGTCGGGAAATGGGAAGACTGAAAGCATAATTTTTAGCCCCCACCACAAACTCCATTCTCTATTGACTCTACCCAGCAACAGCTAAAGGCTGAACCAGAGTGTTCACAAATCTTGATTTCACACTTGATCCCAAGATGAGCTTCCACCACATACTCACACTACGACTGCCTCTCTTTACCCGTAACATTATCCAACTCCATTCCTGCCTCAACTTACCTGCTGCTGAGTCCCTCTTCCAAGCCACTGTTGCCTCTGAACTTGACCATTCCAATGCACTCTTGACAATCCAAAATTCCAATGCAAACATCCTAAAACCCACCAAGACATGTTCACCCATCACACCTTTGCTCGCTCACCAATACCACCCAGTTGAGCATACCAGAATTTTAAAAATCTTGTCCTAGTTTTTCATGCCACTACATTGCCTTGTCCTCTCTACCTCCAGCCTCCTCCATCTGCAAAATCCTCATATATTGCATTAGTCTAATTTAAATCACTTAACCACTGTTTGCTATGTCTTCAGCTGTCAAGACCGTACGTTTTGGTTATTCCCTCTGAACATCCCCACCTCTTCTTCCTCCTTAAAGGCGATGCTCCATAACGTTAAGTACCAAAGCAATATCTTCACAGTAATCCTCCCTATCCTTTGTATCACTAAAACCTTTGTTGATTCTTATTTCTTTACTACGATCATCTGTTCAGACAAAAGAAAAGCAATAGACTAATTCATACCACACTCTGATCCAGAAACTCTTAGTCACAATTCAACTTCTCAAAGTTACATTTTAAAAAACCCTGCAGCAGCTCCAGACACAGTAAATTCCATTTGCCTTTATACAAGGAAATATAGCTAAAAGTAACTATGACAGAAGCAACTATTTCAAAAATTTGAAGTTATCTTAAGATTGAAAGTCTAGAGCTGCAAAGTGGCAAGCTATAACAAGATCCAGAACACTTAGTGCTCTAAACATACATTCTAACAAACACTATTTCACAGATAGCTAGCAAAGCAATGACACTATAAACATTTCCACAGAGAAGTAATAGCGTCTATAGTTCTACTGCTACGATGCAAGCTCTTTGGGAGCAACACAAGGTTAAAACATCTACAATGTTCAGTTGTTTTCATACAAAATTCATTAATGTTACTCCATGGTTGCATTTTTCACAAATCTATGGAGAATAAGCCCTCGTTCAGTTTAGTGATCTCAACCTACAGCACACAACAGTTTCAAAATCCATCTTGTCAAGTCCAGGTTTGATGTCCTGAATGGCCTTAAATGATTAGAAAGAGAAAGTTTACCTAAATCTGGACTTCTTGAACTTCTTCTTGGATATGGAAACTGGAGGTTTCTCAGAATAATGCAACCTCAAACGAATTTCACTTTGGCACGTTAACCACCCAGAATCCAATTTCTCAACACCATCTGTGAACACAAATTATGTTACTTGGTTTATGCCCATTCGCAGACATCCTTTAAAAATCATCCACGTCAAGTTATATTTTTAGAGTTCAGCAGAGCCAACTATAACATTGCACAGCCTGTGTAAGATTTTTGTAAACATCATAGTGAATGTCTATTTTTAATAACTGCCAAATATTAGAATGTTAGTATTCTGGTGACTCTATAAACAATTAGATGCCGAAGATGCTACAAAGCAAGGGCTGCTGATAATTGCCTTTACTAAATATTATAAAGTACTAACAAATTAATCATTTAATTAAATTGAAAATACAAAGTATTGAAATAACACAGTCGACCATAACAACCGACTGCATGTCTTTGTCCAAATTGCACTGAATCTTCACACCAAAAATCTCTTTCACTTTACACCCTCAGTAGAATTGCTCATCTGATCATCTCTCCAATCTTAAAAAATAAAATGATTTTATTAGCTAGTGGGCTAATAGAGAAAGAACCAGAAAAATCACTAGTGGACCAGCAGGATAACAGAAGGGACAGAACATCTCAATTCTGCCAGCCTTAGTTCAGCAGTAGCACTCAGATGTTTCCAAGCCTCATTCCTGTGGCTTCAGCACATAACCTTTCTTAACATTTCTGTGACATTCACAAGATTTACTGTACTATGGGAAGTGCTCTTTCAGATGCAAGTGGAGATCTTAGTTGCACATGCAAGTGGACATTAAAGATCCTATGCCATTAGAGTCTTCCCTGGTGTCCTAGCCAATATTTGCCAACCAAAATTTTAAAAGTCTTTCCCAGTCATTTATTTCATTGCAGTTTGTAGGACTCTTCTATGCACACATTATCACATTCCCTTACATTATTAGGTCCACCATGTTTCAGAAGTACCTAATTGGCTATGAGGCTCACTGGTATGTTCAGAGATCACGGAAGATACTTTATAAAAGCACTTTTTGTTCAAGATGTGGGCTGGAAAAATGTCATCTATAAGAATTTACTGTCTCTTCTGTATGTTTATCTAGATGGTGATTCTGTAATTTTTCTTTATTTACACCATAGCCTGAGATAGATGGTAGAGTTGAGGCAGTACTAAATGAGGAAAGAACTACTGTTCTTGTTTACATGGGAAGAAACATTATGGAGAGTTGGCCACATAAAGATGGTACACCAACATTGATAGTGGGTGTTGTTTCACCAAAGTATGAGGTTCTGCAGCTACGAAATCAGAGCCAATAAATGGAAACCAGCATAGATGAAAGATTTTGATTAAACAGAGATAAACATTGCCTAAGTATAGAGATAAGCAGCCCTATAAGAGGCATTCACATTAAACACTGGTTTCTTACTCATGTAGAGATTAGTTATACAGACAATGACAATACATTGGATTTAGTAAATCAGGAATAGCTGATAGGAAAAGATTTGAGGCTCAAACTGCTGCTGTCACATTTTAAAAAGGGCTAAAAAGGGCAGCATGGTGGCAAGCAGTGCTACCTCAAGGCACCAGGATCCCAGATTCAATTCAGGCCTCGGGTCACTTTGTGTAAAGTTTGCACATTCTTCCCGTGTCTGCGTGGGTTTCCTCCCATGGTCCAAAGATGTGCGGGATGAAGTTAATTGGCCATGTTAAATTGCCCTTTAGTGTCAGGAGGAATAGCAGGGCAAATACATGGGGCTAAGGAGTTAGGGTGGGATTGTCGATGATGCAGATTTGATGGGCCGAATGGCCTCCTCCTACACTACAGAGATTCTATAAATCAATTTATGGGAATGCAAATAGCAACAATTAAGTGGAAGCCAAGTATAGAATATTCTAATGCATCAAAATATACACTTATATAAAAGTTCTGAAAGGAAAAGGCAGCCATACATCTTAGCACCTACATTCAGCAACTGGCCCTTAAGGAGCTATGGTAAGTAATAAACACACAACTCATTTAGACAAAAAAGGTACAAATAGTAGTTAATGCTCACAAGAAAAGCACTGAAAGCTAAAATTAATTAACAAGATGAAGACAGGAGTCACAACTATGCAGAAGTATTTTATTTCTTTCAGGAGTAAAGTTTCAGTTAGGGGTAAATAAAACAATTAAAGGATGACTTAAAAATTATGGTCTGATTTTCAGTAGTAATGATGGTTAAGCTATCAGGGTTCAGCATCACTGCTCCTCCAAAACTGACAGTAACTTCAGCAGCCTGCACATGTTATATTAAATATGCAAATCCAGAAGTTTCTGACAGTGATTACACACTTCTCCACTGACATTCCCATAGTCTGAAATCTATTGGAGTACAGCCACTCGTGGTGCTGTTATGGTTCAGGTCAAAAACTCCTAAGTGTTTTAATGAAGCCTGCCTGAGCCATAAATTTTGCATCCTGAATTTGGCTAGGGTAAGTATGAATGCTTCTCTTCAGGTATAATTCAAGTGATCCAGTAGGGAGCTTTTACCGAACAAAGTTTATTTAAGAATGCAGTTAACATGTATAGTAAGAAAATTAGCATCAACTTTTTATCGATTACAAACAAGAAACAAACCAACCACTATAAATGTACATCCCTTAATGAATATCTCAAATGTGTTCCAATTAAAGCTAAAATCCAACAAACAAAAACCTTCGAACAGATTTATCACTGCACAGGCTAAAGCTCACATGATGCTGGAATGCAGTTGTGGGTTGAATGCTGCTTTCAAATGATCTTGAAAACTCAAGGACAGCTTGTAGTTTTCAGCTTCCCAACAACACCAAAACAGATTCTTTACTGCAGGATGGCAATAAGCCGTGCTTTCAGCTAACTGGTAAAACGTTCAAAATAGAAACAGAAAGGTGGAATTCTTTTCCAGCTTGCTTCTAAGACTGCCTCTAACACTGCAGCCAAAACAAAACTAAAAACAAAATTTGTCATCTGATCTGCAGTTTTTTTCTCCTCTCACCAATGGCATCACCTAAGGCTGTGACCACGATTTTAAAAAAATCTTAAAAGGTACACTAACACCACAGTGCCCTTAACCCCATTGCAAAAACTTTTGGAAAATGAGGCCCTACTGAATTCACTTCATACTGAGCTTTTAACCGCACACCAAATTCCTAGTTACTGCTAAATTCAAATTAGATGAGGTAGCATAAGGTGGTCCAATCTGGTCTACATGGGACAGAGGGTTGTGAAGAAAGGGCGAGAGAAGCAGTGTCTCCATTAACCAAATCTTGAACAGAGGAACAGTTGATGCTCAAGTCACCATCCCACTGCCAACAAACACTGGGAACAACAGAAGAATTAAATGCGTGTTTTGAAGGCTGCCAAGCGAGGCAGGGAGAAGCAGATCTTCGCTGTAGAAGAACAGCAAAGGTAGCTAGTCAGGTTACAGAAAAAGATGGTTCCAAGAAAATTCAAGTTTTTGCAGCCTATCAAAATAGTCAATGGAACAAATTTTGAGTTTTCTTACCAATGAGAGACTGAAATTAAGTTGCACGACTTGAGATTTTCTTTAACCACAACTTTGTGGACTCACTTATTGACGATAAAGTAGAATAGCTTAAAACCCTCATTTGTCCTTGACTCACTAAGTGCTACAATCCAACAGGGGATAAATGTGAAGGCCATGACATCCCGTCATTATGACAATGTGTTAGATTAATATGCATCTTGATAGTGGTCAATGAACATAAATTTCTCATTGTTGAGGGATACAGGCCCAATTACAAAACAACAATGACTTGAATCCAAGAGAATACTTTAAGAGCAGAAATTTATAATACCCGGATTTCATATGATGTAGCTAATGTCTCATTCTTTCATCTGTGCAACGGAATGTGAACAAAGGGATTAAAAAATACACTGGCTTGGCTGGTGCATGGTAATATGTACAGCTCCAATGAATGATGAACTTTAGAGAAAAGTATTAACTTAAAACAAATAAACATGGTTCATAAACATTATAGCTTGAAATTTCATTCATCAACCAAGATAAAATAAAAACAATAGAACTAGAAGTGAACCTATTTACAAATAGCTATCATAGGTAAAATTAAGCCGACAGTTTCTAATGAGTACAGGTTATGCATGTGCACAATCCTAAATCCATGAATCACAATCACATCAGCATCTTACAAAGCATAGTCAAACTTACTCATAGTATATAGAATGGGTATATAATACTGCTATTCTACTAGGTGGTAGGAGCCCACAATGAGTTTCTACCTCAAGACAACCATGAATCCTCACCAAACGGAGGGTCAGAAATAAAGTACAAACACAAGTCCATTCTTACACACGCCCCAATAAAACTCAAAAACAGAAAAGGGCCACACAGAAATCATCAATCCACCCTGACTAATAAATTAGATGGTAGTGAATCAAATTATATCTATTGAAGATAATAGAACTCCACTAGTAACAAGGTAGCCAAATAAGTAGTTAAGATAAGCAGATAGTAGCCCAAATTCCAAACCCACTCTGTAATGAATTAACTGACATCAATCTGGGCAGCTTGACAGCTGTCTTGAGCCACCAGATTGCAATATAGTAAACTTGTAGTGCATATATGCCTTAAGTGTATATATTTTACGCGCAAAAGGATCAAAGTCAAAAGGATCAAAAGGGAATTATAGGCCGGTTAGTTTAACGTCTGTGGTAGGTAAAATGTTAGAATCTGTCATTAAGGAGGAAATTGCGAGGCATCTTGAAGGGAATTGCTTGATAGAGCAGACGCAGCACGGTTTCATTAAAGGGAAGTCGTGTCTGACAAATTTACTGGAGTTCTATGAGGATGTGTCTAGGGCAGTGGATAGAGGAGAGCCGGTGGATGTGGTCTTTCTGGATTTTCAGAAGGCGTTTGACAAAGTACCTCACAAGAGGTTATTGCAGAAGGTCGGGGGACATGGAGTTGGGGATAGGGTGTTAGCGTGGATAGAGGATTGGTTGTCAAATAGGAGGCAGAGAGTGGGGGTCAACGGGTGCTATTCGGATTGGCGGATGGTGACTAGTGGAGTGCCCCAGGGGTCGGTGCTGGGGCCTCAGCTTTTTACCATTTATATAGATGATCTGGAGGAGGGAACCGAGTGTAGGGTGTCGAAATTTGCTGATGACACCAAGATTGGGGGAACGGCAAATTGTGCGGAGGGTGTGGAGAGTCTGCAGAAGGATCTAGATAGGCTGGGCGAATGGGCCAGGAAATGGCAAATGGAATTTAATGTTGGCAAGTGTGAGGTGGTCCACTTTGGTAGGAAGAATGGTAGAAAGGACTATTACTTAGTGGCGAAAAACTGCAGCAGGCAACGGTGCAGAGGGACCGCGGGGTCCTTGTGCATGAGTCGTAAAAACCCAGCTTGCAGGTGCAGCAGGTGGTCAGGAAGGCGAATGGGATGCTGGCCTTCATAGCGAGGGGGATTGAATATAGAAGTAGGGAGGTCTTGCTGCAGCTGTATAGGGCATTGGTGAGGCCGCAGCTGGAGTACTGTGTGCAGTTTTGGGCGCCGCACCTGCGCAAAGATATTTTGGCCTTGGAGGGAGTGCAGAGGAGGTTTACTAGGCTGATACCGGAGTTGAGGGGGTTGAGCTATGAGGAGAGGCTGAATAAACTAGGCTTGTACCCGTTAAGAGTTTAGAAGAATGAGGGGAGATCTCATTGAGACGTATAAGATGATGAATGGGATGGATAGGATAGAGGTGGAGAGACTCTTCCCGCTCAAAAAAGACAGTAGGACTAGGGGGCACAGCCTCAAGATAAAGGGGGGGCGGTTTAGAACAGAGTTGAGGAGGAACTTCTTCACTCAAAGGGTGGTGAATCTCTGGAATTCTCTGCCCGTTGAAGTGGTGGAGGCTGCCTCGCTAAATATTTTTAAGACGCGGGTTGATGGGTTTTTGATGAGAGGGGATTAAGGGTTATGGGGAGAGGGCGGGAAAGTGGAACTGAGCCTGGCGGGGCAGGCTCGAAGGGCTAGATGGCCTACTCCTGCTCCTATTTCTTATGTTCTTAAAGTCGCTTGTGCTCCCTTTAGCAACCTGTTGACGCACTCCTGAGACTCAAACAGGGAGACATCGAAAAAGTTGAGCCCAATACAATGCTTCTTTGGAATTATCCTATATTTGTGACGCTGTTTTATCTCACGTTAACAAGAGTTGACATTTTTGGGAACCGAAAGGCTTCATTTGAATTTTCTTTAAAAATCGGCAAATTAAACCCTGCAGGAATTCTAAAATGCTACTCCCCAATATTAAAATTCTTAAATTTGTACACACTTCCACCTCAATATTTCTCCGTTATAAATTCAAGCTTCAACACTTGTGTTGGAATTCATCCCTGAAAAATGGTCAGACTATAATTACGCTTTTCTGGTAGAGATATTGCATTAGCAGAGCAGGAACATGCCACATTATAAACTGCAGACTTTACATAGTAAGCCCCATTATAAATGCAGACATAGGAATCTATACCAGAAATACAAAAATAAGGGCAGAGGGTATGCATTAAAATGGGGATTGAATGATGTTTGCACACACTGATTAATTCATTCCCACCTTCCGGTTTTGCTTTTATCTGAAATCTGCACTTGGTCTTGACTCCCCATATGTGGTAAGACAGGGGCAACTTAGCATGGCCAATCCACCTAAACTGCACATCTTTGGACTACGGGAGGAAACCCCACGGACTGCTTTGAAAGACAGATCCACCTCCAAGGAATACACTGTACTTCATGGCTGGATTCTCTTCTCCATATAGAACTGCATCAACTAACTTGCAAACCATCCTATATTTATGATAAAAAATAAAATACTGCAGACTCTGGAAATCAAAAATAACAGTGCCAAGAAATCTCAGCACACCTGGCAGTAATCTGTGGACACTGAGTCCAATATGACACTCCTTTGGAATTATTCTACATTTAATATTCAATAATAAAATATTGCAGTACACTTACTGAAAATTCCAAAGTATCCATCATTCAAAACGCACTCTCGTTCTAGAACAGAGAAAGGAAGCATTGGGAGAAGTCAGTAATTGTTACACTAGACACATTGTTCAGTTTAAAATTAAACAATTTTCTATTCCTAGCTGTAAAGACGACTAAATTAATTTTGAAAAGATACCTTTCCTTGATGCACAAATATTACTTGATTTAAATCCATTAACATACAAGTGCTTTTAAAGCACAGACCTGTCTTCAAACAAAGCCCAAAAATTGATTCAGCACCCTTTTTGGGTAGCATACTGAGCACTGAAGGTCATTTCAAGCTCTTAGAATGTAAACAAAATTTGTAAAACTTGGAAATAAATGTTGGAGTCATTTCTTTCCCATAGCCAGTCAAGGTGAACGATGGGAACAATGATGTCAGTGCTGATTAGTGATTTACAAGGAAGCTAAGGAACCAACATCACAACTAAACATAGGTTTCAACCAAGAGCACCAGAAATAGGAGTAAGCCATACAGCTCCTCAAGACTGTGACGTTCCTCAAGATAATGGCCAATTCCACTTTTTTGCCCAAGCACCACATCCTTTGATTACCTCAGTTCAAAAAATTTTATCTTAATCTTGAGCTTACTTGACGACCAACAATACACTGCCTTCTGGAACAGAGAATCTCAAAGATTCACAACATTGAATGAAGAAATCCCTCAGCTCAGTCTTAAATTAATCGTAAAAGAAACTCAGAAACTGGGGCACATATGCAATATATTCTGTATTACTGCAAAATTCCACTGGGCAGAAATAAGTGGGCTACTACACCTTGTGGCACTTTTAAAATGGAGAAAAACTTTCCCAGCCATTTTGGTGAGTATCTTGGCCAGTGGCATGTCAATGAGGCTTGATCATTAAAATCAGCAGTCTCCCAGTTGTCACTTGTCTGGATGGATCAGGATCAGCATCAGCTATTCATTGGGCTACTATCCTCTATGAGGGTTAAAAGTCCCCAGCATGTTAACTTCATCCATTTTGTTCCGTTCCAAGCTTCCTTAAAGATGGCCTTTGATGATAAAACAACCAAAGCATACTTTTGCTATTGTAAGCCTTTAACAACAGATCAGCCAGCCAAAGGTCTTCAAAATTGACCATCTCTCTAATTTGTTTTTGCAGTGAAAGTAGTTAGGTGGATAAAAAGTATTCTCATGGTCATGCCCATCTCCTCTGAGCCAATATTTTATGATCTACTATTAATACAGTGCAAGACCGAACTTCCCCTTCTAAATTTGTCATCTTATGGCAACGATTGATTCTTCTTGCTTAGGACCGGCCATAGGATTTTGCATTTCAAAAGATCTTCACTGTAGACGTAAATAGTTTGCGCCTTTAAAAATGGATCTGGCCATTTTAAGTGTTTTAGAATGAGGACTATATTTGACCTTATTTACGGATGGTGAGTGCATTGCCTAAAAAATGGCCTCAGCACTAATAAAGTAATTCTTAAAATACATTTGTATGATACTAACAAATTTCTCAAGCTCAAAAAATTACCTGATCTCCAGTCAATCTCCACCTTTATTTAGTGACTTTTTAAGAGGGGATGCAATAAAAGTGAAGTAAAAGAAGAAATGCTGACTGGATTAGGAAGATCAGAGATGGCATACATGAGATATGAACATTGGCATGGATCTAATGTTTCTGTGCTGCAGTTAGGATGTGATATAATTTAACAGTCTGGTACTTCTTGTTGGAGAGAGGTCCAAGATTACTGTACACAATAGTGCTTCTAAACTCAAGGTCCTTATTCCTTGTGCTCTTAGTTACCCAGTGTTAGAATCTGGACAAGAGACCTTCAGAGCCCTTAGTATGCATGCATGACAATACCTGTTTTACTTGAATCTCTTAATGGCTTACCCCAGCATAGCAACGGCAAGAAGCCCACATACTTAAAGGGATAGGTAAATAGAGACAAGGGAACCTTTGTATACAATCAGAATGGGATCACTTGCAAAGTTTAGTCACAAACAATATCTCCTTTATAAAACTGTCAGATGCTAACACAACTGTTGAGTCGCCAGAAGCCAAGTGCCATTCTTCTAAAAGATTTTATAGAGTAGCTTATTGGTATGTGGCACCAATGTGCTACATATATTTGATGTTCAAAGTTGTTAGCTGTCTTTATGCTAGGTGCAAAATATGGGATGTATTGCATTCCCAGACACATGGGACAGAATGCCAAAGCTATGCTGCATAAGAAGTGTACACTAATGTACATTTACATCCTGGCTCCTGGTTTACCTTACACAACTTGGGACCAGGTTCAATCAGGTAGAATAGGTGGTGCTGAATTCCATTATTTCATCAGCCCCAGAAGCCAGGATGATACTGGAATTCCTGACTTAAGAACATACCTTCAATAGTGAAAGGACTAGTCTCCTGGGATTGTATTCCAGTTTTAAAAGAATTATAGCTCAAACAATGGCATGCTCGAAAAAAAAAACTTTTGTTACTCAAATTGTAAATATTAACAAAAGGGGTAGTACTGGAGGTACTGGAAGGAAGCTGATTTTATTTCAGTAAAGAATGTCAGTCAGACATTCCAGACCACAGCTTAAGTGATCCCTGGCCAGTGTTAAGGGATAGTTACCTTCATTATGGAAATGTAAGGAAATTCAGTGGAGAACCCAAAGATGTCCTATTTTCATGAGGCGATACCATCTCTGGTGCTTCAACTACAGCAGTGACATCTTGGGGGAACTGAGCAACCAGTTCCTTTGCTTCATTGTTGAATACATTTAAGGCTGAGATAGACAGAAGTTTGGTCTCAGGGATCTAAGGCATATGGGGAGCAGGCAGGAAAATGGCGTTGAAGCCCAAGATCAGCCACGATCCTACTGAATGGCAAAGCAGGTTTGACGAGCCGTGGTGTATTCCTGCTCCTGTTTCTTTTGTTGTGTTTCTTCAGCATCATGTGTTATCTTGTGTTGGCTCTAATGATGACTTATACACCCTGCTCCTAAATAATGTACTCACCTGTGATATGCAATTTAATTCTTCTCAATTTATAGCTCCTAGGTGTTTTAAATGCTTTCTTCTGTCGTTAACAAACCTTAATAAAAAACTTAATGGCAAATTAGGTGCAAAGTGGCACACTCAGCGGTAGCACATGGGAGAACAGCTAATGCGCTTTAAATGTTAAAGAGGAAAGCGTAGCCATGGTGCACCACGCTGAAACAGCAGCATGCTGTTTTGCAGAGTGTGAGACGGGGGGATACATGTTGCATCACTCAGCCTCAACACACCAATACTGCAGTCCTATTCACTCAATTGTGGGAATATACTTCCGAGTAGCTTATTCAGCTGGATTAGAGATGCAATGGTGGTAAAAGCTCATCACCACTGATCAAGGTAGACAAGTGGAAGAAACTGTGCGACACTTAGAAAAATTGTATTTTGAAGAAATCAATCTTCAGTTTCATTTATACGTAAGGAAACTCATTAGAAATCAGATCTTTATAAGAAACTTTTAATGAAGTTACTTGGGATTGGAACAAATAAATTAATTGTAAAATAAATCTATTTTGTACGCTTAAAAAGTTAAAAATAAACTTAGGGATAAAAAATTACATACTGTTAACATAACAAGTCACAAGCTAAGATATATGCATGTGGAAAGATAGAAGAATTGGCACTAAACATTATTTCCACGAATGTAGATCAGTGCAAATGTAGCGCAGTGGATTACTTAACCCAAAGTAGCTTCACGTTAAATACCTGAAAAACTTCTTTGAGCGAAAAAGCTGTAGTAATACGTTGTCTACCAGCATGAGGTGCTGTCCAACATATCGTGCGCAGCATTCTGAGAAAACTTAATTTGGTCTTCAGTATTGACAATTAAATTTCTAGAAGGTAACTCATTTAATTAGGAATGGTTCAAACTGACAAGCAGTCCAGGGATACAACTGAATAATGCTTCAATGTGGTAAGAAGCAAATTGCGTGCATGGGTAGGGTTGGGGGGAACAAGTTAATTGCACATGCAGGGTTTGGCAGTGGGGACAGCCTAGCATGCGCGAGGGCCAACGTGAGCCAATATAGAACCACTTAAATTCCAATGGTCAGTTTAGAGGACCATTATGAAATCTTGGTTCAGAACATCTAGAATATAGATTGAGAGTGTAACCAGGCAAGAATTGTACAGGACGGGTGAGAGGGAAGAGGGGGAAATTACTGTTTAGAAATGTCGGTCGCATTATGTCCAACGTGACAGACATTTGGTTCGCAAGAGTCAAAGTATAATGTGGTAATAAAAGACTGACGTTTAGTAGTACCTCTCTCAATTTGAAAAGTAAATGGCAACCGTCAGATGCTTAATTTAATTACATGTACCTCTGCTATTGCCAATCTGGCAGATAACAGAAACTCAATACACTGTAGTGACATACCCGACGGATTAAATGATCGTGGATGAGGATGAGTCTCCCACTTGTTGACTAGCACTTGCCGAAGATCAGCAGGGTTCTGAGTCAAGTGATAAAAAGATTAAAGCCCTTTATAATAATACAAAAGGACTAGAAGAAAATGTAAGCTCAGAGGATAAGAGATACGTTTTTAACCACTTCTGGTAGAACGTTTACAAATTTTTCAATCTGTGCTTTTCACGAGGTAACATAATTGCCTGAAATTACAGGTACTGAAGATCATAACCAATATTGAAACTGGATTGACCACAGTTCAATTTAATAACACAGCATATTAGAGCACCAACAGATGGTACCACAGGAGAGATGCAAATTTGAACTTCTCAGTGAAGAGTTCCAATCTCACATTTCTGTCACAGGTCCCATCAATTCTCTAGAGGAGAGAAAAGTTGGTAGGAGTCCTATTGCCAGGTTGTCATGAGCTTCCGACTGGCTGTCTGACTGAACAGCAGCACTGGCAGATGCATAGAAACAGGCTGCCAGGTCTGCAGGAGGTGCATAGCCCAGCAAGACCTGAATAGGAAATAAAGGGTTTAAATTATTTTTACTAAATCATCATACATGTACCATACATAAAATTACAAAACGCAGCTTAAACTCACTCTTCAATATTGTAACTAATAATCTTGAACTTTAAAAATACTGATTGCTGAAAATGAGGAAGTTGATACAAAATAAACCTAGTATTCTTCTTCAAGTTACTTTTAAAGGATCAAGATGGGAAATGAATTAGAGCTTTCACTCTTGCAATCGAATCTGAAGCCAGCAGGGACTAATGAAACAAGTCTTCTCCTGCAGCTCTTAAGGATCTACATGAAATAGTTGGGCAGTTTCAGCACTCGGGCTCCTCGCAAAACATTTCCTCCACTTTTGGTTGTACTTTAATATTCCTCACGGCGACACCAACCAGTGTGGGAAATGAAGGGGAAACAAGGAGGGGATAGCAGAGCAAAAACGTTGCAATGCAAAAATCCTTTAGGCACTAAAAAGTGAACAAGTGTTCTCTCGTTAGGATTTCACTAACACTATGGAGCACAGGAAAATTAAAAAAAAACACAAGCAAGCTTTAATATTCTACTGACATTCTTTCTCAAGCAACCACCAGTCCATTTAAAATACATAAAAATCCACAGCATTTGCTTAGATTCCCCATCTGGGCCTGTCCGTACATCTGATGGTTGATTTTTTTTAAAAAAGTGTATTATTAATCAAAATAGCCACATGCATAAGCACAAAGAATGAAAGAAAAGGGGACATTTCTAAATGTTTCAGTTTTTGTTTGAAACCAATAGGTAAAATTAAAATCAGTGTTGTCACTAGGTTGTTCAGAGGTACAAGCACTAACGCCCAAAAATGTCTCCACTTAAGCCAACAACAGTTTGACCGCTTTTATTCAGCTCAAACTATTTCTACCACCATCAACAAGAAACCTGCATCTTATATTGCTCAGAATGTTGTCACCTGGCACAACCATGCCAAATAAAAATTTCAGAGCCACCATTACAGTTCACAGAAATCCTAGTGGCAACACCAATAAACAGTTTAGCTTCCTTTTACTTCATCAATTTATGTTGATTTGTATATTTTGGTTAGAACAGCAATTGATTTAAAAAAAAATACATTTAAAATACATTTAATCGTTAGTGCATTCTCAGAAAGTTCAATCAAGTTAAAACTGAAGCACTCAGGTTACTAAATCCACTAACTATTGCCACTCTTCACTTTAAAAAACAAGTGTAGAAAGATGGAAAAAAGAATCACTTGCAACATGCTGACTTTAAAAGTAATCTAATGGCTAATTAAAGAAGGTAACTGATTGCCAATTGAGAGAAAGTAAGGTAGTGCAACAGGTTATTTACTGCTGCTAAAATGAACCAAACAATAATAAACCCTCACGCAAAAATATAACGCAAAAGGATGGGAAGGGATGTGTGTCAAGTCTATACATTTGCTGAAGGAGAATCTCTGATGCAATACAGAGTGAAGTTGCCAATGCAGAACAAGTGAATAGAATAGTTTAATGTACCAATTATACTTACACCAATCATAATTTATCTTAAATTTAACAAGACGACACAAAATATCACCAATCATTATAGATAGCATCCATTGCAGAGGTAAATGGGTTAAGGACAAGAATTTTTACTGACAAAAATCTAAGCTAGAAAACCAATTATTTTTCACTCCCTTTACCCCCTATAGAATTCACTTCGTTTCACTTATTATGGCCACTGTCAGTGGGCTATTCAGCTGTATGGAGCCAAATTTTGCCCCTTCTCAAGGAGGGAGGGAGAGAAAAATGGAAATACCAGGCAAGAAAACTTTGGCCTGACTGTACCCACGTCCTAGTATTTGCTTACACAATGAAGCATTTAATAAACAAACAACTAGATTTTACAACAGGAAATCCTCCAAAAGAAAAATCAGAAATTAAACATATAGATTTAGTACAATCCAGAAAATGCGCCTTACCTTAGGTTCCATGACGTAACATTTAAAATAGCGATATTGGAAAACGGTGGATCCTGGGAGAATGACTGTTGCTCTCCATATTAAGCTGCAGAAAAATTGCAGAAACATCTTATTAATACAAATGTTTGATTTTAAATTTTTGAGGCCATCACCAACCAAACTTGTTAGATCCTTTAAAGCACATGAACACAGTCAGCTAGCATTTGGACCAAAATTGCAGGTGTTAAAGATTGATAACAGTGAAAAATGTAATGGAATGTAAGTATTTTAAGTTTATAAGCCAAGGTATTGAGTGCACACTGAAAAGCAGTCAATTTCATGAGGCACTATTTCCTCCTTGCTTCCACCATGTTTTTATTTTTTAAAATATAGATTTTAAAAAATATCAAGACATATGCAAAAGGGGTACTGAAAATCATATCAAAATTCGACCTGTCAAACTGTGGGCTAAAGTGAGCTAACTGAAACAATAAACCTTAGATACTTCTTCACTTGCGACCTAAGCCTTAAACAAGCCTCTATACATAAATAATCAAGGGGAAAAAAAAAGCAGAATTACTAAACTGTTGGAACCAAGCCCAAACCAAGCAAAACCTGCTTTTAACTGTGAAAGGCAAAGGGCAATAAATGTCAGAAACAATACCATTCCTCTTATCAAAGGACAAAGAAAAGTACAACATGGGAACAGGCCCTTCAGCCCTCTGAGAATCAATAAAGTAGGAAAATATCTGACTCAAATACCAAAAGGTGTCTCAGGGTAATCTGTAGATTTCCTTCTCATTCTGGACAGTACCTTTCCTAATTTGAATAGAAATAAAATTAACATATACTAACCGCTATTTTGAGTCACAGTAGCCAGCTTTCCAATATCATGGACCCTAATTTAGATAGCTTTTAAGTTTTTAAAAAAGTTTATTATCAGCATTGCAAGTAGGCTTACATTAACACTGCAATGAAGTTACTATGAAAATCCCCTAGTCGCCACACTCCAGCACCTGCTTGGGTACAGAACATCACATCTTTCAGACTGTTTTTATACCCATAGCAATAACTAGTAGACAATGCATCCAATTTCATCTGCCAAAATAATTAACAGCAGGAAAAACAAATGAGGGAAAACATACGCCAAAAGAATTAAATACATTTTAATGAAATAAAACTAAAAAACCAGATCGGTAGCTGCCTGACTGAATAAATTGGAATTATTGTACTGCATTTACTGATTTAGACACTTCCACAAATCTGACTATTTTATCCAGCAGCAATTCATCCTCTTTTACACTTACCTATCGTTTGCATCTGGCTCCAGAAGCACTGCTTTCTGTGGATACCAATTACCGAGTACAGCTGAATTTCCACATACTGCAAACACTTCACCTAGGGTACCAAACGGGAGAAAAGTTAACTGGAAGGAACCGACATGTGTGCACACAAACGTTAACAGTTTAATTATGAAGAGTATATATTATGTAATAACAACTCTGATCATTAGGTTTAGATGATGACTATCTGAATAATTTAGTAGCCAAGCTACAATTGACTGGCTAATGCTATTGTTGGTTAAATCAATCGCACAATAAAAAAGACTACTACAGGGTCGCACTAACAAGCACTTGTGCAAAGAACTCAGCAGAAAATAATTTCCACTTTTGAATCTATTTCCATATTAATATAACTAATATCATTAAGAAACAGAATCCTACAGTGCAGAACACGCCCTTCGGTCCATCAAGTCTGTACTGACATGAAAGGCCCAATAACACAAAAAGGCAGGCATACCAACAAATCAGCAAAGATCCTTTGAGGGAGAAATCCACTCACATGGCACTTACATCACCAGCTATCAAGAAGCACTATGCAAACAAATGTTTTCCTCTTCAGATCAGTATGAACTCAAACAGCAACAACTTGCAAATGTTGAATGTCTAAAGTTGAATTAGATATACTTTAAGTGAACTTTCAAATTCCAATATAACAGCCTGCATCCTTTAGAGCGGCTGCAAGTTATTAATTAAGCAAGTCATCAAGTGACATGTAAACTGAACTTCCAGAACAAACAAGTCTTCTGAGCAAGACAAGCTGTTCAACATGCGTCTTGGTTTGCACACTTCAAAAGTCAAGAAAATGTTTCTTTTTGGACTGCTTTAACTCTGAAGACAATGGATAATTTGGCACCTTTTAAAGGGGAGAAGCCAGAGTCTCCTAGCACCCGTAAACAGATTTGCAGCATGACAAAGAGAAGCATTTTACTCAAACTACAGACAGTTGACAATATTGTGCCTTAAAAAATTTATATCATGTTTCTTGTAATGGGTATGTTTAAAATTCAGCCGTTTTATGTTGTGCTTATTTGTCTGGGTACTGAGCAGCTCACATGCTGAGAATACGGGCTAATAGTTGATTTTACTTCAGGATACGTTTGTTTTAGTCTGAGTTAATTGATTTTTGTCTATTTTGTTTTTCTCTTGAGGTTTCAGAGTAGAATTTTGATGAGGCAAATTGACAGTCATATGCTTGAAGGGAGCAGCTAGGCTTACAGGAAAATACATAGTTACTGCCAGGTTCTGAAAGAAGCAAGAGGTGTCTCTTTCTTTCCGTCTTCGGAGGCTGTTGTTCGGGACCTGCTAAGGGAACAACGGTCTCTCTCCAGTGGTGTTCTGAAGGCTCAAGGACCGTAATAAGTCTCACAACACAAGGTTAAAGTCCAACAGGTTTATCTGGTAGTAAATGCCACTAGCTTTCGGGATTTGCCCCTTTGTCAGGTGAGTGGGAGTTCTGACGAAGGGGCAAACCTCGAAAGCTAGTGACGTTTATACCAAATAAACCTGCTGGACTTTAACCTGGTGTTGTGAGACTTCTTACTGTGTTTAACCCAGTCCAATGCCAACATCTCCACATCATGGCTCAAGGACTAGCAGTCCAAGTACAAGCACATAAGTCTGTGTGTTGCTGACTGATTTTGAAAAGTTTAAGTCTATAATAGGATTATTAGTTGAATTGGAACTAAGAGATAGGTTATCAGTTAAGAATTGTACCTTGTCATGCTCAAGTATTTCAAATGGTAAAAGTTAAGCTAATTAGTTATAGTTTGGTTAAATAGAGTTTCTTTTGCTAAAAGCTTCCTAGTGTGTCAATAGAATCATACCTGGAGTGAAATACCTCATGCTAATTCCAAAACAGAAAAACTGTTGGGGTCTAGTTGGGCTTCATAACATACTTTAGGTTTCTGCTCTGGTACCTTAACAATACTAGGTTTTGTAAGATATATATGTAAGCGTATCAGTGGCCAAATGGCAAGTATCACTTGTGTTTATGGCTGTTCAAATTCACTTGTCATTGATTGAGACTTGCACAACAGCAATGTTGGGTTGTTACCAATCAAATGCATTGAACTCATTCATATTTAAATATCTGGACAAAAACTAAGATGTCTATGGCCATGTTATCTCAAAAGTGCTGCCTGTTAAAATAAACATAGGCAATGATTTATTGTAAAACAAAATGTTCTACATCCAATTAGTGGAAAAAATGATGAGGTATGACAATAAAACTTTTCTGACGAACATTTCAAGGAAAGACTGACTAAGAACACTATGAATCGTAACTAATGTTATTATAGACGCACACAGAACAATTCACCAGAATTACTTCCCTGTGATTCACAAGCATGTAGCTACATTCAAAAGTAACTTTGTTGCATAAATGCCCACCAACAAACAGATCATATTAATTCAAATCTAAACCAGTTAAAAAAAGGCAAGTATGGCACAAAACCTAAACAATTATTATTAAAATTTAACAATTAAGATTTAATAACTGCATAAGGAATTGGTGAATATGGAATTTATTTCCTTCCTGATGGAGACATGCATGCATCCACGTGAGATTTCATTCAGCAGTTCCAGTCTCATACTTATGCAAATTGCATCAACATATAACTTAACCCTTTAATACCTGGAAGTGTAACTCCCTTGATTTTGAAAGTGACCTGCGAAGTGAACATGTTTACCAACGTTGAGGCACTATTGAATGGCTGATGTTATCTACAGTAAAAATACAAGTTAACTGAATTAGTACAACAGTAACAAACTAACATTTGGAAAAATTGTACTGTCTGTGATGTCAAATACTAAACTAGTCATTTATGGTGTTTACAAAAGAATCAATTTACTAATCAGATTGCAAAATCCCCTATCAGCCCAAAGTTCTTCCCAACACATCACAGCACTGAGCTTTGATTGCAGCTGCATTGCGGTGAAAAGTGTCAAGTTGAGGTCAAGTTTCTCCCACTTTGAACAACATCATGCATCTTGCAGCATCAAATGACGTTGCTGGATTTAAGGGCAGGTCACCAAAACCTTTTGCAGCAGTTACCTTATAGGAAAGCAATGTAATACTCTCACCATTACACAACAGTCAATTGCTAATCAAATCTCCAATTTATCTTTCCCTAATCAATAAGGAACACATCACTTCTGAAAAACTGCACAATTTTTTGAACATTTTTAGAAATTATGATACTCTTAAGTAAACATAAGAAAATCTCTACATAATTTCTACTGCAATGCTCAAATATTGTTACAGCTTACTTAAACCCCAACTGTGTCTTGATTTAAACCTTTACAAATACTTACAAAGCGATTCAAGTTTTTTGTTTAGTAGAGTTGAGAAAAGCAGTCTTCAAAATTTCCATGTAACCAGTGTGTGGAGTTACAACTCAAACTGCAATAAAGTACCATCACCTGCACAAAAGACACTGTATTGTAATATCATTGCCAAAATTAGGTTGGCAGATATGAAAGTACTGTATCTGTATTTGGGTGCTGTAAAACAAATGGTTGCTGTCTAATCAGTGATCTTTGACCTTCCACATTTGCACTTCAACATCATTGCAATATAGTTCTTCAGCTTTCAGAATAACGAAAATTGCTGCATACAAATTAATCCAGCATACAAACCAATCTCAATTTTAAGGCCACAAGACTCAGCATACAAGTCCAGTCCCTTTCCAGCTAAGAAATGTGACACTTGCATTAGTCAAGCTCGACTTCCACCCTGGAAATACATGTTTTACTTACCTACAAATCAACACGAGGTCAAGCAGGCGGTAACAGTTGCAAGGAATTTATTTATTTATTAGTGTCACAGGTAGGTTTACATTAACACTGCAATGAAGTTACTGTGAAAATCCCCAAGTTGTTACACTCCAGCGCCTGTTCGGGTACACTGAGGGAGAATTTAGCACAGCCAATGCACTTAACCAACACATCTTTCAGACTGTGGGAGGAAACTGGAGCATCCAGAGGAAACCCACGCAGACATGGAGAGAATGTACAAATACTGCACAGACAGTGACCCGAGGTTAAATTGAACCCACATCCCTGGTGCTAACCACTGTGCCACCATGCCAAGTACAGACTGCACATGGCATGGCAAGTTACGAACAGAACTGGATTGACAAGCAAAAATAATGAATGACATTTTTGGAAGTTTCAACTGTCAGCTTATACACCTTTTAATTTTGTCAAGTACTTCCGCAATAAATGACCTATCAATACTAAACTTGCAGGTAGTCGGAAGATATTACTATTTATTACAGGAACACTGTACTACTGCAGCTTGAAAATCTGGCTTATAAGTTGTAACCCTGCATTGTGATTTAGTCACTCTTCCATTTTTATCCAAACATTAATTGCAATGAAAGCCGCAAATGTTAGAAGTACTCAGGCCTGAAGTCTGTCCCACGCAGAATTATTATTGACATTTAGGGAGTGGGCACTTAATGAGAATGATACATTTTAAAAGGTTACAAAATTCTTTGATAGTTACTGTTTTCTATTGCATGTTCTCCGATCCTTCTCTATGAACTTTTGTTTGCAGAGCGCACAAGAAACGATACTTTTCACTGTATATTAATACATGCGACTAATAAATCAAATCAAAAATTAAATACTACTCCATTTACAGCAGAAGATAATACTGGAAAATACTGAAGCATAGAGAAGTAACATTATTTTTCCTCTTTTCCACATGAAACAGATTGACCAATGTACTCGATGTTTCAAGTTTTGTGGTCATTATGGCGCTGATTTTAACTAAAATAAAAACAGAAAATGCTAGAGAAACTCAGCAGGCCTGGCAATATATGTGGAGAGAAACAAATGGCCCTTCTATAGAACCAAATGTACAAATGTAATTAATTAGATGATTGGGGAGGTGGATGGAGCAGGTGGGGCAGAACAGAAGAACAAAAGGGCAAAGGAGAGATTGACAACACTGTCAGCAACATGAGACAAAAGGGAGTGTGTTAATGACGCCATTCGGGGATGAAGAGTGTTAATAGGGCAAAAGGCATGACAGCAGAATGTGTTAGTTGGAGCAAAACTGAAAACACAGGACAGGTGGCCATGTGACGACAGACCAAAGGAACTGAGAAAAAAAACAAAAAAGCCGGGGCCAAAACAGAGGGGGCAGTTTACTGTGTAAAATTGTTGAACTCAAATATTCAGCTCAGAAGGCTGGAAATTGTTCTTCCAGTTTGCGTTGGGCATCACCAGAGCACTGCAGCAAGCCTAGGACAGATATGTGGGCATGAGGGCAAGATAGAGTTGAAAGGCCAAGCAAGTGGAAGACTGGAGTCATGTGAAAGTGTTCCACAAAGCAGTTACCCAGTCTGATTTAATTATTTGGCCAGGTTTGTTTAACAACACCCTTACTTCCCATCTGCTCTGAGTATTCAAACTGGCATAATAGTGTGTAAATAATACAGCAAGCTTTGATATAACTTGCACAACGGATTTGCATTATACCATGAAATAATGCTTCAACCACACTGCTGCAAGTAACCACAGAAAATGCTATGAACATCACCCCTGATTAGGGAAGTAAATTTGCAGCACTAATCAACAGGTTACAGGTGTTGCAACGAGGCAATCTTTTACGTACTATGGATGAAAGGTCAGACAAATGTATGACAGGATGGACAAAGTTTATGTTACTTCCTTCAACTGAAGTGTAGAAGAGCAGCCACTTATGGTTTTCCCTAATTCAACACTCCACATAGGCACCAAAAGAGAAGCCGCAACCAGCATACCACATGACAGGAAGCTGGAGCAACAAGGTGAACACAACTACTGAACTTTTCAGACATTTGTTTCAACAAACATTTCAAATTATGTGCCAAGATACTGGTGAGTACAGGAGTCCACATTACATCAATTTTATCCTAAGTGGACTAACTGGACAACTTTGTGTACTTGGCTCATAAAATATATTTTATTTTAAGTTCAAAGATAAATAGTTCCAGTAGCACACATACACATATATATCTGTTATATGTTAATCATAAAGCAGTGCTCATTTGAGGCATTTATAACTTTAGCATAAGTTACAAGTTCAAAGATGTGTGGATTAGGTTGATTGGCCATGCTCAATTGCCTTTTATGTCAGGGCGATTAGCAGTGTAAACAGACGGGGTTGCAGGGATAGGATTGTTGTCGGTGCAGGTTTGATGAGCCAAATGGCCTCCTCCAGCACTGTAGGGATTCTATAATACTGTATCACACACTTCTGGTTGGACATCATATGGCGAACAATGTCAAATCACTGTAGAAGATCCTTGGATGCCATGAGCCTCTGTACAATTCTTAAATCCAGCTGATCTAAATTGTATAAACTGCTGTGGAGGGGCCTGAGCACATGTACAACATACAGGTATAAAGTAATCACATTTCACACTTAAAAAAATCACCCAAGCAGTGTAAATAGGGTGCTGCCTGCTGAAACATTAATAGTTAGTCTTATTGTGCTTTATGACAACAAAACATGCTTTACAATCAACTAGTATTCATAAATGTTAAACACTTACTTCATACACTAGGACATCTGTGGCCTCATGCTGGTTTGTTTTCTCCGCTTATTGCCCTTAAACCTCCAGGCCTGTATTAAAGGTGAAGTGAATTAAAATGCTCAAAATTAATATTAATATCACCTTTAATATTATGTTCTTCAGCAGCACTAAATTTTATGACGTTGCATTTGGTCAACAAGATTGCACAAATGTGATATCTGCTCATTCACAGATAGAAAAGATAATTTACAATTACAGCATCTTTACTAAAACAGCAGATTACATTCTTAAAGAATTCTAATTTGTCAAACATAATTCCCCTTCTCCTCTGACTTTGCCTGTGTTCTGATTTTCCAAATATCCTACCACCACCTTCTTAATAGTAGGTTCTAACATTTTCCAAATGTCAAACATTAGGTTAACTTTCTCCATCTTGTCACCTAGCATTAATTTTTGCAGCATTATGCATCTTTTCTTCTAACTTCCAATCTTTAACATCCCAAGTTAGCCCAGGACGATGCATCCTTCTCCAGTCACGGATTGGCCGTGCTAAAATTGCCCCTTAGTGTCAGGAGGACTAGCTAAGGTAAGTGCATGGAGTTATAGGGATAAGGCCTGGGTGGGAATGGCCTGCATGGCCTCCTTCTGCACTGATGGATTCTATGAGTCTATATTAATAAGTCAAAAACAGAACATATTGTTGTAGAATTAATTCAGGACAGTTTCTGCAAATTCGTTCTCCATACTACCTTTGTCAATTTGATTTGCTCAATATATCGAGGTTAAAATCTCCCACATAATTGCAGTACCCTTCTTACAAGCCAACACTTCTTGATTTTTACCCTATCCTAAATTGTAGCTACTGTCAGGGGGGTTATAAACAACACCTCCAAGTGACTTCTTTCTTTTTCTAACTCCGCTCTCAACCCAATATTTCTATATTTTGATCCCGTGGACAAAAATCATTTCTCCCTACAGTACTGATTTCATCCTTTGTTAACAAGAGCTAGCTCATCTTCTCCTCCTTTCCTGTTCTATGTTAAATATGCTGGAATATTCAGGTCCCAGCTATTAAACTCCCAACAGCAATTTGGTGAAAGGGAGGTGGAGGCAGCAACCAGAAGTCAGTCTTTACTCAATTTAGATGTATTCAAAGTGAAACATCAGCTTCTCATAATCCAACACCCACCGCACTGTCAATGAATGCTTCTTTATATTCAAGCAGAACAAACCACAAATGAACTGTAAATATCTCAATACATGGTGAAATAATGAATGCCCTGCACTTAATTATCCTTTTCATTAATGTAAACAATTAACACTAGCTGTGGTCACAAACCCACTATTTAGTGGCCAGTTACTCACCTCTCAAACTCCCAAACAGGTGTTGGAGTGTGGCGACTAGGGGAATTTCACAGTAACTTCATTGTAGTGTTAATATAAGCCTACTTGTGACAGTAATAATTAAACTTTAAATCTACCATCCCCTGTAAAATTCTATACTTAGCAAAATCTGCCTCTTTTCGAATGTAGAAGGGCCAGTTTGGCCACTACCACCATCCTTACTGAACGTCAGTCACCAAGTCTCCAAATTTTAAATTCTATCCCTCATTTATAAATATTTAACGTTCACAAGCATTAAAGGTCCCCACCCATAACTATTTTGTTTTTACAATGGCCCTGTGAATCACCTTAAGTGTTTTATGTTAAAGCTGCTGCACATTGGCTACCGGGTTGAGAGGTTGTCCTCTGATGGGAAGCTGCAAAGACTGGAGATGTGAGGTGATAATTGAAATAGACATGGTTCTGAAGTGGTTTGACTGGGGAAGAAGTTGTTTCACCCGCTTGGGGAATACAGAACATGGGGATGGGGGGGGGGATTTCTTAAAATTAATGGTTGGTCATTTGAACATCGAGGATCAAAGTTCCAGGCTTGTCAACCTTCGGAATTTTCTTCCCAGAGGGTTGTGAACAGTCTATCATTGAGAATATTTCAGTCAAAGTTAGACATATTTCAGGGAACCAAGGGTTTTGGGGAGCTGCCAGAAAAGTGCAGCTTAAGCAGAAGATCAGTCATGAACATATTGAACAATGTAAGAGGCTTTAGGGGGCCATATGGTCTACTCCTGCTTCTATTTTTAAGTTTTTATTATGCCTTTAGCTGGCCTTTTCTCTCATTCAGGGCTTCCCCCCCGCATCCCTTTTATGCATCATTATCTCTGCTAACACTACTGTCGAACAACATTTGATTCCCCTCAGTGTAAGGGAAGGGGGGGTGTTTTCGGTCCTAAAATGAATGCAAATTATTACAGCTCAAAAATATAGGAGGATGAATCACACTGGTCACCCAGCCCCAGGTACAAGATCTTTCCTCTGACAATGACTGTTTCCTCATATGAAACTGTAAAAACAACAAAAGCAAAGTGCTGGGATCTGAAACAAAAACAGGAAAATGCTGGAACATCTCTGCAGCCTCTAGAGAAAATAACAGAGCCAACCTTTCGAGTCTGGACCCTTGGTTTCCCTGAAATATTTGAGTCTGAACCCTTGGTTCCCTGAAACGTTCGAGACTGGATGACCTTTTCGGGGAAGTGAGACTTCACAGATGGTTAACGATATCGTGAGGCCACAAAATGCGTTTGTCCTGAATTCTCCCATGAGATGTCATGGTGGCCATCCTGCAGGAAAAGGGACAGGGCTGTTTAAAAAAAGATGTAATTGCGTGGGGGGGGGGGGGCGGTTGGCTGACTTTTTTTTAAAAAAAACTCAAATGTTTTTGCATACCAAAAAGCCTTAATTAATCTTAATTTTTGGAAAGACTCCCATCTGGTTTGTGGTCAGTTGGCGCAGATTTAGAAAGGAAAAGACACGCACGCACGCACACTGCAAGAAAAGCACTGCATAGTCACCCACACACGGGAAGAGGAAGGGGGACAACTTCGATGGTGAGATGGCGACCACCCTGACACAGTCCTTTCCCCCTTTTTAAAATAAAGTCTGATGTGCAGACATCTCCCCCCACCCCTCATTCTTGTATCGGTTTCGATTCTAAAAAAAAAGACGGCCCAGGAACACGATGCCGCCCGGACTTGTCGATGTGGAGGAAAAGCTTGAGGGCAGAGCAAAAGGGCGCCCATCTGCTTCTTCCCCCTCGATTCCCCGTCCCCCCTCAATGCCCGCATCCCCCCTCTAGCCCTCGATTCCCCGTCCCCCCTCAATGCCCGCATCCCCCCTCTAGCCCTCGGTTCCCCGTCCCCCCTCAATGCCCGCATCCCCCCTCTAGCCCTCGGTTCCCCGTCCCCCCTCAATGCCCGCATCCCCCCTCTAGCCCTCGGTTCCCCGTCCCCCCTCAATGCCCGCATCCCCCCTCTAGCCCTCGATTCCCCGTCCCCCCTCAATGCCCGCATCCCCCCTCTAGCCCTCGATTCCCCGTCCCCCCTCAATGCCCGCATCCCCCCTCTAGCCCTCGATTCCCCGTCCCCCCTCAATGCCCGCATCCCCCCTCTAGCCCTCGATTCCCCGTCCCCCCTCAATGCCCGCATCCCCCCTCTAGCCCTCGATTCCCCGTCCCCCCTCAATGCCCGCATCCCCCCTCTAGCCCTCGATTCCCCGTCCCCCCTCAATGCCCGCATCCCCCCTCTAGCCCTCGATTCCCCATCCCCCTCAATGCCCGCATCCCCCCTCTAGCCCTCGATTCCCCGTCCCCCTCAATGCCCGCATCCCCCTCTAGCCCTCGATTCCCCGTTCCCCTCAATTCCCGCACCCCCCTCTACCCCTCAATTCCCCCATCCCCTTCATTTCACCCAGTCCCACTCAATTCCCCCACCCCCGCCCCCGCATTATTCATGCGCCGGGTTTAACGGAAATACCCGAACCGCCTGGAACCGGTTCACTTGCCGGCGGCGACAATCGCAGCAGCACCGAGCATCTCGCCCTCCGACTCACAGTCACTCCGATCGCCGCAACCTACCTAAAGCAAATCATCAATCCGACCTTCTTCGTCGACGGATAGAAGAAGGGAGCGGTTTCTAATAAAAATAACGAGGAAGCGGAGTAAGAAGACAAACACAGCACCACCTCCTTCACCACCACCACCGGACCGACAACTTGGATTACAACATCCAGAACGCAGCCGCAACCCCCATTCAGGGTCCCGCCCACCGCTCTTCCCCATTAGTCAGCGGCGCTGTCCTCCTTCCGCCTAATTGGTGAGTCCTGCTATCCATCGACCCGAGGTGGCACGCATGCGCTGTGCGCAGGTTGGAAGCGGGGGGAGGGGAGTCAGCTGGGGACAAGGTGGCTTGTGAGCAGCTGCCTCCTTCTCTGAGCAAAACGCTGAGACTCTGCAGGGTTTTCTGCTTGCGTGTTGTTTTTTTTCAATTTCCGATTTCAGATCACTCTTGCTCAGAACTTCTCATTTCTGTTTTAATTCTGGTCTTTAGAAGACAGTCATTTATGATGTAAAAGATATATATATATTTGATTTATTATTGTCACATGTATTGGGATACAGTGAAAAGTATTGTTTTTTGCACGCTGTACGGACAAAAACGCACCATTCACATAGAACATAGGGCAGAAGGAAAGGAGAGGGTGCCGAATGTAGAGCGACACAGTAACACAGTGGTTAGTTAGCACACACCGATGACTGTGTGGTCACAATCCCCTCCAATTTGATTTTCAAGTTTGTCAATGACACCACCGTAATGGGCCGGATCTCAAACAACGATGAGACGGAGTACAGGAAAGAGATAGAGAATCTGGTGAACTGATGTGATGTCAATTATCTCTCCCTCAATGTCGACAAAATGTCATTGTCTTCAGGAAGTGTAGTGGAGGACATGCTCCTGTCCACATCAGCAGGAACAAAGGGGAAATGGTTGACAGCTTCAAGTTTCTAAGTGTCCAACTCACCAACAATCTGTCCTGGTCCCTCCATGCCAACGCTAAGTTAAGAAAATCCACAAACACCTTTCTCAGGAGGCTAAGGAAATCTGGCGTGTCGCTGTGACTCTCACCAACTTTTGCAGATGCGCCATAGAAAGCCTACTTTCTGATTGTATCACAGCTTGATATGGTTCCTGCTCTGTCCAAGACCCCAGAAAACTAAAAAGGGTCGTGAACGAAGCCCAGTTTATCATGCAAACCAGCCTCCCATTCATTAACTCTGTCTACACTTCCCACTATCTCGGAAAAGCAGTCTGAATATATTTTCTTCTACCTTCTGTTGGGAAAAAAATACAAACATCTGAGGACATGTATCAACTGACTCAAGAACAGTTTCTTTCCTGCTGGCATCAGACTTTTGAATGGACCTACCTTGTATTAAGTTGATCTTTCTCGACACCCTAATTATGACTGTAACACTACATGCTGCACTTTCTCCTTTCTTTCTTTATGTATGGTATGCTTTGTCTATATAGCATGTGAGAAGCAATGCTTTTCACTGTGTACTAATACATGTGACGATAATAAATCAAATCAAAGCACAGCTGCCTCGTGGTGCCAGGGACCCAGGTTAAATTCCTGGCTTGGGTTACTGTGCGGTGTGTGCATGTTCTCCCTGTGTCTGTGTGGGTTTCCTTTGGGTTCTCAGATTCCCTCCCACAGTCTAAAACACGTGCTGGTTAAGTGGACTAGCTATGCTAAATTCTCCTTCAGTGTAACTGAACAAGTGCCAGAGTGTGGTGACTCAGGGATTTTCACAGTAACTTCATTGCAGTGTTAATGTAAGTCTATTTGTGACACTAATAAATCAACTTAAATTTAGTGTTGCAGTTACAGATAAGTTAAGGAGAAAGATCAGCTTAATTTATAATGGGTCCATTCAAAAGTCTGATGGCAGCAGGGAAGAAGCTGTTCTTGAGTTGTTGGAACGTGTTCTCAGACTTGTGTATCTTTTTTCCAATGGAAGAAGGTGGAAGCAGCTGGAAGTTTAGATGGAGTCAATGGATGGGAGGTTGTCTTGTTGATGGTCTGGACTACATTCACAACCCTTTGTAGTTTCCTGAGCTCTTGCAACGTCCTTCCTCCCCCCTCTACCTCCCAGTCTGAATTATTCTTGGTGAGCAGCACTTGACATTGTGCACAATTCAGCACTTTTTGCTTCAGTACTCATCTTATGATAACAGCAGTTTGCATTTTCCTCCTTACAACAATTATTAAACCATTCTTAAAGTTACAAAGCCAATGCACAGAATGGACAGGGCAAGCAAGCTCTTATTCCATTTCCTTGCTTGCTGCAAAAACAAATTCAAGTTCAAGTTGAATCTCTTTCATGATCCCCACAAGAGAGACATACAGATCCAAGCTGACAAGAAAAGGTATTGCACCTGATCTTGGGCTTGATCTGATGCTTTTGATCTGTTGTTTGGCTTTCAATTCAAACACCCTCCAAGCATTCCAGTTTAATGAGGCAAACAAGAACGGGAGTAGACTCTTAATTAATCAAACAATCTCTCTTCATTTAACACTGGGTACCAACTCAAACTTATACAGTTGCAACCCTCTAGCTCTTTTATTGAACTTTAACTTTTAATTGAACATTAACTTTAATTATTTTACTGAAAATAGATACAACTGAGTTTAGAAAACCTTGGCCAAAAGATATTCCCTATTTCCAATCTATCTTCTCTCTGAAGAATATTTCAGGGCACACTTCTTACGATGGTGACTCTCTATAGAGTTGTCATTGGCAAACAAAAGATTGCACATATCTTTTATCTACAAATTATTCACTTGCTTCCAGAAGATTCTGTGTCATCCAGCCAATCGTGTAACCGGAAACTGATCACACGCTCAAACAGCCAATGAAATTACTTGTAAACAATGTCATTATGCTTAGTTCAATCTGCATGTCTCTCACATAATGGCAGAAAAATTTGATACCATCCAGACTACTCAAAAGTAAACCATTTCCCATATTTGGTCAACATAGTGTCAGACCACAGTTCCCAGACTAGAATCCTGACTCAAACTTTATGATCTGCATCTCGTTTTCATTATAAGTTGACCAAAAATCCCAGCATGCTTAACTCTCAACCAGAATAGCCATTTACAACCAATATTACCATTATTGTTAAAATCATCGTTGTAGTCATTCTTTCTCTGCCTACAGTTCTTAGCTAAAAGACTGGGATAATGTCTTTAATATAAGAAAGATTCTTAAGGCACTTCACAGGAGTGTTATATCAAACAAAATTTGATACTTATATTACTTAAACCACATCAGGGTGGATCTTAGTGAAGGAATGAGGAGAAATGGGGAATAGATTTCAAGAGCTTAAGGTTACCTGTTTGAAATTGGGAATTTGCAAAAGGTTGGAATTAGAGAAATGCGGATGTTGGATGGTTATGAAGCTGGAAGAGATAACGAAGGTGGTGGCAAAGCCATGGAGAGACATCAAAACACAGGTTAGAATTTTAAAATTGAAGTGTTGTTTAACTGGGAACCAATGTAGGACAGTGATGATTAAATTTGTCAAGTTGCAGTGTTTTATGTGAAGTCAGGTCGAACATGGGAGGCCAGCTGGGACTGCATTAAAGAGATAACTAAAGTATGAATGAGGTTGCAGAAACAGAGGCAGGAAATGGATGGCTATGTGGGAGGTGTTACAGAGTAGGAAATGGATGGATATGTGGGAGGAAGCTCAGTTTGGGGTCAGATATGATACCAAGTTCCAAACAGACTGGTTCCTTCAAAGACAGTTATCAGAAAGAAGGATGGAATTGATGGTTAGGCAGTGGTGTTTGATGTGATAACCAAAGACTTTGACCTTGCAACTGTGTAGTTTGAGGAAATTCCTGCTCATGCAGTATCAGAACAAGCTTGGAAGTTAGAGACAATGATGGGTCAAGAGAGGTGCACTGGCAAGATAGAGCCAGGTGTTGTAGCACACATGGAAATTGATGTTGCATTTTGGAAAATGTTACTGCAGGTTTATAAGATGTTGAGAGGTATAGATAGAGTGGATTCTCGAAGGCTATTTCCCAGGGCTGAAATGGTCGCTACGAGAGGACACAGGTTTAAGGTGCTGGGGAGCAGGTACAGAGGAGATGTCAGGGGTAAGTTTTTCACTCAGAGGGTGGTGAATGTGTGAAATCGGCTGCTGTCGGTGGTGGTAGAAGCAAACTCGCTGGGGTCTTTTAAGAGACTTCTGGATGAGTACATGGGATTTAATGGGATTGAGAGTTATAGATAGGCCTGGTAGGTATGGATATGATCGGCACAACTTGTGGACCTAAGGGCCTGTTTGTGCTGTAGCGTTCTATGTTCTACGACAGCATGTCGGTGAGAAAAAGGTGATGGTAAGAATAGTCTGGTCAACATAGGGACACAAACAACATGAGAGCAGGAGCAGGGCATTCAGGGGCATTCAGCCCCGTGAGCTTACTCTAATATTTAACTGGATCATTGCTGATCTTCTATCTTAATGCCATCTTTCAATGCTATCTTTGTGTACGTTAATGTCATTGGTATCTAGAAATCTATCGACCATTGCCTTGAACATATTCAATGGCTGAGCTTCCATTGCCCTCATGGGCAGAGAATTCCAAAAGAGCTTCCTCCCACATATCCATCCCTCTGACTGAAGAAATTCCTCCTCATCTGAGTCCTGATTGGCCTACCTCACCTTGGGACGCTAAGGGGCAATTTAGCATGGCAAATTTGCACATCTTTGGACTGTGGGAGGAAACTGGAAAACCCAGAGTAAACCCATGCAGACATGGAGCGAATATGCAAACTCTGCACAGTCACCCAAGGCTGCAATCAAACTCAAGTCCCCGGCATTGCGAGGCAACAATGCTAACCACTGTGCTGCTAATTACTAAAGTTCAAGATTATTTTGTTTATTATAAAGCATTTCAGGACACCTTAATGTTATGAAAAGTGTTTTATAATGAATAAACATTTCTTCTCTGCCTACAAATTTACAGCAAAAGTGAAGGGAAGGCCACACGAGAAATTTTGAAATTAATTCATGGCTTCACTACGTTCTATATGCATACTTTCTGAAGTCTGTGTCTTTTTGAACACCTTCGTTTTGCACTGGATTTCATGGTTTTGGGAGTTTGTGTTGTAGAATTCCAATTCTTTTGATAAAAACTGAAGTCCAACATTTATGAAAGGAGGAGTTACAATAAAACTGCAATGGAATATTAATTTATCATGACATGAGCAACAATCTTACAAATCTGGGACTGGCAGATTTTTTTGTTAAAATATCATTAGGATTCTAATTGCATAGGCAGCTGGTACACTGTGAAAAGTGCATGGTTAAAATCCTGCTGATTGGAGAAAGCTGGGGTCACAGCAGTTGTCACTTTTACTGCTCTATTGAACACACACACACACACACACACACACACACACATATCCTGTACCTGTTGAATAGGCAAAGTTCAAATCCGGGTAAAATGAGTCCCCACACGATCTTTGACCAGTAATTTTAAGACAGAAAGCATAGGAATGAGAGGGGATTGAGTGATACCAGTATAAATACACTGGTATTGCCCTTTATAACGTTCAGAACTGCATAACAATTCAACAACAACTTGTATTTATACAGTGAGTTTAACTTGTCAAGCCAACATTGGGCCCTTCTCAAATGTTTCTGCACTGGCCAAGGCCTTTGTGCAGCAAATCGGTGGGGCCTTGCAGGAAACCCCGACTACAATTGGGGCACACCCAATCAATGAATCACGGCAGAAGGCTGCTCTGGGAGCTTTGACCACTTTAAAGTTATTGCCTGGCTTGGTGATTACTATACACGTTAGGAAGGACATGGGAAAACATGACAAGGCAGTTTGGGAGCATAAACAAACTGACATTGAACCACATAAAAGGATATTAGGGCAAATTACCAAAACCTTGGTCAATTGATCAATTCAGATGAATAAGTTAGCCTTCAAGCCTTTCACAAAATGTTTAGTAAGTGTTGCAGCTTTTGGCATGGGTGGTGTTGAAAAGCACTACATCACATGGTTATGTAACCACATAACTTCTTGTGCAAAGCTATGAATGTTTTGCTGACCTTTGGAATTCAGTGTGGTGGTATCAGTTATCAGACTCTCATTAGCAATGGTGATGTGGCTATTGCGTCCTGTTTCAAGAGATTGGATCGTTTGAAAGAGAGGGCAATAAATTTCAGTTTGCTTTTCCAATCTGAAAACTATGACATTTAGAGCTACCTAAAAAAAATGTTGCTTAGTGATTCTTCTGCCCTACTAATAGATTCCATTAGCATTGAAAATATTTTCAGAATATGAGATTCCCAGACCCGGCAGAGCAATCTTTTAAGAGAGGATACTAATTTTGAAGCCTATTTCAAAGGAATACATCTGTATAATTATTTAAGCAAAACAAAGTAATGGAAACATGGAATGTTCAGACAGCATCTGGGGAGACAAAGGTTAACATTTTGAATAACATTCATCAGAATTGCCTGAACCATTACCTTATTTCTCTCTCTCTTAAATGTTGCCTTCTGTGTTTGAGCTTGCAGCTGTTTTTGACTCATGAGCTATGTTTTGAGTGTTTAGCTTTCGAAGAGGAACCACCCAAATATGACCTCACCAATGATCCAAATAAGATTAAAATAATGTGTTTTCCTCATAACCAAAATGTTCCACATTGCACTTTGAATAACGCTATCACAAGAAGTTCAGATCTTATTGCTGAAGGCAATGAAAATCAGGAGATGTAAATAAATATGCTAATTCACTGTCACTCTATCGCACAAACTCAAAATCTACAAAGATTTTGACATCCTGGTCAGTATTTATCTTTCAGCAAGACTATTTCTGGGAACATGCACAAACTCAAAATCTACAAAGATTTTGACATCCTGGTCAGTATTTATCTTTCAGCAAGACTATTTCTGGGAACATGCACAATGCTAATTGCCTGAGACTTGTTTGCTCAGATGGTTTATGATAGCTTCTCAATACTGGGGTGTAATGCATCATAACATGCTACAGTGCACAGTCCTATATTTAGCTGATTCTGAATTGCAATCTAAAAGCAGCTGTAATCTTCGACTAATATGTTTTCTCAGTACTAGAGTTAGAGAGTAAATTCAACCATAAATTAGTAGTTACGGTTTTGAATTTGTGGCTATTTTTATCCCCTCCTTATGGAGAAAATAACATGGCCAACCTTAACGATATCCTTGAAAGTGTCAAATCTCTACCTTTCCCACATAAAGCATGTGACATATATATATCTTGGTGTTTATTTAGTGGGCCCCATGGAACCACCAGGGTAGTCACTGAATTCTGGTGTGATTACTTTAGGTGCTTATCTTCATATTAGGAGAAATTTGGTTGCTGCTCATTATCAGAGTAGTGATGACACTCCTAGTTTTGTTTCTGGGAAGAGGTTTTTGACTTTCTGTTGACCCTTCACTCTGATATTTTCATTTATTGACCGTGCACAAATTCTAATCAGATAACTTTGTGATAAAGTGAAAAAGAAAATCCTTGCCAAATGGCCACATCAACAAAAGCAATATTGCGCAGGAAAGACTGGAACAGGAATTTAGCGTGCGTTTTTCTCAGAACTTCATGGTCTTTCTTCTTAATTCACCTTTTCACAGAAAAAAATAAATATTTCCTTTACAAGCCAATGCAGAGTTTTTGGCAACAGCTTGTTATTAATTAACAGGGCAATTTTGAACCTGCATCCTCCATCTCTGTCTCAAAATCTGGTAAGCATGATTCATGCTGGCGAGTTTCCGAGTTCCGATCTTCACGCCCCCCCCCCCCTCCCTCTCCCCCTCCCCCGACCCCCCCTCCCCTCTGCCCCCTCCCCTCTCCCCTGTCCCCCTTCCCTCTCACCCACCCCCCTCTCCCCTGTCCCATAATCTCTCCCCCCACACCCCTCCCCTCTCCTGCCTCCCTCCCCTCGCCCCCCAACCCCACCTCCCCTCCCTGGCCCCTTACTGGTAGATTGGCGTGAAACGCGCTACAGGACTGCAGAAAGCAAGCAATCGCTTCAGGATTTCCTCCCTTACTGGATATTCAACGGGCTTCAGAGTGATGGCAAGCTGGCGCCATGTACAACAAGTTCACCTAGACATGAACCTGTAGGGCGGGTTCTTCCAGAAGGCTCCGAGGTGAATACAGCCCCTGGGGATGACGGACATAAGAACATAAGAAATAGGAGCAGGAGTAGGCCATCTAGCCCTTCGAGCCTGCCCCGCCATTCAATAAGATCATGGCTGATCTGTCGTGGCTCAGTTCCACCTTCCCGCCCTCTCCCCATAACCCTTAATCCCCTCTCTTATCAAAAACCCATCAACCCACGTCTTAAAAATATTTAGCGAGGCAGCCTCCACCACTTCAACGGGCAGAGAATTCCAGAGATTCACCACCCTTTGAGTGAAGAAGTTCCTCCTCAACTCCGTTCTAAACTGCCCCCCCTTTATCTTGAGGCTGTGCCCCCCAGTCCTACTGTCTTTTTTGAGCGGGAAGAGTCTCTCCACCTCTATCCTATCCATCCCATTCATCATCTTATACGTCTCAATGAGATCTCCCCTCATTCTTCTAAACTCTAACGAGTACAAGCCTAGTTTATTCAGCCTCTCCTCATAGCTCAACCCCCTCAACTCCGGTATCAGCCTAGTAAACCTCCTCTGCACTCCCTCCAAGGCCAAAATACCTTTGCGCAGGTTCGGCGCCCAAAACTGCACACAGTACTCCAGCTGTGGCCTCACCGATGCCCTATACAGCTGCAGCAAGACCTCCCTACTTTTATATTCAATCCCCTTCGCTATGAAGGCCAGCATCCCATTCGCCTTCCTGACCACCTGCTGCACCTGCAAGCTGGGTTTTTACGACTCATGCACAAGGACCCCGAGGTCCCTCTGCGCTGTCGCCTGCTGCAGTTTTTCGCCACGTAAGTAATAATCCTTCCTACCATTATTCCTACCAAAGTGGACCACCTCGCACTTGCCAACATTAAATTCCATTTGCCATTTCCTGGCCCATTCGCCCAGCCTATCTAGATCCTTCTGCAGACTCTCCACACCCTCCGCACAATTTGCCGTTCCCCCAATCTTGGTGTCATCAGCAAATTTCGACACCCTACACTCGGTTCCCTCCTCCAGATCATCTATATAAATGGTAAAAAGCTGAGGCCCCAGCACCGACCCCTGGGGCACTCCACTAGTCACCATCCGCCAATCCGAATAGCACGCGTTGACCCCCACTCTCTGCCTCCTATTTGACAACCAATCCTCTATCCACGCTAACACCCTACCCCCAACTCCATGTCCCTCGACCTTCTGCAATAACCTCTTGTGAGGTACTTTGTCAAACGCCTTCTGAAAATCCAGAAAGACCACATCCACCGGCTCTCCTCTATCCACCGCCCTAGACACATCCTCATAGAACTCCAGTAAATTTGTCAGACACGACTTCCCTTTAATGAAACCATGCTGCGTCCGCTCTATTAAGCAATTGCCTTCAAGATGCCTCGCAATTTCCTCCTTAATGACGGATTCTAACATTTTACCTACCACAGACGTTAAACTAACCGGCCTATAATTCCCCGCCTTTTACATGGCCAGGCAATGGCCTGGCAATGCACTCTAGCACTGCCCCTTGGCACAGGTTGGCATTGCCATTTGGCACTACACCCATGCCAGCCTAGCAGTACCAAACTGGCACTGCCAACCTGCGTCAAGGGGTGGATCTCAATGGGAGCCTCATGGGGCGGGTAGGAGGAGAGTTATTCAGATTTTGTTGTGGGTTAGGAGTGGACAGAGGATGTTGGTGATGGCTGTGTGGTTGGGGGGGTGGGGGGAGAGGCGGTGGTGTAGGGGGTGTGCTGGCTCCTATTCTGGAGAGACGCAGATGATCAGGGGGTAAGGGGGAAGAGCCAATACCCAACGATTGAGGGAAAGGGGCTGATGATTAGTGGGAGAAAAGGAAGAAGGGGCCCAAGATCGGGGAAAGAGGCTGATGATTGAGAAGAAGTGGGGGAAAGGAGCTGATGATTGGGGATAAAGGGCCAATGATCAGGGGAAGGACTGATGATCAGAGGGAAGTTGGGGGAAGGGCCAATGATTGGGGGGGGGGGAGCGAGGGGTCGATGATCAGGGGAGGGGGAGGGGGAGGGGAGTACCCACTTTGATTGGGGGTGGAGAGGTGAACCCCTGAGACCTCTGTAGTGGGCTGGGGATGAGGTTTATTCCTGTAATGATCGGGGCACTCTTTAAAGATGGTACCCCAATCTCAGTGCAGCTGGGTTTTGCCAATGTGCTGACGCCCTGCTCCTCTCCGTGACAGCATGAAACATGATTTTGTTAGGCAGAATTTCATCGGATTTGGAGAGAAAACTGGCATGTTTCTATCAGAAACACGCTGGTTTTCTCACCAGAAACAACTGTCTGCCATTTTTTGGTAAGAAACCACCCCACCACAATTTTAAAGCATTAAGAGTTTCTAAAGTAAGAACTAGTGAATTGGAATTATACTTTGATGGATTTTTCTTTGACTCGTCTCTTTTGAAATAAAAGCAAAATACAGAGGATCCTGGAAATATCAACAAAAAAACAAAATAGCGGAAAACACTCAGTAGGCCAGGCAAAATTTGTTTGGAGGGAAAGAGTAAACAGCCCTTATATTTACACAAAGGTTGACTGTGGTGTGTGGGAGAGGCCAAAAATAACAAATAGCTCAACAAGACTGGGTTGTGTTAATTTTGCAGGGTCTTATTACTTTTTTGTTCTGTTCCCTATAGAAAAGTAGACAAATAAATAGTCTGGCCAGCGGTCAGAATGGAAAACCAGCAGTAGGAGACAATAATTGTGAACCCTTGGGGATGGACCCCATTAATCATGTCAGGCAAGGGTCATCAATTATAGCTGGAGGAAAAGTGAGGGGCCAGTATGATGGATACCTCAGTACATGAGATGTGTGTGTGTGTGTGTGTTCGCAGGTCGGCACCCAAAGGCTTTTCTGAAGGGCCAAGGGACGAGTTCTCTTCCTCCTGGCTCTCAACAAATGTTGGAAAAGATGCTAATCTCAGAGTGCCAGTAGCTCCAACTTCCCTTTCATTATCAATATACTTTGTGTCAGGTGCTTAAATAGGCTTTGCTATTTCACCATAACTTTCACTCAGTTCCCCGGTATTGTCAGAAAAGATATATTGTTGACAGATTTAAAGCAATTGTTGAAGTTTAAACATCTTTAGTGAGACACTCATTACAATCCTGAGAAATGAAAGATTTATTCATGTCATCTGTGGGACATAGTAGTAAAGGAAAAATTTAGTCCTGAAAATTACATGTGCGAATAATGTGGAATATGAGAAAATGAGTAAGTAGCTGGTATATTTGTATCATGTAAATGCCAAACAATGATAATCTCTAATAAGCAATGTCCTAACCTTCAATGGTCGTTCGACAAGTGCCGCATCATCAATGTTATGAGTGTCATGGCCAAGTGAGGGGGGATAAGAATGACTCATATTATATCACGCAAATCTGATCATAACAAAGCTTTTTCATGAATTTAGCGAGGATGTGCTTTGCAGGAGTGTCACAATGTATACTCTGAAATTATAAAGAATTAGCCAGATGGTTTTCTGAAGTTTATGAGGGAGGTGAACAAGTGTGGTTGTTTGTATTCAGTTTTCTTTCTGGATATAGCTGCATGGAACAGACTTCCCTGGGAGATCTGGATTTGCAGTAGAATTCACATTAGAAATCCAGAGAGAGAGAGAGGTGGTCTTTCCGTGCAATCTCTCTGGTTTGCTAAAACTGTTCTGCTGTTGTCATTGTTTTGTGGAACAGGTATTTGCGTTTTGATGACTCATTTCAGGAACTTTTGAAATGTTGCAAGATAGTGTGAAAGCTGATAGGAAATGGGGGCACACATTTCTCTTGATCTCCTCAAAACTTGATGTGATTTGGTTTTTATACTCTTGCAATGATTGCCTAATCTTTCCCCAGTTAGGGACAGCTGCTCCTAATCACCAACTTAAAGCATGTGCTCTGTTACAGCACGATTCCAGCAAGTTGAATATTCTGTGTGGCTAGCAATCCTGCACTTAATAGAATTACAGTTCATTGCTTTTTTTAAAAGCTCAGCCAAAAAAGAATTAGAAATTATATTTTCATAACATGCATTCTCATAACATAGAGGGCATTATTGGCTAGAGGTAGAATACACCAGTCACCTCAATAGTCTGGCTACCGATTTCAAGTAAAGGCTGGCTGTTCTGCAATGAGTAGCTCACCTCCAGATCCCTCAAAACCTTCCCAATATCTACAAGACTCCAATCAAAAAACAAGCATGAACTTGCATTTACAATAATTTCTGATTCAAGGTCCTAATTATGTTTTGTGAACTATCTTTTAGTGAAACGGCTTTAAACAAAACATAAGTCCTCATAGGAATCCGTATAAAAATCAGAATTATGTTCTTTCAGAATTTCTCACCTGGAAAAAAACAATCGGCAAGTTGAAATACTGTACTCCACGTATACAGCACAGTGCAGTTGTGATTTGGAAGCCTGTCAGGTGTCCAGGGGGCATGGAGGTTTAAGTGACCAGCCCACTTCAAAGTTTTCACAGTCAACAGAGCAGGATGAAGACATTGATCAGAGAGATGCCTGAAATCACCACCTCAAGAGTGATGCTCAGGTTTACAGGATTAAAAAGGGCAATCCAGCCACATGATCCCCATCCTGGGGTCAAAGTGCAGAGGTCAATGCCTTGCCTCTAACTTGAGCCCAGCTAACCCTCAGGACCTTTATGACCATGCTCATGACTAGCACCAAAGGTGCAGATCTTATTGGGGAGGCAGGTGAATGGGGGAGGGCTTTGAACTGGGCTTCAAGTCCATTAATTACATCCAAATTAGCAGATTTCTTACGAATGAGATCATAATCCCTGTGGTGCTATGCCTTTACTTTTAATCAGCTCAAATTCCTCTGTAATTGCAGCTCTTCACTCACTGCTAGCGACAATCCTCGTATTAGAGGGGCTGGGACAATTCTGTCCTCTGAGGAGACCTCTGGCTGGCTGAGATCAGTGAATCCTTGACATAGATAGTCAAACCTCTGCCTTTTACAGAAATTGCATCATGAAATGGTCTGTGATTGCCCCTACTTGTAAATTATAATGACTAATTTTTAAAAAGCAGCAAGAAATCTTTTCCAAATGTGGATAAATAAACTGTGGGTGGTAAATATCTGCCCTTATATTATATTGCATTATATAATATTGGATGTTGTTTGAGATGAAGGGGCATTTCCCAGTATTCATGAAAAGGAGGTAGTTGGGAACAAGGGGTAACTTTATGAGATGCTGTGTGTGAATAGCTATCAGAGTAGTTAAGTGGACTGTTGTAGTGAATTATAGTCCGTCTTGTATGTTTTATTTAAATTAATATCCTTTATTAATTGATCACAAAACAACTGGACTGCTTCTCCCTGGTTTGCAGCGTATCTTTTTTCACATTATACAAAATCGAAAATATACACCACTAAGAACTGGTGTTCCAAGTTATCCTTCTGGGTTTTGGGATGGCCTCACATTTAACATAAGCAAGGTTCTTAACAAACTTGGGGGCTCTGTGGCAGGATTTTGAAAAGTGTAATTCTTTGGGTGTAGGGAAATTTATGACTTTTATCTGACATAGTAAAGAAGGTGATGAACCAATTTGAGGGAGCATGTGAGTAAGGTGACTGTAACATAGCTGTTGTAATGGATAAAACTTGTTTGGGCGTAGACAATATAAATTTGGAAAGGTTGAAAAGTGTACCTAAAGCTAAATTGATGAAACTGGCAAACATGTTGTAATTAGGGTTTCCTACAGGGACTAAGAAAGCTGAGGTAATTGAAAGAATAGCAAAGCATTTAAATATACAAGAATTGTCAGATAGACCAAGTTCTCCCAAAAGTGAGGAAATCGAATGAACAGAAATTCAATTACAGATGAAATGATTAGAATTGCAGGAAAAAGAAAAAGAAGTAGAAATGATATGCAGGAGAATCAAAAAGAAAGGTAAAGGAAAGAGACAAAGAGAGAAATTTTCAGATAGACTTGGACAATGGCAGAAAGAGTAAAGGGGAAAGAGAGAGACTTTCAGTTTAAAATGTTGAAACTTAAAGCAGAAACACTAGAGTAGATTGAGGAAAGAAGTAGTTCTAAACCTGAACTCAATGGGGGATGTTTAAATTTGCATAGGCACTTCCAAAATTTGAAGAAAAGGATATGGAGGCATTTTTTAACTAATTTGAGAAAATACCAAGACAAACGAAGTGGTCACAAGATATCTCATAGAATAACCTCATAGGTAGGGCTAGTGTAGTCTATGCATCATTGTCAGAGGACGAAGATTGCATCTTTCCATCTACATAATGTTGTCTAACTCTACCCCTGCCTAAACCCAAGTGGTGCTGAAACATTCATTCTTGCCTTTGTTATCTCTAGACTTGCCTATTGCAATAGCCTGGTCAAACTCCCATCCTCCATAAACCTAAGCTCATCCAAAACTCTGCTTGTATGCTAATTTGCATCAAGTTTCATTCACCCTGTTCTTATTGACCCACATTGATTTTCAGTTGAGCAGTTTCAGTTGTCTTAATTTTAAAATCCCTATCCTTTTTTCAATTCCTTCTATGATCTCACCCCTTCCTATCTCTGGAACCTCCGCCAGCGTACGATCTGCTGAAAAAGTGCACTCCTCCAATTCATGCCTTTGCACACTCTCAATTTAATTTGCTCTACCATTTGTGCCCCATGGGCTGGAAATTTACAGTCCAGACTGCCACAGGAATCAGAGCACGTGAGAGGCGGACACTGGGAAGATCCGTTGACCTCGGGTGGGATTTTATGGTTTCAGGACGAGCGAGGCCATAAAATCCTGCCCATGAATCTGGAATTCCTTTTAAACTTCTCTACCTCTATACTTCTCTTTCCTTTAAATGCTCTTTGACCAAGTCTTTTTTTGTCCTAATATCTACTAATATGGCATCTGCATGCATTTCCTGTCTACAAAACTTGCTTCCTGTTGTCATTCTTTTCATCACATGTCGGTGATACTGTTTTGCCGCTATAAATTTTTAGGTCCACGTTTCTACTGGAAATCCTCCACATAAACCTGAGGATGAGGAAAATATAAATTGGCAAAGTAATTAGAAGAAAAAACTTTTATTTATACATCGCTTCAGGATGTTCCAAAGCACTTTAGATTAAATTAAGAAGAATGATGTACATTTATTAAGGGGGTCACAGCCATTTAAGTATTTCAAATGTGTGGTCAATGTTTTAATGTGGGAAATGTGGCAACCAATTTGTGCACAGCAAGCTCCCATAATCTTTCTTGAGGCATAATGATTGGCCAGGAATCGGGAGCACTCCCAGACTTATTTTCAAAATAGTACCATGAAATATTTTATATCCAGCTGAGAGAGCAGACATGACCTGAGTTTAATATTCTTATTTGAAGGACAGCACCTCTGACAGAGTAGTATTCCCTCAGTTCTGCACTGGAGTGTCAGCCTAGATTTTGTGCTCACGTCTCGATTGGAACTTGTACCCACTACCTTCTAATTCAGAACTCTGAGTAATTATATCTTAAGCAAGTGTTTGTTCTTTTTAAAAGCAGTGTTGTTATGGTTTATAAATGTGCCTTGCATTGTGTTGCATATTGTGTGCTTGGGTGTTTATGAATTAACTCTTCATTCTCCTCCCACAGGATTATGTCAAATGAAGTTTTATCAAGTAACCTATCAGAGACAAACAGTGTACTGGAGCTACCCGCGACATACAGTTTACCAAATGAAGGCAGTCAGCTGATGTCTGATAAAAATGATGCCAGATATACTTTAGATTCATCTATTAACACTTCTTCCCCAGTGATGCCCACAGTAAATACAGGTATGTAACAGATTTTAAAAGATGTTAGTCCCATAGGCTGTGGGATAGGATAAAAATTACAATCTACAATCCAGTTGTTTTGGGTAAAGAAGTAAGATAGCTCATGACCATTTTCAGGAGTATTTGAAATTAATAACTTGTGAAGCATTGAGACACTGGAAAATATTACATTCAAATTAAAAGACTTTTTTACAGTTCAAAGAGTGAAAATCTGACAAAAGCAAAATAAAATATGGAAGTATTTTATCCTTAGATTCATTAGACTTTGGGAGATAATGATATTATTAGATTTGACAGATACAAGAGTCAAGATATAAGAGACACAATAATTTACATTAAATTTAATTTAGCTGTTCTTAATTCATTGAGCTGGAGTGACTCTAAAACATCTAATTCCAGCATTTAATTGATTCTTAAATTACTCCAGGATTTTTATCTCCACCACTCTATTCAAGGGAGACTCAGACATGTTGTTCATTGCTTTCTTCTAATATTCATAAGGAAAATAATCATTCAGTAGAGATTTTGTAGACATGGAGTGATGTACAGAACAGCAAAAGAACACAAGAAAGTAACATGAAAAGCAAAAATGGAACACAAAAAAATTTGCAAGGAATATTAATGCCAGCATTAAAGATTTTTAAGTATATTGACAGAAAAAGGGTGGATAAGAATAATGACCTAAAAACAGATGTGGGTGTTGTAATTGAAGAACAAGAAATGGGAGATTTGCTAAATGTTTGTTGTATTAGTCTTCACAATGGAGGTTGAGGATCAAGATATGAAGACAACTAAAATAAGTGGAATGGAGAAGCTGACTAGATTTTATATAATTTTGAAAAAGAATAGAGAAAATGAAATAGGGATAGACACATTTCTCGAATCTTATGATTTTCCCAAATAGTGGAAACAGTGCATGCTTTAGTCACAATTTTTCAAAACTATTAGAGCGTTGCACAAGATGGGGGATTTCTTTCAAGTCCCTCTTAAGTGAATCCATTAGTTTCCTACTTGGGATACATGGGGAGGGAATTCTCCAGCTGTTCATGCAAGTGGAATTCTCCTGTCCTGCTGGCAGCACACCTGCTCTTGCGAATTGCATGGCGGTGTAGGGTGACATCAATGGGAAATCCCATTGACAATAGCAGAACCAGGGAATCCATGTCACCTCCCGCCGCTGAGAAATACGCAGTTGGGAGGATGGAGAATCCCCCTCAGAGTCTTCAATCATAGGTTTTTGAGCTTCCACTAGTACTACAGGGTAAACATCAATGCCTCATTCAGTTGCAACAATACTGGAAATGTCCTGACTTCCTAGTGTAAACTGTAGAGTCATGATATCCTGGGAGATGATATTACAGACTGTAAATAGCCACACTGTCAACCAGTGGTGGTTCTTTCGTATTCCCTCATGGTTAGGCCCTTGAAGTCTTCATCTCTGTCGTCTATAGCAGAGCTGGTAGACAGCCTCTCCTTCTGGTCAACACTCTACTGTGATATTTTTGCCGTTTTCTGCTGCTGCCAGCTCATGCTGGGTACTTCACCACATGAAAACTTGTGGCTCACTGTCTATCTCACTAAGAGTGTCACAATGTAGTTCTTGAGAGAGATGAACATTTTTACAGTCCTTCCTTACAAGGACTTGTCCTCCACTGATGTGTCTTCTACAAAAGCCTCATGATGTTGAGAGTAACCTAAAAGAGGTGAAAATTGAGAGGAGTTTGGTTTGCAGACCAAAGTCAAACATTTTCAGTTAAGTCTTGAGAATGCAGTTTTGTGTTTTGAAGCTTATTTGTTGAGCGAAGTGATACAAAAAAGCAGATCCTACTGAGGTAAACCACTAGATTCTGAAACGAACTGGCACCTTCCTACCTGACTATTTTGCGCTGGCGTTTGATCCACATTTTAGTTTTACATTCAGATACATTCAGTAATTCTAAAACTATATCTAATTTATTTCCCTGGAATTATTTCTGTGATATATTCCTTTAGGAAAAGTGCAGTTTCAGAATGGCACTTTCTACCTCATGCTTTCTTGTTACAAAATATAATTTTGTTATTTATAGAGCAGTATTGTTCATTTAGATGCAACCAAGGACATTGGTCAATCTCTATAATAGTAAGTTGTTTCAGTCTGTAGCAAAAGTCTGTGTAAGCTTATCACTAAATAGCATTTATCGAATTGGGCCATGCAGTGTATCTCTTTATGTTCCATTCCTGATCTTAGCCACAAACAGATCTGATTTTTCTTATACTGTGGCTGGACCATGCACCAATATGGAAAAGGACATCTGTTGACACTATCAGTAAGGATGGAATTAGACTTTTGCCTTTACAATGCTCTGTTATTTGATGCAACAGCTCAAAGCAACATATAATTTGGCAATTTTGTAATCAAACTTGGACCGAAAATTAGGGTGTCATGATGCGCATGTTTTTGCTGTATTGCTTCTGTCCAATTTATTTGTACAGTAAGTAGTCTCACAACACCAGGTTAAAGTCCAATAGGTTTATTTGGTAGCATGAACTTTCGGAGCATTTCCCCTTCATCAAGTGAGAGTGATTTTTTTTGTGTGCAGAAGCTGAACAAATAAACAAGAATGTTAAATATTATTCACTTTAGTTGCAGTATCTCCCATTTTTTAAACGTAGTTCAAAAAACACATAAAGATTTCTTCATATCCATTTCTTGTCTCTCTTAACTTCCAACTTCTTCTATTTCTTTCTTACACACACACACCTGGGAGACTAGTTGCTATTGTGTATGTTAATTGAGGCCTGTGAACTTCTTTTTTGTTGTTCTCTCCTTTCAATACAAGAAAATTAGGCGAATCATATTTTATGTTGATAACAGCATTGTGTAAATATTATTCAGCCCACAAAACCTATTCCATTTATTGGGTAGTTATCCTCTGATTTTCTCATCAAGAAAGTAGACATGATGGGCCAATTGGCCTCTCACTGTACTGTAACAATTCTATGATTCTATTAAAATGTGATTTACATTATTAAATCATTTGTCTTTTTCATTCTGCTATTGAACTGTGATGACTGGGATTTTCTGCTTGCTTTTAACCACTTATGCTACCCACATTTTTGTTTCAGTTTCAGTTTCAGTCACTACTACCACATAATCACAGATTGCTCCTTAAAAATGCTACTACCCAGATCCCCATTCAGTGCCTTTATAAAATCAGAAATTTTGATACTGAAGGAAAAACATTGATCCATCGTGCATGTGCAAATGCTGACTCTATATATGAGTTATTTATATGAATCCTATTTACATACTCTTTTTCTGAGTCCTTCAATATTTTACCTCCTTGAATGTTTTTGTAGCTTTGAATATATGAAAATGATGGGCAGGTGAATTCTGATTCCACACATTCGGAATGCCTGAAACATTGTAATTAGAGAGTACTTAGCAACTATATTGTTATGTAGTGGCATTTCTGACATCATCAAGAGACTTCAGACTTTTTTAGGAACAAAAGGTAGTTACTGATAAGGAAAACTAGGTACAGGAGGAGTTGCATTTCTAGGTCCCCCTAGAATTGTATTATATGGTTGCTCGATGATTATGCCCGAGAGAGGACTTCATCTTGTGGTGTGATCACTTGCTCTCGGATCTCATCGGTCCCACATGTCTTCTGCTATACTGTATTGAAGGGACAGACATAGAAGAACCAAAAACTCAAGGCCTCTTTGGGAAAGAACTCAGAACAATTCGACTTCAACCCTGAGTCCAGAAGCCCACATTAACCTGCATATTATCAGTCACCATTTGAAGGGACAAAAATTATATGCAACATTGTCAAGATCGTCCCTCTTAAATGCCACAGTTGACCCATTAGTCATTTATACTCATCTATTTCATATTTTAACAATCTATTTTTTAAAAAAATGTAGTAGGTTCCCCCTTATGCTTCCGGCACTAGCTCTTAATTCAATAAATCTTTGTCACCAATTCACCCATCAGTGGAAATAATCTTTCAATACTTTCTTATTCCTTAATAATTATGTTTAATTCCCTCTTCAATTTTTAATAAATGGCCTTAGTTTACGAAACCTCTGAGCTTAGTTAAATCATCTCATCCCAGTTAAAATTCTTGCAAATCTTCAAAATAGTGTGTCAGTGACCAGCTAGAAGCAGCTGTGGCAGCCAATGGAAGATAGCACTGTTATAACTTGACAGGAAGAATGGAACATTGGCTTAAAAGATAACTTTTACTTTTATTATATGAAACACAGAGAAACAGAGTCACAGGATTGATAATTCTTGTTTTAACAACAAGAAAAGATATTTATTAAACTTGAAAAAATGGATTATAATACAATACTTCTTTACTCCTTCTTTGGCGTAACCAGTCCACACAGGTTTTAAGATTAACATGGATGACAAAGTCAATTTGAAGCTGCAATGGTCTTATGAATATAAACTTGCAAGGGATGTCAAAATCAACTAGTAACAGTGATATTATCAGTGAAAATAAAGAAATAATGGACATGTTGAATGGACGTTGTATCAGTAGTTACAATAGAGGAAGAGTTTGACTTGCTAGAAACCTTAAGAAATCTAATATTGAATCAGGGCAGGGGCTCACCCAATATTAAGATAAACAAAATAACAACAGTGAAGAAAATCATGGCCCCAAAGAGCAATAACAGCAACAGGCCAGATAGTTCCCATCCTAGGATTTGAAGTGTTTGAAAGGAAGTATGCAAGGATATTAGAGATGCTGTAACTCAATCTTTCGATGTTCTTTTGATTGACGAATTATACCTTTAGACTATCATGCTCCGTTTAATAGAGATGAGAGACACAAGCCAGACAATTATAGACCAGTTACCCCAACATCTATTTTTTGGGAAATTACTAGAATCTGTAATTAATGGTAGGGTTGTTAAACAGCTTGAAATTTTTCAGCTCAGGAACACCTAAATGGATTAGTAAAGGATAGGTCATGCCTGATGAAGCTGATTTAATTTTCTGAAGAGGTAGCTACAGAAGTAGACCAGAGATTGTCTAAGAATATTATTTTTATGGACTTCCAGAGGCAACTGATAAAGTTTCTTCTTAGGATATAAAGTAGAGTCCTATGGAATTGAAGACAAATGATTGAAATTGTTAGGAAATGGATTGAGTGACTGAAGAGAAGAGTAAGGATAATGGGCAAACATTCTAACAATCTGGATGTTTCTAGTGGTATCCTGTACTGACCAATTTTGGGGTCTCAACTATTCACAATTTAGATGGTGGGACAGAAAGCTACATGTCCAAATAACCCAAAGAGAGATATTATGAAAAGTGTAGGTGGAAGCATGAAATTGTAAGAGGTATTGATGGATTAAGCGAATGGGTAAATCCATGGCAAATGGATTTCAGTGTAGGCAAATGTCAAGTCATCCGCTTTGGACTTGAAATGATAGAACAGGGGAAGACCTACCCATTGCCGATTGTATCACTCATGCCTGGTGGGCCCAGGCAATTTTCTCACCATCAAGTGACAGACCACCATTGCCTGGCTACAAAGACACAACCATTCTGTAGCAGGACTACCATGACAGCACCGCAAGAGACAGATGGACAGTTAAGGGCATTAGGTGCATCCCAAAGATCAGAAAGTTTGCATCCTCGTGGACTTTGGCAGAGCCTGAGGTGACCACAAGAAGCTAAGTGAGGATAGAATGAAGGGAGAAGAAGCTACGACAAGATCCACTATTCCCAATCTGAATTTCAAGACCATTATACTGCTTCCCAAGGCATACGCCAACTTCCCATGGTAAGTAACTGTAAGATGAAGTTGAAGGGAGGAAAGTCTGCTGGGGCCATTGCATTGTCTCCCATTACTTATATGCAGCAGATGTGAAAGCACCAGCCAGTGACCTTTTCAATGGGAATGGGGGGTGGACAGGATCAGAGTAGTGCAGTAATAAAATGCCTCACCACTATATTTTCTACTATTCTCTGCCATGATCTTGTCTAAATAAAAAGCAGTTTGTGACCAGGCATCTTAGTAAAAGTCTCCCATGTTGCAATTTATTCAATGCTTTATCAAAGTTCAAAGAAATCATTTCACTACATTCCATTTATCAATACACTTGGTAATTGTCTCAAATAATTTCCCTAAAATAATCAAATGTGAACTCATTTATAAGTTTGTATAGAACATCTGAGATTAGCTCATATTTGACTGAATATACACTGATGTTGTCTTTCGGGCAGTTTTCCTATCACTGACTCTCTAACATAACTCAAGGTATTTAAATCTCCTTGCCCTTTAAATATTTGAAAAACTGTTTACAGTTTTAAAAACAATCAGTGTTTGCTTTTCACTCTGTGTGTCATAAACTGAGGGTTAACATTGTGGGATTAGTGCTGCATGGCTGAATCCATAACCTATTATCACGGAGGGCTGCCTGTCAGTTCCAAGTGCTTATAAGATCTTTGAAATAAGATATAAATACAAATGCTTGTTGTTATAAGCATTAATAATTTGAAAAAATGTAGTGGATGAGGTTTAATCAAGTAGAGTTCTTTTTTAACAGTGAATTCGCTACACAATTAAGAACTTTATTTAATCTCAGCATGGGTCCTGAGGCCTGCCCATGCTGGATATTGGGTGAGTGGTATAGTGTTGCTAAGGGTGGTGGCTTGAGGGCGTGGGTTGGCCTGAGGTTGGTAATGGGTCTATGAGGATCCATGGTGGAGTGGGTGGAGGGCATAGTTCATCAGAGGGTATGAAGGGTCATTGGATGTAGGCAGAGAGGCATAGGTTGTCATGGATGGGGCATCTGGACAGTATTGGGGGTAAGATGGCACCACAGATTAGGACTAGGGAGCTGTTCTATGTTTTATTTATTTCATATATTCAACAAGATGCCGCAGCACCGAGGCCAGACTTTCACCCAGCCCACCACCGCACCTGACAACTTTTGAACTATTCCTGGGTTGCCCACCATGACTTCCATTTTCAACCATACCCCTGGGACTGAAAATCCAAACCTTCAAGGCACTTTTTCCGGGCCAACTTGTGAAACTGGGAATTGTCTGGACTCTGTGCTCCCAACTCAGGAGCGAAAATTCAGGCCATAAACTTAAATTCATCCCTCTAGAATACTGGTCCTTTGTCTTCCCTTAGGAGTTTGCAAGGCTTGTGTGGGTTTGGGTTGGGGGAATGCCAGACAGAGATGGGAAATTGTGTTTAACCATGGTAGCTGTGGAGGAAGACTTTATGATCCAATTTATCTTTTTCTGCTCATCTGAGGAATGGAGATATGAAAGTTTGTGTCTTTCGTCTAATGTCAAAGCTCAGTCTTGTTCATAGAATTACAAGATAATTATAGTAAGAAGTCTCACAACACCAGGTTAAAGTTCAACAGATTTATTTTGGAATCACAAACTTTTGAAGTGCTGCTCCTTCATCGGGTGAGTTGAGTAACTCCACCCACCTGATGAAGGAGCAGTACTCCGAAAGCTCGTGATTCCAAATAAACCTGTTGGACTTTAATCTGGTGTTATGGGACTTCTTACTGTGCCCACCCCGTCCAACGTTGGCATCTCCACATCAAGATAATTATAATTGAGGAAAGCCATTCAGCTCATTCCTACCTTGCTGCTCTCCACTGCACAATGATAATTCCAGGTTAGCCCATTATCTGACAGTGATCAAAACTATACACTGTATTGCTGTTACACCTATTCAGGAGTACTGCACAGTTTCAGCACAACCTTTCAGGATTTAACAATGGATTCCACTAATTCTGTATCCTATTTGTTTCCGTATTGTCACCTCCCCCTACTTTGACTTGGTGAATCATGTTTACTGACAAATAAAGAGAATCTAAGGGAGTACTTTACAAAATAGAAATAGTAATAAAAATATTGTTTTGTTAACCTAGGCTGACAAAAACTCATAATTCATATCTCCATTCCTCAGATTTGCATTGTGGAAGGGGAGAGGCTGTTTATGTTCTCGGTACTATTTGTACTGACTTTGTGCCAGCTGGATAGATAATCTGTCTGCACCTGGTCCCAGAAAAACGCTGTACTGGCCAGCATTCAGCTACTTTGTGGGCTGTTTTCATCTGCAGAAAACATATTTACAGTCCAAAGATGTGGAAACTCTTCATGACTCCTAGTGAGGAGAAAGGCTGCCACTAACTCACAGTGCTGCTAGTCAGTATCATACTAACGCTGTTGCCTGCCGCACAGTCTGTTTTAACCCTTATACGGTGGACAAATAACTACGAGTAGACGTCTTGTTAGTACAAACAATATTTATTTAAACTCACACAATCAATAATCACCCACCCGACCTTATCTTACAGAAAATACTAGAATTCAAGTCCAATACATGACCTTGGCTTAGCCTTGCATGACTGGCAAGTACCCAAGCAGATATTGGCCTTTATCTATACGTCGGTCTCGGTAGTCGTCTGCGTAGTCTGGTCCTTTGGTCTGGTCTGACATTCTGGCCCTGGTCTTTCTTCCTTCCTTCTCGGGTGTGGTGGCTCTCCTTGTGCTGGCGATGTTCGCCATTGTTATAGTTCGGTCGTGGGGTCAGAGAGAGAAAGAGATTCCTGGTTGCACAGCACCCTTTATGCCCTGTTTGGTTTCACGCCCCTTTTGGCCATTGCCAATCAATTGATCAGGACTTGATCCCCCGATCAATAAGAGTCCAATCAGGTGCTACCACACCAATCTCTGGGTATGTCCCCAACAGCCATGTCTATAGGTGCTGGAGGCACATATGTCACATACCTCCCCCCCAAATAAGGATTCACAGTGCCCTTATGTCTGGTACTCAACCCAGCGTGACCAGAAAGTCTCTTTCATCCTGGAGATGACCCATTTCCTGTTTATTCACTCATCAGGGTTGCAGGCGGTTTGTCTCTGTCTTTAAACTGCAGCCTGTCAATTTAGTTTCTTGCCCAATTGTCCCAGAGTGCTTTACAAAACACTATTTTAGATGGCCCGTTTGGCCACAACACAATGGGGGGGATTATATCAGCCCAAACAAGTCAGGAACAAAGCAGAGAGTACTGGTGAAATAGTGGGGAGTTGTGGCAGACTGGGTCCCCGATCATGTCCTGCTGGTTAGCAATTTTGCAATGGTAGGAAGGAGGAAAAAATAATTTGGACCAGTATTCTTATTTCCACATTTTCCTGGTGTCCTATTTTAAAGTATACAAGACCAGTTCGGACCAGTATTCTATTTCCTCATTTTACTCTTTTTTTCTTTCTGATCAATCAGACTGGCTTCCTGCCCCACGGAGGCAGGTAACCAATTTGAATATGCAAAGGTCCTTTAAGGCTATTTTATTAGACCTTTACATATTGCAGACGGCGGGTCAACCCCTAACCATGTGGGGAGGCCACCAGCTAAATGCAGGCAACCTCCCAGTGGCAGCCCAAGAGTCTGTTTTCTTGAACCTATTATAAAAGTCAAATTTACCTTAACTTGGGGAATGGAGGTTGAAATTTCAACTCATTATGGAACTCAGAGCTTTTGCACATGCACAGACTGCGAGTGGGATGCACATACACAATTCTGCAAGTCTAAGATCTTTCAATCATAGTTTGAGTGGAATCCCTTGGAGCTGTGTGTCTCACATTGAATGTATACAGTGACAATTAAAGGTATCTCAATTGTGTGGAGGAACCTTACAGTGTAACTTGATCAAGGTAGCTTAAATACCTTTGCACCATTTGTCACTGTTATAATGGCAATGAAGAGAATGGGTAATCGTGGGCTTTGTGGATTATGTGCTTCCTTATTTCGCTGAATGAGAAGTGGTCTGTGGGGGCTTTTAAGCCAGTTGCTCAACCCAGACTGAATGAAAATGCTGCTTAGGAATTATGCTGGTGGCCTGATCTTGACTCTGACATCACAGACTTGGTAAAGCAATGTGACCTGTGCCAGGAAAATCAATAACTCCCTCCATCACTGTCCCTACATCCATGGGAGTGGCCTGGCAGGCCATAGGTACATTTGCTTGTGAACTTTGCAGGGCCCTTTATGAATTCTATGTTTTCAATCATGGTAGATGCACACTCCAGATGGTTGGAGGAGCGCCATATGCGTTCCACGACTACTCAGACTATGATTGAGAAATTATGACAAAGCTTTAGAACACATTGAATGCCAGAAGTTCTGGTTTCCAATAATGGCACAGCCTTTACTTGCATTCATTTCCAGAACTTCATGCTCTCTAATGGTATTGATACTGCATGCACTGGACCAGCATTAGAAGGAGGAACTGTTAGTGAAATGTAGGGAACAAGAGCACTGAAGTCCAGGGAGTCTGGGGGATTGAAGAGTAAATCCATAGGATAAACGATCTGAAGAATTGCTGAAAGGCACTGAAAAACATGTGATTTCGAACAATAATCAGTGCTCAAAAGGTCATTCTGACCCAGTTCAGCAGACGATGACAGAGGGGATCTAAAGGACAAGTGAAGCGAAATGTAATTGATGTACATGAAAACCAAGTGGACCGTAGCAAAGCAGAGATCATTTATCAGAATAGGAGCAAAAATCAGAACATGGTGGGCACCAGCTAGAATAGAATCAGAACTAACTAGAATCTCCAGCAAAATAGCAGAAAATTGGCTTGTAGGATGTGATCAGTTTGCAGAATAGAGATAGTCTAGCAGAGAATACAGTCTTGTGATTATTTCAGGTACAATTGTGCATGTTTTTGAATGCAGTTCAATCCCCGTTAACAAAGAAGAGAGACTTGTACCTGCGTTGTGCCTTTTACAACCTCAAAATGTCTTAAGGCACCTCAGAACCAGTTAAGTCCTTTTTTAGTGTATCCACTGTTATAATGTAGAAAATTTAGCAGTCAGTTTGTACACAAGCAGCTCCTAAAACAGCAATGCAATGATGATCAGGTAATCTTTTACTTCTGATATTGATTGAGAGATAAATATTGACCTGGATACTGGGGATAACTCCCCTGTTCTTATAAATAACGTACCTGAGAGCACAGACAGGGCCTCGGTTTAAGAACACCTCTGAATAATGGCACCTCCAACTGCGCAGCACTCCCACAGCACTAGAGTGTCAGCCTAGATTTTACTCAAATTTTGGAGTGAACTAGAACACACAATCTACTGAATCAGAGGCAAAAACATCACCGAGTGAGTGACGGGTGACACAAATCTGCCCAAGTTTTGTTCTCTTTCTGACCTGGGAATATTTGTTTCTGTTTTTCTTGTATTAACTGAGTTAGCCTTCTGCCACCTGCTCTAATGAAAGCAAGGTGTGCTTTGAGAATATAAAAGTTGGATCAGCTTGGAGGAGGAGTTTCACAGCTGCAGTGGTTAACCAAGCAGCCTGTATCCAAAAGAGATAAAAATGACTATAATGACAAACGTACGGCTGTTTGTGGCAGAAGGTTCTCCAAAAGGGCTTAGAAACTGTCATTTGAAATGGTGGTTTCATTTAGCAGCTTGTTTGAAATGGGGGGAGGGGGCAGAGCTACTGTCCAAGAATTCAGTGGGTTATGTCATTATGTTTGTTACTTCAAAGAAATAATTACTTCAAAGAATTAATTCAGAGAATGCAATGCCTTTAGTGTATTGGCTGAATTTTATGGGACATCCCTGGGCAGGGAAACAGGAGGCAGGATGTAAATTCAAGCTTTAACCTTGTCCACCCCCACCATTATTTAAAGGGAACCATTGTATTGACCATCAACATGTGGCCCTGTAAGTGTGTAATTAATGTTCAATTAAGAGCCTCATTCCACTGCTCTAATTTAGTGAGTGGCCTATGCCCCATTATGGCATGGCTGAGTGTACATGCCAAACTGTGCAAATCCCAATGGGAAACTTGAAACAGCTGCCAAAATGACTTTTCAACATGTTTAGTATGAGAAGCAAAAAAGCTCTAAAACTACTGGAGCTATTTGGAGAGTTAAGGCACCCTTTTGGATTGGTCCAGGGACATCTTTTGAATAAGTCTAGGTACTGCTTTTGGATAGGTAAGGTGACCTCTGGAAAAGGAAAAGTGCCCTTTTGGGATTGTTTGGATAGACATGAGCAAGCATAAAAAGTGGGAAAGTTCTGTAGACTTCCCCAGCTTTCAAGAAATTTAAATCTCCAGTCCTGCAATTTATTTGCGAAATTTTGCAATTTAAAAAAAAAGTTCTTGCACTTTTACTCCGACTATTGATGTAAACCTGAGAGGTATCATTATAAGATTTGTACTGCATGACTTATGATAGTGGGGTGCTTGTCAGGTCATTGTTTGATTGCCAGCTCCAAGTGGTTGTAAAGTCTTTAATTTGGGACTATGAATATAAATGTGTATTTTCATAAGGGATTAAGTATTTGAATGAAATATTTGCTTTTGTAATTGACTAAATAGTTGAATGGTTTAAATGTACTGAATGGGCTGTTAATCAATAAGCTTTTTTTTTACAACTACAGATACTTAACACCTAATGTTATTACATTTCAACATAGCTCCTAAAATCTGCTCATGGTGAATTTTGGGTGAATTGGCATGGAGTTTATAAGAGCAAAGGGTGATGGGTGAGGAACATGGGTTGATATGAGTTGGCACTAAGTTGACATATGGTGAATAAAAGGGACATAGGGGTATAAAAGACCATGAGGGACTGGTGGAGGGTTATAGGTTGACATAGAGGGTATGATGGGCCTTGGAGGGGTATGAGGTGGCATGTTGAGCCATGGGGAATGGGTGTGTGTCGGGGAGTGTGAAGTGGTGTGAGGGCTGTTTTTTGCTTTATTATTTTTCTTTCAAGTCTTGGAGCATCTAGCAGAAGTGAAAATCTGGCCCTGGTTAATACACTGACTTATGAGACCAAATGGGCAAGTCATCATATCACATCAATCTGATCAATCTTCCACATTATAATTCCAGTATGAACTGAAAAGAGGTGCAAGCTATTCTTGGAAACCCTTCATACCTATAGAAAGTTAAGCTGGTGCCATCTATAGTTCACAGAAATATATTCTGATAGGGTTAGATAAAGAGGGATGGGTGAAGACTAGTGTAGTACACTAACACTAGAATAGACCAAATGGTCTCTTTCTATGCAGTATGTTCTATGTAATAGTCAAGTTTCCAAATGCAAACTGCATAAAAGGCAAAACCTAAAGTCTCAATATCCTTTTTGTCCCAACTAGTCCATGGCACCAGCAAATTCTGGATTGTCGTCTGATAGGTTGCAATTTACTAATGAGGGAGTGCTTTTTGACAATTTAATCTCAATTCCCCAGATGAAATGCTGAGAAATATTTTGTTAAGCTGTAATCTGCTCATTGAGCAGATGCAGAATTACAACCACAGGAAAACACTGGATATGTAACTTGCCTGCCTGTTGGGATATTTCTGGATCACATATTAGACTCTGCCAATTCTTACCCTGATGTTCTTTTTTTAAAGTAATAACTTGAGTGTTTCATTGAATTTTCCAACATGAAATGCTGACTGAAGTGCTTCCTGATGACCCACAGGTAATTGATAAATAATTTTGGAAAGATGACATTAAGATTATGTAACTAATAGCTGAGACTAAAATTGTGTGGAAACAAGGAACAGCCCTGTTAGCAGAATTATATGACATCACAGTTATTAATAGCAAGAGTAATATGATTCTCATGAGTCAAAAGGACACCTTTATCATTATATAACATGCTCAGTCAGTATTCATTTGGAAGAATCACATTTCAATTTTCCAGAGGCAAGAGTGCTGCTATAAGCATTTGGGTTCCTTTTACGTCAACACAAAGATTGAAAATATTCTCAATGTCAGAGCAAAATAAGCAGGTACAGTGACTGAGCGTCTCACCTGCAGTGGGGAGATGGTAGAGAAATCACAAGATGTCCTGTTTAGTTTTAATATATTTCTGTCTGCTGAGGAATTGCTATATATATTTATTCACAGGATTTTTAAATTCCAAGTAATAATACTCATCCAATTAAAAATCTTTTCCCAGGCATGCCAGCTCAGAAGTGAAGTATGTCAAGATATCACATTCCAAAGCTTAACACATAATGATGCCAAAACTAGTAATTGGCTAATGTAAACACTTATATTTTAAAGAAAGAACTTGCAATTAAGTAGTGTCTAGCACCATCTAATTGCATCACAAAGCACTTTACAGCCATTGAAATATTCATTCATCTAATTTTCTCATCCTCTAAGAAAGAGCACAAAGTTAAAAAGTAGAGGATACTGAGCACAAAAGCAAACGACTGTGGATGCTAAAAATCTTAAAAGAAAATAGAAACTGCCAGAAATTCTCAACAGTCTGATAGCACCTATGCAAACAAGAAACAAAGTTCACATTTCAGGTCAGTAACTTTACATCAGAATTAGAAAAAAGGTAAGTATGGAACAGGGCGGCACAGTGGCACTGTGGTTAGCACTACTGCCACCAGAGACCTGGGTTCGATTCCTGGCTTGGGTCACCGTTTGTGCAGAGTTTGCACATTCTCCCCATGTCTCCATGGGTTTCCTCCCAATGCTCCGGTTTCCACACACAGTTGAAAGACACGCTGGTTAAGTGCATTGTCCATGCTAAATGCTTCCTCAGGCACCAGAGTGTGGCAACTAGGGGATTTTCAAATAATTTCATGGCAATGTTAATGTCAGTCAAATAAACAAACTTAACAAAAAACGGTTTTCAGCAAGAACAGATACAGGGAAGGGAGGAAGGGGGAGGCAGGGATGGCAAAAGGGGAGGAAGTGGGGAAGCAGGAGGGAGGGAGGGAGGAAGTGGGGAGGGTGAGAGGAAAGGGATGGGGAGGAAGGGGAAGGAAGACAGGAAGAGGGGAAGGGAGAAGGGGGATGGGGAGAGGGAAAGAAGAGGGGAGGGGAAAGGAGGAGGGTGAGAGGAAGGGGGAGGGAAAGGGGAAGGGGGCATGAAAAGGAGAGGGAAAGTGGGAGGGGAAAGGAGAGGAAGGGGCAGGAAGGAAGTGGGGAAGGAATGGAGGGAGCGAGGGGAGGGTGGGGCAAGAAAGAAAAAGTGTGATTGGGTGATGACTAGAATAATTAACTTGTAAAAGGGCGAATGATGCAAAGCTAATGATGCAAAAGGGGCAAGTAAAGAAACAAAGATATTTCTAGAGGAGGTGAAAATGGCAACAAAAAAATCACTACCAAGACCTTGTGTCCAAATTTTCTGAATTGTATGGTCTTCTGATCAAAGATTGTCAATGTCCCTTGAGCTTCCTTTCAGCTTCAGTAGAATAGTATAGGAAGCTGAGAACAGAGAGGGCAGAGTGAAAAATAGTAACAGAAATAGTGGAAATACTCAGCAGGTCTGGCAGCATCTGTGAAGAGAGAACAGAGCTTCTGGGGACAATTTTACCTTTTTTTTCAACGTGCTGGGCAGACTTGAAACTGAGAGTTTCAGATCTATCTTTAGGGCATGTTTTCAGGCCCACTCCCCACGCACTCTGCCTGCGAAAATATCAGCAAGCCTGTTGCTTGCTGCAGAAGCCTGTGGGCACAGCTTAACATGCCCTAAAACCCTGCAGAGGGAGGTAGTGCACATGTGCAGGCCTCTGATGCTGCACATACACATTAGCAGTAACAGGGGGCTGGCAGAAAAGAGAAAGCTGTCAGGCCCCTGCTCGTGCAGGTTGCCTGAAGCAGCTTCCCTCCCCACAATCATGGGGGCCCATAGCCTGAGATGTGGTCCCCGCTGACCTTCACCCGCTGCCCAAATCAATTTGCAAACCACCCTCTCCCATCGATTGCAGACCCACCGCCCTCCCCACAGAATAGCTGCAGAGTGACAGCAGGCCCCCTGTCCCCATTAGCCCCTCCCTCACTTGCCCCATCCCCACTGACCCCGTCCCCTACTGGATCTGTCTCCACTGCAACCCTCTCCCCCCCACTGGCCCCACCTCCCAGCCCCACTCCCTGGCACTGCTTGGTGGGCATTGCCCAGATGCCAGGGTGGCACTGCCCATCTGGCACTGCCCAAAGAGCAAATCTCCCACTGCCCTCGGCGTCCCCGGGAGACCTCAATGGCCTCCAGTTCCACCAGCGAGGCCAGGACGACGATTCCCCTTTTATGGGGAGCATGTATATTACTTGCTGGCACAAACTTTTTCCAGCGAGGTCATAAAGGGTAGTGTGCCCGGACGATTGGTCGCTAGGCTCGCTAAGCAGATGTAAAACAGCATTATAATACATTTCCATATATTAATCTGCCTCCTTCCCATTTCTGGAGAGGCTGACTGTGCCGGAAATCTGGCCCTCGTAAAATGGTACCGGTTGTGAAAACCAGCACCAACCATGCTAAGAGCTTTACGCCAGAATTTACCACTGCGTCGAGCTTGAAGACGGGCACAACGCGATGGTAAAATCGCCCCCTCTGTTTTAAGTCTGTGACCTATGATTGGAAGAGTCAAACAGACTGGAAACTTTAACACTGTTTTCTCTGCACAGCTGCTGCCAGACCTGCTAAATATTTGCAGCATTTTACTGCTTTTATGACAGGTTTACAACATCTGCAGAATTTTGCTTTTGAACTCAAAGGGTGACTGGGTCAGAGAATTAAAATGACAAATCCTACTCCCACAACAGGAACATTATTTCATATATAGGCACTTTGCAAGCTGCTGAAATCAACATCAAGTTCAAAGCCCGAAGGGTGGGTGATCCAATTTTCAACCCATGCAGTAAGTTTCTGAGCATGTGATCTCATTAACAGACCTTAACTTGTGAAGTATGATGTGCATTTTTATGTTTATTGGTAAAAGGGCAATTATACTCCTTCCAAGTTATTAGGAGGTAAACAATAGCTGAAATTGACTCTAACTTAGTTATGCTATCTGCAAATCTCTCCTGAACTCCCAACTATGTAGATAGGACAACGTGACTGGAGCAGGCTTGGAGGGCCAAAGTGCTGCTTTGTCCTTTGTTCTATCCCTGACTTTCTACTGTGCTCCCCCACCCCAACTTTCACTTCAACAGTACAAAATCCATCTCACTTTTATTGGTCCTCAGCTCTGAAAGAGTGTCCTACGAATTTGAAACGTTCACTCTGGGCAGGAATTTCCTACCTTTCCCACTGGCAACATCTTCTGGTCCTGCCAAAGGTGACTTCCTGTGGCAGGTTCCCTGGTGGCAGGGCAAGCAAGTCATATGAAACACCTTGGTGGGAGCAGAAGATACTGCCAGTAGCCAATGGCAAACTGCCTCTGCTGCCGGAAAACATGCTGCGAGGGGGGCAGAAAATCCCGGCTTCTGTTTCTTGCTCCATACATGCTACCAGACCTGCTGGGTTTTTCCAGCATTTCCTGTTTTTATTTCAGATTTCCAGCATCAGCAGTATAATGCTTTTATTATATGTTTAAATGAAACCTTTATTCCAGCTTATCTTAAACCACTGGAAAATTGGTTCATTGTGCCTGATTCCCTAAGCAATACTTGTGTTAACTGGGATCTTGCATCAGGTTTGCAGCCTTGCAAATTTGCCATTCAGATCTTAATAGGTGAAATAGGTGTTGTAAATTTGAACAAATTCAGTGTAATATCACTTTGATGTAAGATGGATAAGAAAGATTTTATTCTTTGTTCAATCTAAGTCTAATTTTTTTTTAATGGATCATGTCTTTGAGGGCAGCAGGTTTTTTCATGTCACCCTTCAATGATCGAAAGAGCAAGCAGGCAACCTGCTGGCAGGTCAGTGCCAGTGCTGCATTCATGACAAGGTGTGCAAAATTGGCTCAGGGAGATATAACTGTGCTTTTAGACCACCTAGCTCATTCTTCGTACATGCCACATGCGAATGTCTTCATCGCAGACACCAGTTAATCCTCTGTGAAAAAAGGGAAAAGGTACTGAAAAATTGGTCTTTGCTATGTCCCAGGGTAACTCGAGCAGATACTCTCACTGCCTGTGTAACCTTACCTCCCAAGTTATTTGACCTTGACAATACTTGGTATAACATTTTAATGGTACCAGCAGTTTAAGAACTGCCATGTTCTCTCCTTATGAAAAAATATTTCCAAGTTCACAGATGGTACAAAGCTAGGTGGGAATGTGTGTTGTCTGGAAGATGTAAAGCGGACAGAGGAGGACTTGGGCAATAACATGACAGATGCAATGTAATCCGCAAAAATGTGAGGTAATCCACTTTGGTAGAAGGAACAGATATTCAGAGTATTTCTGAAATGGTAAGAAATGAGGGAGTGTAGATATCCAAAAGGGCCTGGTTTCCATAAGTCACTGAAGGCTAACAAGCAGGTGAGCAAGCTACTATGAAGTCCAGTGGAATGTTGGCCTTTATCACAAGAGGATTTGAGTACAAGAGTACTGAAATCTTGCTTCAATTGTTTAGAAGCTTGGTTAGAATAAATTGGAATAAATGTAATGTATGAAACTATAGGATGTTCTTAATGTTGCATTTACAATGCAATTATATTTAAATATTGTAAACATTTTCTTTTATGTGAGCTGTTATTGCCAGTTAGCCTTTAACACAAGCGGATTTGAGTACTAGAGTACTGAAATCTTGCTTCAATTTTTTTAGAAGCTTGGTTAGACTACACCTGGGGTAGTGTGTGCAGTTTTGGTCCCCTTACCTCAGAAAGGATATTATAGAGGGAGTACAATGAAGATTCATCAGACCTGTTCCAGGGATGGCAGGACTCTCTTATGAAGAGAGATAGGGCAAACTAGATCTGTATTCTCTCAAGTTTCAAATAATGAGAGGTGATCTCATTGAAACCAACAAAATACCAGAAGGAATAAACACAGCATTGCAGGTAAGACTTTTCCCTTGACTGGGGAGTTCAGAACCAGGAGGCACAATTTCAAAATAAGGAGGAAGCAGCTTAAAAATGAGATGAGAAGAATTTTCTTTACAAAGAGGGTTTTGAATCTTTGGAATTCTCCACCCGAGAGGGCTGTGGAAGCTCAGTCACTGAGTATGTTTACATAAGAACATAAGAAATAGGAGCAGGAGTAGGCCATCTAGCCCTTCAAGCCTGCCCCGCCATTCAATAAGATCATGGCTGATCTGTCGTGGCTCAGTTCCACATTCCCGCCCTCTCCCCGTAACCCTTAATCCCCTCGCTTATCAAAAACCCATCAACCCGCGTCTTAAAAATATTTAGCGAGGCAGCCTCCACCACTTCAACGGGCAGAGAATTCCAGAGATTCACCACCCTTTGAGTGAAGAAGTTCCTCCTCAACTCTGTTCTAAACCGCCCCCCCTTTATCTTGAGGCTGTGCCCCCTAGTCCTACTGTCCTTTCTGAGCGGGAAGAGTCTCTCCACCTCTATCCTATCCATCCCATTCATCATCTTATACGTCTCAATGAGATCTCCCCTCATTCTTCTAAACTCTAACGAATACAAGCCTAGTTTATCCAGCCTCTCCTCATAGCTCAACCCCCTCAACTCCGGTATCAGCCTAGTAAACCTCCTCTGCACTCCCTCCAAGGCCAAAACATCCTTGCGTAAGTGCGGCGACCAAAACTGCACACAGTACTCCAGCTGTGGCCTCACCAATGCCCTATACAGCTGTTTAAGATGGAGATTGCTAGATTTCTGATTAACAATAATGTAAAGGGTTATGGGGATAGTGTGAGCAAAAGGCATTAAAGCGTCCGATCAGCCATGATCATATTGAATAGCGGAGCAGGCTCGAAGGCTGAATGGCCAACTCATGTTCCTATGTTCCTACTTCTTGAAAGATGGGGATTTGGGCATACAACTTAATATTCATTGGCTCAGCACTTGAGAACACTTTTGGTCAGTTTTCTGTTCCATCCTTCTCTCAGAAATGTGTTAACTATTGCACTCTTATGCTGAGGTAGAGTTGTGGTAGGTTATTTAACCACAGGTGGTCATCTCAGTCTCAGAAACATGTTCTCATAGACACAAACTTGCTTCAGTATAAGTAGCTGAACAGAAATAAGCAGGAACAGGGATCTGAAACCAAATTATTTCACTCCTGTTGTGAGATCTCTGCCTTCAGTCATGCACAGACCTACACTTTAAATAGGGTGGCTAATTAATTATTAATACTGAGTACTGCTGTTTGCTGCAGAGAATTACTGAATATTTACTATATTTCAGTTTTTGAATAGAATAAAGTGGAGTGAATGTAATGTATGGAACTGTAGGATATTCTTAATGTTGCATTTACAGTGCAATTATATCTAAATATTGTAAGCATTTTCTTTTATATGAGCTGCTATTGCTAGTGAAGACATGCATTAAGCCACAATCATTCCTAATTGAGTTTGTTTCTTCATCAGAAGTTTCAGTATATACTGTAACTGCTCTAATTATATCAAGAAAAAAATAAGTTCTCCATTATGTTGTGTCCAAACCAGTGATGGAAAATATAGGGACTAAAAATAAAACAATTTATTACAATTTGAATTGGTCTATCATTTTGAAAGAATGCTTTATTTAATCGAAACAAGAGAATTGTAATAATGTCCACTTTGCTTTTATAATGCATGCTTATGGCATCCCTCCCAATGTTAGTAGTTTATGAGAAAGGAAAACTGCACACGTGAAAATTCGGCATGCCCACTACGACTATCACCAATTTTTACAGGTACATCATAGAAAATATCCTCTTTGGATGTATCACAGCTTGGTATGGCTCCTGCCCTAACCAAGACTGCAAGAAACTACAAAGAAACTACAAAGAAACTACAAAATGAACGTAGCCCGGTCCATCACGCAAACCAACCTCCCATTCATGGACTCCATCTACACTTCCCGCTGCCTCGGAAAAACAACCAGCATAATCAAGGATCCCACCAACCCCGGACATTCTGCCTTTCGCCTTCTTCAGTCAGAAAAAAGATACAAAAGTCTGAGAACATGTATCAACTGACTCAAGAACAGCTTCTTCCCTGCTGCCATCAGACTTTTGAAAGGACCTGTTATATATTAAGCTGATCTTTCTCTTCATCCTATCTAAAACTGCGACACTATATTCTGCACCCTCTCTTTTCCTTCTCCCCTCAAATCTCTATGTACAGTATGTTTTTGTCTGTATAGGGCACAAGAAACAATACTTTTCACTGTATGACAATACCTGTGACAATAATAATCAAATGAGATCAGCTGTTCCCTCTCTCAATGCAAAGCTCCAGTTGTGTTTTTTCCAGTTAAACACAACAATTACAAGATTGTTCCCCAAAAGTGGCCTCCGGTTGCTAAGCAACATCTCATTCTTTCCCCAAGCTCTTGTTTCTCTTACCTGTCATAAACTCTCTCAGCACAATAGAAGCAGATTGAACTGAAACCAAAGCCTTCCATACATGCAAACACATTGTTTAAAGTTAATCTAACTGGAGATTTACTTTTTCCTACACAGAAACACTAAATTAAACCCACTTAAACCTATACCTTATTTGTCACAAGCAGCAATACAAACATAAATTACTTAAAACTACCTCTGCTTCCTAGTATTATATTGTTACCACATACTCTCATTATATTTTAACTTCCCTTTCCTAATCAAAATAATTTATTTATATAGAATCCTTCATGTAAGAAAACATCTCAAGATACAGTATAGTGCAAGGCACTGATTATTGGTTTGACTTAAGTCAATCTAATTGATTTAAGTCAATCTAACCAGCTTTAGCTGGTGTGGCTTGACTTAAATTTACAAGTCAGACTAATGAGCTTTAATAGCTTTCAATTGAAACATTTATTTTCACATATGACATCTGGTTCCTGTTCAAAGAATTTGCATGCCAACTGACTCCAGTCAGATCAGTTGCATGTCACCTGGCTGCACTTAATTTCAGCTGATTCCAGTTCTAATAACTCACCTGCCAACAGGAAGGAGAGGTGATCTTATTGAAACAAGTAAGATTCTGAAGAGTCTTGACAGAGTAGATGCTAAGAGGATGTTTCCTCTTGTGGAGAATTCAGAACTAGGGAGCACATTTTAAAGATAAGGCCTCCCCAATTTAAAGTTTATTTATTGGCGTCCCAAGTAGGCTTACAGTAACAATGCAATGAACTTGCTGTGAAGATACAGTGATGAGGAGAAATTTCTTCTCTCTGAGGGTTAGAGGTTTTTGGAATTCTCCTCCACAGATAGCAGTGGAGGCTGGGTCGTTGAATATATATTCAAAGCTGAGTTAGACGTACTTCTGACTGACAAGGGAGTCAAAAGTTATGAGGGGTCAGACACAAAAGATCCTTTAAACTTATAATTTATGCTGCTTGATTTTATTGAATGCTCGATGGATTGAGTGACCTACCTCTGCTTATAACATTGGCATGTTTCAACAATCATCCAATGTAATTTATAGCCCTAATTAAACCTTATGCCATCTAGGTAACATTTATATTTTCTTCTTAAAAGCTTAATTGTAGTTCCTAAAATAAATACATTTAGTGACATATGTATCCAATTGCACCCTCCCCAATCCTCATATTTCCATGGCTAAAAGGATTTCCTAGAGATTGGACTTTGACCTTCACCACTACTGGCCATATTTCTTAAATGGTGAGAGGTGGGGAACTTCATTGTCCAAATGGTGTCCTTACTCATGAGTCACTAAAAGTTAGCGTGCAAGTGCAGCAAGCAATTAGGAAGGCAAATGGTATATTGGCCTTCACCGCAAGGGGATTTGAGTACGGAGTGACAATGTCTTGCTGCAGTTATATGGAGCCTTGGTGAAGTATTTTGGTCCCCTTATCTAAGAAGAGGAATTTACTTGCCGCATAGGGAGTGCAATGGAGGCCCACCAGATTAATCCTAGGATAGCAGGATTAGTTTACGAGGATAGTTTGAAGAGACTGTCTCTATCTATATTTGCTAGAGTTTCAAAGAATGAGGGGTGACCTCACTAAATTTAGAAAATTCTTACAGGGTGTGACAGCGTGGATGTGGATAATATGTTTCCTTGGCTGATTAATCTAAAACCAGGAGACATAAACAAAGGATAAGAAGGAGGCCATTTAAGACTGAGATAAGGAGAAATTTCTTCACTCAAAAGTTGGTGAATTTTTAGAATTATGTATCCCAAAGGGCTGTAGAAACTCAATCATTAAGCATGTTCATGACAGAAATTGATCTGGAAACGGTGCAGGAAAGTGGTTTTAGGTAGGTAATTGGACATGATTTAATCGAGTAGTGGAGCAGGCTTGGCAGACTGAATAGCCTAGTCCTGTTCCTATGCCGCTAATTTAAATGTTCTGATTTAAGCCTCAGTGCATTACATTTCTTTGATCTGTATTCATATTTTAAAAAACAGTCTGGGGGGGGGGGGAGGGAGTGTGGGGGGAAAAAGACATTGGGGAAATAAATTATTTCCAGATCCCTCTACTAACCTGACCCTTAGACCCATTAGTTAGATCAGTATTTGTTGAGATGGAGTATTCAGTTCCATCTCCTTGGTTTTTTATAACCTTTGATCCCCACTCAATTGTGACTTCCGATATTGACCTTTGTTGTCAGCTTACTTTTTATGTGTGCATTGAATTGAATTGAATATGGACTCTGTCAGCCAGCAAAACCAGTCAAACAGGAAAAAAGCACAGGGCCTTTAACCATTCAAATGTCTCTTTTGTATTGTAGAACTGCTTGAACCTTGCAATGCTGTGATCAGATTAAATAAGATCACCAAATAACCATTTGGCTAACATTAGTTAATTCATCCAAGAGCAGGAGTCATCTCCAGGGCAAAACCTAATTGTTTTTTAATGCACCCTGGCTGCCTTCCCATATTTTATTCTCTGTAAACTTGACATTTGTGAAAACCTATGTCCTAACTCACGACAAGTCCCCTTCACCCATCAGCCCTGTGCTCACTGACCTACAATGGCTCGGTATGTTGACATTAAGATTTTTGTTCCTTTTTTCAAAACGCTCCATGGCTTCGCATATCCTGATTTTTTGTAATCTGCTGCAAACCACAGTTCTCCAAGATATCTGTGCTCTTCTGATTCTGGTCTTTTGAGAATCTCCAATTTTAATTACTGCACCATTGGTGGCTGTGCCTTCAGCTGCCTAGGCCCTATATGGAATTCCCTCCGTGCACCTTTGTGCCCGTCTACCTCCCTTTCCTACTTTAAGACACTCTTTAAAACCCACCTCATTGGCAGAGCATTTCATATGCCTGTTACCTCCTTACATGGCTCGGTGTCAAACATATTTGCTCCAATGAAGTTACTTGAGAAGTTTTATTATGTTAAAGGTGCTAATTACAAGCTAATATTGTTTCTCCAGCTCATCCCACGTCTATTTCAAGTGTTGGTCACTCTGTTCAATACAACGTCTTGACGTCAGTACTAAAGTTATATTTTACTGTTTTGAACTTGGGTCCCTTTGTCCAACTCTAACAATTTCGAGTAATGTTCTGGATTTACCTTTTCCGTGCCATTTGCTATTGCACTTCCTTTCCCAGCCAAAAAATCTATCTTCAGATCTCAATTGCTTGACATTAGAGACCAGAGCTGTGAATATTCTTTGCAGTATTTCCACGACTTGAATGTGTCTCTGATGTCTCAGTTTTCTGAAGGTGTGGTCTGACTGGAAGTTGGGCCACAATTTCCTTTCACTTGTATTCAATTGTTCTGGCTGTGCAGCTCAACATTCTTTTATATGTTGACTGCTGAATGCATTGGTTGGACATGTTTACTGTAGAGTCTTACAAAAATTATTAAATCTTCAACGTTAGCTAACACCATTTATAGAATATATGTGTAGTGTTATTTTTCCATCCTCCAGACAGGCACTTGTCTACATTAAATTTCATGGGTGGTTTATCTGCCCATATATCAGTTATTTTGTTACCTCACTGTCAGTTTTGAGCTGTTTTCCCTGATTCCACTCAGCCTCCCAGCTTGGTATCACCAGCAAAGTTAACCACTTTGCATTCATTTTCTGAGTCATTTTTATCAACAAGATCCAACACTAAGCCTTGGGACATCCTATTCAGTCCTTCTCCTACACGCCAATATAATGGAATGAGTACCCATTGCTTTTTATCCTTCAACTGGCTCCTTGTCCTTTTCCAGAATTTACCTGAATCCATATGGCTGTTAGTTTGATGAATAAACTTTCATGAAAAATTTTGCCAAATTGATTTTGGAAATTTCAGTACACTATGTCATTGGACTTTCCACATTTGAGATATCTCGGATGAAATAGTGGATTAGGTTTGCCAGTGAGACAATATTTTTTACTCCTTTCATGGAAAGCTCTATGGCCAGGAATTTGCAACTGTGGGTTTTATTTGTCTGCATGTGCTCTGTCAGCAGTCAGTTGAAACCAGCACAGACACTGGGCTAAATTAGTGGATCTGTGGTACGTGTTAATTGTGCAAATAGTCAGAGACCATTCTTCCAGGATCAATTTAATGATTGGAGGTCAGATAGAAGTATCTTTAGGGCAATTCTAACACTATTATGGTTGGAGGTCATATAGAAATATATTTAGGGCAACTTCAACAGCATGTGCTCAAAAAAAAACAGGTGGGCTCTTAAAATTGGCAGGATGTCTTATCTGCCAATGTCCAACGCTGTATACACTGTCTTGAATTCTAACCTGCTCTTCAGTGCAGATGGCAAGGCTGCCTTCCTGAAACTCAAGGCATCTTATTTCAAGTAAACAGATCAGTATCTGATAACATCACTGAGCCCTGACTGCAATTTTAACTGGTAGCCAGAGCAGGGAAGCAGTTGTTATTTTTTTCACCAGGTCAAGATAGGATCTAGAGCCAGATGAGGATCAAAGGGTTGATTTTTCACTTTATATTTCTTGTGAGACTTGAAGGACTAGCAGAACTCTTCCAGTCCACCAAAGGAAGTTTAGTCCTACTCTGCCCTGTATACCCTTCCTTCCTGAATGGGCGACCCTTCAAAAACCCTCCGCCTTCAATGCCAGCAGCCCAAAATTCTGCCTTGGCTCACTGGTTATCAGCCACCTTCCACTCATTTCAGCTAAGCAACTGGCCAACTAGAAATAGATAACCCAGGAGTTAAAATTATTCAGGCCTTGACACTGCCTGGGTCAGTATGAGTTTGGTAATCGTCTTACCTGGTTGACTCTCAGTCTGCTTAAAATCATTTTCTATTATTGCAATTTGGGTGGAATACTCATTGATTCTCCTGCTGCTCTCACTTGCCTATGTTACTTCGCTGTGACGCCTTCCCTTGATTATAATCCCTGTTTTCTTTGCCCGCCAGCATGCTTTATATGTCACCTCCATACCCGGGGGCGCGATCTTACCAGCTGTTCACATCACATTCCTGCAGTGAAGTCAGAGAATTTGGTGCCAAGCCAAATCTCCATTCATTGCAGTGGGAAAATTCCCCCGGTGCACACGGCTGTAACATTCCAGCCCAGATCTCAATGCAGAGGGTATGTTAAGGGAAAATGAACAATTACATCTCTGACAAGATCCAGGATCTAAGTAAGGATCCGCATTTAGGAGAGATGAAGTTGTGCCTGAGATTTTGGAATATGTAGTCTATTATGTGGTAAAGAAAGCATTGTTTAACTTCTATTTTTGCCATCAAAATTTAAAATCAACTACTGTCTCCTTGAAGTTCATGATCAACAGTTCAATCAAAATTCCATACAACTACACTTATAAAACTTACTTCATGTGGGGTGGGCCAGCTGGGAGATTATAAATTCATTGGATGCACATTATTTATGTTGCCTTAATTCAATCTTTTGTGCTTCAAATGCTCAGTATTTTTTGTGTTGTCTTACTTCAATCTTTCCCAAATTGAAACCAAGCTCAGTCAGTCTCTTCACTTTTATTATTATTATCTTCATAATAAAACATCACTGTTGTGGTAAAGCACAAAACATTATTAAGGATCGGGTAATGGTCCCATTAACAGTCACATGATTCAACCAAAGGACAACCTGCAATTATCTTCTCCAACTGGTGGCGAGTCTGCAACCAGATGGAGGTCAACCACCACCTAACCAGGAATAACTGGGTATCTATGAGCTCAGGACAACTGCCTTGTAAGTGAGGTCAACCACTTTCCAATTTGCTGAGGTCAAACCTTCACTGACCGGAATCAACTGGCTTTCAACCACCACTTGTTAATCACTTGTTACCAGAACAACCAGCTGGCCAAGACAGCCAGGAATAATGGGTTTCAAAAGTCCCAAAGCATAGTTGGCTACTGGTCTGAGACTGTTTTTCCATCCTGCACTGTTTATATAAAATATGTCAAATACATATGTCTATTGGTTTACAGTCTGAAGCATGGTCTGGTAGAGTGCATCTGCCTGGAAGTGACAATGAGATGGTGATGCAACAGAATGCAATATATTTTAGTGTGCCAAAGTACAGTGACCAGGGTTTGCTGTTTAACGTCTGGGTCTCACTATTTATCTAAATTTTCAGATGAATGAAGATGCGGGTTCATAGGGAACAGAAAATCAGTGTCATGGTGGCACTGAATCTATGGAAAATATCTAGTACAAAAATCAACAGGGAACTTGCCTAAGGTAAAGGCTAGTTCTTTCCAAAATGGTAGCTAAACCACTCTGACATTTCCAGAACCATCTAAACAGTTCAAATTTTAGCTTTTAGAAATAAAGGCTTGTGTTTCTGGATGAAGTGAATAGCAGAATTTAAATAGCACTGTGCAGATTTGATTGGTGTATAATTTGCTGAAAAATCTTTACCATGAATCTTTAATATCCCAAAAGGAAATTAAATTAATTCTATCAGATCCAACTACTCGTTGGAAATAAAAGTATTTTGTTTTTTTTATGGCTGTTGAATCTCTGTAACATATTACCAAGATTTTCATAAATGAAGGAGATTTTAGAGCTTACTATGTTTCATGTGTTCTGTTGTTGCCTCGACAAAGTTTTCTTTATAATCTGATAAATTCAGCAATATCCTTTTGGTGATAACTATCTCATAAAATAGCCAAAATGTATTAGTTGCCTCGTTGTCTGCAATAATATGCTATTTTGAAAAGATACAGCCTTGTGTTCTTGCTTGTGAAAGTTCATTCAATTCATTTTGATGCCCTAACATTATCCAGAGTGCTTCCTGTGAGGTTGATGTGCTTTTTAATGTGATTGTGATTTGTTAAATTTCATTCTAATCCAAAGCACTGGTTATATCTCTTCATGTCTGTGCAATGTGATGATGTTTCCAATTTGTATTGTCTCTCATTACCAGAATGTTGGCATACACACTCTGATAAGTGATCGTGGTGTGATTTTTACTTGCAGTTTGCCCTTGAGGAAAACAAGTGTGCTTCACTATTAGAGACCTGTTTTTGTGCTGTACAATAACAAAACTCCATTAAACTGTGGCAAAAGTTCCCAGGCTGAGTTTCAGACAGGAAACCCAGAAATTCAGATGTCCCAAGATGCCAAGAAGTTTTAACTCCAACTTTTGCACTTGTCAGATTTTCCACCTGGAAATCAGCTATATTGACAGGCTTGAATACTAGGTGGGTGAGAAGGACTCTGGATCAGGCTGCACCAACATGTTGATTTGACCCCACACAAAAAAAAATTGGAGTTGGGAGTCCAGTTGATGACCCCAGGATTTTTTGTACAGGGTTGGGTGTGCCTAGGTGATGGGGTTGGGAGTTGGGGGCCGTGAAGTGGAATATCAGGGGAGCAAAGTACTTCTACTTCTCCTGGCCCACAAGCAGTTCTGTAAAGACATTGACATCCTTCTTGGAGCCGTCCTTGCCTCTCTTCAGCTGTCAGGTTTCCAGAGGCTTGGAAAACCTGATCACTGTAAAATTGGCAAAGCAGGTTAAATCCAAGGGCACCAGGCTTGTTAAAATATATAAATTGAAACCCACCTCCTGAGACGAGTTCGCTGTCTGCTCCCTGTAGCACCTCAACTAAATCTGGAAGTGGAGAGGTTGGTGTCAGTTTCGGTTGGGTTTCATATTTTTAGGATCATAGAATCCTACAGTGCAACTTTAACATCTAATTTGATCTTAATCCAGCTGTTTTTAAGTGCCAAAATTCAGACCAACGTGGTTCTATTCAGTTATTGTATAGGTGGTATCTGGCCAAATAAATATCGTTATGTCATGTCATTACCAGGTCATTATCCAAAGGTAACTACATTGTCTTGATTTGATGGCATTGTGATCATTTAGGAGAAAAAATAATGGTTGATATATTCATGACTGTTGACCATTGTCTAAAGTACACTTCAGGATACAAAATGGTATCTCGTAGAGGGCTTGGGAGTTCCATAGTGGTGCCATGAGCCATTGGCTGCACAGGAAGCCTGTGCAGTACTAAGAAGTACACTTAATCCTGATGTAAGAAATCTTGGCCAGAATTCTGCGACCTCGCCTCTAGCTGGGATTTTCCAGCCTGCTGCAGTGAATGGAGATTTGACTGAGTCCCAAATTCTCTGTTCTCACTGCACTGGTAGTGGGGAAAATGAGACCAGAGTTCAGGCCCATATCTCTGATTTTATGTCAGGTTTTAACTATAAGCAGGCAGAGAAAGTGGGTTCCCGGACACGCGTCCTTTGTTTGAATAGAGGGGAGTATGGTAGGATGAGAGAAGAATTGGCAAATGTGGACTGGGGGAGTGCGTTGGAAGGTAGGTCTGCTGAGGAGCAGTGGAGGATCTTTAAGGAGATCTTTCTTGGTGCTCAGCAGAAATTTATTCCGATGGTTAAAAAGGACAGTAGGAAGAGAGGTAATAAGCCGTGGATAACGAAGGAGGTGAAGGAAAGTGTTAAATTAAAAGCGGAGGAATTTAGAGTAGCTAAGAGCAGTGGGCGAGAAGAGGATTGGGAAAGGTTTAAATGTCAACAAAGATTGACAAAGAAGTTGATAAAGGAGGGTAGGAGAAGCTATGAGGCTGGGCTAGCACTTAATATAAAAAAGGATAGCAAGAGTTTTTATAAATATATAAAAAGGAAGAGGCTGGCTAGGGTGAACGTTGGTCCTTTAGAGGATGAGAAAGGGGAGCTAGTGGTAGGGGATGGGGATATGGCTAAGGTCTTGAATAACTTTTTTGTTTCTGTCTTCACGGAGGAGGACGTGAATAATTTGCCGGGTGTTAGAGATGGAAAGGTGGTAGGAATGGAGGGTCTTAATGACATTACTGTTACTAGAGAGGTGGTGCTCGACAGACTGGAGGGGCTGATTGTGGACAAGTCCCCAGGACTGGATGGAATGCATCCGAGGGTTCTGAAAGAAATGGCGGAGGTTATAGTGGATGCCTTGGTGGTTATTTTCCAGATGTCGCTGGATTCCGGGGAAGTGCCGGAAGATTGGAAAACGGCTAATGTTACGCCGTTGTTTAAGAAGGGTGCCAGGCAAAAGGCGGGGAATTATAGGCCGGTTAGTTTAACGTCTGTGGTAGGTAAAATGTTAGAATCCGTCATTAAGGAGGAAATTGCGAGGCATCTTGAAGGGAATTGCTTGATAGGGCGGACGCAACACGGTTTCATTAAAGGGAAGTCGTGTCTGACAAATTTACTGGAGTTCTATGAGGATGTGTCTAGGGCAGTGGAGAGAGGAGAGCCGGTGGATGTGGTCTTTCTGGATTTTCAGAAGGCGTTTGACAAGGTACCTCACAAGAGGTTATTGCAGAAGGTCAGGGGACATGGAGTTGGGGGTAGGGTGTTAGCGTGGATAGAGGATTGGTTGTCAAATAGGAGGCAGAGAGTGGGGGTCAATGGGTGCTATTCGGATTGGTGGTTGGTGACTAGTGGGGTGCCCCAGGGGTCGGTGCTGGGGCCTCAGCTATTTACCATTTATATAGATGATCTGGAGGAGGGAACCGAGTGCAGGGTGTCGAAATTTGCTGATGACACCAAGATTGGGGGAAAGGCAAATTGTGCGGAGGGTGTGGAGAGTCTGCAGAAGGATCTAGATAGGCTGGGCGAATGGGCCAGGAAATGGCAAATGGAATTTAATGTTGGCAAGTGTGAGGTGGTCCACTTTGGTAGGAAGAATGGTAGGAAGGACTATTACTTACGTGGCGAAAAACTGCAGCAGGCGACGGTGCAGAGGGACCTCGGGGTCCTTGTGCATGAGTCGCAAAAACCCAGCTTGCAGGTGCAGCAGGTGGTCAGGAAGGCGAATGGGATGCTGGCCTTCATAGCGAGGGGGATTGAATATAAAAGTAGGGAGGTCTTGCTGCAGGTGTATAGGGCATTGGTGAGGCTGCAGCTGGAGTACTGTGTGCAGTTTTGGGCGCCGCACCTGCGCAAGGATATTTTGGCCCTGGAGGGAGTGCAGAGGAGGTTTACTAGGCTGATACCGGAGTTGAGGGGATTGAGCTATGAGGAGAGGCTGAATAAACTAGGCTTGTACTCGTTGGAGTTTAGAAGAATGAGGGGAGATCTCATTGAGACGTATAAGATGATGAATGGGATGGATAGGATAGAGGTGGAGAGACTCTTCCCGCTCAAAAAAGACAGTAGGACTAGGGGGCACAGCCTCAAGATAAAGGGGAGGCGGTTTAGAACGGAGTTGAGGAGGAACTTCTTCACTCAAAGGGTGGTGAATCTCTGGAATTCTCTGCCCGTTGAAGTGGTGGAGGCTGCCTCGCTAAATATTTTTAAGAAGCGGGTTGATGGGTTCTTGATAAGAGAGGGGATTAAGGGTTATGGGGAGAGGGCGGGAAAGTGGAACTGAGCCACAACAGATCAGCCATGATCTTATTGAATGGCGGGGCAGGCTCGAAGGGCTAGATGGCCTACTCCTGCTCCTATTTCTTATGTTCTTATGTTCTTTATTTCAAATAGGATCATTTGCTCTGAGCATCTATTGTAGTGGCACCTGCAACTCCTCAGTATTAGATAAAATGGCATGGCTTACAGTCCACAAAGCCCATATGAAAACAAGACTACTTCTATCATCGCTACAAATGGTGAACTTCAGCCCTATAGGAGCTACTACCTTACTAGATGTTATGCTTCCCAGCCACGGACACAACATGGGATGAATAATACAAGGGGTGCAAGCAGCTTGACCCCACCCACTGCAGCCCGCCCAGAGGTAAAATTTGTGTGGAGCTGAGCCACTCCTTGCCAGCAAACCCTGTAGCTATAATGCATTGCAAACAGGCTTAACAAGGTGAGTGTGGGATTTCCAGCCCTCCCATGGGAGGAAGACCCATCCTCTGGAGTTGCCGGCCAATCTGTTTGGCTGGCAATTCCATCAGTCCCAGTAGAGCCTAGAGTGGCAACTGCCAGAACTACAAGAAGAAGGCCCAGGATCCAAGGAACTGGTAAGTCTGGGGTCTTGGGTAAAGTGGATTTTGGATGGTTAGGGAGGAGGGTGGGGTTGGGACCAGTGGTGGGTGTGGAGGAATTGAGTTTAAGGCTGGGAGGGAGTTGGAAGTAGGGGGAGGTTTCGACCTTAAGGGAGTGACCCCCGATCTGTAAAGGCTAGCCCCTGAAGATCCAACACCCCTTTTCATCCTGCCCTTTAAAGAAGGTAGGTAAAAAAATCAGGCTACCTGCTCTGCCCAGCTGCCCATGCCAAATGTTTTATAGTGTGGGCAGTGTCACTTTGCTTGGTCATAAGCCTAATTATCCCTTGATTACTGTTTTAAAAATGGCAGGGAGACTGCCGATTTTGCTGCCCATATCCTGGGGGTGAGAACAGGAAGATGGTGGAGTGGGCATCCTACCCACCCTAAACTATGCATACACACACACACACACACACACACACACACACACACACACACACACACACACACACACACACACACACACACACACACACACACACACACACACACACACACACACACACACACCCCACTGCTGGAAATATTCCTTCCAGGTCATATAAAGTCCCTGGACTTTTTACATGCCAATAGCCCATGCGACTACGGAGGGGCTGGGTGCAGGGTTGTTGAGGGGGGGGGGAGGGGGAGGCTGTTGCATTGCAGAATCTGATGTTACAAAGCCCCTCTGAGCTTTGGTAAAGGTGATTCCAAAAATCTTGACTTCACTGAATCAAAAAAAAATTTTTGCCAAGGTAATAACTTTTATCTTCTATGGTGCATTCACCTGGCCTGGCATTACGTCTTACTCACTGACTGCTAAAGAAAAGTAGTGTTCGGTGATTCTTCTGAAGTATGGTAAATAATCCAGAAAAACATGCAATAACAAATTTCAAATGCATTTATTGTTTTTATTTCTGTTGAAGGTCACAGAATGACAGTAACCAAAGGATAAAAAGCTTGTTCTGTCACATGGGTTTAAATTATAACCCGAGGGCCCTCACTATTCCTTGATTAAAGAAATTCAATTTGAACCTTGTTTCTGTCTGCCATCCAGACACCTTTCTCCTCAGGCTGAATGCAGATCTACAGGATCTATCTCACATTTGTGCCAGGATACACATTAATGTCCACTGTTCTAGCAATCTGCTACATTTTAGATAGAAATATTACAAAGTATAAATTAAGTTATACCTGTATTGCATAATCCAGTAGAAAGGTTGCTGTAAGGTTAAAGTGAGGTCTCTGGATAATAACGCTAATATATGTATCTTTAGTGGAGGGCATTTTAAATGTTGGGGCTGGGAGGGAGGGGGTGCTTGGTGGGGGCTTGCTGGCATGGTGGGTTAGCTGCTAGCTTTGCACATGAGGGACTATATATGATAAAGTTGGGCTGTTTCAATCCAGTTCTTGATGGTAGCTGAAGTGGCACATGGAAAAATGCCAAACTGGTGCGACAGAGGATTATGGTGTTGGGTGAAGGCTTTACTCTATGTGGAACAGTGATGCACCTGAGTTGGGGCTGTTTTGCATTGTGACTGAATAACCAAAATGAGCAATGTTGCCCAACATTAACACCCCTCATCTTGATAAGTACAAATATTCGACCATAAAAATCATTTGGAAATAAAACTGAAGGCTACAACACTACCTACTGCACCTCCGTTGGCTTGCTCAAGAAGTTGGCTACATTTGGTCACTCTGCTTCATTGCACTGATTCATGGGTAACTTTAGATGCGGGTTTATGCCAATATGTTTTAGCGTCACTTCATTTTGGCAAAACTAATAAGTTGCTATGGTGCCCCTAGCAGTAACTTCAGGCTACTGTTGGCTATTCAAGTGAATAAAATCCGAACATGTTTGTATGATGTTTCTCTAATCATTATTTAATGGGCAGTTAACTCAGCTCATAAAGGAGCAAACAAAGAACTATCAGAGGGCTGCTAAGCTATTCGCCAATACTGTTGAAAATAACTTTTAGCCATGTTAAACATTACTTTAAATGTAAATTTTGTGAGTCCCAATACCACTGATCAGATCTTGCATATATTTGAAAATAGTGGCCTTTTGTTTTCAGTAGATGTTCCTCTACAATGTAGAGCCCCACCAAGGTACCCAGTGGTATTGTCTTCAGACTAGTAATCCAGAGACTCTGGGTAATGCTTGGATCTGGGTTGTGGCATAGCCTAGGCATGCAAGTAGTCCTGTAGCTTCACCAGTTGACGCCTCATTTTTAAGTATGCCTGGTGCTGCTCCTGGCATGCCCTCCTGCACTCTGTTTTGAGCCAGGGATGAGTCCTGACTTGAGGGTAATGATAAAGTGGGGGATATATCAGGCCATGAGGTTACAGATTGTAGTCAAATAAAGTTCAGCTGCATCTCATGAATGCCCAGTTTTGAGCTACTGGATCTGTTCGAAATTCATGCCATCTAGCACAGTGTTAGCGCTATACAACATGAAGGTTTGAAGTCCTACCTTAATGTGAAAGTAGGACTTGGTTTCCACAAGGATTATGATGTCATGGGCAGATGCAAGTGCGACAGATAGGTTGGTAAGGACAAGGTCAAGTAGGCTTTTCTCTCTTGTTGGTTTCCTCATTATCATCTGCAATCTTGCAGTTATGTCCTTTAGGACTCAGTCAGCTTGGTCAATAGTGGTGTTACCAAGCTACTATTGGTGATACTCACCCACCAGAATCCGTTCTCCATCGTCACTACTTCTTTCAATTGGTTTCATAGTGACCAATACTGAGACAAACTTTTAATTCCAGATTTATAAGTTGAATTCATATTCTACCAGCTGCCATGGTGGGATTCAAACCTATATCCCCAGAGTATTAGCCTGGACCTCTGGATTACTAATCCAGTGACATTACCACTATGCCACCAACTGCTCCATGTAATCCAATCCTCAATTCGTTATTATTTGGATTTACTACTTTGATTTTATTATTATTTATAGTCAAAAACATGAGATAATCTGATTATTTATGTGGTTTGTGTGATTCACTTGGCTTTATGTTTCCCTACATTGAACACACTTTAAAATATTTAACAACTGTGAAGTGCTTTGGTATGTTATGAGGACAAGATGGTCAATATGAAGGCAATATACATGCAAATCCTTTCTTTAAATGTCACAACTCACAGCAATTTGGGATGCAGAAGCATAACGTTGATCGGAGCACAGTCTGAGAAGTTGTAAACTGCAAAACTGAGAGGACATGGTGCTTTCCTAGCTGGAGAGAATCATTGCAATGTAACACATTTTACAGAGACAGTTTTGCATTATAAATATGGGCATTGGAATTCAAAATGGAAAACTTGGCAAAAACTTGTGTCAAAATAGTCTAACAGGAAGTAAGGTTTCATAGACAGGATGTCCATGTGTCCTAAGTCACGTATATAGCTAAATCCTTATTCCGCACCCAGTTCTTGTCTGCAAAACTTCCTGTTGGCATGCCTTCGTTAGCTAGGAAACAAAAACAAGAAATATTGCCTTAAAATGGTAAATGGTATAAAATGTGAAAGGACAGAAAAGTGCAGGAGTGGGATTCTCTGGCCACACTCACCCCAAAAAATGGAGAATCCTGCCTGAGGTCAAAGGACCTTTGCATGATTCCTCATCGCTGCCCGCTACGATTCCATGGCAGGCGGGATGGGAGAATTCCCCTCCAGTTGTTCAATAGGTTTAGGTCAATAGAGACATTAACACTCTACTCGTTTAAATGGAATGTTATTCTAGACTGGTGTTGGTAAAAAACTGTTCAGGACAACGCAAAGATTTAAAGCCAATGAAGTACTTTTGAAGTGTAGTCACTGCTCAAGTGTTGCAAACAAGGCAACCAGTTTTCACACAGCAAACTCACACAAATAACAGTGCGATAATGACCAGTGAATCTGTTTTTGGGATGTTGATTGAGGGATAAATATTGATTCAGACAGCAGGGATAACCTGCTCTCTTCTTCAGAATAGTGCCATGAGATTTTTTATATTAATCTGAAAAAGCAGACAGGGCTTTGGTTTAACCTCTCATCCAAAAGACAATACCTCCAATAGTGAGGTACTCTTTCAATATTGCACTGGAGTGGCAGTCTAGATTTTTGTGCTGAAGTCCCTGGAATTTATGCTCACAACTTTCCAACAATGAGGCAAACCTGACATATGTCAAATGGAATTGAAAATAGGTAAATTTGTGTCCCTGAATCATTGTATTGTAATTGAGCTTCTCATGGATAGGGGGAAATGTCCACATTTTAATGATTGTGATTGCTTTCTATGTTGGGGAAATTCATGATTAAAGGCAATTTCTGTTTAACTTCAAGTTGAAAGAAGCCTACATCATCAATTTATTCTTTTACACATAATTTAATTTTTGTTCTTAGGGGCTGATGTTGGAGAGGTTTCACACTTTATATTGGTGTAGAGGTGTTACCAAGGGGTATTTTCAAGGCTTTACTTCATTTTTGCCTTCTGCTGTACATCAAGCATACCTGATGATGATACAGGATATGGGAAATTCGAGCCCTGACACCCTATTCGCTGATTATTCAAAAACAAATTTCAAGCAAATTAGTTCATTGCTTTAATTATTCAAAAAACTATGGAAACTAATGAGATTGATACTCTTTCCTACTAACAGAGGGTTTAGAAGAACCACAATGCAGGAGTCTTCTGCAGGGCACCACTGAACCAATTCAGGCATCAAAATGCATATCTTGCCTTAATTGATTTGCTCCTGGGGCAGTCATCCTAGCCATCTCCAAGGATCCATCCTCCAAGACTTCCCTTTCCTTCTGAAGGTGTTCCTGAGGGCCTCCTAAGACATAAAAACTTGGCATTCTTCTCTTCATCTCCTGAAGTAGGGTCTCCAGCACTGCATTGGTGAGCCTAAGAGAGTTCTCTCTGCCCATGTCTTTCATGTTCTTTCTTTGGAATGATGGCAAAAGCATTCAGTTGCAGCTTCCTTCAATTTAATGCAGTTTCCTTTTAAAGGCGATAAACTGCCTTTAAGAACTGGAGACTAGCTGGAACACATGCCAGCATTGTATTCTTTTTAGGGACTCTCCCACTTCATTTTGTGTGCTGCCATGTTTCAAAGCATGGAAATTAGGAGGCAGCCTGGAATTTGCATGCTTCTTGTCTCCATAGCAACTAGCATGGACACTTCGCAAATCCTCTCACCTGCACCCAAAGGTGAATGCTGACCAATTCCTCACCACTAGTTACAGTTTAGATTTTATGAAAAAGTATGCAAATATTTATTGTTCAGTTGCTCAGTTTCACTTTTAGGATTTTATAACAGCTGTTCAGAATCTGCTCAGAGAAGTGCATCCAGTGATATGGAAAGGTCTGATTGATTTTGTGAAAAATAGAGCATGAAGTTTGGGCTTGAGTCATGACAATTAGAGATGGGTAGTTGAACAGCCAGCTTGTATCCATGTGGAATAATTCACAGTAACTACATCTATAAAGTAAAAGTTCAAATATTTACACTGTAAGGTTAAAAGTGTTTTTTTATAAACAAATACAGCTATTTACTGATTGCATATTCTAATTTGCTTCTGAAATATATTATGAAGCAGCCTTATGCCCTCAAATCCTTCACGCTCATTCATGATCGTGGCCTTTTATCTTCTTGAGATCAAAGCTCCATCAGGTTTCTTTGAGGCTGAGGTTCCTGGGACCCATTTGTACCAACATTGAACAGGTTAACCAGGGATCCTAATTGAGACTGCTGGAGGTCACTTAGAGCTGCAGCTTTGTTGTACCATTTATTTTTAAGGAACTGAGGAGAGTAAAAAGATTTGGAGTCTTCATATGGGTGCTCAAAAGAAATCTGGCCTAACGCTGGTCTCCACCCTCTCCAACTGCCTTGAAGCACTGATTTAGCAATCTCAGCTTGTCAGCTGTGTGTACTTGACGTCAGTACTTCAAAAGGCTCGGGTCGCATCATAAGAACAATGGGGAGGTGATGGACACAATCTGTCTGCAGTTTCCCATTGTGTACCTCAAGTTAAAATTAGCCCTTTGTTTTACAAAAGCAAATTATCAAAATAAAAGAATTATGTAAAATGTTGATGTACTCCCTATTATATATGAAAAATATGCCAAAGGACCAACACCATCATGTGGGTTAAATGCTGTTTTAATGGACAAAATAATGACTTATGCAATTGAAGTGATTAAATACCGAATAAGCTGCTGTAATTTGTATTCTTATTCTAGTTACTGGCATTTTCCTGGGGTATATGTAATAAAAATCTTCTTTACCAGTCACTAATTACTGGTATTGATTTTTTTATTAAAGCTGTAAATACATACCTATCACCAGTTAATTAAGCAAATTAATTTAAAAGGAACATGCATGTACATGAGATTGTGATGAGCCAGCAATTGATATGGGCTGACATAATTGTGCTACTGCTCTGTAACATAGACTGTTCCATCATTTATGATAATTGATTAAAGACAAACATGAACAGGGATGGTAAGCCATTCAGGCCCTCAAGCCTGTTTCATCATTTAACCAGATCATGGCTGATCTGTACCATCGCAACATTTGTCTGCCTTTTCTCCATGTTCCTCAATACCTATATCAAAAATGATTATATTGCTGCCATTGTTGGAAATTTTAATTGATCCAATATCCAGTATCTTTTGGGGAGTTCCAGATTTACACTACTCTTTGAGTACAAAATACTTCCTAATTTTATTCCTAAAAGGCATAACTCTTCTTTTGTCCTCAATTCACCCACCAGGGGAAATCCTTTCCCTATTGATTCATTTTGGCATTTTAAATCTTTTATAGAACTTTGAGGTCCCTACTATGCAGATGGAGGCCATTCAGCCCATCAATCCTGCACCAATAACAATCCCACCCAGGCCCTATCCCCATAACCCCACATATTTAGCCTGGTAGTCCTGCTGACACTAAGGGGCAAATTATCATGGCCAATCCACTTAACCTAGAGCACCTAGAAGAAACACACACAGACACAGGGAGAACATGCAAACTCCGCAGTCACCCAAGACCAGAATTGATTCCAGGTCCCTGGTGCTAAGAGGCAGCAATGATAACCACTGTGCCAATGTGGTGCTCAGTTAGATCATCCCCTCAATCTTTTAAGTTCTGGGGAATTCAGACCAAACTTACGTCCAATATTTTCTCTTACCTTTTAAACTTAAATCTACCAAATTCCTCCCCTTAATTTTAAGTTCCCAGGTTTGCCTCCCATGCAAAAACAGATATAAGATAATACTTATTTAGCACACTTGCTATTTCATTACTGCCCATTATAGTCTTCCCTGCAACTGTCTTTAATGGGCTTTTGTTTCCCATTATCACTTTTACTTAATACATTTATAAAAATGTTGCTGTTAGCTTAGATATCCTTGTGAGTTTTTCATATTTAATTTTTGCGCCTTGGATTAATATCTTCGTAACCTTTGTAACTTCCAGTCCACTGGTTTTCCACTTTTAAATTTGTTTTCACTTGTTTGTCATAATTGCATAACCACACAAGTTAAAAAATGTGCGTTCTGGTTTTGTCTTGCAGAAGTTTTGTGATGAATAGCAAAATTTATATTATATTGATGACAATATAATGGTTTTTCTGCACAGGGGAAACACTTGTAGTAATTTTTTTTATTCATTTGTGGGACATGGGCATGGCTGGCTGGCCGGCATTTATTGCACATCCCTAGTTGTCCAAGGGCAGTTGAAAGTCAATCACATTGCTGGGATTCTGGAGTCACATGTAGACCAGACCAGATAAGGGTGGCAGATTTTCTTCCCTAAAGGACATTAGTGAACCAGATGGGGTTTTTTTTGACAATTGACAATGGCTTCGTGGTCATCAGTGGATTCCAGATATGTTTCATTGAATTCAAACTCCACCACTTGTCACGGCAGGATTTGAACCCCAGGTCCCAAGAACATTAGCTGAGTTTCCGGATTAATATAGCAATAATATCACAAGGCCATCGCTTCCCCAATTATTCCAAAAATTGAAAAAATTAATTAATTAGTAAACTACACTAACATCATTTTAATTGCCACAATTTATTATTCATAGGTTGCTTGGCTTTAATAAGATACTGAGCAAAAACAAAGCATGGTTGGGAATATTATTTGAAACCACAATAAATGAATATGCCTTGCAGCATACTTAGTTCTTTCTCTATCTGAAAAATAACACAATCAAGAATAATGTAGCAGCAACATTTTAAGATTATAATTCTCCAGACTTAAAAGACTTTTCTTGCATTATTAAATAATTGGAATTCATGTCAGTGAAATATTAGTAGCGGAAAAATTCCATACACACAATTTTTTTAATCAGTACATTCGTAATCTAAGCTAGTGAAGGGGTCACACAAGTGGCCCTCCATCTCAGTGGGCTGCAAGATTGAAATTGGGCTTCTTCATGAACCATGACCCCACAAACAGGATTAAATACATTTAATACATGCTGAATATTTTATTAAGAGTTATAGAAAATGCTTTTTCGTTCAAAAATTAATAGAACCATCATCAACTTCAAATGGTAAAAACAAAATAATTATTTACGCTTACCTTACTTAAATTACAGAAGTAACATAAAAAGTTCAATTTCTCACCTCCACCAGTGTTGTAACCAAGAGTAGGATAGGGTCATTTTATTAACACGTGTTTGAGGAACTGAAATTTGTTGGACGTGCTGGTTGATCCATAGCAGTGCTTTAATTGGACACAGTGGGAGTGCTTTGCTCTCACAGCCATTGTGCAAAGTCGGCATGCACCTCGTTTCACGTGTCCTTGCTTTGCATGTGTATCACCTCAGTGATGCCGGTAGGAAAAAACTATGCAGATGGAAACCACTGGAGTTTTGAAACCCTGCACATGGGCCATGCTTAAAATCCTGATGAGCTGCATGCAGTCCAGGGCTGCAGATTGCCCACCACTGCACTAATACCTAAAGTTATAAAATGAACAATGGGTTATTTCACAAATACTTTCCATATCCTTTCAACCTTTGTCTTTTGGCACCTATGCTCAGCCAATACCAAATAGATTATCTGGTCATTATTTCATCTGTATTTGTAGGAGATTGCTGTGTGCTCATTTGCTGCCATATTTCCCACATTGTAACAGTGCACTGGGAGATCAGGACACCTGTTCAATAGCGCCTCTAAAGCTCAACAGCTAGCTTCCTGGCATGAGTTGAGTCCATCCATTCCCACTACTGGTTATATGTTTTGGATCTTTATTTTTCTAAATGCCACATGATTGCGTATGGGTATATGCTCAAAAAATGGGTATGATTATTATTATCTCCAGTTTTCATGCTCATTTGGCACTTTGAATTATTTTGGTAAGCTCGCTCCCACAATTTTGCAAGTACTTAAGCCCATCGGCATCTTCCTACAATAGTGTTTTCACAAGCTATGCAATGCAAGGCCTTAGGGAGGATGCAAAGGAGATTTACTAGAATATATCAGGGATAAAGGACTTCAGTTTTATGGAAAGACAAGAGAAGATCTAGGACTATTCTTCTTGAGCAGAGAAAATTAAGAATAGATTTGATTGAAATGTTCAATATCAGTTTTAAAAGAATTAGTAAGGAGAAGATGTTTCTGGGGCAGACTGTTACTAACCAGAGGACATTGATTTAAAGTGATTGGCAAAAGAACCAGAAATGGCATGAGGAAAAATATTTATGCAATGAGTTAAGACCTGGGATACATTGCCTGAAAGCAGATTCGATAATAACTTTCAAAAGGAAATCAGATATATCGTTGAAGTGATAAACTTTGCAGGACTGAGGAGAAAGAGGATGGGAGTGAGTCTAATTGGATTGTTCTCTTAAACAGTTAGCTATGCAGAATAGCCTTGTTCTTTGCTGTGTCAGTGTCATTTGAAAGCAAAAGTAGACTACCCAAAATCCAGTAAATTTGAAATCACCAGTGTTTTGAGCAGGGGTTGGAATGGAAGTTGCATGTTTTTTTATGATTACAGTGATGATTTGAGTAATTCAGCAGTGTGATGGCCTAGGCAATTCTGGCATGGCATGAAAACTGATGTAAATCACTGGATTGATAATTTCCTGAAGTTTCTGTGCGAGGATAATGGTGTTTGCTGTGGTTCTGCCTTTAAGCCTGGTTCAGGTTTTTTGAGAATTTCAGGGTAATATTTTATTGGCTGCAATTAGCTTCATTTATTTTATTTTAGTGCAGTTCTCAGAGCAGCAGCAATGTATAAGAATGATTGTGAAAGTAAGCTGTCTCTACTCTCAATCAAGCTGGCGCACAAGATGAATTGTACAAGAATTATGGCACAGTATTCATGAAAAGCATGAAAATGCAAGGATGGCATAGAGTAATTTCTTCATTATTAGTCATAAAGTCAGCCAGTTGTAAAATTAAAATGTTCACCATTGAAATACCTTAAGGCCCAACATGTCAAACTATGAAAATGGAATATTAACTTTCCTAGGAAAAAACAGTAGAGTCGATTTCCATCTCTATTGCCTGGGCATTAAACATTGACTGGACAGAATACAGAAATGAAAATCTGGCGGCAAACCCTTGAGAGAAACTGCTGTACTTTACTCCATAGCAGGAAAATCCAGCGTGTCCTTTCCTGGTCTGCAATCACCATCGACAAATTTTCCTTTCCTGTTCAATGTGGGAATGATGTAAATCCATCCTTTTAAACCAGTGATATATTAGCAACTGTCATGTTAATGAATGACTAGAGTAATCCGTGAGATACAATCCAGATGACATAACACCATATCTTGTGGGAGTATCTCTGGTTCAACTGTATGAAATGTGCCAATGCAGCTCAGTTGTACATTCATAGAATCATAGAATCCCTACAGTGCAGGAGGAGGTCATTTGGCCCATTAAGCCTGCACTGACCACAATTCACCCAGATCCTATCCTCATAATTCCATGCATTTACCATGGCTAGTCCCCTGACACTAAGGGGCAATTTAGCATGGCCAATCCATCTAACCCACACATCTTTGGACCATGGGAAGAAATTGGAGTGTCCAGAGGAAACCGACGCAGACACCAAGAATGCAGTGTCACCACACAAGACAGTGACCCAAGCTGGGAATCGAACCCTAGTCCCTGCACTGTATGCAGTCCCTGACTACCACAAATTTTACATTTGAGTATCCCGCATTTAGGGACATCGCAGGTGTCAGCACACCCGAAGTGCAATGGGCTAGCCTCATTCTGGGTGAACCACCTGCTTGATCATGAGGCAGCAGTGCTAACCACTATGCCACTGTGCTGCCCCACTGTGCCACCGTGCCACCCCATGTGATTCAAATCACATGTTAATACTACAGTGCTCCTTTGCACTTACTACATGTAATAATTTCTCTCTGGCGCATATTATTGAAGCTGTCAACATTTGCAACATGAAGTGATGGAATAAAACAAACCTATGCCACCAATAGTTTTGATCATTTTTTAAAAATTCTTTCAATGGAAGCAGGCATTGCTGGCAAGGTTAGCAATTGTTGCCCATTCCCAATTCTCCTCAAAGTGAATGGCTTACTAGGACATTTCAGAGGGCAGTTAAGGGTCAACTACATTGCTGTGGATCTGGAGTCACATGTAGGCCAGACCAGGTAAGGATGGCAGATATCCTTCCCTGAAGAACATTAGTGAACCAGATAGATTTTTGTGATATTGATGATGGTTAATGAAACATATGGCACCCCAGGTTTTATTAATTGAGGCATAGCATACAAGAATAAGGACATTATGTTGAAGTTGTATAAAACATTAATTCAGCCTCAGCTGGAGTATTGAGTCCAGTTCTGGGTGCCACACTTAGGAAAGAGGCACTGTAGAGAGTGCAGAAAAGATTCAAAAGAATGGTTCCAGAGATAAGGAACTTCAATGATGACAATAGATTCTGAAAGTTTTGACCATTTTCGTTGGAGAAAAGAAGGCTGGAAGTTGTCTGGCCAGAATGTACAGAGAGAAAACTGTTTCCACTCCTGAAAAGATCGAGCATCGGAGGGTACAAATTTAAAGTGATTGGCAAAAGAAACAAAAGCAATATGAGAAAAAAATGTTCATGCACTGAGTGGTCAGGGTCTGGAAGGCAGTCCCTGAGAGTGTGATGGAGGCAGGTTCACTAGAAGCATTCAAAAGCGCCCTGGACTGTGATTTGAAAAGAAAGGCCAGGGCTTTCTGTTCTCATTCTTCTTGGGCAGACTTGGTGACAGGAGCAGAAAACCTCGTGAGAAGCCCAAATTGTGTTTTACGACGCTGGGAAGTCTCATTGCGATTGTCCTCTGCCAATGATGTTATGGGAATCCTGACCCCATTATAATGAATTTGAATGTAATCATCAGGCATCTACTTCTAATCTCCACCCCCTCCCCCAATGTTAGATGGCCTCGTGTTGATGCGAATTATAACTGGTCCCCCATGTTGTGCACCTGGTGGGCAGATCCACTGGATTAGCTCAGGGGGTAGTGCCTCGAGAGGTGCCTGGGCAGTGCCAGGTGCCGGGGAGCGGAGGGTGCGGGGAAGAGGGGATATTCTATTTTTGCTTTTGTATGTCAGGGCAGTCTTTAAAAAAGGCGATCCAATCTTTAAAAAATGAAGTTGCGGGTGAGGTAGGCTCAATCAGAGCTCCCCATGCCAACGTGGCATTGTGGGCCCATCTCTTCAATTTTATTTAGACTATATCTCAAGCAATTCGACAGAGAAAGCCACCCTTTGGGCTGGCAGCTTCAATGCCACTTTTCCAGTTTGCTTCTACACTCTGCAAAAATAGGGAAAATTCTGTCCAAAGAATATGCAGGGTTATGGGGGAAGGCAGAATAATGTCATTAAGTGATTTGCTAATTTGGAGAGCTGATGTAGATGGGCTGAAAGGCTTCATTCAGCATTGTAACAATTCTGTGGCACAGAGACTAGCTTTTAATTATAGACTTTATTAATTAAATTTAAATTCTATCAGCTGACTTGGTGAGATTTAAACCATAACACCTCTGGGCCTCTAGCTTACTAATCCAGTGACATTACCACTACTCCACCATCTCTCCTTATTTGTTTCTTTCTCTTTTAATTTGATACGTTCCATCTTGAGATGAGTGATGTGAATACTGCTACTGATTTCTCAGTTTTGGCATCCAATGAAAGACTCAAAGTCATATATAGCATGAGTAGTTTACCAACCAGTCTCTTAATCCTTGCCTCAAAACAGTACCTCTACTGTACCCATGTAGATTTTTAAATTTTCTTGATCAGCTATCTTTATGGAAAGCCTGATGTAGATTACTATACAATGTAAATCCATTCCCTTAAAGGTTTGTGCACTAATGAACTGCACCAACATGCCTTCCTTATCCATGTTTTATTTCAGGTGGTGACCACACAATATAAATTTTGGTATTTGAAGCACAAAACCTCTTTAGTGCCTTGTATGGCAAACTTTTTCCATCAACTGTCCAAAGACAAAACGGCACGAATCTCTTTTTCAAGGTCCAATTTTTCTTTCTCTGTGCTGCACAACCTTTGTGTGCTTATATGAAGTTTTAACAGACTTATGCAATTGTTCCATTCTTAGGGTGAAGCAGTGAGAGATGTTTGCCTGTTATCCTCAATTAGATGTGGATGTGTTGCCGGACAGGTACATTTTTCATGTCAATAAAACTTTATTTGAATAATTTAATGGACTGGGATAGGCTACAATGGGATGTAGAGATTTGAGAGGAAATTTTGTTCTGGAACAAACATCGATTTATCGATTTATGTCTCTAAAATTCCTGAAAGTTGTAGACACTGTCACGGTTTTAGAATACTGCAGCAAACACAGTACTCAGCAGAAGTTACTTACACCCTTGAATGTAATTGCTATTCTCGACTGATATTTCATTAGATATATAAAAGGCAGCTGTTGTGTACTTTTAAGTACAATGCCCAGGTAGATTTGATTACATTTATTCTGAGGATTTGGACAATGCTGGAAATGCTCATAATCGAGAACACTAGGACAGTTTATCCACAAAAACATTTCCGATCGTTAATATAATAGAGCATTATCTCTGAAAATGCTTAAGAGTTGCTGCTCTTTCTTTTCTTTGAAACCATGGCATCTCAGAATTCCAGTATTAACAGTGTAACGATTATCTGAAAGCCATGTGAAGAATGCCATGTTCTTCAAAAACATTCTTTTTGCATTTAATCCAATTTGACATCAAAAAGCCAACTCCGTTTGCTTTGTTTTTCTACAGTCCAAATTTAGATTAAAACTGCAAATGCGATTTGCTTTCACTTTTGCCTGAATGAGGTACTGTATCCATAGCTTCAGGATCCTCATCAATCTTTGGCAAAAATCTAATTTGGATTCTTTTTTAATTAAAGGTACCCTGACATCCTTTATTCCCAGTAAACTTTACCTTAAGCAGTAATTCAATTGTATTGCCAATGAAGGAAAATAGTGACCTGATTTTATCAAAAATGAGTGCGAAATCGCAGTAAATTTGGGCGTCAGGCCTATAACACGATCTGCACCCGACTCGGAGCAGATCGCGCCTCTACTGACACCCGATTTGAACGCGGATCTGGTCTGCGCCCCAATCAGGCGGCCCAACGATTTAAATGCATTAGCTTGTATTTAAATCAACTGAATGAACTGCGCGCCCAACTCTACTGACAAATCCCATTTTATCGTCTTCGGATCCGTTATGGATCGGCGCTGCTATCCACCTGCAGAATAAAAATCCGAAATGGATTCCTATTCTGCAGGGGAACCTCCGAAACCCATCCTCCTCGAACACCCTTCGCAGACCCTCCGCTAACCACCCCAGCAGAGCCCCCGCTCCGTGATCGGACATTCCCTGGGAGGCAGGCCCCCCCTTGGCAGAGCACACCCCCCCGCGATCCACCCCCGGGAGGCTGTCCCCCCCCATGCCCCCCGCGATCAGACCCCCCTTCCCCGGGAGGCAGCCGGCAGAGCACACCCCAGGACCTACTAGAGATTGCTGCTCTCTTTCCATCATCCTTCTGACCTCGTTGATGAGGAGATGCCAGCATTGGACTGGGGTAAACACAGTAAGAGGTCTCACAACACCAGGTTAAAGTCCTGGTGTTGGGGCGGAGGGGTGGGGGGGGTGGGGGGGTGGGGCTGCTCAGATGAATCTCTGGTTGGGGCGGGTAGAGGACGGGGGTGGGGAGAATGAACTTGGGAGAATCTCCACCAACCCCCTCTCCCGTCAAACAGAGATCCATCTGAGCCCACCCCCCACTTCTGGCAGACCCCAGCGGAAGACCAGGAAGGTGCTGCAGGATGTCCAACGAGTACACTAAAAAGTCTCACAACACCAGGGGTTAAACTCCAACAGGACTTTAACCTGGTGTTGAGAGACTTCTTACTGTGTTCACCCCAGTCCAACACCAGCATCTCCACATCAACAAGTGCAGATCAGAAGGATGGTGGAGGGAGAGCAGCAATCCAGGTAGGTTGGGGATGTGCTGTGCTGAGGGGGGGGGGGCCTGCCTCTGGGGGGACGGGTCCGATCGCGGGTGGGGTCTGCCAGAGGAGCCTGCCTCCCGGGGGGGGGGGTCCGATCGCGGGGCAGGGCTGCCTCCTGGAGGGGTCTGATCGGGGGGGGCTGCTTCCCAGGGGGTATCCAATCATGGGGTGACTGCCAGGGGGGTGGAGCCTGCCTCCCAGGGGGGTCCGATCGCGGCTCATTCCCTCCCTCCTTCCTCCTCCTCCGCCTGGGCATGCTGTTTCAGATTTTTTTCAAACTGCGCATGCGCAGTTCAGAGCTCCGATTGTTCCGGCAGCGCTAAGCCCCACCCGACAGCACAGACCGGACCAGAGCCGGCAAAAAGCGTAAGGGCGCGCTGGAAAGAGGATTCCCGGCTCGGATCCATTTTACGTCCGGATCCGGCACTTAGCCTCCGAATGGTAAAATCTGGCGCAAGGTTTTGATTAGTATATTTTGCTACCCTCTCATTTTGCAGAAATCCTACCGAGAAATTCCAGTTTACATAATTATAGTGCATGTTTTATATATATTAGCTGTCTGCCTATTGTATTGAACACAGGAAGTAAAGGCCAAATACAATCTTCTGATGACACTGGGCTAGAAGACAAGGGTTCAATCAGACCAATGGCAATAAAGCACAATGCAATGAGGGTGGTCAGGAGGAGTAGCTTGGAATGGGGGGGGGTGCGCTCTGGGAATCACTTTAACTCCCCAGTCGCACTGTTTCTGCTGGGCAGAGAGACTAAACAAAATGTTCTGTATGATTTTCTATGTGAAGAGCAGAGTCTCAGAAAACTTGCTCTATGCTACTTCACTCATTGTCATAAAGCTCTCCAGGCTCAAGTCCAATCCATTCTATACCAAACATTCCTATTAGTATCAGCCTTGCCTTAGAGATGGCACTTCTCTGCCTTCTCAGAAGTTTATTTCACTGTTGTCTGTGGGACTTCACTAATTGGTTGTGCTGGCATACATTGTAGCAGTGACTACATTTCAAAAGTTATGATTAGGTGAGCATTTGGACATGAACAGCACAATATAACAATGCAGTCCTTCCTTGGTGTAGCTATTTTTATGTTTTACACTGACAGGGACCCAGGTTCAATTCTGGCCTTGGGTGACGGTGTGGAATTTGCACCTTCACCCTGTATCTGCATGGGTTTCCTCCTGGTGCTCCGGTTTCCTCCCACAGTCCAAAGATGGACAGGTTAGGTGGATTGGGCATGCTAAATTGCCCCTTATTGTCCCAAGGTGCATTGGTTAGATGGATTAGCTTTGGGAAATACTTGGGGTTATGAAGATGGGGCAAGGGTGGGCCTGGGAACGGTGCTCTGTCGGAGAATTGGTGCAGACTCGATGGGACAAATGACCTCCTTCAGCACTGTAGGGATTTTATGCTATGATTTATCCCAACAATATACTTCAAATGAAACTCATAAAAAGCCTTTATAATTCATTATGACGCTTCAGTTCCCTCACCAGCTACCCTTACGCTCTATTATAAATACAGTTGTGCAATTAATACCATATTATTGTCAGTTTTGTATTGTTTGTTTTGTACCTGCTGGGATTTAGTGAAATTGTTCAGGCTGTTTTCATTTTAATGGACAAAGCAGTGAAGACTTTCAGGTTGCAGTTCAGAAGTCTGCAAAAATGCAGACTGTTTTACAAATAGTAGCGCTTTGGGACTATCAGAAACATGTCGAGCATGCATGTTTTGAAGCTTGAAAGAAAGTACAAACAAAAGCAAACGTTGAACTTGGCATGGTTGCTCTCTGTTTAAAAATAAAGACTCCATCAAAAGACAATTACATATAATTAGCAGCTCCTTTTAGGCATTACAGCATAAAATTCTGTACAGAAGCAGCAGGGTGATAGACCGGGGTCAGAATTCTCCCAAGCCCCCACTAGCAGGTTCAGTGGTGGTTTGGGGAGAGCGGTATGTTTGAAGAGCAGAATTTGGCAGAAGGCCCAAGAGTTGGTTTTAGTTTTAATTGGTTTTACACCAGCGTGAATTTCCCATGGGATCTTTTGCTGGTGCCCGCCATGCAGATCATAAAACCTACTGGAAAGCAGCATGAACCTAAATTGCACCCTGCCAATTTGATGCAGATGAAGGCCCAACAACTCACGCCCAATTCTCCACACACCGTTGGAAAAACAAATTGGTGCAAAACACATCTGGAACGAGGTGGCATGCAGATGTCAAAACTCACCTGAACAAAGCCTGGGGCTGCATATGAGTTCGGCAACTCCGGACCCTGGAACACCACAGCAGTGAGTGAGGGAAACATCTACCAGATACAGTGTCCTAGAGGAAGTCCATCATCCAGTCTCAGAATGTGCCTGGAAATGCACCTTCTTTCTCAGGAGACCCGTTTTCTGGCCTCAGAATGCTCCCGGAGATACATCTTCATTTTCAGGAGGCAGTGGAACCATTGCTTCAGTACCCCAGTAATCTGTTTGATGATGTTTTCTGTGGTAGCATGCCTCTCATTGTATACGTGCTTGCCAAATATAGTTGGGTTGCAAAGTGAAGTTGTGAGCCTTGTGCCAAATGGATGACCTCTGTTGCCCACTCTGTTGGTATAACAGTTCAAATACAGTGGGAGCAGAAGATTGGAGCAGAATGAAAGCATCATCACAGCTGGCAGAACAGCAAGCATTTATCAGCGTGATATTCTGATCATGGTCACACACCAACTGCACATTTAGCATTTTGCACTTTTAATAAATTTCAACATTTCATGTGCTGCCACCAAGCTATCTGCATTCAGTGATCCACAGGGAAGCCCAGTATCCTGGTGAAGTCACGTGCATGTCCTGTCTTCTTTCCTATGACCAGAAGGAATACAATTACTTCCCCTTGCCTGATGTTAAAAAGCATCTGTCTTCTCTCTGATGCATTAATGCATGGCAAACTGGAAAATGTTCAGATATCACTGCTGTAGCGTGGAGGAATCAATTCTGTGCCATAGTTCCCTTCATAGGCACTGGCACTGTGATTCTTTTCCTGTTCTAAGATTGCAGATCAAGTTACAAGAATAGGGAGAGTTATGTGGACACCTCCCTTGTAAACGCAAACCTTACTCCTGACTTAGGCGGAGATAAGAGAAATTCTCCCAAATGAGCCTAAGTGGGTCTGAGAGCTCTTCTCCCCATCGTCGCTGGATTCCGGGGAAGTGCCGGAAGATTGGAAAACGGCTAATGTAACGCCGTTGTTTAAGAAGGGTGGCAGGCAAAAGGCAGGGAATTATAGGCCGGTTAGTTTAACATCTGTTGTAGGTAAAATGTTAGAATCCGTCATCAAGGAGGAAATAGCGAGGCATCTTGAGGGGAATTGCTTGATAGAGCAGACGCAGCACGGTTTCATTAAGGGGAAGTTGTGTCTGACAAATTTATTGGAGTTCTATGAGGGCGGTGGATAGAGGAGAGCCGGTGGATGTGGTCTTTCTTGATTTTCAGAAGGCGTTTGACAAGGTACCTCACAAGAGGTTATTGCAGAAGGTAAGGGGGCTTGGAGTTGGGGGTAGGGTGTTAGCGTGGATAGAGGATTGGCTGTCAAATAGGAGGCAGAGAGTGGGGGTTAATGGGGGCTATTCGGATTGGCGGTTGGTGACTAGTGGAGTGCCCCAGGGGTCGGTGCTGGGGCCTCAGCTATTTACCATTTATACAGATGATCTGGAGGAGGGAACCGAGTGTATGGTGTCGAAATTTGCTGATGACACCAAGATTGGTGGAACGGCAAATTGCGCGGAGGGTGGGGAGAGTCTGCAGAAGGATCTAGATAGGCTGGGCGAATGGGCCAGGAACTGGCAAATGGAATTTAATGTTGGCAAGTGCGAGGTGGTCCACTTTGGCAGGAATAATGGTAGGAAGGACTATTACTTACGTGGCGAAAAACTGCAGCGTGCGACGGTGCAGAGGGACCTCGGGGTCCTTGTGCATGAGTCGCAAAAACCCAGCCTGCAGGTGCAGCAGGTGGTCAGGAAGGCGAATGGGATGCTGGCCTTCATAGCGAGGGGGATTGAATATAGAAGTAGGGAGGTCTTGCTGCAGCTGTATAGGGCATTGGTGAGGCTGCAGCTGGAGTACTGTGTGCAGTTTTGGTCGCCGCACTTACGCAAGGCTGTTTTGGCCTTGGAGGGAGTGCAGAGGAGGTTTACTAGGCTGATACCGGAGTTGAGGGGGTTGAGCTATGAGGAGAGGCTGAATAAACTAGGCTTGTACTCGTTAGAGTTTAGAAGAATGAGGGGAGATCTCATTGAGACATATAAGATGATGAATGGGATGGATAGGATAGAGGTGGAGAGACTCTTCCCGCTCAGAAAGGACAGTAGGACTAGGGGGCACAGCCTCAAGATAAAGGGGGGACGGTTTAGAATGGAGTTGAGGAGGAACTTCTTCACTCAAAGGGTGGTGAATCTCTGGAATTCTCTGCCCGTTGAAGTGGTGGAGGCTGCCTCGCTAAATATTTTTAAGACGCGGGTTGATGGGTTTTTGATAAGCGAGGGGATTAAGGGTTATGGGGAGAGGGCGGGAATGTGGAACTGAGCCACGACAGATCAGCCATGATCTTATTGAATGGCGGGGCAGGCTCGAAGGGCTGGATGGCCTACTCCTGCTCCTATTTCTTATGTTCTTATGTCCTCTTTCTGTGAGCAGCTTGTCCTCTTCTTAGTTGCCCCTGTTCCATATTACTCTCGACCTGCAGTCCAAGGTGAATGGTGAATATAACAACCATCACAAGTGGTCTGGCCAGAATCCTTTAAAGTGACAACCAAGGCTTTCTTCATGTGCAACACCAACTTAGCAAACGACCAATTGCTTCTACAAACACAAATAGAACCTGTACGACTTAATCAGCAACTAATCTGCAAGTCATTAATAATCCCTTTAAATAGTCCTGGTTGGATGGTCCTTCCTGTTACTGAATGCACGTTAACTTGAGTGGTGAGACAAAAATGGCCACGCTCGTGTCAAATCAGCTTTCCACGCTGACTGACAGCACAATCTCTCTTCTCTGCATTCTCACCCACTGCACACTTGCATTAACACCGTAGTCGGAGTGATTCATGAGTAGATGCCATTTTGAAACACATGTCTGAATTTTGCAGCAACTCAATCTTAGAATTTTACTCAAAATTGAACTTGAATAGCCTATAAAGAAAAAAAAACTATTTATTTAATACGGTTTTATAGTCTGAACAGCGTAAAAATATTTCCAATCATGAAGAGTACATTTTCCTTGCCACACAGCTCTCTGTTTTGAACAGAAAGTAAGCCATTCCTCTTGATAGAGTGGAATATGAATATAACCGCAATTTCCCCAGTGTATTGTCTATTATTCATTGCTTCTAGCTTTCAAGATTGAAGCTATAAATAATATGTGCACAACAGTTAGCTTGATGCTCATATTTGTTCAGTCTGTGAGAGATTTTTGGCAGTTAATTATTTTGATTATAAAGGGTGATCTAAGTGTCACTGTAACACCAGAAAAGTAATGAAAGGAAGGTCTGTCATTATGTCTGCTGTTTTGATTTACAGTGGAACACATTGTTCAGTACAGTCATATATTTGAAGCAGTACAGAAAAGATCCCATGTATAGCAGGATAGATATAATGACTAACTCTGCTCTTAGAATTTGAAGCCAAACTTCATTGCATTCACTGTAGGATGATCAAGCACCAAACACATAATGAATTGAAATATTACAAATAGTATTTTCCTTGTTTGTCCTACAGAATAAGCTGAACATATCATTTGAAATTCTGGCATTCTGACATTAAGAGCTTTGCCTTGCTTGATTTACTTTACAGAGACTTGGATCAGGAAACACTTCAAATCTTTGTGGCAATCTGCAGTTACACCCAATGGTGAATGCCAAGTACAGATTCTTAATCTACCATTCTTTGGTGCAGCACATAACACACCCCATGAGGCTACCCTTATCTTATAATTACAATCCTTTGTCCCACACATCATTCCATTTCCACAGAGACTTTGGTCTCTATCAAAGATATTTTTAACCATCCTTCTAGGAGCCCTGTATGAATAGGAGATGGATTTTCTACTGATCTTTTAATGTCTGTCTGAAAAATACCACCACATAATTCATGATTGCATATAACTCTGTTTCATTTCTCTATGCTAGAGTTCTATATAAAAATTCAGATTTGGTAAATCAGGGAAATCATAAAATGATAAGAAATAGGATCGGGAGTAGACTATTTGACCATCAAGCCTGCTCTGCCATTCAATAAGGTCACTAACAATGCAATTAAGTTATTGTGGTGGCACAATGGTTAACACTGCTGCCACAGAGGGCCAGGGTCCTGGGTTCGATTCCCAGCTTGGGTCACTGTCTGTGCAGAGTCTGTACGTTCTCCCCGTGTCTGTGTCAGTTTCCTCCGGGTACTCCGGTATCCTCCCACAATCCAAAAGATGTGCTGGTTAGGTGCATTGGCCATGCTAAATACTCCTTCAGTGTACCCGAGCAGTCACCAGAGTGTGGCAACTAGAGAGTTTTTCACAATAACTTTGTTGTATTGTTAATGTAAGCCTACTTGTGACACTAAGAAATAAACTTTAAACTCTGATGTATTCAATGACTCAGCCTCCACTGCTCTCTGTAGAAGAGAGTTCCAAAGTCCAATAACCCACTGAGAGAAGAAATTCCTCCTCATCCCCTGTTTTAAATGGAAAAGACCTTATTTTTAAACTGTGCCTCCTAATTCTAGTTTCCCCCATGAGGGCAAACATTGTCTTAGCATTTACCTTGTCCAGCCCCCTCAGAATCTTGCATGATTGATAAGATAACCTCTCATTCTTCTAAACTCCAATGAGGAGAGGGCCCTACCTGTTTCCTCGTAACACATCCCCTTTATCCAAGGAATCAGCCAGGTGAATCTTTTCTGATCTGCTTCCAGTGCCATCTCCTTGGGCTCCTTATGCCCTCTTTGCCAAGCTCTGGCATTCCCAAGTTGATTGTCACACTTTATACTTTCTAGAACAAAGGAACTCCATTGTGTACCATGGGATGTGTAAAAATAAAGCTTTGAAATATATAATCCATTGATAACTTTCTCCTCTGTTTGAAAAAAAGTGTCTGGATTGCAAGATAATTAAAGTGTAGATCATTCAGGTCCTTCGAAGTTTCAAAAACTATAAACCATTGAAACCGCTTAACTTGTGTCAACAAACATTGTGAAATTGACCATACAGGTCAGAGAGCCTGAGATGTCAATCAAATGCTGTTTTCTCGAATAGCTGAACTGGGCTCTCAGTGAAGCATATATAATGAGGTTTGGCCAAGAGCCTGAACATCTAATAGGAGAACACCTGTGCCCCAGAGGAAACATTGTTTGACTGTCGGAAGGACAGGTTTGGCATGAGGGTCATGAGAGGTCATGGAGTTGGTGGAAGGGCAGACCTTGGCAACAGAGAATAAGAAGACATACAAGAAGGCAGAGCTTGGTTCAGGAGTCATAAAGGGACAAATAGGGTGGGTGGAAGGGCAGAACCTGATATGGAAGGCACAAGGGAACATGGATGGGGAAATAATTTGCCATAGGGGTCATGACAGGGCCTTTTGAGCTTATCTTTTAAAAGGCCCCCTCATGCACAACAGGGTGGACGATTCCTCTGAAGGACTGTGAATCATGACTCTTTCAAAAGCCTGGCCCAACTCCATGAACATTGCAGAGGAGCTTATGGCATGCCCCTCCTCACAATGGAGCCAGCCAGTTTGAGAATTTGGGAATGGCGGACACGCGCTTTTATCAGCTTCAGCCCAAACACTTAAGGCAGTTCCAAAAATTAGACAGCCCAGGAATGCAATTGGAAATCCCAGAACTGAAATCTGCCTGCTATTTTTAAAAGGCTCCCAAATCAACCCAATTCAGTGAAAACCCAGGCCTCTGTACATGCTAATATATCACTCCCAACTGCATGAGCTCTTGTGCGGTAGGTAACTTTTATGTGGCACCTTAACGACTGCCTTTTGGAAATTCAAATACGTTACATCCATTGGTACTCCTTTATCCAACTTCTTTGTTACATCTTCAAAGAGCTCTAATAAATTTGTCAAACATGATTTCCTTTCCACATAACCATGGTAACTCTGCATGATTATATTACAGTTTTCCAAATGTCCTACTTCTATCTCCTGAATAATGGATTCTAGCGTTTTCTCAATATCAGATGGTAGACCAACTAGTTTATAGTTTCCTGTTTTCTGTCTCCCTCCTTTCTTAAAGTGTTACATTTCCAATTTTCCAATCCTCTGGGTCCTTCCCTGGATCTAGGAAATTTCAGAAGATTACAACCCACGCATCCGCTGTCTCTGCAGCAACTTCTTTTAAGCGTTTTGATCCCAGCTGATGTTACTATTGGACAGTCAAGAGTTCAGTCTTTCTTTAAACCCTATTTTCACATTATAAACCATGTAATTCTAATGCAGGTACAGATGGAAATGGAACCCTGACCCGATAGACCATAACATTTATTTTTTGTTTAGAGACATGGATGTACAGAATCACGAAACTGCCAATTAACAAAAAAAAATATTTATTAGACCTGAAAAGATTGACTAAAGCACAATAATTCTTCAATAAATCTGTATATATCTTCACAGATGTATACAGATTTTTAAAGATAACACAAGTTACAAAATATATCTTATACTATAATATCCCCACAAGTACACACTCCATGTAAACCAACAGGCCAACTGTGGTCAGATACACTACACTCTGAAACCAAGAGACAGATGCCACATAGCCAACATTAAGGGCATTTAAATGGTCATTGGATAAGCATATGGATGATATTGGAATAGTGTAGGTTGGATGGGCTTTAGATTGGTTTCACAGGTCGGCGCAGCATCGAGGGTCAATGGGCCTGTACTGCACTGTAATGTTCTATGTTCTATAACTTCTCTAGATTTCTCATCAAATCCCCCCATATGATTATCACACTGTGAGCCAACTTTCCATTGAGTGTTTCTAAACTCCACTCTTGAAAAGCACACCTTAGAATCTTCTCCCAAACAATACTTTTTCTTGGACGCCATCACCATGGATCCATTTCCAGGATTTTAGTCTCTTCTTTCAGTATTCTTCTGCCATGTTATTTCAAGGTTCTACACAATCTCTGAGGTACTGAGCCATACCAGCAGAAAACTACTACTTGATAGGTGTGTTAAGGTGTCACCAATCTTGGGATTACATCAGATATCTGGCTTCTCACTATACAACTTCAAGTGGTTTGCCTTTTCAGCTTTGTCTTTAACTATGAGCCTCTCTGCCCTTATCTTTAACTTTAATGAACAATACCTTGTTCAGATTCCAATTCTTTTTCCTTTTGATTTCAGTCTGCCTGAAACTTCGCTTTTCATTCCCTGGTTTCCAGAATTATCTGTTCTGCCCCTTTTGCCATTCTCCTGTCTCTCTGATGACAGTTTCTGTGAGAGCTGCTTTCTTCTCAGGTATCCCATTACAACTAAACCACAAGTGCTCGCTAAACAGAGAAAAGAGCTGAGGCTTCGAGTCCAGATCAGCCTTTGTCAAAACTTTGACAAAGGGTCATCTGGACCTAATGTTAGCTCTTTTCTCTCCTACGAATGCTGCCAAACCTGCTGAGATTTTCCAGCATTTTCTCTTTTGGTTTCAGATTCCAGCATCCGCAGTAATTTGCTTTTATCCTTTCTTCCTCCCTTTATCCCCTGCTGTTCTAATATTTTTGGGATGATTTTTGTGTCTCTTTCTCTGAGGACTGATGCTACATACTTGTTCAAAGCCTCTGCCATTTCCTTATTTCCCATTATTAATTCCCCAGGCTTGTCCTCTAAATCACCAATATTTATTTTCACTACTTTTTTTTTCCTTTCATATACTTGTGGAAGCTTTGTCTATCTGTTTTTATACTTTTGCTAGTTTTCTTTCATATTTCAATTTCTTCCTCATTATTTTTTCTGTAGTCAACCCAGTTTCTAACATTTTCACAACCTTCTGGCCTACCACTAAATTTTACAGTGCTAGCCATCTTTTCTTTCAATGTGATACTATACATCATTGATAAAGGAGCAGTGCGTGAAAGCTTGTGATTCCAAATAAACCTGTTGGACTTTAACCTGGTGTTGTGAGACTTCTTACTGTAGCCACAAATAATATATCTTTGTCTTTCTTTGTCAGTGGAATATACATTTGTTGAGAGTTATGAAATATCTCTTTAAATCTCTGCCATTGCTGTGGAGAAACTGGTGTTTAATGATTTGTTTTAGTTTCATTTACAAACAATCAAAGCATCTTAATCAATCAATCTAATCTTTTTAACCATAACCATATTTGATATAATGTGACTAGTTTAGCTTCATTTTGATAGAGAAAGGCATCATGGAATGTTTAGACAAGCATAGAGGTAACATACTCGTGATTTAATTACAGATCATCTGCTGAAGAGGCCTCTATTTTTCTTATTTCCTCAGCCTTCATGGTTGAATGGGCAAGCTTATGTCTTGATATACAATAAATCCTTGTCAGAATTGGTTGTTACCAGCAAATGAAAGTGAGAAGTTTTGTATAATAGAGGAAGGAGGAAAGAATAATAACGGTGCTTTTCATTAAGTTGACTTTTTTTTTGTAGCATTTTGTTGAAAAAGGCAATTGCATTTGGTTCAATGTATTCCTTATGTTAAAGTTATTTTTTGCATTAGTACGTGACTACAGTTGTGACTGTATAATCTTTTTAGACTTTTACTATGTATTAACTGAATGTATAAGAACACTATGCACCTACATTTCTTATACAATGTATAACCTCTAAGTACTACCGATTCTAGATATTTTATATTTGTACTTCATAAACTTTATTGGTCTTGAGCTTGTAAGCAGCTTTACCACTCTATCATTCATTTTATAAGTAACTAACTTGAAGTAACCACAAGAAAAGTCACTGATAAGAGTTTGATTGAATTAGGATTCTCCCAATAATACAAGTCTGAAACATTGGGTATCAACCATAAGGGAATGACAGTATATTTTCCCATCCTGAACAAATGAGCAAGGGAGATATTAAAACATTATTTTAATTTAGCAAGAAGTAACAGAAACAAACTTTAATGAGAGGGATGATCCCACAAGTAATTGACATGTTAGAGGACTAGTCTGGGGACTGTGGGAAATGATATCAATAGATGACTATCATCCTCAAGAAACCAATTAGAAACTAATCATGCCTACCTAGACCAATCACACACCCTTAATCCAATTAAAGATTAGCCTCGCCTCACTTAGGTAAGTTAGAATGCAATAACATCATTGAACACACTGTGATTGTGGTTTGGAATGAGTTAATGAGCAGAAGCTTTCACTGGACAAGTTGCACATGAAGTTTGGAACTGAAGTTTGTTTGTAGTGCCTGCTGTCCAGAAGGAAGCAGAGGTTATTGGGAGAGAACAGAGATTGAGTGTCAACCTGTGCCCAAGACCAAACTGGAAAGCAGGAGCCGGAATAGTCGAGTCGAGTCGAGTCGAGTCGAGTCGAGTCGAGTCGAGTCGAGTCAAGTCAAGTCAAGTCAAGTCAAGTCAAGTCAAGTCAAGTCTTGCTCTATCTTTGCTAAGTATAAATCTCCAACTTATGAAGGATTTCTTGAGTTACTTCACCAATGTCTCCTTTTGCCAAAATGGTTAAAGTCTCAAATGAACACAATTACAGTTTAAGTTGATATAATACCTATTTTCTCACCCCACTTGAGCCAACTTTGCCTTTATACCTTGTAAGTTTCCTTTGTTTAATTGTAAATTCAGCATATCCACCTGAACAAATTTTGTGATAGAGCTCTATGTAAAAGCTATGTGTCTTAACTTATTCATTGGCTAACATCCAACTTCCATCAACTTTCAACTGTAAAATGGCAACTATCCGGAATGTAACAAGTGAAATCCAAAAATAGTAGGAAATAATTATGCTTGTGTTAGGTTTTGATGCGGTCCAAATTCCAAGGATTCTTTTAGGTAGGCAGCAAGGTGGCACAGTGGTTAGCACTGCTGTTTCACACTGCCAGGTACCTGGGTTCAATTCCAGCCTTGGGTAACTGTACGGAGTTTGAACATTCTCCCCATGTCTGTGTGGGTTTCTCTGGTGCCCTGGTTTCTTCCCACCGTCTAAAGATATGTGGGTTAGGTGGATTGGCCATGCTAAATTGCCCCTTAGAGTCCCAGGATGTGTAGATTAGATGGATTAGCCATGCTAAATGTGTGGTTTTACAGTGACAGGGCAGGAGAAAGAGCCTGCGTAAAATACTGTGTCGATGCAGCCTTGATGGACTAAATGGCCTCTTTCTGCACTATAGGGATTCTATGATTCTAGATTGTGGTAATCAACATTCAGACATAGAAATCATATTTCAGATCTGGTTATACAAGGGGATATGGAGCAAAAGCAGCAACATGGAGGTAAGTCCAAAATCAGCCATAATCTCATTGAATGGTGGAACAGATTTGAGACGCTGAATGGCATCCCCTGTTTCTATATAGGCTCTGTGCTGCTAGCTTTGGGTAAAAGTATCAGTCACCAGTACATAATAGGACTCTGAGAATGGATAAATATTTTTAAGATTTTCTTGATTAGTTAGTGCAGCCACCAGCCAAATTAGTTCTGCAAAAGACTTTTCTTTCCCCTGACTTTATTTGGTAAGAATTCTGTGACATTTGAACATGAATTTTTATTTGAGTTAAACTGAATTTAATTGAATTTTGCTCACATAGGTTGGCTATTTATCTTTGTTGTGCCCATATTCATTCACTCATTCTAATGATGTCGTCTTTTATATAATAATGCTTCTCAAGGACTGGTACAATTTGTCAACGGAAGATATTTGGGGAGGAAGTGTGATGCATTCTTATCAACAAAAATTGAAGTGTCATCCTTGATTAGTTCAAAAACGAGGATAAGAGTGTGTGTTTCAAAATGGTACATTGAACAATTTATTCAGAATTGGCAGGACATTTACTCTTAATATCTAGCATGAAGTGCCAGAGGCTTCTATTTCAGCATGTATTTCTATTCCATTGATAAAGTTAACCTAAAAAGTTTGTTTTGAATCCTCTGTGCTCGACTGATGGGATCTTCTGGTCCCGCTGACTGTGCGCCCTCCACTGCAGGTTTCCCAGAGGTGCAGGATGCACTCAGCAGGAAACCCCTTCTACAACAGTGGAGTCAGAAAATCCTGCTGTCAGCCAATAACAAACTGCCTCCACCATCGAGAAATAGTCAGTGAGCTGTGCAAAAAATCATGCCTTGTGTTTTCTTACTGCCAGCAATTAGTATGTTCTGTGTGAAAAAGGTATGTCTTGTCTTACCCTTGGAGTATGTATCGCAATTAAATAATCATTCAGCAGCAAGCTTTTGTGAATTTAAAGGTAAAGGTTATTTATTTCCACACACTTACCCTGAATAGACACAATGTCACTCACCCTCCCATTCACACATTCACACACACAAAGATTACGGCCAGGATTCTACCAAAAAAAGTGCCGAATTCACATAAAAATGGAAGTAACTCCCGCTGGTTTTTTAGCGGGATTTTCAAAATGAATCTCCCACACTCTGTGCACTGAGAATGCCTCATGGAGATTCAGGCTAAAAATCCGGGGGTGGGGCCTATTCCCATTGGAGAGGCCGGCAGCATAGCGCTGAGCAGGCCACTTCACATGCAATGATCTGTCAGCACGGAGATTGGCATATGCACCGTAGCCCCACACTGCTGGCCTCCGATCACTGGCCAGCCCCATGATCCTGCATTGCTGCCCCTCCAACACCACCCTCCACCTCCTTCTGGATGTCTCCAGAGCAGCTTTGCCACCCCCCCCCAACTCCCAACTTGCCTTGATTTCCCCCCCCCCCCCCCCGCCCTTACCCCCTCCTCAGCCTCAGTGCCCTCACCCCCTCCAATAGCTAGGCCCAATCAGCCCCTTCCTTCCTTCCTCCTGTTCCTGATCCTGACTGCAGAATGTTAGCGAGACCCCCAAACCCCACCATTGGCACCCCCATAGGCCCCACCCTCAAGAGGACCTGCCCCCTTGACAGTGCCTGATGCCCGATGGGCAGTGCGAAGTTGCCACTTTGTCCTTGGGCAATGTGGGGGTGGGGCCAGAGCGCTTCAGGGGGCCTCCTTGGCCTCCTTTCACTCCAGCGGGGTTGGGCCACCAGCTCACTGTTACTGGGGAGCTGTTGTAAACCCTGCTGGAGTGCACCATTCCTGGTGGAGTGGGAGAGGCTAGCATAAGGGCTTCAGTCCCAGACTGAATGAAGATTTAAATGAAAGTCTAATATTCAACTTAGCCGATTTCTGGTGTGGAACTGATGGTGCTGGCCTGGAGCCCACTTAACGGCCTCAGCTGATGTCTGCCGGAGAATTGCCCCCTTTATAAAGATAATGCCCTTGTATAGGTTACAATCACCTCAGCTTCTGAGTATGATCTCCAGCTTCCCGTGTGGCAGGCCTGTAGTTTTTCCATTTTGATGCCTTAAATTTGAAGAGACAATATTGTAAACTGAGGGATCCTCCATAGACTACGAAATTCTAGGAGATTGGTTCTCAGGTGAACCTTAAACTGAAACAAGTCACATACATGTACTGCTTGAGATTGCACAGTTCATTCTGGGTCACACACTGGGTGAACTGAGTTCAGTGGCTTTGATGAAACTGCCTGGAAACAGATTTTAGCTGATTTTAAAAGTCAGATAACAATAAGGTTCCCTCATCATGTGAATTTTTATAAGTTTTCAAAGAAAGGGATGGTGTTTATATTGCTCCCATCAAATTGTGTTGTGATTTAAGATTCACCTGGTCTAATTTGGATGGGGAAACCATAATGCAATGAAAGGTTCATAGTGTCCATTCACTTCTATTTGTCATGAATTTGTTATCTTCCCTTTTGTCCAGCATGAAGCAGAGAAACAGATAATCTGGAAATTGGTTCCTCCTTAAACAAAGGGATGTGTGATTCCCCAAATGGCTGTGAATGTACATTCTTAATTTGGTTTGGCTTGAGGCTTGGCACTGTCTGTAGTTCAAATGCCAAAGGTCATCCGATTTTCAGTAGCCATTTTAATAGTTTGTTTTGAATGTATTGACTGAAAGTTCATAATATGACATCTCTGTAGGAAGCATGACACTTGTTAGGGTACTGATCAGAAACATCATTGTATATTATGAAGCTATATTAGACCCCAGCAGTTTTCTATTAGTGTGAGAATAAGATGTTTCACCCCGGGGTGATTCTATTGGCAAACTAGGGAGCTTTTATCAAAACAAATTTTATTTAACAATATAGTTTAACTATAACAAATTAATTAGCTTAACATTTAACATTTGAACAATACTTAAACATGACAAGATGCAATTCTTAACTGTTAATCTATCTCTAATGGTTCAATTTCAAACAATATTCCTCTTGTGGACTTAACACCTCTCCAAAATCAGTTAGCAAACACAGGCTTACATGCTTGTAATTTGATTGCCAGTCCTAGAGTTCTCAGAGCATATCTAGAGAGAGAGAGAGAGAGACTGAAGCACCTATCTTCTGATAGTCCTAAACAGCAACCTCCAGAGAGGGAGAGACAGAAAGACATCTCTTGCTTCTTTCAGAACTACGTAGTAATTGCTTATATTTTTAAACACTATCTCTCCTGCAAGTTTAGCTCCTCCTATTAAGACATGACTCTCTCTCTCAATCAACCTAATCAAAACCAAACCCTGAAACCCCCAAGGGAAACCTAAGTAAACACACATACATTATCTCTGTTAAAACAAACATGCCATTAGCTAAATTCAAGCAATCTCCTGCATTTTTAACATTTGAGCTGTCTGTTGCCCAGACAATCCAGCACTGTGTAAAACAGAGCTGAATTTTAAACATACCCCTTCCAATAAACTTGATAAAAAAATACATTTCTTAAAGGCACAGAATCATCTCACACTTCATTCAACATTAACAGTTATTTTGCATTAATATCTTTTAATTTGGTTAACGAAAATGTAAAGTTGGTAGCAATAGTAATTATGTATGTGAGTGTTTCACTATTGTTACTGTGAGCTAACAAAAATAATGGTCTTTATCAATTTCAGATCACCCAAATTCTGAAGGTGGCACCTCGTCTTTTGAGATTGCAGAGTTGGATTCAAGTATCGAAGATGAGCATGGATGTATCAACATTACACAGACAATGGAAGATTTTTTTACAGATGCAGAACAAAGGAAACTGTTGGACCCTAACCCTATCTCTGAGAAAATTGCACATTTGCTGACCACAAAAATTTCACAACTGAAAGCAGAAGGAGGTGGCCAGTATCTCCTGCGAAGCTTCCAAATGGCCCTGGTTTTGTTCAATAGGCATGGAGCCAACATTTTCAAAAAAGAAAGTATTAGAGGAGGGCATTTCTCCTCTGTCAATTCTGCAGCTGATTCAGCAGAATTCAATCCTTTGCCTGGACTCTCAAAGGATGTTGTTAGTTTTATTCTTCAGGAGATTTCAAAATGAGCAAAACAACGATATTGAACATTGAGAATATTTTATATGAAATTATATTTTGTGACAATTATAACCTAAAATTTCAATCAGTGGGAATTATAAATGAGCATTTAATGCAGTTGTTTAAGGTTCATCTGATTTACAGTTTAATACAGGCATAAATCTATTTAAAATAAACAGATTACATTAAAATAACAAAGGGATAAAATAGTGTTTGGCCCCTACAATGGCTAAGATTTTTTGGGACTTGTATTTTAAAAGATTGATTTTAAAATTTATAACTTGTTTATTTATTGGTGCTGGTTTACATTGTAATGTTAGTGAAGTTACTGTGAAAATCCCTAGTCACCACACTCCAGTGCTTGTTCAGGTACATTGAGGGAGAATTTAGCATGGCCAGTGCAGCTAACCATTGGGTTACAGATTGTGGGAGGCATGCAGACACAGGGAGAACATGCAGACTCTGCACAGACAGTGACCCAAGCTGGAATCAAACTTGGGTCCCTGGCACTGTGAGGCAGCAGTGCGAACCACTATGCCACCCATTCTATCATATAAATTTTAATATAAATTCTGAGTTTAACATACCTACAATATAACATTGAATGATTTTGTGTTGCAACTGTGGAGAAATTGCTTTGAAAATGTAGACCATGCCTTAAAATGCTTTTTTAAATAGATTTCCATGAAAACAAGCAAAATGTCCTCTTATAGGTATTACAGCAAGCTTCAGGAGAAAGGCTAATCCAACAAAGGCCATGAAACAAATGATAAACCTGCTTCTGGCCTCAGCTTGTTGGCTACAACATGCAGACTTTAGCTATGAAAAGGAGAAACTAACTTCAAAATCGTGTCAAATATTTGTTTTATTTATTGGATTTTGGATGAAATGCAGTAGTGCTCAGACTGTTGCGAAATAGGCATACACTGGTTCAATTGTAGGAAATGTAGAGAGAATTATGACAGGTTATATAATTGCTTTGTCACTGTTCAATCAACTTTGTAGATTATGTAGGTTCAAAGGCCAGAAGTAAATCAACTTGTCATTCATTAATATTGACAGAAAATATGTTTATGTACTTGTAAGTAAGGTATCCATTGGTGCTTATTTAGAACAAAGAAAATTACAGGACAGAAACAGGCCCTTTGGCCCTCCAAGCCTACACCAACCATGCTGTCCGACTTAACTAAAACCCCCTACCCTCTGGGGATTATATCCCTCTATTCCCATCCTATTCATGTATTTGTCAAGATGCCCCTTAAAAGTCATTACCATATTCGCTTCCACTACCTTTCCCTGCAATGAGTTCCAGGCACCCACCACTCTCTGTGTAAAACATCTGCCTTGTATATCTCTGTTAAACCTTGCCCCTCATACTTTAAACCTGTGCCCCCCAAGTAATTGACTCTTCTACCCTGGGAAAAAGCATCTGACTATCCACTTTGTTCATGCTTCTCATAATCTTATAGACTTCTATCAGGTCACCCCTCAACCTCAGTCGTTCCAGTGAGAACAAACTAAATTTCTCCAACCTCTCCTCATAGCTAATGCCCTCCATACCAGGTAACATCCTGGTAAATCTTTTCTCTACTCTCTCCAAAGCCTCCACATCCTTCTGGTAGTGTGGCAACCAGAATTGAACACTATATTCCAAGTGCAGCCTAACTAAGGTTCTATAAAGCTACAACATGACTTGCCAGTTTTTAAACTCAGTGCCCCGGCCGATGAAGGCAATCATGTCGTGTGCCTTCTTGACTATATTCTCCACCTGCATTGCCACTTTCAGTGACCTGAGTACTTGTATTCCACACTTGCTTTGTGTGTTCCTAGCCTTGACAAATGCTTCCTTTTTCCCTTTAACTCGGCTCACAATATCCCTCGTTATCCAAGGTTCCCAAAATTTGCGATACTTACCCTTCATCCTTCCAGGAATATGCCAGTCCTGAATCCCTATCAACTTACACTTGAAAGCCTCCCACATGCCAGATGTTGATTTGCCCTCAAACATCTGCCCCCAATCTACATTCTTTAGTTCCTGCCTGATATTGTTATAATTAGTCTTTCCCCAATTTAGCACGTTAACATGAAGACTACACTTATCTTTATCCATCAGTACCTTAAAGCTGACTGAATTGTGGTCACTGTTTCCAAATTGCTCCCCTACTGAAACATTGATCACTTGGCTGGGCTCATTCCCCAATACCAGGTCACGTATGGCCTCTTCCCTAGTTGGACTATCCACACACTGTTTCAAGAAGCCCTCCTAGATGCTCCTTACAAATTCTGCCCTATCCACTCCCCTAGCACTCAGTGAGTCCCAGTCAATATAAGGGAAGTTATAATCTCCCACCACGACAACCCTGTTACTTTTACACCTTGCCAAAATCTGCCTACATATCTGTTCCTCTATCTGCCGCTGGCAGTTAGGTGGCATATAGTAAACCCCCAACATTGTGACTACACCTTTCCTGTTCCTGAGCTCTACCCATATTTCCGTGCTGTATGAGCCTTCTGAGGTGTCCACCTGGAGTACAGCTGAGATATTCTCCTTAACCAGTAGTGAAACTTCCCCACCATTTTACATCTCCCTCTATCCCGCCTGAAACATCTGTATCCTGAAATGTTAAGCTGCCAGTCCTGTCCTTCCCTTAACCAAGACTCTGTAATGGCAACAGCATTGTAGTTCCAAGTACTAATCCAAGCTCTAAGTTCATCTGCCTTACCTGTTACACTTCTCGCATTGAAACAGATGCACTTCAGTCCACCAGACCCTCTTTGATTAGCGACCCCACCCTGCCAGCTGTTTCTCTGAGTCTTACCGACTCTACTATCTGGTTCCCCTTCAGCTAATTCACCTTTGCTTTGGTTCCTACCCCCCCGCCATGTGACATTAGCAGATCTCCCACCCAGAATATTTATGCCCTTCCAGATTAGATGCAATTTGTCCTTCTTGTACAGGTCCCATCTGCCTTGGAAGAGATCCCAATGGTCCAGATATTTGAAACCCTCTCTCCTACACCGGCTGTTCAGCCACATGTTGAGCTTCCTATTCCTAGTCTCACTAGCACATGGCAGAGAGTAATCCTGAGATTACAACCCTAGAGGCCCTGCTTTTTAACTTTCTACCTAACCGCCTAAACTGCTGATACAGGACCTCATCACTTCTCTATATTTCTCACTGCCTCAGCAAAGCAGCCAACATAATTAAGGACCCCATGCACCTCGGACGTTCTCTCTTCCACCTTCTTCCATTAGGAAAAAGATACAAAAGTCTGAGGACATGTACTAACTGACTCAAGAACAGCTTCTTCCCTGCTGCCATCAGACTTTTGAATGGACCTACCTTGTATTAAGTTGTTTTAAGTTGTATAGCGTGCAAGGAACAATACTTTTCACTGTATGTTAATATATGTGACAATAATAAATAAAATCAAATTTAAAAAAACACAGTTCCCACCTCTTTTATTTGGTGAATTTTGGCCTTTGAGAGCGACATTTAACTTAATTGAAGCATTTCTCGTGTTAATTATGCCTTGCTGTCTCCATGTCAGCAAGAGCATATGACTCTGCATTATAACCAGCCATCCAACATGTACAAAAATAACACAGTTGATAAATCACTTAATTCTTTCCCCTTGTGGGTTTACTTCTGGCCTCTCTTCTTAATAGAACATTCAATGATTTAAAATTCAACACAAGGGAATAATAATAACGAATCTATGTCTTACCAGTATGAGTATAGACATATGGAGCTCCAACGTGCTGTCTCAATAATCTACCTACCCAGCTCGACACTGCTGAAAATCCAGGAGTTAAAATGAATGCAAGCCTGATGATGTTAGAACATCTTGTAATATGTATTTATGTATTTTCTTTGGGCCCAAGAGGTGCTTTGTACAATTAATGGCAGTAATTTTTCAATTTCTTTCACAAGCTTGTTATAGGTTGTGCATCAACAATTAAAACCTTGTGAGTTGAAGATGTTATGTGCTGATGCACAAGGTGGATTTTTGCCAACCTATTGCAGGTTGAGGGGGGGAGGTTGGGGTTGGTGGTAGAATGGCTTTGGGAGGGAGGCCCAATGTGCTCCTTCCAGCAGGAGGTATTTCCAGTGGTGGGAACAGCAGCAGGTCTAGCCACTCACTGACCAGAGGCTTGTGGCCAATTAATAGGCTGATTGACAATCATTGCATGGTGGCACAGTGGTTAGCACTGAGTTCGATTCCCAGCTTGGGTCACTGTCTGTACGAGTCTGCACATTCTCCCCATGTCTCTGTGGGTTTCCTCCGGGTGCTGTGGTTCCCTCCCACAGTCCAAAAGATGAGCTGGTTAGGTTCCTTGGCCATGCTAAATTTACTCTCAGTATATCTGAACAGACACCGGAGTGTGGCAGCTCGGGGATTTTCACAGTAACTTCATTGCGGTGTTAATGTAAATCTACTTGTGACAATAATAAATAAACTTTAAAACTTTAATCTTACCAGTGACAGTGTCTCTCCCCCATCCCTACCGTGTGGGGAGACTGCCAGAAACATAAAGATGGCCTTTCAGCCATTTCCTGGGATGGGGAAGGGGGCCATCTCTCCTGGAGACTCCATGCCCCATGGAGGGGTCCCCACCAGCAATGGCCGCTCCCACATTTCTGATGGCACTGCTGGAGGGTTCAGGCCTCTAGCCAGTAGGGCCTGCCTGACTGACCTTGGTACAGCAAAAGATTTCTTACCCACCTTTTGAGGCTGCTTCTTCATTGAATGCTGCCAGTAAAAATGGACACCACAGTCCACCCACTCTGATGCCGGCCTGCATTTAAGATCCGTTAATAAAATTCCAGCTGTGGTATGACTCTGACCAGAGTCAGTCAGTCACACTGGCACAGTCAGCAGATAACCTTTATTTCTCAGATCTTTAATGTTATGACACTTATCAATTCCTACTTCAATCATAGAGACACTTGGTGTGCTCTTTATTGTTGGAGATGGAAAATGGAAGTACATGTAGGTTCTACATGTCATTTCCATCACAGTAATGTCACAGGCGAGCAATGCATTGCCGTGTAGTGGTTCAGGGCTAGCAAACTCTCACAGCAAGCAGTCATTTACTTGTTTGCGAACAGAAGGGAAAATGGTTTGGCTGCAAACTTTTTTCACTGCGTTTGGCATTTTATTGTCAATGTTTCAACCAGGTGGAAGAAGGGTTGTCACTCTGAGTGAATTATTTACGTACAGGGGCCATTGAAACTAGCTGGTGTGACTCCTAGCCATTCAAAGTGGTGTCCACAAGTGATGATAACTCATCCACAAAGTGGATGAAATTTTGGGAACAACCTTATCTGGTAGGTTGTACCCGAGGTGCTATGATCTGACAATTCATGATGCTCATGAAAAAATATAAAGCATCCCAAAGGAATTTAACCTTCTGTAGTAATAATTGATTGTTGTCCTAACTGCAACAGGCACAACACTGGCATCAGAACTGTAAGTGTAAAGTTTATTTATTAGTCACAAATAGGCTGACATTAATACTGCAATCAAGTTACTGTGAAAATCCCGTAGTTGCCACACTCCGACGCCTGTTCGGGTACATTGAGGAAGAATTTAGCATGGCCAATGCACCTAGCCAGCACATCTTTTGGACTGTGGAAGGAAACAGGAGCACCTGGAAGAAACCCATGCAGACATGGGGAGAACATGCAGATTCCCCACAGACAGTGACCTAGGCCAGGAATTGAACCTAGGACTCTGGCACTGTGAGGCAACAGTGTTAACCTCTGTGCACTGTGCTGTCTGGCATACAGTATGCTGCGTCCAGTAAAATAATTCTTTTCACGTAGCTCATGTCGTGATATGAAAAAATATACCTTTGGCAAAAGTTCACTAATGAATCTAATTGGGCTTGTTTTGAATTAAGCCTTAGGAACTTGCTGCACTATAGCCATTATGCTGTCAATCGATCAGTGGATTAATTGCTTCCTTGTAATGTGCAGAGAATGAAATGAACACCAGCTTGATGGGTTTACATTCAGAAATAGTTGCATTGTGTTCATCGCATTCTATGAGTAATATTATGACACTTTAAAGAGAAAATGAACTGTTCCACACAGAAGCAGGAATATTCCTGACACATCTTACCTATCCCAGATGATAGCATGGTGATTAGCACTGCTGCCTCACAGTGCCAAGAGCCTGGGTTCAATTCTGGCCTTGGATGACTGTGTGAAGTTTACAAGTTCTCCCCATGTCTGCGTGGGTTTCCTCCGGGTGTCCTGGTTTCCTCCCACAGTCCAAGGATGTGCAGGTAGGGTTGGATTAGCCATGCTAAATTGCGCCTATGTGTTCCAAGATGTGTAGGCTAGGGGGATTAATTATATGGGGTTTCAGGGATAGGGCCTGGCTAAGATGCTCTGTCGGAGAGTCAGTGTAGACCTGATGGGCTGAAAGGCTTCCTTCTGGACTGTAGGAATTCAATGCTCTAGAAGCAGACAAATATTAAATTAGCACTGCTGCAGCTCCAATGTACAACCTTGTAAATGAGCATTTTCTAAAAATCATGCCAGATACTGTCTTGTTCTGTTGAATGTTTTAAAATTAGATTCCACGCAGCAAAACATGAATGTGGAATAAATTTTGGTTTTTCAATATATATTTTGTTTCAATTTTCATTTTTCAGTATTTTGGAGACAGCCGATCAAATGAGATCAGGCATTCACTGAGTCACTGGGGAACTGATCTGCTTGACATTAATTTATCTGTACAATTCCCTTTAGAACACACACAATTTTCACTAGGAATGTCTTGGTAGGATTAGAATATTAGCATGTTGATAACCAGCAGGTGCCAATCGTAAAAGAAAAATTATCTATAAGCTTGGAAGTTGTAGATACTTTTTCAAAATAATTTTTGGTCTTAGAAGTTCGACTGTACAGAAGGAGGCCATTCAGCCCATTGAGTCTGCGCTGGCAACAGTCCTACCTAGGCCCAATTCCAGTAACCCCACATATTTATCCCGCTAATCTATGTATCCTGGGACATTAAGGGACAATTTAGCAAAGCCAATGTATCTAACCCGCACGTCTTTGGACAATGGGAGGAAACCGGAGCACCCAGAGAAAACCCATGCAGACACGGGGAGAGTGAGCAAACTTCACACAGACAGTGACCCAAGCCAGGAATCGAATCCAGGGCCCTGGAGCTGTGAGGCAGCAGAGCTAATCTCCGTGCCACCATGCCTCCCTCCTTTATCAAGTTCTCCTTTATTAGCTGCAGGCTGCAGGAGCCATAGGCATCATTAGAGAAAGGACTACAAGCTGGAGGGGCAACACTCTGCATCAAGCCTGACTGGCCAGGGATCTCTCCCACTCTAACCACTTGCCATCAGTGTTATGGGAAGAGTAGCTGGTTAATTATCAACCTGTTTGCTGCATTATGCCTCTTCCATGGCTGAAAACTCTTAGAATGGGACTTGAGGCTTCTGGCTTAAAAGCAAGGGTTCAGATTCTCCAACCTTGCCCGCGGCTCGGATTCTCTACAGTGAAATTCTTCATTCCCTCTGGCAGCAGTGGTAGGGCCTGAACGGCAAGAGAATTTGTGTCAAGGTGTTACCTACTGAGCCCAAGACCACCACTAGTGGTCATCTAAGATATATTAAATACCACGGAATTGTTTGTTCCCATAAATAAAGCTTAAAGCTCGCTGTTTGTAAGGTCTTACGCAATTCAAGTTTGGCAAATTAGATACAAACATTTCAGTATGTTCACAAAAATTTGCAGATGTTCATACAATCCCTACAGTCCAGAAGGAGGCCATTCGGCCCATCAAGTCTGCACCAACCACAATCCCATCCAGAGCTTATTCCTGTAACCCCACATATTTACCCTGCTAATCCCCCTGACACAAAGGTCAATTTAGTATAGCCAATTTATACTGGTCCCATCTCCCCCAGAACCAGTTCCAACATCCCAGGAATTTGAATCCCTCCCTTTTGCACCATCCATGGATGGCGGAACTGATGTATGAGGAGAGATTGACTAGGTTAGGAATGTTTTCAGACCAATGAGGGGGGAATCTCATACGGTTTTATAAAATTCTAACAGAACTAAACAGTGTAGATGCAAGAAGGATATTCCCGATGGTGGGGGAGTCCAGGGCCAGGGATCACAGTCTGAGGATTCAGGGTAGACTATTTAGGATGAAGATGAGGAGACATTTCTTCACCCACAGAGTAGTGAGCCTTTGGAATTCATTACCACAGAAAGTAGCTGATGCCAACATATTGAATGTATTCAAGAAGCGGCTGGACATAGCACTTGGGGTGAATGGGATCAAAGGTTCTGGGGATTATTGAGTTGAACGATCAGCCATGATCATAATAGATGGCAGAGCAGGCTTGAAAGGCCAAATGGCTTCCTCTTGCTCCTATCCTCTATGTTCCCATGTTTCTATTCTTCAAGCCACATATTCATTCTGAGATCTACCCATATGGACTCACTGCATGATCCCACCAAGGTGTCCTCTCTCTGTTTAGCTGTGAAATTCTCCCTAATCAGTAAAGCAAAACCCCCACCTCTTTTGTCACCCTGTCTACCTTGCCTGAAGCAACTAAACCCTGGAATGTTAAACTTCCAGTCCTGCCCTTCTTTCATCCAAGTCTCCATAATTGCCAAAACATTGACAACTATCCTGACATTTACCTTCACAAAATGTTCCTTACATCATCCTCAGGCAGCTACGTAAAACTTTACATAAGTCAAGTCATCACCAGTTTGATGCTTTGTACATTTAATGAATCCCAAATGAAGGATTTTTCATTTTACATTAATTTTTTATCCTGAAGCACCAGCAGGCAATAAATATTTCAAGATTGTTTATATAACATTTTTTGCTCTTAAAATAGCTTTCGTTGAAAAGCACTGCAGAAAAGCTTTGAAGGAAAAAGGTTTCCACATATTATGAGTGTGTTTGAGTGGATTTATGGAGATCACTCGGAATCTTGCATTCTTTCAATAAATTATGAAAAAATATTATTATTCCATGTTCCAAATGTCTGCTTCCAAAAGTTTAAACTAATGAATCCATTCCAGGAAATGTAACCCAGCAAATCTCTGCGGAGAGAGGGATTCTGGGAGGAGGAGTCCCCCTTAGTGTCAGGAGGATTAGCTAGGGTAAATGCATGGGGTTGTGGGGTTGGGGCCTAGGTGAGGTGTGGTCGGTGCAAACCTGATGGGCTGAATGGCCTCTTTCTGCACTGTAGGGATTCTATGATTCTATGCTTCATCCTAGTCTGAATTGGCCAGATTTTCCTGCCCATCCCACCAACAGCATCTTTGAGTCCCACCAAAGGCGAGCGCCCGGCGTTGGGTTCCCTGGCAGCGAGACAGGCGAGGCGCGTAAAATTCCACAGACATCAGCAGGACTGGAAGATCTCGCTGGCCATCCAATGGCAAGCCACCTTCGCCAGGTTGGAGGGGAGGAAGGAGGAGGCTCCTACTCAGATATTATAAAATAAAACTTATAACGATTACTCTTCAGTGGTAGAGAGGTTGTGAGATATCTCTTCAGGGGTAACAAGCCGTCAGTTGCTTTAAGACACTTCCCCAAGCCCCCTTGCTCAGTTAAAGATGACTGGAATGGCCTTAAATGAGCTGATGCTGAAAGATTCCTTTTCCTAATCACCCCATTTATTTGATTATGTAAGAATCTTTAAATTTGTGATCTCTCATTACAGTCGCAGAAAGATGAATGTGACCTATTGCTATTTATTTATCCCATCATAATCAAGTCACGGTTAAGGGCATAATCAATATTCAGGAGTGAAATGGCTGTTATTGCATTAAAAGATTTATAATGAAATTGCAAAGATGCTGCAGGGACTCAAGGATAATTTGAATTCTCACATTAAACCAGAGAGGAACATCAACAGAAGAATTAGATCAAAGAAAACTCTTATGCAGTCCTCCCACAGTCTGAAACACACGCTGGTTAGGTGCATCGACCCAAACAAGCACAGAGTGGGGCGACTAAGGGCTTTTCACAGTAACTTAATTGCGGTGTTAATGTAAGCTTACTTGTGAGTAATTAATAAACTTTAACATATCCACAAAATCTACAGCTGAACACTTCATTAACAGCACCTTCTTCGGAGCTAATGTTCTCGATTCCAGGCAACACCCTCATGAATCTTACTGTAGCCGCTCATGCGTGATCACATCCTTCCTGTAACAGTGATCGGAAATGTATACAATGCACACAAGGGGTGGCATGGTGGCACAATGGTTAGCACTGCTGCCTCACAGTGCCAGGGACCCAGGTTCAATTCCTGACTTGGGTCACTGCCTATGCAGAGTTTGCACAGTAAGAAGCCTCACAACACCAGGTTAAAGCCCAACAGGTTTAGTTGGTATCACGAGCTTTTGGAGAACTGCTCCTTCATCAGGTGAGTCAGAGACTCATGGAATTTGCAAGTTCTCCCCATGTCTGTGTGAGTTTCCTCTGGGTGCTCCGGTTTCCTCCCACAGTCCAAAGACGTGCTGGTTAGGTACATTGGTCATGCAAAATTCTCCCTCAGTGTACCTGAACAGGCGCAGAGTGTGGCAACTAGGGGGATTTCTCAGTAACTTCATTGTGGTGTTAATGTAAGCCTACTTGTGACACTAATAAATAAACTTTAAACTTTATTCTAAAGTGGTGTTTGATATGGTTCTGACATACTGCCCCTGATCTTATAAAAAAAGGATCCATTCTGCCTTCTTAAACACCCTATCGACGTATCATAGACTCTTCAGAAATGTCCAGACCATGAAACGCTGTGTCTGACCTCCAGACTCACACTTCAGATTACGTGTGAATTGAACGAAAGATCTGATAGACTGATGAGTCTATCAGCAGCAAGTTTTGGAGAGAACCGTAGAATCCTACCGTGCAGAATGAGGCCATTCAGCCCATCGAGTCTGCATCGACCACAATCCCACCCAGGCCCTATTCCCATAATCCCACGTATTTACCTTGCTAGACCCCCTGATACTAATGGACAATTTAGCATGGCCAAGCAACCTAACTTGTATATCTTCGGACTGTGGGAGGAAATCGGGGCACCCTAGGAAACCCATGCAGACGTGGAGAGAATTTGCAAACTCCACACTGACAGTGACCCTAAGCCAGAATTGAACCCGTGTCCCTGGTGCTGTGAGGCAGCGATGCTAACCACTGTGCCACCGTGCCGCCCAAAACTGCCTCTGATTGGCTAGCAGTGAGTGCTGTGAAGGTGATTGGTTGTTCCTTCATCATGCTGTCTCGTCTTTCTGCGCAGGTGCCATCCTCTGAAAAAGCACAGAGCCAAGATGGTGGAATGAGTGGATAGGCCACAAGGAAGAGTGAGGAGGAAGGAAGGCTAGCAAGGACTCTGGAGAGGAACAGTTAGCTGGTGGAAAATGGACGGGAGATTTCAGCCTAAATGTTATAGAACATCCTTGATTTTACTTACTAATTTTTTTTCAAGTCATTCCTTTGTTTTTATTGAAATTTCCTATTTAATTTCAGCCCTGAACTTGTTATACTCCTCAATATCAACAAAATGAAGGAGATAGTCATCGACTTCAGGAAACCTAGTGGAGAACATGCCCCTATCAACATCAATGGGACAAAGTGGAAATGGTTGAGAGCTTCAAGTTTTTAGGTACCCAGATTATCAACAACTTGTTCTGGTCCCTCCATGTGGACACTATAGTTAAGAAAGCCCACCAAAGCCTCTACTTTCTCAGAAGGCTAAGGAAATTTGGTATGTCCACTACAGCTGTCACCAACTTTTACAAATGCACCATAGAAAGCATTCTTTCTGGTTGTATCACAGCTTGGTATGGCTCCTGCTCTGCCCAAGACTGTAAGAAACTACAAAGTGTTGTGAACAAACCCCAGTCCATCACTCAAATCAGCCTCCCACACATTGACACTGTCTACACTTCACGCTGCCTCAGAAAAGCAGCCAGCATAATTAAGGACTCCACGCACCCCAGACACTCTCTCTCTTTCAGCTTCTCCTTTTGGCAAAAAGATACAACAGTCTGACAGGTCACAGGTCACCAATCAACTCAAGAACAGCTTCTTCCCTGCTGCCACCAGACTTCTGTATAGACCTACCTTGCACTCAGTTGATCTTTGCTTACATCCTGGTTATGACTGTAGCACTACATTCTACACTCTCTCCTTTCCTTTTCTATGTACATAATGCTTTGTCTGTCTGGCGTGCAAGAAACAATACTTTTCACTTTATACTAATACTTGTGACAATAATAAATCAAATCAAATTAAATCAAAAAGGTTTTCTGCAAATTAATTTCTCGGTCTCTCATAAAACTTCCTGTTTTAGCCTTATCCCAGCCTATATATTCCTTGACATCTGTAGGGTTCTAGATATAAGAGACCCGCCCTATTCCTTGGGGGGAATATTTTTGTTCTGACATCTCATTACTTTATCCTTTAGTGCCTCTCTCTGCTCTGACACTCATGTACATTCAATTAGGCATTTTCAGTCACTTTTAGTAATCATGACCAAAGATGTGTGGGTTAGGTTGCTTGGCCATGCTAAATTGCCCATAGTGTCCCTAGAAGGTGTAGGTTTGAGGGATTAGTGGGGTACATACGTAGGGTTATGGGGATAGGGCCTGGGTGGGATTCTTGTCAGTGCAGACTAGATGGGCAAAATGGCCTCCTTCTGCACTGTAGCATTCTGTAATACCTGTGATATGGCCGGAATTTTACCACCCTGCCCACCACAGGAATCGGAGGGGATGAGGGGCAGACAATGGGAAAGTCCTTGACCTCGGTTGGAATTTTATGGTTTTGGGATGAGCGTGGCCATAAAATCCCGCCCCATATCTCAGCTTGGTAAATTGACCTTTCCTCACTGTCTATCTTTGTCCTACACTAACTCTGAATGGATTTTGGTCATCAAATCCAAATGCTCTGCCTCTGATGCACTTCCACCTACGTAGTTCCATTCCTTAAAACTGTCCAGAAACGCCCCTGTTAAAATACTTTGCTCCTGTTTTCTCCCACATTGCCTGAGTTCCTGTTCACAAGTCTAAAACTGGGATCACAATGTCTGTCTTGTCATAGTCAAAACTTCAACTCAGTAAGCAAAATTATCCCAAGATCAGATTCATCTCTCTTGCATGGGGGAGGTGATGGCTTAGTGGTATTATTGCTTGACTATTAATCCAGGAACTAGGCTAATGTTCTGGGAGACCTTGGTTCGAATCTCACTATGTCAGATGGTGATATTTAATTCAATTTTTTTAAAAATCTGCAAATAAGAATCTACTGGCGGCTATTGTCAATTGTCAGAAAAACCCATCTGGTTTACTAATGTCCTTTAAGAAAGGCAATCTGCCATTCTTACCTGGTCTGGCCTACATGTGACTCCAGACCCACAGCAATGTGGTTGACTCTCAACTGCCTTGAGCAAGTAGGTATGGGCAATAAATGCTGGCCAGCCAGTGACACCCATGTCCCACAAATGAATTTAAAAAAACTCCCTTATGTAACCACTTCACAATTTGCATTGGACGGCACAGTGGCACAGTGGTTAGCGCTACTGCCTCACATCTCCAGGGAGCCGGGTTTGATTCCCAGTTTAGGTCACTGTTTGTGTGGAGTTTGCACCTTCTCTGCCTGGGTTTCCTCCCACAGTCTAAAGATGTGCGGGTGAGGTTGATTGGCCGTGCTAAGTTGCCCCTTAGTGTCCTGGGATGTGTAAATTAGAGGGATTGGCGGTGTTATAGGGACAGGGCCTGGGTGGGCTTGTTGTTGGTGCAGACTTGATGGGCCAAATGGCCTTCTTCCGCACTGTAGGAACTCTATGATTTATTCAGCATTTCTGCATCAACATCATGATAACAACCCCCACAGCTCTTGAAGAAAGTGTGTTTCTGGCCTTGGGAGCCTATTAAATATGAATAGCAAGACTTTCTCTTTGATTGTTGACTGAATTAATCCCTTTATTGCTAATTTCAATTAATTTATTTTTTTAAGCTGGGGTCTGTGTAGCATTGAAAGACAGGCCAGAAATTCTCCAGTCTCACATGTCTCTCTATCGCTGCCAGCGAGAACGGAGAACTTGGCAGCCAAATCTCCACTCAGCGCAGTGAGTCCGGATAATCCCAGCCATGGACAAGGTAAGAGAATTCTGGCCACTATTTAGGGAGGCAAAAGCCTATTGCTAAGCTATTAATCCAGAAACTCGCTTAATGTTCGAGGGATCTGGGTTCAAATCCCACCACGGCAGAAGGCAGAATTTGAATTTAATTAAAAATATCTGGAATTAAGAATCTACTGATAAGAACATAAGAACATAAGAAATAGGAGCAGGAGTAGGCCATCTAGCCCTCCGAGCCTGCCCCGCCATTCAATAAGGTCATGGCTGATCTGTCGCTGCTCTGTTCCACTTTCCCACTTTCTCCCCATAACACCAATTGACATAATTGATTTGGGTCACTAATGTCCTTTAGGGAAGGAAATCTGACGTCCTTACCTGGTCTGGCTTACATGTGACTACAGAGCCATAGCAATATGATTGGCTCCCAACTGCCCTCCAAGGGCAACTAGGGATGGGCAATAAATGCTAGCCAAGCCAGCGATACCCATCTTCCACAAATAAATAAGAAAAATCAATCTTTGCAGAGCATCAAACAGCATGCGAGTTCAAGACGATACATGGGATTTAACATGGAGACATATCAATTCATTAATTGGTGTCACATTAACTTACATTAACACTGCAATGGAGCTACTGTGAAAATCCCCCAGTCGCCACACTTTTGGGTACACTGAGGGAGAATTTAGCACGGCCAATGCACTTAACCAGCACATCTTTCAGACTGTGGGACGAAACCCAGAAGAAAACCCACACAGACACGGGGACAACGTGCAAATTCCACAAGGACAGTCACCCAAGCCGGGAATTGAACCCAGCTCCTTGGTGCTGTACGGCAGCAGTGCTAACCACCGTGCCACCCACTCGACGTAAAATGATTGTATGAACCATTGACAAACATGCTAACGTAATCGGGAATCGAAGGGTACTGCGTACCAATTACCTGCAATTTTGACCCAGGATGTTGCACCAGCACTCAGCCACAGACACCTTTCAGTGAAACGGAGAGTCAGTACGAGCCAGCCTACAGGAGTGACATGTCTTTTGGTGTTCTGATGCTAAATTATTTAAGCGCTTCCAGTGGTGCACGCAACAAGAAAATATTGACCAGCAACAGCCTATGTTGTATGATTCATGAAAAAAAAAGATCAAATTGAATGAAAAATGACGCAGAATGTTGCTGGAAATGCATTTTTGCTGAGGTTCTGGTTTGAAGTACTGCAGCCTCAGTTACAGCAACTGTGAGCTGAAGAATCACATGAAGATATATTGGGAAACACTGCAGTGACGGATGGCCTGCGAGCCACACGCCAGCCCGTTTTGTCTAAATCGCTTACTCTGTGAGTTTAATTATAAAATGTATGCACACGTACCCAAAGCATGATTATGTGTTAAAAGGAATTATTGCAGCTTAGTCACAAATAGATATCGTCAGCAAAACTGCAATCAAGATTTAGGTCATTAGAAGGCCCCATGGCCAGAATTTCCACTGAAATTCCACATGGGGCAGCACAGTGGTTAGCACTGCAGCCTCATGGTGCCAGGGACCTGGGTTCGATTCCCGGCTTGGATCATTTTCTATGTGGAATCTACACGTTCTCCCCGAGTCTGCGTGGGTTTCCTCCGGATGTCCTGGTTTCCCCCCACAGTCCGAAGATCTGCAGGTTAGGTTGATTGGCCAAACTAAATTGCTCCATAGTGTCAGGGGGACCAGTTAGGGTAAATTCATCGAGGTTACGAGGATAGGGGCTGGATGGGATTGTGTCAGTGCAGGCTCCAGAGGCTGAATGGCCTCTTTCTGCACTATATGACTCTATGAAGGTAAAGCAGATAATCGGAAATTGTTCCTCCATGCCGACACTATAGTTAAGAAAGCCCACCTTTGCCTCTACTTTCTCAGAAGACTAAGGAAATTTGGTATGTCAGCTATGACTCTCACCAACTTTCACAGATGCACCATAGAAAGCATTCTTTCTGGTTGTATCACAGCTTGGTACAGCTCCTGCTCTGCCCAAAACCACAAGAAACTACTACAGGTCATGAATGTCGCCCAATCCATCACACAAACCAGCCTCCCATCCATTGACTCTGTCTACACTTCCCGCTGCCTTGGCAAAGCAACCAGCATAATTAAGTAGCCCTACACACCCCGGATATTCTCTCTTCCACCTTCATCCTTCGGGAAAAAGGTAAGGTCGCGTACCAACTGACTCAAGAACAGCTTCTTCCCTGCTGACGTCAGACTTTTGAATGGACCTACCTCGCATTAAGTTGATCTTTCTCTACATCCTGGCTATGACTGTAACACTACATTCTGCACTGTCTCATTTCCTTCTCTATGAACAGTATGCTTTGTCTGTACAGCGCGCAAGAAACAATATTTTTCACTGTATACCAATACACGAGACAATAATAATTCAAATCAAATCAAATACTTTCAATTGAGATGTGTGACTGTTAGTGGCAGATCAGGTCTTATTTCACAATTGACTGAGTAGGACGGTGAGCAAAAGAAGGAAATCTCATGACTGGTTTCTTGGTGCTCACAACTGAAATATCCAACCAAGGAGTTAATAACAGTTATTCAATTACATAGAAATTGCAGCAAAGGAACAGGCAATCCAATATAACCAGCCTGTGTTCGTGGTCAACCTTCATACCAGCAGTAGTTCTAATTTTAGTTTCTGTGTCCGTTTTGTACTGTCCTAACTATGTTTGGAGTTGTGGGTTTTAACAAAAAGTAAAGACATGGCTTGCATGCTTACATTCAAACCAGCAGCAACAGATTTATTCCAGGAAGTCCTGCCTGTACAAAGTACAAACACAAAGTAAAACTAGCTTGTGGCAACACCCTAATGACATCGCCATCAAATCATGTGACTGGCTCTGAAAGGAATCATGCAACCCTTTTCAATGCCTTTCTTCAACAACAGCTTGCATTTATATGGCACCTTTAACATAGCAAAATGTCTCGAGTCACTTCACACAAATGAAATCTGACACTGAGTCATCTCAGGAGATGTTCGAATGGTAGGTTTAGAAGGAGAGGAGAGGAGGCTGAATTTTATAGTCCCCTTCAGGGGTTGGGCCGGAAAAAAAGTAGGCAGGGGTTTCGTGCTGCCAACTGGCGTACCACTTCCCCCGCATCTCTCTGGCTAAGATAGTCTCAGCAAGTAACAATGATTCACACATGAATAAAGTAAAACCAGTGTAAGGTGAAATGACATTTAATCTTGAAAACTTTAATCATGCTACACTTTGTGCCCTCGAGTCTCGTGTTCATGGTGATGCAGTTGAGTAGGATTGGCCATGAAGTTTATCAGTTTGTCAACAGAAGCCAAACGGCTCACTAGTGTCCTTATAGGAAGGAAATCTGCCATCCTTAAAAACGCCAGACCAACATGTTTAAAGTTTAAAGTTAAAGATTATTTCTTAGTGTCACAAGTAGACTTATATTAACACTGCAATGAAGTCACCATACTCCAGTGCTTGTTCGGGTACACTGAGGGAGAATTTAGCATGGCCAATGCATCTAACCAGCACATCTTTGGACTGTGCGAGGAAACCAGAGCACCAAGAGGAAACCCATGCAGACATGGGGAGAACATGCAGACTCTGCACAGACAGTGACCCAAGCTGGGAATCAAACCTGGATCCCTAGCACTATGAGGCAGCAGTGCTAACCACTGCGCCATCGTGCCACTAAGTTGAATCATAACTGCCCTCTGAAGTGTTTGGCCGAGCCATTCAGTTGTACCAAACATCTACCCATTAGTTCGAAAAGTAGGCACATTGCCACCTTCCCAGGACAGACAATGAACATTAAGAAGGAATGTAAAAAAATCTTTATTGAGCTAGCTGGTAATTAAGATGAAGATTTGGATAGGGTTATAGGGAGGAGAAATTTTGCAAGAGTAAGTGTTATGAGAAGCTGTGTTTGCGTTGTAATTAGTTTCTTTAAGTACTTGGGGTATTGAGATTTATTACTCTCATTGTCCCTGAGATTAAATTAGCATCCAGAGCATAAAGCTTACTGTTGTCCTGCAATAGTTTCAGTATGATCCAAACACAAAAGATGAGGTTTATCCGATATTTTTCAGATAGGCAACGGATCATAGTGAGTTTCATCCACTCACAATTGGCACTTTTTAACTACACAATGATTTTAAAAATGTTCGGTGCGGCATGTTTTTATTGATTTGACTACATTCATAGAATCCCTACAGAACAGAAAGAGGCCATTCAGCCCATCCAGCTTGCACCAACAACAATCCCACCCAAGCCCTATTCCCGTAACCCCATGCATTTGCCCTAGCTAATCCCCCTGACATTAAGGGTCAATTTAGCTAATCAACCTAATCTGCACATTTTTGGCATGTGAGAGGAAACTGGAGCACCCAGAGGAAACCCACACAGACATAGGGAGAATGTGCAAACTCCATACAGACAGTGACCCGAAGATGGAATTGAACCCAGGTCCCTGGTGCTGTGAAGCAGCAGTGCTACAAAGAACAAAGAACAACACAGCACGGGAAACAGGCCCTTCGTCCCAACGAGCCCGTGCTGCCATTTCAACATTGTGAATCCCTCTTCCACCCTTGCCTATACTAATGGCACTCCACATTGGAAACCGGATTGAGGGACAATTTGTTATGCCAATCAGCCTAAGAGCACATCTTTGGGGTGTGGGAGGAAACCGGAGCAGCTGGAGAAAACCCACGCAAGCACAGGGAGAATGCGCAAACTCCCACAGACACCGGCCCAAATTCATGTATCTGCACAGCAAACAGTGATAGTCACTGAGCTGTCATGTTGCCCATCAGCTGGTCCAGTTTAAGCGTACACTAACGACGTGAAGCACTAGGCTACTCTCGAAATATCCAAGAGCAGCCCTCGCACGACCCACCGCATGTATGCCCCTTGTTGGGCAGCAAGGCGGACCGAACCACTGTGCCACCTTGAATGGAATTGTGAAAGAAACTTGCTGAATACATTGCAACCAGACCATTGGACATGCTGTAGCTGATTCTTTGGGGAATCAATACCTTGAATCTGATATGTTTCTTCATGATAGCTACATTTTGTTATGGTGGAGACAGTATGTGATTTGCTAGCATTAATGAACAAGTAGGTTAAATTGTTTATATTGTATATTGAGGAAAAAGCTGACTCCAATCAAGCTACATTGCACAAAATGGGTTGATTATTAGGGTACTAAATAACTAATTTCAGACGACATTTTTCTCACAAGATCATAGTAACGTACATTTCAGAAGGAATGATTAAATTCAGTAATCTGTTCAAGGCTCACTGAAGCAAATTAAAACCTCTCTCAGTTGACCACTGGAAGCTTTGTCTTAATTTCATTTCTTGCTCTCTGTTGTGTGATGGATTAAATTAACACCTCAAAGAGAAACAAAATCAGAACATTCCAGAAATGGGTGGACCAATTGTCCAGCAGGTGGAAGAGGACAAGTGAGGACGGGATTTTCCAGCCTTTTTCACCAGCGGGATCTTCTGTTTAGCATGGTTGACTGGATGGCTGCTTTGTGACGCTGATGGATGCCAACAGCATGGGTTCAATTCCCCTATGGGCTGAGGTTATTCATGAACATAAGAACTAGGGGCAAGAATAGGCCATCTGGCTCCTTGAGCTTTCTCCACCATTCAATAAGATTATGGCTGCTCTTATTGTGGACCCAGCTCCACTCACCCTCTCTCTCACCATGATCCTTAATTCCCTTACTGTTCAAAAATTTATCTATTCTTGCCTTAAAAACATTCAGTGGGGGTGCTGATGTTGGACTGGGGTGGGCACAATAAGTAGTCTCACAACACCAGGTTTAAGCCCAACAGGTTGATTTGGAATCACGAGCTTTTGGAGCACTGCTCCTTCATCAGGTGAGCAGGAGTGAGTTTAAAACATTTGGTGAGATAGTCTCAACTGCTTCACTGGGCAGGGACTTCTGCAGAGTCACAACCCTTTGTGTAAAGAAATTCCTCGTCAACTCAGTCCTAAATCTGCTGCCCATTATTTTGAGGCCATGACTCTTAAGGCCCCGCCTTCTCAACTTTGCCCCTCATTTGAGGTGTAGTGACCCTCAGGTTAAATCAGCACTAGCCAGCTTTCCCCCCTCCATCCTCCCCATCAAAGAGGGAACAGCCCATGGTCATCTGGGACTACAGTGACTTCGCCATTTCTTTATAACTCTAGCTGCCTGTAGCCAGAAGCAAATTGAAAATTGGAGTGAATTGAAGACTTGTCGGTTGAGAACAGTGATGGGGACATGCAGGGATGCGTATGTAACCGTGAACTGGCAACACAGGCAAATTCTAGGCAAATTGGGTTGATATTCTACAGCGTTTCAAAGAATGAGAAGCTGAGCTCATTGAAACTTAATAAGTTCTTACAGGATGCAAAAGAGTAGATGCAGATAGGTAGTTTCCCCTGAGTGGTGAGTCTGGAATCAGGGGACACAGTCTCAAAATAAGGTCCGCCTCCATAGAAAACCTAATGGACTCTCATCACCCTCAACACTGAAAAGGAAAGAAAGGATGTCCCGAGACAAGGTACATTGGGAAGGCCATGCAGACGCTACAACAACGGATGAATGAACATCGCTCAACAATCACCAGGCAAGACTATTCTCTTCCTGTTGGCGAATACTTCAGCGGTCGCAGGCATTCGGCCTCTGATCTTTTGGTAAGTGTTCTCCAAGGCAGCCTTCACAACATATGACAGCGCAGAGTCGCTGAGCAGAAATTGATAGCCAAGTTCCGCACACATGAGGGCGGCCTCGACCGGGATCTTGGGTTCATGTCGCACTATTTGTAACCCCCATGACTTGCCTGGGCTTGTAACATCTCACTTACTGTCCTGAATGGTGACAGTACACATCTCTTTAACCTATGCTTAATGCTATCTCCACTCACATTGTCTGCATCTTTAAGACTTGATTAGCTGTAAAGACTCTCATTCTAATGAGTATTCTGTAAACTGAGTGTGTGCCTTTATATGCTCTGTTTGTGATCAGAACTCCCCACTCACCTGACGAAGGGGAAAAGCCCTGAAAACTAGTGGTGTTTGCTACCAAATAAACCTGCTGGACTTTAACCTGGTGTTGTGAGAATTCTTACTGTGTTTACCAAAGATAACCATGTCCATCGAAAACTGACTAATATTGCTGACATCATCTGAAGCAGATGGGAAGAAAGAAGGGTTAATATTTAGAGCCACTGTAATCCTCCCTACTCCTGGCAATGCAGTGAGTCTCTTGTATTTGGTTCCAATTCTTTTGCCAACAGCTGGCACAGAATTATCAACCTGTTGAAACCTCACATGCTGTCCCTCCCTGAGCTCCAGGTATAGTGTTTTTGAATAGTCCCATTTAGTAATGCTGTCTTCAGCCTTTTCTTGAAGCCTGGGCATGTTACTGTTTTACTGCTATCTTTGCTGACGCTCCTGAATTGGGAGTCTCTGGGATAAACACAGTAATGTTCCCACATTCAGCAACTGAGAATTAGCAAATCCTGGGAAACAATTTGTTGCCACCACAAGTGTACATTACAGAAGCATCTTACACACAAATGCATCTCAGCAACAACCAAAGGATTGGCCCAAAAGCATCCTAGAGACTTAAAGTGACGATCCGGAGACTGGGAATTTGATGGGCATGGGGAGGATTCTTTTAAATTATGAAAACTGGTTGTCCAATGTTTCCAACATCAGTTCCTGGATGGATTAATGAAGTGATATTGAACACAATCACTGATGTTGCATAAGGTTGAAATTCAGGCACAGAATCTTTAATAACATATTTAAATCAGGCCTGAATTGGTTTCAGATGATTGCCAGGGATGTCTCCCAATCATGGAGAAGAAAGGAGCAGGAATACTCCTCATTAGTCACGTGGGAGACCGGGATCCAATTCACCAACGGGGAGATTTCATGACAATGAACAGCAGTGTCTGTTTAGGCTGGCACGGTGGCACAGTGGTTAGCACTGCTGCCTCACAGCTCTAGGGACCTGGGTTCGATTCCCAGCTTGGCTCATTATTTGTGCAGAGTCTGCATGTTCTCCTGGTATCTGCACGGGTTTCCTCCAGGTGCTCCAGTTTCCTCCCACAGTCCAAAGATGCGTGGATTATGTTGACTGGCCGTGCCAAATTGTCCCTTAGTGTCCCTGAATGTGTAGGTTAGATGGATTAGCAGGGTAAATATGTGGGGTTATAGGGATAGGGGCTGGGTGGGATGGGGTCAAATGGCCTCCTTGTGCACTGTAGGGATTCTAAGGTTCTATTCTATGAATAGGCCACTTGGCCCTTCAGGCCTGCCCCACCATTCATTATTTTCATGGCTGATCTTCCAACTCAATAACCTGTTCTTGCCTTCCTCACATATCCTTACACCCGCTTTGCCCGAAAAGCTATATCGAACTCCTTCTCGAAAAAATGCATGCAGAAACCTTGTTGCCATTCACACCGACAAGATCTTACAGTTCTGCCGATGGTGCACTCCCACCACACGTTTCCTGGCAGCAAGGAGTGCATCCAGTGGGAAACCTTGTTGGTAACTGGGGAACCATAAGATCCTGCTAACAGCGCGCTGCCTTCTGCCAGCGTGAAACACACCACAGAGAGAGGGAGGAAAACCCTGCCCCATATGTTTTGGTCTTTCTTTTGTAGCAACATCCACAGGCCCACCACTCTCTGGGTGAAAATATTTCTCCTCAGCTCCATCCTAAAAGGTTTACCCTGTATCCTTAGACTATGACCCCTGGCTCTGGACACTCTATCATGTCTAGTTTTGTTAGATTAATCCACTGTCTATTGCCCCCTGGGTATCCACTACAGATAAAGGAAGAGTTGTCACCACATTGCTGTCACTAACCATGTTAGCAGCTGTAACACTGATGGAGGAAACAAATCTTGTTTGCTTTAGGTGGAGAGAGAAAGGAGCCGAGAAGAATAGATTTTACTTGGGAGGGAGAAAGATTTATTTGTAAATAAAGTTATGTGATTGGCTGCATCATTATTAAGCTAAGAGAAAGCCCCTTTCTTGAATGCAACCCATCCTTAACCTTGCTCGCTTTAACAAGTATTAAATCATTTATTTCATTTTTCTTGTTTTGCTTTCTTCCTCTTCTTGTGCCTTGCATTAGATGCATCAGCTTTTAACAGAGAAAAAAATCAGTTTCATCTCTCTTCCAATGGCCCTGTGCGAGTAACTGCCAGGAGGTGTGCAATAATGATATGGATTGATTTCCTGTTCTTTATCATCATTTACAGATGAGATATTTCATAAGCGCTTTGCATCACAGACGGCCTGACTAAGATTCTTCGTCCATGTGCTATGGGCATTTGACATTAAATTTAACTCCATCACAAAGCCCACTCAAATGTGAATGTTCTTTCTATCTCCTACTTCCAACGCAGTCTCCACAGAATTAGTCACCCCATCCAAGTTGGCATCTGGAGGCTCGATCGATTTGCATTTTGTTTCAGACCCTTTCATGTGATTTAGAAACCTTGGGTGGGATTCTCCAGCCGCACTCGCTCCAAAACCAGAGAATCCCACTCGAGGTCAATGGACATTTGCGTAGTCCACCCCTCCATCCACTACAATTCCCGCGACAAATGGGACAGGAGAATTCCCCCCTCCTCTCCCCCCCCCACCCCGTATCTTTAGTTTTATTTGTTTAGACTTATTATTGTCATATGTATTGGGATACCAATGAAAAGTATTGTTTCTTGCGCATTTACAGACAAAGCATACCATTCATAGAGTACATTGGGGAGAAGAAAAGGAGAGAGTGCAGAATGTAGCTTTACAGTCATAGCTAGGGTGTAGAGAAAGATCAACTTAATGCAAGGTAGGTCCATTCAAAAGTCTGACGGCAGCAGGGGAGAAACTGTTCTTGAGTCGGTTGGTACGTGACCCCAGACTTTTGTATCTTTATCCCAACAGAAGAAGGTAGAAGAGAGAATGTGTGGAGTGCGTGGGCTCTTTGATTATGCTGGCCGCTTTCCCGAGGCAGCAGGAAGTGCTCACAAAGTCAGTGGATGGGAGGCTATCTCTGAAATCATTCCCTGGAGCACCCTACTTCATAATATCTCCGCCACCCTCCCCACACCACCCCACCTCCCCCGCCCCTGCAACCCCCCGGCAACCCCCTCACTCTAACATAACCACTCCAACTAGCCAGAGGGAGGGGTCATCTGACCATCAGCCAATTTCTCGTCTATTCTCAAGGTTTATCCTGAATCCACAATACAATCAGTTTAGCATTACTGTAAAGTGCTTTCTGGAAGTCTAAGTACATCATATCATAAAGCTTTGTCATTGGCTAGGTCAGTATTTATCTCCCATCCCTAATTGCCCTTGAAAAGGTGGTGGTGAGCTGCCTTCTTGAACTTCTAAAGTTCATGTGGTGTACGTACACCCACGGTGCTGTTAGGGAGAGAGATGCAGTGTTTTGATCCAGTGATAACGAAGGAATGGCGATATAGTTCAAATGTCTGGATGGTGAGTGGCTTGGAGGGGAACTTGCAGGTTGTGGCTTTCCCATGCATCTGCTGCCCCTTGTCCTTCCAGGTGTTAGAAATCGCAGGCATGGAAGATGCTTTCGAAGGAGCCTTGGTGAGTTGCCACAGTGCATCTGACAGTTGGTACACAATGCTCCAGTGCATGTTATAGACGGTACACAATGCTCCAGTGCATCTTATAGATGGTACACAATGCTCCAGTGCATGTTATAGATGGTACCCAATGCTGCCACTGTGCATCAATGGTAGAAGGAGGGAATGTCTGACCCCAGACATTCTCTCTTCCACCTTCTTCCGCCTTGCTAAAATGCTCTGCCAGAGAGTTGATGAGGACTTGGTGGGCTGAATAGCCTCTTCTGCATTGTAGGGATTCAATGAAGTCATCCATTACCGCTGTGTTGTCAGGCTTGGTGAATCTGACACCTCTCCACTTAAGCATAGGCAAGCCTGAAGTCATTGCCTTTTCCCCTCCAACATGAATTTTGTATGCTTCATAGAATTATAGCATCATACAGAAGGAGGCCATTCAGCCCATCAAATCTGCACTGACAACAATCACACCTAGGCCCTATCCCCATAATCCCATGCATTTACCCTTGCTAGTCCCCCTGAAACTAAGGAGCACTTTAGCATGGTCACCTAACCCATACATCTTTGGAGTGTGGAAGGAGACCAGAGCGCCCGGAGGAAAAGTCTGGGGTCACGTACCAACCAACAGCTTCTCCCCTGCTGCTGTCAGACTTTTGAATGGACCTACCTCGCATTAAGTTGATCTTTCTCTACACCCTAATCAGTATTCTGTAAACTGAATGTGTGCCTTTGTATGCTTTGTAAGTATCCTGCAAGTTTCAGTAAAATTCTCCCTCATCCTTCTAAACACCAACAAGTACAGACCCAGAGTCCTCAACTGTTCCTCATACAACATTCTGGGGATCATTCTTGTAAACATCCTCTGGACCCTTTCCAATGCCAGCACATTCTTCTTTGGAGACTGCTCACAATACTTCAAATGGGGTGTGACCAGACCCTTATGCAGCCTCAGAAGTACAGCCCTGTTCTCGTATTCTAGCCTTTCAACATGAATGCTAACATTGCATTTGCCTTCCTAACTCCTGACTGAACCAGCACATTAACTTAAAGAGAATCTTAAACAATGACTCCCAAGTCCCTTTGTGTTTCTGATTTCCTAAGCATTTCCCATTTAGAAAATAGTCTGTGCCTCCATTCCTCCTTCCAAAGTGCATAACCTCACACTTTTTCACATTGTATTCCATCTCCCACTCCTTTGCCCACTCTCCTAACCTGCCCAAGTCCTTCTGCAGCCCCCCTGCTTCCTCAATACCACCTGTCCCTCTAAATATCTTTGTATCATCTGCAAACTTAGTAACAGTGCCTTCAGTTCCTTCTTCCAAATCGTTAATGTACATTGTAAAAAGTTGTCCCAGCACCAACCCCTGAGGCACACCACTAGCCACCCAGCTACCATCCTGAAAAAGACTCCTTTTTCAGCAGTAGGGGGAATGAATTGGTGCGGAGTGATCTGGGGTATTCCAGGGGTCAGAATTGTCATTTCTTTTGATCACCATTCATGTGAAAAAAAAACACAAACACAAGAAGAACAAAACTTACTGATGGTGGTGAATTAGAAAGAGTGCAATGTGTTGAGGGAGAAAGCAGCAGATAACACAGCATCATCGTGAGCCAAATGGACAGATGGATGGCAAATGTGGCCCAATGGTGAAAGATGTGGAGAATGTTGACTGGTGAATGAATTAATAATCAGAGCAGTGATCTGCGGACCATCAATAAAAGAATAACGTGGGAAGTTAGAAAGGTTTTTTTTCATAAAGAAGCTGTGGGAATCTGGAAGGATTTGCCACATGTGGTTATGCAGGCCAACACCAGAATCTCATTCAAAATGATTCTGAAAGAACTTTGGAAAGGAAAAAAATGATATAAGGTAAAGTGAGAGAAACTGGATTAGAATGGATTTCTCCAGATGTTAATTACCAAATACAAAGATCTGAATGACTCCTTTCTGCGCCACACTTTCTAAAACAGCATTTCATCTTTTAGCACCTGGTGGCACAGTGGTTAGCACTGCTGCCTTGCAGTGCCAGGGACTTGGGTTCAATTCTGGCTTTAGCTGACTGTATGGAGTTTGCACGTTTGCCCCATGCCTCTGTGGGTTTGCTCCGACTTCCTCCCATTTTCCAAAGTTGTGCGAGTTAGATGGATTAGCCATGCTGCATTTACCCTTAGTATCCCAAAATGTGTAGGTTCGGGGGATTAGCCATGGTGAATGTGTGAGGGTTACGGGGTAGGCAGGGAAGGAGGGCCTGGGTAAGATGCTCTGTTAGACAGTCAGTGCAGACCTGATGGGCTGAATGGCCCCCTTATGTCACAAGCATGAACCTTGTCAGACTTACTAGGGAGCTATAGGATGAAAGGTCTAATTTTCCATCTTTTCTGGCCCTGGGAGAGAAAATCCATGGACTCATAAATTGGTTATTTATCTAATATGTTTTCCTGGCACACAGCACTCTTTATTATAGAATCATAAAATCTCAACAGTGCAGAAGGAGGCCATTTGGCCCACCGCATCTGTATCAACTTTCCAACAAAGCATCCCACACGGGCCCTTTCCTGTAGCCCCATGTATTTACCCCACTAATCCCCCCTAACCTACACATCTTGGGACACTCAAGTACAATTTAGCATGGCCATCCATCATGGACTGTGGGAGGAAACTGGAGCAAGAACATTAAAAAAAATCAATGTGACTTTTTAACCCGCCTCCCCACCCCCTTTGTGTCTTTTCATAGAATCCTGCCTGTAAAGTGTGATTGAAGACAATAAAGAAATAGTGAGTGCTTGTAAGCCTGGCAAGGTTTATATTTATTTATTTTGCTTACCACTTTTCTTTAGATTCTTCATCATGTTCGTGAATGTTTACCCAATCATTTTACATTCAATCAACATTCCTTGCACCTACACATTTTATGAGTAAGGCTTCTTCAGCCTGACTATTACTGGATTAAAATCTACTTTTTTGAATTCATCCATGATATGAATGTATTGCTGACTGGACCAGCATTTATTACCCATTCCTACTTGCCCTTGCACTGATTGGTTTGCTAGGCTATTTCAGAGAACAATTAAGAAGTCCACCACAATTTACATGCCTATAAAAATTGAATGGAAATTGTCCCATGCACTCACTATTTCTTTGTTGTCTTCAATCACACTTTACAGACAGGACTGCAGTGAATCTCATAGAATCCCTACAGTGCAGAAGGAGCCCATTTGGCCCATCATGTCTGCACAAACCACAATCCCACCCTGGCCCTATCCCCGTAATCCCATACATTTATCCTAGCTAATGCCTAGTCCCCCTAATGCTAAGGGGCATTTTTGCATAGCCAATCCACTGAGACTCATATATCTGTGAGGGGAAACCAGAGCACCTGGAAACCCACACAGACATGGGGAGAAGGTGCAAACTCTACACAGAAAGTGACCCAAGCTGGGAATCGAACCCGAGTCCCAGGCGCTGTGAGGTTAATTACTGTGCCACTGTTCATTAGTAATCAGTCTTCCTTTCTCCTTCCTGGAGGACAGTAAGGTGCCTTAACACAATCTAATTTTGCTGGGACACTGCTGTTGTGTCTAAGATAATGATTTTGAGAGCAGGTCGTAGAGGCAGAGAGGTTGACAGCATGGAAACAGGCCCTTCAGCCCAACTTGTCTATGCTGCCCTTTTTTTAACCACTAAGTTAGTCCCAATTGCCTGCATTTGGCTCATATCCCTTTCTACCCATCTTACCCATGTAACTGTCTAAATGTTTTTTAAAAGACAAAATTCTACCCAAATGTGCTATTACCTCTGGCAGCTTGTTCCAGACACTCACCATCCTCTATGTGAAAAGATTGCCCCTCTGGATCCTCGTATGTCTCTCCCCTTAAACCTATGCCCTCTAGTTTTAGATTGCCCTACCTTTGGACAAGATGTTGACTAGCTAGCTGATCTACGCCCCTCATTATTTTATAGACCTCTCTAAAATTGCCCCTAAGTCTCCCAAGCTCCAGGGGAAAGAAGCCCCAGTCTATCCAACCTCTCCTTATAACTCAAACCATCAAGTACCGGTAGCATCCCATAAATCTTTTCTGCACTCTTTCTAGTTTAATAATTTCCTTTCCATAATAGAGTGATCAGAACTGTACACCGTATGGGACAGATTAGGGGAGGTTGGCTCTTAAAATCTCTCCGATCCCATTTTATTGCCATAGAGTAGTATTGACTTATAGTTCTATGGCTCATGTAATAACCGCCTCTGCTCAGTCTGCAGCTGGTTGCCATGTTCAAATCGCATGATTCCAATTACGTCCAAATACATGCATTGAGATGTGAGCTAGAGTAGTGAGAGTTCCAAACGACAGTTAAAAAGAGTTGTATGGATGATTAACAACCCTTTCATTCTCAACTCAATTTCATCCGACCAATGTGAAAAGAAAATGATAAAATATATATGAAAATGATTTTGAGTAGGTCTTCAATCGACGGTAAAGGTTGATGATGACGCCGAGAAGAATTCAGACTTGTGAAAATAATTAAAAGGTGCGATTGGGTTTAATCAATTTTCGAGACCAGGACTTCAGGCGTCTGCAGGGAAAGGGTTTGGATAGGAAATTGACTTGAATTGCATTTTGCTTTATGTAAAAATCAAAAGCTTTAATATTTCGAGAGAATCCATTAAAACATCCACTACAATGGGTCGATCCTTTCCAGAATATGTATAAAACTCTGCCCCCGAGTGTTACTGAGTCTTGGATATTCTTGCTGAAGGGCTTTGATTGCCTGTAGATTAAAAAAAGGGTGAAAATTGGAAGAAGCGATAACAAAAGCTGATGTTCTATTTTGTTCGCTGTACATATCGTTCCTCTCTCAGCTAAGAGCTAAAACGTACAATCATTAGAGCTGATAACGGAGGGTGGGCGTGAGATAAAGATTGACATGTTTGGTAGAAGTACATCAAATGACCTATTTTTAATCGTGGATTAATGACTGCCTGGGGATGAAAAGTTGCTCCCCCGCCGTGTCGATGCTGAGGGCGGTGCTCAGGAGTGGGGACGTGCCTCTCCCCTCCCCTCCTCCGCTTTAAATTGAGATACCCGAGACTGGGCTCCGCGCAAAGGCGAGCTGGAGAGAGTGCGAGCAAGCCAGGACTGTGCATCTCTTCCAGGCGCCCGTCCCCGACCCTCCATCCCGTTCCAACTCCACTGTCTGGACCTTCTGTCGCACAAGAGCATGCATCTGCTGCCTCTCCTAGCCTTGTCCCTTCTTCTGTCTGTCGCCACAGGTAAAAAGAACCAGCTTCTTTTCTCTCTCTCTGCTTTATTCAGAACCGCTGATTTCCAAACAGGGAGCATTTCAGCACCGTGGACAGCGCACCGGATGACTGATTCCAGGCGCAACTCTGTCCACTGGGAGCCAGAATAAAGCTACAAATACTCAGCAGGGCTGGCAGCATCTGTGGGGAGAGCAACAGGAGTTTGTAGATCGAGTCAGGGCGAACCCTTTGATAATTTGGGGGGCGCTCGAGTGACATTTTAAAAGAATTATTACTGGTAAATCGAAACGCGCTAGTTGGTAACAACATTTCAGACTCTACACAGTGACCCAAGCTGGGAATCAAAAAAAATTAAAAATTTAACAATCAAAAATGTTATTGTTTGACAGTCAGTGAAACCCTTTGGGTTTTTTTGGGGGGGGGGGCGGTGGCCGTGGTTTGTGGTCAGATTGGCGATGGCGCTTGCATAGGGTGGCATGGTGGCATAGTGCTTAGCATGGCTGCCTCACAGTGCCAGGGACCTGGGTTTGATTCCCAGCTTGGGTCACTGTCTGTGCAGAGTCTACACGTTCTCCCTGTGTCTGCGTGGGTTTCCTCCAGGTGCTCCAGCTCCCTCCCACAGTCTGAAAGACGTGCTGGTTAGTTGCTAAATTCTTCCTCAGTGTACCCAAACAGGTGCTGGCATATGGTGATTAAGGGATTTTCACAGTAATTTCCTTGCAGTGTTAATGTAAGCCTAGTTGTGACACTAATAGTAAATAAATTTGTTTCAGGAGAATGCTTTTCCCCACGACATTTCTTGGTTAAGTGTTGGGGAGGGAGGGGGGAAGAGTTGAGATTTAGATCTGAGATGGGCCTAGAAACTGCACCTCCTCAGAACCCCTGGCGCAGACATGATGTGAAGATGCATGCATTGGGCTGGGGTGGGCATAATAAGAAGCCTCACAACACCAGGTTAAAGTCCAACAGGTTTATTTGGTAGCATGAGCTTTTGGAGCACTGCCCCTTCATTTAGTGCAGATAGATGTTGTCCCAGCTTGAAGGAGGGCTAGTGGGGCTCAGATTCAACCTAGCATGGTCAACAGAGTTGCACCTTAACTGGTACCCGCTGCCTCCTGTTCTCTAGTCTCCATGTACAATTTGACCAAGCTACAGTTGCTTTCAAGGTGTGGGTAATAATGTCTTTGTCGTGTTATTTCTTGACAGTAACCAGTGCATTGCCAGTGGAGAGAGAGGCGCAGAAGGATGACCTGGTAAGTTTCACTAGTTTCTTGTTCTTCCACCCAAGCTGTTGCAGTCAATAATCCCCTTTTCCTGGAGTCAGAAGCAGAGGACTGATGCTGATGATGTTGCTTTTGCCCTACAGGTGACCAAATGTATAATCGAAGCACTTTCCAATGCCCTCGCTAAAGAGGATACTCCTTCAGTGACTTCAGAGTGCCGGGAAGTCTTGAAGGGTAGGTGGGCATCTTTGCAACAGTCAATAGAATCTGGGATATTAAGTAGCCCCAAGATCATTAACCCAAAATTCTTCCAGAACTATTGGGAAAAGGCACTATACAAATGCTCGTATTGTATGCAGGTTTTCTATTAGCTGGTGAAAATGCTGGAAATAATTGGGGATGGATGTTATTATTCACTGGGTGATAGATATCAATGAACAATCCACTAGGTGAAATCCTTCATTGAAGTGGTGAGATCGAAGGAGTGATGACACAATAGAGAATGTCATTGTGATTCATTGCTCCAATATACTAAATGTGTTTTTTAACTGCTTCACAGCAGTAATCTGCTTATGTCTCCCCTCTCAATGTGTAACCCATATGTATGAAATCTTTAATTAAGCCCATTTGTTTATTTATTTGTTTGGAGTGGAATCCCCGCTTCTTCCCAATGCCTGCTCTGGAGAAATATCTGGGTGTTCCTGTGTTTAGACGGGGTGGAATAGATAGCAGCAAGAGTTACATTTGCTGTTGGGTCCACATATCAGCCAGGGTTACTCCCGTTTTCTTTTCTCAAGGAAGCAGAGAAATGGAACCACTCTTTGATCAAGAATTCGACCTCCCACATTTCCATGGCCATTCCAATTCTAGATCTGTGGGACATGACTTGAAAGTGGCTTGTTAATAACACAATAGTGTTAATATTGTGCCACCGTGTCACCTTTGCCCTTCCATAAGTCACTGGGCTGCTTATTTAGGAGAATTTTGAGGACTGGTTCTTTGTGGTTCATTAACAGCCGTTGGATGAAGTGGTACATCCATTGAAACGCTGCTCACTGTATCTTCACTATAGCTTTTAGGTCTGGGAGGTTTAATTGCCAATTACACATTAAAATGCTTGCTGTATTTAGCAAGGATGTTTTTAAGGTTGTCAATGGTATTTTTTTATGCTGCTGGCACACTAGCCATGTAAATACCTGCATTTAGATAGCGGCTTTCACACCTCAGGACATTTCAAAGCACTTTATAGGCAACAAAATACTACTTTAACATGCACTTCCTGTTGACAAGTAGGAAACACAGCAGCCAATTTGCACACAGCAAACTCCCTCAAACAACAATAAGATGTTTAAAAATTCATTTGTGGGACATGGGCTTCGCTGGCTGGCCAGCATTTATTGCCCATCCCTAGTTGCCCTTGATCAGAGGGCAGTGAGAGTTAACAACATTGTTGTGGTTACCAATTTAACAATCTATCTAACCTGCACATCATTGGACTGTGGAAGAAAACCAGATCACCCAGTGGAAACCCATGCAGGCCAGACTGAGTAAGGACGGCAGATTTCCTTCCCTAAACAACATTGACGAACCAGATGTTTTTTCCGACAATGGTCACCAGTAGATTCTTAATTCCAGATATTTTTTGTGGAATTCAAATTCCACCATCTGCTATGGCAGGATTTGATCCCAAGTCCCCAGAACATTAACTGAGTTTCTGGATTAATAGTCTGGGGATAATACCACTCGCCTGCCCAGTTGGTCTGTTTTGCTGATGGTACATATTAATCAGGATAATATGTGGGGCCTCTTAATCTGATCTAATGAGCAGTGACAAAAATGGGTTTGACTTTCAGACAGTGAAGAGCATAATTGAGAACTCATGCCCATGGTCACCAAGAGGCCCTAGTTCCCCATGCAAGATCCTTAAATCTTTATTACATCCTTATTCCAGGTGGGAAACATGAAGTAGCAGGCAAGAAAAATGAGGGCGAGAACCAACATTATGAAGAGGAGACACACCTTGAGGAATCTGAAAAGCATCACAATGGAGAGAAGGGAAGCCAAGAATCAGTGGAGAGACGGGAGGGAGAGCATTACGAGACAGGCAAAGGAAACGAAGATGGAAAGGAGGAAGAACAGCATTACAAACAAACCCACGATGAAGAAAGAAGCAAAGAGAAGAACAATGAAGAGAGCAGCTGGGATAAAGAAGTAAAAAACAGCCACCATGTCAGAGGTCATAGAGACCGTGATGTCAACCAAGAATATCTCAACCATGAAGAGAGAAGATATGTGGCTGATAGGAGCGAGGAAGATGAAGAAGAAAGACACAGGAAGCGGGGACACAGCGAAGAAGATAGTGGGCCAGAGGAAAACAACTCACAAAAGTCAGACAGTTCTGAGAATGGATTCCATCAGAAATGGCCTCATGGATATGACGAAAGAAGCGAGGAAGATAAAACCATTGGTCTACATCAAAGCTCCAGTGAAAGCACACACAGTTCTGAGGAAAAGTACAGTGATAAGGTGATGGATGGGTCTGATGAAGATCTCAACAACAATCACTACGAAAGAGATGGTATTTATGAGCGTAAAAAATCTGACTCTGAAGAAGAAGGCAGTGAAGAAAGAGAGAAACATATTAATGGTCGCATCAACTACCACAGAAGGAACAGCTACAGTCATTCTGAGGAGAATAAGAGAAGGCCCCAGCCGTATGAGAAGAACTCTGGTAAATCTGATGAGTCCAGCAAAGAACGAGAACTCATAAATAGCATTCGTAACTATCCTAAGAGAAATGACATCCAGGAAGAATATAAAAGAGATAGACATTATAATGAGGATAAAGTAAATGGACTCCCAGGGAGTGACTTGGAAGAATCAGAGGAAGAAAAACGCCACAATGACAAAAGGACCCATAGTGAAGAAAAGTTGCACTACAGTGAAGAAAAGAACCAGTACAATATAGAGGAAGAGAAGCGGCACCGTAACAGGAACACAAGACCACACAGTGAGGAGGAAGAATCGGATGTGGAAAAGAAATATCACAGCGAGGAGAAGAGGTACTATGATGAAGAGGATAAGAGGCATAATCACAATGAACATTGGCACCAAACAGATGAAGATGCAAAGGAGCAGAATGTCAGCAATGAAGAAGGTGGTGAGGAAGAGGGAAATACAAAAGACTCTCCAAAAGGGCAGCGGGGTTTGTGGCAAAAACGACACAGAATAGAGGACAGAAAGCCAGACAGTGAAGAAGAAACAATGCACGGCGAGGAAAGCCACTTCTACCCAGTATATGAAGAAAATGAGAGCAAGTGGGAAAAGAGACATTATGAGAAACAAGGCAAGGAGGAAGAGGAGGGCCAGAAAGAGGAAATTAATGAAGGGCACTCTTTAAGACAAAACTTTGCCAGTGATTTCCCAGAGAGAAGGATGTATGATAGAATGGACAAGCTGGCACAATATCTGAAATCCAAGAAAAAGTCTCTGGAAATCCCAGAACTGTATGATTTCAAAGAAGATGAGAATGAACACCATGAAGATGGGATAAAGAACATGAACCATAGAACACTGACTGAAGAAGAGGTGAGCCAAGTCATTTTTCATTTGTTGAATGGGAAAAAAATTAATTAATTTACATTTCTTATCCTGGAAGAACTTGTAAGGAAGATTAGAGGGGGAAACTATTCATTTTCACTTTGCAATATGTTCGCCTGATTAATAATCTGATGGACACTAAAATTATCAAATCAAATTAAAAAAGTCAAGTCACATAATTATCCTGCAATAAGTTACTAAATTTTGATAGAATCCTACAGTGTAGAAGAAGGCCATTTGGCCCATTGAGTCCACCCAGGCCCTACCCCCATAACGCCGTGCATTTACCTCAGCTAGTCCCCCTGGCACTAAGGGGCCATTTAGCATGACCAATCCACCTAACCCACACATCTTGGAACTGTGGGAAGAAACTGGAGTACCTGGAGGGAAGTCACAGAGACCACTTGCAAACTGCACACACAGTAACCCAAGCCAGGAATCAAACCCAGGTCTCTGGCTCTGTGAGGCAGCAGCAGTGCTGACCACTGTGCCACTGTGGCACCTACAGCCATAGAGGTAGCATTCTAGCTACTTGGTGCGATGCTCTTCTGACAAATGTTTGATAAGAATTGTTATTTTAACTCTTAGAACTTCAATAACACTTTGGAATTAATATTAAAGTCATAGTTTAAAATATGTACAGATTTGAATACTTCTTGTGGTTCAATATATTTGATCTAATTCATAATTTTCAAAGCAAAATGTTTGTGGAAGTAGCAGATATTGGGAAAGTTTGAGATATTTAAAAAGTTGACAATGATTTAAAGAAGTTTGCTTCCAATAATTTCCAATAATGCAATCCTGATATCATCAAGTTAAGCATTAATTAATGGTTTCTTCAACCTAATATTTGTTTATTCCTCATTGATGGAGTTATTATTTGCCAGTTACTTCGTGGATATTCCTCAAAACATGATCTTAATCATGATTGAGAAGATATTGTTGAGTTATTGACAATGTTAAAGATTAATTTTCACTTCCCAAATCATCTTTAGTTATTTTGACTGAGGAGGTACCTTAACATTAGATCCTATAAAACCTTAGGCAGCACTATAGCCACTTAGTGTGGAAAATGCCCTTAGAGTTAAGTGCCACCTTAGTTAGCATTCATTTTAATCATTAAACTAACATTAACATTTGAACAAAAGAAATTAAATAATTCCAGTGACCTGTATTATTATGCACGTGAAAAGTATTATAGATATCTAATACTAGACATTAGTATTAAATAATACTAATGATATAGATATCTAATACTATAATACTTCATGACTTGGAAATATGTTTCCGTTCCCTCATAATGTTTGCTGGGTCAAAATCCTAGAACACCCTCCCTAACAGTATTATGAATAGACATGCAAATAAGGGACTGCATACGTTCAAAAATATGGTGGCACAGTGATAAGCACTGCTGCCTCACAGTGCCAGGGACTCAGGTTTGGTTCCCGTTTGAGTCACTGTCTGTGCAGAGCCTGCATGTTCTCCCCGAGTCTGCGTGGGTTTCCTCCCACAGTCCAAAAGAAGTGCTGGTTAGGTAGATTGGCCATGCCTAAGTTCTCCCTCGGTGTACCCGAACAGGGGGATTTTCACAGTAATTTCATTGCAAGCCTACTTGTGACAATAAGAAAAATACATCACCACTTTTTTCAAGGGCAATTAGGGGTGGACAGTAAATGTTGGCCCAGCCAGCGATACCCACACCCCAGGAATGAATTAAAAAAATATAGACAATGAGTATAAAATTTTGAAAGATGAGATTGAGCAAACCATGCAGTGTTCTTGGATCACATCCATAACTGGTAAGCATGAGACGCATTCAATATTGGACCTCAGGCAATATATTCCTGGGTAGCTGTCCAACAAAATGGATTTAACTTGTGGCTACTACAAAAGCAAAATACTGCAGATCCTGAAAAATCTGAAATAAAGACAGAATATCATGGGCAGTGCACATTCAGTGTGGAATGTGCACACTCGTACCCGCTGCCATATGAGAGGGTTAGGACTGGCTGTAAAATGGGCACAGCATCTGTTTTTCTTAAATTCATGGCAGGGCCAGTATTTATTGCTCTTAAGCTGAACAGCTTGCTAGGCCATTTCCGAGCCATCCACATTGCTGTGGATCTGGAGTCACATGTAGGCCAGACCAGATAAGGATGACAGATTTCCTTCCCTAAAGGACATTAGTGAAGGCCAGAATTGGACCCAGGTCCCTGGTGCTGTGAGGCAGCAATGCTAACCACTGTGCCGCCGTGCCACTCGAACCAGATTTGGTGAAGAGAGGACAGTTAGGATTTCTCAAGCAAAAGAGTGAGAATCTCAGAAGTGAAACACAAGTGACTGAATGTGCAGAGATCATTCCTAATTATACTTAAAACAGATTCTTCTGCACTGTTCTATTTGTTCCATACTGTGCTGATAAAATCTGCAACAGCGTTGGATTATGAGACTCAGACGAGGCAAATTTTGAGGAGAAGATGTGAGCTAAGTGGCAGACAGGAGTTGAGGCCTAGCAGAGCATGAGAAGCCTGCAGAATGAGTAGCTTTACAGGCAGCTGTCATGGAAATAACAAAAGCGGGATTAGGTATGTTAGTGGAATGGCTCCCACCTTCAGTTAGACCTGTCCTTGCCTGTTTAATCTCCGGGATATTTTGGGCTGCAGATTGTTGCAATTTTGCGCAGCTCCCTCGACAGAAACTGAGCAAACAGGCCAATGAAGGGTGCATCTCCTTAACCAATAAGATTGAACACTTATGAAATGGACAATGCAAAGCCTGACAAAGCAGTGTTGGTCAAGATGGCTAAATTCAGTGTCACATCTGGTCGAGAAAGGAAAATAGAGAGAAGGAAAGAAGGATTACATTGAGAGAGAGAGAGAGAAAATCACAGGAAGAAACAATGAAAAGCATTTAATTTTTAATTTAGAACCCCAACAAGGTGACACGGTGGCACAGCGGTCAGCACTGCTACCACACAGGGCTAGGGGCCTGGGTTCAATTCTCGGCTTGGGTCTCTGTCTGTGTGGAATTTGCACATTCTGCATGGGTTTCCTCCGGGTGCTCCAGTTTCCAAAGACATGATGGTTAGGTGTATTGGCCATGCTAAATTCTCCCTCAGTGTACCCAAACAGGTGCTGGAGAGTGGTGACTAGAGGATTTTCACAATAATTTCATTGTGGAAATAATGTAAGTCTACTTGCGATACTAATAATCCTTTTGAGACTTGTAGGGAACAGCTGCTGAACACAAGGGAATTGAATGGTCACACAGTGGTTAGTACTGCTGCCAGCAGCACCGCACAGCACCAGGGACCCAGGTTCAATTCCCGGCTTGGGTCACTGTCTTGTGGACTTTGCACATTCTCCCCATGTCTGTGTGGGTTTCCTCTGGGTGCTTCGGTTTCCTGTCACTTCCTGAAAGACGGGCTGGGTTAGGTGCATTGACTCGGACTGGAGGTTGTTGACCGGAGTGTGGCAACTAGGGGAATTTCACAGTAACTTCATTGCAGTATTAATGTAAGCCTCACTTGTGACTAACAAATAAACTTTACTTTAGAAAAGAATGTGGGTTTAATAGGTAACAATTCTTACCGTTTGAATGCAAAGCTGTGAATAACTTTTAGAGAAGGGCTAAATGTTGTTTGTCATTGCTTAACGGCCACAAACAACAAAGAACCTAAAACTGCATGTGAGATGTAAATCACGCCAGTAAACGCAATGCCCATAGTCGGTTCATTAATACAGGGTTTGGATGTACACAAGACAGTGAAAGAGCTTGGGAGACTTCAGAAACTTATTCCACACCTCCACCTAATGGACAAAACCTGCAATTTTATTTTGATGCAGCAAAACTGAATGAGAAACATTGACGTAGCAATTCACCATGATGTATGTTGGCAAGAAGGATTGATTTTAAAGAAACCAGAACAATCAGAATTGCAACTTGTGGACGTGAAATCACTACCAGTTTCAGAAACATTTTTTTTCAATTAGGTACAGGTATTAAAGAGAGAGGACCCTTGAAAACAGAGTGATCTACAGTGATTTAAAACATTAACATTCATTCCAGTGGGCCCAGAGTGTGAATGTAGCTTCAGCTGAGGGGCTGAAAGTGCCTTTATGATGCCGGTTGGAATGGCGGCACAGTGGTTAGCACTGCTGCCTCATAGCACTGGGGACCCAGGTTCAATTCTAGCCTTGCCTCACTGTCTGGAGTCTGCACATTTCTTTTTTATTCATTCGTGGGACATGGGCATCACTGGCTGGCCAGCATTTATTGCCCATCCCTAGTTGCCCTTGGAGGTCAGTTGAGATCAACCACATTGCTGTGTCTCTGTACTCACATGAAGGCCACACCAGATAAGGACAGCAGATTTCCTTCCCTAAAGGGTACTAGCGAACTGGATGGGTTTTTCCAACAAGCAATAATATTTCCATTTGTGGATTCTTAAATCCCAGATATTTTTTGTCTGCCATGGTGGAATTCGAACCTGATCCCCCAGAACAGATTCTGGATTAATAGTCTAGCAATAATACCACTAGGTCATCGCCTCCTAGTGTTGTCCCTGTGTCTGTGTGGGTTTCCTTAGGATGCTCTGGTTTCTTCCCACAGACCAAAGGTGTGCAGGTTAGGTGGACTGCCCAAGTTAAACTTCCCCTTAGTGTCCCAAGATGTGTAGATTAGGTGGATTAGCCCTGGTAAATTGTCCCTTAGCATCCAAAGATATGTAGTTCAGGTGGATTAGCCACAGTAAATGCATGAGGTTATGGGGATAGGGCAGAGGACAGGGCTGATTGGGATGCTTTTTCGGAGAGTCAGTCCAGACTTGACAGGCCAAATGGCCTCCTTCTGCACTGTAGGGATTCTATGGAACTGAATAAAACATGACCTTAACTCATCTCCCACTGTTCAGGGCTCTCTAGCACAAGGCAGCACACAATTCACTCCATAAAGTGGTTGCTGTCCTCAACCCAAGTGGCTGGAAATGGAAACATCGTCATCGGGGCCAGAAGCTGAAGGCACATTGTAGGGAGTGGATAGGAAGAAGTTTTCTTTATGCCTGGCTTCCATTTATTCTGTCTCTCTCTCTCCATACCCTGGCAACCATGGACTTCCCTGTTGGTCCATGGTTACACTCAGCAACAGCAATGATGTGCTGTTGCCTTCTGCAGAGCACTGACCAGGGAAGTCCCTTGCTCTTGCCACCTGCCATGGGCATTGGAAGGACGATAATCAACCAGTTTGATCGCGTTATGAACACACCTTGCACAACTCAGGACTTGGGGGTGTAGCTCGCTCTGAGGGAGGGACGCTAACCAACAGTGCCGCAAAGCCCTCACTCCACACATATTCGAGAGCTGGGGATTGTATTGTTGATAATGACATCCATTGTCCTTACGTAAATACATAGTCACTCTCTTTCACAGGATGAGAAAGATTTTCTAAAGGACAACATGCATTGGATGGGGCAATAAGTGAAGTTCGGTAGGGCTGCACGGTGGCACAGTGGTTAGCACTGCTACCTCACAGTGCCAGGGATCCGGGTTCGATTCCCAGCTTGGGTGACTGAGTGGAGTGTGCACGTTCTCCCTGTGACTGTGTGGGTTTTCTCTGGATGCTCTGGTTTCCACCCATTGTCCAAAAGACGTGCTGGTTAGGTGCATTGACCAAGCTAAATTCTCCCTCAGTGTACCCGAACAGGCACCAGAGTGTGGCGACTTAGGGATTTTCACAGTAACGTCATTGCAGTGTTAACGTGAGCCTACTTGTGCCGATATCTATCGTGATAGATTATTTTTTGACTATTCCAGTAGAACCAGGGACGTTGTAACACTGCAGTATATAAACCAAAATGAAAACCAGGCATGAGTGTTGAGCTGTTCAGGGCAATAACTTCCCATGAAGGTGATTGTCTATGGGGAGGAGGAGCAGGAGAGACGTGAATGCTAAATTGCACCAGGATCTTGGTGGAGCGCAGGTCCAAGGTTGTATAACATGGCGCTGAGGCTGCGCTTGTAACACCGCTCAACTATGAACAAAGGCATTAAAACAGACTCCTGGAAAGAGGGACAGAACTGAGGAGCCAATAGACTCTCCAGCCTCGAAAGCAGGGAATTGAGAGGGAGGGATCTTTATGTGGGACGGGGGGGGACGGGGGGGGACGGGGGGGGGGGGGGGGGCGGCGGGGGGGGGGGAGGGGTGGAATTGATAATTAGGTGCAATGGGAAAGATAAAATCTGTGGCATTTTTTAGCAGTAAAAACTGGCAGCAGGGCAGTTCAGGGCAAACAGGTGGTTTGACACATGCTAGAGCATTGAGTTCACAGAATTGTAGAATCCACGGAGCAGGAGAAGCCTACTTGGCCCATCAAGTCTGCACCGACTACAATCCCACCCAGGCCCTATCCCCATAACCCCATGAATTTACCCTAAATAGCCCCCCTGACACTAAGGGGCAATTTAACATGGCCAATCCATCTATGTGCACATCTTTGAACTGTGGGAGGAAACCGGAGCACCCGGAGGAAACCCACACAGACACAGGGAGAATGTGCAAACTCCACACAGATAGTGACCCAAGCCGCGAATCGAACCCTTGCCCCTGGCACTATGAGGCAGCAGTGCTAACCACTGTACTGCCATGGTGCAATTCTGTGCATCACAAAGAAGTCAATTTGAACAAGGGAAAAAGGAATTAGAGTCATAGAGATATACAGCATGGAAACAGGCCCTTTGGCCCAAATCGTTCATGCCAACCAGGTTTCTTCAACTGAACTAGTCACGTTTGCCTGCCTTTGGCCCATATCCCTTTAAATCATTGACTAAAATTGTACAGGGGATTAAGGACTTCAGTTACATTGGTGAAACAGAGAAACTGGCTTTGTTCTTCCTAGAGCAGTGAAGGTTAAGAGGATATTTGATGATGGTGTGCAAAATCATAATGGGCTTTGACAGGGTAAATAAAGAAAAACTGTTCCCAGTGTCAATAACCAGCGGGCACAGATGTAAGGTGCAATAATTGACGAAAGAATAGGGGAAGATGAGGCATCAAGTTATGATCTGGGCCATGTTGTCTGAAAGGGTAATTGAAGCAGATTCAATCACTTCTTTCATCAGAGAATTGGATATTAGAAACATAGAAGATTGGAGCAGGAAGAGGCCATTTAGCCCTTCGAACCTGCTTTGCCATTCATCGCGATCATGGCTGATCGTGCAACTCAATAGCCTAATCCTGCTTTCTCCCTATAACCTTTGATCCCATTCGCTCCAAGTGCTACATCTAGTTGTCTCTTGGACACAATAGAAACATTTAATTAAGATAGGGATGTATAGGGAATAGGCAGGTAGAGTGGGATCTTTCAGAGGCACAATGGGTTAAATGGCCTCACTCTGTGCTGAATGATGATCTAATTCTAAAGAGTGATGACTTCAGTCCATTGTGTATTTGTTTCAATTTTCAGTCAGTGACCTACTCAGCATGAGTAATTGGGCAATACAAGCACAGCCCAATTGCATTAATGCTATAGAAATATTATGCATTGCACAGCATTGTAGAATCATAGAATGACTACTGCACAGGAGACCATTCAGTCTGTCATATCCATACTGGCTCTATGCAGGAGCAACTCTTGTCCCACTCCCGGCCTTTTCCTCATAGCCCTACAAATCTTTTCCTTTCTGATTAATGTCCAATTCTCTTTTGAAAGTGCAAATTAAACCTGCCCCCGGCAAACTCTCAGGAAGTGCATCCCAGATTCTGACTAATCGCTGTGTAAAATAATTTCCTCAAGTTTCCATTACTACTTTGGTAAATCACCTTAAATTGGCGCCCTATGGCTCTTGACCCTTCTGCCAATGGGAATAGGCTCTCTCGATCTGCTCTGTCCAGACCCATCATGACTTTGAACATCTTATTCAAATATCCTTTTAATCTTCTCCATGTAAAACAATGCCAGCTTCTCACGTCTATCCATGTAACTGAAATCCCTTGTCTGTGGAACCATTCCCATGACTCTTCTCTGCAATCTTTATAATGCCTACGCATCCTTCCCAAAATGTGGTGTCCAGTACTGAACACAATGCTGCAGTCTAAGCTGAACTAGTGGTTTATCCAGGTTTATCATAACCTCCTTGCTATTGTACTCTATGTTTCCATTTATAAAGCCCAGGATCCTGTATGTTTCATCAACCACCTTCACAGTCTTCCGTGCAACCTTTGATGATTTGTACACAAATATGCCAAGGTCCCTCTGCTCCTGTGCCCCTTTTAGAGTTGGATCTTTTATTTTGTGTTGTCTCTCTGAGTCCTTCCTACCAAAATGAATCACCTCACGCTTTTCTACACTAAATTTCAGCTCTCTACCTAGTCCCCCAAATTGTCCACGACCTCCTAAATTGCGTCACTGTCTTCTTCACAGTTCATGTTACTTCCAAGTTTTGTGTCATCCACAAATTTTGAAATCCCATACCCAAGTCTAGGTTATGAATATGTGTTAGGAAAAGCAGTGGTTTCCAATACTGACCCCTAGGGAACCCCACTGTGTACCTGTCTTCAGACTAAATAACAACCAGTTCATGGCAATTCTCTGTGTCCTGTCACTTATCCAATTTTGTATTCAAACGGCTATGGTCCTTTTTATCTCATGAGTTCTAACCATGTTGAGAATCCTGAGGCACGATGGCAGAGTGATTAGCAGCGCTGCCTCACAGCATCAGGGACCCGAGTTTGATTCCAGCCTTCGGTCATTGTCTGTGTGGAGTTTGCACATTCTCCTCGTGTCAGTGTGAGTTTCCTCCAGATGCTCTGGTTTCCTCCCACAGTCCTAAGATGTGTAGGTGAGGTGGATTGCCTATGCTAAATTTCCCCTTAGTGTCCAAAGATGTGTGGGATCAGTGGATTGGCCATGCTAAATTGCCGCTTAGTGTCCAAAGATGTGCAGCTTAGGTGGATTGGCCATGCTAAATTGCCCCTTAGTGTCCAAAGATGTGCAAGTTAGTTGGATTAGCCATACTATATTGCCTCTTAGTGTCCAAAGATGTGTAGGTTAGGAGGGTTTGCCATAGTAAGTATGCAGAGTTACGGGAATAGGGTGGAGGGGAGAGCCTAGGTGGGATATTCTTTCGGAGAGTTGGTGCAGATTCTACGTAAGCCTGTTAAAAGACAATTTCTCAAACGCCTTTCAGGAGGTCTTATACACCTCATAATGCTTTCTGTTACACCATCGAAGAAACTCAAGCAAGTTAGTTAAACACAATATGCCTATGACAAATTTCTGCTGGTTCTGTGCAATTTTTTCCCAACACCAACGTTAAACTGCCCGGCTTGGGTTAATCCTTGTATTCCATTTTGAACAAGATGGTAATATTTGCAAATCCCCAGTCCTCTGGCAAAACTTCTGTGTCTGAAGGGATGGATGGATCATGGCCAGTGCCTCTGCAAGAAATAAGGGCCTGAATTTTAGGTTTCTCCGCTGGTGGGTATTTAGGTGGTGGTGGGAGTGTGAAAGAGAAGGAACAGGTTTTCCGCTGGGTGGGGTGGGAATGCAGAAGCCCCTTCTAACCTAATGTGCCCCACCAAGCCTGCACCAACAATAATCCCATCTGGGCCCCATCCCCTAATCCCATGTATTTATCCTGCTAATCCCCCTGACGGTAAGTCAGCCTAACCCTCCACTATCCGAAATATCCTAGCCAAAGTTAACATCTCAGATCTGGAACTTCTCATCAGATCTTTTTATCTCCATAGACACTGCCGGACCTGCTGAGTAATTCCAGCATTTTGGAAGATTTTGTCTGTGCTACTGCCGGTGAAGCTTTTGGTAGCACACAGCGGAATAGAAGCAAGATAAATAATGAATTGTTTTCCATTGTTTCCATAGGAGAAAGAACTGGAGAATCTGGCAGCTATGGACTTGGAACTGGAGAAAATGGCTGAGAAACTGCATGGGAATCAGAGAAATTAGTACAATGTTGTCAGTTTGCATCAATGCTCTATGAGACTTATTTTTAAAATTTAGTAAGACAGATATCATTATATAATACTTAAAAATTGCAGTGACAAGGCTGCTTGCAGAGTATTTTGGTGCCGTGTTTAGAATGCTGCTAACGTTTCCGTTCTGTATTTCTATATTGCTAAACATAATGCAGATTTAAAAGCATGAGAAATTAAAGATTAGATCCATGAAATATGTCAGATCCCATCATATCCATATACTCATTTCACATTATTATTGTGCTGTGGCTCAGCCCGTAATTTGATAAAAATAAAAATCCAGATGTATTGAGACCAATCTTCTGTGTCACATCTACTTTTAATGATGCAAAATGGTAATAATACTCACAGCTGCAAAATGCAGTTTAATGACATAATTACTTATGCCTCAAGGCCTAAGCAGCATTCCTACATCAAATTTAAGATTATATTGTCACACAGTTTTGGTAATGATACACATTCATGCAGGATAGGTACATTAGTACAAACATGGAGTGACCTTGGTGGCACAGTTAGCACTGCTGCCTCTCAGCAGTAGGGACCCAGGTTCGATTCCTGGCTTGAGTCACTGTGTGTGTGGAGTCTGGACGTTCTCCCACATTTGCATGGGTTTCCTCCAGGTGCTCTAGTTTCTTCCCACAGTCTGGAAGGCCTGCTGGTTAGATGAATTGACTACACTAAATTCTCCCTCAGCATACCTGAACAGGTGCTGGAATTTGACGACTTGAGGATTTTCACAGTAAGTTCATTGCAGCGTTAATGTAAAATTAAAGACAAAATCATTCCAACACTTGCAGCACATGTACATACATACATACATGCAGGATAAACTGGGATAGATATTTCATCCCATTTAAGAGAATGAATTCAAAGACTTGCATTTATAAAGCATTTGCATGACCTTATAATGCCCAGCGTAACCTACAACGGAAGTACTTCCAAAGTGCTGTCACGAATGCAGGAAATGCAGCAGTGTGTACATATCCCAATCCAAAGAACGATGTCATAATGACCAGATCATTGATTTTAATGATGCAGACTGAGAAATAAAGTGACCAAGACATTGTGTGTGGGGAGCAGGGGAGTCTTTCTTCATTCTCTTCAAAATAGCATCAGATTCTTTTAAATTCAACTGAGGGGGAAGACATCTCATTTGAAAGATGTTTTACTTTAATTTGGATATCAGGCATTGCCCTGCTACACAGTTATGGCATTTTAATGTAACACAGAGCTGCTTCCCAATTCCTGCACAACGGACAGTAAGTAGACAACGGGCTAGACAGATGATAATACGGAAAGACTGCCCATCAATTTATTTCAAGGTTCATTTTCTTGCTCTAGTCCTGGTAAGTTGTGGTTGCCTGTATTTTCCCACACAGTGGATTAAGGGCTCTATTTAACACAAAGATATCCAAACGAACACTCAATTTCCCCAGATTTGTGCCAAATTTGCTCAATTTTTAATTGGTGCATCCATTTTGAATAGGCAAAAGGTAACAGGTTAGGGGTGTTGGGAAAATGAGCAAGAAGAATTTGAGTTGTACAAAAGAGCAGGTGAACTCAGTATTGCCTTAGATCAGAACAGTAACAAATGGTGATAAAACATTTGGAAAATTGTATCTAATGAGATAGCCGAATCAAAAACATCAGGAAGGTTCAAAATTGGTTGCAGGTTTGACTGGGTGAGTTCATTTACAAGAGGTACAAATTTCAATAGGGTTGGCTATCTTCCTTCCATCACAGATGTTTTATTTATGAAATTCAAAACCAAAATCCCATGTGCTGACCATATATATCCAATGGCAAATTTAAAAAAGTGAATGCAGTTTGAAGGATGTAGTATTCTTAAAATATACAAGAAATTCCATTACACTTTAGACACCTACTCTTCCCAATCAAAGGATCCAGAGGAAGTTCACAAGACTGATCCGTGGAATGAAAAGCTTGTCATATGAGGAACAGCTGAGGACTTTGCGTCTGTATTCGTTGGAGTTTAGAAAGATTGGGGGGGGGGGGGGGGGGAAATCCTATTGAAACTTGCAGGATACTGCGAGGCCTGGATAGAGTGGACATGGAGAGGATGTTTCCACGAGCAAGAGAAACTAGAACCAGAGGGCACAATCTCAGGCTGAAGGGACGAATCTTTAGAACAGAGATGAGGAGGAATTTCTTCAGCCAGAGAGCAGTGAATCTGTGGAACTCTTTGCCGCAGAAGGCTGTGGAGGCCAGGTCATTGAGTGTCTTTAAGACAGAGATAGATAGGTTCTTGATTAATAAGAGGATCAGGGGTTATGGGGAAAAAGACAGGAGAATGGGGATGAGAAAAATATCAACCATAATTGAAGGCGGAGCAGACCTGATGGGCTGAGTGGCCTAATTCTGCTCCTAGGGTCTTATAAAACAAGTCAATACATACAACCATTTACAGCACAGTTCATTTCTTCCACACTCCATTAATATTGAATATACAACTTGAAAGTTCAAAAAACACTAAAGAATTGAAGAAGCAATTAGCTTTGTAATGAGCCAAGTTTTTAAGCACTGAAGAAATCTTTCATACATAGTTTATATAGACAGGACACTTGGGAAGGCTTTATATGTGTTGCATCATTCAATTATTTAGAGACAAGTTTAAAATCAGCTTGATCAAATGGATTTATTTCAGGTAACAACTTTTTGTAGTTGATTCCAGTGATCTGACACTTACAATACGGCTAAATTGGTAAGGAAAACAGAATTGTACACATTATAAATAAGAGCAATTTAAAATAGTTAAATTCATTAAGAAAAAATACTTCAGTGTGTGAAGTTAGTTTCCATAATTTGATACAACCAATGAAATTATATAAAAAAGCAATATTTTACAGATGGTCATATAATTCCTGACTAATTAGGACGTTCATTTTGTCAAGTTAAAGACCCTTGAACAGGCTGAGACTGCCTGCAACAACCAAGGGCTCTCAAACCCAACTCTTTTTGCATTAAACTGCAGCATGCACGCTTTCCAAAAATACTTAATTTCATACACTTTATTTTCCCCACCCCTGCAAAAAGTAAAGACTATTGTACACTGGTGCATAGAATACTTCTCTCTGCATTGAGAGCATCTTTTCCCCACGCGCAAAATCACTTTTGCTAATGCTCCACATCATAGCAGAAAATTCCAAATGGCACATATACCATATTATACCAAAATAAATGTATAGCAGTTTGTAAAAACCTGCAGCTTAAGCTTTACAATGGGCTCCAAATATCAAGCAGTTTCAGGATTAGTAACAGGGCTTGGAAGAAAGCTAACTTTTGGATTCTTCAATCTTCTGTCTTTTGGCTGCAGGTTCTTCAGACCTCGGTGGTCTAGGGTTGTTGGCAATAGATTTTGCTTTGTCCATAGCAACAGTAATACCAGTTAGGATGTAGCCACCACCTCCACTCATTGTCAACTTGGGATGAGTCCGGTTTGGCAAAACCTGAAATATTTGCACAAATTAAATTTTAAACAGTGTATTTTGTTTTTAAAAAATGGGACTTCACTTTAGATAACTATTCAGAGCCTTTAGTAACAGTGTTTGCTTGGACTATTCGAAAACAATCTTAAAGAAGCATGACTTGAAGATCATCTATCTAAATTTAATACATTTGCTAGTGTCCTGTACTATGACCTGCTATGGTGTCTCTTGTCCTCTATTATGGCCCTTCAACTGGTTTTTCTCATTTAAAACAAATTAAATTCCAATGTTAAAACTACTGTCACGTAAACAAAATCTTTCTGCAAAATCATCTTTGTACTGATTTAGCAGAGATACAAATCAGGCCTGATGGACACCAAATCTAATACAGCAACACTGATGGACCATAGCAAATGTAATTAATGAGAGCTGGAGGGTCAGATTGAGTTGGCAAGAGGAATATCAGTGACATGAGATACAAAAACAAAAAAATGTAGACAATTTGCCAATCTGTCTTGATAAAAATGATTATTTGTGCAAATTGAAGAGAATCTTGTACAAATTAACAGGCTTCGTTCAGGGACACACAGTTAAAAATCATAAGCATCAAAATGCATAAAGGATTTGCAACATGCTGACCTAGTAGATTACGTATGCTAGCTTGATTCAACGATAGCACTCATTTCTCATTGCAACAGGGGAGTAGGCCATTCAGCCTCTTGATCCTACTCCACCTTTCAACCACATCATAGCTGATTGTCTATTTCAACCTGACCCCATATCTTTTGATGTCATTGTTATCTAAAAATACATCAATCACAGTTTTGAACATACTCAACGATTGAGCTGCCATTGTCCTCGGGGGCTGAAGAATTCCAAAGGTTTCCTACCCTCCGAGTGAAGAAATTCCTTCTCATCTGTCTTACATGGCTTGCCCCTTATTCTGAGACTGTCTCCTGGGTTGCCCAAGGGAGGATTTGTCTAGCCTCTGAAGAACTCTTAAGTTTCAATGTGATCACCTCTCCTTCTGCTAAACTCGAGAGAATACAGGCCAATCTCCTCAATCCCACCTCACAGGATGGTTCTACTATCCCAGGAATTAATTTTAGGAACCTCCAGTGCATCCCTCTACAGCAAGTATATTCTTCCATAGGTAGGCACAGTAAGTGGTCTCACAACACCAGGTTAAAGTCCAACAGGTTTATTTGGTAGCACAAGCTTTCGGAGCATTGCCCATGATCAGGTGAGTGCAGGATTTGTTTCACAAATAGGGCATATATAGACACAAATTCAATTATAAGATAATGGTTGGAATGTGAGTCTTAACTTGTAATCAAGTCTTTTCAGGTGCAGACAATGTTTGAGTGGAGAGAGGGTTAAGGACAGGTTAAAGAGGTGTGTATTGTCTCCAGCCAGGACAGTAAGTGAGATGTTGCAAGCCCAGGCAAGTCGTGGGGGTTACAGATAGTGTGACATGAACCCAAGATCCCGGTTGAAGCTGTCCTCATACGTGTGGAACTTGGCTATCAGTTTCTGCTCAGCGATTCTGCGTTGTCGTTGTTGTGAAGGCCGCCTTGCAGAACGCTGCTCCGAAGATCAGAGGCTGAATGCCCGTGACTGCTGAAGTATTCCCTGACAGGAAGGGAACATTCCTGCCTGGTGATTGTCAAGTGGTGTCCATTCATTTGTTGTTGTACCATCTTCATGGTCTTGCCAATGTACCACGCCTCGGGACATCCTTTCCTGCAATGTATCAGGTAGACAACATTGGCCGAGTCACAAGAGTATGTACTGCATACCTGGTGGACGGTGTTCTCACATAAGATGATGGCATCTGTGTCGATGATCTGGCACATCTTGCAGAGGTTGCAGTGGCAGGGTTGTGTGGTGTTGTGGCCACTGTTCTCCTGAATGCTGGGTAGTTTGCTGTGTACAATGGTCTGTTTGAGGTTGCGAGGTTGTTTGAAGGCAAGCAGTGGAGGTGTGGGGATGGCCTTGGCAAGATGTATGTCTTCAAATGACATATTGAAGGTTCTGGAGAAGATGTCGTAGCTTCTCCTTTCCTGGATGAAGAACTGGTTGAAGGTGAAGACGTTGTGATCCAGGACGAAGTGAATGAGTTGTAGAATTGCATCTGGAGATTGGCAGCTACCAGCGCAGAGTACTGAGTACACCAACAACTGCCAATCTCTAGACGCAATTCGCTTCATCCTGGACCACAATGTCTTCACCTTCAACAATCAGTTCTTCATCCGGACACATGGAACAGCCATGGGGACCAAATTCGCACCTCAATATGCCAACATCTTCATGCACAGGTTCGAACAAGACTTCATGACCATACAGGACCTTCAACCGACGCTATACACTAGATATATTGATGACATTTTCTTCGTTTGGACTCATGGCGAACAATCACTGAAACATGATGACATCAACAAGTTCCATCCCACCAGAGTAACCATGGACTACTCTCCAGAATCGGTTACGTTTTTGGACACACGCATCTTCGTCACTTCAGCACTTCACTGTACCGCAAGCCCACAGATAACCTCACGCTACTCCACTTCTCCAGCTTCCATCCTAAACAAGTTAAAAAAGCTACCCCCTACGGACAAGCCCTTCGCATACACAGAATCTGCTCAAATAAGGAGGATTGCAACAAACACCTACAGATGCTGAAAGATGCCCTCATAAGAACACGATTTGACGCTCAACTCAGCAATCGCCAGTTCCGAAGCGCTACAGTGAAAAACTGCACAGACCACCTCAGAAGTTAAACTGTACAAAGTACCCTTCATCGTCCAATACTTCCCCAGAGCGAAGAAGCTATGACATCTTCTCCAGAGCCTTCAACATGTCATCGATGAAGACGAACATCTCGCTAAGGCCATCCCCACACCTACACTACTTGCCTTCAAACAAACACACAACCTCAAACGTTCTACGCAGCAAACTACCCAGCCTTCAGGAGAATAGTGACCACACCACACAACCCTGCCACTGCAACTTCTGCCAGATGTGCCAGGTCATCGACACGGATGCCATCATCTCACTTGAGAACACCATCCACTAGTTACACAATACATATTCTTGTGACTTGGCCAGTATTGTCTATCTGATACGCTGCGGGGAAAGGATATCCAGAGGCATGGTACACTGGCGAGACCATGCAAACACTACGACAATGAATGAATGGGCACCGCTCGACAATCACCAGGCAGGAATGTTCCCCCCTTGTCAGGGAACGTTTCAGCATACTCAGGGATTCAGCCTCTGATCTTCAGGTAAGCATTCTCCAAGGCAGCCTTCACGACACACGACAACGCAGATTCGCTGAGCAGAAGCTGATAGCGAAGTTCTGACCACAAGTTCGGCCTCAATGGGTTAATGTCACATTATTTGTAACCCCCACGACTTGCAAAAATCTCACTGTCCTGGCTGGCGTCAATTCACACCACTTTAACCTGTACTTAGCCCTCTCTCCACTCACATTGTCCTCAAATGAAAAGACTTGATTACCTGTTAAGACTTGTATTCTGACCACTACTTTGTAATTGTATCTATATATGCTCTGTTTGTGAAACAATTCCTGCACTGATAAAGGGCCAATGCTACCAAATAAACCTGTTGGACTTTAACCTTGTGTTGTGAGACTACTACTGTGCTACTCCAGTCCAACGCCAGCTACTCCACATCATGGCTGCCTTAGATAATGGGACCAAAACTGTATACAATACTCCAGGTGTGGTCAAAACAAAATTCTGCACAACTGTTGCAAGACATCGTTAGTCCTTTACTCAAATTTTACAGGAAATGGCAAATGGAATTTAATGTTGGCAAGTGTGAGGTGGTCCACTTTGGTAGGAAGAATGGTAGGAAGGACTATTACTTACGGGGCAAAAAACTGCAGCAGGCGACGGTGCAGAGGGACCTCGGAGTCCTTGTGCATGAGTCGCAAAAACCCAGCTTGCAGGTGCAGCAGGTGGTCAGGAAGGCGAATGGGATGCTGGCCTTCATAGCAAGGGGGATTGAATATAAAAGTAGGGAGGTCTTGCTGCAGCTGTATGGGGCATTGGTGAGGCCGCAGCTGGAGTACTGTGTGCAGTTTTGGGCGGCGCACCTGCGCAAAGATATTTTGGCCTTGGAGGGAGTGCAGAGGAGGTTTACTAGGCTGATACCGGAGTTGAGCCATGAGGAGAGGCTGAATAAACTGGGCTTGTACTCGTTAGAGTTTAGAAGAATGAGGGGAGATCTCATTGAGACGTACAAGATGATGAATGGGATGGATAGGATAGAGGTGGAGAGACTCTTCCCACTCAAAAAAGACAGTAGGACTAGGGGGCACAGTCTCAAGATAAAAGGGGGGCGGTTTAGAATGGAGTTGAGGAGGAACTTCTTCACTCAAAGGGTGGTGAATCTCTGGAATTCTCTGCCCGTTGAAGTGGTGGAGGCTGCCTCGCTAAATATTTTTAAGACGCGGGTTGATGGGTTTTTGATAAGAGAAGGGATTGAGGGTTATGGGGAGAAAGCGGGAAAGTGGAACTGAGCAGCGACAGATCAGCCATGATCTTATTGAATGGCGGGGCAGGCTCGAAGGGCTAGATGGCCTACTTCTGCTCCTATTTCTTATGTTCTTATGTTTAAATCCTCCTGTGATAAACCCAACATATAAAGTGTATTCCTAATTGCTTGCTACATCTGCATGTTAGACTGTAGTGACTTGTGGGCAGATATCAACACTTTCCAATCTCTCACCATTTAAGAAACACTCTGCACCTCAGTTCCTCCAACTGAAGTGGATAACCTCATTCTTATTTACATTATATTTCATCTTCTGTGTTATTTAACATACCCAGATTTCCTTAAAGTCTCTTTGCATCATCCTTGCAACACACATTCCTAATTTTGTGTCATCTGTAAACTTGAAAATATTATATTTGGTCCCCACATACAATTAATTGACAAAGACTGTAAACATCTACAGCCCCAACTACTGATTCTTGCAGAACCCCACTAATCACAGCTTTTTAAACCTGAGACTGACCCATTTATGCATACACTGCTTTCTGTTCCACGTGCTTTTGTTTTTTTTTAAATCTCCTGTGCAGGACCTTATCAAAAAGCCTTTTGAAAATCCAAATATACAACATCCCTCTTAGTTCCCCCTTAGCTATGTGGCTAGCAACGTCCTCAAAAAACTCAGATATGACTTTGTTTTCAAGAATCCATGTTGTCAGGTCAGGGGTGCCCAGAATCTACTCATGTACTCATCTACAATGGCGGCAAGTGTTAGCACTGCTGCCTCACAGTGCCAGGTACCTGGATTCAAATCTGGCCTTGGGTCACTGTCTGTGCGGAAACTGCACATTCTCCTTATGTCTGCATGGGTTTCCTCCACATGCTCTGCTTTCCTTCCACAGTCCAAATATGTTCTGGTTAGGTTGCTTGGCTATGCTAAATTGACCCTAGTGTCACAGGATTAGCAGGGTAAATATGTGGGGCTACAGGAATAAGGTCTTGGTGGGATTGTGGTCAGTACAGACTCAATGGGTCAAATGGCCTCCTCCTGCGCTGTAGGGATTCTAAGATTCAGAGTTTAGTTGAAGTTTACCTGATAGCCCCTCAGCCACGTTTCAGACAACCTCAGGTTAACAACTCCGCCCCTTTCTCGGAGATTTGAATAGCACACGAGCAAAGGCTGGAAGGAAAAAGATAACAAGACAAATGAAATGAATTGTGATCCCAAATAGTCAAATAAACCAACAATTTGCCAAATACCCAGTTTTACCTCCTTATATTGGCAGTAGATGACAAACGGTCTAGATGGTGCCACAAACTCCAGAAGACAAAGTAATAAGGGGCTGGGATAAAGGCGACTTGCTATAATCAACCTACATAAATAAAAGAAACAGCTTTATGTCAAAAACTGTGAATTTTAAGAGATATGTTAACTACTCGAATAATTCATCATTTAAAATAAAATGGCTAGGCAGGACTATGATAATATATTTACAGAATATGGGCTGTTAACAGCAAGTAAGGTTTTAAGGCTCATTTAACATAGTAAAACATCCTGCTTAACAGGCACACAATCAGACCAAAATCAGTCCTAACCATAGGAGGTGACATGGGAGAGGATTTTCCTGTGGGCATTTGGACGGCAACGTTGGGACTAAATGGGAGTCCCGTGCCAGCATTTGCTGGCAGTGAAGACAGCACAGTGGTACTCACAGAGGTGGTTTCTTGGCTTGCTGCCTCCAGCTTTGCCACCTTATTAAGGACAGTGAGCCTGAGGGTGGAGCAGGGTGCTCCCCTCTCTCCCCTCCGCAGCTCAACTTGGAAAGTGCCTTCGAGTTCACATTACATACATTAATCAGAAAAGTGAAGGCAGTAGGCCCCTCAGGTTGATTAGAAAACTCTGCGGGAGATACTAAATAGGAGGCAGGCACAGCAAATATCAAGAATCATTGTGTCAAGAGAAATTGATAAGATGGTAGAATGGGTGGATGCAGTTCAAAGGCAAAGCTTGGCAGTGAGAAGCGTTACTTTTTTTTTGAATAGGGGAATGCTGATTGCTGCAAATAAACAAAGATTTGGGGGCATGGGTTCAGAAACAAGCCATAACATGGCAAACAATGTGCACAGATTTACTAGGTGGCTGTCTGATATGAGAATTTATATATGAGGAATGACTTGAAAAAGGAGACTTTTTTTTAAATAGCAGAGGTAATTTAAGATTACAATGGAACAGGACATAGTTGAAAGAACTAGGTACAAGTTAAATCTAAGATATTTAGGGGAGTGAGCAAGAAACTTTATTTTAATTGAAGACATGATTCTGAGGTTGTAGAATGCACTAGAGACAGTAATTAATGCAGAAAGTTTAAGAATAGGTGAGATAAGTAGCTGGACGAAAGGGAGACAAAGGGAACAGGGCAAGCACATGGGATTAAGCATTACTGCTTATGTGGAAAGCAAGCACTAATTTGGACTGGTTAGGCTGAATGGTTTGATCTAGTGTTACAATTTCTACAAGTCTTGGGTTCATTTGGGATAAATATGGATTACAAGTGATGCATACATTTGTAAAAATTAAGGTACATCCAAACTAACATAGTTGCCACTCAAAGGTCTGCAACAGAATTACAGTGGGGTTTATTTGATTTATTACATAAGCTCACCCATCTGCATTTCTCTCTTGCAGCACAGCAGCAGCCAACTGGAGTTTCTTCAGCCGATCTTCTTGCTTACTCTTCCTCTCTTCAACCTGCCAAGAAATTTCACCAAAGATGGAGTCCAGTTTGACTTTAGAAGACTAAAATTTGTACAAGAACAAGCATAAATGTAGGTTTGAAACCTAGACTGAAAGGCACAAAGAGAACAGTCAAATAAAAATATTTGGCAACAGCTCAGGAATTGCTTTTTTTTTGAGAGTTTTAAAAGCTCATTATTCTCCTACAGGAGGCATTTTAAAAGATGCCATTGTGAGAGACAATTCAGGCAGAATAAAGTGGCGGTTATAGAGTCCCATTTGAAAGGAGGGTATGATAGTAAGAAACTGATTTGGTGTACTTTTGAAAATAAATTCTGCCAGTAGCAAATGAGGCAAGTGAACACACAAATCAAGGGGAGGGTGTGGATACAAATGGAACCTTGATTTATTTAAAAAAGATCATCTAAGAAGGATAATTTCAAAAGTGAACTTTTGATTCTGTATGGATGGGATCGATTGAATTGAATAACACATTTTGAAATGTTACACCAGCATTGTTATATGGCTTTGGAGCAAAGTGAGGAAAAGATCTGTTGTTATATGGCTTTGGAGCAAAGTGAGGAAAAGATCTGTTGTTCTCCCAGTAAATGCACAGAAAAATCACCAGGCATTTGGACCTGGGTAGGTCTGAGGCACACTTGGCAGGATCCACTTTTGCTCAGGAAGGCTGACATACTGAAACTGTCAACATTTTAAACACAGCACGGCACTTGGGAAATATGCAGGGGTTTGCCAGTTTTACCAGAGTACATGGCTAAAACAGAGCAAATGGTCCTAGCCTTTAAGTGACACAAAGCAGTGACTTGCCATAAACTGGCACCAGCATTAATTAACACAAAGCAAAAAAACTCAAGTCAGCAACAGGAAAGGTGCTACAGGATCCAAGACTAAATTCGCAGAAGTGATTAGTGTAAAAAAGTTACAGCACAGTTACTGATTGGAGCAAAGGAGGAACATGGTTAAAAACCAAAGTCTGGAAAAACTCAGGTCTGGCAAGCATCTTTGAAGAGAAATAGGGAGTTAATGTTTTGAATCCAATATGACTTTTTTAGTCATTTTGGATTTGAAATTGAACTCTTTTCTCCATGTCCTTTTTTTTAAGCAACACATTCAGGTACCTTTGTTGGATTATAACCAGCTCAATTTTGCTATGATTGCTTTTCTAGCTCTTTTTCATTTCAGAACTCCAGCATCCACATCAGTTTTTCTAGTACTGAATATAGTTAAATTTAAGCATCTTTCCAGTTTGAAAATAAAAAAAGACAAAATGATGCTGCACAATGTTTTAAATATTTCCAACCATATAGAAACTTGCTGGGTCACAATACCATATAATCCTTCAGCAAATCAATTTCTTTTTAAAATAGTGACCATTTTCTACATAAAGACAATCAAAGCATTAAAGTGTGCTTTGTAATTAGCTGGGTAGCAACCACCATTTTACTGTTGCTTAATATTAGTCAATGAAACCAACTAACTACAAATATCAAATCACAATCAGTCTGGAGAAACACTTTGCTTCAACACAACAATTTTGTTTGGGTTGTAAAAACGTGATACATTCGAACTTAAACATTCCACATTACATCCTACAGGAATAAATCTTACATTGGGTTTTCTGCCTGCATTTTTTTCTTTATTTTCAGCCTCCTCACAAGTAACAGCCATGGCCTCAGTTTCTCCAGATTGGGTGTTATCCGTTAGGATTTCACCACAAGGCGCTATACCCTGGTGTGTGCTCAGTGGGCTCCCATTACCTTCTTCTACCACAGTTTCAGTTGGTTTCTGCAGTGTTTCTTTCTCAGTTGAAAAACTTCCAGAAAGAAGGCTGTTCAATTTGTTGATAGGAAAGTCATACAGCTGATTATAAAATGATTTTGGAAATCCAAAGTTCTCCATCGCCGCTCTGATAGGCAAGCTACCTGGATACAAGTGGACAACAGACCCAAAACCTGCAGAAAAAGACTAAAGAGATTATATAGAATAGACAGCTGGGCATACAGATGCATATATAGTCTGGCAGATGAAAGACACATTTCAGCTGTGTGTTTTGTTCAAACTAAGCTTGGGGGGAAAGAGGAGAAAGTAGCTAAACAAATGGCTTTATCTCAGTGACTGAGAGATTCATCAACAGCGCGAATGTGCTGTCAGAGGTTGGTTGAGGTTAGAGCTTGAGATAGTTGAGCCAGATTTGGTGATGAATGATTAAGCATCAGAACTGCTCAATGCTCTGCTTCTTGCATTTGAGTAAAAGACAAGGCCAAATCAGGAATAGCTGAGATGGGGACAAGGAAAAACATGCAGTCGAAGGAGAGGTTGAGCAAATTGATGCCTGCAGAGACATTATGTGGAATGGAGGCCAAAACTAGGTAGTTGAGAACTCTCAAACAGTTGTCAATAGCTTGGAGAAGATTTCCCCTCTGGGCAGAATCAAATAGGCTTGAAGAGAGTAGGTTATGGATGGGCGACAACAAAAGTACATTCAGAAATTCTGAATTACAGCAGCCTATGATTTGGAAATGGAAAGTCTGCAGTTTTCTTTACATGTATTTTATGTCTTTCAGCCAAACCAATTCTGCTAACACTTATTTCTCTGTAATACTTTGACTTGGCCTTGTTTGCTCCTAGGCTTCCAGCTGTGTTGCTCAATGATTAAACTCCATTGTGTTCGCCATTTAAAATGCTGTTTATAGAGCAATAGTCAATAATAAGGGAGCAAAAGTTCTATTCAGAAAAATAAAAAGTGACATTTTCTTGTTCAAGAGAAAAAAGTAATCAAAATTGCATCAGCAACTTCCATTCCCTTGAAGTAAACCCACATTTCCTTCAAAGTCCAATCTTCATTCACATGACGCAGGAATTGAGTAAGTGTTTTGAATATTTTTACAGGAAGGGAAGTGGTAGTACCAGACTAATATGGTAGAGGCGAAGATGGCTCAAATTTAAACAATATCCGCTGAATTTGTGTGACATATGCACATTATGAAATCAACTTGCACAGATCCCCATTATGCACAACATTCACTGCAACATTTTAAAGTTTCTTTTAAATTAAAATTTATTTATTTGTATTACAAGTAGGCTTATATTAACATTACAAAGAAGTTACTGTGAAAATCCCCTAGTCACCATACTCCAGAGCCTGTTCGGGTACACTGACGGAGAATTTAGCATGGCCAATGCACCTAACCAGTAGTCTGTCAGACTGTGGGGGGAAAGCGGACTACCCGGAGGAAACCCACAGGGGGAGAACATGCAAACTTCGCACACACAGTGACCCAAGCCAGAAATTGAGCCAAGTCTCTGGTGCTATAAGGCAGCAGTGCTAGCCACCGTGCCACCCTCTTGCACAGATCTCCATTATGCACAACATTCACTGCAATTAGAATCTTTGGGTAACACAACTTTAAATTTAGAAGTCTATATTCCCAAGTGAGCTTTTCATGTTGACCTCCAGTGATAAGTATTGTTAACTGGATGAGCTTTCGCCACTAAAGTTCAATACTATAGCCATAAAGCAGCTTCATTAGTGATTAGAATGCTTAGCTATACTCACTACAATACAAGCTGAAAAATGTAGTTACATCAAATTAGAAATTTTCATGGTATTAGTTGGCATATTTAGATTTTATTACCTCCTAACCTCTCCATTACAGCACCAAGCACCAGACCAGCACAGGATTCTGCTACAAGAACTTTGGAGCCAGCATGGATATTCCCAAGAGTTAACATCTGAGCCAGTGTGTCATACCGTAAATAGCTGGAAAAAAATTGATTGATAAAGGTGTAATTTTATTGATCTTTTCAGTACTCAGCATCTTTGGGGTTATAGCAACATTAACTGTACAATTTATAGATAATTGCCCCACCTCTCTCTCTCTCTATCCCGCTTTCTTCCCCTCAAAAAAGTAGCTAAAAAGCCACAGGAAGACGGAGGCAATAGCACCAAGTGAGCAGAACAAAGATAAATGAAATTTAACAAGGATAAGTAAAATGCTTTATAAACTAGAACATACAAGGGACACACACTGGTTATGATTCAGATTTCTTCTGATTCTTTCCTTCTGTCCAATGAAATGAACATTCTTAGACACGCAAAGATGCCCTTACACTTACAAAATAGAGCTACCCTTACCACAAAAAACAATTTGGAAAACATGCACCGAATGCATAATAAACCCATTGTTCCACGATGTGCATATTGTATTTCAACTGTGCACATCGTTTCATACTTGACACCAGATAGCACAGTTTGCTGAAACTATCAAAAACTGGGTGTATTCATTGTGAGAAGGCACTCGTGGAAAAAAGCTATTGTTGAAGCAGATTTAAAACAAAACAACTTGGACTAGAAAGTTACCAAGAGGCTTAAAACAGATAAACTAATCAACAGAATTTGAATGGTTTTCTTTTGAAACCTTTTATTGGATTAAAACAAAACATCTCTGTGAGCAACGCCAACATCCCCGCAAATAATTTTTAGTCAGAATTACCTATGGAGCCCAATTTTGACTTTGTATCTGCTATGGCTACACCAAAATTTAATAATGGCTCGGGTTTAAAGTTTAACTATTAGTGTCACAAGGTGGCTTATATTAACACTGCAATAGTTACTGTGAAAATCCCCTACTTGCCACACTTGGCGCCTGTTCGAGTACACTGAGGGAGAATTTATCATGGCCAATGCACCTAACCAGCATATCTTTTGCACTGTGGGGGGGAAACCAGGACATCCGGAGGAAACTCTCAGGAAGACCATGTAAACTCCGCACAGTGACTCGCGTCGGGAACTGAACCCAGGTCCCTGGCACTGTGACAGACCAGTGCTAACTACTGTGCCACCAGGCAGCTGTAATGTCAAAATACTCATCAGCCTTCACCATCACCATTTTGTGAAACTGACAGCAACTTCTGTTGTCTGCACATGCACAGAAATTATCAATGATTTCCTGCTTCGTCTACTGAAGTATGGTATTGATGTCCTTGCAGATGAACATCTTATAAATTGCTTGAATTGATGTGAACTTTCAATTAGTATCCTTCTAAAACCCCATAAAATGATTCTGCCATGTTGAATGAGGCACATCTGAGATTTCAACAGTTGTTACAAGGGAAGGAGGGAGAGCAAGCAGGCGAGACACGCATACTTACTGGTTTCTGATCAACTTCACACAGAACCAATAGCAACCATGAAGAACCTATCCATCACATAGCAGAAAAAAACCCTCTGAACAATGATTGTTAAAAGGAACTTTTTTCCCCAAGAAAGGCAATTCATAAATTAAGGACCAAAACAACAGATTTTTAAAAAAACAGGAGTGGATAAAATTCAACATAGATAAGAGGAAGATCCTTTACTCTGGAAGAAAAGTATGATTCTTGATTGGAACCAAACTAGATAAAAGATATGGAGATTCTGAAAACAGTGCTCAAATCAACAAGTGATAAATGTCTTATCACTTTAAAAAGCAATAGTGCCCCAAGCTACTTTAATGCCCCTCCCCTGCCCAGTTACTACTGAGCAGGATTTAAAATCAATCCTATATGATCAAAATAGAAAACAGCAAGGGAAACATGGTACCATCCAGCTGAAATCTAAAATGCAGTTACTGGTCTGAAACCTGAAATGTTTAAACACCATAGAAAAAAGGAGTTCAATTTTACACTACTCACCAAATTTTGCCTGGCTCACGGGAATGGTACATCATGGCCATTATGCGAGTGGTAGGCTTCAGGATAGTTATATATGCTTCGTACCTGTCAACAAGTTAGAATGTGGCCAGGAATTATTTTTCTCCAAGGGTGAAACACCAAAATTTATCTGAACCCTAACATGGTTAAGTGATGGAATTTCTTGTAATAAATGAAGATGCTGAGACTCATTTTAAATGCGTCAGCCACTGGAAGTGGATTCAGAAGTACCTGCTTCTAAATTATAACACCACAATGTACCAGTTACCTACATTCCATTGCCAGAAGCACTTAATTAGGATCATTAAAACAGGAAAAAATTTGGCCCATAAAATTATTTGGTTAACCGGCTGATTTTTTAATAAGAATAATAAATTAATATAATTTATAAGGTGGCATGGTGGTTAGCACTGCTGTCTCTCAGTGTCAGGGGCCAGGGATCAACTCAGGCCTCAGGTGACAGTATGGAATTTACACACTCTCCCCGTACCTGTGTGGGTTTCCTCTGGATGCTCCAGTTTCCTCCCACAGTCCAAAGATGTGCAGGTTAGGTGGATTGGCCGTGCTAAATTGCGCCTTGGTGTCAGGGGGATTGGCAGGGGAAATACATGGGATTGCAGGGATACGGCCTTGGTAGTATTGTTGTCAGTGCAGGCTTGATGGGCCAAATGGCCTCCTTCTGAATTATATGATTCTAAATGCCAGTGTCGAGACAGTGAACTTTTTATCCCAGTCATGGTAAACATTTTCCATCTAACACAACAGAAGATTCTATGCTACAACCCAAAGTACAAAGGCTTACTTTTTCTTTTTCTTCTTAATGTACTTTTCTTGAGCGAATCCAGTTTTGTCTCTAAATGTTGTGCTATTCTCTATCAGATGTTGAACAATATCCTGCATAAAACAAGAACTTTGCTTTAATGAGACAATTGCCATTTGGGAATACAAATACAATTTTTGTGTGGTAAGAATTTAACTCTTATTGAATTGCCCACTTTGAGTAGGAGAGGCGGTGGATGTGGTGACTGTCAGGGGACAATCAACAAGCCCAGGCTAATGTTCTGGGGTCATGGGCTCAAATCTCACCACAGCAGCTGGTGGTGGAACTTAACATCAATTAATAAATCTGGAATACAAAGCTAGGCTCAGTAAGGATGACCATGGAGACCATCATCGATTGTTGGAAAAACCCAACTGGTCCACTAATGCCCTTTAGGGAAGGAAATCTGGTCCTAACCTGGTCTGGCCTACATACGACTCCAGACCTTTAGCAACGTGGTTGACTCTTAACTGGCCTCTGAAATTGCCTAGGAAACTATGGATAACAAATGCTGACTTTTCCAGCGACAAACACATCCCATGAAAACATTAAAAAAATGAAGTCATCCATACCTGACCTTTTAATCCTTGCCCTTTAAGTGCCTCAATATCCTCTCTGCTGAGTTTTTGGGACTTGCCATCATCAATTATGTTTCGGTTATCAATGCCAGCTTCATTTGTTTCTACAAAGAATTTTAAAAAATGTACTGCTTTAGCAACAAACAAAATCCACAAGTCCTTTTTAGTTGAGTCAAATTTATTCAAGAAGGTCACTTAACACTAAGCATTTCATCTGAAATGAAGTCTCAACAATCCTTTGTGGGGAAGAGCCCAGAATACCCAACTTTCCATAATTATCTGGTCATTATGACTTATCAGAGAAAAAAAGTTAAAACACACAGTTAAAGCAGAAATATTACCCTTCATGCTTAGTACCTACACAGACAAGTATACAAGTATCGTATTTCTGAGCAGGCAAAAATCATGCATAAAATTTAAATACTGTAGTTTATACCAATTCCTCAGATTTTTTTTTGACTGTTCAAACTCAGTAGTTATATCTTTTGTAATTAAAATAATTCAGTAAGCCAAGCTATTAAGAAAATTTAGAAATTATTCCATTATTTCTCCCAAACCCCATAAAGGACAAATAAAAACTACAATTCATTTCAAAAACAATTTTTATTTTATTCCTTTGCGAATTTTGACACATTTATGTTTACAGGCTTTTTTTCCTTTCTTTGCAATTCAGCAGATAAAAGCATCGAAGTAAAATGTCACATAGAAGGCTAATTGACTAATTAGGAGATTTCAAATAAAAAAATTCACTCAATTCTGAAGATTTACATATAAATGCTGTTTTAAAGTTATGTCCAACTAAACGCTGACTGGCTGAATCACTTGGTATTATTTTACCCATGTTGTACAGGATGAATACGGCCAATAGATAAGAAACACTGCCCAAAGAGTCCAAATTGTAACAGTCACTGCATATGCACTACATTACACAAATAAAAGTTAATATCACTTCCTACGAATTATACAAAGTAGGAAGTCTCACAACACCAGGATGAAGTCCAACAGGTTTATCTGACATCAAGAGGTTTTGGAACGCTGCTCCTTCATCAGGTGAGTAGAAAGTTGGATTCACAAACAGGGCAAACATAGGCAAAGACTTAACTGCAAGATAACGATTGGAATGCGAGTCTATATTCAAGTATCATCTTGCAATTGAGTCTTTGTCTATATATGCTGTTTGTGAACTCAACTCACCACTCACCTGATGAAGGGGCAGTGCTCCAAAATCTCATGATACCAAATAAACCTGTTGGACTTTAACCTGATGTTGTGAAACTTCTTACCCCAGTCCAACACTGGCATCTCCACATCAAATTATACAAATTTCGCACAGCAATTTTGGCAAGTAACAGTTATCACATCAAACATACTTTTGAATGAATACAGACTAGTAGAATATCTAACTTCAGAAATTGGCTATTGGTCAGCAACATTGACGTTAAGCTGCCCATCATACAAATTTCAGGTTTGGGTAGAAATACAAAGTGTTCTGACACATTACCTTTAGCCATTTCCTCAGTTTTTGCTTTAAGTGGCTGGAGTACTCCTCCACTGGAAACTTCAAAGATGGTACCATACTGCTGTCCAATCACATTGTCCAAGTAAAACCACTGTTTCTCAAAGGTGATTTTTCTGGAAAGCAAAGTTTGAGATCCATTAAATTCTAACCAGAACATTAAATTTCATCCCAAGTCGTAGGCACAACCCATAAGATGTTCTTATTAAACTCCAGCCAAAGTCTTAAGTGAATAACTTTGGACCAGATTTGTTTCATCATCCAGAATTAATTACATTAAATGCACTCTGACAGTGCAAGTCATACTATGATCTGTGGAAGGAACTATCCACAGAATTTATAGAATGAGTTCAAAGCAACATGTAGCTTATTGGGTTGGTGCTGGTGAGGTTTTTCTAATAAACAACTTCATTTTTTGAGGGGGTGCATTGTGTCGTATTTGCGAAAGGATATACCAGCCTTGGAGGGAGTACAGAGAAGGTTCACCAGGCTCATACCAGAGATGAGGGGGTTAGCTTATGAAGAGAGATTGAATAAACTGGGTCTGTACTCATTAGAGTTTAGAAGGCTGAGGGGGATCTTATAGAGACCTACAAGATAATGAAGGGGCTAGATAGGGTAGAGGTAGAGAGGGTCTTCCTGCTTAGAAAGGAAAACAGAACTGGAGGGCACAGCCTCAAAATAAGGGGGGTGGTGCAGTTTAGAACGGAGTTGAGGAGGAACTTCTTCACTCAAAGGGTGGTGAAACTCTGGAATTCTCTGCCCATTGAAGTGGTGGAGGCTACCTCATTGAATATATTTAAGTCATGGGTAGATAGATTTCTGATAGATAAGGGAATTAAGGGTTATGGGGAGAAGGCGGGAAAGTGGAACTGATTCACTTCAGATCAGCCAACATCTTATTGAATGGCGGGGCAGGCTTGAAGGGCTAGATGGCCTACTCCTGCTCCTATTTCTTATGTTCTTATGTGTTTGGGTCCTTTCAGTAGATCTACACAGTTTCTGCCTGCCCTTGGAAATCTGTTGTGGAATTGCCTGACCATTGTTTTGCAAATGAAGGGGCAGAAAACTGGAGTAGGCGACAAGCAATTTGGTACCAGAAAGGGGAGAGAGAAGTTGGATAGCTGGCTCAAACTTGAGTGTGCGCTATTTTACCAGCAAACTGCAATCAGAGTATTTTTACACCATGCTTTAGGTTTATATTTGCAAACAGTCTGCTAGGAGTTGGTTCTTATTCAAAACCTTTCCAGATGTATATTTGCAATCATTAGGTTCGCTTTACGATGATAAGTTGCAAATCTATGACTTTCTGAATAGTCATCCATGTAGCCAAGTTTAATAGATTGTTATCTATTCAGAAGATTTGATCTGCTATCAAAAAGTACCATATCAACATGGTATCTAAAACTCTGTATCCTGATGTGTATCATTGCCCCAACACCCCTGTGCTTGCTGAACTAAATTAACTGAGTCCACCAATGCCCCAATTTAAAATTCTCAATTATGCCCAATTCTATGACTTCCTCGAGCCCTATAATGCTCCAAGTTATCTGCACTTCTTCGATTCTGGCCTCGAACTCCCCAAATTGCTTCAGTCCACTGCTACAGGCGTGTGTTCAACTGTCCAAGCCTGAATCTTTGAAATTCGATCCCTAAACTTTTCCACCTCTCCACTTACTTCTCCTTTGTACCTATTTCACTGGCCAAGCTTTATACTGTTTACGGTTCAGTGCCACATATTGTCTGATAAGGTTCCTGTGAAGCGCTTTAGGGCATGTTACGCTTTAAGGATGGTGAAATCACAAGTTACTGTTCTAAGGTAGGAACCATATGTTCAAACTGATTAAAAGCAAATTTAGCCCCCCATGCTAAAAGGTAGGAATGGTTAGTCTAGAGGCCCAAGTTTCAGTAATAATGGGTTGGTCATTTAAGGACAGATGAGGAAAATGCTCCTCACAGTGAGTCACGGATCTTTGGAATTTTCTACAGTAAGAAGTCTGACAACACCAGGTTTAAGTCCAACCGATTTATTTGATAGTAAACTCACAAACTTTCGAGGTTTACCTCTTCATCAGGTTTGTGAAGTTTTACAGGCTAACATGTCGCTGAAAGACAAAGTTCAAAGATGTGCAAGTTATGCAGATTGACTATGTTAAACTGATGATTCTCAGAGGCTATTTCCCAGGGCTGAAATGGTCGCTACAAGAGGACACAGGTTTAAGGTGCTGGGGAGCAGGTACAGAGATGTCAGGGGTAGGTTTTTCACTTAGAGGGTGGTGAGTGAGTGGAATCGGCTCCCATCAGTGGTAGTGGAGGCAAACTCGCTGGGGTCCTTTCACAGACTTCTGGATGAGTACATGGGATTTGATGGGATTGAGGGTTTATACATAGGCCTGGTAGGTAGGGATACCATCAGTGCAACTTGTGGGCCGAAGGGCCTGCTTGTGTTCTATTAACTACCCCTTAGTGTCGGGGCGGGGGTACATGGGTTATTGGGGATACAGCCTGGGTGGGATTGTGGTTGGTGCAGACTCAATGGGTTGAATGCCCTCCTGTACTGTAGATATTCGATGGTTTTATGAAATCCCGTCCACCTGCATCACTTAAGCCGAAAGCTGCAAAACTTTGGGTGTTAAGTGCAATGTGCCCGCCTCCAGAAACACTGGAGTTGTCCCTGGTCTTCCCTGCACACTTGCTGGGCAATATCCCCCGCGGCTGTACCTTCCTCTCAGCACCTGCACGGCTTTGAACACGTCCTCCCTCTTCAGCACCACATGGTCCCCCTCACTGACAGTGTGGGCCCCGCTGCCGGCCGCCGGCCGCTCCCCAGGCCCGGACATCATCATCACCGCCGCTGACACGCTACTCTTTGCCAGGCGTCTTCAATCCATCCCAAACACAGCCTGATTCTGCAAATACTCGTAGACTAAGGCGGTTAGTTTGGACGGGGTTCCAGTGAGCAGCCAACCGCCGTCCTAACCGTTAGCGAGCTCGCGCCACCGGATTGTTCGTGACCAGGAACAGAATGGAGACGACCAGTAACAGCGTGCGCGCAGGCTCCTCAATCGGGCCCCGCCCACTTCACGCATGCGCCCCATCAGCCAGGACTCCAGTCACGCATGCGCATCAGTGAATGCTTCACCCAGCGCGCCTCAGGCCCCGCTGTACGCACGCGCAACATACGTCCTACCCATTCCTTCTCGTTAGCTGTCAGCCCCCCTCAACATCGTACGCATGCGCGACCCTCATTTCAGACTCATTCAAGACCACATCCACTCAACGTAGTACGCATGCATATCAGCCAGGTCCCCCTCCTTTAGTCGTACGCGCAAGTGAAACCCCACTCATTTCAAGCCATGCACATGCGCAATTCTCAGGCCCCACCCATTTTACGTCATAGACGATCAGTCAGTCCCGCCTATTCTTCGTACGTATGTGCGCATAGTTCGGCTCGGACGAATGTGCTGTCAGGTCCCACCCACTCAATAAAATACTGCAGATGCTGGAAATCTGAAACAAAAACGGAAAATGCTGGGTCAACTCAGCAGGCCTGACAGCTTGTGAGGAGCGTGAAACTGAGTTAAGGTTTCTGCTCTATGTGACCCTGCCACAGAACTCCATGTTGCGCGCAAACGCGACATTCAACCCACTTCATTTGCCTGAGCAGTTCCGCATTCACGCATGCGCGTCACTGACGACCTCCTCCTTCTCCTCCTCCATGCGCATCAGGCCCCGCCCATCGCCGTCAACTCTTTCCACTCGTACGCATGCGAGATACTCAGGCTCCGCCCCCACCTGGCCGCTGGCGGGCGCGAGCAGGATCGGTTCAAACTTTCGGGCGGCTTCAGCTCAACTGACAGGCGGCTGGACCACAGCAGCTCGGAGAGACTGCAGAGCGGGGAGAAACCGGCTGCTGGCTGATTGATTTGGACAAAACACTCCTCCCCCTCCCCCCCACCCCCATCTCAGTGCAGTGACATTGGTGCCAGCCTTGACTTCTTCAAACAATCCCCCCACCATCGCCTCCATTTGCACCTTGGCCGGGGCAGTAACCTGCAATGTGCTCTGACTGGAGAGGTGGCAGGAGCTGGAGAGGTGCCAGAGGGGGTCCAGCTGGTGGATGGAGGGGGAGACCCTGGAGAGGAAGAGGGAACTGGGACAAGTCCAAGAGAGGGCGAGGAAGTAAGTTCTGTTCATATTAACGTGAGAGACAATGTGTCAACGCCTCAAATTGTTGAAAACTGCTGTTCTCTAACCTGATGTGGGTGCAGGTCCTTTTAGCCCCTCTGGTGCTATTCTCCAGCCTTTCAAAAGTGTCACCACTTCTTCACAACATGCCGCCCTGCCTCCAACCTCCCTTTCATCTCCAAGGACCCTGAATGCAGCATTCCCCTTCAGGGACATTTCTGTTTTTTTTTAAGAAGTTTATTTATTAGTATCACAAGTGAGCTTACATAAACACTGCAGTGAAGTTACAGTGAAAATCCCCTAGTTGCCACATTCTGGTACCTGATTTTGATTTCTTATTGTCACATGTATTTAACATACAGTGATAAATATTTTTTCTTGCACACTATAGAGACAAAACATACTGTTCATAGAGAAGGAAATGAGAGTGCAGAATGTACTATTGCTATTATAGCTAGGGTGTGGAGAAAGATCAACTTAATGCAAGTAAGTCCATTCAAGAGTCTGGCAGCTGTAGGGAAGAAGCTGTTCTTGAATCTGTTGGTATGTGACATCAGACTTTTATATCTTTTTCCTGAAGGAAGAAGATGGAAGAGAGAGTGTTTGGGGTGCATAGGGTCCTTAATTATGCTGACTGCTTTGCTGAGGCAGCAGGAAGTGTAGACAGAGTCAGTGGGTGGGAGGCTGGGTTGCGTGATGGATTCGGCTTTTGTCATTCCTTTTGTAGTTCCTTGTGGTCCTGGGCAGATCAGGAGCCATACTAAGCTGTGATACAACCTGAAAGAATGTTTTTTATGGTGCATCTGTAAAAGTTGGTGAGAGCCATAGCTGACATGCCAGATTTCCTAAGGCTTCTGAGAAAGAAGAGATGTTGATAGGCTTTCTTAACTATAGTGTCAGCATGTGGTCCAGGACAAGTTATTGGTGATCTGGACACCTAAAAACGTGAAGCTCTCGACTCTTTCTACTTCATCCCTGTTGATATGGACAGATGCATGTTCTCCTTTATGCTTCCCGAAATTGATGACAATCTCCTTTGTTCTGTTGACACTGAGTGAGAAATTATTGTTGCCGCACCAGTTCATCAGATTCTCTATCTCATTCTTGTACTCTGTCTCGCCATTGTTTGAAATCTGACCCACTATGGTGGTATGATCAGCCAACTTGAAAATCAAATTGTTACTTGCCACTTGTCAGCCCATGCCTGGATATTGTCCAGATCTAGATACATTTTAACATGAACTGCTTCAGTATCTGAGGAGTTGCGAATGGTGCTGAACATTGTGCAATCATTGGTGAACATCCCTGGTTCTGACATGACAGAGGGAAGGTCATTGATGAAGCAGCTGAGGAAGGCTGGGCCTAGGACACTACCCTGAGGGAATCATGCAGAAATGTCATGGAGCTGAGATGACTGACCTTGCATAACCACAACCATCTTCCTATGTACCAGGTATGACTCCAACCAGTGGAGAGTTTGCCCCCTGATATCCATTGATTCCATGGGAACACCACCACTTGCAAGTTCCTTTCTAAGCCACTCAGTATCCAGACTTGGAAATATATTGCAGCTCCTTCACAGTCAATGGCTCAAAATCCTGGAATTCCTCTCTAATGACACTGTGGATCAACCCACAGTACATGGATTGCAGCGATTCACGAAGGTAGTTCGTCACCACCTTCTCAAGGACAACTGGGGATGGGCAATAAATGCTGGCCAGCCAGAGACACCCATGTCCCACGAATGAATAAAACAAACTAGCAAATTAATCTGTTGCCACATACCTATTCCCACTCAGGCCTAAACATAAACTGTCCATATGCGTTTACAGACATTTTTCCTTCCGTCTGGATAAGCTTCGAGAACAGGAAAACCCAAGTCCAACTCACTGGAATCTATTTTAATTGACCTGGATCACAGTATTGTCCATGAGTGAAATTTCATCTGCTGTGCGCAGAATCACAGAATTCTTACACTGCAGAATGAGGCCATTTGACTTTTCGAATGAACATTCCAGTTAGAATAATTCTCCTGTCTTCTCCTTGTAACGCTGCAGATTATTTCTTTTCAAATGATCATCTAATCATAGAATCCTTACACTGCAGAAGGAAGCCATTCGGCCCATTGAGTCTGCACTGACTACAATCCCCCCCCAGCCCCTACCCCCATAACCCCACCAATTTACCCTGCTAGTCCCCCTGACACTAAGGGGCAATTTAATGTGGCCGATCAACCTAACCCGCACATCAAGTCTGCGTGGGAGGAAACCCACGCAGACATGAGGACAACATGCAAACTCCACACAGATAGTGACCCGAGCTGTGAATTGAACTCAGGTCCCTGATGCTGTGCGGCATCAGTGCTAACTACTGTGCCACCGTGCCACCCTAATCCCCTCTTTAGAATACTTTTCTTGAACATATTGCTGTTATTAGTTGAAAGTGATTTGGAATAAAATTGCTTTCCTCTGACAAATTTCACGTCCATTTGTGTAATGGAATTCCAATCATTGTCAAACTTTGCTTACAGTCATTAAATGTGTAACTTTGAACTGTATTTCATGCTGACTACATTTTAAAATTACCACTAATATTAGTATTTTTAAAGCTGTAAATTATTGTAAGGGATACAGATTAAATTATTTTACTATGAAAAGTCTGTTGGCACTATTCATTATTCATAATTATTCATTGAAACATTTTGTCTTAAGATTTTCAACAGCCAGCACCTCGCTCACACCTAATTCAAGGAACTTTGAATCAATTTACACCATATAAGGGCTGGAAACTTTACTTTTCGGAAGGTGAGTCTTTCTTTGAAATTATTTGAATTGAAAATCTTTTAAATACTTGTGTAAAAGCCAAATTATTTGGGCCAAATGTCATAGGGTCGACTTCATAGAATGTCTACAGTGCAGAAGGAGGCCACTTAGTCAATCGTGTCTGTATTGCCCGCAACCCCACACATTTCCCCTGCTAATCCCCATCACTAGGGTCAATTTTAGCATGGCCAGTCAACCTAATCCGCACACCTTTGGACTGTGGCAGGAAGCTGGAGCACCTGGAGGAAACCCATGCAGACATGGAGAGAGTGTGCAAACTGCACACAGACAGTGACCCAAGCCAGGAATCGAATCCTGGCGCTGTGAAGCTGCAGTGCTAATCACTATGTCACTGTGCTGCCCAGACTTTTACAATGTTTTGGGGGACTTGTTTGATTTGTGTCTATGTGAAATTTAAAAAGATCATTGCAATAAAATAAAGTAAAACCCAACCCACTAAAGAATTCATGCCACTTTTTAAAATCTTTTTTGTTTTATAATATTGCAAACTATATATGTTTTATTCCTACTAATTACTTCATGTTTATTCATTTATTTACCATTGCTCATATTCATTTGTATTTATAAAGTTCACTGAAATCAAATCATTAACAACTCCCAGATTATACTTTGGTCCTGAAATTATCCCTGGGAAACTATGGTGGGTTTTTATGTGAGGTATATGGAAAAATTGTTTTCCTTAGGCCAAAAATCATGGGGTTGACTTGACTTGAGATTGACTTGGATGGTACAGTGGTTAGCACTGCTGCTTCACAGTGCCAGGGACCCAGGTTCTGTTCTGGCCTTGTGTAACTGTCTGTTTGGAGTTTGCATGTTCTCGTTGTGTCCATGGTGTTTCCTCCCACACTGCAAAGATATGCAGGTTAGATTGATTGGTCATGCTAAATTGCCCCTTAGCGTCAGGGAAATTAACAGGGTAAATATGTGAGGTTACTGGGATAGGACTGAATGTTGTCAGTGTACGTTTGATGGCTGAATTGCCTCCTTCTACAATGTAGGGATTCTAAGATTGGATTCTGTGACTTTTACATTGATATATATGGTGATAATGACAGATATTTTATAAGATTACCAGAAATTTAATAGGTTATCTTAGAGCTTCCAAATAGATGACCTATAGTTATGAAAGGCCCTTAATGTAGGAAAATGTATCATGGTGTATTCCCAGGAGCATAACAGACGGAAATTGACAATGAGTCCAAGAAGGAATTATTAGGAATGTTGTCAGAAAACATGACCAAAGAAGGAGAGAGAGAGAGAGAGAGAGAGATTAAGAGGATTAGGGAGGGAATTCCAGAGTTAAGGGCCTAGACAACTGTAGATACACTCTCCTTTGTTGAGGCATAGGGAGTGAGGAGGTGCATAAGAGACTAGAGTTGAAGGATCACAGAGCTCTTTGGGACTTCAAAGACTGGAGGAGGTTACAGTGACATGGAGACATGAAGGAATGGAGCAATTTGAACACCAGAATAATAATTTTAAATTTGAGACTTTCAAATGTAAGTCAATGCGCACAGAGGTGAGGTCAGCTGAAGTAAGATATATTACTTGGTGGCTAGAGCTTTCTTGAGCACCATTTAAAAGTAAGTCAGCTTACTTTCTCTCTCTTGAATGCTGAGATTACAGATGCTATTGCAGCTGAACCAGCTTTGCAAGTAGCAGTTCATGGGTGATAGAAACCCATGTATTTATGGAGTTTTTCAGCTTGTAAAATGGGCTCTTTTAATCTTTGCAACGGAAAATTGCTGAAAGACCTCAAATGATTTGGAATATTTTGTGAGAGGATGTGCTTTAGGATAACATTGAATGTATTGTCGAGGCTCGACTAGGGGCAGACTGGTTAGTTGCCATCAGCTGATCTCCTTCATCAGCCGGACATAGAGTATAAAAATTGGCAAATTGTGTCGTGGCTGTATACCTCGTTGAATATATTTAAGTCACGGGTAGGTAGGTTTCTGATAGACAGGGGAATTATGGGGAGAAAACGGGAAAGTGGAGCTGATCCACTTCAGATCAGCCATGATCTTGTTGAATGGCGGGGCAGGCTCGAAGGGCTAGTTGGCCTACTCCTGCTCCTATTTCTTATGTTCTTATGTTCTCATTGGCAGTTTTAATTGTGCTCAGACTTACTCTATGCTCAAATATTGAGGGATCTCAAACAAAAACAGATATTCAAACTTGTTCTTTCAAAGCTTATGTTGGAAGCTCTCCTTTTGTGCAGAAGATCAGCGCGTTTGAGAAGTTTTTCACAAAGCACATTGATTTGTATGACAAGGTAAGAATCTTGGCCTTTCATTGCTTTTTGGGGAGGAGGATGATGATGGTGAAAGAAAGAAGTAGTAAAGCTTTGTCTATTGGAAATATATTTGACCGTTAATCTTTTCATAATGTGCTTTTTCTTAAATTAATGAATTTAAGGCATGGATTTGGTATGATTAAGAATTAGACTTGGAATTTTGCCATGCTGTTTGTATTTTTAATATTAGAAGAACACTTTCACTCTTTGGCAATGTTTTGCCAGTCTTCAAATGAGCTTGCAATATTCAGGACAGTTTTGTCAATGGCATGCAGCACTGTCTTACATTGTGTAGGAATTTCCTCTCTCTCAACCTTTCCGCATCCTGATGGTGCGTAGGTCAAGATTTTGGTCTGTTTCTGTAGCTATGTCAGGAACCGTTTGCTAGTCTGTCACCAGGAGCTTATAGCTGGAAGGGTTTTACACCACATAAAGCACAGCCATGTGCACGTGCCCGTGCAGGGGAACCTGGAGCACCCAGCGGAAACTCAGGCAGGAGAATGTGCCAATGCTATGCAGACTGACCCCAGGCCGGAATTGAACCTGCATCCCTGGCACTGCAAGGCACCAGTGTTAACCACTGTGCCGCCCCATAGGAATATTCATTAGAAGAAAATAAATAAATCTGATGCTGCTGGCTGACTGTCCTCAGTTGCACAAATATCAGAGATGTTGAAAGTGCAGTTCACTTGAAAATCAAACTATTTCTCTCCCCAAAGGACGAAATAGAAAGAAAAGGAAGCATCTTGATTGACTTCAATGAACTTGTAAATGAAGAAGAACTAACAACCCTCGTGCCAAATTTAGCCAGTGAACTGAAGGATATGCCAGAAAAGTTGTTGGATTGCTTGGGATTGGCAGTTCATCAGGTTAAGATTATGTAACGCTTCTTTGCATAACCATTTAGTTAACTGTGCATGTTGGATAACAGACATTTTCTTAACTTTACGGGATCAAAATGTATGTTTTGTGGTTTATATTCCTCCACTTTTTTCAGAAAATTGTAAAGTATAAAACATTGTTATCTTTTCTTAAAAGATGTAACTTCCAGTATTACTCAACTTCTTCCTACTATTATGAATACTATTCTGAAGGTATAGTTGGGCACTTTGTTTGTTGTAAGTAAATTGACCACATTTATTAATGTAAGATTTCTTTAAAATAATTATGGTGTTTATACTGCATGCATTCAGGTAATAACTAGAGATCTTGAAAGACAGGCAGCTCAATTGGAACAAGGGCTACCAAATGAAGATACTCCAATTGTAAATGTCCCTTTCATTCATGCAAGGTTAGTTGGAAACCTTTTTAGTTGCATGCAAATATTTGGTTAAGTTCAGTGACACTTAAATTTGATAAAAACAGACAATTTTCTGCTTTATCTATGAACCTATTTATATGTTAATATAATTTTTCCTAGCTATTGACTGACACTTCTCACGTGATCAGGACCAGAAGTTCCATGTAGCGAACAAAATTATAATACTTTTCACTTTATGTAGTGAGTTACTGTATATTGAAGAAAAAACTATGGCTATTGTGATTTGCTTTTTGTCATGCACAAGTGTTGGAAATATCAGTGAATTTGGGAAATTATGGCTTTTTTTGCTCTTTCCTACTCACCGTGGCATACTCCAGACATTAAAGGTTATTTATTCCCACAAGAATTCCCGCTAAGCTAGAATTTGCTGCGATATTTAGAGTCATTTCATTTGCTCTCTAATTACTTGGGTGTAACACAGTCAATTGAATGTGATGGATAAGAGAAGTGTTAGAGGGATACTATTTATTGTAATGCAGAAAAGTTTTTTTTATTTCCATTTTCAGTTTGCTGATTGATTTAGTTTAAAGTTTATTTATCAGTGTCACAAGTAGGCTTACATTCACACTGCAGTGAAGTTACTATGAAAACCCCTGAGTCACCACGCTCTGGCACCTGTTCAGGTACATTGAGGGCGAATTTAGCTCGGCCAATCCACCTAATCTGCACATCTTTAGAGTGTGGGAGGAAACTGGAGTACCTGGAGAGAAACCACACAGACACAGGGAGAATGTGTAAACTCCACACAGACAGTGATCCAAGCTGGGAATCGAACCCAGGTCCTGGCGCTGTGCGGCAGCAGTGTTAACCACAATGCCATGATGCTGCCCCACTGAGCACCCACTTGTCCAGTTGTGATTTGTTGTAAGCTCCAATTTTATGTTTATTAAGGTCTATCATCATGCACAGTATGATTTTTAAAAAAAGTCCAGGTACAGTTTACCATTTTTACTGTCATAAAATAAGCATCCAAATCTCATTCAGAATGTGTACCTTTTTAGGGTCTATAACTATGAGCCTTTGACATTGTTGAAGAACTTACGAGCTAACTGCTATGGAAAATATGTTTCTCTGCGTGGAACGGTTGTACGTGTCAGCAACGTCAAGCCTTTCTGCACCAGAATGGCCTTTACATGTAACACGTGTGGAGATACTCAGAGTCTACCGCTTCCTGATGGAAAATACATTCTCCCCACAAAGGTATTATGCTATCATGTCAATGAGGAGAGAAAAAGGTTTAGCATTATTTGAGGAAACTAAGTTCAATTTCTTTTTAAAGTGTTTATCGCCAGATTGTCGCAGTCGATCCTTTACACCGAACAGAAGCTCTCCGTTAACAGTTACTGTGGACTGGCAATCTATAAAGTAAGCCAACCTTTGTTTAAAAACTTTGCATTTTCTTTATATTTAAAACAAATTCCAGTTCAGCTGGCCAGAAGGGCTTGCTCTTGGCATTGTGATTCTACTTGGTGCTTTCAATAGGGGAGTTATGTAGTAGTACTTAAGACTATTATATCACGTTTCTAACGTGTAGAGGGATTACAAGGAAAATTCATAGCTCAGAAGAATTGAAATGCCTGATACTTAAATAAAATGGGAAGGTGCATCCCTGCCTCCTCCTGAGGTCTCCAACGTCATGGGTCCTGGTGCCAATTCGATTCATACCATATGATATCGCGAAAACGGAGGACTTTTGCTTCAGAATGAACTGCGCACCTTGCCCAGCTGTTCCAGTACAACTACAATGCTGGCATCTACCCGACACAGTGGAAAATTGCCGTGTATATCCTGCACACAAAAGCAGAACAAACCTACCATTTATTGTATGATCAATCCACTCTCTGTCATTAGCAGTGTGATGGTAGGTGTGACCGATAGTGGATTTATACAGCAATGACCTCACAGATGCTCATTTTGGTTTTGGCCAGTGTCACTCTGCAGCTGACCTCCTTACAACCCTGTCTAAACATGGTCAAAAGAGTTGAGCAACGTGAGGTGAAGAGGGACTGCCTTGACATCATGACAACATTTGACCAAGTGTGGCTTTACGGAGCCCTAGTATCGATAGGAATTGGGGGACAACCTTTTCCACTGGTTAGAGTCGTACCTAGCTCAAAGGAAGATGGTTGCGGTTGTTGCAAGACCATAATCATCTCAGTCCCAGGACATCACTACATATGTTCCTCAGGGTGGTGTCCTAGGCCCAACCATCTTTAGCTGCTTCAATGGCCTTTGTTCCGTCATAAGGTCAGAAATGGGGATGATTGCTGATTACATTCGTGACCCCTCAGATAGTGAAGCAGTTTGTGTACATATGTAGCAAGACCTGGACAATATTCCAGTTTGGGTTGATAAGCGGCAAGCAGCAAGTAACGTTCACACCACACAAGTGCCAGGCGATGACCATTTTCAACAAGACAGAATCTAACTATCTCCCTTTTGATATTCAATACCATCACTTGTGTGTGTTGGGGTGGGTGGGGTTCCTGCACCATTGTTGTGTCAAAAACCTGGAACTCCACTCCTAACAGCGCTGTGGGTGTAGCTACACCAGACTGGTTCAAAAGGCTCACCACTACCGTCAATTAGGAATGGGCATCAAATGCAGGCCTAGCCAATGACTCTCACATCCCATGAGAGGAAACAAAAACTTGGCAACCTCAAAGAGGTGGCCTGCAAAATTTGCTTCAGAGCATGTGTGTTCCAGCAAACAACTTTCCTCGGCAACACTCATTTGCAAAAGACAATTTTTGTTGAGGTGGTTCTTTCATGCAATGGGCTATGCTCCCATTGTCAGCTACATACACAATATGGTATGACTGTGTGCCATTTCTATCATACTTTAATGACACGTGGCATACATAGGTTAAATATTCATCTACTCACTAGCTTCAGTGATATAAAAATATTTGTACCTAGAAAATTGCAGTTTGTACTTGAGAGGCTGGAAAATGGGTGGGTCTCCAGGAATATGTTCATGTTAAGATACGAGTGAACTTGTTTTTGAAACACACAAATGTATTTCTGTTTTAATGTGGAAAGGCCTTTGCGCATTTGAGCAAAGTAGTATATCCGCTTGGATTTTTTTTCCCCCAGATTACAGGAGCT